>NC_054482.1:19077302-20318552 GCF_017639515.1 Carcharodon carcharias
ACCATTCTGGATTATAGACTTGCTCCGCAGTCTCTCTTCTAAATCTGGATTTAAGCCTAATTCATTTTCCCTTTTTTTCTTTCACATAAAGCAAACTTAAGATAAAAACTATAAGATAACAAAATTCCTGCCAAAAATTTCACAAAATTCTGGCAATCTTATTCAGTCGCATGCTCTCTGCCATTCTTGCAGGGTTTTCTAAATACTATATCTCACAGTTCTTCTCACCTGGCTCTCCTTTTGCTAAATACTCGGGATCATGAAACTCCACAATTCACTGGACAATGTGGAATTGTTAGCCTTGGCATTTGGAACAGGCTAGGTTAGAACATGTGAAGTATCATACACCTCTGGATAGTTTCCTAGTCGTGAATTGTCTTTAATGTTGAAATCGTCTAGTTTCCTTGTGGGATTGAGCAGGTTTGTTTGCAACATTTGACACTTAATTGATTCTCCAACCTGTGGCTGTATTGGAATTGTATTTGTATCTTCCTCTCTCTTTGAATCCTCAGATCCATTTCATTCCCTCCTTGGAGAGTGATTCATATCTCCACATTCGGTGTGATAGCCTGGACAGGAGCAGATTCTGATGAAAAACATGCTGCTGTACTGAATGTGCCACCTTCCAACACATCAGCTGAGGCAGACGTGGCTTCAAATTAACATCTTCAGGGTTGTTTTCTGAGGGAAGGTTTGGACAGGTTTAGAATTTAAAAGAATGATAAGTGATCTTATTGAAACATGTAAGATCCTGAGGGGACTTGACAGGGTGGTTGCTGAAAGAATGTTTCCCCTTGTAGGAGACTAAAACTAGGACATGCAGTTTCAAAGTAAGGGATATTCCATTTAAGACTGAAATGAGAATTTTTTTTCTCTCAGTGGGCGTTAGTTTGTAGTTCAAACTCTGCCCACAATAGCGATCATCTGCTTGGCTGAGAGCCCAGAAAACCATTACAATATGAGAACACCTACACCCCAGAGGGAACATTTTTTGATTGACAGCTCAGGCTCTCTGATCTCTGCTGTCAGTTTCACAGCAACAATGTTTGTGGACACAAGTTAAGTGATTTCAGGGATTTGTTCTTTGTGGTTTATGAAACTTCAAAGGGCTTGGAAGATTGACAGTTTTATTAATGTCCATACTTTTTCTTTTCAAGCATAGGAGAAAGTTATCAATGGATTACATTTTTTCAAAGCTTATATTTGTATATCCACTATACATTATGATGTTCATTGGTTCTAGAAATTGTACCTGGGTCAATGGGCATGGATGTTCCAGAGCTTGGCAGAGGGGGCATGAGGCACCTGAGGAGGTGGTTGAAAGGACAGAGCTTGGCATAGGGGCATGTGGAGCGTAAGGAGCTGGGTGGAGGGGCAGCTTGGTATACAGGGTATGGGGGGGTACATTGGGTGGGTGAAAGGTCAGAGCTTGGCAGAGAGGGCATGAGGGTACATGGGGATAAGCGAAAGGGAAGAGCTTGGCATAGGGGACACCTTTTGACCTTACTTTTTAAAAGTCTCCTTATGCACACTATGGCTCATGACTCTTTGAAGGGGCCATGAACACGGTTCTTTAAAACCTGGCCCGACTCCATGAAAATTGCAGAGTAATAGGACATGCCTATCTTTGCAATGAAGTGGGAGTATCTCTGAGAGTGCATGTGTGTGTCTGAGAGGACATGTATGTGTCTGAGAGTGTGTGAGAGTGTGTCTGAGATTGTACTCTTTCAAGGCACTCCTGAAAATTAGTCAGCCCAGGAATGGTGTCAGGATTCTGGAATCGGGATCTATCTGCCATTTTCAAATGGCTCGGGAGTTAACCTGACTCAGTGAAAATCCAGGCCCATATCCCCAGGTCAAAACTGTGATATTTCGCCAGTTAGGGACGCTTCTTCAAATTGTTTTCATTTTCTCAATTGCACAGAAACAAGAAGAAATTAGGTTACATTACTAAAAATGCTTGTTTTTGGTGGAAAATCCATTTTTAGCTGTATTAATAGAACTGCACCAGGTTACCACTCTTCAGTACATCAAGGAATCATTTTTAATAGAAAAAAAGGAAACAATTAAGGTCCATTAAGTCACTCAATGACCTTGGTTCTTTGAAAATTTAGGCGATTACATCAATAAATATTATCAGAAACTTAAACTGTAACATTCCCAGTGCAATTTTGGAGGCATTTTATTGACCAATTATGCCCAAAGCAGAAGGTCAATGCCTTAAAATCTTCCTATGAAGCCAAGCATTAAAAAGCAAACCCAATCTTCTGTCGGCTGCATCTACATTGCAGTTACTAACCTACAGTCACCTAGATATTTCCCTGTTTGCTCTGAAGCAACGGGTCTTGGATCAGCCTGACAGTTTCCCATTACACTGCCTGGATAGAGCTTTGATTTCTTCAGCCCAGGAGAGAATGCTGCACATCTGCATTTAGGCATTTAAATTAATGGCACAGTGTGCAGGATGTGCAAGGTTTTACACTAGTTCAACACCACACCGGATTGATACTAAATGCGGTGTCAAACTGGAGAGGTGTAAAACTGCCCTCTCTAGGGAATCGCTTTTGATCATTTATCGCTGTTTCCAATATAATATTTATGCTGCAGCTGAAGTGCTGGTGTGAATTCAGCGCGGGACCTTTAGTCCTTGTGCCTGACACAAGGCCTGCCCAAGCAATTGCTCTATCCGGAATGTGGTCATGACGGGAGACTCCAAGGAGGACAGTGGAAACACCATAGGGATGTCCTCAATGCATCCCTGAAAAGATCAAACACCCCCGCCTACTCATGGGAGACTCTGGCTTGTGAGAAACTGTTACGAGAGGATAATAATTTTCATAACATTTTGTGATTTATTGCAAAAGTAGGCTAATGGTGGGGTTTGGATTGTTTCTGTGTGTGTGTGTGTGTGTGTGTGTGTGTGTGTGTGTGTGTGTGTGTGTGTGTGTGTGTGTGTGTGTGTGTGTGTGTGTGTGATTTAATTGAATTGGAGGCAGCTGGTCTGGAGGTTTTGGAAGTATCAAAAGAACAGGTAGAGAGAGGTTTGAAATGCTAAATTATATAAACATGGCTGAAGTCTTAGAATGTGAGGTGTGAGGAGAATTTGCAATTTTAGATAAATCGGGACAGTTTGAACTTCAAAGAGATAATAGGATGTTTACATCTAACAAGGTAAGGCCAAGCAGTGTGTTCACTTTTCCCAAATGTTGCTGACAATATTAGCACCATGAAAAGTTTTATATTATGGGAAAGTACATTTTCAAAGTCATATGGGACAATGAAATTTACAGTTTAGAAAGAAAACATATATAAGAGTGACTGAAAGGCAACGTTGAGAGATGGGCCCTGTGACATCCAGCAGAAGCTTGCGAAACAGCCTCAGAAACAACTCCAGCATGTCGGCATGAGTTTGCTGCATCCAGCCCTTAAAGGTGGTAATTGTGCTGGCCTGTCTTTCTAACTTTAAAATCTGTGTTAGCCTGCACACTTACAAGGGGGTGTATTTGGGAGTCAGGTTAGGTTGGGATTTTAGTATTTACTATAGTATTAAATAACTGGAATCTTATGTATAGGCAGAATTTTTATCTTGGTGGGCGGGCACGCGCCTGGACTGCTCGAACGTAAAATGATGCGTGTTGATGTCGGGCGAGCAGCCCAACATCAACACACAGTCGCACAATATCTCAGCGGGCACGTGCCAGAGTCAGCCAACTATTAAAAGGCCTAGTAAGGCCATGAACAAGGTCACTGAAACAAATTTTTCACTGCTCGTAAAACCTTACGGTTGGCGGGCAGGTGAAAAGGCCAAGCGGCCTTTGCATTTTTTTGGAAACCTCATCCACAGGTGGGATAAGGTTTCCAACATCAAACGGAAATAAAATAAAATCCTTTAAATTTCATTTATAACATGTCCTTACTCATGACAGAGTCACATGAGTGGGGACATATTTTATAACATTTATTTCTTATTTTTAAAACTGTCCATCTCTCTGAGGCAGCTCTGTGCGTCTTCGAGCGCATGTGTGAAGTTGGCGCTCACCCTCCTCCACCACCCCCGCCATACAGGCAGTGCTGCCACTCGTGTTTCACGCTGGGCAGGCATTTATTGGCTCGCCAGCGTGAAATCGCAGTCTGGCTCCAATCCTGGGTGACAGTCGGCTTCCTGACCACCCCTGCCCACGCCCCCGAGCCCGCCTAACAAGGGCAAAATTCTTCCCTATGTGTTCGACACCTTTTCATTTGTTAATAAATATTTTAATTTAGTTTTTTAAAAAAATCTCTAAAGGTTTTGATGGACTTGTTACTTCTGAATTCAATGCGCTCATATATTGAAATAAATACAAATTCCAAAACCGTTGTGATATCAGGATCAAGTTTCCCTTGTGGATTTGATCTGCTTGGCACACATCATCTGCCATGTCATAACACCAACCAGAGGCTTTTTTGGGAAACACCCCATCTACCCAACCCTTCAAACACCAGCTGCTCTACAGGTGGCAGAGTCTGCAGCTTGTGCATTGGATTTATCAGCCATCCCAGAACTCGCTGAACTGGAGTGAAAGCGGTCATCCTTGGTCCAAAGGGACTGCCCAAGAAGAGGAAGGAGAGGTGTGAAGTGAAATCAGTTCACATTATAACGTAAACACAGCCTTCAATTTAACAACCATGACTTCAGTGTTTCTGCATGTATAGATTTTAAAGCAACGGAAACCTGGTCAGAAACAAGGTTCCCTCTATTTTTCTGTTGTGCATGACATGTTAATTTCAATGCACAGCACCTTAATTTTTGTTTTACAAGTGTCCACCCATGTTACTTTAACTTTGAGCAGCCTACATGGTATCTTCCGGGCTGCTGTGCATTAGCACACACATTACAGGAAACTTGGTCAAACAATAAATTGGCTGCAAACACAAATTGGGATTATCTCTGATACAATCTCCAGGGCTTGGTATATTAATCTATGATACTTTATGACTCTGGCACATGTTTCTAACTGTTCTGGCTTTGATAATGAAACAGTCCTGCTTGGTGTCCTTGCCTGTCCCCAGTTCTATAACCTCCTTCAGCCCTGCAACCCTCTGAGATCTCTGTGCTCCTCCAATTCTGGTCTCTTGTATATTCCCAATTTTATTGGCCGCTGTGGTTGCAGCTGCTTAGGCTCCAAGCTCTGAAGTCCTCTTCCCAAACCATTCCACCTTCTCACTCTCTTTCCTCCATAAAACACTTCTTAAAACCTTTGTCTTTGACCAAGCTTTTGGTCACCTGTCCCAATAGCTCCAATGTCTTTGTGTCAACTTTTATCTGATGGTTGTTCCTCTGAAAAGCCTTGTGACATTTCATTAAATATGCTATACAAATGTAAAATGTTGTTGATGCCATGTTTGATAAATGTATCAAGTAGATTTATATGCCCCACAAGGATCAGTCCCACATCCTCTTAGTCAGAAATCTGTTAGATTTAATTCAGTGGGCAGGATTTTCCCTTTGTCGGGTGGGGGTGGTGGGCGGGCCTGGGAGCGGATGTGAAATGGACTGCTGCCCGCAATTGGGCACCGAGCCGCCAATTCACGCCAGTGGGCTGATTAAGGCCCGCCCAGCATGAATCACAGCTGCGGGTGCAGAGTGGACTAATCAATGCTCCTCTGTTGCTTCAGGATCAAACTACCCACAACAAAATAGAAAGGTCATGACTGGCAGTAGCCTCCTAATCCTTTTGAGTAAGAGCAAGATGCTCTGGAGCTTGAGAGCTGGCAAGCCCCACGTGCAGCCAGGCATGGAGAGGTTGGGGTGCCAGACAAAGGTAAGGGTGCAGTGCACAGAGGTGAGAATTTTGCCTTGTGCAACCATTCTAGTGTAGTCTTTTCACTGATATGAGCATCAAATCTGGATCCCCCATTGATCATTGAAAGACGATGGCATCATGATGCAGATCGCCATTGTCTCACCAGGGTGCCTGGCATGCACAGTGACAGTCTGATGGCTTTAACTAATGACATGCCCTTCTTCTCCCTTTTAGGTTTGCCAACAGGTGTTTGATCTTTGGACTCCAAAGGACCACCCCGATACCTGAGGACCACCAGGCATCATTTTCACCTGCGTCACACCCGCTCTCTGAAGCAGGCACCAGCGCAGATACCAGCATCTCAGTGGGCATTAGAGCGGCAGCTAGTATCTCAGTGCACTTTGGCGCAGGCACTTCACAATTGCTTGAGGTGCAGGCAGAGGCAGGGAGTGCCCAGGGCAACAGCAGCCGGAGGACTGCCGGAGACCAGGACAATGCTCAGTCAAAGGCCTGATGATGAGCCTCTGGAGTCGTCCATTAGGTGACATATGCAGTGAGATGTGTTAGGGGGGACCTGGCTGGGATCCACGAGGGTCTGTGTGCCATGGCCTCTGTGATGGAGGAGGCCTTGCAGAGCATGAGCACTGCATTGACCATCATGGCTGAGCGCACTGGCTCCTCCATTTAGAGAGTGGTGATTCTCTTGGAGAGGCAGGTTCAGGGTTAGAATGAAGGGCTCCTGGGGTTGCGCTCAGACCTGAAAGCCCTCAGGTGGTCCGTGTCAGTGTGGGAGATGGATGAGACACCCAATATCCCAGCCAAGTGTCCATCCATCAATGATGAGCAGGGAGGTCCACAGTGACCTCACATTGACGCATGAAGCCTGTGCTCTGCGGGCTCCTCTCAGAGCGCTCTGGACGATCGGAGCAACTCCTCCACTCCTCCGCCAGTGACCATGGCATCTGATGAGGCTGCGGTGACTGGGGAGATGCCAGCCATGGCAATGGCCACTCCCTCCCAGACGGGGACAGCACAGGCTCCACAGGCCAGAGGATGCCCGCCAAGGTCATTAAGGCCAACAGGACAGCAGAATCAGCAGGCTGTCTCCAATGCTGGTGCCAGCGAGGGGGGAGCAACAAGACATAGCACTCGCAAACATGGGTTAAAGGCACCAAGAGCACAATAGGGACAGGTCACGTGTAATTTTAATGTCATTTTTGTTAATTTTACATATACTTGACCGAAGTTAAATCCCAGAAACATTTCTGTTAAGTTTATTGAATTGTCAAAATGACATAAATTGTGTTTTTGTCTTCATGGCCTGAGTATACTTCACCTTTTTATTTTATTGGTGCAGGGTACGCCAGTAAGTAATGCTGGATGTAAGTGGCTCTGAACATTTTTGCACAGGCATTGAGTGTTCTTTGTGTTCAAATGAAAGAGTCCTTTCAGACATCTGGGATGGAAGAGGCAGCCCTGTCATGGGTTTGAAGCTGATCTTTGGTAATCTAGCTGAAGGAGCTTTGGATCAAGGCATCCCTGCCTCCCTGCAGGTTACTGAGGTCTGGTTTCATGCCCTCAGCGCTCTCCTCACTGTGCTCATCTTCTGACTCACCACTGAACTCATCATCTGTGGCCTGTGCGGCTGCCTCAAGATCCTCTTCCTCCAGTGGGTCCCTCCTTGCCAGTGCCAGATTGTGGAGAGTGCATTGTGCAACTACAATCAGTGACACCCGCTCTGGGGAGTATTTTAGTGCTCCCCCTGAATGGTCCAGGCATTGGAAGTGCATCTTCAGAAGACGTATGGTCCTCTCTACCTCTGCCCTTGTGGAGGCATGACTCGTATTGTAACCCTTCTCTGCCTCTGTCTTGTGTGGCAGAGATGTATCATGAGCCACCTCTTCAAAGGATAGTCCTTGTCACCCAGCAGCCATCCATCCAGTCGGGCAGGAGCACTGAAGAGTCCCGGCAGCTGGGAGTGTCTCAGGCTGTAAGCATCATGGGAGCTGCCGGGGTACCTTGCACAAACTTGCAGACTCTGCATCCTATGGTCACACACTATCTGCACGTTCATGGAGTGGAATCCCTTCCTGTTGATGAAGGCACCCGGCTGACTGGCTGGTGCCTTGATGGCCACATGTGTGCAGTCAATGGCACCCTGGACGTGGGTAAACCAGTAATCAATGCAAAGCCTTTGGTTCGCTCAGCCTGGCTGGTCTTGTCCATTCAGTAAAGAATAAAGGTCAGTACCCACCTAAACAGAGCTTCTGTCACCAGTTTGACACAACTATGGACAGCTGATTGGGAGACTCCACTAAGATCCCCCACTGAGCCCTGGAAAGAGCTGGAGGTATAGAGTTTGAGGGCCACTGTGACCTTCAGTGCCACACAGTCAGAGCTGATCTTAGGCCCAGTCATCTGGCAAATGGAGGTCACTGTCTCCCTGGAGAGGCGGAGCCTCCTTCAGCATTGCACCTCGGACCTACTGAGGTAGCTGCATCGCTGCCTGTAAACTCTGGCAGCAGGATGGTGGCATCTTCTGCAGCCCCTTCCACCTTGGCCTACCTGCTGTCCCTGTGCCCCCTGTGCCCGTGCCTCTCCTCCCACAGGTCCCTCCCCTCAAACCTGACCTCCTCCCCCTTCTGCCCCTCTTTTCCTCAGAGGAGGTGCCTCCAGTGGAGACCACAATCCCCATTACCAGGGTAAGGGAAGGCTGTCTGATACCTGGAAGGGTCCACACGGTCTTAATCCTCTGGGGGCCTGGCAGACAGCAATGAGTCCTGAAATGAAGCCTGGAAAAGCCCTGAGTGGAGATGAAGCTGCCAAGTACCAAGAAGCAGCCAGCTGAAAACTATCTCCAAAACTGCTCACTGCTCACACTGGCAATGCTGCTGACCCTTGGATGAGCTTTGTGAAAAAGTCGGCTGGCCGCCTGCCCATTTTGCCCGTGCGTCGAGCATAAAGTTGCACGGGCAATGTGAAATCACAGTCAGTTGGACTGTTAAGGGCCTTAAGTGGCTGTTTAATTAATGGCGGATGCTGCTTTGGCACCCACGGGTGCCCGCTGAGCCAAATATCACACGAGCATGCGATGACGCTGGGATGCTCACCCGACATCATCAGGCACTGTTTTATTTCCATTCAGGTCGGGCATGCTCCCACCCACGGGACGAAAAATTCTGCCCAGTACTTCTACACTGCAGATAACCCCATGAACATTTTCTTTAATTGAAACAGCGGCTATGCGCTCCCTGTCAGGGCGAGGTGGTGGTGGTGGGGGGGGGGGTGGTGTGGGAATCCCAAAACCGAGAGTGCGCTCTTTCACACATGCGCACAAAAGAGCGCACTCATCTCCCTGAGGCTAAGTGCAGCATCAGGGAGATCAGCTCTAAATGTAAAAAAGCAAAAAATAGAAAAATAAAATTTCCCTAACATGTCCCCTCATGTGACACTGTCACATGAGCTGGGACATGTCCGTAATTTTTACAAAAACTTCATTAAAATTTTTAAAAACCTACATGAAACCTCATCCCACCTGTGGATGAGGTTTTGTGCTTATTCTAATGCCCGCCAAGGCTCCTGGCCTACCCACCAACCTTAAGGTTGGATGGACAGGTCCATTAATTAAGTTTAATGACTCTGTCAATGCCCTCAATTGACCATTGACAGGTCGGCGGGCCCACAGCTGACTTTGCTGAGCCCCCACCTACCGGAAAATTTAAATGGGGCGCGGTGACGTCGGAAGTTCTGCCGGACATCACCGCGAGTCACTTTACACGTCAGTGAGTGGGCCCCACCCCTGCTCTCCGACGGGAAGATCCTGTCCAGTGTCTTAAGATCAATACCTGCTTCACCATTCTGAATAGTCCACTTTCTACACCAGTCATCCTCACTGACTCTCAGAGTGAGACTGCAAGCTGGCGCATGCTAATTGTGTTTAAACCGGCCAAACATTTATTATAGCAACATCTTCTTAGCAATGGCTATAGACAGTGCACTTACATTCCATCAGTCAGATGTAAGCTGCAGAGGAGGGAAATGTGATGTGTTAACCTACTGCCACATCCAGAACTCTAACTATAAACTGTTCTAATACGGTAAACTACTATGACTGCCAAATTATTCATTTAAAGGAATTCGCAAATATTTCATATAATATTGTAGCATTTGCAACATGGAACTGATGTTGTACGTTGAATGGCAGCCACAGTACCACATTGACAGAATTGTCTTCTAATTATCGGTTACTCTCTTTGAAGAATCCTGACATGTCCAAGGGCAGGAGTCGAATTATCCAACTGCTTTTTGCCCGTGAAATGAAAAATTACTGGTGTGCATTTTAACAAAGACTCAAGGCAGAATCATCCCAGATCTGCATTAAGTGTGATAGCGGGCAGGAGAAAGGATGTATTCAACGCTGTATCATCCCAATCCCGCCTCATTAATCATGCATTTTCAGTAAACACACTGTTTCACTGGTGAGCAGTGTCCCATTTGCCCGCCAAGGTGTCACCTCGCTGCATCCTCATGCCGAGTGCCATATGTAAAGTGCAGTCGCGCGGACACCCCTCAGTGCTTCCAGCCTAGGACGGCTGCATAGAAGACATGTTCCTGAAATGCAAGAAGACTGCAGCTCCCCCAGTTCTGTGACACATCCCTTGGGACACCGTCTGGACACCGTTGGAACCCACCGCGATGTCAAATACCCCATGTTCTGGCCACAGTGTCACCACTCCAGCTTGAGAGGTGGTGACAGGTGGTCAGTGCCAATGCTGCACAGAAGAGGTTCACCATTCAGTGCAGAAAGGGGATGAATGATCTCATTTATGTCACCAGGGTAAGGCAACCATCTCAACACTCTAATCTCAAAGCACTCACAAGCACCTCATGCATTCACTGGTATCTCACACTGCCAATTCAAGGGACATCTGGCCTCCTAAGCCCTCAACCTCTTGAGGGCATTTGCACAGATCAACATGTGTCCCCACACACACCCTGGGATATCCCCCTTCCCAAGTAATGCCCTAGTCCTGCAGCCTCTTCACTTGCCTGAGGCCCCTTCTCCCCCTTCCCCAAACAAGCCCTAGCCTTACAGCTGTTGAAAAGCCACTCCTGCCATACAGCTAATCTCATAAGTAGAGACCTGCCCATGAGCAGCCCCCCCCCAAAAGTGATGTGGTGCTGCCTCTGAAGCCTGGCGCTGATGATCACGAGTGCTGCCCGAAGTAAGGTGGGCAAACAAGCCTCAAAGTCCTGAGTGAAGTGCAGCTCACCAGATGCACGTCGCTTATGTTCGGTTGTGCAATGACGCCAATGTGCCTGGATGATCCATCACGGGGGTGGGGTGGGATGATTCCGGCGAGCTGGGCTTATAATAATATGCAGATGTATTACAATGAAGCTCCTGATTTGCGGCGGTGTGCAGCATTGATGGGCAGAATGGATGATTGGAAACTGGTTTCACAACATCGTAAAACTGATTTTTGGCCTTTGTGCCATATTGTCCGCTTATGCCTGCCAGGACCTCCGGTGCCAGTGGGCACAGATAATTCCACCCTTAGGCTATGCATTTAGTTTTCACACTAAAACTGACAGCATCCAATGAATTTCCGTGAAGCTACGGAAACGTTTAGTTCATTTACTTAAGTGCATTTGCTTTCATCTGTCAGAAAATTGCTGCTGATTTAGACACAATGAATCCAATGAAAGGATTAGAATATCTAGGCTTCAAGTAGCTTTTGATTTGTTGATTGAGCAGGGAATGATGTTTGAAGGATCGATGGGGTTTGCGATCCTGACCAGATGTTCTGTTTTGGTAGGATTTGTCCTGTGGACAGTCACAGTAGAATCTAGAGATGGGATATCAAACAGTCCTGATTACTGGTGAAAAAAGATGTTGAATTCAAAATCAGGAAAGCAATGAAGCTGAAATCTTCCCAATCCCAATAAAGAGCAGGGAACTGTCAGGCTGAAGAAATTCTTCAACTATCAGGAGGGGATGTCAAAGGATAGAATATTTTACAAGTGGCATTCACGACAAATCCAGCAGCAGCACGACAACTTGTCATTATGTAGTCCTTGTAAAGTTGTGAAAAGTCCCAAGGTGCGTTCCAGGAGCATTTCAAACAAATTTGGCACTGAACCACGTAATGAGAATTCCGGGTGAGTGACCAAAAGCTTGGTCAAAGAGGTAGGTTTCAAAGAGTGTCATAGAGGAAGAGAGTGAGATGGAGAGGTTTAAGGAGGGAATTTCACAGCTTAGGGCCTAGTCAGCCGAAGGCACAGCTGTCATTGGTGGAGCCATGAAAATTGGGATGCACAAAAGGCCCGAATTTGAAGAAAACAGACATCTCGGAGGGTGGAGGCTGTTGCAAGATATGGAGGGGAGGGAATTCAAAAGGAAATGGAAACAAAAATTAGAATTTTAAAATTTAAGTTCTAATGGCCATTGCTATTCTGTCTCATCTTCAGGGTGACTGGTTAGAGTAGAATGGTTGCTTTTCAGATTCTATGAAAGTATCATTTTCTGACATGTTTACGAATCTCCTAAAAAATCAGATCTTGGGTTGAATGTGGTAATGGACAATTCATTGAAAACAGTAATGTGTCAGAGGTGGAAGCTTTACTCAGGAGTGAGTAAGGCTTGGAGACTTCATTGACATGTTGGTTTATCCAGGGCATCGTTATGTTATATAAAGTACAGGAAGGCACCAGGTTAGATACCCAATCTGTATTGCATTACTTTACCTCAGCCATGGAGGTGGCAATTTCTGTTTCCAAATGCTATCCAACAATCCCTTGTTGAATTGCTCTTGTATGGACGTTATGTGAGAATAAAATCATGTTCAGTTATAGTTCCTCCTATGGAAATAGCTTGCTATTTTGATGGTTTAAGTCAGAGGTCATGTACAAATTGTGGCTCCTAGGTGAGGTGACAGCCAACAGTACTGTAAACCAACCAGAAATCAATGCCTTTAGTGTGGCTTCTAGGAGGGGAAGAGAGAAAATTGGCAGGATATTTTGTAACAGTGATAAAAACAAAAAACTGCGGATGCTGGAAATCCAAAACAAAAACAGAATTACCTGGAAAAACTCAACAGGTCTGGCAGCATTGGCGGAGAAGAAAAGAGTTGAAGTTTTGAGTCCTCATGACCCTTCAACTGAACTGTTGAACGGTCATGAGGACTCGAAACGTCAACTCTTTTCTTCTCCACCGATGCTACCAGACCTGCTGAGTTTTTTCCAGGTAATTCTGTTTTTATTTTGTAACAGTGATACCTGCAAAGGGAGCCAGTTCTTTCTTATTGGTCAGGAAGGAGAACTGAGGTCATTGATCAACTGACTAGGACGTATTTTTCTTCAACATGTAATGTTCAATTCTGTCTCTATATAAAAGGTTAAAAAGAAATGGTTAAACAAAGCACACATCAGATGTTACAGTAGTTGCAATCAGTCTGAGCCATATGTTTAAAGGGAGAGGTCAAGTCTTTTAATGCAAACGTTAACCTTAATGGAATTAGCTTCTGTGGGTGGTGAAAGAGAGAAAATAAAACACCAAATCTTACACACTTTAAAGGCTGGGATTTGCCACTCCCGTCAAAAATCAATGGAATTTTGGCTGTTTCTCCAAATTTTCCATTCCCGCTCATGGAGGGAACTGTTGTGGTTGGGACTGGAAAAACCCACAGTGTGCATGGATTGAACTATTTGTTTTACTTCCTCAAGCAAATCATCAAGCTTAAAAGTCACTATAAATCCCATTTTGCCACTGGCTACAATTGACTTCTCTTCAGGTTTATTAATTTTTACATAGTTTTAAAAAAATTGTTTAGGCTTTATCTCTCAAATTTAGTTCAACAGTACCCTCCATGTTCTGAAATCATGGAAGATTGTGCGAGGGGTGTGTGATAAAATCAATAAGCCAAACTTGGAGCAAAGAGAGTTCTTTGTAAGGTGCATAATAATGCTATTGGCAGAGAGTGGGGGCTTACCTCAAGGAGGGCCCTAAAACATTGTGCCCAACATGCATCCAGAATAAAACTCTCAAACCATTAAACGACGGCCTTCTTACTATAGAATAGTTCTTGGATTTTGGAACGATCTCAGTATATTTTTCATGTTTACCACTGAAATCTGTTCAATTAAGGAAAAGAATTCTATGGCAGCAAATTGTTTTCCAACAGCAAGATGTCATAGAAACTGCTTTACGTAACTTACTCCTGTCTCATTTTCACGCACTTGCTGTGCTTCCACATTGATGGGATGAAGAAAACTACCTTCAGCAGTTTTTCCATTTCAGCCCTAAGCAAATTATTATTTAGATAAACTGACAAGTTTATCTGCATGTTTACCTGTTTCTCCACGGCTTATTCAATATCGCTTCTGCAGACATCACTTTGAAGCTTGTCAGCATTGAGCACATCAATATATTTTCAGCTTCCCGTGGAATATTATTCAGACACCTGATCCTAAGCTGCACCCTGATGTCTAATTCTGATTGTTTCTGAATGGATACCTTATAATATCTGCATTGATCTTAAATCTCAGTGTGAGGATCCAGACTGGTTTGGGGAAATTTCAGCCCCTAAGGATTAGGAGGTATGTGTGGAGGAGGTGGTGAGTGGTTTGTTAAAAATAAATAAATAACCCAACGCCAACCTATCCATTTACAGTCTTAGCCGAGGCATTGCGGGAGGGTGGGGGGCAGCTGACTAACCTGTTTCCCACAAGCTGGTCACTCATAAAACGTTTGAGGAGGATGTATTGCTATGATTTAATCTGTGTCCCAGATTCGGTGTTGGTTGGCCAGGTTTCCAGGGAATCAGGAAAGCCGGCAGCTAAAGGGAGGTCAGATCGATTGGCCGGAAGTGGTAAGCACCTTTCTAGCACTGCTTGTGGGCCAGGAGGAGCAGGAGTGCTTCCCTTCAGCCACCAAGCTTACTTGCTTCCATCCCCTGATCAGATCCCTTCCTTCCCCCCATTACTTACTAAGATAATAAAGTCACAAGATTCCATGGCTATAAGCAAGCAGAAGAAATTTACTATACAAAATCAGTAAAGCAAACCATCAATGCTATCTATCTCATACTCTAACATTCAGAATGAACATGAGGTAAACATGAATTAACAAGCAAAACGTGGTCATACACACCACAAACTAAACATTAAATGGCAGACACAACCCAAGACAGGTCCGCCAAATTTCTCAGCAACCCACCCAGACGTCAGTCATCGCTGTGATTCACAAAAATTCTTTAAAGACTCTGGGCGGAGTTTTCCAGCCCGCCAGCGAGATCTTCCGGTTCCACCAATGTGAACGCTGATTGCAATGATTTGCCAGCCCCGTCGGGGGTGGAGGTTTGGGTGGGGGGGGGTGGTTGGAGGAGGGGAACCTGCCGCAGGGGGACTGGAAGATTCCGGCCTCTGTTTTACTTGCAAGGGCTCCTCTTCTTCCAAGAATTAGTCTGATCCCCAGCTAATAAGAGCAGGTTCCACGGGTACAATCCTTAGTGCGTCAAACGGCACACTATTCCACATGGCTCTCAAACCTGCTCCCAGGTCCAGCTTCCTTGGTCTCTTTCCCAGCTGTGATGACCTATGACTGAGACTATTCCATGATGGCCAGGCCACACTCCTGCATCCAAACACAGGCACAATTCTAGCTTCTCAGCCATGCTGACTCTGGGCTTCCCTGAGCCCCAGTCTCCTCTGCAGCTTTGAGCAATGCATGCTCCCCGGAGTTGTCTGAGCCCCAACATCTCAGCAGGACAGGGCAACCCTGGCTCATGGGTTTCCCTGAGCCCCAACTCTTAACAGCACAGAACGAATGGCCCCCAGACCTTCTCTGAAACCCCAGCCCCTTCAGCAATACAAAGATAATGGCAATACTTCAGCAGCACGAAGCTGACCTTCTCCTTCTTCTGCTCCCCATGGGCTGCTGTTCACTCTGCCCCTTGAACTGATCTACCTGACAGGTCCCTACGTTGATATCTCCTAAATGGGTTCCACCACTGTTCCCAGGCAGAATCAAATGTATCCAAGCTAGGTACATTCTGTACCTTAAATGCTACAATCATCAGTCCAACAGAGGTCATTCCCACAGATGCTAACTTAGAAAAACACTTCAGATAAAAAAAAATTCAAAAGATATTGGCCCAGACCTTCAGTTCCCGAGGCGGGGTCATACCCAGGAGGTACCCCAGAAGGTGCACTAGGTGCCCCATTGAAGCCCTTAGGGAAGGACTGTACGAAATTTCCCAGGAAGTTTAAACATCAGATGGGCAACTACTGTGAACCTGGGACCATCCAATACTCCGATTTAAATTAAAGACTTAGCTTAGTTCTGACTCTCTTAGCAGAATAGTTACTCAGGAAAAGTTAGAAAGATTACAACCAGTTCTAACTCGTGGGTAACCCCCACTACCCCTCCAACTATACCCCCACGACTCCCTCCACACTCCTGCCTATATCCCTCCAACTGGCCCTCATCCCCCCGACTACCCACCCGATCTCCCCCCCCCACCGATTACCCACAACCTGCTTAAATTACCCCACTCTACTGACTACTTCCCCACCACCCTGAACTACCTCCCAACCCCCACACTACCCTCTCACCCTCCGACCACTTGACACCCTAACTACCCGACTCCCCCCTGACTACCCCAGCCCCTGCTGACCATCTGACCCTCCCCCCCACACCAGCTACCTGACTACACCCCCATGACCAGATTCCCTCCGACCACCCGATCTGACCTCCCACCACCCTAACCTGACACCGCACCCTCGCCCTGACCACCCTACCCCCACTTATCTGACACGCTTACCTTCTCCCTGCCTTCTCAAAGTGACTGGGACCTTTAAAAACTTACCCAGTTTACAGCAGCTGGTGCTTTAAAAGTAGGTATGGTTTTACCTCCCTCGACCCTGCTGCTCTGCACAGAAAGGAGTCCAGAGCTGCCGTGTTGCACACTATTCCTCAGGCCTGGGATGAAAGATCAGGCGAGATAAGTACAGCTCCCGACCTGGGTAAGTGGAAAGGAGCAGAGTGGCAATCCAATGGTGATTGCCGCTCCATGGATGTTCAGGGCCATGGATTCCCTCACAATATTCAATGGCTCATCCTCCGCAGCACTTGGGGTGAGAATTCCAAAGATTCATGTCCCCCTGAGAGAAGAAATTCCTCCTAATATCTGTCTAAAATGGGTGATGCCTTATTATGAAACCAAGACCCCCCCCCTACAATCTAGATTCCGCTGTGACAAGAAACATCCTCTCAGCATCTAACCTGTCAGGTCCCCTCAGAATCTTCTATCTTTCTGAAAGATCGTCTCTCATTCTTCCAAACTCCAATGAGTATAGGCCCAACATTTCCTCAAAAGACAACCCCTTCATCCCTAGAATCCAGTCAATGAACTATCACAAACTGCCTCCAATGAAAGTATATCCCCTTAGATAAGGAGATGAAAACTACACAACACTCTGATCTCATTTATATGCTGCACAGTTGTAACAAGACTTCTCTATGTTTATACCCCTGCCCCTTGCAATAAATGCCAACATTCCATTTGCCTTTCTCATTACTTGCTCTACCTGCATACTAACTTTTTGAGTTTCATGTACAAAATCATTTTGAGAAAGCAGGGAGAATGTAAGGTCTCCCAAATCCCGCTGTACAATAGCATTCTGCATTTAAATAATATTTTGCCTTTCTATTCTTCCTGCTAAAGTGGATAACCTCATTGTTTTTCATATGATACTCCATCTGCCAATTTTTTGCACACTCACTTAACCTACCTATAACCTCTGCAGACTCTTTGACTCCTCCTCAGAAATTGTTTTCCAACCTATCTTGGTATCATCAGCATATTTGGCTACAATACACTTGGTCCCTTCATCCAAGTTATTAGTGTAGTTTGCAAAATCATGAGGCCCCACCATTGATCGCTGTGGCAATCCATTAGTAACAGATTGCCAACGTAAGATGATGCATTTATCCTACGTTTTTTCTGTCAGTCAATCATCTATGCATGGTAATACATCATCCCCAATGCCATGAGCTTTTGTTTTGTTCAGTAACCTTATGGCACCTTATTGAATGGCTTTTGGAAATCCATTACGTTTACTTGTTCCCCTTTCCCACCCTGCTCATTACACCCTCAAAAAACTCCAATAGATTTGTCAAACATGATTTCCCTTCCATAAAACCATGTTAACTCTGCTTTCTTGTATTATGATTTTCTACTTAATAATGTATTCCAGCGTTTTTTTAATGTCAGCTGTTTGGCTAACTAACTATAGGCTAACTGGCCCAAAGTTTCCTGTCTCCCTCCTTTCTTGAATGGGGGCATTACATCTGTGGTTTTCAAATCCATTGGGACTTTTCCAGAATCTAGAGGATTTTGGAAGATTACAACCAAGGCATCCACTATCTCTGCAGCCACTTCTTTTAAGACCGTAGGATGCAATCCATCAGGTCTATGGGGCTTGTCAGCCTTTCATCCCATTAGCTGGCCTAGCACTCTTTCTATTGTGATAATGATTGTTTTAAGCTCCTCCCTTCCTTTTGCCTCCTGATTTTCTACTATTGTTAGAAAGCTTTCTGCCTCTTCTATGAAGGCACACAGAAAATATTTAGTTAAAGATTTTTTGCCATTGCCTTGTTTCCAATTATTAATTCCTTAATCCTCTAAGAAACTAATATTTACTTTAGCTACTCTTTTGTTTTTATATACTTTTGGAAGTTCTTACTGTCTGTTTTGCATTCCTTGCTTGTTTAATCTCATTATCTATTTTCTGCCTTTTTTGTAGCTATCCTTTGCTGGTTTCTAAAATATTCCCAATCTTCTGGCCTACCATCAAACTTTGCAACAATGTACAACTTTTCTTTCAATTTGATGACGTCCTTAGTTAGCCAAGAATGGTTTAATCTTCTCAAGGAGACTTTCTTTCTCAATTGAATATGACTTTGTCAAGAAATATGAAATATCCCCTTAAATGTCTCCTGCTGTTAACTGCCATCTTATTGTTTAATCAATTTTCCCTGCCCAACTTTTGCCAACTTTGCCATACCCTTGTACTTGCTTTTATTTAAGTTTAAAGTACTAGTTTCAGACCAAGTTTCTCACCCTCAAACTGAATGAGAAATTCCTTCATGTTGTGATCACTCTTCTCTAGATGAACCATTTCTATGAGATCATTAATTAATCCTGCCTGATTACACATTATGAGATCTAAAAGAGCCTGTTCCCTTGTTGGTTTCACAATGTGCTGTTTTATGTATCACAAAATGTACACTCCCTATCCACCCAGAAAGCTTGTGCTCTCCTGGGAGAAGTAAAGTAATTGATAAAAACCCAGATGGATTGGAGCATGGTGGGAGGGATCGAATTCCATTTCAAATCCCTTAGACATTCAAAACTAATCCAGCTTCTTGCTTGAAAGAATGCAACAAATTGGCATTCGCCACATGTGTTGGTAGTCTATTTTACAGATCCACAGCTGTCTGGGAAAAGACCATTCTGTTATGTAACCTAGGATGGGATTTACTGGCCCTGCCTACCACCGGCATCATCTGGTCCCACCACACCCTCTGCAGCAGGTCCTGCCATGGCAGGGCCAGAAAATCCCAGCCCTTGTTTTGCTCTTATGTAACTTGGGAATGTGACTCTTCTTTCAGCTATTCAGTTGAATCACTTCAGCAACACAGATACAACTTTCATCAACTTATAAACCTTGTTCAAATGACCCCTTTGTCTACATTTCTCTAAACTGTGGAGTCTCAGACCATTAAACCTATCTGAGTAATTAAAATGTTTTTAATTGGATATGCATCTTTTGACCCTCCTCCGCACCCTTTCCAAAGCCTCAATGCAAGGAGAGCAATACTGGACACAGTGTTCTGCCCGAGGTCTAACCAAAGTCTTGTGCCACAACAAAATCATATGCTTTGTTCTCTAGTGAATTGTCTGATAAGTACACCTTACTCTATCTATAGAGTATTTGTCACAAACCTTTGGAGGCTGATGCAAAATAAGCCCCAGATTGCCTTCCAGCAGCTGTGTTTTTTTTTCTAGAGGGTGGAGTGTGTATGTGCAACATTTGGTTTTACATAGCACTGCAGCTCTCACATTAGCAAGTCACAGGCCCAATCTGAATCATCCAAAGTTGCTTGTCATATTCAAGCATCTTGACTCACAAACATATCTTTGTATCATCTGTGAACCAGCATATCCTTTCCCAACATGTACATCTTGACGATTAATTAAAGTAGTCCTTATCCCTGTTCAACACTACTGTGTGACCAGGTCCAAGCAGATCTGACTCTAGCTAGAACGACTTTCTGTCTATAGCCTTTCAGCCAAGTATCAATCTAGCACAGTAGATTGTTACTAATCACAGAAAATTAAATATTATATGAAGAAGGTTCTTTTGGAGTATTCCATCAAAGCTATGTTGATATATATCCTGTGGCAATTGGTCTTGGACCAGGCTGATAGTTCAATTTTGTAATGGCTGGATGGGACTCTGAGTTTTCAGCCCGGGATAGAGTGCTGAATATATCTAGTTAGGTATTTAATTTAATTGTAGAAATAAATCCAATTCCTCTTGATTCAATATAAAGCATTTAATCTCCCTTTGCACCTCTTTATTCAATATTGGACCTGGACAAGTCCCGTACTTACTTTTGCACACATGTCATCTGTTACAGTGATGCAATAATCAGTTGCAGTTACTGATCAGCTGGTATCATAGTATAGGATGCACCTGATTTTCATGCCATATTACAGTCATTGGTCTTTTAAAGATAGGAGGATTTTTTTCCTTGCTGTAGTGTTCTGACACACTAGTTAACCTTTCAGAAGATGGGCAATCTGTCATCTTCCTGACTTCTATTAGTGAAGTGCAGTAATCTGTGGTTCCGACCACAGAGGCTGACCTTGATGGTGATGGCTAGATAGAAGAAAAACTTGCATTTATATGGTGTCCTTCACAACCATGGGACATCCCAAAGCGCTTCACAGCCAATGAAGTACTCTTGAAGTGTAGTCACAGTTGTAATGTAGGAAGAACAGCAGTCAATTTACATGCAGCAAGTTCCCACGAACAGCCATGAATGAATTAAGAAAAAGGCTGCATAGATGTATTGAAAATCCTGAGTGTGAAAGAAACATTTTTTCAGAACTTGCCTGGTATATTGGAACATAATCGCCATGTTACACCTCATAGAGGAGTGCTTCCTTTATATTCTTAACATTTATTTGTGCAGCGTAGTGACTGACCTTGTGCTGTGCTGTAGGGAGTAATTCTAATATTGTACTTTGTTGTATTTTGCGATTGCCCTCACGCTGAGACTTAATTAGTATCCCTGTGGTATTAAAGTTTCTGCTGGTTTGTGTGCATTTTTGGGAGTATATTGAGCTGGATAGCTGATTACATTTAGCAGTGATTGTGGTCTATCATGTCAATCTGAGTCACTCAACTCATATTGAGATATCCATTGGTGCCCTCGAGGGTTATGAACACTGATCACTGACCTAGAAAGATAAAAACCTTAAGGTCTACTGTATATTCCAAGCAAAAAAGATACAGAAGGCACAGTATGTTGTGTAGTGTTCAGTTCTTATAAACATAATCTACAGTTAATTATCTGTCTGAAGGTTCATTGATGACCAGTGAAATAAATAAATAGCATCTTATTTCAACATTTGTGTGTGCATTTTGAATAAAAAAGAAACTGCAGTATTCCAATAAGTTTGTTTACAAGACATTCTTAGGATATGGCCATCACTGGCAAGAACAGGATTTATTACCATCCCAAATTGCCCTTGAAAAGGTAGTGGTCAGCAGCCTTGTGAACCATTGCAGACCATTGCAGTCTGTATGGTAAAGGTACTCCCCCAATGCTGTTAGATAGTGACATGAAGATGTGCTCTATGCCAAATAATGACGCTTAATTCACCAGCTGGAAACCTGAATCGAACTTTTAAAAACAGGCTTTTTAAAAACACAGAGACTAAAGTGACTTGAACTCACAGCCCAAGATTTGCATTACTATGCATTCCACATTCCAATTCATTGGAGTGGAGTCAGTCTGTTTGTAAAACCCATTGATGGCAGTGACTTCAGGAGAGTGTGAAGGACTCATATCTCCCATCTCACTAACAAGGCATCTATGGCAATCACTTGAGATATTCAACTGTTGGAGATGGGTCATTAAGATGAATCACTTGAACCATGGGATGCTGGATATGTTTGCTTCCAGACACTTTTGGAATATACTCCAATGTCCTATTTTTAAATTCCCCTGGTAGTTGGAGAAGGAAGGTCACTCTTTTTTATTCTTTCAGAGCGTGTGAGTGTAGCTGGCTCGACCAGCACTTTTATTGCCCATCCTTAATTGCCCTTGAGGAGGTTGTGTTGAAGGTTGTGCCTTCTTGAACTGCTGCAGTCCACATGATGCAGGCACAACCACAGTGCTGTTAAGGAGTGAGTTCCAGGATTTTGACCCAGTAACAGTGAAGGAATGATGACATAGTTCCAAATCAGGATGGTGTGTGGCTCGGAGGGGAACATACAGGTGGTGATATTCCCAGGCATCTGCTGCCCTTGCCCTTCCAGGTGGTAGAGGTCGTCGGTTTGGTAGGTGCTGTCAAAGTAAGCTTGGTAAGTTGCTGCACTGCATCTTGTAGGTAGCACACACTGTTGTCACTATGTGTCAGTCGTGGACAATGTGGATGTTCAAGGTGGTGGACAGGGTGCCAATCAAGTTGATTGCTTTGTCCTGGATGGTGTTGAGCTTCTTGAGTGTTGTTGGGGCTGCACTCATCCAGGTAACTGGAGAGTATTCCATCACACTCGTGACTTGTGTCTTGTAGATGGTGGACAGGCTTTGCGGAGTCAGGAGGTGAGTTATTTGCCACAGAATTCCCAGTCTCTGACCTGCTCTTGTAGCCACAATATTTATATGGCGAGTCCAGTTCTGTTTCTGGTCAATGGTAACCCCCAATGTTGATAGTGGGGATTCAGTGATGGTAATGCTATTGAATGTCAAGGGACGATAGTTGAATTATCTCTTGTTGGAGATAGCCATTGACTGGCACTTGTGTGGCGCGAATGTTATTTGCCCCTTATTAGCCCAAGCCTGAATGTTGTCCAGGACTAACTGCATATGGGATGGACTGCTTCCGTATCTGAGGAGTTGCAAATGGTTCTGAACATCAGCGAACATCCCCACTTCTCAATGATGGAAGGTCACTGATGAAGCAGCTGAAGATGGTTGAGCCTAGGACACTACTCTGAGGAACTCCTGCAGTGATGTCCTGGAACTGAGACCAACAAGCGCAACCATCTTCCTTTGTGTTAGGTATGACTCCAACCTGCGAGGGTTTCCCCCATAATTCCCTTTGACTTTAGATTTGCTCGGGCTCCTTGATGCCACACTCAGTCAAATGCTGCCTTGATGCCAAAGGCAGTCACTCTCATCTCATCTCTGGAGTTCAGCTCTTTTGGCTATGTTTGGGTGGTGCAAAACCTTTGTATGTTTTAAGCACATGTTTCCTCAGCAGGACCAAGGACAAGCAGCTTAGAGAGACCTAAGTGGGGTCCCTCCTGTCTCCTTCCTTCTCCAACCCACCCTGTAAGCTTCAAACCCTGTTTTCTGACAGTGATCATCCAGGGCTGCTCTGCTACAGACAAAGATTACTTAAAAGAATCAAACACACCACTACTGTCTCCCAAAGAACAATCAATTCAATTGCCTATATCTTTAAATTGGAACAATTGAAGCCATCGAATTCAGCCTGAAGCCAGCCAAGTCACCAACCATGGATTCTATTTTGGCCAACCTATCTTTCCCTACACTGTAGTCTGTATTTGTGTATGTGTGAACTTTGAGTGTTTGAGCATGTGTGTGTATGTGTGTGAAAACTGGCATATATTTTGTTTTACTTAGATTGGTTTAAGTATCATAAACAAACCACTTTCTTTGTTAAACTCAAGGAAACTTATCCTATTGGTCCTTTTGTGATCATAGCATGTAGGCAGTTAAGTAGTCACTGAATTGGCAAGTACATCCTTTTCAAACAAAAAACCTGTTGCCATCCAATGAGTAGAGGGCAAAGACAGGAGCCATTCAGCCTCTCCTCACCTGTGTAACAATAGGGAGTTCAGGATTTTAATCCCATGATGGTGAAGGAATGACAATTTGTTCCCAAGTCAGGATGGTGTGTGATATGGTGAGTTGCTAGCACAGACAGAGTCTCAGAGGCTTTTTGCAGAGGGGGAGTGGGGACAAGGTGGCAAAGGGAACAAAGGACTGGGGGTAGAGAAGGATCAATTGACTGTCTCTGCTGCACCAAAGGTTATGCCCTATTCAGGCACAAACATATTTTTATTCCCAAATGTTCCCATGGAAGCATGAACTCAATGAGCCAAATATCATCCTAAATCTGTTCTTCTGAGTGGAGTGTGCTATCTGATTCACTACCTGCAAGTCACACACCACCCTGGCTTGGAGATAGATCATCATGCCTTCATCGTTGCTGGGTCAAAATCCTGGAACTCCCTTCCTAACAACACTTTGAGTGTACCTATACCACGTAGACTGTAGCAGTTCAAGAAGGCAGCTCACCACCACCTTCTCAAGGACAATTAGGGATGGGCAATAAATGCCAGCATTGCCAGAAACACCCACATCCCATGAATTAATAAAAAAGAAATGGCCAGCCTTGTACTAAAGTCAGCAATGACACTACTGCCCTCGCCCTTCATGTCACAGGGTCCTACCAAGTACCCACTGGTGACTTTCTAACCATGTACCATTGCATTAGTCAGGTAACTGAAGTCCTGTGACAGTGTCTACCTAAGCAAAGACTATAAGTAGACCAGCCATTGCAAACAGGGGGACAGGTGTACAGAAGCCTCATTCCTATGTTTTACCAGTGAGCTCTGCACTGTATGCTGTTTTCATTTAGACATATCTGGTATTGGCCATCCCTGTTTAATTTCTGCTGTGAGCTGCATATGTTTATTAATTGGTTCTTGGGCAACTGATGCTACATTTTTTGCACAGTGAAGAATGACAAACAGCAAGATACAGTCACAGTGAATTCATCTGAAGTGCTTTGTGTTTAAAATGTTGTTACTGCTGCAGTTGTCCTGGTGTGTCCTAAACTTGTCCATCTGTTAGAGATGTGCCTAATAATAAGTGCTCTCTTCATTTGACAAGGTGCTGGATTGCTGTGTAGCCAACTGAAGAACTGTAGAGAATCCAAGAGGTCTTGCTGGCTGTTTCTGCAAGTAACCCTAAAATAGCAGCATCAGTTTCAAGGTTCTGTGCTTCTGCTGTCACAGGCTCAGGGTCTATCCCCATGTGATCCTTATGAACAGCAATGTCTCTCACAGCACGTACATGTGCTGGCATCAGTTTAAAGTAAGGATGCTGATAATTTGTTCTGAAGTGTGTAGAGCCCTGTGGGTGTGGCTGGTTGTCTGATAAATTTTCTTTGTTCTGAAGAATACATAAATGGGCATAAGACCACCACTTGTGCAGCTGAAAGGTTCGCAGCCTATCTCAAATTACCCTGGAAGAGTAAGGTATCTCAAAAATTTGAGCAACAGGTGAAGCTAACAGTTTCATGCTGCTACTATGCATAGCAGCATTCTGCTTATCAGACAGTTGAGTAATGTGGTATATGAATTTCAGTGCCAGTGCAATACCAAGTACGTAGATTATACATTCCAATGACTGGCGGAATGTATCAAACAGCACATCCCTGTTCAAAATAGGCAGAGTACTGACTGTACTCAACTAGCCTGTGCTTGCAAAATTCAGAACATAATGTTTAATATTAGATCTGGTTCCACAATTGGACAGCACTTGCTGAATAATCCTGAGCATGCTAAGAATTACACTAACAATCAATTTAAGATTATCAGTTAAGCTTACCATGTGGCTCACTTACACTTACTAGAAGCTACACATACTTATATGCAGGCACCTGCACTCTGCAGGTAAAAGGAATATGTATAGGCAATGCACCTTTTTTGAATTAACAAAAGCATGGGTTAATAGTTCCTTGGCGCATTCTCCATGACAATGCCTTGACCAATTATAGTCAACTTGACAACCAATCAGCACACATTTTTGAAAAGGTATAAATTGTTGCTCCCTTTGAAATTTGGCATTCTTGCATCTGCCCTGACGAGTACAAGATGAAAAGCTTCAACAGCATATCTTTTTTTTCAGCAACGCTCAAGTATAGATTATGTTTACAGTGCATTGGTGAAAATATTTATCCTCCTGGCCTCTGTAGTAAACCGACAAAATGGATTTTCCACCCACTGCTATAGAAATCACATAATTTTCATGAATAAAGGTCAGGAGATTTTTAAAATGGATACGGGTTTCCCCCGGACCCCCCAAGTCTGATAAATGAAAGTTTACATGTTCCCCATAAATATATTTATTTATTTTGGTATGGTGCTAATACATATATTTAAGGGCAAGCAAGCTGCATAGACTCATTCATCTAACTGACTGCATACATTAACACTGATATACTTACCACAGGTTCAATTTGCTATTTCAGTCCCAGCAGTCTGTCTCTTCCAAGCTTTCTCTGCTGAACAAATTCACCACTATTTCTTTGTAAGGTGTGAATCTTCAGCTACATAACATCACACCATCCCATACCCTCCCACCCAACCCACCATGAGCCGGAAGCAACTTGTCTGCCAGGAACAGGCAGAAGTTGGGACTTGGGGTGGGCCTTGGGAGCCTGGGGAGTCAGGTAGGAAGAGAAAGTGAGTAGTAAATTGGGAGAAGAAGACTGAGGAGGTCTGGGACATAGATTGGTGGTGAGGGGAAGATAAGGAGATAAAAAGGCAGTACAGAAACTAGCAAACAGGAGTCTGGAAAATGGAGGATTGGAAAGAGAGAGATGCAAAATATAGGTTAGGGGAGGGAGCATCATAGGAAGTGGGGACGGGGAGATGGCGACATGGGATGGAAATTAGTTTGGAGAAAGAAGACTGTGGGTCAGGAATGTGTGATGCTCATGAAGTAAAGGGAGCGTAGGGCTGAATAGTTTTCAGTCCACTTGTCTATAAATGACTTAGCAGCCCCGACTTCGTTGCATGATTCAAGTATTTTAAATGTGCATTTTCTTCTGACCTCTGGCCAGTTCTTCTGAATGGAGATGGCAGCACTATGCCATCAGTGATGTACTGTCACCTGGCATTGTCTTTGTCTCTTTGGGCTTCTCCTGCCTCTTTTCTCTCCAGTGCCAGCTTCACCACTGCCTATCCCCGCACACATGTCTACCGGCATGTCTAGAGGCTCATTTCCAAGAATGACTTAAGTTGGTGTCGTTGGGTCACTCTCCATTGTTACACTACACTTCGTAGCTAGGTTGTGGACTGGATAAAATTTATAGAGGTCCAGTGGATTTCTGGATGTTTAACATGGGCTGTGTCATCATTTCAGCTGTGTGATTGGTTGCACTGTTGCCAGTACTGATTGTTATCGTAGTCACTGATTAGGAATGTATCATACTATATAATTTATAAAATAAACTTCAAAACTGAGGAATGTCAGGTCCAATGTGAAGAGTGATGCTCTGAAATCCCCCAGGCCCATATGCACTAACTTTTCCAGAACCACTTCATCCAATTCAGGGTCATAGGGAATAAGAGCCTATCCCGACAGGCAATGGGCGGTAGATGAGTCCAGGCAGGATGAGACACCAGTCCATCACGGAGCAAACACTGGAGGACAATTTACCGTAGCCAGTCCATCTAACCAGCACGTCTTTCGACGGTGGGTGGGAACCGGAGCACCCGGTGGAAACCCACACCATCATGGGAGAACATGTAAACTCCACACAGACAGACACCCAAAGTCAGGATCGAACCCAGGTCCCTGAAGCTGTGAGGCAGCAGCATTAACCACTGCGTCTCCATGCCACCCACTCCATAACCTACTGTCAGGGATAACGCCAGAAACTGGCACTAGGTAAGTGCACAGAAATAATCTTATGTCCAGGACAACACAGAAGTAGTGATATGCGCTAATGGATAGGAAAGAGTCTCCAGGCTATTTAATCAAGGATCAAAAGGTTGCTATCAAAGCTAGTTATTTTAATTGGACACCAACTGACTCTCTAGAGATCAGTGCTAACTCTCTTGCTATTCACAGTTATTAAAACATTGATTACAGTGTTGAAAATAGATCTCATTTGTGTACATACCAAATTGTGAAGAAAAACAGGGATAACATTTCAAGATCCAGAGATTTAGCAATGAGCTAAGTCAGTGTAAAGATAAGCACATAGTGCAAATCAGATTTAAATACCGAGGAAAAAGGATTCAAAAGATGGATTGATAAAAGATTTGGCCATAACTGTTGACCAATGCACTAGAATGCACTATCACAACTAACTATAATTTTTGCAAAAAACAAATGCTGTGTTATGGAGATGTATTGCATAAGATATTAATTTTATAATGTCACCAGCTGGACATATAATTATATAAATATTATTTGTAATTGGACCTTGTGATAAGAACACTTTTGTTAAGCAAATGACACTGGCCTGCAGCAGCTACTGTGTTGCATTTGTGAAGGACACAAGCTGCCTTATGGAGACACAGAGTCTATGAAGCTCTCAGAGACAGTGGCTAAGATAAGCCCAGATTGAAATGAGAGAGAGATCACGTAACCCAGCTCTTGGTTGTAAAAGTATACCGGATTTGAACTAACAGCCAGAGAGACTGCCAGAAGAGCAACAGCCTTACCTCCTCTCTTTCTCTGAAACCTCTCTCATCAAAGCTGAACTGATTGTGATTTGAAAACCCACCAGAAGACCTCATTGCAGCAAACTGAGAGATCTTAAGGGAGGATTCCAAACCAACACTGCTGACCCCAAGTAAAAGAGAACCAAACAGCCACAACGACAGAATAACTGCCCAAATGAGAAACCTGAGTACCAGCAGCTTCAGCTGTAAACAAGCATCTGGACAATCCGTGAATATTTTTTCTTCTGACTGTACTTTTTACTTAGCCAAGTTTAAAGGTCTGACACTCTGCAGAGTTTTATTTCTTTTATGCATGCTTCGGAGAGGTGGGGGGAGGGGTGTGGGTGGAGGGGAGCATGGGGCAGGGGTTGTGTGTGTGTGTTGTTTTTGCATTATACATATTGGACATATTTGTACATGTAAGCCTTTTGTTAATAATTTCTGCATTTTTGCCTGTGAGTTTTAGCAATAAAACTAACTCTTTACTTGTTAACTTGGCTGGCTTATTGATATATCGAGCTGCACACAGTTAATTATATATATGGAATAGGCAATAGCAGCTTTTCAAATTCAAACTCTGTTATAACCAACCCAGGTGTGGGACAAAGAAAGGAACCAATCAACACCTACCCCCCAACCCCCAACCACCCCCCCCTTAACCTGGTCGTAACAGATGTGACATTTTTGTAGTTGCATTGAATAATGGGGCATGCTGGATGATCTGAATAGTATATGCCACTTCCATGTTTCAGTTAAATTATATGGAATCTGGCAATAGTACTCATTAAATGGCCTCTAAATGATTTGTGGCCCACCTCACCCTTCACCTATTGTCTCTGGTTGACCTATCTGTGTAACTTCATTTGTAACTCAACTTGCAATGGGATTCTGTTGAGATTGGGGTTTACTGCTGTCCCCTTACTTCCTGCTCTGCACCCAGAGGAAGCATCGGAATGATTTGAGATGTGGGTCTTCGCTCCTCAAAATGCAGATGTGAGGCCTGATCAGCAACTTTCCAGAGACAGCACCTTTGAGATAATAAGAGCTCTATACCAAGCTGGGAGCAGCGGGTGTAAGCTAATGTCTCACTCAACCATGCAAACAAATCAAGAGTCACCCACAAAAGATTAGTTTAGAATTGGACACCCCAACAAAAAGCTAATGACAACCAAGAGCCAAATGTGCAAAAACAGAGCAATGAAGTTTTTTTAAAAAAATTGCATTCCTGTACGCTGTAGCTAGTTTGTTTTTCCCCCTATATTTGAAGTTGCTACATTAATATTCTGAGTTGAACGAGTATTTCAAATTGTACTGTCTTATAAACTGTATTTCTTTTACTCGAATAATAGGTTTAATAATTAAATCTGTAAAGAATTGATTGGCAACAAAGAGAAATTCTTGCTGGGCTGGTGGGAGATGAGTCACTGGGGAGACCTTGTAATCCTCATCAGCTCAGACAGGTGTCTGACTGCTCCTCATGATAATATTACAATAAAAGAAAAATCACCCTGAGCTCAACAAAGAAAATAAATTGAAATTTCAGTCAATGCAGCCCTGATTAATATGCTAACTGCTTGCCCATCTATGAGCCATCAGCTCTAAAGCCCTTACAGAATTTCAAGTAAATTCTGTAGCTTGAAGATCCCCAAAAGTAAGAACTTTATTTCTAATTGGATAGCTGATAGCTGAATGGGAATTTTATGATTTAATTAGATGAGGTTGTGATTGACTGCAACTGAAATGCTGCCTCATTAGTATCACTCTGGAAATAGAGTACTGTGCCCAGGGAGGCTGCTTCTCAGGAAGCATCATTGTAGTGTGAAACCTGCACTTCAAAGAGTCAGACGGTGCAACTAAAAAGACAGTTAAGATGCTTTAATGTGCCTCAGTTCAGGTAGCACTGCAATCTGCGACAAGTGTATAGTCAGTAAATGGGTGCACCTTTTGAACGTTTTGGTGGCGTTTTCAGATGGGAAAACATCTTCATCACCAGTAAACGGTAACTTGTTTGCAATGGATACCTCTGAGGCTCAGTTAATGTCATGATGGAGCTGGTTGGAGAATGCTTTTAGAAATAAGCCTGTATGCATAACCTTTCATCAACAACAACACTTTCCAATGCTTCTTTTTCCTAAATAATTTCTTTCTGTTTCCTTCCACTTTGTTCCCTTTTCTCCTCCTTGCCTTTCGCAACCTTTCCCTGAAGGCAGGGATTCACATTAGCCCACAGCTGCAAGCATGCGATATACACTCCGGTTATGTCCGCCAGTGACCACGCTTCATGGGCGGAATCTTCCGGTCCTGCCATCAGCGGGAAGTGTGGCAGGTGGGGGATCTTGATTTGGCGTGAGGCCAAAAATCAGTTTCCTGACGGCGGGATGAACTTTAGGAATCATGTTCTCAGGACTTTAAAAGCGGATTAAAGGCAGGTCAAGCTTCCCGCGAACAATGTCAGGAAGCCCTTTTGTGTGCATTAGCTTGCGGTGTGTGCTCGTTGAAAGGCCACCCCACCGAAATTAAGTTCCTCTCCAAATTAAGCTCCCTGCCAGCAAGAAATTAGAGCGTTCACTTTTACAACTGCACATACATGATGTTGACTTTCTCCATGATTAACGCTGAGTTACCGCTGCGTTGTCCCCTCTTTGGGGAGCGTCTGTAAATGCCAGCCTTTGCTTGGGATCAGGTGGTGGCAACACAAGCCTTTAAATTTGGCACCTGGACCTTCGACCCAATGAGGTAACGGCAGGGACAGTGACTTCCCGCATGGCCCCACCACGAGAATCGGTGAGCTTCTCAAGAATGTATGTGTAGTGAGCTGAACAGCGCAAGATCACACGTGGTCAGCCATTCTGTACAACCACCGCCCCCACCGCACACCCCCCACCCCCACCCCCCACCACCACCACCTCATCCCACCCCCCCCTCTTCCCAGCAGAAATCACCCCATTTTTGTGCCTTCACCAAACAGAGACTCCAACTGTAAGATTCTGGCCCATGTGTCATTTTGATAATGAGTGTCAGCAGGAAACTTGAGCAGAGAGCAAAGGTAATCTCCTCACTTGACGTCCATTTCGCAGCAGAGGTCACTGGGTGTTGACCAATAACAGCAGCACCTGTTATTACCTCAGTACATAGATCTTTTGTAAATCATCTCTCTCCACCAACACCACCGCCCCCTGACCACCACCACCCTACCCCACCCCAGGTGCCACTCCCCCCACCCCACCACTCTCAATGTGCTGTCCCAGATCAGCTAAAATTAAATTGAGCTCACTTGATTCTGTTCTGCAAAGCTCAGGGTCTCAGCTGTAACCATGACATGAACCAAATTGCATTTTAAAAAGAATTAGCTTGAAAAAGAGATATCGACATTTTATTTTGATTCTTCTCAAAACATTCCGGAAGACTTAGTAATGACCTACAGTGCTCCCAAACTGAAACCTAACAGAGTAAGATGCTCATCTGCTTCAGTGCTGCTTGTGTGCTAATAACTCTAATCACGTGTTTGATGGAATCAATAGAAATCATGTTCAGCAAGTTGGAAATAGTTAAGAACTCAAGCCATATGATAATTTCTCAAACTAGCAGAAACAGAACCAAGGTAAAGACAACTAATGCTAACAGTGAATTCAGGCTGTCGCTGCAGGGTACTAGACCAGTAGGCTAAGCCAGCAGTAGCTATGTGAACCATCGAGGGTATAAACTTTATTCATCATGTTGAGAGCTCTCTTAGGAAAGAGAGGGAATAGTTAGATCAGCAGCTCTTCTGCCTGAAACACATAGTTATGTTACGGGGTTGTATTTTAACTCTGTCTGAAAGTTTTTTTTATCCCATTAAGAATTCTTCTCAGCCTGACTGCTACTCATGTCTCTGCATGTGCTTGCATATATGCATGAGATATGACACTGAGTGTTTCTTAGTCTGCCAGGGACTGAAACATTGGAGCCATTTCAGTCTCTGGAAGATGTCAACTTACCTGAGAGCCAATTAGTTAAGGCACACAAAGCATGGTCAGCGTAAAATTAATTTGGTGTGTGATTTGATTTTGCCAGTGGGCATCAGATGGAGGAAGACGACATAAAAGATTATTGTTGAAATAGTTAGGAGTTGGTAGCAGAGGAGTAGAATTGTGCATTCCTGTATAACCTGAAGCTAGCCAGTGTACAGTGGCTGGTTGATGTCTGGTTTGAACACAAAAGAGATTGGAGTACTGAATTTCTTTACAATCCTGTGATTATTGACATTCTTCCAAAATGAAGAGGTCACAATTGCTCAGTCAGTGAGATTAGTTTTACAGTTCTGTCAAAGACATTTAATGAAAAACCCTGAAAACTCAGTGCTGTTAAGTTAGGCTGTGGTACACCCATTTTTAGGCACTGTGCAGTCACATAGCACTTAAAAATGGGATCAGAGAGGCACACACACACACTTTAAACAAGAACTACGCAGGCTGCCCTCTTGGTTATTGGGTTTGTATGTGTTGACCATCTGCAGTTTATGATTTAGATAAAATGGGACATGGGAGGAGCGAAAAAAGAAAAGGAGGATTAGGTATGCAGAGGTCCTGATCATCAATCCCTTCAGCCAGGTCAGCCACAGCCTCAAAGATGCCCCTTCCCATGTTGGCCAGCACTGTCTCCTCCATAGGGGAGGAAGGGCGGGAGAGAGTTAAAACGTGCAGGGGCATCCTCCAATTCTATCCTGCAGCCTCCTGTTAGGTGCCAGGGGTGATGTCTGGGTGATGTAGTCATCATGGTTAAATGATTGTCAATGTGTGCAAGCTGTGAGTTGTGGGTGTGAGGCTTGCAGCAGTGCTATTTGTGTAAGGATGTGGTAAAGCATACAAATTTTTGGGTTAAGTACTGATTGCCAGAAATTATTTGCATGTCTGTGATGTGGGTGTGGTGAATTGAATGGTGGATGAGGTTAGTGGCACATTTGGTGGGATATGCCATTTGAAGCTAAAGTCACTCACCTTGAAACTCTTGTCGGATCACTAAACTTCCTCCTGCACAGCATGTATGTTCTTGCAGCAATATTCTTGGCATTGAGCTCCATCGCTAGTTCATTCACTGCCTCCTAAGCATATATACGGAGGGCTGCCTGCACCTCTGGAGGAGCAGAGGGTGGAACTTTATGGGCCTGTTGCAGCCAGGGCCGGGGCCGTAAAACGTGGCGAGCTGTTCAAAAGCCCATCCCTTCTCTCTGCGCCTTACGTCAAGGCCTCCGGTGCATTGTGAGAAAATCTCCATGCTTGTGCTTTCACATATTCAGTCATTCCTTAAAGTATCACAGCCCCAGATTCACTTTTCAAAAAAAGCTCCCACCGATTCCTCCAGCCTGCATCTCCCCTTTAAGAGGTGCAGGCTGCCTTTATGTAAGTGCTAGCCACTCATAATATTGGGCCCCCCAAGCAGATGCATCCAGCCAATGAACACTGTGGCTAGAGTTGGCTGCACACAGCAATCATTTAAGACTGCAGACAGCACAAAGTTAACATGCTGTCTACAGCGCAGTGAATGGGCTTTGGTTAATCACTCACTGCGATTCACAAACCCATTTTTGGGGATTGGCTAATTTAAGCCCTGGTGCGTGTTTTAAAGAAACCATTGGAGGAAATGATAGGAATCTGCAGTAAACACTTAAATACATCTCAGAATAAATCTTGATTACTCCTCTTTTGAATTCTCCAAAGATTGTTAAGTTTTTTATGTGATCGTGCAAGAGGTGGGCATGTGAGTTTAACCAATGCTCCTACTGCTGTTGGAATTTTTGGGCAGAATTTTCCTGGCTCTGTGTTGGTGGGTTGGGACAGGGGGAAGCGACCAGTAAAATAATGGGGAGCTGCATTGGTATGGCACCCTGACACATTCCCGCCGCCAGGGAAGCTACCCAGCGGCTTTCCGGGAGCTGCAGCAGCTACCCACCATGTGGAGACGGGCAGCCAGTTTAAACAGTGAAGTACCCTTGAGGGGCATTTTTGCCCATGGCAGGACAACCCCTTGCCACATGTTGAGGCTGCCAGCTTCAGGGAAGTGGCCTCCCTGTGCCGAGCCAGGAGGCCGTCAGGGTTGGAGGCTTCATCCACCAAAACGGTGGCCCTCAGGGAGGAGAGGCACTCCCTGCAGCACCGATGTTCCATCCGGAGATGCTTCCCCCTTCCTTTCCATGGAACTTCCCGTTCAGCCACGCGGAACGTTAAATTGAAACTTCCCGTCCGAGGGTACCTCCGTTTTGACATGCCCTCGCATTCTCCGAACTTCCTCAGCAGTGCCCACTTTCTGAAGCCAAGGGGGTTCAGGGCTGCCGGCTCTCTGATTGGTCAAGTGGGCAGTTGCCTCTGGAAATATTGCTGAGCCAGCCCCACTGCTGACAACTGTGTTCTCAGGACTCCCATTTGGTCCCAACGTCAGGATCCCAAAGCCCAGGGCTACCCAGGAGGAGGCGAGGGGGAGTGTGGGTGGGTGGGGTGCACATAGTGTTAATCACTGGGGCCTGTGCCTTTAGCTGGACCACACCATCTCTCAAGTGACCGCCTCACACCTGAATGTGTTTGCAGACAAGCGCATCATCGGTGCTCTGTTCCAGGGCAAAGTTCTGTAGTATAAGAGGTTGTTGGAGCGAGACCCCAAGTCCATATGGCCGCTTGCTTTCACAGCCAGGGTGCATTCTGGACGATGTAGTCAACCCTTGGCCACGCTCTCATCTTCCTGCGCAGGCGCTGGTCCCCTAAATGCCTACAGGAGTCAAGATGGAGGAGAGGGCCAGCAAGGCCAGGAGGAGCCGCAGTTACAGCAACAGGGAGACCTAGGGTAGCTGAAGCATTAGACAGAGCTGAGAGGAAGCATGTCTTGTCACCTTCACAGCTAGTCTGAACACCTCCTCAGCAATATTAATCTCCAAAGCTCACTGGGTGAGTGACTTAGTGCCGGCTGTGAAGATGTAGCAGTACATAGACTGCGTAGTTTTGAACACCCTCAAATAGAAAGGGTATAAACGTAATAGAAAAGGTGCCTTGTAGGTTCACCAGGATAATATGAGGGATGAGAAGGCAGAGTTAGGAAGAGAAACTTAAGAAGTTTGGGGTTTTTCACTAAAGCTGCAAACAATGAATGTATGTGAGAGAGTGAATGAGAGAGAGAGAACACACACACACACACACACAAACACACATAACACAACACACACCCTCCTTTCCTCCTTTTACACTGGGCCAGGCGAGGAGGAAAATCCAGGCTGAAAGTCAACGAGCTTCCAATTCCCACTTTTGTATGAATTCGCCCGAGGCCAGCTCCGAGTGTGCACCACCAGAGGTGAACACAAGGTCAGTGTTAGTTAAACTCCAGTCTTTAGTTGGAGCCCAGTCCCCTCCTCCTCCCCTGGTGACCAGGACGTGCGACTTAGTCTGTCTCTCTCTCCCTGTCTAGCTCTTTTCCTTAAGCGAAAGGGCAGAAAAAAAGGAACTGTTAATTAGCTCTGCTGCTTGGCACTTTTTAATGGTCACTTTTATTAATTAATCTTTTTAAATGATCAAGTATTGCTTTGACATTACATTTATGTTTTCTTCCTAACTGTCTTTTTTTTTAAATTCATGTTTAATGTTGTGCCACACCAGATCTCGGGGAGCTGCAGACGGCTTTCTTGCTGAAGGGGAACGAGAGATTCACCAGAGTCTGACTGCTTTTTGGGGGCAGAGAAAAAGGGGTTATTTTTGCTTCAATAGAAACGAGAAGTGTTGGAAATGCTCAGCATGTCTGGTGACACCTGTGCAGAGAGAAACAGAGGTCAGTGATCCTTCATCAGAACTAGTCCAGACCGTGGATCCCGCTCTCCGCAGATGCTGCCTGGCCTGTTGAGTATTTCTAGCATTTTCTGTTTATATTTCAGATTTCCAGCATCTGCAGTACTTTGCTCTCCTATTCTATGTTCCACGTTGGGCATTTGTTAAGTGTGGTTAGTTTCAATTTAAAATGAGAAAATAATTATCTCTCAAAGCATAGTGTAATTTTTCTGTTAACAAAACCCACTTGTGTGGACTGAGGTCTGACTCCATGCCCTCAGCATTCTCCTCACCATGCTCCTCCTCTGAATCATCACTGGATTTATCCTCTGTGGCCTGTGGAGCTGCATCAAGATCCTCTTCCTCCAGTGGGTCCCCCCTTGCCAGTGCCAGATTGTGGAGAGCACAGCACGTGGCCTCTATCAGTGACACCCGCTCTGGAGGGGTATTGTAGTGCTCCCCCTGAATGGTCCAGGCATTGGAAGTGCATCTTGAGAAGACCTATGGCCATGACTCCTATTCTTATGCTGTTCTGACTCAGTTCTTGGGTGGCGGAGAGGCGTCACAAGCCACCTTTTCAACAGATAGTACTTGTCACCCAGCAGCCACCCATCCAGTCGTGTAGGAGCACTGAAGAGCCTCAGCACAGAGTGTCTCAGGGTATAAGTTTCATGGGAGCTGCCAGGGTACCTTGCACAGACTTGTAGAATCTGCATCCTGTGATCACACACTATCTGCACGTTCGTGGAGTGGAAGCCCTTCCTGTTGATGAAGGCACCGGGCTCACCCGCTGGCGCCTCGATGGCCACATGTGTGTAGCCTATAGCACCTTGGACACGGGGGAACCCAGCAATTGCTGCAAAGCCTCTGGCTCACTCCATCTCGCTGGCTTCCTCTGTACGGTAAAGAATAAATGTCATTACCGTCCTGAACAGAACTTCTGTCACCAGTTTGATGCAACTGTTGACAGCTGATTGGGAGACTCCACTAAAATCCCCTAGTGACCCCTGGAAAGAGCCGGAGAGATAGAAGTTGAGGGCCACCGTGACCTTCAGAGCCACTGGCCTGGAGTGTCCACCCACACAGTTGGAACTGATCTCAGGCCCAATCATCTGACAAATGGAGTTCACGCTCTCCCTTGAGAGACAGAGTCTCCTTCGGCATTGCACCTCGGACATATTGAGGTAGCTGCATCACCGCCTGTAAACCCTGGCAGCAGGATAGTGGCGTGTTCTGCAGCCCCTTCCAAATTGGACTACCTGCTAGCTCCCCTTGTGCCTGCGCCTCTCCTCCCACAGGTCCCTCCCCTGGAAGCTGAATAGGGAAACCTGGACTCCTCTCCCTTCTGCCTCTCTCTTCCTCCTCAGAGGAGGTGCCACCAGTGGAGAGCTCAATCCCCATTACTAGGGTAACAGAAGGATGTCTGATACCTGGAAGACTCCACACGGACTGAATTATCCCGGGGCCTTGGGGACACCAATAACTCCTGAAATGAAGCCTGAAAATGCTAACAATGAAGCCCTGTAAAGAGATGAAGCTGCCAAGCACCAATAAGCAACCAGCAGCAAACTATCTCCAAAACTCCTCACTACTCATACTGGCAATGCTGCTGACCCTTTTTGTTCCACCCTTGGATGAGGTTTAGCAAATTCTCGGCTGCCCACCTGCCCGTTTAGCTCAGGCGATGAGCGCAAAATCGCATGGGCAATGTAAACTCTATCTTAATGGCCTTTTTAATGGCCTTAGCTGGCCTCGTAATTGATGGCGGACACAGCTCTGACTCTCGCGTGTGTCTGCTGACCAAAATATCACACGAGTGCGTTGATGACGTCGGGACACTCGCCCAACGCCATCATGCGCTATTTTATGCTCGAGCAGGTCGGGCACAGGTCCGCCCACTCAGTGAAAAACTCTGCCCCAGGAGTCATGCACCAATTGATTACGTCACTGCTTGTTCTCATTTGTTACATAGGAAGAATGTTTTGAAAGCTCAAATCATTTGGATGTTGCTGTCTGGACATTGCATAGGGCCAGGTTCAAAGAAGCAGAGCTGGTTGCATAATATGAACAACCAAGTTGTGTGCAATTGTCTGACAGCCACGGTTGTAAAATGTACCCAAATGAAACCTCAGCTTTTGACGGGCTTTATAAATGGAGGCATAAAGTACAAAACCAAGACGTTTTGCTAAACCTATATAAAACAGTTCAACCCCACTGTTTCTGTGGTTCCCAATTCTGGGCACCTGAAGGATGTGAGGGGGAGGGTTAAGGGAATGGGGGACAGTGGCAGGGGAGAGATAACAGGCCCAGAAACAGGAGAAGCACCAGGGCTTCTCTCCCTGGCTTTGTCGAAGTTTGCAGTATAGTCCAGTCCTTTATATCCATGTTGGTGTTGAATTCTTTTTCAATTTCTTTTATCATCTATTTCTTTTTTCATTTCCTCTCTTTGTCATTTCTGTAGTGTTTTATATCACTTATTCAATCTGACTGTACTTTGCTTTATTTACTTTTTATAATCACCAGTGTGCTATAATAATTTAGTTATCTCTGTTTTCCCTGCATTCTCTGATGTTCCTCAATATACTTCAATCTCTACTTCTGTTTGAAAGTTTCTTAACTGAACTCCCCTGGGGTTATACTTTCCCTTCTGTATGTAGTTTAACAAATGATCTGAATAAATTAGAAAGTAAGACTGGTCAAATACAAGAGCAAACTTTTCTTTGGTTACCCCTCCGTGACTCTAATTTCCACACAATTAAAATGAATGAGTTGGCAGGGGTTGTGGGTGCCTGGTGTGCGGAAGATGTTTGTTACAAACACTAAGACCAGCTCACAGTGCATTCATGAGAACAGCTTCATGTTGATGTGAAATGTTTTTGCCTCCATGCTGATGGTAAAGTTGGTGAATGTTGGCAGATGCCGACTCCAAAGCAATCACACTATTTCCTGTATGGAGGGCCCTGCACTTTGTTTTCATTTGGTATTGGCTCAAAACCTATATCCTGATGAAGGCTGCATTTTGCACTTTGCTGCAGTGGGGTCGATGGGTTTGCTTCTAACTGATTTGACCATCCTAGTGGCGAATGCTGTCTGAAAGGCTAATCTCAAGCTCTGAAAAGAAAGTAGGTCATTCCAAAGCATTTTACAGCCAATTAGTCACTGTTGTAATGTAATTGGCAGCCAACTTGCGCACAGCAAAGTCCCACAATCAGCAAGGCGATAATGGCCAGATAATCAGTTTTTTATTAGTGTTTTTGGTTGAGTGATAAATATTGGCTAGGGCACTGGAAAATATTCCACTGTTCTGTTTCAAAATTATGCTGTTGAATATGTTACATCCACTTGAAAGGGAGGATGAGGCCTGGGTTATTGATCTCATCTGAAAGACAGCACCTTGCACAGTGCAGTATTCCCTCAATATTGCACTGAAGTGTCAGCCTAGGAGGACTCCAAGATCATCTTCCATTCCAGAGTCTGCTCCGTGGAGCAGGATGAGACGTGCTCATGTTTCTTCTTCCAAATGGTACACAGAGATCTCTATGATCAGCAGCCTGAAGGAAGAGATGGCTCAGTAAAGTCATCGCAGTCCGACATTTTGAAGATCAGCAAATCCTTTTATGCCGGATTGTAAGACATGAAGCCCACAGACAGCACGGCCTCCCAGTCCTTCTTGTCTTCTCTCATGGAGGTCTTAGACGACAGTACACAGAAGAGCCTGGACAAACTGCTAACTCCTGACGAACTGACTAAGGCCCTTGAGTCCTTCGAGAAGAGTAAAACTTCCGGAAACGACGTCTTGCTAGCTGAGTTGTATTCGGCTCTATGGGACTGACCTTCTCGAAGTGTACGAGAGTATGCTTCTGGCCGGCAGCATGTCGGGATCCATGAGGAAAGGCATCATCACCCTCATCTACAAGCACAAGGGGGAAAGGGAGGAAATTAGAAATTGGCGACCCATTTCACTGTTGAACGTGCTCTATAAGATTGTGTCCAAGGTCATCGCCAATCGGGTCAAGTCCGTTCTGGAATTGGTGATCCACCCTGACCAGACCTGCACTGTGCCGGGCAGGAAGATCTCTGACAGCCTTGCACTGCTCAGGGATACAGTTGCCTATGTGCAGGACAGGGGTGTGGACACCTGCCTCATCAGCCTGGATCAGGAGAAGGCCTTTGACAGAATATCGCACACCTACATGGTGGATGTGCTCTCCAAAATGGGGTTTGGGGAGGGAATTCACAATTTAATCCAACTTCTCTACACTAACATCAGTAGCGCAATCTCAATCAATGGGCGGGAATCAGATAGCTTTCCTATTAAATCTGGAGTCAGGAAGGGCTGCCCTCTCTCCCCTGTCCTGTTTGTGTGTTGCATAGAACCCTTTGCTGAGTCCATCAGGAAGGATCCGGGCATAAGAGAAGTGATGATCCCAGGCAGTGGAGGCACTCAGGTCAAAGCCTCCCTGTACATGGACGACCTCGCCGTCTTCTGCTCGGATCCGCTGTCGGTGCGCAGACTGATCCACATCTGGGACCAGTTTGAACTGGCTTCGGGAGCCAAGGTAAATTGTGGGAAGAGCGAGGCCATGTTCTTTGGGAATTGGGCTGAATGATCCTTTGTCCCCTTCATCATCAGGACTGACGGCCTGAAAGTGCTGGGGATATGATTCGGAGGGACCGGATCATGCATTAGAAACTGGAAGGAGCGAGTGTCTATGGTGAAAAGGAAACTGGGCATGTGGGAGCGATGCTCCCCCTCCATTGCCGGTAAGAATCTGGTCATCAGGTGTGAGGCACTCTCGCTGTTGCTGTACGTGGCGCAGGTCTGGCCCATTCCACACTCCTGTGTGATGGCGATCACCCGAGTCATCTTCCGCTTTATCTGGAGGTTGAAAATGGATCGTGTCCGCAGGGACACGATGTACAAGCCTCTAGATAAAGGGGGAAAAAACATGCCCAACATCGCCCTCATACTGATGCCCACCTTTGTGTGCGGCTGCATCAAGCTGTGTGTGGACCCTCGGTACGCAAACACAAAGTGTCACTACGTGCTGAGGTTCTATCTTTCCCCGGTGTTGTGAAGGATGGTTCTGGCCACGCTGCCGCGGAACGCTTCAAGTAGTTGGACCGTGCCATACTACCTGACCCTCGTGGAAAAATTTATGCAGAGAAACACCTTTGACCACAAGTCCATCAGGCAGTGGTCAGCACATAACGTCTTAGAGGCTCTGCGGGAAAAGGAGATGGTGGATCCTGTGGGATGGTTCCCCGAGCAGACTGTCAAAGTCATTTGGCAGAATAGCTCATCGCCAGAACTTTCCACCAAGCGCCAAGATGTAGCTTGGTTGATGGTGAGGAAGGCCCTCCCCATCAGATCCTTCCAACACGCCAGGAGTCTCACCCCCTTGGCACGTTGCCCTTGAGGCAGCTGTCGTGGGGGACGAGACCATTGTTCACCTCCTTGTGGAATGTGCCTTTGCAAAGAAGGTCTGGAGAGAAATGCAGTGGCTTCTGTCGAGGTTCATCCCGAGCAGTTCTATGACACAGGACTCTGTGCTCTGCGAGCTGTTCCCAGGGGCACACACCGAGACAAACATCAGTTGCAGCTGGAGGATCATCACCTCGCTGAAAGACACTATTTGGTCTGCCCGAAACTTGTTGGTCTTCCAGCGCAAAGAGTTGTCCCCGACCAAGTGTTGCAGACTGGCACATTCCAAGGTCCAGGACTATGTGCTGAGGGATGCACTAAAGCTTGGGGCAGCTGCCGCAAAGGCCCAATGGGGAAAGGTCGCTATCTAAGACCTTTCTGCCATAGTGCACCGAGGGGCTGGGAATTGTTTGGAGCCCCTCGGACGGTACAGCTCACAATGAATGTATGCATTGAATTCTAGTTGTATTATAATTGTACTGAAGCACCTCAGAGTGCAACATGATGTATGTTCATAACTCCAATACCATTGTCTGATTGTCTGTAATGACCATATTGAAATGATGGTAATATTCATTGATTGTATTGATGCACCTCATGATCCATGTGTGAAAGGTGAAGCTGATTGTACTTTTTGTGATGGCCGTTTTGAAATATTTTGTAATGTTCTTCCAGATATTTTATGAATAAAGTATATTTTTTTTTAAAAAAGAAGTGTCAGCATAGAATTTGCGTTCAAGTCTCTGGGGTCGGACCTTCACCCATAACCTAATGACTGAGAGGCAAGAGAACCACCAGGTGAGCCACAGATAACATTAGAGAATTACATGGATGTGGGATAGAACATGAGCGAAAGTGGAATGTTCACATTCAAACATGTGAGTTAAATATACATGGAACTGGAAGGATTGACTTTTTTTAAAAGCCACTTGTGAAAAAGGATATTGAAATAATAACTTTGGAAACTAATTAAATATTTGAACAAAACATCTCTTTTCAAAGCAGAATTGTAAGGAGCTCTTTCATAGCCATTGACATTATTTGGGTAGATTTTAATAATTGCATATGGTAGATCTGATTTCAAGTGCTTCAGCAGAATGTTAATAACCATGTAAGTAGCAATGACAGAATGATAAATATTTATCTGACATCTATAGCAACTGCCTTCTGACATATAGCTTCAGGGACAGTCACAGGATCTGGTGTGACGGTTTGTACCCTGCGATAAACATTCATCAGGACCTAATGGTAGTGATTTAATAAATGATGAGAGGCAATTCCAAACAATGAATGTCTTGTGTTGGATGACTCCCTATTTTAAATAAAAGAAAGCTATAACACTGGAATGCCCTATTGTCTCTATAGCAGGAAGGCAGCTGAGGAGGGCACCACAAACAGAATTAAACTAAAATAATCTTAAATTAATAATCTTGTCAGTGGCGATGAGATGATTTGGGTAAAAATTGGTTTGACATTAGATGCCTGTTCTATTTCCCACCTGATATTCAGTTCTTTTGGCTTTAATAGGAATTAATATTGAGTGGAATGCCTAACGGGTGATCCAGGCAATGCTGCCAGTTATGTGCTACTTCTCACGTTGAATTTCTACCCTTTATGCCTTGAGTGCCCATGGCCATGGAAGGCCCCAAGCCTGCATTACATGTTCCCCCTCCAAGGCCCCGTGGGAATGGAGCTGTATGACCAATAGTTTATTGCACTTGAAGTTAATAGTCCTTTGGCGTGGATGTAACGAGTGCTGTTGGGGACACCCTGTTGACACGAACTCATTGCTCTACATGATGCAGCCCAGCACTTTGCGCTTAGGGTTAACATAGTACTTGAGAGGATGACCACGCTACAGTGCGTAATCAGAGCAAGAATCTCCAGCAAAAGGAATTTGCACAAAAGAAAACCATTTGATTAATAATTGTCAGTTGAGATAGTTATGTCAGGTATGGAGATGTAATTCAATAATTTCATTACATTATGCATATTGCACATTGTATCTATATTAAGTTAGTTTAAAATTATATCTGCAAAACTATATTCTCTCCCATAAACTTATTTCCCAAAGCATGTGATTAAAACTTGTTTTTGTTTGGTTATTGCAGCTCTTGCCTGGATAATTAGAAAGTTCAAGACAAATTGGCCATCTCTCCCTACATTATAGAAGTCAGTCCCAGACCACATTCCTCGCTCAATTCACACTGCACATTAGTAGTCTGTTTTCTTTGGAATTAAGCAGAGCAGCTTGAACTGGTTCTCATTTAGGTCTTATTTTAGGAGCACTTGCAACCCCTTTCCTGGCATTTGCACTATATGCATCTCCCTTATCGTTATACAGCCTGTTTCTCATGGTTTTGTGTGTTTTTTCAGGAAGAGAGGATTTCAGTAATATAATGCTCTTCATGTCCCTTCTCAGGACATTCAAAAATGCATTATGACCAATGGAGTACCTTTGGAGTGGAGACACTGTGTTGCAATGCAGAGAAACACAGCAGTCTATTTGCACACTGCAAGCTCCCATAAACAATGTAATAAATGCTCAGATAATTTGTTGTCATGATGTTGGTTGAGCATTAAAATTGGCCGGGACACTGGGAGAGTACTCCCCTGATCTTCTTCGAAATAGCACCATATGGGTTTTCATGTCGGGCTGACCTATAGAAACGACATTTGCAGATTGGCCTTCACCTGGTCAGAGGGACGAACCTGTGATGTGATTCTGGATTACCAGAGGCACTCAGAAAACGGTTGGGCCACACATTATTCTGACTGCGAGATCTGTGACTTTAGTTAACAAAAGAGAAGCAAGCAATCATGATTATTGCCCCTGCAAGCCTTGTTTCTTATTTTCTGAAGCAGCTAATGAGCTACTTCACCACTATAAATTTTGCAGGCCGACAAGGTGGCGTTCGCAATTGCAGTTGTAAATGAGTGAAGAGTAGCTCCCTAGCAAGGCTCTGGGGGCGTTAATATAATTAATGCTCTAGAGTAATGGTGAGCCGAGTCTTGGTAGGGATGATCAGTCTGGAAACATATTAAGAAGGTGGTAACGTGTGGTACACGTGCAGAGAAAACTTTGTCTCAACACGTCTGAATACCTGGCAGGATCTAGAAGAAGCTAATTTTTCATGGGCCAGAATTTAACATCGCGGGTTGGATGCCTGGCTGACCTGAACGAGTGCAAGATCGCGCGGGATAATGTCGGGTGGGCGTCGACACTTCATCACCACGTCCTGGTTGGCGGGCGGGCGTGGCAGTCGGAAGCGTGCCCATTGACCATGAGTGTGGCAAAGAAGTCAAATTAAAATCCAATTGATAGCAATTTTACACTGCCCGTGCTATTTAGCACTCAGTGCATGGGCAACATGGGCAGGCAGCCTCCCCGTTTTTAATGGTTTCCCATTCCAGAGCGTAATAAAAGTGGACTAGAGCTTTGGCAGAGTGAGTAGTTAGGAGTTTAGGTGAGATTGCGTCGTAGATTTATGCCTGATAATTCACAGCATTTTCTGTGTTTTCTGTTGGACTCTTTACATTGCAAGTTTTTTTCTGAGGATCTTTTGGCCTGACAAACTCACTTGGAGGATTTCTGCCATGTGCACTCTTCTGTGCACGGGACAGTGCCACCTGCACTGCAGCAAATGGGTATGGCATACTCCACTGGAGGGGCAGAAGTGAGAGGAGGTCAAGTATCCACAGGCTGCGTGCCAGAGAGGGACCAGTGGGAAAAGAGGCACAACCACAGCGGGTGCAAGCCAACAGGAAGCGCAATGCAGAAGGGTCCACAGAAAATGGCACTACCCTGCATCTAGAGTCTCCAGGCAGTACTCCAACCACCTCAACATGTATGAGGCCTAGTGTCGAAGGAAGCTCTGCCTCTTTAGGGAAACTGTTACCTTCATATGCCAGATGATTGGGCCGGAGATTGCCTTAACTGTGTAGGTGGTCACCCTATGCCAGTGGCTCTAAAGGGTACAGTAGCCCTCAACTTCTTCACCTCCAGTTCTTTCCAGGGATCAGTGGGGGATCTGTGTGGTGTGCCCCAATCTGCTGCCCACAGTTGCATCAAGCTGATGCTCTCTTCGGATGGGTCAGGACCTTCATTCATTTCCGGACAGATGAAGCCAGCCAGGCTGACTGAGCCAGAGGCTTCACAGCCATTGCTGGGCTCCCCCACATCCAGGGTGCCATCGACTGCTCTCATGCGGCCATCAAGGTGTCATTGTGTCACCCAGGTGCCCTCGTGAACAGAAAGGGTTTCCACTCCATGATTGTGTGGATGGTGTGCAACCACAAGACACAGATTCTGCAAGTCTGTGCAAGGTACCCTGGAAGATCCCATGATGCCTATATCCTGCGACACCCCGGGTGCCAAGGCTGTTCATGGTTCCAGCTCAGCTGGATGGGCGGTTGCTGGGTGATAAAGGATATCTTTAGAAAATGTGGCTCATAACACCATTCTGATACCCATTCTGTGAACAGAGGCGAAAGAGGGGTATAATAGGGGCCATGCCTCCACAAGGGCGTTGCCTGCATGGCTCAGGGGGTGCATTGTAATATCCTCCAGAGCGCATGTTGCTTATAATCTTTGTCTGCTGCACTCTTGATCTGTCAAGGGGGAACCCATTGGAGGATAAAGACAGCGAGGCAGCTCCACAGGTTGCTGAGAATGATTCAAGCGATGGTTCTGATGAGGAGCCCAGGTCAGGCACAGAATGAGGACGTAGAGGCAGACATGAGGAACCATCAGGGAGGCAGGGACACCAGGGAGGCTTTGCTTCAATGCATATTCAGCTCAGCATCCAAGACATTGCTAGAAACCTAGGCCAAGGGCTTGCCTCCTTACAAAACATTCCTGATGAGACCATCCTCTGACCCCAATACCTCTGTAATAAAGCTTGCAGCCCCTCCTGTCTATCATAAGGCACTGCCATGCCCTCTACCTGTGAAAACTATGGATACTCATGCCATGAGAGCAAAATAAATATCTATCGCTTGTCGACGGTTACACAAAAGGAACATAATTTTAATTCACGTTAACACTGACACAAAGATAACATAGAAAATTGATTGAATGAAATAACCTCACCTGCGGAAACCCCCTCTTGTGCTCACGGTGCCTTAAACTTACATTTGTGAGTGCTGCGTCTTGGTGCCTCAACCAAGCTGGCAATGGCATTGGAGGCAGCCTGCTATCTGAGGGAGGAAGACAACCTGTCATTAGATTCAATCTTCACATAGTCAATGTGCATGCAAGACGAGTTGCTGCCACCATGGACAAGTGCCTCGCTGAGACTTTGTGATTGTAGGATCACTAGGCACTCTTGGTTACATCTTGTCATTTGAGATGAGATTACCTATGCTTTTGCACTATCTGCCAGTCTTGTGCCTGTCCATTAGACTCTTACCTTCTTCAAAGACCCCTGGCTCTCCACAACCAATTGACCTAGCTCCACACTAGCATTCTAGCTCCAGGACATCCACCTGATACCTGGTCAGAATGAAGAGGTTGGGCACCCTACCACCCACTTGTGATTGCTCACCAGCATTATGGCTTCTCTTCTCCTGAAGAGGCAGAAGAGCATTTATTAGTCCACCCTCTACCTGCAGCACCATTTCATCTTGTCCCAGCCCCCCTGAGGACCAGGCGCAGTGCATGTCAGAGTATCACACCTCACCCTTCAATGCACCCAGGGCAAGCGGGCAGATCTCCCAACCTTCGCCGGCGCAGGTTTCAGTGCCATTTGACACACACACACTTGTACACTCTTGATCGCCAGGAGGAAGAGTGAACCCTCGCCACATCTCCATGCAGTTCCATGCCAACTCAGTATTCACCCTTGTGGAGCACAGGGGATCATTGAACCATTTGCGCCACTCACCCATGTGCAGCGAACCACGTCATGCCTGCTCACCTGGGTTGCCACCTCCAACCAGGCCTTCCTGGTGAGGTGTCATGCCCTCCTCTTGCCAGCCCACAGCATTTAAATGTCCCACCTGGCACTGATTGCCTGCCCAGGAACTCATCAGAAAATGGAGGGGGTGGGGCCAGGGTGCCCACCAGCCTTGCCCTCCCGCCTGGCATTCCCAGCAGGTGCAGAGGCCAATTTTACTCACAGGCTTCAGGTAATCCTTCAGGACAGCTCGCTCCATTGGACTCAGGCAGGCTTCAGGGAGCTGCCCGTAGGCCTTTTGAATCCTCCGCCAGGTCCCCATTTGACCCAGTGCCCAATACGTTCCCGCCCCTGCCCAGACCAAAGAGCCAATGGCAGGACTCATTTCACTCTGGGCGGGCCTTAATTGGTCAGCCAGCATGAAATCACGTTTCCAATCCTAAGTTGCCCGGATGTGGATTCCACATCCACGTCCAGGCCCGCTGATAGCATGCGCCTGACAAACACAAAATTCAGGTGATGAAGCACAAAGGATAAGGCTTGAAGCATACTGTAAAGCAGGAGTACAGAACCTGTGCAAGGATGTGAGGGACAGCTATGGTTGCAAAAAGGTTTTTTCAAAAAAAAAATGTGGCATTAACAGAGAAATGTTAAAATATACCAACATTGTTTGAAATAAGTCCCTGTTACAGAAGTAACTGCTTAATTGTGTGCTCAATGGTAGAGGGCAGCACAGGCAACTGTTCCTCCATATATTGTCGCCCATTTGGGAGGTGGGAGAGTGTATCAGGATATATTGGTATATTACTGACGCTCAGTTTGGGTTCCGCCAAGGCCACTCAGCTCCTGAACTCATTACAGCCTTCATCCAAACATGGAAAAAAGGGCTGAGCTCCAGAGGTGAGATAAGCATGACTACCCTTGGCATCAAGGCAGCATTTGACCGAATGTGGCATGAAGGAGCCCTAGCAAAACTGAAGTCAGTGGGAATCAGGGGGAAAACTCTACACGGGTTGGAGTCATACATAGCACAAAGGCAGATGGACAAAGCAGCCCGCCTGATTGGCACACCAACCATCACCTTCAATATTCACTCCCTCCACCACTGACGCACAGTGGTAGCAGTGTGTACCATCTACAAGATGCAGTGCAGCAACTCACCAAGGCTCCTTCAACGGCACTTTCCAAACCCAAAACCTCTACAAGAGCAGCAGTTGCATGGGAACACCACCACCTGCAAGTTCCCTTCCAAATCACTCACCATCCTGTCTTGGAACTATAATCATTGTTCCTTCACTGTCACCAGGTCAAAATCCTGGAACTCCCTCCCTAACAGCATTATGGGTGTACCGACACAACATGTAGCAGTTCAAGAAGGGCACCACCTTCTCAAGGGCAATTAGGGATGGGAAATAAATGCTGGCCTAGCCAGCAACGCCCACATCCCATGAACGAATTAATAAAAAAAACTGTACTCCTCCAAGCTACAAGACTACCTTTCTATATCATGCACAAGGAAGCAAATTGATCTAATCAGTAGCCTTCATGTGGAAATATGTTAAACCCAAAGGTGTATATTTGTATTTCTGCCTGTTGAAATGGAGGTGGTGACTGTTTGTAAAATAAATTGTGGTTCTTTTTCAGTTCCCCCAACCATGTAATCAAATCAGTTGTTATGTACAAAAATGTGATTATCTATTTTGTTACTGGCAGCCATTACAAGCTCTATTATGTGCTTGTTCATAATGTGAATGCATAATTTCAAGTGACATAGCATACAAATAACAGAATAGCTGATCAATATTATAGTAGCACTCTTTCCTGATGCTGTATTATAATACCTGCAAACTCAAAGCGTTCAGAACAAGTCTGCCATTTTTTAAATTTATGCCACCTCATTACTGTTATGTTCAGGAAACTATCAACTTGTTGCATGCTGTAATTATCTATTACGTCCATTTTTTTTTAAATAAAAAGAGCAGTTCCCTCCAAGGCACCATAGAGCTGACCCATGTGATGTGATTTGCATGAACCTACTTTTACTTTATTACAAAATAAAAGCAAAATACTGCCAATGCTGGAAAATTGAAATAAAAAACAGAAAATGATGGAAAAACTCAGCAGGTCTGACAGCATCTGTGGAGAGAGAAACAGAGTTAACATTTCGAGTCCATATGGCTCTTCTTCAGAGCTAAAGAGAAGTAGAAATGTGATGAAATTTATACTGTTTAAGGAGGGGTGGAGCAGGTGAAGCTGGATAGAAGGTCGGCGATAGGTGGGGTCAAAGGAGACATTGACAAAGATGCCATGGACACAGGACAAAGGGAGTGCTAATGGTAGTGGTAAGGGCTAAAGAAGGTGCTGATTGTGGCATAAAGGTAAGAAAGCAGAATGTGTGAATAGCAGGACAAATGGCCCTTTTGGGGGTGGGGTGGATGGAGTGGGTGGTGATTGGGGGCAAAGGATAGGAAAAAGGGATAGAAAAAAGGTAATGATAAAAGGGATAAAACAATGAATAACTGAATAAAAATAAAAATAAGTAAATAACAAAATAAAAATGAATTTTAAAAATGAGATTTAAAAAGGAGTGAAGATAGAGGAGAGAGTTCATGGTCTGAAGTTGTTGAACTCAATGTTAAATCCTGAAGACTGTAAAGTGTCTAATCGGACCCTTCTGCTTTGTGGAACACCTTTGGTCTGTTCACAAGCATGACCAAGGCCTCCCTGCTGCTTGCCATTTCAACACACCACCCTGCTCTCATGCCCATATATCTGTCCTTGGTCTGCTGTAATGTTCTAGTGAAACCCAACATAAACTGGACGAGCAGCACCTCATCTTCCGAACCCATCTCCCGTGCCTCTGCCCTCACACCTTCCCCTCCCTCCCAGGACCATAAGGTCCCCTTTGTCCTCACATTTCACCCCACCAGCCTCCGCATTCAAAAGATCATCCTCCGCCATTTCCGCCAACTCCAGCATGATGCCATCACCAAACACATCTTCCCCTCACTCCCCCATCAGCATTCCATAGGGACCATTCCCTCTAGGACACCCTGGTCCACTCCCCCATCATCTCCAACACCTCATACCCTCCCCATGCCACCTTCCAATGCAATCGCAGAAGGTGCAACACCTGCCCCTTTACCTCCTCCCTCCTCACTGTTCAAGGGCCCAAACATTCCTTTCAGGTGAAGCAGCACTTCACTAGCACCTCCTTCAATTTGGGCTACTGTATTCACTACTCCCAATGCAGCCTCCTCTACATTGGAGAGACTAAACACAGGCTGGGTGACTGCTTTGCAAAATATCTTTGACTTGTCCACAAGCATGACCCAGACCTTCCTGTCACTTGCCATTTCAACACACCATCCTGCTCTCATTCCCACATGTCCATGCTTGGCCTGCTGCACTGTTCCAGTGAAGCTCAACACAAACTGGAGGAACAGCACCTCATCTTCCGGCTAGGCACTTTACAGCCCTCCAGACTTAACATTGAGTTCAACAGCTTCAGACCATGAACTCGCTCCTCTATCTTCACCTCTTTTTAATTCCCTTTTAAAAACTTTTTTTATTTTTTTATTTTTGTTTTTATTCATTTATTCATTGTTTATCTGCTTTTTTCATTCCCTTTTTTTAAAATCTCATTTTCTATCCTTTTCCCCACCACCACCCCCTTCCTCCCACCCCAAAATTGCCACCTTGGGTTACCTGTTCCATGTTGTTCTTTCACAGAATGCTGACACTTGCTCTGATATTATCACATTCTGCTTTCTTACCTTTATGCCACTATCAGCACCTCCTTTAGCCCTTACTACTACCATTAACGTTCCTTTTGTCTTATGTCCATGGCATCTTTGTCTCTCCTTAGTGCCTACCTCTTGTTGACCTTCTATCCATCTGCTCCACCCCCCTTAAACAGTATAAATTTCATCACATTTCTACTTCTCTTTAGCTCTGAAGAAGAATCATATGGACTCAAAACGTTAACTGTTTCTCTTTCTACAAATGCTGACAGGCCTGCTGAGCTTTTCTAGCAATTTCTGTTTTTATTTCATTTTATTACCATACTTAGTAAATGCTGTCAGTGGGTCTTATGGCTCAGTAGGTAGTACCTATGCCTAGAGTTTAAAGCTCTGAGTTCATGTCCCACTCGAGGATTTGTTGGCTGTGGAAGGAGTGTTTATGACGCAGTTCAAATTGGTTGATAATCAGCCTATTCTTTCAACACTTCCCTACTATTCCCCAAAGGGAAAAGAGAGTGTTTGTGAAGTTACTATACTGCTCTGGTTGTAGTGAGTACAGTGGGACTATATCATCAGAGACCCCTGGGGCTGACACATTTTTAGTAAGTTTAGTCACAGATACAATCTGCATTTATTTAACATTGTTAACATATAAAAACATGCTGACATGCATCACAGAATCATAATGATAAAAAAAAATGGTCACTGAGCCAAAGGAAGAGGTGTGAGTGTTGTGTCCATGGCCGCCAACATAGGGATAAAGTGAGAAGAAGATGCACAAAGGTCTAGTCAGAGGAAAACAAAGGTCTTTATCGGAGTGAAGAGGGTTGTTGGGCTGGAGGAAGATACAGAGATAGGGAGGTGCGCAGTACAAAGATGAGAATTTTAAATTGGAGGCATTGGGGAACTGGGAGCCAACTTGAGTGATTAAGGACAGGAGTGATGAGTGAGTAGAGCTTGGACAGGATCTGGTCGAGCTGAAGCTGATAGAGTGTGGAGGATTGGAGTGGTCAGGAGAATATTGGAATAGTTGAGTGTGGGAGTGAAAATATCATAGATGAATGTTTCAGCAGCAGATAGACTGGAACAGGGTTGCACGTAAGTGATGTTATAGAGGTGGGAGTAGGAGTTTGTTATATAGAGTGGATAAAATGTCAGAATGGGGAGGTCTTGTGGCTCGTTGGTAACTTCCCTGCCTCTGGCCAAGGAAGGTGCGTTCATAACGTGGCCAAACAGATTGATTATCAGCCAATAAATCCTTCCAATATGCCTGATGGTGTGTGGTACAAGTGGCAGAGTTCACAGTCCACCACACTGCATAAGGTAACAGCAAAGCACTATGGTGCTTTGTCAAGCATAATAATGGACCAATCCATTGGAAGTCCATGGTTGCCAACACCCTCTTAGGGCATGGTACCTGAAGGAGGAGGAAAGTGTCAGAATTACAGCAGAGATTTAATGGCTGCAGCAATTGTGAATAGTCTGACTCAGCCTGAGACAGCGGATGTGGGGTGGGGGACATGTAATCATGTTTGGGGTTTGTAGCAGGAGCTGAAAATGATGGCTTTGGTCTTGAAAAATTGCAACTGATCCAAAATTGGAAGTCCGACAGAACGGAAGTAGAGCACCATGTTGTTGGTGTGCTTGCAGAATCTGACTGCATGCCATCATATGGTATCATCAAAGAGCAGCAGGTAATGGGCCTTCTATATCATCTTCAACTGCTCAGTTATCCATCCATGTAGCTGTTTGTCACTGCTATTCATTCAACCAGGACTGCCCTTGGCAATAGTGTGTACCCACAACTACCGCAGATAGATTCAAGTCTTTACTGTTTTTTTATGATGGCCTTTCATCATGCAGAAAACTAACAAAGTTGTACAAAAGAACAAATTAAGGCATACAGAAAAATTACATGAGGAGGATGAACAGCACTCCTGTAATCAAACATCTGTCCAAAAGGAAATACAAGTAGCTACTACAAATCTCATGGAAGAATGTGGCAGTAAGTCTCATTGTCTGCACTTGTTGATCTGTTACTGGTGATGACTTCCTGCTGCTTTCCATTTGGGTTTGTGTTGACGGTGATGCTGTGGATGTGAAATACTTTGTTTAAAATTTACATAATCTTTCTGGGACATGTTATAAGCTCCCAACTTCACCCCATCCCACCCCAGACTAGCCTTAAATCTTAAGGAGTCTAACAGTTTAGGAATGTTGGGGAACTGTTGGCGCATCAGTTGCCAATTGCTTTGAGGTATGTGTAGTTACAGTGAAGCTTTACTGGAGCAGTAAAAACAAAATAGCTAATTCCTGAGATATGAGTGCTAGGAAGGTTCTTTTGCACAAGACTGGTTCACTCCACAAAGAGCTGAGTGCAGATGGTTGACTGTCCCTACATATCCTCATCAATCTGAGCTTCCCCAGGATTGGTCACTGTCATGTCTAGAATTGCACATGCTGATTACAGATACACAGCCTGGAATTTTGCTTCCTGTAACCTGTGGTACTCCAAACCCCGCCAAACCTCTGTGCTTTTTGGATGTCCTTGGCATCCTCCAATGCAACCGCAGTGGTGACTTGACATGGCTCTTGGTCAGAAAGCCCCTCTGTTCTTCATTAATCTGTTGTTCCAAACTCTTCAGTGTTTGCAACAGCTGCCCTGACAGGGAATTATGTTAATTCATTCTGAAGTCTGATGCTGAAGTAGGAAATCAGACACCATTCTTTTCCTTAATACTAGATTGATTTACAGAATGCAACATTACAAGTGTCTGCCTCCTTCCATAACCAACACCATGTCCCAGAAGTCTCTCTTTATATGTGCTCAAGGTACTTAATTCATCAATGCCTTTCACCTGTGTATCCTTAACCTTAATAATACAATTAATATTGCATGAACACATTAAACATTCACCTTCCAAACTGTTTCTACAGTTGCTGGATACTGCATGTGTTCCTCATGATTTGTCGTGTACACCCTTGTCCAAAGCACCCCTCACTGTTTTCTTGCACAGAATGACTGTGGCTTGTACACAATTCAAAAGATTACCCACACTAAATTAAACTTACACTACCCACAATAAATTAAGTTAACATTACATGCAACAAAGTTTACCACCTGATCCTTCTCTCACTGCCAGCGCTCAGCTCCCTCTTATTTTGCCTCTGTGTTCCTCTTATTCCACCTGTGCCACAATCTTATCAATTTTATTGCATTTCTTCCCCTGAACCTTCCATATGCTTGTCTAAGTTTGAAAAATGCCACCCTTACTGCCCGCTTTCGCCTTCATTACAACTGTGAATCTGACAGCAACTTCTGCAGCCCACAGTTACGCAGTTAAACACAGAAATCCAAAAGTTGCTGTTAGTGGTTCCCTGCTCTTCCACAGCATGCACTATTGAAATCTCTGCAGTCTGCAATCTTTAGAAACCAATTGAATTGATGGGGGCTTCCATTTCGTGCCGTAATATCAAAAAAAACTCTGAAAATGTTGTGCTTTGTTGAATGAGACATGTCAAGCCTTTTAACAGTGTACTATTCATAACTGGCCCTGAATCACCTCTGTGGCCCCGAAAAACAAATTTTATGCTTGTGTAATGTCAAATTTCTACAATATGATAAAAGTTACATAGGTTTTTAATTTTGTTTTAAAGTTGATTTATAATATTTCGGCTCCTAACTTATTCCTACGTGTGTGTCCTAACTTTTATTGTCCCCCATAAAATGATTAAAACGTGAAGGATAATCAGTGCTTTTTACTTCCTGGTTTGGTGTCTTGAGAATTCTTCAATGTAATTGGCTGTTTATCCTGCTCGATGATGTCACTGTTGCTGAATACCTGGAGACCCCTGTAGCTTGGCACCAGACTCGAAGTAACATTGGGAAAAGTGGAATCCGAGTCCCGGAAATCATCAGTTCTTTAAGGGCAGCTTTCTTCAAGGTCAGCAGTGAACACCATCAATTCATTGAGGACTGAAAAATCCAGGCCATTGTCGACTAACCCTAAGACATTTTAATTATCTTTTTCTTGAACTTCAAAACTAGATTCCTATACCTTCATCAGTCTTCACTTCCCACAATTGTCAACCTTCAAAACCTATTGTCTCATCTAACTGCAATTTTTTGATTTGTTCCTCTGTTTTAACCCTGAAGTATGGCACTGAGAGTTTTCAATGAGCTCTAAATTAATTCTGATGTGCCTCATTGGTGTTATTATCCAAAAAAGCTTTAAGCAATTTCTTTGACTGACACTGCAACCACATAGATATCATACAGCCTTGTCTTCGCTTTCAGCTCCAAATGCTAATCTCTGTCTCTTCACCTTGCAACATTGCTCAAGACTTTAGGTTATTTTAGGCACTCCAAGAAAAAGCTCTCCACAACTTCAGTATACAAGGGTTTCCATCAAGTTTTAAGCCTTGGGACTGAAGCACTTAATTGAAAAATGGAAGCATAAAAGTGTGTAACATTAATGGGAACATCAAGCAGATTTCGTAGATCTTGCCAGACTTTTATTACCTTTGTTTACAAACACTAGTCAGATCTCATTACTGCCTAATGCAATAAAGCTTAATAAGTTCCATATTTGTATTAAACATATATATTTTGAACAGATAGATTTTAAATGCTATAAGTGTTGCCAGAGGCTGTTTTGATCCCAATGCCATTTTAGATTTTATCTTGATAAAGGATCCACTGCTGCAATAGTGCACTGTTTTGTTCAGTATAAGTGTGTACTGGTGGTATACAAATGAAATACATGTTACATAGATGGCACATTAATTGTTTTAGAAGAATTAAGATGGCAGGTAGACAATATGCAGAATTGTAGAGATGTCATTAAGAACCTGTAGGTAGTGTAGGTATGCACAGGATATATTTGCATATTGACATAGCATGGTCTATAGATGGGCTGTTTTGTAAAGTGTACAGACCATGTATGACTGATAGGCTGAGCGTAAGTTGATGTGTCTAATATTGCCTTGGGGTGAGCAGTATGAAATTGGTGTGTAGACAAGTTAGGTGGGATGTTGACATGATAGAGACAGTTGTGGATTGTGTATGTTGCAAGTTGATGGCTTGTTGAAGTTGCACAGTTTTTTTGCACACTGCATGGGTAGAGTGTTATAGAAGTAATGTTTTGTTGAATTCAGTGCATCAGTCTTGAATTAACATGAATTAACATATTTCATCCCCAAAACTTTTTAACAGGATAGATCCAATCAAAAACATATTTTTCTTATCAATCAAACAAATTGATGGTGAAGAAAGCAGCAATTTTCACAGAATGATGATTTCACCCATTATATTTTGAATGGAGGCTGGACATGTAAGAAGTCTACCTTTCTCTAACTTTAAATCATGCATTGGAATGGCTGGTTATGGATGTATTCTGTCAAGGCCATGTGGGATGGATGTTAGCTCTGTTATAATGTAGCAGATGCTGTATGCCAGGTGGACCAAATTCACAAGGGAAACTTGGTAGTATTATCACAATGGTTTTGCAATTTGTATTTATTACGAGAAGATATGTGTACTGAAGTCAGAAGTAATGAGTTCACCAAGACCTTTAGAGATTTTTAAAATTAAATTAGAATATTTATGAACTAAATAAAAAGTTTCAAACACATACATAAGACTACAAATTACTTACTACTATAACAAACTCCTAAAATTCCTAATTAACCTGACTCCTAGTTACACACCCCCTTTAAAGCAACAGTCCAAAATAGATTTTAGATTTAAAGCAAAACAAGCAGGTTAACACAGTGCCCACTTGACAGTGGAATTACAAGTGGCTTCCCCAATTTCATTTACTTTACATAGCAGATTTATGCACAAATGACTTGAGGTTTCTTGAAGGCTGTTTCACACACAACTGTTAGATCTTACATGTCCATCTCCTCACATGGCCTTCCATTCTCCTTTATATATGTTTCTCTCTCTTTAATATGAAAATTCTACTGTCCCATTGGTCTTTGAAACTGTATCTTCCTCAGAATATAAAAACTTTCATGTTGCCAATATTGTCAATAGCCTTTGGCAAAAATAAACACACACCTTAGCTTTGCTTATCTGGCTAGTTCTAAATGGACTAACATCCCTTTGAAATCCAAACAAGTCCTCCCCTTATCTAAAAATGCACATTCCCTTCACACCTTACATGCAAGCCAGCATCCATGTTTACTCATTAGCATGTCAAGCACATTTCTACACCTAGCTTCTTTTGATGATTTCAAGTTTGCAGTTTACTTGACTGCAAATGTAATTAAATCACACAGAAAGAACCATCTATACTTACACCCATAAACCTACTTCAAAATAAACCAGAAAAATATTCTGAAAATTTTTATACTTTTGCAACAGCTCAGCTCTGTCATGTTATAACATAGGTCTATTTTTTTGTTTCACATGAAATCACAGCTTGGTCAAGGCACTTGGATTTTAAAATTGGCAATTGTTAGTCAAAAGTTGTCCTAACCCATTCACTTCATACAAAAGATCAGTGCATTTCAAACTGTATCAATGTACCCATACACGTGAGCAGAAAGATTTTTTTAAGGAACATGACTGTAATGAGAAACAGAATCAAGAGGCAAAGACACATCCTTTTTGATCACCCAACTTGCACCTGTTTCTAGGAGCGGGAACAGTCCAACCAGTTCAGCCCATGACTTTTCACCCATTTTAGTTTCCATACAGTGCAATTGTATCCAAATAAAAGTTCAGGAAATCTTGAGCTGGCACATGCACAGAAACTCATTGGTAGTTCCTTTGGGTTTTAGTAACTGATGCAAAGACTATTGGCTCCTTTGATAAAGCTTTCATTTGGCAGGATCTGTACGCAAAGCAAGGGGCGAGTGTGTATTATTGTTCTTATCACTAACTTTGAATGCTTCAGTGAGAACTCTAGGTGCAGTCTCAAAGCAGCTGCGCTTGGTTACAGAGAGTAACTTGTGTTCACTGTTAGAGAGAAGAGTGGGGCTTTTTTCTGCTGCAGTTATGGACTGACGCATTTGTAGATAAGTGTCCTTGGCTAGCAGTGGCAGTTAAGTATTGGAGCGTGATTCTCCAGGGTCACAAATCTCCAATGTTGTCAAAGGATGAAAATGCAAAATTACATTTAATACACTTTGCTGATCAAAGATGCATGAATTGGCTCAGCCTACGTGCACCTGGCAAACTGCACTTCATTCGTGATGCCTAAGCTTTTGTGCGCAGTGCTCGCCTACCTTTCACTGTGCTGCATTCGTGACTGCTCTGACTGTATGTCAAGGTTGCTCAGGCAAGACCAGTGGGAAGGCAAAGAGTGGCAGTGATTTAAAAGGCACATGCTTGACGGGGTTGCGGGGGACTGAGACAAGACAGAACAAGGGAAAGGGCTGGAAACCACATGCTTGATTGGGGGTGTGGAGTGAGTCAAGATGAGAGAAAGGAGGGAAAGCACAAGCTTGATTGGGGTGGGGGGGTTGCTGTCGGGCAAGACAAGGCAGAATCAAAGGAAGGGACTGACAGAGACACATGAACAGGAAGAGGTTGCCTGGAGCCCGGGAGGACAGGGGTGGATGGAGACATATAACTGGGTGATGGGGTGGGGTGGTGGCTGACTGGAGAACAAGAGGGAAGGAGTAGAAAGAGCACATGAATTGGGAGGAAGGAAGGGAGGGCACCAGGTAATTGGGGCTAGAAAGCAGAAACAGTCCTGGGGTGGTGTACATCAGGGCCAGAAGTTAGAGACAGTCCCGGGGCAGTGTACATCAGGGCCAGAAATTAGAAACGGTCCTGGTGCAGTGTGTACTATACTTTGAGATTGTGCCCAGCATGCATATTCTGGTACCAGTCCATTGAGGGGAAGGGCCTGTCAGTCCTGTGTCAGTCATGCACATCATGGTGTGCAGGAAATGGTCAGTCCCTCACGCATCTCGGTCCTGGAGGTTGGAAGCTTGCTATTGAGCCACAGGTGGCACAGTCACAGTTAGGGGAGGCACCTGCAGCCTGTAAATAGGGAACAGGTAACTAAGAGGTGGGCACTCAATGGTCTCACGGGGGGGGTTCCTGGTAGGTCACTGTGCACAGGGCCTAAAGATGGTGGTGGGGGGTGGGTGGTGAGTGGGAGGGAGTCAGGTTGACATGGGGCAGGGGTCTGGTCAATTGGGGGCATCAGGCCATTGACAGAAAACAGTTCAGAGGGGAGGGCAGGGATATCTACCAGAATTACGATGGGCTCCAGAATTAGAGGGGGAGGCAGGAGAGTGAAGGATGGAAGGAAACATGCACATGATGCTCTTCCAGGATGACAGGATGGACTTGGACAATCACAGACCAGGGGGTGGGAGGCGGTGGGGTGTGGTTTGGAAGCTGATCTCATAATAGAACCAGACAGCAACATTTTGACAGCCGATGGGATGGCGCAGCTGAAAAATAATCAAGGAAAAAAAAATCGCCAGGGGAGGGGTCTGAGGGCTTGTGGGAAGGGTCAACTACTGCACCTCTGTGTCAATTGAAGGGGCATCCTAATAATTTCTGCTTCAGGACATGGAGAGCAAACCTCAGCTGAGATATGTTAGGAAGACTCAAATGCCAATTGAATGAATTGGGCATCTTAACCCATGGGGTGCGTTCTTGTGGAAATCCATTTTGACTTGGGGTCAAATGTTGAATGGGTTTGAATGAACATTTGTCCCTGTCATAAGACGGTGAAAAGTTAAGAAGGATCCAACTCTAAAGAGCCACAGCTGCAGTACATAGGCAAAATGTTCCAAAGACCCATACACATCGCAGCTGAGAGGCTCAGGCTTTACGCACCTCAGCAATTACCATCGTTACATTTGTGCAAGTTTGGGAATGAGGGCAGGGCAGCCCAAGGGCTTCACAATGACTCCCTAGCTTGACGATGAAAGGTGATCATTGCCGAGTTATGTTCAATCATGTCGCTGTTCAATTTTTCCCACAGAGACAAGGGAGAGTGCAGAATGGGGGTGAGAGGTAATGCTGTCTTTTTCATGGCTCTCATGAAACTGTTGAGAAGAAGAGCGTGTCACTGCCAGGCAGGGCAAAAGAAAGAGACCCGCCCGGAGGAACGTGGGCTGGAGGGGCCCTATGAAGACCCAGAAGCTGAGGCAGAGACACCAGTTCTATGGAGGCATTTGGTACGACTCAGGGCATAACAAAGTTGCCTCTCAAACTTGCAGATGAGCAAGAGACAGCGCCGTAGACGCCTCCACTTGTCAAGGAATGTGGTGGCTCATATCTGCCACATTCTTCAGGAGGATCTGACACCGAATGGCATGGGTGGCCATCCACTGCCAGTGGCTCTAAAGGTCATTGCCTCACTCAACGTTTAGATGGCTGGCTCATTCCAGGGTTCCACTGGGGAGCTCGGCTCATAAATGCCATCCGAGAGGTCACTGACACCCGATTCAATATGGCACACAATTTCATCCAGTTCTCCCTGGATGAAGCCAGCCAGGCTGCCAGGGCAGTGGGATTTGCAGCGATCTCCAGCTTCCCACAGATGCAGAGTGCTAGCGACTGCACATATGTGGCTTTAAGAGCTCCCAGGCAGCAGCCATGATGATTTGTCAACAGAATAGCCTTCCACTCTCTCAACGCGCAGCTGTTCTGTAACCACCAAAAGCACATTATGCAGGTCTGTGCGAGATACCCTAGGAGCTCACATGACTCTTACATTTTGAATCACTTTCAAGTGCCACCGATCTTTGAGGGTCCTCAGCGCATCCAGGGTTGGTTCATCAGTGACAAAGGCTATCCCCAAAAGATGTGGCTGATGACGCCCATTCAGTGGCCACAAATGCTCCTCGATTGAGCTGACCGTTGGCATGCTGAAGACGCATTTCAGATGTTTGGACCGACAGGTGGCATTCTTGAGTCCTCTCCCCAGGTCACATCCCTTAGCATCGTGGTTTGAAGTGCTCTACACAACCCAGCACTCCAAAAGGGAATTGGTTGCCAGCTGGAGAAATGGAGGAACTGCGCATCTCCTCCAACGAGGGGGACGTCGAGAGGGATGAGCTTGACGAGGGTGAGGATGTTGTGGCCCCAAAGGAAGATGCCATGGCATGGGATAGACGTGGAAGATGCACCCATGAGGTCCTTATAGCCACAAGATTCTAGGATGACGAGGATGACTAGTTCATACGAAACTCTTTCACCTGTGCCCTCCTTGCAGGGCCAATATTAACACCTGCTTTGCTATCCTCAGCATCTCAATGAAGGTCAGTCTCACAATGAGTAGTCACAATCTTGCATGACGATGGCCTCATCCTTGGAAGGCTGGTCAGCCTCTGGAGCGTGTGGCCATCCTGTTATTGGATAAAAAAGTCCACCAATGTGTACTGTGAAGAAATTAGACATAGTGCAGTATTTTCAAGCTTTGTGCCAATGTTTCACTGCCTATGGCAGCCTTCAGGAGGCAGGAGCAGCACTGAAAAACCTCACAGCACTCATGGCAGCATGCCTGGAGCATTGCAAGGGCGCCTCAAGGAGGACAATCCTCAATCACTTGTTTTCGCGCAACCATCTGAAGTCCAGACTGCAGCTTCTCTCCACAGGCCATCCCTCAAGGAAGAATAAGGTTCTGGCCTCATCCTCATACTGAGTCCCCAGGATGAGATTGTTCTTTAGGATGCAGTGATCTGTCACTCTCAGTCGTGGATGTGAGCTTGTGAGTCAAGTCACCTTTGTTTGCACACAGAGAGCTTCAGGTCCGTCCGATCATTGACCACTACTCATGACTCAGCTTTCAGATGGAGATTCCCAAGCTCCCATCTAACATCTGTGGCCCAGAAAATGTTGACACTGCATTTAGGCATCACTTAGTCGTTTCAGGGATAATAAAGAGCACACGTCAGATGTAGTGGAGCTTCACTCTGATCCCACATTTGAGGCCTCCACATTTTTATTCCCGTAGTTTCAAATAAACACAAGGAAACCTGGCAACTGATGGCACTGTGATGATCAGATAACCATGTCGATTGCCCATCGGAGAGCTGACACAGTGATTATGTCAAGCAACGCTATCCAGACCTTCAGGTCCAGAGTGGCATACCCCCATTTGGTAGCCCAATATCATGAGCCTAGACACACACCTTTAATCTTGCATAGTCATTGCCATCTAGCAGACATTTCAGGAGTCACCAAGTGCTAGTTAGGTCCATAGCTCTGCAGCATGCAGATAGCAAATAGGAACCACTATAGGGGTGATGTTAGCTATACACAGTCACGATGTCACACTACAGGCTGCCATGACTACCGAAGATCCCCGACTATCACTTGAAATGTAACCTACACTCAAGGCTGACAGGCATTACACGGAGGCCATTGAAAGATGCATCAAGCGAGATTGACTCCTATGCACGTCGACATTAAAACTAAGATCCACTCAGCCTTCAGTGTAGCAGCATCAGGAGAATAAACCAAACTGCAAAACCTAAAGTCTTGGGGCCACGTGATATGATCCTCTGACACGAGACTAAGATATGCATTGCCCAACCAGCATGTTGATAGAGCAAGAGGTTTTGTCATGTCGCTGTTGTGGACAGAAAGGCAACTCATTGTACTGAGATTGTGCAAGACCATAGACCTGAGACACAAGTTGGGAGGTAAGTGAGGAGGGGGTCAACTGTTACACTTGTGTGACCTCGGAGCATTGCATCAGATAGAAAAACCAATCACCAGATAAGAGTTTCCGATAAGCAAAATATTTTTACAGATGTGCAAAGTATATGCAGCTTTGTGCTCTCAATATTCAATTTTTCTTACTCTACCGCTACGTCTATGTGCATCCCCAACATCTGCAGCAAAGGTGGAAGCAGCCTACCTACTCCTCTGCCCTGTGGCCTGTGATGACCTTGGCGAGCATCCTCCGGAGAGCTGAGGCCTGGAGGGCTCCGGCCTACTTTAAAACTCCTGCTGTGGAGCAAGTGATGGAATGGCCTGGGGTGTCCAGCTGGTGGCCCTCCTCCCTGTGTGTGCCCAAGGCATCCCCCCCCCCCCCCCCCCCTCACCCCGACTCCTTGAGGAGAAGGGATTTCTGGAGGGAGGTTGAGGTGACCCATCCACCTCTTGAATAGCCAATGATGCATGGCTATAGCGATGGTGTACAGCTGCAGAGCATTTCTGACACAAACTACTGAACCATGGTCTCCATGGCAGTCACCACGCTTCCTCAATACATTGGCATGCCAGTGCCATGACATCAGACTGAACGTGGATGCAGTCCTCCATCCTCCATTCTAACCTGGTGACAACACCTGACAACCCCCTGCCTGCTGTACCCCTGCCCATCTTGGGAGCTCCAACATCTCTTGGCGGGCCTGTCTCAGTGACCCGTCTTCGGACTCAGCAGGAGCCTGGCCTCCAACAGTTCTCCAGTCGTCGGCGACCTTGGCTGTCACTGCCTGCGCCTGCTGTGGACCTGAATCTGTGCTGTACTCACCACATAATGACCGCTTGCTGGCTCTTACACGAGGTCCCACAGAGGTGTGTGTCTCTGAGGTGGCAGAGGGTGCAAGTTAACACAGTGACAGCTCTACTTCTAGTGATTTCTAAGGATCCTCATCTGAGGTGGTATGGGGACTGGGGCTGATGGGCTGGCTGGTGGTGTGCCTCCTTCTTTTCTTGCTGATGGCTGTAATAGAGAGAAGAGATAATTAGTGATTGGCTGGAGAGTCACCTACATTAAACAGCACTCTCGGTTTTGGCGGGTGGGCAAAAGCTAGTGAATGGACGCTCACTGTCTTGTTGGGAGACACCGCACTCACCTTTGGGGCAGGAACAGTCCCTGATCTCACCAGCCAGCTCTGCTGCCTGCTCCTCAAAGATGGCGAGTGGCCTGAGCTCCTGCCTGGGATCTCTCCCGGTTGTTGTGGGTGATCTTTTCCTGTGTAAAGACAGGTGAACAGGATGTGAGCAGGGTGGATGCCAAAGCCAATGATAAGCATACCTGCCTCTGAGTGGACCTACATTAGGCTTGAAGATACGACCTGTGCAGGATGTGATGAGAGATGAAGATGTAAGTGTGTGCGGGAGAATCAGTGGTGATGTCCCTTGTGCTGGTAGTGCGTGCGATCTCTGTGGGCTGTAATCCTGTGAATGTCTGATGGCCTTGTCAGGGTGTGAGTTGAGAATGAGGAGTAGGTACTTTATCTCCAGAATGGAAAATTCTGCACAAAGAGGCTGGAAAGGGATATAGATAGGTCAAGTGAATGACCGAAAATTTGGTCAGTGGAGTATAGTGTGGGAAAATATGAGGTTGTCCACTTTGGCAGAAAGTATAGAAAAACAGAATATTATTTAAATACAGAGAGACTGCAGAATGCTGTGGTACAGAGGGATCTGGGTGTCCTCGTGATAAGTCACTAAAAGTTAGCGTGCAGTTACAGCAAGTAGGAAGGCAAATTGAATATTGCCCTCTCTTGCAAGAGGAATGGGGTATAAGAGTAGGGAAGTCTTGCTAAGGATGTACAGGGTACCACACCTGGAGTACTGTGCACGGTTTCAAAATAGGGGATCTCCCATTTAAGATGGAGATGAGGAAGAATTTCTTCTTTCAGAGGCTCATTAATCTTTGGAATTTTCAATCTACCATGGAGGCTGGGTCATTGAACACATTCATGGCTGAGTTAGTCAAAATTTTGATCTACAAGGGAGTTGAGGGTTTTGGAGGACAGGCAGGAAACTGAAGCTACGACCATGATCAATCAGCCACGATCTTATTGAATGGCAGAGCAGACTTGAGGGGCCAAAAGGCCTGCTCCTGCTCCTATTTCATATATTCTGTGAGTTTCATAAAATGTAGCATTTTTTCACTTGCTTACATAAAATAATAAATTAGCTTACAGTACTGTAGTTCCAGGAGATGCAAGAATGTATTGCTATTTTCTAGACAGAGCAAGCAAAAGAATCAAAAACAAAAATAAAAATAAAAATACCTGGAAAAACTCAGCAGGTCTGGCAGCATCTGCGGAGAGGAACACAGTTAACGTTTCGAGTCCGTATGACTCTTCAACAGAACTAAGTAAAAATAGAAGTGAGGTGAAATATAAGCTGGTTTAAGGGGGGGTGGGACAAGTAGAACTGGATAGAGGGCCAGTGATAGGTGGAGATAGCCAAAAGATGTCACAGACAAAAGGACAAAGAGGTGTTGAAGGTGGTGATATTATCTAATGAATGTGCTAATTAAGGGTAAATAGGACAAGCAAGGTACGGATAGCTCTAGTGGGGTTGGGGTTGGGGTGGGGTGAAGGAATCGAAAAAGGCTAAAAGGTAGTGATAAAACAATGGATGGAAATACACTTAAAACTAATGGAAATAGGTGGGAAAAGAAAAATCTATATAAATTATTGGGAAAAAAGGGGGATTGGAAAGGGGGTGGGGATGGAGGAGAGAGTTCATGATCTAAAATTGTTGAACTCAATATTCAGTCCAGAAGGCTGTAAAGTGCCTAGTCGGAAGATGAGGTGCTGTTCCTCCAGTTTGCGTTGAGCTTCACTGGAATAATGCAGCAGGCCAAGGACAGACATGTGAGCATTAGAGCAGGGTGGAGTGTTGAAATGGCAAGCGACAGTGAGGTCTGGGTAATGCTTGCGGACAGACCAAAGGTGTTCTACAAAGAGGTCACCCAATCTGCATTTGGTCTCTCCAATGTAGAGGAAACCGCATTGGGAGCAACGAATGCAGTAGACTAAATTGAGGGAAGTGCAAGTGAAATGCTGCTTCACTTGAAAGGAGTGTTTGGGCCCTTGGACGGTGAGAAGAGGGGAAGTAAAGGGGCAGGTGTTGCATGTTCTGCGGTTGCATGGGAAGGTGCCGTGGGAGGGGGTGATGGGGGTGTAGGGGGTGATGGAGGAACGGACCAGGGTGTCCCAGAGGGAACGATCCCTGTGAAATGCCACCAGGGGGGTGAAGGGAAGATGTGTTTGGTGGTGGCATCATGCTGGAGTTGGCGGAAATGGCTGAGGATGATCCTTTGAATGCGGAGGCTGGTGTGGTGATAAGTGAGGACAAGGGGGACCCTGTCATGGTTCTGGGAGGGAGAGGAAGGTGTGAGGGCGGATGCGAATCCCCTGACTCATCATCTGAAAAGACACAGGATGGATCCCACAATGATTACTGATTCTTATGCACAGATATGCATCTCGAATCATATCCCACCCCACAAAAATACTCAAAAAATATGCTACCTACTCTTCTGAGGGTTCAATAAAAATCACATGCATAGAGGAACTCTGAAATTTAACCAAAAAAATACAATCACAAGTCAGCACTATAATAACAAATTATCCTTCCATCAAGAAGGAGGCTGATGCTGTCTTCCATATCTGTGATCAGTGATTGATGTTTAACTACCAGGCGACTCAGATGTCATTTGGTATTACAGAACATGAGCATTGCTGAAAAAAGAGACATGTCGAAGCTTTTTGTCTTGCACTCATCAGGACACTTGCAAGAATTCTTTTCTCGTTGCTTCTTCATATATGGCTCGAGATGGCTCTCAGTGTGCAGGTAGTTCTGTCCCATGGCATTTTGCTGCAAAATGGCTCTTCTTTCTGCACTTGTGGCACAACCTAAAGGGAAGAATTGTCCTAGATTTACACTAAGTGCAGTAGCAGTCATTTTACTAGCTGGCTGCAATGGTAGGTTTTCACGCTATATCGTCCCAAGCCCGCCACATTCTTATGCATTCCCGGCAAACACACTGTTTTGATGGGGGCAAGCTCTCATTCGCCCACCACACCATCACATCACTGTTCATCACGCCTGGCGTCATATTTAAAGTCCAGGCACATGCACACATCTCAGTGCTTCCAGCCCAGGACTACTACAGAGAAGACATCCATGAAAGGCAAAAAGACTGACGTAATGAAAGGCGTAACTGGAACGCCTTTTGGACACCATGGAGGCTTGCCATGATGTCTTCTACCCCCACTCTGGCTGCAGGATGGGCAGTGGCATGACCAACCTGGCTTGGGAGGTGGTGGCAGTGGTGATCAGTGCCAATGCTGCACAGAATTGGTTGGCCATCCAATGCAGATAGAGGATGAATAATGTCATCCTTGCAGCCAGGGCATGGGAGCTACCTCATCACTCTAAACTCACACACTGAAGCCCATTACACGTCCACTGGCATCTCGCTCACTGCCAGCTCAAGGGACATCTCCTCCCATTCTTACACACACACCCTCACATGTCCATCTGGACTCATCTAACCTGGAGACTGCCTCCTCAGACCACACCTTCTTGAGACTGCAGAAATCAACATGTACCCCCCCACACAGCATTGGTTACCCTCCTTCCCCAGTAGAGCTCTCGTCCTGCAGTCTCTTCCCTTGCTTGAGGCCTCTTTTCCCCCTTCCCCAAGCAAGACCTTGCCCTGCAACCATTGAAAAGCCACCTACATATAGCTGATCTGCTAGATAGAGACCTGGTGTGAGCCCTCCTAAAAATGATGTGGTGCAGTCTGTGAAGCCTGGCGCTGGTGACTGCGAGGGCTGACCGAAGTAAGATGGGCAAACAAACCTTGAAGTCATGAGTGAAGTGCAGCTTGATCCAGCAGTATCATGGGTACCATATTCATATGCTGTCCCCGATGACTTTAAATTGCTCTAGCGTGCTCTCAACCACGAGACAAATCTCATCTGTGTTCGAAGAGGTTAGGCTAACCGGTCAAAGCAGTCTCTCTAGCACCCTCACATCCACAATTCCAAACACGAGTTGGTCTTCAAGTATCTCTTCTGGCGTTTGTAGGGTCGATCCTTTCATCAAGCTTGTACAGTTCTGTCCAATACTATCGCACGATTTATATCTCTCATCCTTGCATGGTGGGCAGAACTGAGAACATTTTCCCTGTGTTACCTGCCTTGTCTTTGTCTCCGTTCACAGCCCAGTCCAGCCGCATCGAGTAAGCTGAACTCTGCTCTTCCGGTATTACATGAGGAATGTCAGCATCTGCATTTGTTGCAGCCTCTAGTGAAGCTCCCTTGCAAAGGAGTAATGTTTCCAGGCACATTGCAAGTCTCTTCCACTTTCCTGCGATATTCATATCATGGATTGAGAGAGTCCGGGGGTGGCGATGGAGCAATTCCCGTCACATCTCGTGCGTACTTCAGGGGCAGGATTTTCCCCTCGTCAGCCCCGACCGTGATCTTACGCCGGCTGGCCAATTAAACGGCCAACCAGCCTGCAACGCGCACTGGGAGCCTCGGCACTGCCGAGGTGGTGGGGGGAGGGGAGAAGCGCGAGCGCTGAAGTTTGCCCATGCGTGGGGCCGCACTCACCAAAAGCTCCGGGAAGGCACAGGGCTGCCCCAGGGGGACTGAAGAGTTTTAAAACGATAAAAAAAAAATTAAAGAAATAAGGAAAACATCCCCAACATGTGACTTGTTCACCTGAGCAAAGACCCGTGAAAAATGAGTTTAAAAATTTTTTTTAATTGTTTTTTTCTTCGGTCGCTGTTGGAAACCCCATCCCACCCTTGGATGAGGTTTCACAAAAAAAAATGCAAAGTCTGCCTGGCCAATTCGCCCGCCCGCCAACCGTAAGGTTGGACCCAGGCAGCGAAAAATTCAATTTAATTCATTGATTAATCGGCTTAATAGCTCTCTTAATTACCAGCAGACGCCCGCTGACCTGAAATATCGCACGCTATATACTCGTCATACCCGGCACATGCCCGCATGCTGAGATGAAAATCCTGCCCCAGGTTGTGTGTAACTAAAAATCGCGTCAATCACTGAGTTGTTCACTAAAATAAGCCGCTTTAAACCATCATTACCACCACTGGCACCATGCCGCCTCTTTAAATACTGGGCACAACTGCGAGTTTTTATAAAGCATATTAACATTTTATTTACCTATATAAAATAACAAATTAACTGACAGTAATGTCAGGAGCTGCAAATGTCTTGCTACTTACTGGATCTCACACACACAGGAGAGGGTGAGAAATCCAACCAAAAAAACTTGACGAGTCACATGATGAATCCAAAGACGATCTCGAATGCTCGCGTACCAATAACAAATGTGGCCCCGTGTCACACATAGGGAGGTGCCTAGCTTATGTACTTCGATTGGAAGGATTTGTTGGAAGGGTTTAGGGTGAACAGATGGGACTTTTATTGCTGACAAAAAAGTGATAGTGTAACATCGGACAGTGAGCACATTGAGTAAATTGGGAGGCAGAGTGAAAGAATTAACCACCAAATGACACCTCCAAGAATCTGCGTGTGATACTTAAGCATCTCTTCCTCTCCATTCCAAGTTCAGTCAAAATTATTCCTCAACGTACAATTTGGAACCTCTAAAGAAATGGTAAATTTAGTTTTGTTTGGCAAGACTACAAGATAGTCAGGTTTTCAGTCAGTTTATTGCAAATTTCAAAAAGTGTAAATGGAGGCTTATTTTCTTGACTTATTTATGTGTCTCATGGTATTAATGATTGAAATCTTTTGTGAAAATCAGAACTGCAAAGCAGCATATAAACTCCAATTCTGCCCCTGTGTGGCTCTTTCTTTTTAATCTGATGGGTTAGCTACATCGGATAAGATGCAGAATATTCACAAAACAGATATCCCAGGCAGGAGTAAAACAAAGTCACAAATCCAGTTGTTCAGGGGGAGCAAAGAAATGTCAGTGCCTCAGGTTATCATATTCTGGCTGTTATTTGCCTGTTTTAGAATGAGTCCTGAGGCCTTGTGGCTCAGTAGGCAGTGCCCCTTACCTCTGAGCCTCTCCAGGACACGTTGGCCATGGAAGGAGTGTTTATGATGTAGTTCAAACAGGTTGATAATCAGCCTCCTAATCCTACCAATACTTACCCACTATACCCCAGAGGAAGAAAACAGTGTGTGATGTTATGAAACAAACAAGCCCTTAACTGCAGCAAAAGATGTACCCATCTTTCAATTAACTGTAGAGCCTCCTTTTTAAAAAAAATACTGAAAACTTTGCCAGTTTTGCAGAATGAGGTTGTTACCCTTGTGTGTCCAGAATATTATTCGAGTATCTGCAGCCACGGAAGGGAACACCAAATTCTTTCCAAGGAAACAATGTCAAATGCGTGACTCATTTGCATCCGTGAAAGTAGCTCTCGGTGTATTGTAAAGACTTGTTTTGCTTTGCGATTCTTCTCAAGGTCTTTTATTTAATGTGACAGCTTTGACCGACTGCGGCTCTGCCTTGTGGAGATGAATATTCCAACAGAATTAATGATTTATGAATTGGATTTTTACAAATCATCAGTGGAAGGCTTTTTTTTTTAGGACTGAGCGCTAGAGGGGATTAGTCTCAAATATTTTTTAAGAGAGATTAAAATAAGTTGCTCGCCCCAGATTTGCTTTCAAGCCTGAAGAGAAAGCTTATGAATAAATAGGAGAAATGAGAGACTTTAGACGTTGCTTCGAGAAATGGTAATAGAAGCAGGTTTTTTTTTTAAATCAGATATTTGTTACTCTCTGCTCTCCTTTTGAAGGCTCTCCTCAAGTGGGTTCGAGTTTACATTCATTAGCATCTATAAAAACAGTACAATAAACAACAATTTAGAAAATACATTTTTTAAGTAACTTGAGCTTCTAAAATCATTCCTGTCAAGTTATTAATAGAGCCAAGGGCACCTGCTCCTCCCAATTGTTCAACATTCAAAACCATTCTAACTGAATTTGGCTGTTAACTCATAACAGGGTCTGTTAGAGAGCTGGTAGGGAATCTTGTCCCAGTCTTGCTGCAATCAATATTCTCCTTCACAAAAAGAAGCAGGAAAAGGCGTGTGATTTGCAGTAACCCAGCACTCCTATACTATTACACCTGGAAATTTTATAATAAACAAGGGAGTCTGAAGAGTGTGTGTTGAGTGCAATCACACTGACATACCAACAAAATGTATCTTGCTTCAAGTGCTTGATCATTTTTATTCCTCAGTACATCATTCACAGAAGCAATAGGGGAGAAATTCAATTTACTGTCGTCCACTTTGCACCCATGTAATGACTGTAAGGCCTCTGAATTTTATGATGCGATCTGTCATGCCCAATCTGGACTGGGAGTGTGCCATATTGTCTCTTTCCATCGCCTAATGTGCTTATCTGAAACAGGTGCTAGACAATATACAAATTACTGTCCTCTATTTAGCATAGGGGAGGGGATGATAACTTCAAGAAGTCGCTTAATATCTCAGTCAATGCAGAAATATATCAAATATATTCAAGATTGAAAATTTGGTAAAATGAATTGTTGCAGCAATTGTTTCTGCATTTGTGAAAGGAAAAGCATTATTTAAAATCGGACACAAGTCAGATTTTCTGGGGTATGATGCATAGTAAAATATCGTGGTTTATTATTGCGAAGTTCATATTTTTACATATTGTTTATTTGTATCCCAAAACCAATGCAATGGAAAGTCTGAGAATGTGACATCAAAACAAACACAGAGGAGGAGCTCTGAAGGTGAGTAAATTGGGTGTGTAAGTGATATGTTTTTTTAACAAAAGCTGCCTGCCTAATTTTGGTTAAGGTGATTAATAATCAAGGAAATAATAAGGAGACCCTATGCGTTATGTGAGAGTTTGTGGACAGGCTTGCCAAATCTGCAGGAAATGTCTCTGCCTTGAATCAATCTGGCTCAGAGTCACTGAATGGCAGTGGGAGTTAAATACTCTCCAAAACATAAGATAGGGATTAATTTCTGGATACGTTGATCCATGATACAGTCACATGCCAATGGAAAGCACAGGTTCAGGAATTAGAGGGCATTACTGTCAGGAAGCCAGATAGTGGAGACTTAGGAGGGGTTGAAAAGGAGGTCCTGTAGCCACTGGTGTTTTCCAACAGGTATAAGGTACCTGTTACCTGTGAGAACGGGAGAAATACTGCAAGGAACACAGCTATAATGCAGACTGCCTCAACTCCCTGACAGTCACACCCACCTTTCCTGGACTTGTGCTTTCCTCTGCAGTATGACTTTGCTCAGTTCTGGTTGCTATATTATGAAAAGGATATAGGGATATTGGAGATGGGGCAAAATAATTTACAAGGATGATGCCGAAATGGACATTGTTATACCTATCAAGAAAGAATGGAGAGCCTTTGTTTCTTTTCACTCAAAAAGAGAAGGCTGAAGAATGTCATAATAAAAACCTTTAAGATTGTGAAAAGTTTTGATAGAGTAGATACAGAGGCCAGGATTTCATGAGGCCCCAGGATCATGGTGTGTAGCAGAGTGGGGAGGAATCAGGTAGGGTGGTAGGATGGTAGGGGCTGGCATTCCCATCACCTTTTCATTGCTTCTGGAATTTTACCACCGATGGAGAGGATGGCCAATGAAGGCCTCTAGGCCAGTTAAGGACCACTTAAGGACCTCTTCCTATCACGACTGGTATTTGTACCAATGACCAATGAACATTTTTCTATGTGGAAAGACTGCCAGATACACCCTGGTGGCCTCTGTGTGGGCTCCAGGGAGCTGGGGGGCCCTCACAATCGGTCATCTTGTAACCCACCAAGGGACCCCTGAGTGACAAGGGTTGCATCTGCTGAAAGATTCTGCACTCATGACTGACCTCCACCACCTTGCCAGGGCTTGTTTGCCTGGCCCCGGCAAGCACCACAAGTTCATCTTAATTGTAGGGCCTCCTCTATTGCGGCTGGCCCAGGAATGCTGCAGTCCCAGTGGTGGCCAGCACTTCTGGTGGTGCTGCTGAGACTGAAGAGCTATCAGTTTGGCCAGCAACCTTTGAGGGTAGGGCCTCATTTGTTTATGGGGTGGAAGGTCTGGCTGCAGGCAATTAACCGCCTGGTGCTCGTAAAATGTAGCTGGGGCTTCCATGTCCGGTTGAGGTTGGTTCGCCTGCATTTACTGGCTGCTCTGTAAAATTCTGGTCAGAATTTCCTCTAGTCCAAAGAGCAAAATCAATATAAAACAGTCACCAAGAAATTAAATAGGGAATTCTAAAGGAATGTCTTTACTCAAAGAATGGTAGGAATGTGGAACATGATATCACAGGGAGAAATTGAATTAATATTATAGATGTATTTAATGGCAGCTAGGTAAGCAAATGAGGGAGAAAGGAATAGAAGGTTAATAGATAGGATTATATTAGGAAGGTCATGTGAAGCACAAATGCCGACTGAATGGTTCAAATGTCCTGTTTCTGTGCCATTATTCAATGTAATTCTGTGCTACATATTCTATGCCATATATTCTATGTAATCCTGTGCTATGTATTCTATGTAAAATATGGACAAAACTCGGGTAAAGAGTTCATCCACACCTGAGGACAGTTGCGCAGATGAAACAAAGACACAGGATGATTTTTAGCACTAGAGATCCAACGTTCAAAGGCTTTGCACAGCTGTGACAGGCTGCAGGGAGAATTATCTTTTCAGGTTCTGCATCCATCCACAGAGTAATCTCTTAAAGATTGAAGACGGGTTGCAAAGCAACCTAAAGTATACAAAGGGATACTTGAGCAGCAAGTGTCTGGGGTACTCCCCTCACCGCTTAACCTGTTCTACATCGAGAGCTGAATTCTGATGAGGAGTTCCCCAAGGACTTACTTATGTTACCAGTGCGTTCTGTCTTACACCAGCTGTGCAGTGACACAGCATCCTTGCATCAGAGTGCTGATCAAGTGTGTACAGTTCTGAGCATGTTCCTTCTGTGTACTTCTGAGCTGGTTGCCCTCCTTTAGTTGCCAGCCTGCTGGGATTCTGGTGCCAGTACCAAAATGTCATTGTGGATGATGCATCACTCCATTCAAAGGCTGGATCCAAAGGATGACCCCGATCAGAACTCATCGTGTTAGAATACTAGTATTGATTAACTTATCTAAAAACCGAGGGGTTAGTTAGCTCAGTTGGCTCGATGGCTAGCATGTGGTTCAGAATAATGCCAACAGAGTGGATTTGATTCCGACAGGCTGAGTTAGACTTGGAATCTGCCTCCTTGCCCTGCCCTGAGAGTGAAAGGCAATGCCAAACCATCACCCCCAAAACTGCCAAGAAAATGACTCAGGATGAAGCTTCAGCAGACAATGAGCCAAGGACCTTTCTCCAGGCACAGCACATATAAATGGAAGTAAAAAAAAAAATTCTGAAACTTTTTGTTAAATGTCAAGAAGTGCAGCAAAACTCACTTTAATTAAAAAATTTAATTTGATTTGTTCCATCCCTTCTATCCCTATGCTACTCATCAGGTCATCTGCACATGTGATACCATCATTTATTTTATTCTTTAGTGTAATTATGTAGACAGTGTTAACTGTCCCAGGTAATGCTAAATTATATAGAATTTACAGAAACAGACCTTTCAGTCCCACATTAGCTTCCACCCTGCTTATTAACTCTTCTCTCCCTATCCCCAAATCCTTCTCCTTCATACATGAATCAACTCTCCCGTTGAATGCATCAATCCGATCAGCTTCAACCACCCCATGTGGTGAGTGTACAGCACTCTCCGTATAAAGGAATCCGTCCCAAATTCTTTATTTGTTCCATTAAGGCTTGCCTTATTTTTATGCCCCTTTGTTCTGGACTCACCTACAAGTGGAGATAATTTCTTCAAACCCATTCTCTCCAATGTCTTCATAATTTCAAAGGCCTTTAAGATGTCTCCTCTTTTCCAGCAAAAAACACAATTATCCCAAATATCATAGCTGAATCCTCTCAATTCTTCTAACATGCTTATAAATTGAATTGGATGCTATAATGGGGAAGGGCTTTAGGGTCAGTTTGGAAGAATGGACTAAGTAGGCCTTCCTCATCTACAATTAACTTTTGATCTATTATGCATAACTCAGGCTATCTGATAAGGGATGAAACACCAATGCTATCTTTAGAGTTATTTATTTGTATCCAATGTATAGCATATATATGTTAAAAATTATTTACTCATCACTTGAGAAATGTCAGTGCTGACAAACAGGGAAATTTCAAATTCAGACTGCTTGTCAACCAGTCTAACAGTTATAATATGCAGAATAAAAGTATAAATGTTCCTCAGTACCGATACAAGTACCCCCTACTGTGTCATTTTTAACAACCAGCAGATGTACCAAGGAGACTTTAAACTAATGGCCTGGTTGAAATTGACCTCAATGTCAAGGAGCTGAAAGGTTGCTACCTGATAAAACATTCCATCCAATTCCTTTACCTCATTTTAACAGGAGACAAATAAAAAGTGCAGATATAACCCAAATTTGGTGAAACAATAAAAAAAAACTGAAAACCATAAACGCTAATTGTATGCAAATCAGCGGGATAAATTTCTCCTTTATTTAGGGCAGAATGAAAATGAATTGGTTCAGATTTATCGGGTATGATATGCAAAATATAAAATGTTAAAGTAAGCAAGCAGTTTCAATGTACTATTTGTCACAGGATATTGGAAAATGAAGGCTTAAGTAATGCCTGTAGTACAGAATGACCACAAGTATATTGCCCACAGGTCCACATAGGTGAATTTTCCATTCAAAAGGCTAATCAATTGTTATTTTATGAATACATTTTAATACAGGATAATTGTACTGAGCAGTTTTTATAGATCATGCAATCCTCTTGAATCCTGAAATCCTTCTACAATTGTGTCTAAATGAGGGTTAATTAAATCCATTTAAAAAAAAATCCTATGGGTTCATTATTCGGACAAAAAAAGTTTAGGAGTCAGTCAGGAAATAAAAGGAAAAATAAAACAAAAACTTGCTTCCAATTTGATTCGGACTTCATTTTTTTTTAATATACAAAAAGCAGAATAGTTTCAGTTTTGCTTTAATTAAATTTGTACATTAAAAATAATTTACCTTGCACAGTGGAGCATTTTCAGATTTCACTCAGAAGGCCATGGTTTTAACTCTCCTCCAGAGGCTTGAATACCTAAGCATATCATTTTATGGTATAGACAGAGGTAATTCAGCTCATCACATCCATGCCAGCTCTTTGAAAGAACAGATCAATTCTTAATCTCCTGTTATTTCTTCATAGTCCTGCAAATGTTTCCTTATCTTTTGAAAGTTACTGAAATATTAAGGTGTTCTGGACTCTAAAGGTTAATGTGGGACTGGGGAAACAGTACTGCCCACTTTATGATGTAGAGTGTCACATGGGAGTAGAAGTTGGCATGAAGATGGCATCTAGTCAGGATTGTATCCTGTATATATGTATACAGTTATATGTTATTGATAAACTGTTATTGTTCAACCGTACAAGCCTCTAGACCTCTTCATGAGACAACAATCACCATTATTAAAATCAGTTTTTGCCACCTATTCTGGTAGTGTATTCCAGATCATAACTAATCACTGCATTTAAAAAAAACCTTCTTATCTCCCCACTTTTTCCATTCACCTTATATCTCTATCCTCTAAATACTGACCGACCTGCCGGCGGAATCAGTTTTTCTAGCCAGTCGAGGCTGACACTCCAAGGCATATATTGTAAAATGCTGCACACTCCAAGATGCTGTCTTTTGGATGAAACATTAAACCTGTTTGCTGGTGAAAGTAAAGTTGCCTGTGATATTATTCAAACAAGACCAGAGGAACTATCTTGGTTCCCCCGGCCTACATTTATTTCTCTGTCAGATTATCTGGTTATTTATTTCATTGTTATTTAAAGGAGTCTACTGTCTGTAAATTGGCTGCTCTATTTGCCTTACTTCATTGGCTGTGCTGTGTTGGTGCTACCTACATGACAGTCTATTCTCTCTCTTGACAATGTCTAATCTATTATCCCTGTTAAAGCTGAGTTTCATCTTGCTTGGGAAATTAAAATGTTAAATTTCTGAGATTACTATCAATGACAAAACAACAATCAGTTTAAAATGTGCAAAAATATTGCCCCAGATATGTGGTGCATTAAGAGAAAGTATAGCGAGTGAGAACTGGACCCAGACAGAGTCAGCAAAAATCTTTTAAAGTTAGCTATAAAGAAAATTTCAAAAGTAGCTACATTATTTTCACACCATCTTGTAAATCCAAATTAACGCTTGTCAAAAGTGTTCTGTCATTTAAACCATTCCTCTCTACTGTGCATTATATTCCAGGCCTTATAATCATTACCTGTCTTCTTAACTGTAATGATAAAATGATTCTAGAGTTTCGTTATAAAAGTGTTTTGTGTTAAATGGAGGAAGGAAGTAACAAAGCTGACTATGACTGTGTTCTGAGCTGGTCGAGACCCAGTACACAAAATTATCACTTTCAAAGCAGTGCCAATTGGATGCCTTCTCTCAGCCTAGCACCTTCTGTCATACTTGAATTGGGGACAGCAAGGGCAATACTTCCATGCTGCTTCTGCGATTAATCTAGATGAAAGGAAAAATGCAATTTTCATGTTAACAGGATGTTGTGACGTCATCTTGAACACTTGCTGGAAGCCAAACATCAGTTTGTTCAGTGCCACATCTCACAATGATTGAAATTTGATGTGGAGAGCTCTATTCAGACGTACCATTTGGCATGGTATATTTGCAGAATAACATTGAACTGTTCAATGTTATATGTCTGGAATTGCTGTTCTTACTCTGGCCACTGGTTAGGTTCTTTCTAAGTAAGGTATTGGAAATGCACTAAATTATATTTTCAATTTTGGTGCCACTATCTTTCGTGTTGTTCTCAAAGTAGGAGGTGTCAATAGTGGTCTTGGGAATTCTTTCCTGCTTTGGTCCTTAGATGACATGCCGCATTTCCAAATCAGCTATAATTTAGCTTAATAGCATAGTAAAGATCCTTCCACATTGGCCAAGAGAGCACCTCAAGTAAATGTATGAGAGAGGAAAGAAAAAGCTAACCCAGGAAGATTGGTCTCCTTCAAAGGTACATTTGGACTTTTGGGTGTGACAGTGAGCAACAATTTCATTGTTGACCTTTTCTTAAAATCAATAAAATAAATATTGATCCAATGCAAAGACCATCTGCTCTATGTCATCAATCACTCAGGCTGGATGTACTGAATTGATTCAGAGCAAGTGTTTTCTGCTTACAGTGCAGAGGCATTCTCTGGTATAACGCAATTAAGTTAGATGCATCTGCACTTTTCCAACGATGTATGTCACTCCAAACTCAGAACAGAACTTCATATTGCACCAGTGTGACACCTCCAGTTCCCACGAGCCATCCTTGTGACCTGCCTGAGCGCAGCTAACAACTTGGTGCCAATTAGTGCCAGATTAAGGACAATACTGCACTGTGGATTGATGCTGATTGGGAGTTTGGTTGAGCCTGCTCAAATTGAGTTCATTTCAAAATCCTCGCAACCAGCCCAGAGAAATTTTCACTTTATCCACATCACCCAGCTGCTCTCAGGAAATGTATTAATATTTATAGTGCCACATAGCAAACATTCTGGGAATGGGAATTCAGACAGTGATGGAGACAGTTCAGTTCTGGGTTGGTATTGAGAACAAATCAGTCATCTTGTTTCTTGTGCTAATGACCATGGCAGGCAGTTAAAAACCTGAACCTGATTCAATGCTATTAAGAACATGGCATCATTTCTGACTATCTTTTGTGCACAGGAAAGCAAATTGCCAATAATAAATAAACCACGTTACTTCCTTAATGAGTGTCCACATCCTTAATAGTAACTCAGATGGACAGCATTTAATGTAATCCACAAAAAGTTGAAAGGTAGTGAGAGTAAATGAGTTGAAGGCACCAAATATTCTCACATCTGTTACAGCGAATAGATTCTTGCTTTTGTTCATTGGAAATCATTTCCTTCCTTTGAAGCCACTTCCATCATCACCTCAAAACCCTTACTTATTTGCCTAATCAGACCAAAAGTCTGATTAATTCACCTCTTCCAGCAGTTGCCTGTGTAACCAAACTTATTTATTTATCTGCTTTTATTAATGGGCATTTCTTCTCTACCTGAGAGCTCTGGAGGGTGGAATGGTTTCATTCATAGATTTCTCCAGTCCCATTTCAAATGCTATCAGCAAGCAGTGCCAGGCCAGATGTGTGAAAATGCAAACAGCTGGCATAGAAAGGGCAACGTCCTTTTGACACATGTTTCTTCTTTGGATTTGAGGGAGAATTATAACAGAAAAGCAAGATAAAGGACTGGACTAGATGCATACCGGAGCCACACCCTGATACCAGAGCAGGCATTGGATAGCCGCAGAGTCCTATGTTTAAAACCAACATATAGGACGTCCTGTGCCCATGTTGCAGAGCAACTAGTTCCCAGGGACCGGCGCAGAAAGACTAGCTATTTGGAAGTCACTGACTCTTTTAACTGTTGTCAGTATTTCTAACACCGAGAGAGATAATTATAGGGTGCATTAAAGAGGGCCATAGCTTATGTGAATGTACTGTCATTTAACAAATACATAGGTTACATAATGTCACACAAATCTGATCCATAGGACACAGAGATCTAACCCCAGTATTATGTAAAGGAGTCCTGGTCCTGGCTGGTGCAGGTATCTCTGCGCTTGAATTGGAAGGTTTCCAACTAAACACCTTCTATCAGGTATCTTACCCAGAAATAACTGGATTCTGTCTGCACACCCAATGGTGAGTAATTGTCCAATACATAATGAGATTTTGCTCCTCGAACAAGAATCAGAATGTCAATCATGGTGATGTCGACTGCCCTTTGCTGCTGGATGTCAGCTTGGTGACTTACAGCTGGTGAGCTGCATTTTTGCAATGAGCACTGGTTTGGAAACTCACTCAATATACTGGACCAGAATTTGCCAATAAAATAATAGCAAGTTGAAAGGCCACATCATTATTTATTATTATGTAAGTAACCCAGTAATTTGTAGTGAGGAGGATATATGGCCTGAGTTGAGAATCGCCACAAGTCCCTGGATTGCTGTTTGCGCCATTCCACCAATAGCTTCTCAAAAACCGGAGCTCACCTTTGGCCTTCCCATGAGTTCCAAGAAATTGCTGGGTTTGCATAGTAAATACAAATTAAACTCACTGCAGCACATGAAGGTTGGTATTTCACACCATAAGGATGTTCTTGTTGACAGGACTTTTGTTCCTGGCAATGCCAATCAACCTCATCATTCCAGGAAGGGAATAATTGAACAGGTCTGGCAGCATCGGCGGAGAAGAAAAGAGTTGACGTTTCGAGTCCTCATGACCCTTCGACAGAACTGTCGAAGGGTCATGAGGACTCGAAACGTCAACTCTTTTCTTCTCCGCCGATGCTGCCAGACCTGCTGAGTTTTGGATTTCCAGCATCCGCAGTTTTTTTTTGTTTTTATCTCAGGGAATAATTGAAACTGGGTGGAATTTTATGACCCCGTTGTGGCGGGGGGGGGCGGCGAGGCTGTAAAATGCAGCAAGCTGTTCAAAAGCCCATTGACTTCGGCGAGACCATAAATTTCCGCTGGCGTAAAACTCTGACCACTGTGTTCTGTAACTGCTGCCCACCATCCGCCCTGAGATTTGAGAAGCTTGGCAAATGACTGTCTGCATGTCATCAGGTAAATCAGCTTATGTTATCCTGAGACGTGGGTCCTAATAATCTGGGCTCAGTATGCATTGAGTCTAATTCTTCTGTTTTTTTTCCTGATTCCTTGTAAGGCATGGCTGTAATTTCTGCACAATACAAAAACAGTTCTGAGTAAGATTAAGTCTCTCTGCTGGGGTTTATGCACAGATAAAAAGATTTGCACTGTGCAAGAAACCTAAATGCAATGAAAGAACATTGACAAGTGGAAAAGAGATGGAGGTCAGTAGGTGACAATATATAGGATTATGAGGTCCGTTTGTTTGCCAAAATCCTATGGGAAAAAAGATACAATTTTAAAGAACATTGTCAGGGGTGGTTTATATGGCAACTCTGCACTTCACAGCATTTCTAGGGATTGTTCAAAGTGAATTATTGTCTGCTGTTGAGATAATCCATTAAATGCTCTGAGTACAGTGTTTAACACAATGAATACAAATTCAATCAATCCATTGTCTGTTCTCATCTACTGATAGCAACACATGTTTTACATATTTAATCCTTATCCCATATTACTTCTTTAGGAAAAACAGCTGGAAAACTCAGTGCTGTTTGTGAGATGAGACTGGCCATGGCTGTTTGACTAGGACACCTGGGAAGATAAGTAACTAGAGAGCTTTACATCTATACAATTAACTAATTTTATGATTCTCATTTAATGAAGGCTATTGGCTGAAAACCTAAGTTCTGTAATTGGTGCTGCTTTGCTAGAAGCAACAAATCTCTATCCCCATATTTGGTGGATTATGTGCACTGTGGCTTCAGTTGTGCTATCTTTCGGATGCATTGCAGCAATAGACAAAGGCTTCTTTGGCAGCACTTCCACACCCATGACCATGGTAACCTAGAAGGACAAGGGCAGCAGGCAAATGGAAACATTACCAAGTACACCTTCAGGTCACATCCTGATTTGGAAATATTTTGCTGTTTATTCATCGTTTTGGTCAAAATCGTGGAACTCTCTATCTATCAGCATTATACAAGAACCTCCAACATGCAGACAACAGTGATTTAAGAAGCCGGCTCACCACAATTTCTCGAGGGCAGCTGGAGATAGGCAGTAAATAGACACTTGCCAGCGATGGCAATTTCCTGATTTATTTTTAAGTTTTATTTCTTCTGACTTTCTCCCCTTTGTATTTCAGGTTTTTTTTCTCTCTATTCCCCATTTGTTCTGAATGTGCTCTGTCATACTGAGCTGCACTTCTACTCTGTCAGCAACACTCGACTACCTGAATTAAATGGTCTAGCTTTAAGTGACAGTAGACTACTTGATTAGGGGTATGAGCAAAACAATCTCAAAACTGTCTTAGCCAAACAACTGTATTTTCATGCAGATGTGAAGAGTGCGAATCATGTTGATTTTTTTCTGTCTATTTACTCTGACCCTTCCTTCCCAACAGTGGAGGTGGTCAGATCAACTGTAGTTTCCCAATGGCCACAGAAACAGACAACTAAATCAACCTGGTTAGGAATTAATGCTGGGACCAATTGCTGATTTCTGATTATATTCATCATTTTACTACAAGTTGAGTATCCTTTATTTCTAAATCTGATAACTGAATGCTTCCAAAAACCACTTTTTTTGAACCTCATTGACCTTTAGCACAGGTAGTCTGTGACCTGAGCCAACAAGACTCGATCTGACATGAGCCGTGCCGAAACAAACCTTGCTGAACGCACCCGACCTTTAGCGCGGGAAGACTCTGGCCAGAGCCAACATTTCCTAAGCTGACATGAACTCCGCTGACCACACGCAGCCTTTAATGCAACAAGTCTCTGACCTGAGCTGACATGACCCGAGCCAAAACGAACCTCTCCGCCCGCACCCGACTTAAAATGCGGGAAGTCTCTGGCCCAAGCCGACGTGAACCTCGCTGACCGCATCTGACCTTTAGTGTGGGAAGTCTGTGACCTAAGCTGACATTTTTTAAAAATACATTCTCGGGATGTGGGCTTTGCTGGCTGGGCCAGCATAAATTGCCCATCCCCAATTGCCCTTGAGAAGGTGGTGGTGAGCTGCCTTCTTGAACCGCTGCAGTTCATGTGGTGTAGGTACACCCACAGTGCTGTTAGGGAGTTTCAGGGTTTTGACCCAGCGACAGTGAAGGAACGGTGATATATTTCCAAGTTAGGATGGTGAGTGACTTGGAGGGGAACTTCCAGGTGGTGGTGTTCCCGTGTGTCTGCTGCCCTTGCCCTTCTAGGTGGTAGTGGTCGTGGGTTTCGTAGGTGCTGTCAAAGGAGCGGTGAATTCCTGCAGTACATCTTGTAGATGGTACACACTGTTCCTTCAGTGTGTCAGTGGTGGTGGAGGGAGTGAATGTTTGTGGATGTGGTGCCAATCAAGTGGGCTGCTTTGTCCTGGACGGTGTCAAGTTATTGAGTGTTGTGGGAGCTGCACTCATCCAGGCAAGTGGGGAGTATTCCATCGCACTCCTGACTTGTGCCTTGTAGATAGTGGACTGGTTTTGGGGAGTCAGGGGTGAGTTACTCATTGCAGGATTCCTAGCCTCTGACCTGCTCTTGTAGCAGTATTTATATGACTCGTCCAGTTCAGTTTCTGGTCAATGGTTACCACAGGATGTTGATAGTGGGGGATTCAGTGATAGTAATACCATTGAACATCAAGGGGCGATGGTTGGATTCTTTCTTGTTGGAGATAGTCATTGCCTGACACTTGTGTGGCGCGAATGTTACTTGTCACTTGTCAGCACCAGCCTGGATACTGTCCAGGTCTTGCTGCACTTGGACATGGACGGCTTCAGTATCTGAGGAGTCACGAATGGTGCTGAGCATTGTGCAATCATCAGCGAACATCCCCATTTCTGACCGCATGATGGAAGTAAAATCATTGATGAAGCAGCTGAAGATGGTTGGGCTGAAGACACTACCCTGAGGAACTGCTGCAGTGATGTCCTGGAGCTGAGATAACTGACCTCCAACAACCACAACTATTGTGCTAGGTATGGCTCCAGCCAGTGGAGAGTTTCCCCCCTGATTCCCATTGACTCCAGTTTTGCTTGGGCTCCTTGATGCCACACTTGGTCAAATGCAACCTTGATGTCAAAGGTAGTCACTCTCAACTCACCTCTAGAGTTCAGGTCTTTTGTCCATTTTTGAACCAAGACAGTAATGAAGTCAGGAGCTAATGGCCCTGGTGGAACCCAAACTGGGCGTCAGTGAGCAGGTTATTGCTAAGCAAATGTCGCTTGATAGCACTGTTGATGACTCCTTCCATCGAGAGTAGACTGATGGGATGGTAGTTGGCTGGGTTGGATTTGTCCTGCTTTTTGTGTACAGGACATACGTGGGAAGTGTTTCAAATGGCTGGGTAGATGCCAATGTTGTAGCTGTACTGGAACAGCTTGGCTTGGGGTGCGGCAAGTTCTGGAAAACAACTCGTCAGCACTATTGCCGGAATATTATCAGGGGCAATAGCCTTGGCACTATTCAGTGCCTTCAGTCGTTGCTTGATGTCACGTGGAGTGAATTGAATTGGCTGAAGACAGGCATCTTTAGTGTTGGGGACATCCAGAGGAGGCCGAGATGGATCATGATGGAGGGTATCCCCAATGTGAAGTCGGGACTTCGTCTGCACAACGTCTCCACTCGACACATCTGGCTGAAGATTGTAGCAAATGCTTCAGCCTTATCTTTTGCACTGAGGTGCTGGGCTCCCCCATCGTTGAGGATGGGGATATTTATGGATCCTCCTTCTCCTCCAGTGAGTTGTCTAATGGTCCACCACCATTTACAATTGGATATGGCAGGACTGCAGAGCTTAGATCTGATCTGTTGGTTGTGGGACCACTTAGCTCTGTCCATCACTTGCTGCTTATGCTGTTTGGCACACAAGTAGTCCTGTGTTATAGCTTCACTAGGTTGATACCTCATTTTTAGGTATGCCTGGTTCTGCTCCTGGCATGCCCTCCTGCACTCTTCATTGAACCAGGGTTGATGCCCTGGCTTGATGGTAATGGTAAAGTTGTTGATATGCCAGGCCATAAGGTTACAGATTGTGTTTGAGTACAATTCTGCTGCTGCTGGTGGCCCACAGCACCTCATGGATGCCCAGTCTTAAGTTGCTAGATCTGTTCGAAATCTATCCCATTTAGCATGGTGGTAGTGCCACACAACATGATGGAGGGTATCCTCAATGTGAAGTCGGGACTTCGTCTCCACAACGACTGTGCAGTGGTCATTCCTATCGCTCCTGTCATGGATAGGTGCATCTGTGGCAAGCAGGTTGGTGAGGATGAGGTCAAGTATATTTTTCCCTCTTGTTCATTCCCACAGACCCAGTCTAGCAGCTATGTCCTTTAGGACTCAACCAGCTTGGTCACTAATGGTGCTACCGAGCCACTCTTGGTGATGGACATTGACGTCTCCCACCCAGCGTACATTCTGCACCCTTGCCACCTTCAGTGCTTCCTCCAAGTGGTGTTCAACATGGAGGAGCACTGATTCATCAGCTGTGGGCGGGCAGTATGTGGTAATCAGCAGGAGGTTTCCTTGCCCACATTTGACCTGATGCCATGAGACTTCATGGGGTCCAGAGTCAATATTGAGGACTCCCAGGGCAACTCCATCCCGACTGTATACCACTGTGCCGCCACATCTGCTGGGTCTGTCCTGCCGGTGGGACCAGACATACTCGGGGATGATGATGGTGGTGTCTGGGACATTGTCTGTAAGGTATAATTCTGTGTGGATGACCATGTCAGGCTGTTGTCTGATTAGTCTGTGAGACAGCTCTCCTACTTTCGGCACAAGCCCCCAGATGTTAGTAAGGAGTATTTTGCATGTTTGACAGGGCTGAGTTTGCTGTTGTTGTTCCCAATGCCTGGGTCTACGACGGGTGGTCTGTCCAGTTTCATTCTTACATGACCTGATCTGACACGAACATCACCGACCACACCCAACCTTTTGTGTGGGAAGTCTGTGACCCGAGCCGACACAAACCGAGCCGACACAAACCTCACCGACTATACCCGACTTTTAGTGCTGGAAGCCTCTGACCTGAGCCGACTCAACTCGAGCCAACATGAACCTCACTGACTGCACCCAGCTTTTGGCACAGGAAGTCTCTGACCTGAGCCAAGACGAATCTCGCAGACTGCAGCTAACCTCTAGCGTGGGAAGTCCCTGACTCGAGCCAACACGACCTGAGCCAACACAAGCCTCACCGAGTGCACCTGACCTTTAGTGCAGGAAGTCTAGTTGTTTGTCTACACTATTTACTTTGCGAACCCTCTCCTGCAAACAGAATTGCAGATGGCACCATTGGTTGGGAACTTTTTATAGGTACCCTATGTTTACTGTTCAGTGGTACATCTTACTTTTCTAGTCATGCCATTTATATTGGACTATAGCTAGCAGCTTTGGCCATTGTAATGTAAGTAGGCTTAGGTCTATATCTGAAAACCAAAATTATCTGAAATCTGAGACGCAATCGGCCCGGAGGATTTCGGATAACAGGCATACGACTTGTAGAATGGCACCTGTTTTCCAGGTGTTAAATTAAGAGGAGAGTTTAAACAAACTAGGTTTGCGTTCCTGGAATTTAATAGGTCAATTGGTGATTTGCTTGAATCTTTCTAGATATTAAAGGGAAAGGATAGGATAAGTAGAGAGGAACAATTTCTGTTGGTTAGGGAGTCTAAGACTAGGGGGAACAACATCTAAAAAATCAAGCCGGAGCTTCCAGGAGTGAAATTAGGAAATATTTTTACACAAAAATGTGGTAGAAGTTTAGAACTCCCTTCTGCAAACAGTGGTTGATGGTAGATCAATTACTAATTTTAAATGAGAAATGAGCTATTTGATCCAACTGGTCTCTGCCAATGTTTATGCTCCAAATGATCCTCCTCCCACCTTGTTTAATCTAACAGTATAAGTTTATTCTTATACTGCTGGCTTATCCATGTACTTATCTAGCTCCCTCTCAAATGCATCCATGCAACTCACCTCAACTATTTCTTATGCTAGCAACTTCCACGTTCTCACCACTCTCTAGGTAAACAAGTTTCCCTGGAATTGCTTATTGAATTTATTCATGATTATCTTATATTTGTGTCTCCCCCACAAATGAAAATGTCTTTTCTACATCTTGCATTCCTTTTCTGCCTATTATCAGCCTCTACTGTTACTGCAAGCACTCACCAACAATACGGCTATAGAAAACGAACACAAGGCTTCAGCCTATGACCACCCCTGTCCTTTGCCAGTCCATGTGGTTCAATATAGTAAAAATCAGCAGTGCCCTGTGCAAGGAAGACTGCTATCCTGTCATTCTTTGCCATTCTACATCCAAGCATTGAAACAATCGGCCTTTCTAATGCATGGTGGTTGAATATGTCCACATTTTGGATGCAAGTTCAACATTATATGCTGCTGCTCAGCCACAGACTTGCTGAAAGCATCTTTGGCTTGCTGCTGGGAATGGACATTGTTCCACCATTACTTGTAGAGCATGGGTAGTTCTGCTAATGGGTCCTTTCACAAAATGTTAGCCTGGCCTTTCTCTTGGCTGACTAGCTGTGTATGTATTTCTGATAGTTTCCTATTTCTATTCCAGAATCTAGGTATGTTGAGACATTGGTTACGAGAATGAAGGTGGTGTTAGCAGGCGACTGTGCGACGAGGGCCTGCTGCTAAGGTTGCCTCGAGCAATAGTCCACAGACGTTTACTGCATCAGTCTGTCTGATTTGAGTATAAGCCGCTAAATTTCTGGTTCCCAGGCTTCTGCTAAAGCACACAGTTCATGGCTCATGTTCAAAGACCTTGGGGAAGGGATTTGACTTTTGACGAGCTGTCTCTGTTTATACTTGCATTTCTTTTCTTCTCAGCTAATTAGCATGACAATGGCGACAGTGAAAACATACTTTTTAATAACCCCTCTCTGTCAACGCTATTTCATTGAGCTGACAGGCAGATATCCACTATGTCTTTCAATCTACTTCCATTAGCATTCATTTAAGATCCATCTCCGTTGTTTTATTTTAAATCTCAAAGAACATATAACAGCGTTAAATTATTTCTATTTCTACCGTTTGTGCCGGGATAGTGGGATGAGTGACAGATTAACCAGGCAATCTGTTGTGTAGTTGCTGATGGGTAAGGAAAGTAAATTTGTTAGAATTTCCCATCAAGCTATTTTCTTTATATATTTGTGAGTGATGCTGCCAAGTCTGTAATTGTTGGCTGTTGGACCGGGCTCCCTTTTTAAACCCCTGCAGTCCTTGTATGGCTGCTGCTTCCACAACGGGGTTAGCTGGAAATTCCAGTGTATTGGTCCATATTTCAATGGTACAGATTGTGCTTGGCCAATCTTTTTAAATTTTTTTGAAGAAGTGAGAGAAAAAATAAACAAGCGTAACGTGGTAGATGTTATATACTTGGACTTTCAAAAGACCTGTGATAGGTTAACCGAGAGTAAGCTCATGATTCTGTTCAGTGTATGTGGAGTCAGGGGTCACCCAACAGAATGGTTAAACTGGCTATAAAACTGAGAAACAGAGGGTGGGATTTTCCGGTCCCGCCCACCACCGGGATTATCCAGTCCTGCTGAAAGCCAATGGACTTTTGGCTGGGCTGCCATCACAACAGGGCTGGAAAATCCTGGCCAGAGACTGGGGGTTAAAGGTAGCTACACAATTTGCAACAAGTGCGTAGCGGTGGAGTACATTGACCTCTATAGTTCACATTTTACATCAATGTTTAGGACTCAGAACTTGGAAATGTAATTTCAAAATTTGAAGGTGATGCCAAATTTTGCAGCATAGTTAATACTGAAGAGGAATACGCCAAAATATAAGACAACATGAGTAAGCAGGCAGAATGGACAAGTATTTGGTGAGTTAATTTCAGTTGAGGATAAGGGTGAAGTGTGAGAGTGCATTTTGGTAAGAAGGATAAAGAAGCCACATACTGCTTGGATAATACAATTGGGGTGGAGGAGCAGAAAATCTAGGGGTACAGGCACACATCTCCCAAAGCAGCAACGCAGGTTAATAGGCCACACACACAAAAAAAAAAGTGCTGGCATTCATTTCCAAAGGGATAGAATTAAAAAGCAACTGCTTGTTAAGTTTGAGCAGAACCTTGGTAGGACCACACTTGGAATACTGTGTTTGCTTCTGATCTCCATGCTGTGAACAGAATGTACAGGCACTGGAAAAGATGCAAACACGATTTACGAGAATGATACCAGAATTGAGAGGGAATACTTTTCAGGAAAGGCTGAGCTAACTGGAGCACTGTTCTCCAAAAAGAAAGAGCAGGTTGATGTGACATGGATAGAGGTCTTTTAAGATTATAAAAGGTTTTGATAGGGTAAATGGAGGGAAAATCTTGTGGGGGAGTGGATGACTAGAAGTCATAAATATAAGATAGTCCCTAATAAATTCAATAAGGAAGAAATTCAAGAGAAATTTAATTATTCAGAGAATGTTGAGAATGTGGAAACAACTACCACATAGAATAGTTAATGTGACCAACATAGCTGCGTTTAAAGGGAAGCTAGACAAGTATATGGCCAGAATATTATGCTCCCCACCAGCGCCCCACCCCGGCAGGTTTTTAGGCGAGGGGGGAAGTAGAAATTGCAGGGATGGGATTCCCTCCAGGTTTCCAGCAACCCCAAACTCAGAGGTTTTATGCTGGGCTGGCAAGGCCTCAGATGGGAAGCCTGCTTTTGCCCCAAGTGAGGATATTAAGCGGCCAATTAATGACTTAATCACTTAAAAGCTGCTTCCTGCCCAGCTTCAATTTTTAGGCTGGCGGGCGGATAGAAGCTCTGTGGTGCAAAGCCAAAAATGAAGTTAGTTTGATCCTGGGTGGGATGCGGGGGTTGGGCCGCCTTCACCAGAAGCCCCCTTCTGATTTGGGGCACCCTCCCCTTAAGACCGGGTGACCTCCAGACCTCTCCCCCCGCCCACCCCCAACCCGGAATGTCCCCCGAGACCCAATCACCCCCCTTGCCTTCCCTACCCTTCCTGTCCTGGGACTCCTAACACTGACCTGGGTCTCCAGTTCCTGGGATTTAGCCTCAGGCAGCTCTGTGCAGTCTTTCTTCCAACCAGTGCAGCACTGTTGCTGCAGGGACTAGAGAGATTTCGGCCAATCTGATTGGCCGGAAGCTCTCCAAGGTGGGACTTCCTCCTGAGTGATGGGTGGAAGTCCTGCCTACTGCCAATCAATGCTCATTTGAACGTAATATTGGCTGCGGGCAGCTGGGGTTAGCAGGGATGTGTGGACTGAGCCCCCACCATCCTGAAAATTCAGGCCTATGTGTGAGAAAGGAATAGAAGGTTCATTCTGATCCAGGAATGAACATTGGTGGGATAAGTGTCACATGGTTCTGCCCCTATATTTTTGAAAATACGACTTTTCAAATTTCATCTGACTGGAAATTTTGCAATTTGAAATGAGACAGAACAAACTACTTAAAAATGCAAGTCCACAAGGTGAAGTTGTAAAAGCAAACAAGGCAACCTCAGGAGGCTGTGAAGAGAAGGACATTTCCTATAATTCAAAGATCCATCAAAACTCGTCACTATCTAAGGAAGAGACATTAAAATGCATAGCGCTAGCTATTGAAACAATGGCTGCCACAGACAGACCCATCCAAAGCCCCTTGGAAACACACAATGGTCGAAGTATAACAGGCCAGACTGCAGTCATTGCAGAGAGATTGCAAGAAAGACTTCAGTAGAAGGGACAGGCTGAAAGCTCTCTCTCTTGCCCTCTTTGGAAAAAGTGCGTGTCACCCAGTTTGAGAAGTCAACTATCAGAAACCTACCAGTGAACCAAGATACCATAATAATTGCAACATCTTCTACATCTGACTGCATCTACCTAGCCTAAATTGGTCAAAACATTTAAAATCTATGCCCCAAGGACAAGCAAAGGACACTTAACTGTATATTATTTTAACTTATTATTATTAGGCCCTAACTTTCTTTATTTCTGATACCTGTGGTATGATGTCTCGTTTTATAACTCTTGGGTTTAGTGGTTAATAAATTTGCTCTTTCCTTGACTCAAGGAAACTTTGTTTGATTGGTCTCTTATTGCTCACTGCTTGAATAGTTAAATACATTTGGATTTGGAAAAGCATATCCTTGGAAAAAGGAACTTAAACCTTTGTTCCGACCCACTGAGTAGGCTGAATAGAGGTAAGTGAGTTCACTTTTTCTCACATGGTCATAACAGAAGGTTCATGTGAAGCGTTTAGACCGGTCATGCCGAATCGCCTGTTTCTGTTCTTTAAACTGCTTTTAATTCTATATAATTATAAATAATTGGTTGATGATTAAGTTGCAGCAATATACTTTCCTCTTAAAAGCACAATAACATTTTCATGGCAATTTGCTTTTTACATCCTTGCTATGTTTAAGTCTATAAGTGTAAAACGTACGCAGTTGTTAACCTTAAATGCATTATGTAGCATGTGATTACAGCAAGTGGTATTTTTATGATGCCATACCTTGACGTACAATTCTCAGTGTGGTCAAGTCAAACAGTCACCTGAGTTTGCATAGTCACAATCTGTTCTACCCCTTGTCTCTATGACGTGTATATTCAATAAACGGTGTTATTCATTCTGAAGTGTTCCATGAAACACACTCACTTCAGATATAGAATGAGTAAAACCCACTCACTTTACTTGACAATGCGCCTTAACTCCAAGCTCAGATGTCAGGACTGTTCATTCATTGCTGTGGCCCTCTTCCCCTTAGTAGGCTTTTCAAGTTATGTACCAGGTGTAATCCTTCATCAGACAATAGGCTACACATGCAACCTCAACTTGCCTATTCTCAGCTGCTGTGCATTTTCAGTGCTTTCTGCTTGTGTTTCAGATTTCAGCATTTGCAATTTACGTACGACTGCTCTCTCTGACACCTAAGAGAAGTTGCTTTATTTTGCCTGGGCTGGAATTGAACTCAGATCCCAGGAGAAAAAGGATCCTTTTCAAACCCACTGTACCTTGCTGCATGCACACCAACCTGCAAAAAAGCTGCACAGCCTCAGAAAATGCAACTGATTTAAACAGCCTTATATAGGCGTTGTGAAATTTGAAAATGAGGAGTTGGCCTGCAAGTGCAGTGGAACATGGCTTGTCATATTTATTCTGCAGATATACAACATTCCATCTTTTATGGCAGCAAACAAGTGCTGAGGGCTCCAGTTATGACCTCAGGGATACCCCCAGCAACCTGGGGATTTGACATTATAATATGGTATATTTTCTGACTTTCTGGAGTTGATTGCACTTTGAGCTTTCAAGTCAAAGATAATTTCTTCTGGAAGAAGGCTGCCGATATTTAAAATTTGAAAACAAATGTAGTTGTGCAAAGCAAAATACTGCGGATGCTGAAAATCCAAAGCAAAACAGAAAATGCTGGAAAAACTCAGCAGGTCTGACAGCATTTGTGGAGAGAGAAACAGAGTTGACGTATTGAGTCCATATGACCCTTCTTCAGAGTTAAAGAGAAGTAGAAATGCGATGAAATTTAAGGGTGGATGGAGCACTCCACTCCCTCAAGTGCCATCAAATACTTGTCCATGTTATTCTTTTCAGAGTGCTTACCCTTGTTCTGCTATTATCACATTCAGTTTTCTCACCTTTGCCACTCTCAGCACCTTTTTTTTAGCCCTTACCACTACCATTAACACTCCCTTTGTCCTTTCGTTCATGACATCTTTGTCAATCTCTCCTTTACCCCCCCACCTATCACTGGCCTTCTATCCAACTTCACCTGCTCCACCCACCTTAAACAGTATAAGTTTAATCACATTTCTACTTCTCTAGCTTTGAAGAAGGGTCGAATGGACTCAAGACATCAACTTTGATTCTCTCTCTACAGATGCTGTCAGACCTGCTGAGTTTTTCCAGCATTTTCTGTTTGTAACTCCTTCAAGTACAAACATGTTTCCATCTGTTCCTATTCAGATGAAATTATATTGTTTCATAGTTTGCCATTGTGAGATTTGAATTCTTGATCTTGGAGTTACAAGCCCAGTACCATAACCACTTGGCTATTTAGGCCAAGCCCCTGTTTTTGTTTGTAACTCTTTTGAGTACAAACCTGTTTCCATCTGTTTCAGATGAAATTACATTGTTTCATGGTTTGCCATTGTGAGATTTGAACTCTTGATCTTGGGGTTATAATATTTAGGCCAAGCCTGTTTTTGTTTGTAGTTGCACAAACTTCAGTACAAATTTATAGGGTGCATTAAGTCTGAGCCTAGGTACATCATGTTAATCGGTGCAGTGGAATTGTTTGCAACACCTACCTTACCTACAATAAGTCCAAGCAACCCTGCATTTTGCACATGCAAAATAAACCTTAGAAGCCGATGTGGCATTAATTGAACTTCACTATTTTAAACAATTTATTTATAAGAAGTTCCATGATGAATAAGGGTAAGTCAGTGTCATTGGCACAATTAGCCTGTAGAATTGAGTTCTGATGAAGAATCACATCCAAACATTATCCCATCTTTTCTCAACATGCTGTGCATATCGAGACTTTTCCATCACAAAACTAAAAATTATTCTTAGTGGACAAGTATTTAATGGCTCATTCGACATTGTTTTGTCTGCTTTTTAAAAAAAATAGGATTAACCTCTTTCATATGAGTGAATTATTACCCTCATCAAAATTGCAAAAAGGGAAAGTCATTCAACCATGTTAACCATTTGTATGCTGTTATCACCAGCAGTCATATCTCATCTCTGTTATTCTCTTTACTCTCATCTAAAGGGTTAATTTTTACTGGAAATAAATGCTATTGCACACTGCAGTCATTAAGGGAAAACATGTTATGGAGGAATGGAAGCCAAATTTTGTGCTGTCAAGTGAACTTTACTGACTGTTTCTACTCTTGGCTTTGCAATCTATTACACTCTAATTAATGAGCCACAGCTCACATTTCCATGTCATTGTTTATGATTCCTGCTTTTTAACCAATGGAGCTCCACCAGAAGCATGGAAACAAATTGCTTTCAAAGTTACAGAACATAGTTGGACAAAAATAATTCAGCCACAAGCAGGTCAGCAGTCTGCATCATATATCATTGAGCACACACGTAAAGTCAAAATATGAGAATTTGAGTATCTTCTAAAAAAATTGCTCATCATCACCATTTTGATCCCGCTCCCTCCTTACTCTCAAATACCTGGAATTTCTGCAGAGATGCAAATGTTCAAACAAAATAGATTAACGTTCTCACAGTAGAAGCAACTTTAACATTTTAGGAAAGAAAATAAATGTTCTGCCAGGCATGCTTCAGAAAATTCCATAGAGAAAAAAATCTTTAAAAAAAAAATTAAGAACTCACATGAAAACATCTTAGCCTCAAATTTGTGTACTAAGTAATATTTGATTGCTTCCAATTGCCTTCATTTTCCTTTTTGTTTGGTCAGCACTGTCATCCCCCATCACAGTGCTAAAAGATGACTTTCATGTAATAAGCTGATACTTTGGTTAAACCTGCCACAGAAAATAACAGCTGTCAGATTCAATGCCTGATAGATTTTGCTATAAATTGTCTTGATTTCCTCTTTTACAGGTCCTACATCACCAAAAGCAGGACCATGCATTGTAAATATAAACCAATGATAGCTATTTAGGTTTGACCAACAACTGAAGAAGCAGGTTAACAGAGCATATAATGCATAACATGGAACCTAACAAAAAGTAGATGGTGATCAAAGCAGCCAGCTGACAGATTGATGATGTGAGTCTCAGGCATTGAGCTTTATAAGCGCTCCCTGTTATAGGCCTGCTGCTCTGAAATCTCACTTCTTTGCCTCCCCACCCATTGCAGCTCATTAATCAGCCAGCGGCATATTTTCCAGTTAGAAGTTAAACTTTCCACTCGTTGGTCTAGTAAGCGAAGATTGTCAAGTTAATAGCAGTAACTACAATTGAACTTTATTGGAGTATTAATTACTGATCAATCCCAATGTAATTTCTCGAACTGTTAATTATTTATCTTTTTCTTGTACTTGCAGGATTTTACTGATCTTTATATAGTTTTACTTTTCTTCCACTTTCCTAGCTTCTCCTCCCCAGGTTATGCTATGTACTGATGCCTCCCATTGGTCTATAATAAACAGGCCTCTGGTATTGCTGTTCTTCAGTTGGCCTTGGAGAGGTGAAATAAAAACCCATTTGCTATTGCTAACTCATTTTCATTACCTCTCCTTTTATGGAGAAATCTTATGGAGGAAACTTCCAACCTATTGCTTCAGGCGCAGTCCACTATTATACCTATCGTTTACATATAATAACCATCTTTTGTTCTTCCATCACACTCCCAACTCACCACCACACTTCCCTCCCCATCAAAGGACCTGAGAACCAGCTTCAGTGGCTCTTTTGTTATAAAAAATGTTTTGGTAGTTGAGAAATGTTGACAGGTTAGCATTATTGCCTTTAATTCTAAGAAAGGGATTTTGGGTCACCTTCTCAAACCATGATCCCTGCTAACCCTTGGAATTCCCTGGTCTGTGTGGCTCACTCTATTCACTGGATAAACTCGCTTAGTGAGAAAGATCAACCCTGATAACTATCTCACTGGTTCTCTTCTACAGATTCTTTTATCAGCATTACGTTTTGTCAAAGCAGAATTGGAGTGTAATCAATTACTTTTCTCTCTAACAATTTTCCAGCTCTGAATTCAGCACTCTAAAATTCCACCGTTGCTTCCCCCGCTAGCCACCCTGCACTCCCCCTGTCCTGTTGTAAGTTTTGCAGATCAGCTGAAACCACAAAGTCAACGTAAACAATCATTCATGCCATTACCCTGGGAGTGCCAACAATCAGGTCAAACAAGGACAAGGAGACCTCCAACTGGTTACCTTCTGCCCTTCCTCAGCTCGTGAATCAGAACTCCTCCATGTTGAAAACCACTTGGAGAAAGCACTAATGGCGCTATGGGCACAGAATGTACCCTGAGTGGGAGACTTCAATGTCAATCACCAAGAGTGGCTTGGTAACAACATGACTGACTAAGCTGGCCAAGCCCTGAAGGGCATATCTGCCAGAGTGGGCCTGCAGAATGTGGTGAGGGAACCAACAAAAGAGAAAAACCTAAATGACCTTATCATCACCAATTTGCCTGTCACAGACACATTTGCCCAGAATAGTATAGGAAATAGTGTACCGTACAGTCCTTGTGAAGATGAGGTCCCTTATTCACAATGAGCACACCCTCCATAATGCCTTGTCGTACTACTGCTGTGCTAAATGTTAGATTCAGAAAAGAGTTATCAACTCAAAACTGTGAATCCTTGAGGTGCTGTGGGCCATCAGCAGTGGTAGAATTGTACTAACCAAAATCTGTAACCTTATGGATTGGCATATCCCACACTCTACCATTACCATAAAGCTGACAGATCAACCCTGGTTCAATGAAGAGTGCACGAGGGCATGCCAGGAGCAGGACCAGGGATAACTAAAAATGAGATGTCATCCTGGTGAAGGTACAACACAGGACTACTTGCGTGCCAAAAAGTGGAAGCAACATGCAACAGGCAGAGCTAAGCAATCCCATAACCAACGGATCAGATCAAAATTCTGCAGTCCTGCTCTATCTAGTCATGAATGGTGGTGAATAATCAAACATCTAACAGAAGCAGAAGGCTCCCCAATATCTTCATTCTCAATTATGGGAGAGCCCAACACATCAATGCAAAAGATAAGGCTGAAGCATTTGCATCCATCTGCATCCAGAAGTGCCAAACGGGTGATCCATCTCGGTCTCCTCTGAGGTCTCCAGCATCACAGATACCAATCCTCAGCCAATTTGATTCACTCCTTGTGATATCAAGAAACAACTGAAGGCACTGGATACTGCAAAGGATATGGGCCCTGACAATAGTACTGAAGACATGTGCTTCAGAACTAGCCACATCACTAGCCAAGCTGTTCCAGTACAGCTACAACACTTGGCATCTATCCGACAATGTAGAAAATTGCCCAGGTATGTCGTGTCCACTAAAAATCCAGACAAATCTAACCCAGCCATTCACTACCCAATCAGCCTCCTGTCAGTTGTCAGCAAAGTGATGGAAGATGACATTGACAATGCTGCCAAGCTCATTGATGCTTATTTTGGGTTCCATCCAGTCTACTCAGCTTCTGAACTCATTACAACCTTTGTCCAAACATTGCTGAACTTGAGGGGAGGCAAGTGTAACTGCCCTTGATATCAAGGCATCATTTGACTGAGTATAGCATCAAGGAACTCTGGCAAAATTGAAGTTAGTGGGAATCAGGGGGAAATTTCTCCACTCGTTGGGGTTATACCTAACACAAAAGAAGATGGTTGTGGTGTTGGAGGCCAATCATCTCAGGCCCAGGACATTACTACAGGAGTTCCTTGGGGTAGGTATGTCTTCAGTTGCTTCACCTTCCCTCCATCAAAAATCAGATGTGGGAACCTTAGCTGATGATTGCACATTGTTCCGGAACATTCATGATTCCACAGATACTGAATCAGTCAGTGTCCATTTGCGGCAAGACCTAGACAACATTCAGGCTTGGGCTGATACATGGCAAGTAACAATCACACCACACAAGTGCCAGGCAATGACCATCTCCAACAAGAGAGAATCTGATCACCCCCCCTTGACATTCAATGGCATTACCATCGCTGAATCCCCCACTATCAACATATGGGGCTTCACCATTGAGCAGAAATTTAACTGGACTAGCCATATAAATATTTTGACTAAAGAGTAGGTCAGAGACTGGGGACTCTGAGGTGTGTAATTCACCTCCTGACTCCCCAAAGCCTATCCACCATTTACAAGGCACAAGTTAGGAGTGAGATGGAATACTCCCCACTTGCCTGGATGAGTGCAGCACCAACATCACTCAAGAAGCTTGACACCATCCATTTGATTGGCACCCTATTCACCATCTTATCCATTCACTTCCTCCACCACTGACGCACAGTGGCAACAGCGTGTACCACCTAAAATATGCATTGCAAAAACTCAAGGCTCCTTCGGCAGCACCCTCCAAACCCATGACCTCTACCACCTAGGACAAGGCAGACGCATGGGAATACCACCACCTGCAAGTTCCCCTTCAAGCCACACACCATTCTGACTTGAAGCTATATCACTATTCTTTCAATGTCACTGGATCAAAATTCTTAACAGCACCGTGTGTGTATCTGCACAGTAGGTGAAAAAGATGGCTAACCATCACCTTCTCTTGGGAAAATAGGGGTGGGCAACAAATGCTGGCCTTGGCAGCAATGCCCACATCCTATGAAAGAATTTTTAAAAAAACTCTCCCGCCATTGATATGGGAGGAGATTGGGAGCGCTGTGTAACTTTAAGGACTCATGCCAAAGTTCAGATCCAAGGGCTTCAGCAGCCTTTATCCAAATGACCATTGATCATATGAAGCACTCTTGGAGAGTCTGACTGTCTATTCAACATTCCACTGCATTATGTTAGAGTTCAATCCTGTGCTTGTACTATATTCATGCACACAAACTGTCCAGTAGATGTCAGAAGTAGATGGCAATGTGTTTGATGCACAACTAAAAACTCAGCTTCAGGAAGGCTGAAGATGAATTATAGCACTCCCTTTACACTCTATTTAACTGAGATCAGTTCAGCAAGAGTTGAATCTGGAAACTTGTGTAGCTGTGTGGCTCAGCTTCATGACAGCTGGTATATTGACGCAAATTCTTGTTGCATGTTTGTTCGTCATTGCTGTTCAGTGTTGACAGAAGTGCCATTTGATTCTCATTCGTTCATCTGAATTGTTCTGTGACTGAACTGTTATTTCCATTCTTTAAACACCAATTACTTTTGAAACAAGTCCTGAAATTAACAACATCCTCTAGTGAGTGACACTCTGTTGGATGTCTTGCGCTGAGGGTGTTGAATAATTTAGCTGCAAGTCATTTCTGATAAGTGCAACAGGACACAAAGCCACACAGTTCATGAGGTGAAATTGAATTCCATTTTGCTCATGTTACTGAGGTGAACATTTTGGTGGAACTTTGAGTGGTGTTAACATCTTAAAAAACGAAGTGTTTCTCACAGTCGTTTGGAGAAACTGAGCAGCAGCCTGCGAGGAAATGGACTAAGATATTCCTTCATCCTTGTCTCGTTTTCCAGTTTCTTTACGTTGGTGTATAGTTTCAGCCCTCGATTACCTCACAGAAAATGATCATTCTTGATGGATGAGGTTAGGCATAAGGGTATAAGATCTTCAGAGCTTGCTCTGACTCTATCTCACCCATGCGTATGCACTGCACAGCAGGAGAACAGGAACCCAATCTCATTCTGTTTTTTCTACTCTTGTCATGACTTTCCTTACACTTCCCCTCCTGCCCTTTCTTTGTCCTCTCCCTGTGGTACTCGCACACTTAATATTGCTTTCCCATAGTTTTCTGAGGATTCATGGTTATTGCTGTCTTGGTATCTGGACTCAGATTTCACTTCTGTTTCACAGATTCTAATGTGTCCATACTTCAGCCTCTCAAATTTTGATCTGATCTGACCTGATCTAATTCAACTGACTGATGATCTATGTATAACTCTCTATCTCTCTCCCTCTCCCTATCTCTTCTAATCAGTCTCCTTTTTCCTCAGCATTCCAAAGGGCTACGCAGCAAGTTACTTCATCCGCGCTCAGCTGCTTCTATCTTCCTTTTTGATCTCCTCATGATTATTTGGCTCAAGCTGTGTTAGAATATTCTGGACTGGACTGAACTGTAATGTTGCTCCAATTGAAGATTCCTTACATAAGGATAGCCTGTAAAAAAAAAAATCTTGCTGTAAAATCAGGATCTGTAAAATGAATCCTTATGGCTGGGGTGTGGGGTTGGTAGGGGTTGTGGTGTGGACTGGTTACATCTCATTGTTCTAGCAGAATTTGACAGTGCAGTGGCACTGGCTTTCCTCTGCCACTGTCTTTGCAACCAGCACCAGTTCTTGCCTCCTCCATCTGTACACTTCCACATGAAAGACAATTAGATATAATGTAGTTGTCACTCATCCTGTTGCTGGTTTATAAAATTTTAATGCATTTGGTTGCATAAATCACCAAACATCAAAATATCTGTTGTACCTGAAGTGCTTTGGGATTTTCCTGAGATATGTGATAAGGTGAAATATCTTTTAGGCTTTCTCTTCCATCAGTGATGAAAGAGATAGACATTCAGTTTGTCTGGTAGACTGACATGTAACAACATTAGAAAGTATGAAAACAAGAAAAGGGCATCCCATTGACTCAGTTGCCTTCCCAAACAATGTCCAATCAACCCTACCATGAACTTTACCCTACGTATTTAATTTTACATGTAAAACACTGATATGTTTAATTCATGAATCTCAAAAGCAATCAAAAAAAAATCATAGAATCTGTGTCCACCTTGCCAATGGCTAGACTCTGTAGAAGAAACTCCACCCTACTCCCAGCCCACCACCCCTCCTCCCTTTTTTTTCCCAACCCACTGCTGTGCTGTGGAGAATTTGATCTTTCTGGTCCATACTGATTCTTTCACCATAATTTGATCCATTGGCAGATGACCCGTCTCTTGGTGGCAAGCTGACTTTTAGGTTGCTGCATTCAGCTTACAACATACTGGGTCCTGACTTCGATGGTAGTGCTGCAAAGTGAATGAGGTGACACTGCTGCCTCCAGTGCTGCAAGGAACTACCTTAAGGGGCCATGTGTTCCTTTTCTCTGCCCCCACTGGGCAGCAAGGACAAAGCGCCACCAGACAAAGCAGCTGCCAGTGGATGGGCTCCTGCCAGCCAGTAGTTTACAGACATTGAGCTCCCCATTGCTTGCAGACCAATAACATGAGTCTTACATTGTGGCTGAGCTCTATCCTATGCCGACACAGCAGTTAGAAAATTGTTGCCAACTTGCACATGTGTCGTTGTTTTTGTCCTGCTGTAGCTTACATAGAAATTAGAACAGGAGTACAGGCTGTTCACTCCAGCCTGTCTGTGTTGCTGTTTACCAGCAGTAGTGCTGTTCCCATTTCCCCGTTTCCCACTTCACCTCAGCCAGGGAAAACTCCATAGCACTACATGCTGGGCTGATGAATCCAGTTCAATTACAAGGAGGTTTCGTGGAATTTTGAATGGCAAGAATGAAATAAAGGGGGCTCATGTTAGTGCCTTTCATGATCTCTGGGCTTTCCAAAATACTTTACCACCGATAAAATATTTTTGAAGTGCAGTCACTGTTGTAATATAGTCAAATGTGGTACAGCAAGATCCCATAATCAGCAAAGGGATGAGTGACCAGATAATCTGTGACAGTCATTGAAGGATTAAGGTTGGCCAGTGTACAGGACAATCCCTTGCTTTGAATAGGGCTATGAGTTATTTTATCTCTTGCGAGGGAAGATTGGACCTTGGTTTTACATTTCACTCAAAAGACACTGACTTTGATGGTGCAGCAGTGAATTGTTAACTTAGATTAGGTGTTCAAGTCTCTGGAGTTGGGCTTGAAATATGATCTTCTCATTTAGAACATAAAATGCTACCAGTGAGCCAGGACTCATTGAATAAAGTAAGAGACCACTACGCCTAAGGTGCTGAGCAGATGGTGGATTGCCCAAGGAGGAAATACTATAGATACCATGGAAAAAGTTAAGGGAGAACTGGACAGATAGTTGAAGAACAAGGTAATGGAGGGGTATCAGATGACCACTTCTCACATTCTCACTGTGTATATCCATGTGTTGCTGTGTACAACACAGGCAGTATCACTGTGTATATGCAGTGGGGTGATAGGGCAGTGTTAACTCTGGCGTTTGCTTCATATTGACACTGTATAAATAAAATAGGCTAATGGCAACAACACATTGGCATGTCTTACTATCAATACATAACCACAACAGAGAGAATTGATTCAGCAACATTTCTCACATTGTCACTGCATAAATGCAATAGGAGTTTGGTATGGTGTGTCACAAACATTATCACTGTGTATATGCATTAGTGTGATAGGACAATGTTAACTCTGGTACTCTCTCCATGTCGGCACTGCCTCAGTTTAATAGACTGATAGGATATAATGTGAGACCTATATTGCTCAGTATGGAGTCTCAAACAGAATAAGCTGATGGATATGGTATGACACACTGATAGTTCTCACATTGTTAATGCATAAGTACAATAAGTTGATGAGTGCAGTGTGATGTTTTGGCTTTTGTTACTCTATAATTTGGAGCGATGCGTGCCAGTGATAGAAGCACAATAGGGAATGAGATCATAGGTTGATCTGAGCTCTGGTAACATGGTAATTTGTTTAAACTTAAGTAATGATGTCGCAACCCATGCCCAGCAGGAGCAGAAATACATTAATGTTTGGCTGGAAACTGGCAAACAACAATCCTACCATATAAGTGGCAGGTAATAAGTATATCCAACAACAAAAGGCCCAACAAGTTCCCTGTTACATTCAACAAAACCAGCATGATTGTGCCTCTCACCATCAACACCATGGGTTTTCACTGTTGGCCAGGAGCTTAGCTGATCCACAACACCATGGCTAGAAGAATAGGGCAGAGGTTGAGGACTTTGCAATGAGTGGTTCTGCCCTCCTGAAATACCTTGCCCTCATCTACAACGATCATGTCAGAAGTATGATGGAACATTCAAAACTCACCTGGATGGCTGAACATTCAAAAAGCTTAGTGTTCACCCAGGAAAAACATTGCTTGGCTGGCATCATGCCACTGAACTTAATTCCCACTCCTTGAACTTCCAGCACACTGTGGCTACATTATTTACAATTGGATGCACTGCAGCAACTCACTAAAGTTACTCCAACAACACATACCTCCCATGCAACATCTACTACTGAGAAGGATAAGAACAGTAATCTCATGGGAAGATCATCACCTGCAAATTCCACTCAAAAACACATATGACAAACTGCCCCTCCGTCATTATCACTGGGTCAAAAGCCTGGCATTCCCTATTATCAGCATAATTAACATCCTTGAAATTTCTGTCCTTTTGTTGTTTGGAAGGGGCATGGGAGTAATCAAAGTGATATGGAAGAGAAATGGGAATGGGGGCATGAGGATATGAGGGAGCATGGGGGAACATAGGTGATAGAAGGTAGCATTGAGAGGCATAGGGGATATGAGGAGGCATGGAGGGGCCTGGGAGTATTGAAGGGGCATGAAAGCAGCAAGGGGGATATCGGAGGCATGGAGGTTCCACTGGGGGCATGGGGGATTCCCTCCCCTCATGCCAAAAATCAAATTTCCCTCAGGCCTTTATGATGGTGACACAAACATCGCAGGACATTCCTGTGGGATTGTGGCCCGACATGCTTCCCGACTGGGGCAGATGGCGTTGGTCGGAAATGGAGGGGTAAGTTTGAAATTCCGGCTCAGCGGACCTCATTTTACCAATTCTGGTATCAATTTCGGGCAGATGTGGGAGAGGGAAATCCGGCCCAGTGAGTCTGAACATGTCATTCTGATTGGCGACTCCCTCAGTTCATGATTCCAAAACACTGACAATACAGGGAGTGAGCAGTTTCAGTTCTTTGAGGTGAGGGGCAGAATGTTTCGTATGGCATGCGGGTGGGCTCCTGATATGCTCAAGCGTGAAATAGCCCGTGATGACGTTGGGTGAGTGCGCACTCGCGCGATATTTCTGTCAGTGGGTGTACGTGAGAATCGGGCAAGCGGGTAGGAGACATTTGTATAAACCTCATCCATGGACAGGATAAGAGGGCTCACTGATGTCACGAGTGTGCACTGTCAAGTATTTATTTTTCAAAGTTATGTCTCCTAGCTGATAAGAGGCCTATTAAGGCTGCCCATCCAATGTTATGGTTGACTGGTGGGAGAATCAGGCAGGCGGCCTTTGCCTTTTTGAGGAAACCTTATCCAAGGGCGAGATGAGGCTTCCGATATTAATTTTTAAAAAAAGTTTGCTCAGAATTTTCATCTTGTACATGTTCAGGTGTCTGTTTCTGATGTGTGGGCGTTTTTTTCTGGATTTTAAAATCTGTTATTATTGGATTTGAGTTCTTCAGCTCCCTGAGGCATTTCTCTGCTTTCAGGGAGCTTTCTGTGAGTGCTCTACCGTGCCCACACTGACTTAAGCGCTAGCCCTCCTCACGCCCCCACCCCGGCAGCGCTAAGCCTTCCGTTCATTGGCCAGCCAGCGTGAAACTGCGTTGGGGGGATTGATTGTGGTCGGCGGTCTGTTTCTTGGCTGCTCCGGGGCCAGCCAATCGCTCCCATCTGCTGAAATCAAAATCCTGCCCGAGGGTCATTTTAAAATGTCTCTTTGCTCAGTTCATGGGACCCTGACCTCAAAATGATTGCAAAAAATTAAGATAGTTTGGAAAAAAAAGTATATGCCCATGTTCAACAGATTTGGGATTTTCTAACAATGTGGAAAAAAAACCCAAATCCAATATTCAAATGATCGTTAATCTCTGTACCCACTTCTCAGAAGGATTTCATTGTATGTTGGTAGCAATCGTACCTGCTGTTGATTTTTTAACAATTTGAACATAAGCTCAGACAGATTTAGTGCAGGTATGATTTGGGTTCAATCACATGCTGCAGTCATGAGACCATTTTGTGCAGAAGCTCAGCTGACTGAGCCAATCATGAGCCATGTGTTTGCAAATGTTGACCTTGTTGGTCAATTGAAATTGAACGCCTCATGATATTATGTGACAGAGAAAACACTTCTTCTTCCTACCTTCATTATGAAAGATTTTAAGATCGATCATCTACTTCAAAATGGCTTCCTTAATGTATGTGTCTTCGCACCCTCCTCACATCTTATTGAGATAGCAAGTGCCATTACCTTCCATTGTAAACTTCCCGTTGACGTCTACAGTGCTTGTCTTGACTCCCAAGCAGAGGAGACCAGTATCTAGTACCTTGACCGACAGCCCTAAACTGGCCCATTTCATGGTACTTTGGGTTTTGCAAATAGGAGGACCTTGCCCAGTTTGTGTGCTCCTGCCATGACAGCTATCTGCACCAGTCTGCCTGTTTTAATTTTCCTTCAGCAGATCGTTTGGGAGGCAAGTGCTTACGTCTCTCTCATGTGCAACACTCTGATGGTACCATTATGGATTAATGCTATCAAGGCTGTTAAAAACCATATTTTATTTTAAGACATGGAAGGACACTGCATTATCTGGTCACTTGGAAGCTGACCTGGATTTTTTAGGAAGGGTCATAAGTTCACCTTTGGACTGGGAGCAAGAATACCGTTTCTAAGAAATCACCTGACCAGCACGGTACTTGAGGGGGGAAGAGCTGTTTGCTTGTTTGAACTGCAATTATTTTATTGGATGGGGAAAAATAACTAGGTTAAAGGCAGAGGCTAGTGATTTACTGGAAATCACAGGACAAGGATGAACTTTAAGTTTTGGACTTGGTATTTTGAATTCAGTTGGGACTCAACTCAAAAAGTGAAAGGTTGCCCAGCTTGCATTATCTTTGCCTTGCCTGAAACCATATGATAGTCAGTATCCAGCTAAGAATTCTCATATCAGTGAAACTTGTCTGTATTTGGAAACCTGAGAGGCTGAGATGAGAAGGGTTGATCTGGATCTATTTTCCTCCATGCTGAAGTTTCATCAGTGAGAACCTCCAGGCCTCTACTGGAACTAATGATCTGTCCTCACATGAGGGATCTCTAGATTCAAAGCATTGAAACCCTGTGAACTTCATCCTTTTTCTTTGATAAAGTCTATTCTCCAAAGCCCATCACTGTAAAGACCTTTTCTGTTTGCCCTTTGTTTGTTTGTGTATGTGTGTGTGTGTGTGTAGGCTGGGGAATTAGTTACGCGCCCAGATTATAATTGTGTGTTAACCAGTTCTTGCAACTTGTTTTTTTTAAAAATTGTTTTATAATAAATCAATCATTCTGAGTCTATTAAAAGAAGACGAGTTAAAGTCTCTTTTATTCAGGTCTAACAATAGCAAACGTGAAAAAAATTGGCTATTTTGGTGACTGAATTAAACTTTTAAACCAAAAGTGTAACCTGCAGAATAGTGGGGCTAGATAAACTGCTCATTTCTCCCATCCCAGTCGTAACAGGGCTTATAGACCAGGCTTATAGACCACTTTAAAACAACTAAAATTGAGGTTTTAGTGAAGGATTACATACGACTGTTGAGCCCAAACAGGCCAACACCACTGCCTTCCTAATTGACTGTTCCCTTCACAGGAAGGTTTGTAATCAGGAGGATCTGAGACGGGAACATGGTCATGCCTCAAATCTCCAGCATTCCCACCAGACACAAACTCCATAGCAATTGATATTGAAACAGAAATAGAGAGAAAGTGGAAATAGTCCCACCCAAAAACTCCAACAGATGCAAGGCACCATGTTTATTTGTTCTCCTTTATGACACAAAAAGTGATTTTGAGTACAGAACTATGCTTCACACCTGCATGACATGTACATCTAGCCCTTGGACAAAACAGTGGATACCACTGCTTGACGAAGCTTCATAGTAGGTTACTCTTATTACACCTTAGCTCCTGATATTGAAACAGAAACAAATATCCTCTTTACAAATACTATCTGAGCCCTTGTATGAGATTACTGTACTGTAGCCTAAGAGGTATGCAATACCCTCTACACATACACCATGAGAACCTCTTCACATGAATTAGTGTGTTCTTATTGTTTCTGCTGAGTACCTCTGTGGTAAAATGAGGTACCCTGTCCCTTTAAGAGAATGAAAGTGTACTGATAATATGGCAGCACTGACGAATCACTGTACAGTGTGGGAAACTGGGAACTGTGAGACTAGTTCTGGAGGTTTCTGAGTGAGCACGTATGATCTGGTGCTCTGCCCGATGTCTGAATAAACCACCACTGTTTAATCTTACATTAGTTTCTCCCCATATAGATTACAAGCAGCAATTGGTGAGAGTTAAGGAAGACATCCAGTTAAGAGTTCAGTTGGCCAACGAACTTATTTACCCAAGACATAAAATCTCTGTTCTGTGTTGAATGTTTAAGTAATGAAAATGTAATTCGTGTCATTTCCAGCTCCAGGAAGCCAGGGACTTTGATGAGTTTTTCATGATATTCTCAGAAGGGTTTATGTGAGTTGCATCAAACGTGTTTCTCGCACAGACTGGAGCAACTTCACACTACATATACAGGCCACAGATCTGTGATTGACTTTCACTGTAATTATGTATAGTCGGACCCAGGTGTTTGAAGCTTACATAAGGTGGGAATTCCATAGTGACTCAGAGTTGTCAATTTTGACTGAAAATTGGGAAAGTACCCATTCTTCTCAAGGATTAATAGCCTGCTGATGAGGACAAGGAATGCAGCCAATCAGAATGCAGCTGTAAAGATGTTGCATTAATATCTCTCAAAGCTAACAAGCCACACAATTGGTCAATAAAAAGTACTGTCTGGGTTTTGCGTTCAACAGCAAAGCAGCGATGTTTGCCGCTGGCCTTGAAGAAACATTGTCCACAAAGATCTAGGCCCAGACTTTCACCCTCAAAGCAGGTGCACAGAGTTCGAAAATATCTCAGCTTGGCGCACTCACCTCGGGAGAACCAGCCCTGAATGGCGGAGTTTCATTCCAGGGGATGGGGGGGGAGGGTGAGGGTGAAGTCAGGCCTGCTGCCCCTTGAAACAGTAAAGACAGCCAAAGGGGCTGCCAAGTGCCAAGGTGGGCAGTTTAAAAGGTCCGCCTTGGTGCTCTTGGACTTCACCCCAGCTGTAGAAAGAAAAAGCAGTTAGGCCCTCTAGCCCTCATTCCTCACACCTCCTCAGCCCCATTTACTCCCCATGCCCCACCCATGCTCCCACCCACCCCCCATGGACCAACTCTCCATGTCAACCTATGACCCTCTAGCCTACGGCAGGTAGAGGAACCAATGAGAGGGAAAGACATACTTGACCTCACCCTCACCAACCCGCCTGCCACAGACGCATCTGTCCCTGACAGTATTGGTAGGAGTGAGAGATGAAGTCCCATCTTCACATTGAGGATGCCCTCCATCGTGTTGTGTGGCACTGTCACTGTGTTAAATGGGATAGATTTCAAACAGATCTAGGAACTCAAGGTGGGGCAACCATGAGGCGCTGTGAGCCATCAACCGCAACAGAATTGTACTCAACCACAATCTCTAACCTTATGGCCTGGGATATGCCCCACTCTAAAAATACCACCAAACCAGGAGATCAGCTCTGGTTCAATGCAGAGTGCAGGAGGGCAGGCCAAGGGGAAGCACCAGGCATATCTAAAAATGAGGTGTCAATCTGGTGAAGCTGAAACACAGGACTACTTGCGTCAAACAGCATAAGCAACAAGTGATAGACAGAGCTAAGCAATTCCACAACCTATGGATCAGATCTAAGTTCTGCAGTCCTACCACATCCAGTCGTGTATGCTGGTGGACAATTGAAAAGCTCATTGGAGGAGGAAGGTCCACAAATATCCCCATCCTCAATGGTGAAGGAGCCCAGCACATCAGTGCAAAAGATAAGGCTGAAGCATTCGCATCAATCTTCAGCCACAAGTGCCCAGTGGATGATCCATTTCAGTCTCACCTAGAGGTCCCTATCATCAAGATGCCAGTCTTCAGCCAACTTGATTCACTCCACGTGATATCAAGGAATTGGCTGAAGCAACTGAATAATGCAGAGGCTGTGGGCCTTGACAATATCCAGCAATAGAATTCAAGACTTGTGGCCCAGAACTTGCCGTGCTCCTAGCCAAACTGTTCCAGAACAGCTACAACACTGGCATCTACCTGGTTCTGTGGAAAATTGCCCAGGTATGTCCTGTACACAAAAAGCAGGACAAATTGAACCCAGCCAATTACTTCCCCACCAGTCCACTCTCGATCATTGGTAAAGTGATGGAAGAGGTCATCAATTGTGCCATCAAGTGGCACTTACTTAGCAATAACCTGATCACTGATGCTCAGTTTGGTTTCTGTCAGGGTCACTCAGCTTCTGACCTCATTATAGCCTTGGTTTAAACATGGACAAAAGAGCAGAACTCCAGAGGTGAGGCGAGAGTGACTGCCCTTGACATCAAGGCAGCATTTGACTGAGTGTGGCCCTAGCAAAACTGGAGTCAGCGGGAATCAGGGAGTAAACTCACCACTGGTTGGAGTCATACCTAACACAAAGGAAAATGGTAGTGTTTGTTGGAGGTCAACCATCTCAGTTCTAGGACATCACTGCAGAAGTTCCTCAGGGTAGTGTCCTCAGCCCAACCATCTTCAGCTATTTCATCAATTACCTTCCTTCTATGCTGAGGTCAGAAGTCTGCTGATGATTGCACAATGTTCACCATTCACGATTCCTCAGACAGTGAAGCAGTCCATGTCCAAATGCAGCAAGACCTGGACAGTACCCAGGCTTGGACTGACAAGTGGCAAGTAACATTTGTGCTACACAAGTGCCAAGCAATGACCAGCTCCAACAAGAGACAATTTGACCCTTTGCTCCTAGACATGCAATGGCATTACCATCACTGAATCCCCTACTGTCAGCATCTGGTGGTTACCATTGACCAGAAACTGAACTGAACTGGCCATATAAACACTATGGCTAAAAAGCAGGTCAGAGGCTAGGAATCCTGCGGTGAATAACTCACCCCCTGACTCTCCGAAGCCTGTTCACCATCTACAAGGCACAAGTCAGGAGTGTGATAGAATACTCTTCACTGGCCTGGATGAGTGCAGCTCCAACAACACTCAAGAAACTTGTCACTATCCAAGACAAAGCTGCCTGCTTCATTGGCACCCCTTCAACAAACATTCACTCCCTCCACCACCGATACACAGTGGCAGCAGTGTGCATCATCAGAAACTTACCAAGGCTGCTTAGACTGCACCTGCCAAACTGACGGCCACTACCATTTAGAAGGTCAAGGGCAGCAGATACGTGGGAATACCACCACCTGGAAGCTCCCCTCCAAGCTACTTACCATCTTGATTTCGCTGTCACTCAGTCAAAATCCTGGAACTCCATCCCTAACAGCATTTTGGATGTACCTAAACCCCAGGGACTGCAGAGGTACATGGAGGCACACCCTCCATGCCACCATCACTTTGTCAAGGGCAATTGGGGATGAGCTATAAATGCTGCCTAGACAGCGATGCCCACGTCCTGTAAATGAATTTTAAAAAGTCACCCCCATGGCCCGTCATACCTTCCATGCCAACCAACCTATGCCCCTTTACCCACACCCATAGACCCTCATACCCTTCATGTCAACCAATGCCCCTCTACCTATTCCCCTTGGCCCCTCATGCCCCCATGCCAACCCATGACCATGCACTCATCTCCATGACCTCTCATAGCTTCTATGGCAACTTAATACCAACTCATGCCAATCCATAAACCCCCACCCACTACCCTTTTGCCTTTACACCCTCCATGCCACCCTCCAGTGTCCACTATGGGCAGGCCTTAGGAGCCATGCTGAGATGAAATAAAATAAAATTTAATTATCTATTACAGATTTCACTATATATTAAAAAAACACTATTGATGATAAAAGCCCATTCAATACATTTAAGTCCCTTCAAGGACTTAACCCCTTATAAACGTTGTATTTAAAGCCCCACATCAAAGAAAACTAATCCCTGAATAACCTCTTGGAGTTGTCAGTCAAACTGTGAATGTACAGCTCCAACAGACCCCCTCTCCCCCCAGCAACTGTGATAATGACAGGTTGTGGGAGTGCAAAAGGGGTAAAATACTTTAATGGTAACCCTCGGGCATTTACGAATGACAAGTTATTAAAATTTGAAGCACCATTTTTTTCAAACTCAGAGACACAGCTGTTTGTATTTTCAAAATTTAAAGAGCACGAGATTTAAATAATTAGACAGCTTGACAGTTCCACAGACTTTATCGCTCTTTTAAGTGCACCCATATCTACCCTTAAAAATCGTAAGTCACATACTGTGTGAAATGGACCTCGCTGCAGCCAAAGTGGGGTTGTTTGAACTCAGCACTGAGTTCAAATGGCCCTGCTGGATTTGGGTTTCCCAATGTGTGACTCCCGTCCTGCCCCCTTTCCCCTCCTCCCCCCAGCAAAAATAGGATATGTCAGAAATGGTGGCAGAGTCGCATTGCCATTTTAGATAAGGCAAGGTGTCTCTGCAGCTCCAGAAAAATCCTGGTCCTAGTGATCTCCATGGCGTGGATATCCCCTTCCCCAACGGCAGTTTAAATCTGGCACCATGTCAGGATGATCTATTGATGTCCAGCAGCAGAGTAGAGAATGAGCAGAGTAACAGTCAATTGCATTGAAACATTCTCACAGACAGCAAACCAGAAAGTGAAAAGCTCGGAATCCCTTCACTTTTAACTTAACTTCTCAGATAGAGAAATAAACGATTATGATTGGATTCAGATAGAAGCCAAAATAAAGACAAGTAAACTTAAGATAATTAAAAACAAAAACAGAATTACCTGGAAAAACTCAGCAGGTCTGGCAGCATCGGCGGAGAAGAAAAGAGTTAACGTTTCGAGTCCTCATGACCCTTCAACAGAACTGTTGAACTGTTCTGTTGAAGGGTCACGAGGACTCGAAACGTCAACTCTTTTCTTCTCCGCCGATGCTGCCAGACCTGCTGAGTTTTTCCAGGTAATTCTGTTTTTGTTCTGGATTTCCAGCATCTGCAGTTTTTTGTTTTTGTTTTTAAAGTTAAGATAATTATTGCTTCAGAAATGTATTTTTTTTTAATCATAATGGAAAAATTTGACAGTCTAAAAATACAAAGTTAATTTTCAGGGCCAGTGAGGTTAGTCCCTCATTGAAAACTGTTACATCTCATTCATTAAGGTACAACTTTATCAAGGATTTTTTTTAAAGCAAAACTAATGGCATAAAAGTGAAGGTTTTCATCAATTCACTGATTGCTTAGAGATTGGACATTGTGGGGAACTTCAATAGTGCATTCTCTTGAGTGTAGAATCAAAGAGAGCAACTCTTGGATTTCGGTATTATCCTGTGCATGTGCAAACTCCCAAAGTTTGCTGTCAGTTTCGGCAGAATAATGCCGGTGAACGCTTACAGTTTCACCATCAGCGTCACGGCAAAATCTGGACCTTCCCTTTGTCTATTTAGCTATGAATTGTATCATTTTTAGGGGAAATGATGGAATGCCCAGTGAGCAAAAGCTAATTTACTGACCAAGGCTGGACGGCTCGATTTTGCAGGTGTCAGTTTGCTCGTTATAGAAGCAAATGGTTGATGGGGAGGCAAGCCCCCAGAGGAGGCAGTCTGTGTGGATATTGTGTCCCTCGAGAATGAAGACAGTGTCAAGTACTTTCAGAATTGTCTGAAAGCCTGGGAGATATTGCATGACTTAAGGTAAATTAGGAATATTACATTGCAGCCCCAACACAGAACATTTGAATATCAAGCAGCTCTTAAATGTAACAGTGCAGAAACGTTCTGCTGATGGGTAAATGTAGCAAAGAATGGAAATGTTAAATAATGTTTGCATAATATATAGCATCTGATTATACGCAAACTATCTCAAATGATATCACTTAAGAAAATTAATTTACTTTTGAAGTAAAGGCCTGTTACAGGGCAAATGTAGCAAATAGAAGCAAAACTAGTAGGATAATGAAATAGAATTTTGTTGAACCAAATTCCTCATAATTTAATCCACTGCTCCTATATTTAAAGGCAAAACTCAAACATAACAGGAAGCCACATGGGTCATACCGTGGGCCTATGACCAAAAGCAATATATTTGGTTGAGAGAGGGATAGTTAAATGCAGTGACCTCGAATTGCCTTGGGGATTTTGCCAGAGTTACACTGTCACTCCACTGGCAATCCAGTGGAATCCATTGGATGAAGGCAGGAATCTGGCCTAGCAGCTCACAACAACTCTTTCTGCCATTAAAGCCAGAAGTTGTGGAAGGGGGTGCGTGGAGGTTGTAGAAATGGAACCGAGGTTAGGATTCCCCACATGAGGAATTCCAGCTTTCCCCTTAGGTCCAGGCCTCATACTTGAGACTGGTACACCCAATGAAATTGTGCATGCAGTCTCTGATTAGGCGACTGTGAAGTATCTGGAGATGTATTAATATGTTAAAGGTGCTATATAAATGCAATCTGTTATTGTTGAACGGTGTGCCCTACTGACAGGGATCCAGGCAAATCCAGTGAGCTGGGTCCTGGAAGAATGGGTTAATTGAAAATATTTCTTGATAAGCCCTCTTACACATTGGAAATTACTGGTGCTCCAGGGATGGGTACGGCAGTTGGGGAATGGAAACCCTGGTCAGTCAGCACCCTCCCTGCACCAGGTTTTCTGACTTTGTGGAGCAAGGTGGATGCCAAAGATGCACCTGCAGTGTGGCCCATCTGTCCCATGCAAACTAGGGCCAGAATTTTCCCGTCGGTGATTTGGGGGCGGGGCCCGCTCGCCGAGGGGAAGATGGCGCGGGATAATGTCGGGAGGAACCCCCGACGTCATCCCGGTCCATTTAAATTTTTAGGAAAGCAGGCGTTCACCGGCATTATTCTGCCGAAACTGACAGCAAACTTTGGGAGTTTGCACATGCACAGGATAATACCGAAATCCAAGAGTTGCTCTCTTTGATTCTACACTCAAGAGAATGCACTATTGAAGTTCCCCACAATGTCCAATGTCCAATGTCAATGAGGCCATTGACAGGATCATTAAGCTCATTGAAAGACCTGCCCGTCCAACCTTAAGGCTGGTGGGCAGGCCAGGAGCCCCAGCGGGATGAGGTTTCATCTCAGTTTTTAAAAAAGTTTATTTAAGTTCCACTCATATTTCTTAACATGTCCCATCTCGTGTGACAGTGTCGCATGAGGGGGACATGTTAATAATGCTTTTCCTTCTCTATTCCTAAAGTTTTTGAAACATTCAGCGCTCTCCCTGAGGCAGCACTTAGTCTCAGGGAGCAGTGCGCTCTTTGAGAGACGGGGAATCCCTTCACCCCTGGCACAGGAAACGCACAGCCCATGTAAAATGGTGGCCGGCCCTGTTTCGGTGGCGGAGCTCGGCAGCCCGCAGGCCGCCGAGCCGGTGGGGCCCGTCCACCCATCGTGGTCAGAATTCTGGCCTGGTTGTCCACACACTGACTCCATGGGATCCTCAGTCACAAGCTTAGTGAACACGTGGGCAGGATTTTGAGTTTGGCATGTGGGCGTGGTCGGTGGGTCCGGGAGTGGTCGGGAAACGGGCCACCACCCACAGTCGGCCCTCGACCCCGATTTCACACTCGCTGGCCAATTAACGGCCATCCAGCGTGAAAGGGGCGCTAAAATGCTCAGCGCTGCTGGGTTGTGGGTGGGGGCGTGGGTGGGGAGGGGGCGGCAGCAGTGACGGGAGGAGGGTGAGCGCTGATGTCAGCGCAGGCACAGGGGGAGCGCGGAACGAAAGCTCCCTGAAGGCTGGGAGCTGCCTTAGGGAGCTGAAGAATTCAAAAGCTATGGATAAAGATTTTGAAGTGACGGAAAAATTGTCCACGGATCAGAAGCAGTCACCTGTACATCTGGCTGATGAAAATTCTGTCCAAAACTTTTTTTTAAAAAAAAAATTAATATTGGAAACTTTGACCCGCCCTTGGATGAGGTTCCCTCAAAAAGGCAAAGGCCGCCCCTGGTTGATTTGCCCACCTGCCAACCAGAATATTGGATGGGCAATGAAAGATCGCTGTTGATTATTACGTTAATGGCCTTACTAGGCCTCTTAATTGTTGGCAGGCGCACTGCCAACTCTCATGCATGAGTGTGCGATGACACCGGGAAGAGATTTACTGGAGTGATACCAGGAATGAGGGGACTTCCATTATGTGGAGAAACCGGAGAAGCTGGGCTTTGCTCTCCTCAAAGCAGGGAAGGTTAAGAGGTGATTTGATAGAGTTGTTGGATGATTTGATAGAGTAAATGAAGAGAAGCTGGCTCCAATGATGGAAGGATCAAGAATCACAGGACATAAGGTGATTGGCACAGGAATCATGGGTGACATGAGGAAAAATTTTTTTACACAGAGTTTTATCGCGATCTGGAATGCATGCTTGAAAGGCTGGTGGAAGCAGATTCAATTGGAACATTCAGGAGAATTGATGAATACTTGGAATGAAAATATTGCAGGGCTATGACAAAACAGCAAAGGCCTAGGATTAGTTGGAAATCTCCACGAAAGAGCCAGCATATGCACAAAGATCTGAATGGCCTCTTCCTGAGTTGTATTATTCTATGATTCAATCATTGTGCCACTCTTTACTCTTCCTCCCTTCCTACTTCATTCAAATGAATGACAGCAATGTTGGGTCCTTCTCTATGTTGTCTGACGGTCATTATTACAAGACTGTAGTTTGTTGAGATTCACTGAAAACATGGGGCAGAATTTTTCGCTTGGTAGGCGGGTGTGCACCTGACCCGCTCGAGCATGCAAGAAGACATGTTGACGTTGGCTGAGCATGCCGATGTTAACTCACGCTCTCGCGATATTTCACTCGGCAGGCTAGTGCCGTAGACCCAGGTGGTCCTGCCATTAATTAAGAGGCCAGTTAAGGCCCTTGACACACCAACTGTCCCCGGATTTACGAAGCCTGTGTGATTTTTCAGCCGTTGCATGAGCAAAACAGGGCAGGCCCCAATTTGCAAAAAGCTCATCCACAGACGGATAAGAAGGGTCAGTAGCATTGTCAATGTGAGTAGTGAGGAGTTTTGGAGATTGTGTGCTGCTGGATGCTTATGTGAACTGGACAGCTTCATCTCACTTCAGAGCTGCTTTCTGATCATTTCCAGGCTTCATTTCAGGACTCCGGAGGATTCAGACTGTCTGGGCCCTTCCAGGTTTCAGATAGCCTTCCCTTACTCTGGTAATGGGGATTGTGCTCTCTGCTGGAGGCACCTCCTCCTCTGAGGAAGAGAGGGGCAGAAGGGAGAGGTGGCCAGGTGTCTCAGTGCAGCTTCCAGGGAGAGCAACCTGTGAGAGGGGAGGAGCAGGCACAAGGGGCCAACAGGTAGTCCAAGGCAGAGGGGGCTGCAGGAGACACCATTATCCTGCTGCCAGAATTTATAGGCAGCGATGCAGCTACCTCGAAATGCCTGATGTGCAATGCCGAAGGAGGCTCCGCCTCTCCAGGGAGACCATCAACTCCATTTGTCAGAGGATCAGGCCAGTCAGCTCTGACTGTGTGGGTGGACACCACATGCCAGTGGCTCTGAAGGTCACAATAGCTCTCAACTTCTATGCCTTCAGCTCTTTCCAAGGTCAGTGGGGGATCTTTGTGGAGTCTCCCAATCAGATGTCCACAGTTGCATCAAACTGGTGACAGACACTCTGTTCAAGCGGGTGATGACATTTATTCATTTCCGCATAGATGAGGCCAGCCAGGCTGAGCAAGCTAGAGGCTCCGCACGATTTTTGGGTTCCCCACATCCAGGGTGCACACATGGCCATCAAGGCGCCAGTGGGTGAGCCGGGTGCCTTCATCAACAGGAAGGGATTCCACTCCATGAATGTGCAGATAGTGTGTGATCACAGGATGCTGATTCTACAAGTCTGTGCAAGGTACCCAGGCAGCTCCCCTGATGCCTACATCCTGAGACACTCCCAGGTGCCGAGGCTTTTCAGTGCTCCAGCCAGACTGGATGGACGGCTCCTGGTTGACAAGGGCTATCCATTGAAGAGGTGGCTCATGACGCCTCTCCACCACACAAGAACAGAGGCCGAGCAGCGGTACAACGGGAGCTGTGATAGAGAGGACCATTGGTCTTCTCAAGGTGCGCTTCCAATGCCTGGACCGTTCAGGGGACACACTGCAATATCTCCCAGATCGTGTGTCACTAATAGTGGTTGCATGCTGCGCTCTCCACAATCTGGCACTGGATAGGGTGAACCCAGTGGAGGAAGAGGATGTTGACGCAGCTGCACAGGCAACAGATGATGAGTCCAGTAGTGAGTCCGAGGACGAGCACGGTGAGGAGAACACTGAGGGCATAGACACTGACCTGGGTAACCTCCAGGGAAGCAGAGACACCGGGACACTTTGATCCAACAGTCCTTCAGCTAGGCTACCAAGTAAGAATCACCACCACATGCCAGGGCTGTAGCTTCCATACTTGATCCCTGACAGGACCAGTTCCTTGGCCACCAACAAACACTCTGCCTGTGCGATAAATTTTCAGGAGACACAAGTCCATTATTACATAATGGCCTACCCCACACCTACAGAACAAATGAAGCATATTTAAGCCAATAGCACAAAATCAAATCTCATTTAATGTTGCATGTGACAGATTGCTGAACTAAACATTAACTGGTGCTGTTTATCACACCATTAAAAAATTCAAAGCAAAATGGGGGAACAAAATATCACCCGTGATAAGCCCATCTTGTGCTTAAGGTGCTTTACATTTACGTTTGTGGGTGCTACGTCTAGGTGCTCCCTCCTCGGTAGCACCAGCATTGGAGGCAGTCTGCTCACTCTGCTGTCTTGTTGGCCTTGATGACCTTGGCGGTCGTCCTCTGGCCTGTGGAGCCTGTGCTGGCCCCACCTGGAAGGGAGTGGCCAGTGCCACAGCTGGCATCTCCCCAGTTGCTGCAGCCTCTTCAGATGTCACAGTCATTGGCAGAGGGGCGGAGGAGCTGCTGCTGTCATCCAGAGTGCCCTGAGAGGAGCCCACAGAGATGGCGGGCAGCTCATGCACCAACATGAGGTCGCTCTGGACCTCCCTGCTCGCCATTGATGGATGGGCACTTAGCTGGGATACTGGGTGCCCAATCCATCTCCCAGATGGACACTGACCACCTGAGCTCATTGCCTGCATGTGGGCTTTCAGGTCTGGGTGCAACCCCAGGGACCTCTGATTCTGTCCCTGGAGCTGCATCTCCATGAAAGTTGCCATTCTATCCATGGAGGAGGCATTGCGCTTAGCCATGAGGGTCAACACAGTGGGTCATGCTCCACAGTGACTCTCCCACACGGACACCGTGGCATGCATTCCTTAATGTATCTCCGCCAGATCCTTACGCACACAACACTGGACTTCCAGCGTTGACTAGTCCACTGTCTACCTGCAGCGCCATTGCAGCCTGGCCAATCCCAACTGAGGAACACCTCACATGCGACATCCGATTTCATGGCCCTCGTCCCACAAGGCACTCAGTCCAAGCAGCCAAGGGTCACCCATTTGGTCAGCTCTGGTGTCACTGACAGGTACCACTCAGACTGTAATGCCCCTTCACGGGGTGGGTGGGGGTTGCTGGTGGGGTGGCCAACCCTTAACTGCTCCCCACATTGACCCATGCCAACATGGTACTCACACTTCCGGCACTGCACCCATGTGTGCCTCACCATGTCATGGCTGCTTACCTGGGCTGCCTAAAGGACAACTCCAGAGGCCCATCACCAGCCTTTGGATGAGCATTGTCCTGGTCTGCAGTAGTCCTCCGACTGCTGGCGCCCTGGGTACTCTCTGCCTCTGCCTGCACCTCAAGCGAGTGTGAAGTGCCCTCACCAATGTGCACCGAGATACTAGATAATGATCTAATGCCCATCGAGGTGCTGGTATCTGCACTGGTGCCTGCTTGACACAGTGGGTGTAGTGCTGGTGCATGTGGAGCATGGTGGTCCTGCGGAATCAGGGGTAGCCCTTCAGGGTCCTCAGTGCGAATGCCTGCTGGTGAACCTAAAAGGGTGAAGAAGAATATGTCATTAGTGAAAGTCATTAGACTGTCACTATGTGTGCCAGGAACCCTGGTGAGACGTTGGAGATCTGCACCATGGTGTCTTCGTCTTTCGATTATCAATGGCGCTCCAGGTTCAAGGCGCACATCAATATAGAGACTAGACTAGAATGGGGGCACTATCTGAAATTCTCAACTCTGTGCACTGCACTCTTACCTTCGTCTGACACCCCAACCTCACTGTGGCCAATTGATCGAGGTGCATGCCGCCTATCGATCTCCAAGGCCTCCTGTTCATAGCAGCTGAGGATGAGGGATGTTATGGGATGTCTTTCCCTGAAAGGATAGAGGAGCATTGATTAGTCCATCCTGTACCTGCAGCCCCATTGCAGCCTGGCTACCCCCACCTGAGGAACACCTCACATGCGACATCCGATTTCGTGGCCCTCGACCCATAAGGCACTCAGTCCAAGCAGCCAAGGGTCACCCATCTGGTCAGCTCTGGTGTCACTGACATGTACCACTCAGCTGTAATGCCCCTTCATGGGGGTGGTGGGTGGGGGTTGCTGGTGGGGTGGCCAACCCTTAACTGCTCCCCACACTGACCCATGCCAATGTGGTACTCAGCCTTCCCGATCGCAACAGATCATTGAAGCACTTCCGGCCCTGCACAAGCACTCGGTGGAGAAACGCAGGGCCAGCCGCCCCTTAATTGCACCCCCCCACTGCGTGAAATCGCCTCTGGCCCCGATCGCGGTCAGCAGTCACATTCCCTACTGCCCCCGGCCTGCCCCCACTGAACCCGCCCGTCAAAGGCAAAATTCTGCCTGTGATTGTTGTCAAAAGGTGCATTCCATCCAAAACATATAACTTATACACTTGATTTTACAGCGTGGTAAACAGTGCTGTGAAATGGGCCTTTTTTAATTTTATCTTTTTCTTTTCAGCCGGCGCAGACACAATAGGCTGAATGGCCTCTTTCTGTGCTGTAACCTTTCTATGGTTCTATATTTATGTCTAGCTACAGTTGCTATATGATAGAACTTTAGCATCTTTAACTCTGCTCTAAAAGGTACAGATGGTTTGTGGAAGACTCTCCGACTCAGCATGCAATAATAACCCTTTGATAAGATACAGTGTGGATGCTGTCTGCACCTCAGTGAAAGATACTGTCTTTTTTATGATATAATATATTCCTAACAGCTTGGGCCTTCTCCTACAGTTTTTCATCACATAAGATTGACAGTTTGTGTAAGTAGATTGCATCCACAGTAAACTTCACTGAGTTTGCCTATTTGTGTAGCTCACACTCAATAATTAGCCCTGATTGTAGTAATGTTCTCACTGGAGAAAATGCAGGAGGTGGACTATGTCTTCTGTATATCATTACCTAACCCTAACAGTGTTGTTGGGGATATTCTACTTTTCCCCTACACACAGATAGCATTAAACCATCTCCATTATCATCCATTAAATTGCCTCATGCTTGAAAGTAGTTCATTGGTGTTCTCGTCCGATCGCTTACGAGTTAGCCTGAAGCAGCCCAAAGGCCTATTTGTTCAATTGTTTACAAATTGCAGTCCGAGCTAATTGAGCTTTTATTTGCACAGTAAAGCATCACTTTAACGACTCTGCTTTTGCTGAGAGACGATGGTTGAGTCGACTATCACCCATTCAAACCAGCACAATTGACTCTCAGTGCCTCCCACCTTGATAATAACATTTCTATTACTGCATTACATGATGTTCTGCTCAGACTTTTAGAAAATGCATTAGCAATGAACCACGATAATGAACAGAAAACAAAATATCTGCGCTGCAATTTTCTTTCATTGGGATGCTCTAAGACCTTTACAAGTTGGAATGAAAAATTTGCTGTGACTCTGTGGAAAGGACACATATGACTTTGTGAGATCCTGCTGCACACACATTCCAATTGATTTAAGGCTGCGTTGAGAGTGCAATTAAGTTGGATTTGAGAACCTGTGTTGTGTGCACATGGGTTATTGTCAAGGTTCCTGGGACAGCACAATGGTTCATCAAAGACTGCTTTGGGAGGGCATTTAAATTGCAATGAATCATTGATAAATCCATCAACGTTATATCATGTGGCTCCCAGGAAGAGAGGAAGCAAGCTAGTTAGAATTTTAGTCATCTGATTTATTCCTATGTTCATATCAGTGTGCGACTGTCTTGCTGGAAGCACTCAGTTGAATTCATATTATGTTACTTAACTGAAGTGCAGCGATGAAGGGTACATGGCAACCAATCTGCATTTGCAGATCCCACAGTAAACTGGAGGTGAACGGCAAGTTAATCATCTTTTGGTCATAGTAACAGAGAGAAGAAATTTGGCTGGGAAATGAGGAGAACACCCTTCTCTTCTTCAGATAACACTGTCTGATTATCATCGGTGCTTTTGCATTGTTGTTGATAAGTTGTTCCTAAAGTCAGTCACTAAATTTTGGAGTTGGTAGCAGGCCTTGTGTAAAAGAGAAAGCTGATTTTTCTGTACACTAACTGACTGGCTTCCACTCAGGAACCAATAGCAGAGACACTTGACCGTCATGAATATGCGACCAGGACACATCAGGCAAGACTAGGGCCTAGGTTTAAAATCTCATCTAAAGGATGAAATTGATATGAATTTCTGCCAGGCAGGCACTCAGGATGCTGGAAGATGCTGGAAAATGCTGGAAAAAACTCAGCAGGTCCAACATCATCTGTGGAGAGAAAAAAAAGAGTTAACATTTCGGGTCCTTATGACTCTTTTTCAGAGCTATGCGTCCTTCCAGTATTTTCTGTTTTTGTTTCAGATTTCCAGCATCCACAGTATTTTGATTTTATCTACAGTATAAGGCAGCTGTCTAGAGTTATGAAAGGAAGGATGGTTAAGACATAATGTAGATATAATTTGGATTCAACATAAAATGTTCAATTGATACTTTGTTCTCTGGCTGCTTTCCTTCTTTGGGATGCACCAACTGATCTCTAGTGCCCTTTACTGCATTGAAAAATTTATACAATTCTTATCTTTAAAAATAGCATTGGGCAGTTTATTAAATTAAATGGAAAGCTGGTGAGATTTTCTTTTATCAAAATTCATATTAATGGAGAGAATTCAAGAATCATGGCCTCTCAGTCTGAATAGAGGATATCTAAATAGTGAGAGATTGTGGAGCTCTGAGATGCAGAGGGATCTGGGTCTCTTAGTGCATGAAACGCAAAAAGCTAGTATGCAGGTACAGCAAGCAATTAGGAAAGCTAATAGAATGCTATCATTTATTGTGAGGGGAATTGAAAACAAAAATAGGGAGGTTATGCTTCAGTTTTACAGAGCACCAGTGAGACCACATCTGGAGTACTGTGTACAGTATTGGTCATCTTATTTAAGGAAGGGTGTAAATGCATTGGAAGCAGTTCAGAGAAGGTAGCAGACTAATACCTGGAATGGGCAGGTTGTTTTATGAGGAAAGTGTGGACAGGCTAGGCTTGTATCCACTGGAGTTTAGAAGAGTAAGAGGCAACTTGATTGAAACATGTCAGATCCTGAGTTAACTTAACAGGGTGGATGTTTCCTCTTGTGGGAGAATCTAGAACTAAGGGTCACTGTTTAAAAATAAGGGGTTGGAAATTTAAAATGGAGACGAGGCAGATTTTTTTCTCTCAGAGGGTCATGAGTGTGTCTTTGGAACTCTCTTCCTGAAAAGGTGGTGGAAGCAGAGTCTTTGAATATTTTTAAGGCACAGGTGGATAGGTTCTTGGTAAGCAAGGGGGTGATAAGTTATTGGGGGTAGGCAGAATGTAGATTTCAGGTTACTATCAGGTAAGCCATGATCTTATGAAATAGTGGAGCAGGCTCGAGGGGCCGAGTGGCCTACTCCTGTTCCTTGTTTGTATGTTGTTTATATAGATTTGATTAGTGAGAGGAAGTTACCAGTTAATTTATAAGGTGGAAGATTTTAACACAGTCAAGGCAATTGAGTGCATGTTGCTTATCTTCATGTGATTCAATTTTCTCTTAATCACTTTGATATTTCCAAGACAACAATTAGATTCTCATCTTTTATCCCGGTATCCATTGATCTAAAGTACAATCAATTTATTTATACAATTTCTAGGAACAAGAATAGTCTATTTTGTCCAACAAGGGCGTACCTTCTTCACACATTTTTTTCTGTGCCTACCTTCTGACCATATCTCTCATTTTTTTCTCTTTCTGGAAACCCCAAAATGTTTCTTGCACTGCCCACAACAAATATTCTTCCTCAGTAATCCAGTCCTTAAATGCACTAAGCTTTTGGTAAAATGACTGGTGACTCATCTTCTTTCAGCCATTTCAATTTTTGACATGTATCATGCCCCCCCCTCCACCAGTATCTGATACCTTCACTACAGTGAACAGTGAGGTCTCGCATTCACTTCAGTTCTGAGTCTCTGCTGTTTTATTTCTCCCAGTTGAGAGGGTGAGCTGGTCAGGGCCTGACCCCCTTGCAGGGACAGTTTGGTGTTGTTCTTGTGGCGTAGTGGTATGGTCGCTGGACAAGTAATCCAGAAACCCAGGGTAGTGCTCTGGGGACCTGGGCTCAAATCCCGCCACAGCAGCTGGTGGAATTTGAGTTCAATAAAAATCTGGAATTAAAAGTCTGATGATGACCATGAAATCGTTGTTGATTATTGTAAAAACCCATCTGCTTCACTAATGCCCTTTTAGGGAAGAAAATCTGTTGTCCTTACCTGGTCTGGCCTACACGTGACTCCAGACCCACAACAATGTAGTTGACATGGCCTAGCAAGCTTCTTAGTTGTATCCAACTGCGACAAAGTCACAAAAAAAGAATAAAATCAGCTGGACCAGCTGGCATCGACCTAGGCACCGGAAACAACACAGCAATCTCAGCCCTGTCAACCTTGCAAAGTCCTCCTTACTAACATCTGGAGGCTTGTGCCAAAATTGGGAGAGCTGTCTCACAGACTAGTCAAACAACAGCTTGACACGGTCATTCTCACGGATGCATACCTTGCAGATAATGTCCCAGACATCACCATCACCATTCCTGGCTGTATCCTGTCCCACCGGCAGGACAGACCCAGCAGAGGTGGCGGCACAGTGTTATGCAGTCAGGAGGGAGGTGCCTTGGGAGTCCTCAGCATCAGCTCTGGATCCCATGAAGTCTCATGGCATCTGGTCAAACATGGGCAAGGAAACCTCCTGCTGATTACCGCATACCACCCTCCCTCAGCTGATGAATTAGTGCTCCTCCATGTCGAACGTCACTTGGAGGAAGCATTGAGGGTAGCAAGGGTGCAGAATGTACTCTGGGTGAGGTCCATCATCAAGAGTGGCTCAGTAGCACCACTACAGACCAAGCTGGTTGAGTTCTAAAGGACATAGCTGCTAGACTGCGTCTGTCGCAGGTGGAGAGGGAACTAACCTGCTTACCGCAGATGCATCTGTCCAAGACAGTATTGATAGGAGTAACCACTGCATAGTCATTGTGGAGAGGAAGTCTGGCCTTCCTATTGAGGATACCCTCCATCATGTTGTGTGGCACTCCCACCGTGCTAAATGAGATAGATTTCGAACAGATCTAGCAACTCAAGACTGGCCATTATGAGGCACTGTTGGCCATCAGCAGCAGCAGAATTGTACTCAAACCTGTAACCTCATGGCCCAGCATATCCCCCACTCTATCATTAACATCAAGCCAGGGGATCAACCCTGGTTCAATGAAGAGTGCATGGGGGGCATGCCAGGAGCAGCACCAGGCATACCTAAAAATGAGGTTTCAATCTGGTGAAGCTATAACACAGGACTCTTGCATGCCAAACAGCATTAGCAGCAAGCAATGGACAGAGCTAAGCAATCCCACAACCAACGGATCAGCTCTAACTCTCCTGCTACATTTAGTCATTAATGATGGTGGACAATTAAACAACTCACTGGAGGAGGAGGATCCACAAATATCCCCATCCTCAATGATGGAGGAGCCCAGCACATCAATGCAAAAGATAAGGCTGAAGCATTTGCTACAATCTTCAGCCAGAAGTGTTGAGTGGATTATCCATCTTGGCCTCCTCCAGAGGTCCCCAGCACCTCACCACCACCTTCTCAAGGGCAATTAGGGATGGCAATAAATGCTGGCCCATCCAGCGAAGCCCACATCCCATGAATGAATAGAAGAAAATATCTTGACAAAATCTCACTAAGCTAAATTTTTGGGGAGATTCTCCACCTGACCCTTTGAAGAAGAAATGTGCTTCCTCATTGTTTTACTCATTCAACCTATCAGTTCTGCTCACTCTGTTGACTATATTGCATTTGGCTGGTCTATCTTTGGTTTTGCCCCAGTGTCATATTTTATTTCTTTTTCAGACGTCCTCTCCAGGTTCCCAAAAAATGCAGTTTTTTGGACATTGTAAACATTCAAGTGACCTTTCATCATGTGTCACTGGGAGATTAGCCAATCTACCTTAAGATCCATAGTCCATTGTCAATGTCTTGTGGAAAAGTAGGACCAGATAAGCCTAGCTCAGCAGAGGTATAAATGTCTTGACTAAAAAGTAGGAGGTGAGGATGGGAAAAGTAAGCATTAGATTGAGTCTAACTCACTGAAGTTGACTTTAAACTAATGAGCAATGAATTAAATTGGCTGCTGGAAATTAGACAATAAATTCAAGGTGGTATTCACAGACTTATAGCTCTATTTTAAGCAGACTGATACAATTGTGGGGTTGGGAGCACCTAATCCAACCTAAATATCAACAAATGTTGCCCCTTAAAAAGGTGGAAATAAGTGCATCTTCAAAGAAGACATTTGCTTATATTCCGGTCTGATTTTGTTCTCTCATTCTACAAGCCAGCCAGTGAGAAAGTGGGGCAATTCAAGCCTAGTTCCATTGTAATCCTTTCAAGTTTCACTCCAAAGGGAAGCTAGCACTAATATTTTTCAGGGGTTGGGAGAGGATGTTTGGTGATACACCCAAATTAATTTCATAACAAAAATGTAAATGTTAAATGAAAACAGTGTAACCATGGCAAAATTACAATCAAAATTCCATGTGGTGCCCACTGGTCACAGATCCATAGAGTCATAGTTTCATCTCCTTATAGTGTCAAGGTCCTGAGATAAGCTTTAACATTTCTGTTCTTGTTCTTACCTGAGATTGGCCAACTCAACATTGAGCCTGGGACTTTCTGGTTTGTGGCTCAATACTATCCCAGATGATGCATTTACTCACTGTTCTGACGTGGAGAGTTTCAAAGGTAACATCTCTATGGTCTCATGAATGCAGCAGTCATTGTGTTCCACCAAGGATTAACTCGATATTTATTTTATAACCTTGTAATCAAATGTTCATCCAACTCTTTTTGCAGTGAAGTGCTGCACTTGGTGGAAAACAAAATAGCTCAACTCTAGACCCACTTGAAACTGTCCTGGCTTGTACGTGTTCTCTAGATTACAGACTGTTAAATATGGCAAACCTTCTTTATGGTGAAAGTAAGCAATTTTATAATAAATATTGACTGGATTCCACGGTCTTAACCCAGTGACTTTTCAGACCAGGAGGAAAAAAGAAATGCAATCACTGAATAACTTGATTATTTGGTTTATTCAAACAATTAATGAATTGAGTGGCTAAAACAATTAAATTAGTAATTGACTACCTCAATTAATTTATTCTGTAAACTTGATTAAATCAATACATTATGATAATTCTGTGAATAATTAATTCCCAATTGGAATAAATGAATAAAGTACCAGTTATTTTAATGAATAATGAATTTCTAGACTGAAGTATCATTTGTTTTGACCTAAATATTTCCCTGATAGAAATAAATTTCCAACTCAAGTTTTATGAAAAGGGTTCCAATCATGATCACTTTTTTCTTGAAACTAGGAAACCTATACAACCAAGATCAATAGTGTAAGATTGAAAAGATGAAATGTGAAGATGAATTATTTAGAAGTCTTGGTTAAATGAAACTGTGGTAGGGTTTTAAAAGCTTGAATATTGAGTAACTGGGATAACCTCACTAACTTGTATCAAAGTGATATTGCTCCAGAAAATCATATTCCTCAGTTTTCTTTGAGCACCAAGCTTCATCGTTTCATTTTCTATTTTATTTTAAATTATTTCTGCTTTCTTTTGCTCCTCTGTTTAGCTGAAGGTAGTGACATATTCTGTGCTTCCATGTGTATTGGTAATCCTCTTAAGCAGCTATACTTGATGCATTAATGTGGTGAACTGGGTATTCCCTGTGTCTCCCGAGTTATTTTTTTTTAAGTTATAACATTTATGTAATGCGAGATTCAGGATATAAGTAATTAACTCCCAAGGCTGGACATAGCTCAGTTCTCCACAAAAAAACAGCAGCCTGAAAGTCCATTTAGCTTCACAACATGATTTGAACTATTGATTAGCTATTCAGAGGGAGGATAATTTCGTACCAGTTGCAAAATTTTGGAGCTGTGAAATGGGCTGCTTGTGGCACATGAGAGTTCAGGTGCCATTCCATTATTTTCCATTCACACCCATGTGGGACTTAACTAGGCTAATGTTTGGGGACCTCCTATTCCCACATCAAAATTTATTACTTTAATGTCTTGGTGACATTTGTGGAGAACAGTGCCATGTACAGCCTTGGGAGTTGATTACTTATACCCTGAATCTAGTATTACAGCAATGTTATACCTTAAAAAAACACAACTCGGGCAACACAGGGAATACCCAATTTGCCACATTAATGCATCAAATATAGCCGCTTAAGAGGATTAACAATACCAGATTAATGAGAGTGCCAGTTCCTCTAGAGAGCATCACCCTCTCTCTCTCTCCACCTACTCGATCCCTTTCTCTCTCTCTCCTTCTCTCTCCCTTTCTTTCCTCTCACTCTGCCTCTTGATCTCCCCTCTACCCTCTTTCTCTCCTCTCCCTCTCTTTTCCTCTCTCTCCCCTCTTCCCTCTCCCGTCTCCCTCTCTCTCTCCCCCTTTTCCCTTCTCACACTCCTCTCGAGTCTGAGGGTTCCAGCAGCTGCAAAATTTTGTCTAGGTTTTAAATATTTGAACCACTTCAATTTCAAAAGATGAAGCCATATTTAGAAAGAAAAAAGATGTGCAATTATGTAGCACCTTTCATGTCCTCACAGAATTCTAAAGCAGTTTATAACCAATTAAGCAATTTTGAAGTGTAGTCCCTTCTGGCTCCACTGCAGCAGATGTGGAGAGTCATTCAAATCTCCGTTGGCTCCAATGGAAACAGAAGATCCCACCGGTGGGTGGAGCCGCAAAATCCCACCCAGGGCTGGTATAATATGGGAAAGACACTAAGGACGGAAGCATTCTAGATTTGCACAAAGTGCAGTAAAGGGTGGGAAAATATTTTACCTGCCGGCCACAATGGCAGGTTTTCGCACCATTTCATCCCATTCCCACCTCATTAATTATGCAGCCTCAGGGAACACGCCATCTCGCTGGTGGGCGGCTTCTGATTTGCCCACCACACCGTTACATCACCACTTCCTCACTCCGGGTGCCATTTTTAAACTAAAGCCACTTGCACACTTCTCAATGCCCGCAGCCCAGAACCGCTCCGGTGAAGACATGGCCCCCAAAACCAAGGGTGCAGTCCCCCGATTCAGTGTCATAACCCTGGGACGCCTTCTGGACACTGTGGAGACCCACCGCGATGTCCCCTATCCCCGTTCTGACTGCATGAAACCCATCAGTGTCACCACTCCGGCTTGGGAGGCTGTGGCAGAGGTGGTCAGTGTGAATGCTATGCACAAGAGGTCGGCCGTCCAGTTCAGAAAACGGGTGGAATGATCTCATCCATGCCACCAGGGTGAGGCAACCATCTCATCACTCTAAACTCACACCCTCACAAGCCCACCACACATTCACTGGCATCTCACTCACTGTCAGCTCATGAGACATAACCTCTCACCCTCTCACACACACCCTCACATCTCCATCTGGCCTCATCTCCTCTGGAGACTGCCTCCTCAGCCCTCACCATCTTGAGGCCATTTGCACAGATCAACATGTCCCCCCCAACACACACCCTGGTGGGATACCTTCCTCCCCAGTACAGCCCTGGCCCTGCAGCCGCTTCCCATTTCACCATAGCTCCCCCCCCCCACCACCTCCACCGCCACCCCAGCCCACCATGACACCCGATGTCAAAGGGGCAGGAAAATTCCAGCCTAAGTAGAGAGGTAATAAGTTGTATCTTTATTGCCTTCATAACTAACAAGTATAGGTGAATAGATTGCTCTCATTTTGAAAATTGAATCAAGTTCATTCATGTATTTAAGCCAAATAAACCAGAGCAATAGCTGATGGCTTTACTAAAGATATTGGGTAGAAACAGATGTAGAATGAAAGGCACGCTTGTTAGAGTGAGTTACTCTGAATGAAACCTGAATGCTGTGACAGTGAGACTATGCCATGATTGTTAGTAGATTCTATAACCATGTGGAGGGTGAAACATCAAAGCCAAACCCTAGTCAAGTCCTTATCAGATATCCAAAGAAACAATTTTCCAGCAAGGATCACCTGAGCCACCCAAGATTAATATCACAGGGCTCATTCACTGTATCTGGGCCCTACTAATCAGAAAGCTCCAAAGATAGACCCCTAGCTGCCACCCAACCCCGCATCACCCCACCTCTCCCCCTTCCCACCCTGTACCACCCCCCTCTCCCACTCTCCTCTGCACCCCACCCCCCATCCCCCCCCCCCGACCCCCCCCCCCCCACCCCCCCGCAACCACCACCCCCCCACCAGCCCTCCTCTCCGCATCCCCCGCACCCCCTCAACCCCTCCTTGGGAAAAGTCCTCCATAGGTGGAAATGCGTGTACAAATCATCTCCAGACAGCTTCCCTGACCTTACCACACCGCACCATGCTCCCCCACTACCCCCACCCTAAACCGTCTCCAAGAAAATCCAGCCCACAGTTCTCCTTTGCTGGGGAAAGGGAAAAAATCGGCTAAAATCTGATCTTTAGCAAATCCTACTGGAAGTGCATTTATACCGATGTTGGGTGGAAAGAGGATCAGGCTCTTTCTTTGGTTGAACAGACTTGGAAAAGCTGTTTTAGAAAACAGCTGAAAGGATTTGTATTCTCCTGGAAAATATATTTTTACAATGGAAACTGCACATCTAGCTTTGGGATACATGTTTAGGGAGATGACACTGGTTTAAGGGACAGTGTTGCAATGTAATTCCATTTGAGCACTGAGTATGTAAAAGCATTCTGTTCTTCCTCATCATTTCACATTGAAGTAACTTTGACTCTTTCCTAGCTATTGTGCTGTAAATGATTACTTATGCAGAGTAGCCAGCGATCCCTCCATTTTAACAAAGGTTAACTGCTTCTGACATGCATGAAGAATCATAATTATGGAATTGCTGAGAATAGCACAGGACAGCACAACTCATGGTGGTCTTAATCATTGCACATTTAAGAGTAATTTTGTAGTGTTTACAACTGCAGAGCTCAGAGCAGCTCAGAACACCATCACATGATATTGTATGTAACTTAGCACTGCACAGTACAACCCAACACCATGCTGCATGCTGCAAGGGCATCGCTGTTCTCAGTACAGTAAAAAAATTGGATAGCAGACTGCAGGCTAACACACAACTATTCTACGCAACAACAACTTGCCTTTGTACATAGAAAATGTCCCAAACCATTTACAGGGTGAAAGAAACAAGTAAAATAAATGAAGAGAGCTCCAGTAATTCACGGTGAGAAAGCTAGGGGAGATAACTGACATAGCATAGCCCATTATAACAGTCCTGTATAGCTCAGGACTAGGTGACTTAAACAGTTTACTGCTGCCCAGTGCAGATAAGCTGCTGCTGAATTGGCCAGCCCTGAATCTCTGCTGCAGTCATTACAAATGCAGAACAAGAGTCCAAGTGGGCAAAGTACTAAGGAGAAAATCCTCTCGATCAGTGACGTAAAACAGACTGTATCCCATTGGCTCCATTTTATACACACTGCTCAATATTCAGTTTCATTGCAGTCAATAGAAATAAATATCAGACACTTTGTTGAACGAATGAATCCATTACCACCCATTTTGTGAATTTCTACCCCAGCACGTTTCAGAGATGCTGTCTCCTTAGGACATTTTTACACTTATTTGGGACTTGCTGGAAGAAGAAACTACTCGGTGCCCCCTCCCTGCAGGAACTCCCGTTCGATGGTTGCAACTGTCCTTTACAAATTGCTGCCCAAGAATAGCAGATTTCCTCTACAGACTGTCAGAAAAGCAATCAAGAAATGAATAATGCCAGTTACTATGGTCACAGCAGAGAATGCTTGTAACCACTGGCAGATTACCACACTGTGTCTGTTCCAAATACAGCCTGTCTGTGGCAATTAATCAACTTATAATCGATTAAGTCATTAAGAATGTTAATGGGCAGATAATGATGTAATCCACTAATGATCTTGCTGTCAAGCCAGCTGGCATGGACATGTTGAGATTGTGAATAGATTTGATTGTCTATTTTTGTCCTGTTCTAAACATGACACAATAATAAGTAAGATGGATATTTATTTTAGCCTTAATTATATTATCTAGGTGATGTGTATTCTGAAAACGTGTAGTTTGCACTGTAAAGCACCACAGGTATTGCTCCTTGTATTCACATCTGTGCACTGCCACATAGCATCACACATCTAATCATGATGTGGTTCAATTATAGAAATAATTGGTTGGCATATTTTCATTACTGTTTCATATGGGCATTAATGCTGAAAGAGTCATGAAGATAAGCCTCATTATTGCATTTGACTTCACTCACAGCTAATGAATGTATTTTTTTTTAAATCTCCATCCCCTTGGGATGGTCTCTCTCTCTAAGTCTCTCTCTCTCTTTCCCCCTCCCTCCCTCCCTCTGATTGCTTCCCGTCTCCAGCAATATTGATTACCAGCAGAGTGGGTCAACCACAAGTTGCTGAGGCTATAGAGAGCAGAAATAGTACTGGGGTTTACTTACAGTGGAACAAAATACAAAACCCTCATATTGAATTCATATCAAGCCTCCCTATGGTGGATCATACTGTGTACAGATCTGGTATTCTTGCTACAGAAAGCATATTGAAACACTGGAGAAACTGCAGGAAAGACTTACAGGGATATTATCAGAATTAAGAGGATGCAGCTATCAGGGAAGATTACACTGACTGTGCCTCTTTGCTTTGGTAAGAGGAGGCTTGATACAGATCTTTAATATTATAAAAACGTTCAGTGTGGACATTATTGACTCCTTCTACCTGACTACAAGTTCTGATGAAGGTTGCTGTCTGAAATGTAAAGCTAGCTGTTTCTCTGAGTGCTGACTGGCCTGTGGTGCTAGTCACACTTTTAATTTCTCTTTCTGCCATGTTGGCTTTGCACAGCAAAGAATTATCAAGGGGAGTTGCTGAATGTTTCCAGGTGATCTGTGACTGCAGTACAGATGTGTCCCTGTAGTTGGCATGCACTTGAATTTCCCATCAGCTGCAGTTCCTCCTCAGTAGCTGAGCCTTTTGGCTGCCTGGTGAAGGGAGAATTAAATTGTTTAGTCCAGAAGTCACGGAGGAAACATTTTAGAGTGTATTTTGTGGGAAGCAGATGGAGAGAGTGTTAGAAATCAGACTAACTGTTCTATTTGAGGGTCACAAATCTGCTGCTGCTAGGTCAGTAAGTAAATTGGAGTATTTCCTTGGGGAGCCTTGTTCCATCTGTTCAACTGTGACTTGGACTCTGCAATGCTTTGGAAATCCCTGCCAGGTCTGGGTGTCTGAGGGATGGTTGCTACAAAAAGGCTATTTGCTGCAGTCCTGCACATTCGTGTACTACACAAACCTGCTCTTGTCCCTCGAGACATCCTCGAGGAAGTTATAACCCTTCTAGTACAACCCAGAGCATCATCGAGCCTGGAATACAGTATGGAAGACATAGTTCTGAATCTCAGAGTTTGTTTCCCAAACAAGGGAATTGTAGCCAATTCTTAAAGAGCTGATGAGGAACTTAAGGGTAATTGGCCATACTTTGATTAAAGTGACAGACACACTATGGGCAGAAAAACTGCAGCCACTGAAGTGCTTCAGATTGCATAAAACATTGGCAACCATTTCATCACACAAGTTTCCACCAAATCTGTTCATCTGTTAAAATGGGCACACTATCACAGGTTTCCTTTTAATGATAAGACAAAGCTTCAGCCAAATAATCAAATATAAGCCTTTCTCATTAACCAGCAATGCCTTTAGCAAGTTTGATAGAGGGGGCTGGCTGATGTTATTGATGTCATGAATGTAATTTGGTTCTGCAGCACTGACTTTGCACAATTGCAACTGCTGTTTACCCCAAGCCTTCAGAGGTTTGTGTTAGTTAAATTAGGACTAACTGAAGAAAAGACAAGGGGCCTGGTCTTTCACTTCTGTTTTGTCACCACGCTGCATTCCTGAACTGTGCCCTATACAGTCATACAGTCGTTGGCTGTGTTGCTATGTAACTCTGAGTGAGAGTGAGCTGCCTTGATAAATGGCCAATTTAATCTTTTGCTTGTGGAAATGAATGGCCGCTCTTGTTCCTATGTTGCTATTTTATACCACACATTTATACCAAGGGCAGAATTTTGCGTTTGTCGGGCAGACGGGCCTGACCCAATCGCTGGCGAGCGCAGAGCTGATCGCCGCCAGCGATCGGGGCCGCACCACCATTTTACATGGGCGTGATGTCCGCCAGGAAGCGCTATGCACTACCTGTACAGGCGGAGGGGGAATCCCTGAAATCGAGAGTGTGCCCTTTTGCGCATGCACATGAAAGAGCGCATTCATCTCCCTGAGGCTAAGTGCAGCTTCAGGGAGATCACCTCTCCTTTTAAAAATATTAAAAGTAGAAAAAAAAATTCCCTAACATGTCCCCTCATGTGACAATGTCACATGAGTTGGGACATGTTCATAATTTACATAACAACTTTATTACAATTTTTAAAATCCTTCATGACACCTCATCCCACCGCTGGATGAGGTTTCATGTTTTTTCTAGTTGCCACCGGGGCTCCTGGCCAAACCGTCAACCTTAAAGTTGGACGGGCAGGTTCTTCAATTGCTTCATTGATTCTGTCAATGGCCTCAATTGGCCATTGACAGGTCGGCGGGCCCACAGCTGATTTTGCTGCGCCCCCACCTTCCTGAAAATTTAAATGGGGCGCGGAGACGTCGGGAGTTCAGCCTGACATCATCCCGCATCATTTTACACGTTGGTGAGTGGGCCCCGCCCCCTGCTCGCCGACAGTAAAATTCTGCCCCAAGCTTATTTGAAGATAAATGGAGATTGAAAGAATGATTTCTAGAAAATCTCTTTCCCTCTTTAAAGCCTGTGGCAGCCACTAACCACAGGCGCAGATACAATGATAGCGCTTTTGATAAAACGACCAGTAGAAAAAGGGGGACAAATCAACCAATTAACAAAAGATCAAATGAACAAATTAAAGGGAAGCTGCAACAAAAGACGAAACCACAAAGGAATCTTACAAAGATCAAACCAAAATGTGATTTTCAGGGTCAATAATGCACCCCAGTTCCTGTGGTGCCCACTGGTCATGGAAAGCCTCACTCGTACTGGCGGACACTACGTGTTCCCTCTCTAAGAATACTCGGCTGCGAACACAGCCATTGAAGGGGGGCAGACAGCTGGGTTGGACGACCCCCTTGACCGCCTGGACCTGTTTGATATTCTTACAACTGCCTGGACCATTTTTAAGCTTAGCGTAATTAGTATCTTGAAGCAGCACTTCATACCTCTGGGCAGATGAATGGGCACATTCTACAGTAGCCCCCCTGGGCAGTTTTCAGCAAAGAAGCCTTAACAGAGCAAGAGCAGAATAGAGAAGGAATGCCTGCACACAAGGGAGGCAGTGAAAATGAGTTAGTAACTCCTGAAACAGTGCAATATGAAAGAATAGTATACCGACACCAGTCAGAAGCAGACCATCTGATATTGCGCCAGCCCGGAGTTGGCGATCTGCCTCAAGATGCTCAGTTGACACTCACCAGCTTGCCAAATATAGGTTGATAAAGTTTAACCTTGGACAAAGAGCCCAAACAGGCTGTCAGCACACTCCGTTGGTCAGCTGCTGATTGTTAAAATCCACCCCATGGCCGGGGTTTTCCGGCCCCATCACGGGTGAGACCCGCCGCGGGCAAGGCGGTGCCCCTGCCAGAAGCCCATTGACTTGCAGCGGGACCAGAAGATCACAGCAGCGGGCGGGGGTGGAAGATCCCATCACATGTCTTTGAAGAAGTAAGAGGAACTTGATTTTCATTGTCCCCTCATTAGGTTTGGAGAAAGTCATGTTGTAATTCAATCATTTGCCCTGCAAGAAGGTTGGAGTTTACACAGAATTACATAGAAGTTGCAGCACAGAAATAGGTCATTTGACCCAACTGGTCCATACCATTGATTATACTCCGCCTGAGCGTCCTCCACCACCCCCCTTTCATCTAACCCTATTAGCATATCCCTTAATCCTTTCTCCTTCATTTACTTAGCTAGCGTCTTCTTAAATGCATCTATGCTATTTGCATCAACTGCTGCATATTGGAGTTCCATACTCTTGTTGTGTGTTGGTTGTTACTGACTAAGAAATGATTGCAGAGACATAGATATGTCTCTACATCATCATGTGGGTGGAAATGTTTCTCAGTCCCACTCATTAACCCTTTCAGCCCTGAAAACCCTAATACTACAATTCTCACCACTGTTCAGGTGAAGAAATTTCTCCTGAGTTCCTAATTGCATTTGTTGGTGACATTTGTATACTTATAGCTCCTAGTTTTGGTCTTCCCTACATATAGAAACAACTTCTCTATGCTTACTCTATCTACTCTATCCAATTCTTTCATAATTTGAAGGCCACTATCAGGTGCACTCTTAACCTTTTCTTTTTTTGGAAAATAGAGCACCAGCCTACTCAGTCTTCCCTAATCGTTATAATCTCTCCAGTCTGCTATCATCCTTTTTTGTACCTTTCCTCTATATCCTTTTTATATTTACGGAGACCAGAACTGTGCACAGTATTCTAATTGTAGCCCAACCAGGGTTTAATACAAGTTTAATGTAACATAGATTGTGAGAACTGAAGCTTGTGCCATCGGTTGAAAGTGTTACATGAAAACCAATGTCATCAGTAAAAGAATGGATCAGCTTAGATGATGACTGAAAATGGTCATTGACACATAGGAACTGAGGGTTAGAAAATTCTCATAATCTGGAATTAATGGATTAGGAATCAAAAGATAAGCCATCGAATGAGCACACGTGAAATGATCTGAGAGAATATCAGAGAGCCAAGCTCAAGGTTTTGGTCAACAACCAAGGGATGGTAACTTCCTAGAAATGCACAATGCTAGATCCAATAAAAGATGATGGAGATGTCCAAGGTAGAGATGGATAATTCACTAACATACCTACAGAGATGCATAACATAGACAATGATATCAGTCGTGACACAGTTGTGACAAAAACCAAGCCACAATCCTGGATTGAACAAGAACTTTCAAAATGATGCATGATTTGGGAGTCAAAGGCAATTAATAGAGAGAGGGGCTAGCAATTGAGAAAAAAAGAGCAAAAATAAGTATTCAACAAAGTTATGAGTATTCTAAGGTTTATGGTAAGGTTTGAGTTATGTGATCTTGTCATCTGTAACTCCATTGTTTTCAGCCACCTCAGCTTGCCATTTAATAAATTTACTTGATTTCGGACAAGACATTAACCAATTAAGACAAAAAGTAAAACTTTGGATAGTAAATTTAAAAGAAGTTTATTTAAAAGGAAACAATTATGCTTATCAATACAAGACAGACTTTTACAACTTCAACTGAGCAATCAGCCCGAAAAAGCATAATCCTTTTGCATCCCCTTCTTTGATAGCAATTTTGCCCAGAATTCTGCCTCGGGAATTTCCAGCGTATGGTTAGCAACAATCCCCTCAAAGCCTTGGGTTTTTAACCCTTCGATGATCATTAGTACATCTTGATCTAGGCTTGCTGTAACTCAATAATTGGTCAATTTTATTACTAAATTAATTCAATTGGATTTCAATCAACTGTGCAAATTGTCTCAGACAAGAATGCAATGTATCTTTTTATCTGATTCTGTGCAAGCCCTCTATTCATTGTAGCCCTCTTTGTAGGGTCATGTGGTTCTGGATGAGGTTGGCCAAGGCCAAGGAGGGTTTGTTGCGGATTTAACTAACCATACATTCCTTCTCACACAGAGAAACTGCAACAGCTAATTAAGAGTTAAACTGGCTTACAGAGTTTTGAGTATAACCTAGGCTTTTAACATAACTGGTGATTAACTATTAATTCTTCAGTTGTAATTAAATCGAGGCTGACTACTTTTAATAATCTGTTTCTGACTGTTGACCAATTAATACAGTAACAAGTTTAGAACATTCAAGCAATTGTGAGTTACAAAAATCAAAGTGGCTTCTTCAGCAAAATATTAGGCTGATAAAGATGGAGAGGGTCTCCGGCTTAGCCAAAATAGCACCCAAACAAGGCACCCACCCTTTTCGCCATGGGAGATCAATTGCGGGTTGTAGTTTGCACATCTGTCATTCATGGTGGCAACTGCACATGTAAATGTGCAGCCGACTTCATAAGAATGCAATTTTCATTACTGGGATGTCCAAAATATAATACGTGGGCTTTAAACCTTTAAGGAGAAGGTCTAAAGCTACCAGAGTTCTTTGGAGAGATAGCGTACCCTTTTAAAGTGTTAGGTACCTTTCCGGATAGGCCAAAGGAATGTTTGTGTGAGAAAAGGTCCCCCTTTGGGATTGTTAAAAGTATACATGATTGTATATAAAAAGTGGACAATCTTATTGGAACTGTCATGCTGAATGGGAATGTCAAGCTGTCAAGAGAACTATCTAGCTTTCAAAACATTTAAATCTCCTGGCCTTTAAATGTTAAAAAAAGCTCTGGAGTTTGAAGAAATTCAGTGCTTGATATGTCACTCTGTCTGCTGACATAAGCTTGAGGGTTATAATTATATGGTTTGTGCTGCATGACTAATTTCACAATCTATCATTACAATAGCAGGGTGCTTGTCATTTCATAGTTTTATTAACCACTTGATCCAAGTGGTTATGAAGTATTTGATGTGGGGCTATGAATACAAATACTTGTTTTTCTAAGGGATTAAACACTTGAATTAAATGTTTGTTTTTATAAGGGAGCGTGTAGTTGAAAAATATAAATGTAGTGAATGGGTTTTTTTAATGAATTTTTTTTAAATGAAATAATGTGTTTTTTTTATAAAAATAAAGTTCACAATAGACACATAGAACTTTATTTTATTTCATCTCTGTATGGCTCCTGAGGTCTGCCCATGATGGATACTGGGTGAGTTTGTATGGAGGGTGTAAGATCATAGGTTGGTGGGTGGGGCGGGGGGGGGGGTGGTGCATGGGTTAGCACAAATTGACACTAAGTTGGCATGGGGCTAAAAAGAGCCATGAGGGTGGGTAGAATGGCATAGGTTGGCATGGGGGTCTGAGGGGCCATGGGGTGGGTGGGAGCATTAGCTGGCATGGGTTGGCATGGGGAATGTGTGAGGATGAGTGGTTGTGAGGGGTGAAGACTGGAGTGCTGTTTTAGCATTATTGTATTTTTACAGCTGGGACAATGTCCCAGATCACCTAGTTGGGCCTTTCGCACAGTCCACCTCTGCACCCAGTGTGAACTGTTTCCCAGGATGGCGGGCCCAACTCCCATTAAGACCTGCATACACTGCACCCCCCCACCCCCACCCCTTCCCCCCAAAAATTGAAAATTTGGCCATCTGGGGCACTTTTTCTTGAGTCAGGTTTGCGGGGCTGGGAATCTTCCCAATTCTGTGCTCCAGGTTCAGGAGCAAAGATTCAGGCCTTAGCTTCAAAATGACTTCCATCACCTTGTTTGTCTCAAAATGGCTTCCTTGACCTTCCTTGTATTCACTGTGAATACAAAATTAAAATAGCCTAAAAATGGTTAAGCTCTGCTAAACCCAGACCCACTTACATTATGAAGTGTGTGCTATTTTATTATTGGTTCGCGGTTATGAGCGAGCTACCATAGATGGTGCTAGAACTTGCCATTTAATTTTCTCCATTGCTGTCTCCCACAGCTGTTTGTCTGTTGGCAACTCTCCATTCACAGGCCCACCGTTTCAGTCTTGTTCACACATGGAGAGGAAGATTCGTCCTGGGTGGTCAATGAAAATAGGTGATAATGAATTCAAAGCTTCCTCACTGAAGTGAATGAAGTTGTGGGAAGTCCAATACCAATTTCACCCCGATTGTCTTTTTCCAGCAGAGGTCAGTCACTGCCAAAGGATAACAATTCAAGGTCATAGAGCTCAATATTATTTAGGAAACAAAATAAAAGTACAAATAACCTTCTCTGGACTTTCTTGCATTGGAACAATGTAAAATTAATTGTTCTTTGATAGCTCACTGTCTTGGTAACCACTTGAACTGCTCATACTTTTATCTTTTATCAGATTTCCTTCTTGATTGATGTTCTTTTCATATCTCTAAGCTTTTCCTCACTAATAAATATTTCTGTACTTTTCACCACTACTAGCCTTTCTCCTGAAATGACACACCCAAGACACTTCTCTAGATTCAGTCTTCCTAGAGACTAGTCAGATAATCATTCACAGTGCATTAATATTCCTGCAGTTGCTAACATGCCTTCTGCCCTTCTGAATCAGCCATGATCGAGAAAGGCAGCATAATACAACTTTCATTATCTTGCAGTGAGGACTAAAGATCTGTGCTACCTTCGTGACCTAAATAGCCAAATAGGAGCCCTTCCCTGAAGGGCAAAGATCAGAGCCCCTTGAAAAACAGGATTAAAATCTTCAGAAACTGTGGAGGTAATTTTAACCCAAAGTATGGCTGGGCTTGGATCAGGTGGGATATTCAAGTGTAAACAAAATCTCAAACCCGAACAGAACCCACCATGAACTCGCGCACTTAAGGTTTTAGCGGCAGCAAGGCAAGGGGTGGGTCACTCACTTAAATACTTTAATCAGGCTGGGATGCATGCTTCAGATGTTATTTCTCTTCACAGCTTTAATGCTGTTGACACATCTTGAGAAACCCGGCAGCTAAAGGGAGGTGAGAACTGCGCGGCTTATAGACCTGAGGGCTTTCCCCAAAGCACCCCCATGCTAACATGTTCCCTATTCTACACGATCCTAATTTGGTTTGGAATGTTCATTTTCTGGTGATTTTTATTTTTGCATTTTGGCCAAGTGGACACAGGTGCCCAAAACTGAATGCTGTATTTCAAATGGCGTCAGACCAAGGCTCTGTACAACTGAAAGGCAATGTCCTTCCCATTGTATTTCAATCCACTTGAGATAAAGGCCAACATTCCATTTACCTTCTGTACCTTTTGTACAAGCTTTCAGTGCTTCCTGTAACTGGATGCCCAAAGGCTCCTTCACATTTCCTCATCTCTCAAAATTAAGGAAATATTGCGGTTTGTCTTTCTTAGTTTTGCTCACCACCTTTCAGCCTTCTGTGATCGATGTAAACAACACCTATTTAATCACACTTGGGGTAGTATATAGTGGAAGGGATTGGGGCCTTGGATGCTGGCTGGACAGCCAGTGAGACCCCCATGCTGCCTCTTTTCAGGAAGGCCTGGCACACATTGTGCCACTTATCCACTTATGCACATTTCGGGCCGGTGGCGGGATCAAGCACTGGGAGAAAGAAGCTCCGGCGCTGACAGCTACTGGCCAATCATAGAGCGTCAGCTCTTCTGTACTCAGCAGCGCCACCGGTGAGGCCGTGGCTGCTGCCAGTGTAGCACTCACCTGGGCCTTAGATTGAGGAGGGACCCAAGCACAGGTGAGTGATGGTGGGAACATGGTGGCGGGGAAGGTGTGGGGGGGCGGGGGGTGGGGGGGTGGGTAGTTGGCAGCAAGGACAAGGGGCAGGGTCTCAGAGATTCCCCCCGCCCCCACCCCTTTTCCTGATGCTGGGTCCCTTGATCAGGCACTGAGTGCCTTTATATGAGAGCCCCCACCTACTCCCTCGGGAGCCAGCAAGCAAATAAGTCCGGGTTTGCTTGTCATGCTCCCCACACGGCGAGCCCCCTGTCCACTGCGGGTTTAATACCAGTGGTGGTGGGATGAGGCTCTTAAATGCGCATTAATTATCCATTAAGGGCCACAATTGCCATGCTTTATGCCATGGTCTTAATCTGTGTGGAGGCGGAAAGGTAGTGAGGTCCCCAACCACTACTTTATCGCACAATATAGGGGAGGTGGTTGCATAGTAGTATCGTCACTGGACTGGTAATCCAGAAACATAGCATCATGCTCTGTTTCAAGCCCCACTTTGGCAGATGGTGGAATTTGAATTCAATAAAATTCTGGAATTAATAGTCGAATAATGACTATGAAACCTTTGCCAATTGTCATAAAAAAAAAACCCATCTGGTTCACTAATGTCCTTTAGGGAAGGAAATCTGCTGTCCTTATCTGCTGTCTGGCCTGTATGTGACTCCAGGCCCACAGCAATGTGGTTGACTCTTAAAAACGCCCTCAGAACAAGGGCAATTAGGGATGGGTTATAAATGTTGGCCTAGCCGGTGATACCCACATCCCAAGAACGAATATAAAAATAAATGACTCCCTCTGCCACCAAATCTGCCATGGGGAAGGGCCCATGGTTTGGAATGGTGTGGGGCTACATGAAGAGAGGTACCAATGTGTCAGCTATTTGTTAAAATTCCTTCATAGGAGTGTGGGCTTTGCCGGCTGGGCCAGCATGTATTGCCCATCCCTAGTTGCCCTTGAGAAGGTGGTGGTGAGCTGCCTTCTTGAACCGCTGCAGTCCATGTGGTGTAGGTACACCCACAGTGCTGTTAAGAAGGGAATTCCAGGATTCTGACCAAGCGACAATGAAGGAACGGTGATGTATTTCCAAATCATGATGGTGAGTGACTTGGGGGGGAACTTGAAGGTGGTGGAGTTCCCAACTATCTGCTGCCCTTGTCCCTCTAGATGGTAGTGGTTATGGGTTTGGAAGGTGCTGTCGAAGGATCCTTGGTGAATTCCTGCAGTGCATCTTGTAGATGGTACACATTGCTGCTACTGTGTGTCAGTGGTGGAGGGAGTGAATGTTTGTGGGTAGGGTTCCAATCAAGCGGGCTGCTTTGTTCTGGACGATGTCAAGCTTCTTGAGTCTTTTGGGAGATGCACTCATTCAGGCAAGTGGGGAGTATTCCATCACAGTCCTGACTTGTGCCTTGTAGATGGTGGGCAGGATTTGGGGAGTCAGGAGGTGAGTTACTCATCGCACGCTTCCTAGCCTCTGACCTGCTTTTATAGCCACATATTTATATGGCTTGTCCAGTACGGTTTCTGGTCAATGGTAAGCCGCAGGATGTTAATAGTGGGGGATTCAGTGATGGTAATGCCTTTGAACAGCAAGGGGTGATGGTTGGATTCTCTCTTGTTGGAGATGGTCATTGCCTGACACTTGTGTGGCACGAATGTTACTTGTCACTTGTCAGCTCAAGCCTGGATATTGTCCAGGTCGTGCTGCATTTGGACATGGACTGTTTCAGTATCTGAGGAGTTGCCAATGGTGCTGAACATTGTGCAATCATCAGCGAACATTCCCACTTCTGACCTTATAATGGAAGGAAGGTCATTGATGAAGCAGCTGAAGATGGTTGGGCTGAGCGCCTTGTAGATGCCCAGTCTTGAGTTGCTAGATCTGTTTGAAATTTATCCCATTTAGCGCCACAGAACACGATGGAGGGTATCCTCAATGTGAAGGTGGGTCTTCGTCTCCACAACGACTATGTGGTGGTTACTCCTACTGATACTCTCATGGACAGATGCATCTGCAGCAGGCAGGTTGGTGAGGTCAAGTATGTTTTTTCCTCTTGTTGGTTCCCTCACCACCTGCTGCAGACCCAGTCTAGCAGCTATGTCATTTAGGACTCGGCCAGCTCAGTCAGTAGTGATGTTACTGAGCCACACATGGTGATGGACATTGAAGTCCCTCACCCAGAGTACTATATCCAGTGCTTCCTCCAAGTGGTGTTCAACATGGAGGAGCACTGATTCATCAGCTGGGGTGGGGGTGGGCGGGGGGGGGTGGGGGTGGGCGGGCAGAATGTGGTAATCAGCAGGAGGTTTCCTTGCCCATGTTTGGCTTGATGCCAGTCAATCATAAGTCCTCCCTAGGCAACTTCCTCACCACTGTATACCATTGTGCTGCCATCTTGGCTGTGTTTGCCCTGCCACTGGGACAGGACATACCCAAAGATGCTGGTGGTGGTGCCTGGGACATTATCTGTAAGGTATGATATGATTCTGTGAGGATGACTATGTCAGGCTGTTGCTTAACTAGTCTGTGAGACAGCTCTCCCAATTTTGGCACTAGCCCCCAGATGCTAGTAAGGAGGACATTGCAGGGTTGACAGGGGTGTGATTTCCGTTGTCATTTCTGGTGCCTAGGTTGATGGTTTCCATCTGGTTTCATTCCTTTTTTGTGACTTTATAATCATCTGGGTGGCTTGAGGGGCATTGGAGAGTCAACCTTATTGCTGTGGTTCTGGAGTCACATGTAGGCCAGACCAGGTAAGGATGACAGATTTCCTTCCCTAAAGGGCATTATTGAACCAGGTGGGTTTTTACAAGGTCATCATTATTGAATTTTATTGAATTCATATTCCACCATCTGCCATGGTGGGACTCGAACCCAGGTCCCCAGAGTATTGCCCTGGGTCTCTGGACTACTATTCCAGCGATAATACTACTACACTGTTGCCTGCCCTGTATTACTTCCCAGGTATACTTAAAAACAAAATGAATCAACTATATATTCAATTTGCCAATCAATCTGTTATATGCCATTGTTAACATTTCTCACGGCCTTCACTATTTCTTTCAACATAATGACAGTGGGGAATTAGTAAAGTCTAAGATCAAAAACAATACAATGATAGTTTTAGCAAAAAATAAACATCCCAAATATTTGGCTGCAAATTTTCCCTTTGTTTTTGATCACAAATGTGTTCAAACTGAACCATCAAACACAATCTCTCCATTGAGGTACAATCTTTACCTTTAGTGACATTGCTGCTATTTTGTTACTTGCGTTATTTCACAAAGGCATAATCAAGGTCCATTATGTAACACCATGAGGACCTTGGATTTTTGCCCAAATGTTTGCTTTCTTCTCCTCTGCAATTACTACACAATAGGCCCTTTCACATTTTGCATAGTCTTTGGCTCCTTTTATTGACATTTTCTATTTTTCCAGTGCTTGGAGTGTTCTGTGCCTGATAACCTTGATTTCAAATAAAATAGTTGAGAAAGTCATTTACCTATCATCTTTACTTGGGAATGTTTAAGAATACCTCATAAGATTGGTTATTTTACTTTTGACCTTGCAACCATGCAACATCTATTGATATGAATACTCCCTGTTTTCTGCTCACCTGGAAAGTCCATTTTTGGCCGACTTGCGAAACCTTCCACTCATTTTCCAGCTGCAATGCAGAGATGCCTAGCATTCAAACTTTAACGGTACAAAATAATCTTCTGCACAACACTTTGCATCAAGAGTATCCAATGCATTCCCTCCCCCTACAAAAGACTTTTCAATGACATTATTAAATTGGGTAAATCCAAGATGCTCTTTCTTTAACTTGTTATAAATTACTGCACTTTTATCTTTTGTGCCAACAATCCTCCTGGCGTATTAAATATCTCAATATTGTTATGTGCCCAACATGCTGGCTGTTTAACAGGAAAAATGTTCTCTTCTTGTTGAAGCAATCTTGACTTTGATTGATGGTGAGGCCTCCTATTCGCACTGATGGAGAAAATTAGCAGTCAAAATGGATATTCTTCCCAGCATGAGCTACCTGCTTTGCATGCTCCTACACTGCCCTGCAGGATCTGTCTCAGCTACCTTTGAAAGCTTTTTAAAGCTTGATTTATTCATTCCAAGCACCCTTTATCTTTGAATGTGTTTTCAAGCAAACAGATTCCAGCTTTAATGGAGTTTGTCCGGTAACCAAGCAGTTATAAAGCTAGATTTCCAATCAGATGGATACAGCTTTGATTCCCAGCACAACGTGTCATTCCACACCATCTGGCTTAGCAGAGCAGAGACAGTGGCCGGGATTTTCCATGACTGCTGGCATCGGGCGTGCTCAGTGGTGTGAGCAGACAATAGGGTGTGCCGCCGTGAAGCCAGTTTTACCCGCCCTCTACTGCACTTGGTGCAAATCTGGGATGATTCCGCCCAGTGTTAGCTTCTTGGGTCAAATTGTTAAGAACCATGTTACCAACCACTCTAGTTCACCTTTGCAGCATTTTAAAACTGGCATCTGAAGTCCAGCTGCCCCTCCATTTCACTTACCACACTAGTCCATTTTTTTCTACTTGTGCATTCCCCACCACCAAGCCTTAAGCGTGCCTCACAAAGCAACCACAGTTTTGTACATCACTTGATCAACGGCAGGAGTAGTACTCGAAAAATACACATTGAGTTAGATCAGATTCTGCTTGCTCGCCTCTAATGATGCCTAACCAATCAGTAAGGATCGTACGAGAGTATTGCAGAATGTTAGGTACTATGTCCCTTGTGTAAACTGAAAGTAGAGGACCTTTTGTCTCTGCTATATTACTGTCAGCCAGCACCAGCGTTTTCGTATTTCACTGCTAGCCCAACTAAAAGTGAACGTTTAAAACAGGATTTAGTTGACCTCGCAACTAAATGAATTTGTGTTCAAAGCTCATCTCCCACATTCATTTTTCACTCAGTTCTGTCTCCAGTGAGGTTGGCTTTTGCATTTTCTGAGCCAAGGTTTGAGGTCGGCGCTTGCTTGTCACTCTTGCCCACCAACTGAGGTCAAGCTTTTTCCATCAGGACTACATTGGACTCATTCCTTGGGAATTTCCCCAGTGGTGCACTCAATGGTCTGTGGAAGAAGGGGCGTTCTCACTCAGTAACTCCTGCAGAAGATCAGCAGAATCCCTAGGCGCACTGAGTAAATGGGATTTTTGGTGATCGCCTGCTGAAATTATGGAAACTGAGAGAATTGAATCCCAGTTTGGGCACCATCTCACAACTAGGAAGGCTAGATGACCAAGTGGCACAGAGAAGAGGCAAGTCTGCAGAGAGTTTGTGGATAAAAGCTCCTATTAGGAGGTCATATTGAGATTAGAAGAACCACCAAAGAAATTCCTGTCAACTTTACCTTTTCCTACTTAGGCAAATATCAGTAATACACACATTTTTTAGCATTTACTTTGCCTTCATATGCAATTATTTAAATGGAACAGCATTATTAGTAATTGGGTGCAGCAAGGAAATATTCTGTTAACTGTATTCTCTATAGAATTATGGTCAGTCCACATCATGACTCCTCTTTCATGGACCTTTGTCTCAAACATAATCATGTATTGTAATTTATTCCTATGCTATAAAATTATAATGTATGCTTCACAATAAATTATTTTAGTTGGAACGAGTAAGTTTGAGGAATTTGTTGTTGACTGTCTTTTTTACAGTGAGTTGCTCCAAGATGTGATTCCAATATAGCAAAGTGCTGAATGCTCTGGCATTAGAATCTTGACTTAAGTTGCGGTTTGGTCATGGGTCTCTAAGCAATGCCAATCCACAGCTTTATCTTCTGAGTACCTCTTTGCTTCAATTGACAGTTAATAATTATGGCATAAAAATTTAAATAACCACACATAAATAGTACTTGACTGCAAGAATGCCTTCTGGTTTTGACAGCTGAGGAAGACCATCAACTGTTTTGGGAGGATGAGTCTGTTTTTTATGTGTCAACAATCAACAAGTGACCTATATATGGCACTTTTGGAAGATCAAATTACCTTTTTCTCTAGCTTCAGTTTTCTCCTGCACACGCTCTCAACTAGTCTATGGAAATTCTGATCATGGTCCATTATGGCAATCAAGATTGTTGATTCTCCATTAGCTAAAATATTTTCAACAAAGTCATCAATTCCTAGAAGACCCTGAAGAATTCCAGGTATTTCCCTATGGTGGGTCTTTGAAGCCAGTGCAGTGATCCAATTGATCTATTGAAGAGCATCAGTGACCTTGATTCTTTGACATCCACTACAAAGAAATTGTGACTTTGTTGAGTTTTTTTTTGTAACATAGTGAAGCCTCTCAATTTTTGTTTCAATTCCATGGAGTCAACAGTTTGTTTGGCTCTACTGCACCATATTAGAAATCTGGGGGTCTGTGAATCCATGCACTGTAAGTGCGTCTGCTTCAGGTAATTCATAAGTTGCTTTTTTCAACAGAGGCTTCAACATAACCAGAATTATAATGCAGAGTTTGTGTGTTTCTACCTTCAGGATACTGCAGTGTGGTCCAATCACTATAAAACCAACCGAACATGTCAACAAGCACATTCAAATTACTCACTCAACATTATTTTGTTAAAGGTCACAGTTTCACCCCTGTCCATGAACTGTTTCTAATGACACAACAATTCTGTACGATGGACAGATCGACTATGGCACTGCACTGGCAATTATTCACGGTAAAGTCTTGATTTGAATCCTGCCATTGTAGGTAGTTGCCAAGTGGAGTTCAGCTATTGTAGGTTGCCAAGTGAAGTTCAGGCATTACGAAGAGAATGAGTAAAACTAAAGTTCCAGCAAATGCTGTTATCTGAATAGCATTATTTCACTTCCTGCTCAGAAGCCAAGCTAGCACTTCCTTTTAGCAGCATTTTCTTTCAAATTTGCTGGAAAGGAAATATAGAAGAGAGCTAAATCCCAGTTTGGTCAACATCCCACAGCTAGGCAGGCTGTGAATAAAGGCCAGATGGCAACGGGAGCAGCGAGTCTGTTGAATTTTACGGATGCAGGAAAGAGGTCATATTAGGAGTACAGATATTGGTGCCATGAAAACAGTATTTACCGTAATGGGTGAACAGCTGCAGCAAGAATTAGGGATGAGGTGGATTTGATGGCTAAAGCAGACAATGCCAAATTAGACAATAGCTGTCTCTTTTAGTTCTGAATTGTAGGTTGGACTGTTAATTGGTAAATGTTACACAATACCACAGGTGGCTGCCCATTGTACCTAGAATATTTCTTGCCCTTTTGTTCTTTCAATGCCTTAGAAACAAAAGTATTGATGCTTTATGAAAGCAGCAAGAAGGAAGTTCCAGTTATATGGCTTTAATAAAGTGTTGTATTTCTTGCAATAGAATGTGACAGATATTTCATTAGGAAAAAAAATAAAGATGTAAGATGCACTTTGAGGAGCAGCACTACAGATAAGGAGAGAACAGTTGCTGATTATTTGCTTGTTTTTCTTCACAGCTTGTTTTGTGGGTTGTGTATGGAAACTAGGTGACACCAGGCCTTTCATGTTTTTATGCCTGTTATTTTGACACTAGCTGTTTGATCTCAGCGTGAACCAGATTTTCTCTTAACTGCAGGGCCCTCTGATAAAACTCATTGAGCAAGAATGCTCCTCCCAGCTCCAAGGCTGGCCCAAGAGCCATTACTGGCCCCAATCAGCCCTCTCCCGATCTTGACCCCACTCCTGTGTGTCTCCTTCTTTGTCCCGACCGTGAAGGAAGTTCTTGGCTAATAACACCAGCTTTGCTCCATGGCAATAAATTCATATGCTAGTTACTTGTAACATGCCCAGCAGATCATTGGTTGTGGGGAAAAGGGCTGTTTCTTTTTTAACCATTCCAGATGGTTTTGGGGCTGGAGAAACCTTCACTTATCTACTTTTAATAGTACTGTATTTCCATGTTGACTGTCTTTGAGTGGTCATTGTGAGCAGAGGCATTCATGCTTGTTCTATTCTTGCCATCTGTCACCTGAGCCCTTGCTGTGAAAGAACCCACTTTGTGATTAAGACGAATATGGATTGCGGATCCTAGCAATGGTAAAGATCATAAGAACAGGAGAAGGTCATTCAGTCCCTGTCTGGAATTTGCTCCTGCTGGTCCCTCAAACCTAACAGCTGTCTGAAAGAGTCAGTGCCCTTCAGAAGGAGGTTATGAAGGTTGGTGAGGAAGGATGAAATAACTGAGCTGAAATTTCTCCAAGAGGGTCAAGGCCCACCTCCAGGGCTGAAAGCAGGAGGTGACCCAGCTCCAGCAGGCGTCAGACCCCTGGGGCAGCATTTTATTGGCAGCATCCAATTAACAGGCTGTGCTGGAGCCACCCTCTACTCTAATTAAGGACACAATACCTCCCCCTACCCCTCCAGAGCTGCCGGCCAACCAGAGGGCTGGTAGCTTAGTAGCCGGGCAGCCAGTGCTGAGGCTGCATCACAGAGGAGAAGGTGCCTCAATGCTGAGGTGCGCTCCAAGACTGATGAGCTTCTTTGAGGAAGCAAGGGCCAGGCGGGCAGGCCATGGTGATTGAATGGCAGGAATTGCTCCAGTGGCAGCGCCTTTGGTGTAGGGGCATACATTGTCACTGGGGGGCGCTCTGTGGGTCATAAAGCATGCATCATTGAGGACCCCAAGCGGGAACCTCCTGGGAGGCCGCCAGGGTTTTTCACTTGGTGGCCTCCTCATGTGGTGTTAGGCCCTCCCCACATGGGCAAAATGTCTCCAGGGGTGGCCTTGAACTGAATCAAATGGCCGCCAGTGGGCAGTGGTGCCACTGAGGCTTCTGTCCATGGCACTATGCCATGGCTGTGGGAAGACATTGGGCTCTCCTCCCAATGCCTTTCCCTGCCCTATTGCCAGCCCTCCTGCCTCCCAGGCTTTCTCTAATGGACCAGGAAAACTCAGCCTAATGTCTCTATCCTGCCTTCCTTTCTTCCTGTCTTTTGGTTCTTAATTTGAAGTGCGACAAGCAGAACACTTAATATATGAGGAGGTAGATTCTTCAATAATGATTTTAGTGTTCCCAGTGGAGCTTTTTTATATTTATGATCAAAGCTGGATTGGAAAGCTGTAAAATCTTAATAATAGAGTAGAGTTTCTCAGATGGTGCATTCATCACCTTTTTATCCTGAATATGAATGAGTTGTATCACACAATTTGTTTCAATTAGCATTATGTTTAGGCTTTCTTCTTCTGAAACCATCTTCTGAATTAATGATAGAAGAAGAGCCTCAGATGGACAAAAAGCAAAGGAATAAACAATATTCTGTGATTATCACATGGGAAGATATTAACTAAAAATGATACCGGACCGTGAATCATTAAAACTTTCCTTGGCATATCGAATAATGGTGGAATTGGTGGAAGTCCTTTGTAATAAAAATTAACAGCCCTTTGTTTATTTATTTTTTTGTCCTCGATTGGTTTGTTTTTCTTTAATTCAAAATATATCAGGCAGGATGTTCTTAGTTTTCACTCTGTTTTAGTGAGAGTTATGCGTCAGAGGGGGTTGAGGGAGAGCCATTTTGCTGGATGGAGTGCTACGTGAATGGGAGTTCTTTATGTGCTGAACACATGTCTGGGTTTGCTTACCAATTGAAGCTGTCCATACCCATAAAATATCTTTTTTTTTTGCTCAACAAGTAATAACGCTTGAGTTCCCGGTCAGTTAGAAGTCATCATGAGTTCTCTGATGAATGCCAGTGGTAGGTTCAAAATAAGAAAAAAGGTCATTGCTAAGATATCCCTCAGTAAGGGGATTGCCTCCATGTAGCAAGACTACACTGAGCTGTTGATGAAAAGGATGAAATGAAACGGTCAGTGGAAATGGGAAAACTGCTTTCGGAGGACTAAAAATGTACTTGCTGGATGCCCGCTCAGTAGACCCATACTTCCCTGATGAATGAGACTTATTTGTCAGCATTCTAGTTATTAGGCAAGATGTGTGATTCAGAGGTTTGAAAGTATAGAATGCTTGGCTTAAGCTTCATGATTAACCAAGGCCCGTGAACATCAGCTGCCTGTTAAATATCAAAAGCTATTGATAATGTTTATCGTTTTTTTTTTCATTTTAATAGGGGTGGTCTTTTCAAACTAGGATCTGATAAGGGGTTAAGATGTTTGTTAGGGAATGGCAATATATCCCACCATAGCCAGCTGGAGGAATTCAAATTCAATTAATAAATCTGGAATTGAAAAGCTAGTCTCAGTAATGGTGACCATGAAACCATTGTCAATCGTCATAAAAAAAACCCATCTGGTTCATTAACGCCCTTTAGGGAAGGAAATCTGCCACCCTTACTGGACTGGCCTACATGTGACTCCAGGTCCACAGTAAAGTGGTTGACTCTTAATGGCCCTCTGAAATGGTGTGAAGGGCAATTCAATTCAAGGGCCATTAGGGATAGGCAACAAATGCTGGCCTTGCCAGTGATGCCTACATCCCATGAAAGCATGAAGAAAAGAAATGGTATTGCATTATTTTGATTGGTTGCGTTTGATGATCTGGGTTGTAAAGCTGGATTGGTGTGTCAGAAGTTTCCCTCAATTGTATTTTCGAGGTTGACTGGGGAATTTCAGAGTTTCATGCACTTAAACTTTTACCCCATGGTCAATTACAGTTTTTGCAAGGTCGGAGTTTATGATGGAGCAACATGTACTGGACAGTTTGCCATTGCAAGAAAGGGTCCCTGTGGACTGTATATTCAGAGGATCGAAGTTGACTCGATATTGGTAATAGTTAAGATTTTGCTTTAGTATAAGTTGGACGTAATGCACTACAGTATTTGAGCAGCAATTTACAAAGTATAATTGAGTATAATATTCAAGTTACGCCTGTCCTAACTGTACTGTGAGTAGAAGATATTGGCCATTCCTCATTCCTTCTATTTGCATACATATTTGTACCAGTCCAGATTGATGCCCTTTTATTCTGACTCAAACCTGCCAAGATATACCCCGAAATCTAGAACGACACAAAAATCCATCAAATCATGTATCTCCCATACCCCACTCTACCCATTGATGGTCTAGTAGGATGTCTGTACAAGCATAGGCCTTGGACATCACTAGGCTTCTTTTAAGCCTTGGCACAAGCTTTTTCTGTGCTTGTTTTCCCTATCCACAGTGGTAAGGCAACTCAGGACCTTGGGGACAACGAGTTCTAACTGGAATTTGAATCTAAGAAAAGAGGAAATAAGGCAAAAATTAATAAACCTATGCTGGCTTACAAAAAAAACTGTAAAATGGCAGCCTTATTAAACCAGAGCGAAGCTCAAGACTGAAAACTCTTAAAAAGGAATAAAGGGAATTTATGTTTGGCTATATTTCATGAAGTTACAAATGTTCACACATTCTCAAAGATATGAAACATAAATCTGCAGAAAGCCCTGAGTTCCCCTGAGTTATTCTCTCTCTCCCTTCTAACGATAATAATTATTTCTTCTTTAGCAGTAACCAAGTCACTTGTAATGCAGCCCCAATGCCAAAGCAGTGTGTTTTTCAGGCAGTAGCTTTCAAAAAAAAGGTTAGGGTCTTATAACTCTTGCAAGGCTGAATCCCCGGGAATACCCTCAAAATACGATATTCCTACGTTTTATCAGAGAAATAGCCTTGAGGGTTTTTTATCCAAACTGTACTTGTTACCTAGTTTTCTCCCCTCCATTGCACTCCTCAAGACATTTATCCTGCTTGAGATTGGATTCTAATGGTGCTGCCAGCCCTTCACACTGTGTGGCACAAGTGACTGCTCGAGATAAGTGAGTGCAAAGAGGCTATTGCACTATGGAGGACATCCCAGTGAAAGCAGATAATCCTCACAGCCACCCCACATTCAAGCAGGACCTCAGGAACAGAACTAAGAAATGAGGTGAATCTCTTCCACGTTCCTAGCTCCCCCTCATTCAGGTGCGCTGAGGCTAACTGGAGTGCCGAACATGATACCTTGACACAAATCAGGAAAGCAGGCCTAGGTTTGGAACTAGGGAACCTTTTGATCTGCCTGGTACATTATCCCACTGGATAATGCAATTAGCAGCAGAGAATCTATTTCATTTTTAAAAAAAAATGTAATGTTCTCCATTGGAGTATGAGATGTAATGATTGGTGAGTGGCATTACATCATGTAAGATTCTTTTATAGAATGCACCTGCTTTCTTTCTATTCTCCCGCAGTGGACAATCTTAGTCCCTGTTTTATGAGTTGGAGATGGGCTTGTCACATTTCAAGACAGCCTAATGGCTACAAAACAATCAAAAGACAGGAAGCTGTGTTAACCAGGCTCTTCTCCCCCTCTTCATCCCTCCCATCACATTCCCAGACTTTATCTGGTAGCTCCTGGTTCAACAAAATCCTACAAAAGAAAAGTAATCCCTCCACAAACTGCACACAAAGTAACGGTAATAAAACAGGGAGATTAGAATGGGAATCTCCTGACTCATCAGTGCCTCAAGGCCTTGATTTTTCTTAGCTTTCATCAATTATTGACTCCTCTAATACCTCTGACTCCAATACTTTACATTTAATTTGGTTTGAGCTTCCTTATAGCTCTTAACCAGCCTTTTCTCAGACCATATCACTGTATCCTTGTATCTGGATTTTTTTTTAATTGAAGACATCAATATCTTCTCTCCTTGACATTTGAACTATCCTTTCAGCAGAACTGGGTCAAAAGAAGCCCTTGCTATTGAGACAGCAAAAGTAATATTGAAGCAAGTGCTACATTTTGGTTTATCACAAAAGATCAAATAGACACTTTACTGGATGAGTGTATAGTCTCAATACTGGATTGAGCTCAATTGCAAATGATATTGTTCTGTAATGAGAACTGTGCTCCAATGAGTGACAGCACATGGCCTTGAGCTGTGTCTGTATGCCTGGTTGATGGCACACCCTTTTGAAATCTGTCTTATGACTGAGTGATTGTGCTGCTCCATGACTGACTGACAGCATATCCCCCTGGATTGTTTCTTCATAACTGACTGAGTGCATGCCCCTGAAATAAGACTCAACGTCTGACTGCTGGTGCATGCCTTTGCAGTGCATCTCACGGATGAACAGCAAGGAACCTTGGATTGCCTCTCTAAGATTGAGTGATGCCTTTTGTCATTGGAGTGTGTGTCTTTGACACACAAAAGGTGGCCTAGTGGTGCATCTCTATGATTGACTGACTGACACATATGTCTAGAGAACATGGCACCATGAGTGGTTGACAAACTGTTGCATCAAAATGTTTTTTTTCATGACTGAGTGGCAGCGTTGGTTCTTAGATTGCCTTACCATGACTGACGAAGGGTACCAGTAGATTGTTCCATGACAGATACTTTATTGCACGTAAGCAAAGATTGTTTTCGTGATGATGTATATACTTGCAGTGCTGCTTCACGGCTGACTGACAGAATGGACCCTATGGTTGTATGAGTGACTGACAGAGCACAATATTGGAATGTGTCTCTGACTGACTGGCAGCACATATCCATGTTGTCTGTCTTTCTGCCTGACTGATAGTCCCATGACATTGGAATGCAACTTCATGACTGAGAGAAAGTACATCTCTGAAGAGTGATTTGACTGACAGCTCAAGCCCCTAGACTGCTTCAGTGTTGTTTTAATTGAATGACCTACGTCTGAATTGAATGTTTTTTGTCATTATGTACACTTCCTTTTTGCTGACCCTCAATTGAATGCAATTTGCCAGATGAGAGTCATTTGAATAAGCAGCTGCAGGTTCAGTAAGTCAAAGGCAAACACAGAAGCCAGGGAGGTAATGACCTGGTTGAGCACATTGATGATGGACTTACAAAGTTGCCTTTCCGACATCTGCTTAACCTTATCACAATTTTGGGCTGAGAATAGGATAAGAATTTTAATCTGGAAGAACATGTGGGATTGGGTGCAGGGTTAAAAACCAGCAAAAGTGTCAGCATGTCAGGAAGTTAGGCTCAGCCTGCCAACTCTGGGGTTTCATTGGAGCATGTTAGGCTGTTTGCGTGCATACCCCTCAATGTAGCATGTCGACTATTAATGTGCATTAAGCACTCAATTAGGGCAAAATTTCAACTCATTTTCAAATTTATTGGTGCATCTATGAGTTTTGTGGAATTCTTAAAGTGAAAGAAGGTGAGAACACAGCAACAATTGAGGGGCTCAACCTAAGCCAAGAAAGTACAACAATAAGTATTCAGTACTCACAACTGCTTTCTTAACTGATCGTGGAAAAGGGTGGTCCAAAGTACTTATGCTGAATGGTTACTTTCTACATTTTGGAGATTTTCGCAATCACATCAGGACGGGCGGTGCTTTGGCTCCATTAGATCGGAACTCAAATGAGCGCCAATATGATCATCACCAGCAGCAGGAACGAGAGCAGCTTCAGCAATAATCTCCTGTTCAGAGAACAGTAACTGGGCAGCAGCGAGGGGAGGGGCTGAGAGGGAAGTGGCAGAGACAGGACCGGCAGAGAGGGGAGTGGCAGGGAGGGCAGTGGCAGAGAGGGCAGGGCAGAGAGGGGAACAGCAGAGAGGGGAGCGGCAGGGAGGGCAGTGGCAGAGAGGGCAGGGCAGAGAGGGGAACAGCAGAGAGGGGAGCGGCGGGGAGTGGAGTGACAGAGAGAGGAGTGACAGAGAGGGCAGTGGCAGAGACAGGGGCAGCAGAGAGGGGAGCTGCAGAGAGGGGGGCGCGGTAGGGAGGGGAGAGATAGGGATGAGAGGAACAGGAAGGGGAGTGGCAGGGACAGGACCGGCAGAGAGGGCAGTGGCAGTGAGGGCAGTGGCAGAGAGGGAAGCGGCAGGGAGGGAGAGAGATAGGGATGAAAGGGATAGGGAGACAGGGGAGCAGCAGAGAAGCAGAGAGGGGAGCGATGGGGGGTGGGAAGATGAAAGAAGGTGAGGCATCAGAGAGTGAAGCAGCAGAAAAGGGAATGGCAGAGAATGGAGTGGCAGAGAGGGTAGGGGCAGAGAGGGGAGTGGGTGCGTAGGCAGAGAGGGAGCGGGTGGGAAGGCAGAGAGGGGATTGGCAGAGAGGGTGGGGTGGCAGAGAGGGATGAGGCAGAGAGGGGAGTGGTAGATAGAGGTGTAGCATCAGGGGATGTAGCTCCAGGAGGCACTACCCACAAAATGGGGCATGGCAGATGCTGAGTCAGAGGCTTTCTTGACATGTCTGACCAGCAGTGTATACCGGTCGTTGTCAGGTGGGGTAAGAGACACCAGCGGCCTCCTGGAAGAAGACCTGCCTCCTTGACCTGCTGTCCACTGTGTCAAAGTCACCCTCAACCTTTTTGTCCCCAGATCCTTCCCGGGCCCTGCTGGAGCATTATTCAGAATCTCCCACAAATGCATAAGACAGGCTTACTTGCCAGGACCAACAATTATGTCAAATCTGCTGCAGTGACGCCAGCCAGAATAAAGAGGCACTCGGATTTGCAGCTCTGCCTGCTTTCCACAGGCATCATCAACTGTATCAAGATGGTACTCGAGGCACTCCCAGATCAACCAGGAATATTCATCAGCCACAAGGGCTTCCACTCTTTGCATAAATAGGCAGTTGACAGTTATGCCCAATATTCACCTGAAAATGTGCTGGAAGCAAGAGAGGGAATTGTGTTCTTTAAAAATAAAATCATTTGTATACAACAAACCCTGGCACACATTAGTAATTGTGTAGATATGGAGTTAAAGATACACAGCTTTTGTTGTTCCCTTTGCAAGCCAAAGGTTTTTCTTTGAGATTTCAATCTCAGTGACTAACAGGTCCTCCTCCTCCTCCTCCTCCTCACTGAACCAGTCTCTGCTGATTTTCTTTTCCCACATTTGTTGACATACTTCCGTTTGGCACACCTGCATACCATGGTGTGTATGCATAATTTTAATGTATGCATCTGTTGATTTGCATGTCGTTAATACCAGTGTGCCAGCATTTGTAATTCATTTCCCCACAAAGCTACAAATTCATAAATTGCACAGGAGAAAAGAACAACTTCCTTCACATCTCCAAAACATGCTTTAAAATCGAAAGCTGAAAGTGAGGCTACTGCTTATTTAAATTTGGGGGGAAATAGACCCGAATAAAAGCAACAACGCCAGCAATGCAAAAGCCTGATTTTCTTCACCCCACAACTGGCAGCTGTGCCTTTAGCTGGCTAGTTCCAAAGCTCAGCAATTCCCTCCCTCAACCTCTGACTACCTTTCTCACTCTCTCTTCAAGATATCCTTTAAGACCTATCTCTGAGTAAACTTTTGGTCCCCTGTCCTAATACTGTATCTCCTTCTGTGGCTCAGTATCAAATTTTGCCCGAAATGCTTCTGTGAAGTGCCTTGGGATATTTTATTGCGTTAAAGATGCTATGCAAATACAAGTTTTTTGTTGAGTGCGCCAGCAGTACTTATCATATATAATACATTACCCTCTTCCAATAGTATGCTAGTATGGTCCCAGAATTGCATCAACTACGATACAAGGTTTCTCATTACTGACTGGGGAATTGATAACGGAGTTAAGTTTATCAGAAAGTTTAAATATTTAGTTTTTGTTTTTAAAACAATTTTTGTTTCGTGGAAAAATTGAATTTTCCCACAATAATCAGATTTGTAACCTAAATTAAGTGAATATTTTTGTCCATAAAATGAATGATGCTCTTCTCCCTCAAAACTTAAACTGAGGAATGAAATGAATAGCTCTAAATGCTTCAAAAGTTTTGGGTTGGAAGATAAACACACAAGTATAGGGGGAATATACTTAAGAAATTCAGAGGTAGCATTTCAAAGCAACTTATCCTTAGTACGAGCCTATCCCTGTCAAACCTGTCCCCACAACTGTGAGGATCCTGACCTTAGTCTGATAGGATTCCTCTTGTTTTAAATCATCTCAATTTGACTTCCATCCTTATGACCCAAATATATTCCTAGTCTCCTTTCCTCACTCCAGAATGATCCTTGATGACCATCCATCCCCTCCTAACTTTCTCCTCCTTGTTGCCTCATTGCTTTCTCTCACTGCCTTCCAAATAGGACCCAATCCTCTAAATGTCACTTGTTTTCCCAATTTGCCTTTTCTTCTTCAACTCAATAGGAAGCACTTCTTTCTGTCCCACTATGATCTCCTTAACTCATGCAATCATAACCCTCCCCTCCTTACCTCACACCATTATGAAACCCTTCTGACCATATCATTACAACACAATGTTCTCCTCTCCAATTTTACCCCAAAATTGATCCCTCCTCCCTGTTTGAACATTGCGTTGGACCCCTTTTTCCTTATCAGTGTAATTCAAGTTCACCACAGTCTGACCAATCCCCACTGCTCCTAGGCCTGAATTTTGTGCTCGTCATGGGCATGTGATCAGCAGGCCAGGAAGCGGATATGATTTGCACTTCCGGCCGCAGTCCCAACTGACACCCAATTTCACGTTGGCTGACCAATTAACTGGCAGCCAGCATGAAATGCGCGCTGAGAGAGGCTCAGTGTTGCCATGGTGGTGGGGCGGGGCGGCAGAAAGAGGGTACGCGCTGAGACAAGTGAGGGTGCAGGCGGGCAGTTTACAACGAGCTCCCTGAAGGCTGACAATTGCTGTGGAGCTGCCTCAAGGAGCTGCAGTATTATTCAAAGGATATTTGCACACACAAAAAAAAAATGCCACAAAACTATCTCTCATGCAACTGTAAACAGCTGATGGCAGTACTAACTTCTCGACCTTCAAACAGCTCCTGGGCGTTTTAGCCTGCCCTAGATCGAGAATGATGCAAAAACGTGAAGGCTGCCCGGCCCATTGACCAAGCGCCAAGCGTAAAATCACACAGGCCACTAAAAATCCCGGTCGATTGGGACATGACTTGGCTTAATTGGAACTTTCATTGTCGGCGGGCACGCTTCCAACTCCTGCGCCCGCCCGGCAGCCATGAAATGGCGACGTTGCTATGACATCAGGACGCCCACCTGACGTTTTCTTGCATGACTTGGCGCTCAGTCAGGGGTCGGCCACACATTCGATCGCAGCAGGTAAAATCCTGGCCCAACATTCTCTGAATCCCTTTACATCGAGGTTGTCCAACAGGACTTCAGTGTTTGCCAAACCTGAGGCGATCAGGTCACCATATTTGCCAGGCGCTACAAAATAAATGTTACGGATGGGGTGAATCTTTGTAATAATCTCCCAGAGATGAACTGGGAATGAGGGACAAGACTAAAGGTGAGCAATGGTGCACTGCACTATGTCGGCAGCCCTGTCAAAGATTTTTTTTGTTGGTAGCAATTAATTGTTAGAGTTGTGCTGTAGCAAATAAAATATTTCACCATGCTTTACTTCCTTTCATGGAGGCCTCTTTGCCATGTACCTTAATGGAGCGAGACTGCAGGTTTTTTTTATGTCAAGGATTGTTTTTGCTGCAGAATTTTGCACTTACTTCTGACAAGAAGACAGACTGAGTTAAAATCCCTCACTGTATGAAGAACATCAACTTCCCACACATCTGTGGCCGATTCACCACATGTGCAGAGTGCTAAGCATGTTGAATGACACTGCTTTACATAAGATAAAAGCAAAATACTGCAGATGCTGGAAATCTGAAACAAAAATAAAAATAGCTAGAAAAACTTCTGATGAAGAGTCATGCGGACTCGAAACGTTAACTGTCTTCCTCTCCGCAGATGCTGTCAGACCTGCTGAGTTTTTCCAGCTATTTTTATTTTTGATATTGCTTTACACCCCACCCCAATGTGCTCTGTATTTTTTTGAAGGAGATTTAAATAATTTTTTTTCCAAGCCTGCATTCCCAGCAAATGACAGGGTTGCATGTGCACACCTAAATATTGTCTTGTCTTCAGGTTCGAAACATTACTCTCTTTCTACCTGTCTCAGCTCTGCCTTATACTTCCCATTCTAACTTATCTCTTCAATGCGCAAGGAAAACAAACACAGGAAATGCTGACAGCAGTGCCACTGACCTTCATTTAAATAATTTTAGGTGACTGGAGACTCAAGTGAGCAGAGTATGGGAGGAACCAAGCTGCATTTGAAACCAGGGGTAGAGAGGGACAAAATGAATGGTTACGGGGCAGAAAAGCAGTGGAATGGCTGTCCACTCAAATATCAAGTTGCTGCAAGGGAACACTGTTGAAAACATTGTGGAATTTTGGGTCGAGAAAATTGATGAACGGGAAATAACTGGTTGGGGTGTGTGGACTCAGTATGTGGACAAAATGTTTCTCCTATGTGGATCTCTTTATGGCCCAGATTTAAAGAATGTAATGATGACAAAACTGTCAGAGTTTACCTTCATTTATTTATGAAACTGAGAGAAACTTCGGGCATCTGCAAGCGCACAGTTAAATGACAAAATCTGGATATTGCTGTCAGTGACATCCTGCTCCTCCACAGGATTTTAGAAGTCTGGAGAGTCACTCCCTCCATTCCATGATGAAAGTTCCATACATTTTTACAATAGTGTGTGTGTATATAAATATATATGTTATATGTAAATATAATATAATGTAGTATTTGTATAATCATTTTAAGCTTATGATGTTTCAGCTTCTACCTTTACCCTATCTGTGTGTCTCCATCTTTATTTCACTCCCTATAAAATATTATAAAGTGAACAATAATTATTACTTCTTAACTTCCTGATTTGCTGTCTGTGAGAATTCTTCAATCTGATTAGCTGCTCATCTGCTTGATGATTTAATTTTCCCTGGATGCCAGAGATCCCCTATAGCAGATGCCAGAATGAAACTGAGGTCATAATAAATGGAACATCACAGATCTTTGTGGGCAGCCTACTTCAAGGTCAGTCGTGAATGCCGTCAGTTCACTGCTGATTGCAAAATCTGGCCATATGATTCCACCATTGCCTGTGTCTGTGGGTATCAGAGAAAGACAAGATCAGGTCTAGTTGCAAACCTGCATAAAGTTGTAAGTAAAATTTTCACCACACGAGTGCTAGGCAGAGACCATCTCCAACAAGAGAGAATCTAACCATCTCTCCTTGATGTTCAATGGCATTGTCATTGTTGAATTCCCCATCGTCAGTATCCTGAAGGTTACCATTAACCAGGAAGTTAACTGGATGCCATATAAATACAGGGCTACAAGAGCTGGTCAAAAACTGGGAATTCTGTGGTGAGTAACTTACCTCCTGACTCCCCAAAGCCTATTTATCATCTATAAGGCCCAAGTTAGGGGCATGAGGGAATTCTGTTCACTTCCCTGGATGAGTGCATCTCCAACAATGCTCAGGAAGCTCAAAACTATCCATGATAATGTAGGTGCTCATCAGCATCCTGTCTACCACCTTAAACATTCACTCCCTCCACTGCCAGTGCATAATGGCAGCAGTGTGTACCGTTTACAAGATGTTGCACCACTGCAGCAACTTACCAAGGCTATTTTGCTAGCACCTTCCAAACCCATAACTTCTATCACCTAGAAGGACAAGGAGAGCAGGCATTTGGGGACACAACAACCTGCAAGTTCCCCTCCAAGTCGCACACCATCCTGACTTGGATGTCAGATATTACTGTTCCTTCACTGTCACTGTGTCAAAACCGGGGACTCCATTCCAGCAGCACTGCAGGTGTATAGACTGCAACAGTTCAAAAAGGCAGCTCACTATTGCCTCCTCAAGGGCAATTAGGGATGGGTAATGAATGTTGGCCTTGCCAATGATGTTCACATCCCATGTTTGAACAAAAATAACCTGACAAAGAATACTCATGTGGGAAGAATTTTAGTAACCCATTTTTTTCCTAAGTCTTTTGCCTTAATCTCAAAAGTTTATCCTCACCATTCCTCTTAGGAAATGTAGGTGAAGCCTTATGCAGGTTTGGTCTGGCTCTTAGTGAACTGAAACATTACTGTGCAAACTGGAGATCACTGAGCTTTCGAGGTGCAACTTTAATATAAAGTATCAGTATTGTTAGCCGTGGTAATCATTACCATGGGGTCAAAGATGAATTGATTTCTGGTAAGAATCTATTGTGCTTGTCCACTGAAAGTTTTGTAGTCCATTAATCATCTTCAAATGATCAATAGTCAGGAATGAACATTTTAACAATTGAATGAATTGGTAACGCTCTCCATGGTTAATGTATCACATACTGAAATGTTGTGCTATTAATTTGCCAGTGAAAAATATGATTACATCCAAAATAGCCAGTAAGCAGCATGTTAGGATTATACTCACTGAATGAGATTAAATGTATAGTGACTGCAAGGTGTTCCATATTAATGAAGTTTTCCAGTGCTTTACAACAAGACCGGAGGCTGAGAACTGACAGCTACTTTGCAACAGCTCCTTCCAGCTCTTGTTCATTATGTTAATACTCCTGTTTCTTTTGTACCTTCAATATTTATTTCTGTAATTAATGTAACTGTTGTATTACAAGGCTTCAATTACAGATTTCTTTGAGGAATGAAAGAAGGAGTCCTATTAGTTGTCCCGTGCATGAGCTGTTTTGTGCATGTTTATTGGAGATTACACCTGAACAGCAGTTGATATGAAGCATGGCATTTTTTTCACTGATTTCAGTGCACTCAGTCAGCTCAAAGTTTGGGATTTACCACCTTTCTTGATGGCTTTAGTGGTAATTGCACTAACGAGTGTGGTCTTGAGCAAGACCAGAAATTTGTATGCCTGTTCTGTATTAAGATGGTCACTCTCAACTGGGCCAGTAGTTGGGGTGCTAATCTTGGCCTCCAATCTCTTGAACTGAGGGGAAGACAAAAAAAAAAAAATCCAATATTCCTGTTCCCGTTCACTCTTTGGCGACCTTCCCTGAGACATCTGCATTCACGAATGTCATGAGAGAACAGGGTCGAGCCTGGCTGCAATTGCTTCATATATAAAAACAAAAAAACTGCGGATGCTGGAAATCCAAAACAAAAACAGAATTACCTGGAAAAACTCAGCAGATCTGGCAGCGTCGGCGGAGAAGAAAAGAGTTGACGTTTCGAGTCCTCATGACCCTTCGACAGAACTTGAGTTCGAGTCCAAGAAAGAGTTGAAATATAAGCTGGTTTAAGGTGTGTGTGGGGGGGACAGAGAGACAGAGAGAGAAATGGAGGGGGGTGGTGTGGTTGTAGGGACAAACAAGCGGTGATAGAAGCAGATCATCAAAAGATGTCACAAACAACAGAACAAAAGAACACATAGGTGTTAAAGTTGGTGATGTTATCTAAACGAATGTGCTAATTAAGAATGGATGGTAGGGCACTATAACCACACCAACCCCCTCCACTTCTCTCTCTCTCTCTCTCTCCCACCCCCCCCACACACCTTAAACCAGCTTATATTTCAACTCTTTCTTGGACTCGAACTCAAGTCCTGTCGAAGGGTCATGAGGACTCGAAACGTCAACTCTTTTCTTCTCCGCCGATGCTGCCAGACCTGCTGAGTTTTTCCAGGTAATTCTGTTTTTGTTGTGCAATTGCTTCATAGCTGACAAACAGGCACACTTGATGAATGACCAGGTGGCCATGGTATTGGCAAGGCTGCTGGTGCCCTCAAGTACGTTTCTGGCAGGTGCTGGCATCTTCAGCAGAAGGCAATAGATGAGAGAAAAAAAACTGATAAATAAAAACTGTATTTTCCAGCAGGACTTGGAACTAATGGGTTAGAAACTTGGATTTAAAAGTTTGCCAGCCTTTACATTGAACAACAGAGAAAAAAAAAAGGATTATGTTTGGCGCCTGTTTTACATTTGTAATAAGACTGAAGGGAAGATTTCATTCCGTTGCAATGGATGTGAGGTGCATTGTGCCTGGACTCCAGGCACAGCCTCACCCTGTTAGTTGGGCCATGCAATGTGTCTATGCAATGGGGAGGAAATGTGAAGACAGTGGCAGGCCTTTTGGTCCCCCACCATTTGGGACTTTTTTACCTGCTGCCGGAAACACTGGAAATGGCCCCAGAGGTGGGTGGTTAAATAAAACTTTAATACTTGCCTCTGTGTCTTTAGCCTACTCCAGAAACCCTCACTGACCTCACACAGCAATGGTCTAAGGGAAGGCAAGAACATCGCTGGAACCAATGAGTGAGACTTCCGGAAGGAAAGGTGAGAAGCTGGTTATGCCTCTCCCACCTCACTACACTATCAACAATGGGCGTGCACCTCAACAAGCCCTCTTGAACCCCATGAGGAAACAACCACAAATTTCTGGGGCTCTGCAGCAATTTGATGTAGCAGGACTTCATCGCTTTATTCTCTGCCCTGCACATGGGGAATGCAACTTTCCAGGTGTAGGACAGAGGAAAGTTTACCCTTCAATCTTGGCTTTTCCTATGCATTTCTGTTCCAAAGTCCATATATTTTACCAAATACTTTCTTTGATTCACTGGACAGACTGTTAAGGGACTGGAATCCCTTCAGACCGAGTCCAGTGCTGCTGTGCATTTGTAACAATAGAAGCTTTTTTCTTTTCACCAGGGAAGAGGAAATTGGAAAGTATTAGCAATGAGAAAATCACGATTAGCTTTTCTCTGTTCATCCCATTTCTAGTGGTGCACTAAATCGTCAAAACACAACGAGCTAAATGGTCAAAATTCAGCAGAACCGAGGTTAGAAGTTTCTGGAATTCCAACTTGTTAGCAAAGCCTGTGAAGCTATTATTTTTCCCTGGTTTTCACAATCCTGCCACGTCCAGTCATGCATGGTGGTGAACAATTAAACAATGAACAGGAGGGAGCGACTCAATGAACATCATCTCCTCAAAGCTGGGGGATCCCAGCACATGAGAGTGCTAACGGCGAGGCTGAAGCATTTGAAATAACCTTCAGACAGCAGTGCCGAGTGGATGATCCATCTTGGCGTCCTCCTGAGATCCCCAGCATCACAGGTGTCAGTTAGCAGTCAATTTAATTCACTCCATGTGACAGCAAGAAGTGGCTGAGCGCATTGGATGCAGCAAAGGCTATGGGTCCTGATAACACCCCGGCTGTAGCACAGAAGACATGTGCTCTAGAACTAGTCGCACCACTAGCTATGCTTCTTCCAGTGCAGCTACAACATTGGCATCTACCTGGCAATGTGGAAAATTGCCCAGGTATAAACTGCCGGCAGAAAGCAGGACAAGTTCAATCCAGTCAATTACCAGCCCGTCAGTCCACTTTGAATCATTATCAAAGTGATGGATGGTGTCATTGACAGTGCTATCAAGTAGCATTTACTCACCAATAATCTGCTCACCAGTGTTCAGTTTGTGTTCACTCAGCTCCACATCTCATCACAAGCTTGGTCCAAATATGGACAAAAGAGCTGAATTCCAGAGACGAGGTGAAAGTGACTGCCCTTGGGGGTGGGGTGGATGGTGGGGTGTGGGAGACGGGGGGGGGGGGGGGTGGAGGTGGGGGGGTGCGTTTGGTAATGGGGTAAGGTGTCTGGGTTTCAGAGGCCGGGCGGGGAAGGTTTAAAGGGGGAGAGTTTGATCTTGGCGGGTTGGGGTCGGAGTGGGGGGGTCGGGGTGGGAGGAGGTCCTCCACTAGGCACAGAAGGCTTGCCGAAAGGAGGTCGCTCCCCTCCAACCCCCCCCCAACCCCCGACCTTTAGCCCGGCAGCAGCCCATACAGCGAAAGCTGCTGGGCTACCCGCCTTGTCTGCACTTTGCCCTGCCAGGGGTAAATAGTGGCGGTGGCACAATGAGGCCCTTAATGGTCTCAGTAGGAACAATGGCGGGCAGGCTGACTGACGCCTTCCCCGCCCACCATAATATGGGAGGCAGCTGGGGGCGGACAAGAAAGCGGCAGGAAGGCCTCATGAGCTCCATGAGCTACGGGCTCCCTGCCTTCAAATATGCTGACAGGGTTCCATAGCGTCCAGCCCCTGAAGTGGAACTCCAACCTGGAGCCTCTGGCCCAGAGACAGGGACGCTACCCACTGTACCACAAGAGTTCCCCCAAAACCTCGTGCCTGATGGTTTAAATTTTTGACTGACACACAAGCTGTATCATTCCCAAGTTTCATGTATTTCCTTTTATAAGCTACCATTTCTCAAGTACGGTGAAAAGTTTGCGAAAGTTGTTGGTGAATCTTGTTTAATCAGACCCCCTGCATAAAATGTCACCAAGCTGATTAAAATGGGCAGGCCAGATGGGGGCACATGAGTTTTGATTTCTATTAAATGGTCTCTTATCAAAATTCTTCTGATAATTCACACTCTCAGCGTCAATAATTGCAGCCTGCCAGTTCCCACTGCGAAGCCATTAATACTTGTCAACTCTTCAAATAATCATTAGAAATGGACAAGTGAAATGGCAGTTGTTAAAAGACATAATTCTTTGCAATGTTTGTTTTTTTTTAATATAAGGTCCTGAGGGTGAGATTTCCAATTAAAAAAAACTGTATCTTGATGATGAGAAACCCTCTTCAATATAAAAGAACAACATTTTCCACTGCTCTAAAATTAACCCTGAATTCATCTCCAGTCAGTTTTCTTGTACCTATTCACAATGCACACATCTCAGCATGCTACCCTTCTTGGGTAGGAGTCAGGGCACATGACCTATCCCTTTGTCTGAAATGAGGAAGGGGTTTGACCAGCTGTAAAAGGTGCACTTTGTGAATAGAAAGCTAAGAAGACTGTTCAATTATTCTAGTGACAGGTCAACAGAAAATAACCAATCAAACCGAAGCAAATCAAACAGGTTCTATAGCAGTGGAGAAATTAGCAGCCTTCTCTTAGGACCCTGACAGAGCATACCTCCCTGAACGGTTATTCTTTCTGAGTTGAAAGTGGAAATTTGTGACATTCTTATAATATCATAGAAATTACAGCAGCAAGGAACCTCATTTGACCTATTATGCCACACCACTTCTAATCCCAATTCCCTGCCCTTTCTATTCTTTTATATTTTGATAAATGCCAACCATCAGCATTTCACACTGACAGCCAGCAGGTTGGGGCTCAGACAGCAAGTCAGTGTTTGTTGAGTAAAGTCAGTATTCCTAACCCCTCGATCCCATTTACCTGCCCTACCTTTAGACAAGACAAGTCTTGTTTTCCCGCAGAGCTCACTTTAATGGCTGGAGTGCCAGCCTTTGTACACGGTAGACAATAAACTCTACATGGATGGGAATTTTCATTCACCTGATGCAGAGGCTGGAACCACTGGCAGTGTTAGGAGCAGCACTGAAGGGAGCGGGGATAGCCATTGGACTCAGGTTCAGGTGGGCATGGAAAGGGGATGGATGAGAATGAAGAGGAGTCAATAAGGAGGTGATTCAGGGAAAAAGGGAAATGTCAGTAAAGCAAAGGGAAAAAAATAGAGAAAGGTGTAAGTACTTGTTTTCACATGTCACATTTTTCTGAATATGACATTTGAGTTGTCAATCTTTTATGATATGTCAATTTTTTTGATTTTGTTGGTCAGCCTGCTTGTTTCCCAGGTAAAATATGTATACGTTTTTCATTTTTAATTATAATCCAAATTGCCTTTGATTACCTTATGAAAAAAAATTCTTCAGTCATTTCACTTCATTCCTCCAGGGTGGTAGTGGGTCTGTGTCCCACTTGATGGCTTTACCATCATTTCGAAACAATCTTTCTCTGTTCATCCTCTCAACGGGTTTCATCATTTTGATCCCAACCACCCACCCCCCCCCCCCCACCCCACCCCCCCAACCCCCTCCCCACCTTCATTCCTTTCTTTCTGCTGAAAAAAGACTCAATTCCTGGAGCCTCTCATTCCTGGTATTGTTTCAGCTAATCTTCCCTGTACACCTTTTCTGACTCTAATACAGTGGATCCCCCAAAAACAGCGCACAAATACTATAACTGCAGCCTAACCTATGACTTCTACAAATGCAACATCACTGAAGATCAAACCAATTTCCCCTTATAGGGATATATGTTTGATTTATGGTATGCTTACTATTTGTGTACAGTTATTTGTATTGAAAAACCTAAATATCTTGTTTGTGATATAAAGTGAGACAATTTCTCACTCTACCCAGCTAAAATGTGAAACACCTTCCCTTTAGACAAACCTTCAAATGCCCTTCTGAACATGTTCCTGGATAACTTAGCAGTTCATTCAGTTCACCCTTTCTTTCCCATTCTTAACTAAAAGGCCAACTTAAAAAATGTAACATCTTGATTTTAACCTAGCCCGTTTGATGGGAACAGGGCAGTTTTGAGTCTGATGCCAATATTACACCACATTCAGTTTTATTCTGCATAAAATTTAATATCAGACAGGATGAAAACCAGCATCTGATCAGAACCTGCCCAGCTCATGTTGGGGGAAGTTAGGTTCAATTCGAAACTTGGTAGTCTGAAGCTACGGACGATAAAACTAGTAATGGTTTCTGTCACAGAACTCCTCAATCTTTTAACTTGAATAATTTAGACATAATTCTGCTGTTGGCTAGCTTTGGAAAAGTACTGAATTAGAGAATTTCTGTGAAGTGGGCCAGATATTTAATAAATGTTGTGTAGAAAAAATTAGGGGTGAACCTCCCCAGAATTTCAGTAGCAAACCCGTTGAAATGATGATAGGCAAGCAGGAGAACCTTGCAGAAACCTTGAAATAGCTGAGTGCAGATGGCTGTAGAGCATTCTGTCAAGCATTCTACCGTAGGTGTTCTAATAGCACAGCCTGTGGGCATGGGTGAATGGAGATTTATTTTGTTTTGACATAGTTACGCTGTATTTGCATGTGCTATTTCATCTGAAGCCATCTTTTGTACTTATGAATGTTAAAGGCCGTCTGCACTAGGAGCTTATTGTCACAAAATGCACAGTTGGTTTCATTATAGAGAATAGTGATGGTGCTATACATCATTTAACAGAGGCGATCTCTGTGTGACAGTTTACATGTGACCATCAAATAAAAACTTTGTGGCAAAGACTTATTTTGGAAACTAACCAAAAAATATCTTGAAAAATATTCACTTGTCATTCTTTCTACAATCTTTGATTCTAACTTCCATTTCTAAGCTGCAACTATCGTTCTACCATCTTCTCACAGGATGACTCTGCACTTAATTCGAGTAATGAACTGGTCATGTGGAACATGGTTCCCCATGACAGGTGGTAATGAATCCATTGCATGGGTTAGAATGCAGACACCGGAGAAATTCTATCAGAATAGGACTAAATAGTGATTCAAATGATTACAGATTAGCTGAGCTACTGAATTTTAAATAAAATGTTGTCACATGTGGTATCAGCTAAGTCTGGAATGCAACAAGCCATCAATATTTGCAATGCCATAGACTAATTCAGACGAATTTAGATTAAAGTTGTTTCAGGGCGCTTTCTCACAGGGCTAGTAGTTGCTGCTAAACCAATCCCAGAGCACATTAAGAACAGGAATAATTTAGTCCCTCGAGCCTGCTCTGCCATTCATGGCTAATCATTTTCCCAATTCCATTTGCACACCTCAATCCCATATACCTTGATACTTCTACCTGACAAAAAACCATCAATCTCAGTCTTGAAAGTCCCCCCATATCCATAGCAATTTGGGTGAAAGAATTCTGATTTAACACTCTCATTTTGTGAGGAAGTGCTTCCAGATGTCCCTCCTTCATGGTCTAATTTTAAGAGAGTACCTTCAAAATTCAACTCCCTAGGACCCATGTTTTTGTCACTACCAGTGCTATTTGGGTTGGAAAGTGATATTCACTCCATGTGTGTGACCTTCCTGACCAGCCTGTACTGGCTTCATTTTTGTGAGAACATGCCTGTTGATATTACAAGCATATGTTTGGTACCTAGAGCCATGATGGCAGCCATCTGAGCCTACATAGGACCAAGCTGCATGCACTTGCATGGCAACAAGCTGAGATCTCTTGCATTCCATTTCAGCTTCCGGTGCAATACTTAAATGTTGGGTGGAATCTGAGATATTGGCCATCAGATGTTGCATCATGGTCCGGACCACAAATGTTCTCATGTGGTTGGTCACCGCTTCCACCCCGGAAGGGATGGGCACCAAGATCTGCGCAAAGTTCTGTGCCAAGCTGGTGCTGAACTCCTCCATGTTTCCTGAAAGTGACACGCTTTCTGGCAGGCCTGCGAATGTGCTAGGCATTTCATTGCATATACCCATTGCACGTGCCTTTTTCTGTACATCACCCCAATGAGCGTTCATCTGAGTCGTCTGCAGCAAAACTGAAGTGTGACCTTGACCTCTAAGGAGCTGGCACTTGTGTTATCCTCTCCCCCTGCCTTGGTTGCAAGCCACTTGTGCCCAATAAATTGCAATGTGCAGATCCCAGCTCTATGCACCCCTCTAAATTACAAAAATTGCCAGTATCTGATCTGGTGATTGTGAGTCTTAGATTGAGTGATGGTGTTTCTTCATCAGAAGTCTTTTGGTCCTCTTGAACTTCAATCACCTGTACCAGGTGGCAATTCATGAGTTTCTGAAGCGGGAAGGGCACAAGGGTAAAGTAAAGAGGAAAGAAAGCGATGCATGCTTACACATTTTGCAACTTATAAATTATAAGGGGCTGTGTAAGGCAAGAGAAATGGGTTTTGAGATGGAGGATGAGTAGGAAGAAACCATCATCTTCAGTGGTGTTGGCCAGGGCCTCAGTCATCGCTGCTCCAATGATGACGAGCACTGTCTACTCCAACACGGTGATGACATACGGCCGTGCTTGTCCCTTGCCAGTTTTGTTTTTCTTCCCCTGGCTATGAGCTCCGGGCTCATTACATATGAACATATGAACATACGAATTAGGAGCAGGAGTAGGCCGCTCAATCCCTCGAGCCTGCTCTGCCATTCAATAAGATCATGGCTGATCTGAATGTAACCTCAACCCCACATTCTTGCCTACCCCGATAACCTTTCACCCCTGTGTTAATCAAGAATCTATCTAACTCTGCCTTAAAAATATTCAAAGGCTCTGCTTCCACTGCCTTTTCACAGAATCACAGTGCAGAAGAGGCCCTTCAGCCCATCGAGTCTGCACTGACATGTGAGAAACACCTGACCTACCTACCTGATCCCATTTACCAGCAGTTGGCCCATAGCCTTGAATGTTATGACGTGCCAAGTGCTCATCCAGGTGCTTTTTAAAGGATGTGAGGCAACCCACCTCCACCACCCTCCCAGGCAGTGCATTCCAGACTGTCACCACCCTCTGGGTAAAAATTTTTTCCGCACATCTCCCCTAAACCTCCTGCCCCTCAATTTGAACTTATGTCCCCTCATGACTGACCCTTCAACTAAGGGGAACAACTGCTCCCTATCCACCCTGTCCATGCCCCTCATAATCGTATACACCTCGATCAGGTCGCCCCTCAGTCTTTTCTGCTCCAATGAAAACAACACAAGTCTATCCAACTTCTCCTCATAAATTAAATGTTTCATCCCAGGTAACATCCTGCTGAATCTCCTCTGCACCCCCTCCAGTGCAATCACATCCTTCCTATAATGTGGCGACCAGAACTGCACACAGTACTCCAGCTGTGGCCTCACCAAGGTTCTATACAACTCCAATATGACCTCCCTACTTTTGTAATCTATGCCTCGATTGATAAAGGCAAGTATCCCATATGCCTTTTTCACCACTCCACTAACCTGCCCCTCCGCCTTCAGAGATCTATGGACACACGCGCCAAGGTCCCTTTGTTCCTCAAGACTTACTAGTGTCATGCCATTCATTGAATACTTCCTTGTCAAATTACTCCTTCCAAAGTGTATCACCTCACGCTTTTTAAGGTTAAATTCCATCTGCCACTTATCTGCCCATTTGACCATCCAGTCCATATCTTCCTGTGGCCCAGGACACTCAACCTCACTATTAACCACCTAGCCAATTTTTGTGTCATCTGCAAACTTACTAATCCTACCCTCCACATTGTCATCTATGTCGTTTATATAAATGACAAATATTAGGGGACCCAGCACAGATCCCTGTGGGACGCCACTGGATATTGGCTTCCAGCCACTGAAGCATCCTTCTGTCATCACCCTCTGTCTCCTACAACTAAGCCAATTTTGAATCCACCTTATCAAATTACCCTGTAAATCATGTGCATTTTGAGGCAGACAGTTCCAAAGGCCCACTACCCTCTGAGAGGAAAAAAATTCTCCTTATCTCTGTCTTAAATGAGTGACCCCTTATTTTTGAACAGTAACCGCTACTTCGAGATTCTCCCGCAAGAGGAAACATCCTCTCCACATCCACCCTGTCAAGACCCCTCAGGATCATAAAGGTTTCAATTAAGTCACCTCTTACTCTTCTAAATTTTGGTGGATACAAGCCTAACCTGTCCATTCTTTCCTCAAAAGACAACCTGCCCATTCCTGGTATTAGTCTAGTTCTGCAAGAGAGGAGGAAGTGTGTCAGCAAGTGTGCGCCAATATGTTTTGGCGATGTACCCTCATGGTTGAATAGCTGGTAGTGTTTGCAAAGCGTGAAATGTGAGTGTGAGACTTTCAGCCGTGTTCAGTGTGCGAGGGTGAGACAAAAGTATGAGGCTTGATTAATAGAGAGAGTTAGTAGGTGAATGAGGTGGGGGGAGGGAGGGTTAGTGATGAACTAAGCAATATGTGAGCCAAGTGGTTCAACTGTAAAATATGCCATTTGCAAATGCATTCACGGACCTTGACCACTTGCGTGAGGTCATTGAACTTCTTGCGGAACTCAATCCATGTCCTCAGGGCTACAATGGTTATCTGCTCTGATTGTCTTCACCTTGTCAGTGCGGAAAGCCTCCAGGTGCGCTGGGGATAGAGGACTAGCAGCTGGTCTACCCCCTGCACTCAGGTATGGTACCTGAGAACTTTGGGCCACACTGTCTACTCCGTTGCACCATTTATCCATCTCCTTCCTGCTCTCATTGGCTCTGCTTGGCACTGTTTGGCAGTGTTTGGCTCTGTTTGGCTCTGCTTGGTACTGTTTAGCTCTGTTTGGCACTGCTTGTCTCTGTTTGGCTCTGTTTGGATCTGTTTGGATCTGTTTGGCTCTGCCACGCATTATTTGCCTCTGTTTGGCTCTACCAGGAACTCTTTGGCTCTGGTTGGCTCTAATTGGCTCTTCCAGGCTCTGCTTGGCACTGTTTGGCTCTGCCAGGCTCTGACTGTATCAGTTTGTATATTTCCCAGCCAGTCCCAGCACCTGCTGCAGCCAGATGTCCCCTGCCCATTAACAAGTACAGACTGGCCTTAAGTAGAATCGACTATCTTTTTGAAGTAAAAAAATAAAAACAAAAAAACTGCGAATGCTGGAAATCCAAAACAAAAATAGAATTACCTGGAAAAACTCAGCAGGTCTGGCAGCATCGGCGGAGAAGAAAAGAGTTGACGTTTCGAGTCCTCATGACCCTTCGACAGAACTTGAGTTCGAGTCCAAGAAAGAGTTGAAATATAAGCTGGTTTAAGGTGTGTGTGTGGGGGGGCGGAGAGATAGAGAGAAAGAGGTGGAGGGGGGGGTGTGGTTGTAGGGACAAACAAGCAGTGATAGAAGCAGATCATCAAAAGATGTCAACGACAATAGTACAATAGAACACATAGGTGTTAAAGTTAAAGTTGTTGATATTATCTAAACAAATGTGCTAATTAAGAATGGATGGTAGGGCACTCAAGGTATAGCTCTAGTGGAGGGTTTTTTATATAATGGAAATAGGTGGGAAAAGGAAAATCTTTATAATTTATTGGAAAAAAAAGGAAGGGGGAAACAGAAAGGGGGTGGGGATGGGGGAGGGAGCTTACGACCTAAAGTTGTTGAATTCAATATTCCGGAAGGCTGTAAAGTCCCTAGTCGGAAGATGAGGTGTTGTTCCTCCAGTTTGCGTTGGGCTTCACTGGAACAATGCAGCAAGCCAAGGACAGACATGTGGGCAAGAGAGCAGGGTGGAGTGTTAAAATGGCAAGCGACAGGGAGGTTTGGGTCATTCTTGCGGACAGACCGCAGGTGTTCTGCAAAGTGGTCGCCCAGTTTACGTTTGGTCTCTCCAATGTAGAGGAGACCACATTGGGAGCAACGAATGCAGTAGACTAAGTTGGGGGAAATGCAAGTGAAATGCTGCTTCACTTGAAAGGAGTGTTTGGGTCCTTGGACGGTGAGGAGAAAGGAAGTGAAGGGGCAGGTGTTGCATCTTTTGCGTGGGCATGGGGTGGTGCCATAGGAGGGGGTTGAGGAGTAGGGGGTGATGGAGGAGTGGACCAGGGTGTCCCGGAGGGAGCGATCCCTACGGAATGCTGATAAGGGGGGTGAAGGGAAGATGTGTTTGGTGGTGGCATCATGCTGGAGTTGGCGGAAATAGCGGAGGATGATCCTTTGAATGCGGAGGCTGGTGGGGTGATAAGTGAGGACAAGGGAGACCCTATCATGTTTCTGGGAGGGAGGAGAAGGCGTGAGGGCGGATGCGCGGGAGATGGGCCGGACACGGTTGAGGGCCCTGTCAACGACCGTGGGTGGAAAACCTCGGTTAAGGAAGAAGGAGGACATGTCAGAGGAACTGTTTTTGAATGTAGCATCGTCGGAACAGATGCGACGGAGGTGAAGGAACTGAGAGAATGGGATGGAGTCCTTACAGGAAGCGGGGTGTGAGGAGCTGTAGTCGAGATAGCTGTGGGAGTCGGTGGGTTTGTAATGGATATTGGTGGACAGTCTATCACCAGAGATTGAGACAGAGAGGTCAAGGAAGGGAAGGGAAGTGTCAGAGATGGACCACGTGAAAATGATGGAGGGGTGGAGATTGGAAGCAAAAGTAATAAATTTTTCCAAGTCCCGATGAGAGCATGAAGCGGCACCGAAGTAATCATCGATGTACCGGAGAAAGAGTTGTGGAAGGGGGCCGGAGTAGGACTGCAACAAGGAATGTTCCACATACCCCATAAAGAGACAGGCATAGCTGGGGCTATATCTTTTTGAAGTGCTAGCCTTGCACAAACCTGGGCTCCCAGCTGACACATGTAGCTACTCAAAAGCATGCGTAGCTTTAGGATACATAGTACTATCATTTAAATTAGGAGGGAGCATACTGCCTGCAAGGAACAGGTGCAGGTTATGCACAAAAGGATGACCATGCACATTTTCCGGCCCTTTTCCCAATTTTTTTTTCAGCATCCCCTAATTCATGATTCTCCTACCAAAGGAAATAGTTTCTTTATTGAATCCTTTTACCATTTGAAGTCTTATTTTTAGCTAGAGGGCTCCCGCTAAATGAAGATGTAAGGTTTCTGATTATGTGGCAAGGCTGGTGACTCATTTTGAAGCAGCTATTTATTTTTTTTATTTGTTCACGGGATGTGGATGTCACTGGCTAGGCCAGCATTTATTACCCATCCCGAAGGAAATTTGCTTTTGCAGCCAAAAAAAAAAATCATAATTTCAGATTTCCCGACCTGAGGTGAGGTGAAACTGATTGCCCTTGACATCAAGGCAACATTTGACTCCCCACTATCAACATCCTGGGGTTACCATTGACCAGAAAGACTACTGGACCAGCCATATAAAGGCTACAAGAGTAGGTCAGAAGCTGGGAATTCTGAAATGAGTTACTCAACCCTGAGTCCCCAAAGCCTGTCCATTATCCAGAAGGTACAAGTCAGGATTTGAATTCTAGATGATCAAGGGCAGCAGATACATGGGAACAGCAGCAAGTTCCCCTCCAAGCCAAACATCATCCTGACTTGAAACTATAGCACCGCTCCTTCACTGTCACTGGGTCAACATCCTGGAACTCCTTCCCTAACAGCACTGTGGGTGTACCTAGGCCACAGGACTACAGCGGTTGAAGAAGGCAGCTCACAACCACCTTCTCAAGGGCAATTAGCGATGAGCAATAAATACTGGCCTAGCCAGCGATGAGCATGTCCCATGAATGAACATTGTTTTAAAAATTGGTTTTAAAGTGGTAAACACTTCATCTGTTCTTTCAGTTTCAGGGGCATCAAGAGATGAAAGCTAATGTTTTGATAGCTGTGGCTATTAGTAATACTTGGCTGAGTCCCAAAAGCTGTGGAGTACTGAGCTCTGCTGACACAGTTGCTCAGGAGAGTGCTTAACAGTTTTAAAAGGTTGAAACAACATAACCTGCCTTTGATGCATTTCCTGATCAATGGTTGTTTGTTTACACAGCATAATGGCCACTTAGGGAGTTATTTTTTTTCTATATGGGATCTCAGTCTTTTTTTTTGTAGCATCAGAGTCAGAGATTTGAATGACAGTTTTATTAGATTGTTACAAGTTTGATTTCTTTTTCACCTGTACCCATTGCTATTGAACGATTCCTGACTCCTGAGGACTGTAGAGTGCATTGATGGGTGAGCGGCTATGGAGGATATATGTAGGACATGAACAGGGAATGAGGTGGCATGGGGGATATGAGGCAGCATGGGGTATATGAGGGGTCATGTAAGAGGAATGGGAGGGTGCATGAGGGGGAATGGAGGAGGCACGGGGATATGAGGCAGCATGGAGAATGCATGGGGTATGTGAAGGCATGGAGAGAGAATGGGGGATTTAAGGGGATATGAGGGAGCATAGGGTGCCATGGCGAATATGAGGTGCCTGGAGGGGACATGGGGTTTATGGGGGCATGGGAGTGGTTCAGGTGGGGTCTGTGGATGATGCTTAAGGGACATAAAGATGATGTTGGGAGCAGGACCGCCGTCCCCGAGAACTGAGGTGGGTCTTATAACCAGCCTGCCCCCTGCACCTACATTCCTCCCGCAGTGCACTGCGGCTCACAAACTGCACAAGGAACCCGCTCCTTGCTGGAAACAAATGGAAATCCCGGACAAAGTCAGCCATGGGCTGCTTGCGTATTTCAGAAGCTGCCAAAGATCCTGACTCACATCTTGCGAGCCCGAGAGGAAAATCGGGCCATGGTTTCAATTGTGTTTGCACGCCATTGGCTGGAAAAGTGAGGTGTGATTCAAGTGAAGAGATGTTTAACTGGTGGGGGTGGAGGGTTGGGGGGGCGGGGGGGTGATCGATGTCAAAAAGTGGTTATTGAAATTGATTTCGGTTGTTACCAGGTGTCAACCTCTGGCAACACAGATTGGCTACCAAATTCCGAGAAAAGTCAGCTTGACATTTAATTTGCTCAGATTTTGAACCAGAGACCATTCCCTCATTCGAGAAGCAAATTGCAATGATGATATTTAGAGATGGGCTGATAACTGGAAGGAAGGGGCCAGAAATGTGAGAGCCCTGGTAAAGCGAGTGAGAAGCAGATTGTGTTTTTCTCCTTGATAGCACTTAACTGACCATATCTTTAGCAATGCTGTCAGAAACAAGGGCAGCCCTCGGAGTCAGGATCTGGTGATTAGGAACTGTTATGCCGATATTTAACGGCTTTGGGCCCTCAGGTTCGACACCAGAACTATCTAAATGTAAGAGGAAGATCTGATAAAGGGTCATACGGACTCGAAACGCTCTGTCTCTCCCTCCACAGATGCTGCCAGATTTGCTGAGTCTTTCCAGCATTTTCTGTTTCTATTTCAAGTTTCACGGCATCCACAGTACTTTGTTTTCTCTAATTGTAAGAGGGCTTTTTATTTTGTCTGAGCTTAGGCTATTATCAATTTTCAAAGCTACATTCTTGGGCTTACCTGCTCAAGTTTAGGCCTGGTATTGCGCTACAATCATCAAGCATTTGTCTTCGCAAAAAGGTAGAGAGACAGAAGCAATTAGCAGCGTCATGTTACCAACTGTCATTATCGTGTTAAGCTCTGACAAGTCATTTCTAATCTATCTTGTGAAAGGCAACAAGGAGTGAAATGTCCTTTATTTCTCTCTATATACTAATAAGTTATTTTCTCATAAATTGCCTTCAACTGCTTAAGAATTTCCTTGGTTTGAATCCCCTTTTCAAGGTAATTAGCCCGTGACAAGATACCTATTATGGGTTTGGGGAACACAGTTGAGAACACACAACCCCAGCTTTCAAAATGAGAGACCATAAATGAGAAGAAGTTATGGTGTCTGTTCACAACAGGAGCAGCTGTGGACATTACCCCTTAGAGGATGGGTGTCAGGAGTCAAAGGAAAGGAGGCTGTACATAGACCAGCAGCAGCAGATGTGCTCCCACATGGCAGAGCTCCCTGTGGCAATTTGGTGTCATGGGGAGGGAATAGAGGAGACCATCCAGCTCATACGCACTACACTGGCCCAGTGCTATGAGCACATGAGTTTCTGCATAGTGAGAGTGGCCAATCTGATGTAGAACATGGAGGGGTGCATGCAGGAACTGTGCACTGATGTACTCAGGATATACACCACACTATGTAGCATGAATCGATGAGGGGCACTGATGGCACAGTGATTTCTATGGGGAATGCCAGTTGCATCCCAATTGTTGCCCCTCTTACAGCCATCTGGAGCACCAGCCAAGGGCTGAGGATGTTACCAACAAGGACGAGGGTACCACCTCTCTCAGAGTGACTTCATCATCTTCAACTGCCTTTCCCCCTCTGACAGAGGGAGTGTCTGTGCACATCAGGACCAAGTTACAGAGGCTGGCCCTAAAAAGAGCCAGGTGTAGCAACCTCTGGAGATGCCCCCATGGACACCACCACACAGAGGCCGACTGCCACATGTATCTCAGCCGCAAGTCAAGACGAGTGAGCAGGCTGTCTCCAGCTCCTCCGAGGCCACAGATGAAGCAACACTTAGAAGTAGCTGAGCGTGGTGGCCAGTGTGTCATGCAGAATGCTGAGTGAGTCACTGGGGTGCCTTCCTCCATTGCTGTGCACTGTTTTTGTTTATTGGCATTGTGTGAATAATAACATTTGAAGCCAGATGTGTGAGCCTCCACTTACTAACGGCCAGACATCAAAAGGGGAATGGAGTGGTGAAAAAGAGCAGAAGTTCTTCAGTGGCGAAGATGAAACCTTCAGGCAGACGTACTTCCTCCATTAACACTGAGAGTTTCCATGCTGCCGGCTGCATCTTCAATGGAAGTGTGAACACAGGCAGCTCAGAGTGAGTTCCGGACAATGTCTTTGCTCCTTGTCTGAGCTAGGATGTGCCTGGATCAAGACCATCCCTGGCTTTGATGGCATCCTGATGAAACCCTTGTGCCTCTGCTGGGCCCTGCCACCCCACCCTCATGCAGCTGGGCCACCCGGGTTTTATTCATCTTCCCCCTTCCTTCTCCTCTTCCACATTCTGCTCCTCTTCTTCCTCTGATGAGCTATGTCCTTCCAGGGCCTCACCAAGTTCCGAGCTGATCATTGGAAGGTGCCAGAAGTGAAGACGTTGAAGATCACAGTGAACTTTAGGGCTCCTGGCACTGCATGGTGACCAGTGCTGTGAGGTGTGAGGTCTTCAGTGACAAGGACTCGGATCCTGGTAACCACCTTCCTGGAGAGTCACAGTCTCCTGCATGACACTGGTTCTCAGTCATCCCCTGGTAGCTCTGCGTTTGCCAGTATATCCTATACCGCAGGTATAGCCTCTGTGTCCTTCTTTCCCCAATGGCACAATCTTCCACTCTTCTGTGCTTCTGATTCCTGAGGATCCAGCCTTCTTGTGGAAGATGGTGCTCCTCATCGTCATTTGGCCCAAACTCTGAGATCATGCCCCCATTGCCAACTGCAGCTTTCCTTGTGCTCAGGGAACCCATCAATTCTGTTTAGCAGGCTGTCCCCACCAATATGACCCTGAGATGCCAGGAGAATGACAACCCTCTGCACTGCCTGAGCGCTAACTGCCCATTCGCATTGTCACCTGTGCTGAGCCAAAAGCACCTGCCTCGCCTTGCCTGACACCCCCTCTGCATTGTTCACCCCTTCATGGGGGGGTCCAGCTAATTCTTTGGGGTGGCCATGATTGTCTTTCATTGTTTGTTCACCTCTATTCGTGTTTGCCCCAGGCAATGCATGTAGCCTGTACGCTCTTCTGAAATTCACAACATGCCCTTTAACGAGCTCTCAAGGAACGATTGGAATGGCCCTCTCCCAGAGATAAAAACAAAAAAACTGCGGAAGCTGGAAATTCAAAACAAAAACAGAATTACCTGGAAAAACTCAGCAGGTCTGGCAGCATTGGCAGAGAAGAAAAGAGTTGACGTTTTGAGTCCTCATGACCCTTCGACAGAACTTGAGTTCGAATCCAAGAAAGAGTTGAAATATAAGCTGGTTTAAGGTGTGTGGGGGGGGTGCGGAGAGAGAGAGAGAGAGAGAAGTGGAGGGGGTTGGTGTGGTTGTAGGGACAAGCAAGCAGTGATAGGAGCAGATGATCAAAAGATGTCACAAACAACAGAACAAAAGAACACATAGGTGTTAAATTGGTGATATTATCTAAACGAATGTGCTAATTAAGAATGGATGGTAGGGCACTCAAGGTATAGCTCAATTGGGGGTGGGGAGAGCATAAAAGATTTAAAAATATTTAAAAATAATGGAAATAGGTGGGAAAAGAACCTTCTCCCTCCCAGAAACATGATAGGGTCCCCCTTGTCCTCACTTATCACCCCACCAGCCTCCGCATTCAAAGGATCATCCTCCGCCATTTCTGCCAACTCCAGCATGATGCCACCACCAAACACATCTTCCCTTCACCCCCCCTATCGGCATTCCGTAGGGATCGCTCCCTCCGGGACACCCTGGTCCACTCCTCCATCATCCTCTACTCCTCAACCCCCTCCTATGGCACCACCCCATGCCCATGCAAAAGATGCAACACCTGCCCCTTCACTTCCTCTCTCCTCACCGTCCAAAGACCCAAACACTCCTTTCAAGTGAAGCAGCATTTCACTTGCATTTCCCCCAACTTAATCTACTGCATTTGTTGCTCCCAATGTGGTCTCCTCTACATTGGAGAGACCAAACGTAAACTGGGCGACTGCTTTGCAGAACACCTGTGGTCTGTCCGCAAGAATGACCCAAACCTCCCTGTCGCTTGCCATTTTAACACTCCACCCTGCTCTCTTGCCCACATGTCTGTCCTTGGCTTGCTGCATTGTTCCAGTGAAGCCCAACGCAAACTGGAGGAACAACACCTCATCTTCCGACTAGGCACTTTACAGCCTTCCGGACTGAATATTGAATTCAACAACTTTAGGTCTTGAGCTCCCTCCTCCATCCCCACCCCCTTTCTGTTTCCCCCTTCCTTTTGTTTTTTTCCAATAAATTATGTAGATTTTTCTTTTCCCACCTATTTCCATTATTTTTAAATATTTTTAAATCTTTTATGCTCTCCCCACCCCCACTAGAGCTATACCTTGAGTGCCCTACCATCCATTCTTAATTAGCACATTCGTTTAGATAATATCACCAATTTAACACCTAAGTGTTCTTTTGTTCTGTTGTTTGTGACATCTTTTGATGATCTGCTTCTAGCACTGCTTGTTTGTCCCTACAACCACACCAACCCCCTCCACTTCTCTCTCTCTCCCTCCCCCCCCCCACCCCACACCTTAAACCAGCTTATAATTCAACTCTTTCTTGGACTCAAACTCAAGTTCTGTCGAAGGGTCATGAGGACTCGAAACTCAACTCTTTTCTTCTCCGCCGATGCTGCCAGACCTGCTGAGTTTTTCCAGGTAATTCTGTTTTTGTTTTGGCCCTCTCCCAGTCCTGATGAAACTCGCCAGTACTGGGAACAACATCAGGGAACTGGCACGGTGGCCACAGCTGGTATTTTGGTCTCCCACCCACCTCTGTTCTCACCTCCAGTGGGACTTCAAAATTCAGCCATAAACCTAGCAAATGTTGTGTGGCGCACACTCCTGGTTCCAGACTAAATCCAGAAACATGGTCACTGGAGGTGGTGAGGAACATGTTCATGACCAAAATTGTAATTTGGTACATTCCTCTTTCTCCTTCCATTTCCATTAGTTCTTCATTCATAGATGTACTTCTGGACTAATTTGATTGTATTCTTCCTAAACTTACATTTTTGATTTATGTAACAAGTATTTGGGCAATCAACATTAGTTGTTGGCCATATTAGTGAAGCATGGTATAAATGGAAAGATCCTTCATTCATTTATTTTTCCTTTTCAAATTAAAATGGAATCTATAAGAAGAAAGAGAGAAGTGGAGATGAGAACAGCTGCATAACTGATGTCGTAGCTATTTCACAAGACACCATTACTCTCTCTGTTTTTTCTTGTTGTGAAATTTAGAATTATCTTTCTGTTTAGTCTTAATCAGTTTAGTTTAAGCAGTAATAAATGGCATCACTTGGGAACCTGGGCAGGATGAGATATGGTGGTACATAATATCAGGGAGTCAAAATACCAGCAGAGATGCTCATTAACCCAAATTGTTGCTACGTGTGTTCATTCAACTTCCTTGCACTGAGCTCTATAACTTCCCCAACCAGTTTCCTTAATATAATCAATACTCAAGGAATCCAAAATAGAGTGTAACAAAAGAAAGATGTTAACCAAAATTCCCTCACTTTATTTAAAATTAGGCCCTGCTTGATTCCCTCAGGTGACAATGGCAAAGAGATTGTTTTGATGATCTTTCTTTAGTAAAAGTTTTCCAGTGCTCTGCATTAACTGTAAATTAATCTTTGGACCGTTCAGCTATGATATTGCATGTAACCTCAGTCCCAGCTAATCATCTTGCAATGAGCTCATTACAAATGAAGCATCTCCTAGCTAGCCTAAGCGATTTAACGTTCTGTAAAAATGCACTTGAACTTACTAATGGTGGCAGGTGGACAGACAACAGAGGGAAAAAAAACACCTTTCAAAATCTTAGCAATGAAGAACATATACAACGGTGCAGTTTACAGCACTGAGGAAATCAACAGCTGTCTTTCAGCACCATGTTGTAGGTTGTTTTTCTGAACGGTTTGAACGAACAGATGGCAATATCTGAAATGTGCAACATTGTCTCATGCCCAAACTAAAGGCTTTATTAAAACTGTTGTGATAAAATGCATTTTGGTTATTCTGTCAGTTTCAAGTTGGTTTCAAGTAGACCCAACCAAATTAAATTTTATTCTATTGAAAGTCTACTTCTGCAAAGCAGTCATTCATCTGTCTATTCATCTGTAGGTGGTACATGGATTCCTAAGGGGTCCTTTGAGTGATTGCTGCTTTTTACATCCCTGAAATACTTGAATATGTCTAAATGCTCTGAATAAGAATAAGGTTTTAACATGATTTTAAATTTAAAGCTCAGCTTTGGGTTTGGAGCCACACTTCTTGACAAGGAGCTGAATCCAGTTTTCCTTCTATATTTTTTTAAGTTTCTATACTTCCCACACTAGCTGATAATTCCAGTTTTGTTCACGTGGGCTTTAAGTGATATTGGCCATCATGGAGATGACCACGTGTGTTCCAGGTTCTGGACCCACATACGTCAACAGCAGATGTCAACACTAGCTCTTGGGGATCGTTGCAGGGACTTGGTTCAGATAACTATGACTCTATTGTATCTGACAAATAACAATTCATCTCCCCCTTAAGTTGGAGTTGTTCTCTAGAAATAACTATGAAAAGGTGCAACCATTTTTTTATTATTATTGTTGAGAAACCTAGATGATGGGCTAAGGTGGCAAGGTTGATTGGAGGGCATGAACAAAATGAGCCAGAAAATGGCTCACCGCCTGCTCTCCCACAGAACATCAAAAAAGGTCTTGGGAAACTGCTCCATCTTCATCAATGATTGTCCAAATGTTCTCCACTCCATCCTTCTCTTTTTTCCCCCCCCCAACCTCTTCTCTGTCTTCCCACGACCCCCCCACCCCCACCACCTTGACCAACTCATCCCAATTTACCTTTGTCCAGCCTTGTGACCTTTCTCCATCTCCCCTTTATCCTCACTTCCTTATTTTGTTCACTTTCTCCTCCTTTCTTTCCTGCTTCTATCTCATGCCCATTTCCCTCCACCAACACCCCCCCACCTTTTCTGCACCCTCCCTTCCTCCTTGTTTGGTATTTTTACACTCTCCTACTCTTCTCACTCACCTTCCTCCTCATCATCCACTTCCCACCTCCTATCCTTCTTCCCATCCCTTTACTTTCCTCTCACTGGTCACCTCTTCATCAACCTTCCATCATACCTATGCCATTTTTATCCTTTTCTTTCCACTCCTCTTGCTCTCTCCCTTTCACCTCCACCCTCTCTTCCTTTAGCTTGCCTTACCTCTACCCACAACATTAACCCCTCCTACTTTCTAATATACTAGTTGTTGTCTGAGACGTTACATTTAGATTCATCCCCTCCCCCTGTCAATGGCGGGCCATGTTTCCTGCCATCATCAAGCAAAGGGCAGAGCTAATGGGCATAACTGGACATTATTGTAGTTGGAAATAAGATCATAAGAAATAGGAGCAGGCATAGGCCGTTCAGCCCCTCCAGCCTATCTGGCATTCAGGAAGACCATGTTTAATCTGATTGTGGCCTTAACTCTACTTTCCTGCCTACCCACCAAAACCCTCGACTCCCTTGTAGATCAAAAATCTGTCTAACTCGGCCTTGAATATGTTCAATAACTCAGCCTCTGCTGCTCACTGGGGAAGAGAATGCCAAGCACCATGGTGAAGGCTGGCTGCAGGGAAATGCAACTGAATGTGAGAGAAGTGCTAGACAGGTGAAATACCTTCCACGAAGTTGGCAATCACCTGTCAAGCAGTGAAAGAACTGAGAGAAGAAGTGTTAGGAAGAGCCTCTCACCTGGCCATGGCTGGAGCTCTTCAGTCCTCCCAGCTGGTCAGTATCATTGAGGAAGCTCAAGGAAGCACTTGCTTCAGTGGCCCTGCTGAGGTGCAGATACATGTGGAAGTCGTGCACTTTTGTGAAAGAAGGAACCCAGGGCTAAGAGAGCCCTAAATGCCTTTTGATTTGGCTTGGTCACTTTCCAGTGGGGCTTCCCTCTGGACTCGGAGCTTGCCCTGGTGAGAAGCAGAAGGGGATGTGGGATGATGGTGGAATCCACACCTAATGCTAATTTAAGGCGATTTAATTCTGAAACCTGCAAGCACTGCAGCCTGGCTCCAGTTGACTGGGAAAACTGCTCCAAGTATTGAGGCCCTTCTGAATTTGTACACCTTGTGCTAATTAGTCATAAATTGCAGACAGCTTTGAGTGAAGAAGCCACATCTGTTAGGACACGTTTAGAGACGTCCCTAAGTAAATGCATAATCAGCCAGCAGAGAGAAAAGACTTTCAACTTAGCTGCTCGAGATTCAAACCTAAGTGAAGAGAAGAAAGGCCAGCAGTGCTAAATCGTTGCATTGCACGGTGCTTGGGGTGATCACCTGTTAGAAATCAGCAAAGCTGGCAGAACCATGTCTATATATCTGTTGAGTTACTATAAAAATAAAACAATCAATCAAAATAATGGCCAGGATTTTCCGTTCCTGTTCGCAGCAGGCATGTTCGCTGGTGAGATCGGTGAATCTTGCAAGAAGGCCTGAGTGTTTCTCGACAACGTGAATCCAGGATGCAATTGGCCCCTCCCCCTGTCAATGGTGGGCCATGTTTCCTGCCGTCAAACAGCAGGAACTTAATTGTAATAAGTTTGCATCTAATTATTGTGGCCGCACGCCAAAATCTTCCCCTCACGTCAAATTTAATCAGCACGATTTCAAGACAGCGTGATCTACAACTGCCTTTTAAAAGCTGACCTCAACTTCGAGGGGAACTCGGAGGTGAGTGCACACAACTTTGAGTGGTGCTCGCGATGATCCCTGCAGCTCTGTGGATTCAGGGGGGCAGTGGGGGGAGCATAGGTAGGTTTCTGCAGTGCCTTCTTCATGGCTGGCTTGGGGTGCCGGGGCAAGGGGAACAGTGCTGGGGAGAAGGGAGAAATGGCAACTTCAAGGGCAATGGCGAAAGTACAAAGGGGAAAGGGGAAGAAGACAACCTCGGGGCAAGGCTGACAGTGCCAGGGGTGTGGGGTCATGACCGCAGTGACTGAAGTTTGAGTGCAAAACACATTCCAGGATGGGGAGGTTGGGGAAGAAAACAGCTGGGCTAATGGCAAAACTTATCAAAGATGAGCACTCCACCACAGCTGAGAGCATTCAGCTTGAGCTCAATTGACATGCTTGGAGTCAGCCTAGTCAAGCAATTGTGCCCACTCAAGCAGCACTAATTCCTCACAGCGCCAATCATTGCCCATCTACCATTAACCCATTGCACGCACACTTCAAACTCGAATGAGTGCTATGGTGCTGCAGAACTATTGCGCGACTGGGCAAGCTTGAGGATCCTCTTGGAAAAGGTGGCTGTCAAACACTAATGGATTCAGTGTGCTTCTAGCCCCTTGCACTATGTTTCAGCTGACATTGAAAAGTCACCCTCGTGGTACAAGCAGACCACAAAAGCCTTGGAGCCTAGGTTATAAAAATGCTTGCCCTTGAGATGAGAGTTCAGGATGCAGCGAGCGTCTGAAGCTGTCGCCACTCAGACATGTGGTGTAGGGCAGTGCTGGGTGTGGGCATGGTGAGCCATCATGTGTACTAAACACTGGACATCCATGTGGTGGCCTGGACTCTCCGACATGAGTTATGGGGCTTTGAGAGGCAGCCGCAGGTGATGACTTGACCAAAAATAGCTCTCAGGAGACAATTGCTGATCCTTGCATCTCTCTCTTTGATACTGCAGTGAGGAGAACACAGAGCCATCATTTGTAGGTACATCACTAGACCCAGGGTCGACAGACAGCGCATGTGGTACCTGCAGATGAGCGAGAGCCAGTGTTGCTGACACCTGCACATGCCAAGGGAACTAGTCATGCGCATAAGCCACCTTCTGCAGGCTTTGTGGACTCAGGGCATCCACTGCTATTTGCAGTTAGTTACCACCGCGCTTAATTTCTACCGCAATGGCTCCTTCCATCACTCCACTGGGGACCTTTGCGGGATCCCACAGGCCTCCACCCACAAATGTACCCAAGAGGTCATGGAAACCTTTTTTGCCAAGGCACACACTTTTGTCAATTTCGACAGGGATCAGGCAAGCCAGGAAGCAAGAACACTGGTGTTGGTTCAGATTTCCGGATTCCCACAGGTACAGAGTCTGCACTCATGTGGCTCTTAAGTCTCCCTGGCAACAAGCAGTCCAGTATGTGAACTGCAAAGGTTTCCTTTCTCTCACCGTTCAGCTTGTCTGTGACCATAACAACCGGATCATGCAAGTGTGTGCATTAGACCTGGGAAGCGTCCAAAACTCCTACATCCTCAGCAGGTCTCAGATCCGTGACATCTTCCAGGGACCACATAGAATGCAGGGTTGGCACCTCAGGGACAGGAGCTACCCGCAAAGGACTGATGATGCCCGTGCGGCAGCCTCAGACTCCTGGTGCGAGAAGTTACAACGAGGCTCATGCCACAACCGGAATTTGGTTGAGCACACCATTGGCATCCCGAAATTGAGGTTTCAGTGCCTGGACAGATCTGGTGGAGCACTGCAGAGGGTGTCACTTAGCATAGTGGCTTGCTGCGCGCTACACAAACTGGCAATGCAAAGGGGGGAGGGCCTGGATGATAAGGAGATGCAAGAGCTGCATATCTCCTCCGAAGAAGGGGAAGTTGAAGGGGATGAGGGTGATGAGGTGCTGGAAGGCGAGAGTGCAGGCGATGAGGCCTTGGCCAGACAAGGCAGGCGTAGCTGTGAGGCCCTCACTGCCGAAAGATTCCAGGAGGATGATGATGATGAGGTGCAGTGAGGACAGTCCTGAGATTTTCACATTGCATCTGGGAATGTCTGACACCCGTTTGGCTGAGGGCAGCACATATACGCCCTGTGAAGAGACTCATATCATCGAGATGTTGCTGAGAAACAGCGGCCACATGGACTTTAAGGCAACTTGATTCTTTGGCAGGTTTCATCACCTGTTCTCTTCAGCACCACACCTACACCTGTCAGGAATGGTGACATGATCGGTGTGGGGGGTGGAGGGGGGGGAAGCCCCGCCTCAAAGGTGCTGGGACCACACAGAGAAAATTACAGAACCCAGTGATGCTTGGGTACGGGATTCTTGCAGCAAATACAAGTCACCTGGAGGAGCCCACGTCACTGATCTGGACAGTGACTTTGAAGCCGGACAATCACTGTGCTCAGAAGGTTACACTGTGCACAGGGGAGAGGCCCTGGACTGCGACAGTAGCCTTTGTTTTGTACAGGAGCCAAGGTTTAACACCTGATTGACACCGACCACTGCTCAGCGTAACAAGAAGCCATAGACAAGAAGACATTCAATGGTCAACATGAAGTACAAGTGATTTACACCCGTGCCCACGTTGTGCAAGTACATCTTCTTGAGCTTTCTAACCTGCCAGTACGTCTTGTTGCTCCCCAGACATCCACAGCAGAGGTGGAGGCAACCTGCTGATTGCCATGCTCTGTTGTCTCTGATAACCTCGGTAGGCCCCGGTCTGCTTTCAGCATCCTACTGTTTGGCAGTGGCACCTTCCTTGGCCTGTGGAGCTGGAGCTGTTGGGGTCACAGGAAAAGGGGACTCGATTGGGCTGGATACTCCCAAAGTCACCTGGGTAGATGGCCCCGCGGTGTGCACTTGCTGATCCTCCTCCCTACGGGTGTCCAAGGACCCCTGGCTGGCTCCTTGAGAGGAAGGGGCAGTTGGAGTGAGATTGAGATGTCTCGGCCCACACCACCTCACGTTGACACTGATGGATGCCTGCAAGTGTCTCAGCGATGGAGTGCAGCTCCTGTAGCAGTACAGGACCAATGTCCTGGACCAAGGTCTCCATGGCAGCCTTCAGACTACCAGTGTTGACTTTGATGCATTGGAATGCCGGTGCTATCAACTCAGACTGAATGTGGATGGACTCTTCCATCGTACCTTGCAATCTGAAGAGTGCAGCGAATATTCCTTCCTGATGTTGCCTTTGCAGATGCTGAAACTGAGATATGACCAAGTCCAGAGGCTCCTTATCTGACTTGTACTCAGTAGATCCCTGGCCTCCAGCAGTCCTCTGAGTGCTGGGAACCTGGAAAGCCTCTGCCTCCACTTGCTGTGGATCAGACAGTGCAATCTGCTTACCAGATTGTGACCCCGAGGCTACTCTAGAACTAGGTAATCAGATTCCTCTTCTGAGGTGTCCTCGGGGCTTGAGTGGAGGACATGGCTTGAGGACCCCTCAGCTGCTTCCCAGATGTGCCTGTGAGAGCAAGGAGAGATAGTTAGTGCATGGCAGGAGACTGCGGAACATGGGAACACACTCAGCATGGCTGTCTGATGGACATTACATTGCTGGATCCTCATTGGTTGAGTGCCGCTGACCTCACTGTCAGCACAGGAACAGTGCAGATCATTGTTGACCAGCTGGATGACTGTACGTTCAAAGTCTATGAAGATTTTGTTGTCGGACATTCCTCCCAATAGTCTGCAACCTCACCCTTTTGTTGTGGCCCAGCTTGTCCTCCATGAATACAGATGGAGAGAGTGTAAGCAGGCCAAATGGGATGGATGCCTGGCATGTGTGTGTGGTGAGTGATGCCATGGATGGGATGAGGACATGACCTGCAGGGCAGATGAAGGTGTGTGAGAGAGTGAATAATGATGTCCCTTGAACTGGTAGTGAGTGAGATCCCTGTGGATGTGTGATGGGTTTGTGAGTGTGAGAGTTGAGAGTGCGGAGAAGAGTGACTTACCCTTGGGGAATGGGGGAGATCATTCAGCTCCTTTCGGCACTGGATGGCTGTCCTCTTTTGCAAGATGTTGGTGCTGACCACCGCTACTACCACCTCTCCTGCTGAATTTGTGACCTTGCTTGCTGGTCTTCACCCAGAGTGAGGATAACGGACTCCATGGTGGGCCTCCACTGTGTCCAGTAGGTACCTGAGGGAGGTGTTGCTAAATTTGGGAGCATTGTGTTTCCTCCCTTTGGCAGCCATGACTTTCCAGCAGCTCTCAATTCTTTAGAGAGAGCTAGCTCTGAGCAGGGGCACCCTTTCAATATGGCGCCCAGATTTCTGAAGGCCTGAGGTGACGGCGGGGTCGATGAATCAGGGGCAGCCCCGCCAGCGATCTGACATGAAACCCGTGCCTCTGCATTTTTGCAACAAAGTGCCGCACGTTACGATGGACAAAGCTGCCATTGCCCCCGACGGGTCAAATGCCGCTTTCCCCACCTGATCTTGGACTTTGCCAATGTCTGGGACGATTCCGCCCATTATTTCTGTCTGTGGTTCATTTTATAGCAAGCCTTTCTACTGAGTATTCAACTGAGCAGCATGTAGCAAAGCTAATTCATTTTCTGATTTTGATTGGTATGTTGGACATAAAATCCAAATGTGAAAAATATTGAAAATCAGCAATAACATGCAGAAGTCTGCAACTTTTGGGGTTGAGGATGAGTTGACACAGTCAGAGCATTTTAGTGAAGGACAAAGTGCAAGCCTCTGATGTTTACATTTCAGCATCCTGATATCAAACCATACAAAGCAAGTAACACATAAATTGCTGAACAATTGATTATGCAGAAGACTTGACAACCAGCAGAATATCGTAATTCACACATTTCTAAATGGTTCAAACCTCATCAAACCTGATGGACTAAGCAAACAATATTGCATATGCATGTTAGGGATGGTAAGGGTTGCTGATGTATTTACTGTGTGACTGAGAATGGTAAGGGTTATTCATGTGCACAGTGTGATTGAAGATGGAACAGAGGAACTGGAATAGGCCATTTAATCCTTGGAGGCTCTAATGCCATTTAAGGAGATCATGACCGATTTTTGACTGAATTCTACATGCCGGCTTTTCCTCCATATGTCTTAATGCCTTTGTCTAACAAAAACATATCAATTTTAGATTTAAAAGTAAGAGTTGATCTAGTACCAACTGCACTTTGCAGTAGAGAGTTCCAAACTTGGACCATGCTATGCACATAGGACAGGATTTTGTGGTGGTCAGGTGGGCATGGTGAGCGGGCCTGGGAGTGGTCAGGAAGCCTACTGTCTCCTGCGATCAGGCCCTGGCCGCAATTTCATGCTAGCTGGCCAATTAACGGCCAGCCAGCGTGAAACGTGCACTGCAGCGCTCAATGTTTCTGGGGTGCGGGGAGGGTGGGTGGGGGGAGGAGTGTGAGTGCAGAAGTTCGCGCATGCATAGAGGTGCACGCAGTAAAAGCTCTTTGAGGCACAGAGCTGCCTCAGGGAGCTGAGGATTTTCCAAATCAAAAATAAAGATATAAAAAATGTTAAAAAAAAACATGTGCCCGCAGGGACATGTTAGAGATGAGTGCAAGAAGTCTCTTTTCTATTTTTTTAAATCACTGGTCGAAACCTCGTGGATGAGGTTCTGCCAAAAATGCAAAGGCCGCTTGGCCTTTTCACCCGCCTGCCAACCGAATGGTTCGATGGGCAGTGAAAAATTTGAATCAGTTACTTCGTTAAGGGCCTGAATAAGCTGCTTAATTGTTGGTGGGTGCGCTGGTGCGCAATGACATCAGGACTTGGTGGGTGCGCTGGTGCGTAATGACGTCAGGACTCGGTGGGTGCGCTAGTGCGCAATGACGTTGGGAGGCTCGCCTGACATCATCGTGAGTCATTGTACACACGTTTGGGTCGGGTGCACGCCCGCCAGACATGCGCAATATCCTGCCCATAGAATTGTTTCCTTAATTCACTCCCGGTTCTAATTTTTAGGTTACGTCTCCTATGTGATACACTCCCCAACCAACAGAATTTTCCGATCCCGCATCCCGGCCAAAGTCAATGGGCGCTTGGCTGCCTCCCCGAATTTTCCGTCCTGCCTGCGCAGGCAGGACCAGAGAATCCTGAGCATCTATCTACTCTCAGTTCCACTTAATGGGCGGGATCTTCCTCTCCTGCCCGCCGCTGGGATCGTCCGGTCCCGCCACAAGTCAATGGGCTTCTGGCTGGGGCGTGGCCTCACCCGCGGTGAGTCCCACCCTCAACGGGGCCAGACAATTCCAGCCAATACCTCGAACCTCAGCTCAAATCACCCCTTAATCTTCTAAATTCCAGGGAGTACAAACGTAGTTTGCGTCATCGCTCAATGCAATTTAATCCTTGGAGTTCAGGTGCCATTCTAGCAAAGCTACGCTGCACTCTCTCCAAGGCCAATATACCTTTCCTCAGTTCTGATGAAGTCATACGGACTCGAAACGTAAACTCCGTCTTCCTCTCCACAGCTGCTGTCAGACCTGCTGAGTCTTTCCAGCTATTTTTGTTTATGTTTCAGATATCCTTCCTGAGGTCTGATATCCCAAACTGAGCACAGTACTTGTTAATCTGTATGGTGTGAGTGAGAACGGTAAGGATTGTTTACGTGTGAGTGAGGATCGTAAGGCTTATCGATTTGGATTATTTTTGCATGAGTGGGTCCTCAGGAAAAACACGTCGCTCAGGCTGAAGAGCAGAACCCAGGCTGCAGAATGTTTTGCTTGATTGAATGAATGTTTAGTTTGGGTTAAGAGGTTCCAGTGAGAGTGAAGCAGGTGCTGTCACTGTGTATCCTGTCTGCTTCAGCAGCTTGCGCTCAAGACAGCTAAACAAAGTTCACCATGCATGGCTGACCTAAAGAACACTCCCTCATTATAAGATTTAAAGTTTCATAATTCTGCCACCTGTTGGATCCTACTTTCAAAGTCTTGAAAGCAAAATCCTTTACTTTTTTACAGTGTGTGGAAAATGAGTGAATTAAATGGTTCTTAGTTGAAACACCATGGAGACCTGGGGCATATAATGCTGAATACTGATTGTTCTCTCTTCTATGTACTTAAATTGTTTTTGTTGCCATGATAAAAAGTAGCATATTTATTTATTCTATTTCAGTTCAATTACACTCAAGATGATGGGTGAGTTGATGTTCAGTGAAAACTTTATTGCTTCCTTGAATAAAAGGTTAAGTTGTTATTGGATAACCTAGAAATGCTGTTTCTCAAAATTGTTACAAATTATCTTACAAGATTGTATCTGACCAGTGCTTCATCAGGGCTGCTGATTCGGGAGCCTTGGGTTTGTTGGCCTGTCAGTTCTCTGTTTTTTTTATTTCCATCTCATTTAATGAGATATAGGTGCTTGGTGTATTTCACATTTGATGCTCCAATTTTGAATACATTAGCAGTCTAATGTAATCGCTTCATATTAGAGCTACTGGCATCAAATCAACTGTCTGTTCTTTTGGGTCTTTCATAGTTTCATCGTCAATGGAGACACCTGCCCAAGTATTCCTGTGAAGTCAGCCTGAAAGCACAAATTGTTCTATTGCTCATGAATACGTTTATTAACCAATGTTCTGCCTTTGTGTTTGGCTCAGCTCATGGTCCTGTAGGGTCTGTGCTAATTTTTTTTGCCCCTTTCTCTTTTTTTCAAAAATATACATTATTCATAAAATTTGTAAAAGTACATTTCACAACCACTCAAAGTTGACATAAGTTGCAAACTAAATCAGCTTCTTCCACAATCGTATGTTACTCTCTACATTAATAATGACAGTTAATATTTACAAGATTCATTACATCAGGCTTAAAGCCCAAGGGTTTTATTCTGTTTCCAGCCCCTCTGAATACTATGGCCGAAAGGATTTATATGGTGGCCTTTCCCCATTGCATCTTTGTGGTGGCCACCCCAAAGCTTGAGTGCGTCCCTTAGCACGTAGTCCGGGGCCTATTGTGCCAGTCTGCATCACTCGGTCGTGGACAACTCTTTGCACTGGCAGACCAGCCAATTTCAGGCAGACCAGAGAACGTCTATCATCGAGTTGCTGGTCCTTCACCTGTGATCGATGTATATCTCGGTGTGCATCCCATGAAACAGCCGATAGAGCATAGAAAATAGGAGCAGGAGTAGGTCATTCAGCCATTCAATATGATCATGGCTGATTGCCTTCCTCCTGCACTCTCCCCATGCCCCTTGATGCCTTTAGAGTCCAGAAATCTATCTGTTTAATTCTTGAATATATTCAGTGACTTGGCCTCCACAGCCTTCTGTGGTAGAGAATTCCACAGATCCACCACCCTCTGAGTGAAGAGGTTTCTCCTCATCTGAGTCTTAAATGTTCTACCCTGTATTCTGAGACTGTGTCCCTTGCACTAGCCCCCGCCAGCCAGAGGAAATATCATCCCTGGATCCAGTCTGTCCATCCCTGTCAGGATTTTACATGTTTCAATGAGCTCCCCTCTCATTCTTCGAAACTGCAGTGAATACAGGCCTAAGTCCGTCCAATCTGTCTTCATACGACAATCCTGCCATCCCAGGAATCAGTCTGGTGAATCTTCGCTGCACTCCCTCTATGGCAAGTATATCCTTTCTTAGGTAAGGAGACCAAAACTGCACATAATACTCCAGATGTGGTCTCACCACAGCCCTGTACAGCTGCAGTAAGACATCCTTGCTCCTGTACGCAAGTCCTCTCGCAATGAAGGCCAACATACCATTTGCCTCCTTAACTGCTTCCTGAACCTGCATGCTTGGTTTCAGTGATTCGTGTATCCAGCTCCCTTTGTACTGCAACATTTCCCAATCTACCAACATTTAAATAACACTCTGCCATTCTGTTTTTCCTACCAAAGTGGATAATTTCACATCTGCCATGTAATTGTCCAGTCACTCAACCTGTCTAAATCACCATGAAGCCTCTTAACATCCTCCTCACCGCACACATTCCCACCAATTTTCATGTCATCAGCAAACTTGGAAATTTTACATTTGGTTCCCTCAGCCAAATCATTGATATATGTTGTGAATAGAGTCCAGCAGCACTGAGCTGCTCAGGAATGAACCTCAACAAAACCACTGCACCTCAGATCTTCTTTGCAAAAGCACATTCCAGAAGGAGATAGACACTGATCTTTTCTCCACCATGGCCACTGAAGGCAACATGTGAAGGGAGGGAGATCTGGCCCTGCAGGGAGTCCTGGAGGTACAGGGATAATGCTGCAGTAGGGTGCAGCTGACAGGGTTGATTCTCACCACCTTCTCACCACCAGCCAAGTTATGTCTTGGTACTTGTATGAAAGTTCTGTGATGAGACATTCTGCCAAATGACTTTGACCGTCTGCCCAAGGAACCATCTGACAGGATCCACCATCTCCTTTCCCCGCAGGGCCTTGAGAACATTATGTGTGGACCACTGCCTGATGGTGAAAGGTGTTTTTCTACATAAACCTCCCCATGAGGGACAGGTGGTGTGACACAGTCGAAATGAATGAAGCATTCCACAGCAACATGGCCAAACCCATTCTTCATAACACCAGTGACATAGTGTTTTCATGGTGTTTTCATAGCAAGGGTCTGTGCACAGCTTGATGCAGCTGCACACAATGGTGGCCATCAATATGAGAGTATTGTCCAGTACTTTCCCCTCTCCTTGTCTAGAGACTTGTACATTGTGTCCCTGTGGACATGGTCCATTTTTGATCCCCAGATAAAGTGGCAGATGGTTTGGGTGATTGCCAAGGTGCAGGAGTGAGGTATGAGCCAAGTCTGCACCATGTGCAGCAATACCAAGAGTACCTCACTCCTGATGACCAGGTTCTTACTCGCAATGGAGAGGAAGCGTTGCTCCTACATACCCAGTTTTTGTTTAACCATAGCTACTTCCAATTTTTAGTGCCACCCTGGCCCTTCCAAACCATTTCCCAAGTATCTTCAGATAGTCTGACCTGACGATGAAGGAGATTGGTCAGCCCAGTTCCCAAAGAACAAGGCCTCACTGAATTACTTTGGCTCCTGGGGCCAGTTCAAACTGGTCGCAGATGCTCACCAATCTGCACACTGACAGTGTATCCAAGCAGAAGACGGTGACATTGCTCATGTACAGGAAGGCTTTGACCTGAGACCATCCGCTGCCTGGGAACGTCACCAGTCTTATGCCCGGATCCTTCCTAATGGTCTTAACAAAAGGTTCGAAAGCTTTCCAATTCCCATCCGTTGATTGAAACTGATGTTTGTGTGGAACAGTTGGATCCAATTGCGGATTTCCTCCCCAAACCCCATTTGATGGATCTGTCAAAGATCCATCCCCTGGTGCAAGCTGATGAGGCAGGTTTCCACCCCCCTGTCCTGCATTTGGCAATCATAATGCTGAGCAGCATGAGGCTATCAGAGATCTTCCTGCCGGGTACAGTGCTGTCCAGATCAGGGTCGATCAACATCCCAGGGCAGACATGACCCACTTGGCGATGACCTTGGGCAGAATTTTATAATCCACATTAAGCAGCAAAATGGGTCACGAATTTCTAATTTCCTCCTTCTCCCCTTTCTGCTTGTTGAGGAGGCTTATATTGCCTTTCCTCTAGGGTTTTGACGTGCTGCCAGCTAAAAGCATACTCTCGCACACTTCCAGAAGGTTTGGGCCATTACAGTCTCACAAAATCAAATACAACTCGGCCAGTAAACCTTCGCTTCAAGGAGTTTGACTCATCTGAATGGACCTGGTGGTCTTTGTCAGCTTGTCCAGAGTTAACAGTTTGTCCAGACTCCCATGCACTGTTATCCAAGACCTCCATGATAGAGAACAGGAAAGACTGGGAAGCTATGCTGTCTATGGGTTTCTTGTCATACAGTTCAGCATAAAAAGATTTGCTGATCCTTAGTATGTCAGGCTGAGATGACATCACTGAGCGGTCTTCTTCCATCAGGCTGCTGATCACAGAACTCTCTGCATAGCCCTTTTGAAGGAATAAATGCAAGCTCATCTCATCCTGCTTCATGTAGCAGACTCTGGACCGGAAAATGACAATTTTCTCTTAACATAAAGACACTGATTCAGGCTCGGTACAGTTCCGCAGCATGATCACTAGCCTCTGATCCTAATCTCAGCAACTGCTCTTCAAACCCAGACAAGTGACTGTTGTCAGATTCTTTCACCTTAGAGAGCCTTACAGTCAACTGGTCCTGTCCACATAGAAACACTTTCCAGCAGGAGTCAGTGAGGTCTATCTAAATGCCTTCACAATTGCATAATACTATACATATATCAGGGAAGGACTACCAACAATTTTGTTAGTATTGCTGAAAAAAATACTTATTTGCCAAAGCTTTTCCTCTTGCACTCATCAGGACAATTCACAAGAAAATACCAATGTCAGGGAAACAACATATTAATGCTATATGAGAAGAGAGTGCTGATTGGTTGGCAAGTGGACTCTGATTAGTAGAGGCATTGCCATGGAGAATGCACAGTTGATTGTGACTACTGGCTGCTAATTGTGATTGTGCTGTAGAGGCAATGCCTCTACCAACTAGAGTCCACTTGCCAACCAATCAACACTCTCTTCTCATACAGGATAAATATGTTGTTTCTCCTGACTTTGGTATTTTCTTGCGAATTGTCCTGATGAGTGCAAGATGAAAAGCTTCAACAAAAATGTCTCCTTTCTCAGTAGTACTCAAGTTCTGTACTACCAAACGCCTAACTATGTTAGCATCTGTTGGTCTCTTCAAAATTAGTTTAACTTTTTGTGGATAATGCTGCGGAGCAGTAGGGTACATCTTTCATGATGGGTTTAACTTTGTTGATTAATTACTACTTATTAATTGGAAATAGCCAATAAATCAATTATTAGATAATCTCACTTAACAGATCTGTCACCTTCATCATTAAGGTATCAGCTACATATGGTACATTGAAATATAAGGAATTGCATGTTTTATTTTGTTCTGATGAAATCAAGACCCCAAATCTCTTTGACTCTACTTACACCCTGCATATAAAGCCTAGACATGCATAATAATGCAATTCTTACACCCCTTTCCCAGAACATGTCACATTTTCATTTAAGTTTCCACTATCCCTTTTCTCTGACCTCCATCAGGAAACCCTATGAGTTTTGACCAGCTACAGGAGAGCACAGCTCTTGTAGAAACCTGCCAATCTAGAAAAATAAAACTTTTCCATTCCTCCCAGATGATTTCTGCCAGGGGAAAGAGATAGGACTGCAGCTCAGTTTTCCAAAGCACTTACCAATCGACTTCCAGATTGCCCCAACCCTTATCCCAGTGGTTATTACCCTGCCCCCGCCCCCCCCCCCCCCCCCCCACCCCCCCCAGCCACTGAGGGCAACTAAACACTCAATGGATTAGATTTCAACCCCCAGTGTTAATAGTGTCAATTTTTCCAAAAGTTTATTCATAGGGCAGTCTCTAGTATTTATTTCCAGCTTAGCTTTGGAGGGTTTTGTTCCTCATTCTTTTGCCCTTGTCTAGACAACAAAATAATAAACTCAAACATTTCCTAAATAACCATGGTCACCGGTGAATTCTGCAGCAAGTCAGTTCAGACTCTTTGCTCCAACCTGATCTGTTTAGCCAGAGTCTTCAGCCTCAGTCCAGGGCAACGATTTTGTCGGGCCAATGGGGGGTCTCACCCACGAGTTAGAGAACCAGCAGGGAACCCCCCTCAATTCTGTGGGGGAGGCCCAACGGAATTGCAGTGTCCTTCAAGGAACTTAATTGGCCACTGCCATGCCTTTCCCGCGATTGAGGCCCTTGGCAGTGGAAGTCCCGCCCACTGAGAGCAGCTGGCCTCCTCAAGCTGCCAGTGCCAGCTGGAATGCTGGTGGCACTGCAACCGCCAGAGGTTCAAGATCCTGGAGGGACCCCACGCCACAGGTAAGTGAAGGCAGGATAGGGGTTATGGAGTGGGAGTTGTGGGAGAGGGAGGGTTCGGAGGCAACAGGAGGGTGGGTGGGTTTTAACACCACAGTTCGGGCACAGTGAGGGATACTGCACCCCCCGCCCCCCCCCCCCCCCCCCCCCCCCCCCCCCCAAACATGGGATGCCACTAGCAAACCCAACAGGTTTTTGCTGGGTGGTCTTCCGTGTGTGTGAGTGTGGGAGACCCATGCAGTTCCATTTAATCCCTGAGCCACCACTAAATTTCAGTGGGCCCGGGAATAATGAGTGCCAATTGGCCCACTAAGGAGCCTAATTGACATCCCACTGCCAGCGTCCGGGAACCTGTGTCAGCCCCTTCCCTTCCCTCCAACTTAATTGGGGGAGCTTTTCCTGCCGCTGGAGCCTGATGTGGGTTCGCTCCAATGATAAAGTGGGCTCAACCATCAAGGTTCCCACCAAGATCGGTTGCATAATATCAAGTGTCAGGCGTGCACTGAGGTCTCCGGCTTGGAGAGACTGCTTTGCAAAATCCAGTTGATTCCTCTTTTTGGGTGGGGGGGTGGTGAGATATACTGAGAGAAATGACTGGCTTCACATCAGCAAGGAAACTAATCCATGTCCTGAAACAGAAAGAGAAAATGTTGGAAATATTCAGCAGGTCAGGCATCATCTGTGGAGAGAGAAAGGTCATCGGCCTGAAACATTAACTCTGTTTCTCTCTTCACAGATGCTGCCTGACCTACTGAGTATTTCCAGTATTTTTTGTTTTTATTTCAGATTTCCAGCATCTGCAGTATTTTGCTGTTGTAATCCATGCCCTGGAATGGGCTGAGGAGGTGTGGGCCAAGAGGCAATACGCTGGCATTGACAACAGAGATTTATGACAACTTCGCTGAAGCAGACTTCAGTTGAAAGTGTCTCTCATTCCAATGTGAAATGCTACCTGTCACATAAACATATCTGGATGACAGATGCTTGATATACAATGTCACATTGCATCCTACATTGTACTGTCAAAATAAATTGGGAAACCAAAGAGATAAATGTTAGTGCATTAAACAACCAGATTGATTTGAAATATTTTTACATCAAACTACAAATATTTTATCAAAGGAGCATGTGCTGTTAATATTTATCAATTTCCGATGTGGTTGAGAAATCTTGTTAAAATTTACACTGCGTTAGGCTGATCTCTTATGGCATTGCGCACAAATGCTTGACACCAAATTGAATTTTCCAGATCCAGCAGGGTTAGAGATAATGGATCCAATATGAGGGACTGAGAGGTAAGAGCAGGAAGCAAATAAGATGGGCAGAGGAAGAAAATAGGAGGAGAGGAAGGGGAGGGATGACAAAAGGAGACAAGAGGGAGAGAAAGATGAGGGGCAGGAATGGGAGACAAGGGAGAGGATGAAGGAAGGAGAGGAAAAGGGGCATGGGGGATTGAGAAAGGGGAATTCAGATTGGATGAAGTGGGAGATTCTGGCATGGAACTGGGAGAAGAGATATATAGCATGTGGAGAAGAGGGGTTTCTGCAAATGGGAAATGCTGTGGAGGGATGGGGTGGGTTACTGAAACCGAAGAGGTGGAGGAGCCTGTGTGAGACTACTGAAGCTGATGCGGGAGGAAGTGGCTGAATGATTTGGAACAGTAAATGTAGCCAGTCAGAGAGTGCCAGAACAGGAGAGTTGGGAAGGTTGAGGGTCAAAAGCTTCTCAGTAATAAATCTACATCAGGAGGTGTAGGGGTGTTGAGGTCTGCTTTTCACTTAAAAGTCTGATGGTTGTGTTTGGCACCCATCAAGTAACATTGAATCAAGTCTCATCGGCCAGGGTTTTATGGCCCCGCCAGGGCATTTCTCCCCCTGGCGGATGCGGTGAACTATTTAAATCTCCGTTCAGTTTGGCGGGACCATAATATCCTGCCAGGTGGGAGGGGCTGTAAAATCTTGGCCATTGTTGTCACTCAGGCAAATAATATAATACTTACAGTACCATAAAGAGATGTAATGCCAATAATTCCTAAGAGCACTCACTGTTGCATGTATATAAGCACTAAAAGTTAAAACACATTTGCTGATGATATTTCTTATTTAGTACGATCCCAGTTAACCCATGATGTCCTTGTGCACCCCCTCAGATGACATATTTATGTATATATGTGATTCACGGCTTCTCCTTTTTTAGTAGTACAGGGAATATTTGCATCCGTTAATGGAGTTTTATTTTCTCATGGCCAGGATAAAGAGATAAGTCTTATGTTGGTTTTTCAAAGGCATGTCTCTGAGTGTCTCCATCACCTTAGACACGTCATCAATTTGTCTGGGCTTGGTCAAGATGACCATCCATGAGTTTAGTTTGGATGTGGCCTGTGGGTGTGGTTGTTCTCTCTTCGTATTTCCTCTTCCACTGTCTTGTCAGCACTTGGATGGCCCTGGAGAAGAACACAATGTCTGCTGGTATGCTTGAGGTCTCCTGTGACTCATGAGCACCGCAGGGACTGAAGTGTTTAGTGGACATGGGCAATTATTTCATTTAAATTGTAAGTTTCATTTACTGTTATTACACATTAGTAAGACAACTTGTCTGACTGATGTCCCTAACTTTGAAGAAACCCTCACAAGGTGTTGTCTGTCAGTCTTCTCCTTGGAGAGTTGACCCTGTGGTTGTTGTAGACGTTAGAACAGGTTGCATTCTGTTATGTAACTCTTTTGAGTACAAACACATTTCCATCTGTTCCTATTCAGATGAAGTTACATTGTTTCATAGTTTGCCATGGTGAGATTTGAACTCTTGATAATCTTTTAAATTGAACTCTTGATAATCTTTTAAACTACAGTTTAACCCTTTTGAGTACAAACATGTTTCCATCTGTTTCAGATGAAGTTACATTGTTTCATAGTTTGCCTTTGTGAGATTTGAACTCTTGATACTCTTTTGAGTAAACCTGTTTCCATCTGTTTCAGATGAAGTTACATTGTTTCATAGTTTGCCATTGTGAGATTTGAACTCTTGATACTCTTTTGAGTAAACCTGTTTCCATCTGTTTCAGATGAAGTTACATTGTTTCATAGTTTGCCATTGTGAGATTTGAACTCTTGAGTCTTGGGGTTACAAACCCAGTACCATAACCACTTGGCTATTTAGGCCAAGCGCATTCTGTTATGTATTGGATACATGGTCATTAAAAAACTGATTAGCCTGTTTCTATGCTCAAGTCTGGAATGAGAAACAGCTGATTCAAGTCAAACCTCTATTTACCTGTTGTGACCTTGATGGCTTTTTGAATTGCAACTGGTTGAGGCTCAGGATCATGTGACTTAGCAATGAAATCTTGACGGTTTTCAGCACTGCATTCAAGTCTCAAGAATTCTGCAGCTGCAACACTTTCAATTGCACACCCTAGGGTTGCCCCAGTGTCTCAAAGCAAATAAAAGAAATACAAAAAAATTGTGTCCCCTTTTTAGAGTGTCACAACTAATAAATGTCCAAATTATGCAAAAGGCATAGGAAGCTTATCAAAAAGCAGAATATTTACAGGATGTACCTCATATGTTGTTCATGTTTTGCAAAGATTTTAAGTGCTTCTATGTTTTATGTATCTTCCTCATCCTCACCAAGTCAGTGATATAATCACTATGGCTGGTAAGTACTAAATTGTTCTGATGCTATGGATTGTGAAGGAACTTGGTGCTCCTCCGGCTCTGCCAAAAGTTATGTTGCTTTTTGGTTCCCATTCAAGTGCTTCATTTTGATGGATCTGGGCTGGATACAGGTGTGTGTGACTATGGAACTCTCAGCCATAACTGTGAAGAAAGGAAATATGACTTAATTGTCACATTTACAGCAATAGGAATGTCTGCCAACATTTCTTAATTGTAGCAAAAAAATCTGCATTTGGCTAAATATAACCAGGATTCCAAGCCCTGCTAAGATGTTTAGCAGAATTGTTTCCCTCTGAGTTTCTGTGAAGCTGTATCATGGAAACAGCTTTGCTGTTTAACCAGTTGGATTTGCCTTGAGGTATTTCTTCCTTCCCCATAAGGAATAGGCCTTTCTGGCTGATTTTAAAGACATCAAAACGCTTATGGATGTTTAAGCACACATGTCTCAAATAATCACCAAGTAATCTATTTCTGTTCCTGTTTTGTGTATGAAGTGGTCTGATGGCCAAAACTGAGCCAATCCTTTCTCAGTGAACAGCAACACTTCAGCTTGTATTCAGATGTGTCTCTACATCATTGAATTGGCAGCATTCACAAGTCTAAAATGCTACTGGCGATATCATAGGATAGGTTGTATCCAAACTGTGTTATGCGTACCTCTGAAGATAGACATCTCTAGTGAGTATGCAGGAGAAATCCTCTAATGGTGGAAAATCTCCAATCTTGCAGATCCCCTCCAGTGCTTTCTCTTGCATGTCTGCTTGGCTCCATCAGATTGTCGTCTTTCTCGTGAACTCCCTCCCCACTCTCTCTCACACACTCCCTCTGTTGCTCTCTTCGCTTACAGTGTGGTTTCTCAGTAAAATTAAGCCTCTCGTGACCTTGTCAAAGGGCTCTGAAATCTCAGAATGTTCCAAAAACACAGTTAAGTTTAAAGTGACATCATCTTCTGGACCTCTGCTGTGTGTTGTTCAAATTCAACAATTGCCTCCTTCTAGCCTTTTGACTGGGCTGTTGCACAGTTTGGCACTCCCCGCTGCTTCCCTTAGATAAGATTTCAGCTGCTGTTGGGCTGCTTTTTAATTAACCCAGTGGGATCTTCCTGCTCTTAGACTTAGTAAGTCTTTCCTACTTAATGTGGGCCACCTGTACAAGTCCAGACATTGAGAAGCTCACCACCACCTTCTCCAGGGCAATTAGGAATGGGCAATAAATGCTGGCCTAGCCAGTAATGCCCATATCCAATAAAATTAGTTTAAAAAAAGAACTAGTAAGTTATTACAGAATGCATCTGAAAGCAGGCCCTGATAGGGACTGGGCACAGTTGCGGTAGTCAATGCTTGGTGGAACAAGGTGGTTTGTGTTTGTTGAAGAGGTGGGGGCAGTTGGTGTTTACTGAGAGCCATGAGGGAGATGGCAGTGCAGTACAACTGTCATTCGACTAGTAATACAGAAGCCCAAGCTAATGCTCTGGAGACATGGGTTCAAATCCCATTGCAGCAGCTGGTGGAATTGAGTTCAATGAATAAACCTGGAATATAAACCTCATCTCAGTAATGGGGACTATGACAACTGTCAGTGATTTTTGTGAATGCCCATCTGGTTCGCTAATGGTCTTTAGGGAAGGAAACCTGCCATCCTTACCCAGTCTGGCCTACATGCATCTCCAGATCCACAGCAATGTGGTTGACTGTTAAACTGCCCCCTGAAATGGCCTAGCAAGCCATTCAATTCAAGGGCAATTAGGAATGGGCAACAAATACTGGCCTTTCCAGCAATGCCCACATTGCATGAAAGGAAAAAACATGTTGGTGTTTGCTAGGGGATGGGGGGGTGGGTGGGGTGGCGGCAGGGGGCAGTTGGTGTTCGTGGGGAGGCTTGGGGGCAGTTGCTGTTTGTTAGGGGACTGGGAGGCAGTTGGTGGTGATGTGGGGCTTGACTTTATTTCGGTTGTACATGTTGCACTAAAACAATATCTGCCAGGACATAACAGCGAGAAATCAACAGATAGCTAAAGACAGGTGGTGTTAAAACCAACTCACATAGTTTTGGTGCTGAGAAGCAAAGTAATGAAACTTGCCTTGGCAGTACTAGAGCAATTGCTGACATCACTGGTGAGACATTGGCTACTGACTCAACATGCAAATCTCAGCCCATGAAGTGATACTTGACACCATTCACAAAACAGAGCCTGTATCAAAAAGATGTAAATATGACAAAAAGTTTATTGAAATGGGATTTACTTGGGCTGGATTCGCTGAATACCCTCAGCTGCAGTGATGTCCTAAGACCATAAGACCATAAAACATAGGAACAGAAATTAGGCCATTCGGCCCATTGAGTCGGCTCTGTCATTCAATCATGGCTGATAAGTTTCTCAACCCCATTCTCCTGCCTTCTCCCCGGAACCTTTGATCCCCTTACCAATCAAGAACCTATCTATCTCAGTCTTAAATACACTCAATGACCTGGCCTCCACAGCCTTCTGTGGCAATGAATTCCATAGATTCACCACTCTCTGGCTAAACAAGTTTCTCCTCAACTCTGTTCTAAAAGGTCTTCCCTTTACTCTGAGGCTCTGCCCTTGGGTCCTAGTCTCTCCTACTAATGGAAACATGTTCTGTTAAATAACAGCCTAAAACTATCTTCTTTACTCAGACACTTGAAAATGAAGCATGAACCAACACAAGGACAAACTGCCAAAATTCTTCAAGTGGATCCTTGTGCAGCTAACAGTTTTGTGCTTTTTAAAAAATTGTTTATGGGATTTGGGCATCACTGGCTAGGCCAGCATTTATTGCTCATCCCTAATTGCCCTTGAGAAGGTGATGGTGAGCTTTTTTTTTAAAATTTTCCACATTGCCAGATAGATGCCAGTGTTGTAGCTTATGCTAATTACATGCTAATTACATCACTAGGCATACCTAAAAAAATGAGGTGTCAACCTGGTGAAGCTCCCACACAAGACTACTTGCATGCCAAACAGCATAAGAGCAAGTGATAGACAGAGCTAAGCGTTTCCACAACTAACGGATTAGATCTAAGATCTGCAGTCCTGCCACATTCGGTCGTGAATAGTGGTGGAGACTTGAACAACTCACTGGAGGAGGAGGCTCCACAAATATCTCCATTCTCAATGATGGAGGAGCCCATCACATCAATGTAAAAGATAAGGCTGAAGGATTTACAACAATCTTCTGATGAAGATTGATCTGTTGATGATCCATCTCAGCCTCCAGTGGAGGCCCCCAGCATCACAGATGCCAGTCTTCAGCCAATTCAATTCACTCCACATGATACAAAGAAATGGCTGGATACTCCGAAGGTTATGGACCTTGACAACGTTCTGGCAGTAGTGAAGACTTCTGTTCCAGAACTTGCCGTGCCCCTAGCCAAGCTTTTCCAGTACAACTACAACACTGGCATCTACCCAGGTGGAAAATTGCCCAAGTATGCCCTGTACACAAAAAGCAGGACAAGTCCAAACTGGCCAATTACCGCCCCATCAGTCTACTCTCAATCATCAGTAAAGTGATGGAAGGGGTCATCAGCTGTGCTATCAAGCAGCGCTTGCTTAGCAATAACCTGCTCACTGACACCCAGTTTGGGTTACGCCAGCACCAATCAGCACCTGACCTCATTTCTGCCTTGCTTAAACATTGACAGAAGAGCTGAACTCCAGAGGTGAGGTGAGAGTGACTGCCCTTGACATCAAGGCAGCATTTGACCAAGTGTGGCATCAAGGACCCTAGCAAAAGTGGAGTAAATAGAAATCAGGGGGAAAACTCTCTGCTGGTTGGAGTCATACTAAACACAAAGTAAGATGGTTGTGGTTATTGGCAGTCAATCATCTCAGTTCCAGCGCATCACTGCAGGAGTTCCTCAGGGTAGTGTCCTAGGCCCAAACATCTTCAGCTGCTTTATCAATGATCTTCCTTCTATCATAAGGTCAGAAGTAGGGATGTTCGCTGATGATTGCACAATGTTCAGCACCATTCGCGACTCCTCAGATACTGAAGTAGTCCATGTTCAAATGCAGTAAAACCTGGACAATATCCTAGACTGGGCTGACAAGTGACAAGTAAGGTTCATGCCACACAAGTACCAGGCAATGACCATCTCCAACAAGACAGAATCTAACCATCGCCCTTGACGTTCAATGGCATTGCTATCATTGAATCCCTCACTATCAACATCCTGGGAGTTACCATTGGCCAGAAATTGAACTAGACTAGCCATATAAATACTGTGGCTATAAGAGCAGGTTACAGGCTCGGAATCCTGCGGCGAGTAACTCACCTCCTGGTTCCTTAAAGCCTGCCCACCATCTGCAAGGCATAAGTTGGGAGTTTGATGGAATACTCTCCACTTTCCTGAATAAGTGCAACTCCAACAACACTCATGAAGCTTGACACCATCCAGGGCATAGCAGCCCCTTTGATTGGCACCCCATCCACAAACATTCACTCCCTCCACCACCAATGCACAGCAGCAGCAGTGTGTACCATCTACAAAATGCACTGCAGGAACTCAGCAAGGCTACTTAGATGGCACCTTCTAAGCCCATGACCTCTACCATTTAGAAGGACAAGGGCAGCAGGCACATAGGAACACCACAACCTGGAAGTTCCCCTCCAAGCCACTCACCATCCTGACTTGGAAACATATCACTGTTCCTTCATTGTTACTGGGTCAAAATCTTAGAACTCCTTCCTTAACAGTACTGTGGGTGTACCTACGCCACATGGACTGCAGCGGTTCAAGAAGGCAACTCACCACCACCTTCTCAAGAGCAATTAGGAATGGGCAATAAAAGATGGCCTAGCCAGTGATACCCACATCCCATGAATGAATAAAAAAAATTATTAGGGCTTGAGTATTGCCAAAAAAAAGAGACATTTTGAAGCTTTTTGTCTGCACTCATCAGGACAATTTGCAAGAATATAAATATAAGGGGATCACAATAATTTAAACTGTATGTGAAGAGAGTGCTGATTGGTTGGCAAGTCGACTCTGATTGGTAGATGCATTCACATGAAAATTGCACCTGTGATAGTGATTGACAGTTAACTGCCAAGCATTGTTTGAAATTTAAACCATGAAACTTGACCCTGATTGATCAAGGTATTGCTCTGATGAATCAGTGAATTACTGTCACTTATTTTGTTTAGCTGACACAGGTGCAATGTGTGTACATGTTCCTTCTGTCTATAAAGATTATGAATGCTCTTTAAGCCTCATAGTGAGTTTACAAAGTCAGGTAAAGTCAGGAAAAGCTCACACCACAGCAGAGGAACCAATACTGTCTGAAGCTGCAGGCATGGTCAGCATTATGCTTGAAGAGAAGGTTCAAAAGTTAATTTAGCTACTATCATTTTCAAACAACATTGGATTCATAACGTGGCCAATGATGTTCTAACTCAGTTAGTGAACTGTGCCATTAGAAAGAGTGCTTTGCTGTGCAGCTGAATGAATCCACAGATTGCCAGACTTAACTCACCTGCTGGTATATGTGAGGTATACTTATGAAGGTGCAAAATGAGAGAACATTTTCTTCCCAGAAGCTGCCTACTGGAGCAATTGCTGCAGAGATGTTTCAATTGCCTGGCAGTTTCATAAATCAGCCTGACATTATCTGTCCACAATGGATTGGCACCTGCACCAATGGAGGAAAGTCAATGACTGGTAAGACAGGTAAAGTAGTGGCGTGTATCAGACCAGTCACTCCCAATGCAATGTAGGAGAAATGCAATGCACATTGGAAAGCACTTGCTACCAAAATCATGCCTACCAACATGAAGGAAATTCTGGACAATACTATGAAAATGGTAAGCTTAAGAAAAACTTGACCCTTGAATTTCCGAATATTTTCTGCTCCATGTAATGAGATGGGAAGAAAACATGTTGCTCTATTGATTCGATGGCTGTCATGTGGCAAGCTGTGGCACATTTCTTTGAACCTCATTCAGGTTAAATCATTCTGTACATACCACTCATCCCCACGCTCTCACTGTCTGCATCACAGGACTTGGCTCTCACAGATGGGCTATTGGTCAGATGTGTTCTCTCACCTGAATGAGTTACATCTAGAACTCCAAAGGTTGAGTGCTAGCATCTTCAAAATCCGGGACAAAATTGAGTCATTGATTTAAAAAAAAATGGAATTCCAGGCTTGCTTTGTGGACAAGAACAACACTGGAATTCCCCCAAAATATGCATGAATCCTCAATGACGATTGAACTGCAATTGCAGCACGGTATTGAAGGTTACATCGCATAACATCTCACTGAACTGGGGAGGCAATTACATGATAACTTCCCTCAGTGGGAATGCCAGTTGCTGGGCCTGCTACTCTCTCAAAACGTTTTCACGCCACAAGGCCTGTCAATAAAAGAAGAGAACCTGCTGGGCACCTCAACTAACTGCAGACCCAAGACGGAGTTCCAAGAAAAGCAGTTGGTTGAATTTTAGGGTCAAATGCAAACAGATTTTTTTTGAATTGTCAGGCAGCGATGTCAATGTTTCAATACAATTTACCACAACTTATATGTGTGAAAACAGATTTTCATCATTCACTGCAAGAATTAAAGTATCATCGTGCCTTTAAGTAGAAAGCAACTTGCAACCCAAACTGTCACCCAGCATTTGAAACATTATGCGCCAACGCTGAAACAAACAACCTCAGCCTTCGCATTAACGGCCAGTAGTATGATCAAGCCACTGTTTAAGTTATATATGTTTATTAGATTTTGTACTTTATATAAAATGCTTGGGCATTAAAAGTGTTAAAATATTCACCTTGTATACTGGCAGGAGTACATGGGCAGCTGATAGGTCTGGAACAAAAACAGAATTACCTGGAAAAACTCAGCAGGTCTGGCAGCATCGGCAGAGAAGAAAAGAGTTGACGTTTCGAGTCCTCATGATCCTTCAAGGATCATGAGGACTCGAAACGTCAACTCTTTTCGAAACGTCAACTCTTTTCTTCTCCGCCGATGCTGCCAGACCTGCTGAGTTTTTCCAGGTAATTCTGTTTTTGTTTTGAATTTCCAGCATCCGCAGTTTTTTGTTTTTATCTCTATTATTATGGTAGGTCTGGAAGGTGTTATATAGCAGATACATTTTGGGAACTGCTGCCATAGGGTAAAATAGAAGGTGAAACTTGCAGCTCCAATTATCATTTGAAATATAGTTACTGTGATTGGGAGTGAAATTGGTCTTTAACATTAGCACAAATGGCATTGAATTGGCGTTCCATTTATATATCCCATCTGATTTACTTTCCTATTGAATTTAGCGAAAACAAAAACGTTGGGCGAGGCATAATACTATTTGTCATTTTCCATTATTCCCCATTTTATGAGACTAATGATGACCACCTTCATCCAAATAGCATCTTTTCTGGCCAGTTGTGTTTCTCACTGCTGCTAAATTATGAGATTTCTGTTTAGTGATTTCCAAAAGTTGCTTGGTGACTTCTAGTCAAAAAATAAGTCCCTGTTAACTAAATACCTCGGTGAGAATATAACTTTTCATGGTTAAATTAACTTGATGAATTTATCAAAATATCTATTCAATTTAAGGGTTTTTAAAATTATCTAATTACTAGTCATTTCATCAGCATCCTGAGGCTTTGAGGTGGTTTAGACAGGTTGAGTGAGTGGGTAAATACACAGTAGATGCTGTATAACATGGATAAGTGTGAAGTTATCCACTTTGGTCTGAAAAACAGAACGGCAGAGTGTGATTTAGATGGTGGTAGATTGGGAAATATTGATGTACAAAGTGACCTGGGTGTCCTTGTACACCAATCACTGAAAGCAAGCATGCAGGTGCAGCAAGCAGTTAAAATGGCAAATTGTATGTTAGCCTTCATAGTGAGAGGACTTGAGGACAGGAGCAAGGGTGTCTTACTGCAGCTGTACAGGATCTTGGTGAGACCACACCTGGAGTTTTGGTCCCCTTACCTTAGAAAGGATATACTTGCCATGCTGTATCATAATCAGTATGTCCAAACTGCAGCTCTCCTGAGAACAAAAAGCTAGCTACCACCTAAGGTAGTTGTTTTTGTGAGACCTCTGCTCATAGCAAGTAGATTAGACGTAGCATATTGTTTATAAACTGGGAGTATGGAGCGTTTTGCTGGTTGAACTGACTTGAACTAAAACCAACCATTGGTCTTCTGGAGGGAGGTGGCATTTTCAGTAAATCCAAAACTTCAGTGAATTGGACAAGAGCATTGATGTAATGTTTTTTGGTAGCTGGTACCACATTTTCAGTTGAACGCTGACAAATGATGGATTGTCCTGATAATTCTGTCATGGCATTGTCATGTTATTTAAATTCAAATATACATGTAATGTTGAACAGGTTGTAGAAGCTTTGACCAGCTTCTGGATTAGAAATATGTAATGCATGTGAGAAAGTGCTATGGTAAAGAATATGTTTTACAAAGGATATTACATTACAAGAAAACTATGCTGAGGAAGGCCATTCAGCTCATCTGACCTCAGTCATTCAATCACCTCCATTGTTCACCTCCATTGCATCTTCCAATTGTTCCTTAAATAATTGCAGAATTTATTTCACCCCATTTAGAAATCCATTTCAAGAGTTGGTGGTTCTGAGAAATTTCCTTATTGTCTCTAAATTTGACAATCATTGGTATAAACATAGAAATATACGAACATATGAACATATGAAATAGGAGCTGGAGTAGGCCCATCATGCCTGCTCTTCCATTTAATAAGGTCATGGCTGATCTGTTTTTGTTTTGAATTCCAGATTCCCATCTATCCCGATAACCTTTGATTCCCTTGCCTAACAAGAATCTATCTACCTCCACCTTAAAAATATTCACTGACCCCACCTCCATCACCTTTGGAGGCAGAGAGTTCCAAAGTCGCACAACCCTCTATGAAAACCTTTCTCCTCACCTTTGTCCTAAAAGAGTGACCCCTAATTTTAAAACAGTGCCCCCTAGTTCTGGACTCGCCCACAAGAGGGAGCACCTTTCCTTGTCCACCTTGTCAACACCGTTCAGGATCTCATATATTTCAATCAAATCACACCCCACTGTTCTAATCTCCATTGGAAACAAGCCCAGTTTGTCTAACCTTTCCTCATAAGACAACACACTCATTCCAGGTATCAATCTACTGAACCTCCTCTGAACCACCTCTGATGTATTTACATCCTTCCTTAAATAAGGAGACCAAAACAGCACACAGTATTCGAGATGTGGTCTCACCAATGCCCTGTATATCCAAAGCGTAACATCCTTACTTTTATGTTCAATTCCTCTTGCAATAAATTCCATTAGCCATCTTAATTACTTGCTGTACCTGTATACTAACTTCTTGTGACTCATGCACTAGAACACCTAGATCCCTCTGCACCTCAGAATTCTGCAGCTGTTCTCTGTTAACGTAATACTCTGCTTTTTTATCCTTCCTGCCAAAGTCAACAACTTCACATTTTCCCACATTATACTCCATCTGCCAGACTTTTGCCCACTCACTCAACCTGTCTGCAACCTCATGTCCTCTTCACAACATACTTTCCTACCTATCTTTGTGTCATCTGCAAATTTAGCTACCGTGCCTTTACTTTCCTTATCTAACTTCCTCTCATATTCTAATTTCTTTCTCCAGATTAACCTTTTAGCCACTCTCTGCCATTCTTTATATTCAGACCAATCATCTGACCTGCCACTTATCTTTGTACAGTTATAAACTTTTTCCTTAAGTCTGATGCTTCCTTAGTTAACCACGGGTGGTGGGTCATTCTCTTAGAATTTCTTTATTGTAGGAATATATTTATTCTGAGTATTCTGAAATATCCTCTTAAATGTCTGCCACTGCTTCTCTATTGATCTATCCCCCATGCTAATATCCCAGTTGACCCCAGCTAGCCCAGCCTTCATCCCCACATGGTTGCCCTCATTTAAGTTTAAAATATGAGTTTTAAACCCACTCTTCTCCCTTTCAAACTGGATGTAAAATTCAATCACATTGTGGTCACTGCTACCTAGGGGTGCCTTCACTCTAAGGTCAGTAGTTAATCCTGTCACATTATACAATACCCAGTCTAACATGACCTGCTCTCTAGTTGGTTCCAGGACTTGCTGCTCTAAGAAACTATTGCAAAAGCATCCTATAAACGCATAAACTCCTCATCCAGGTTACTACTGACAATCTGATTTTTCCAGTATATATGTAGATTAAAATCACCCATGACTATTGCCATCCCTTTATCACAAGCACCCAATATTTCTTCTTATATACTTTGTTCTACATTGTGGTTACTGTTACAGGGCCTGTAGACCACTCCCACCAATGACTTCTTTCCCCTGCTATTCCTCATCTCTACTCAACCGATTGAACGAAGATCATCTCTAACTGTTGCACCAATGCTATCCTTGATTAGCAGTGCTACCCCTCCACCTTTACCTAGCTTCCTATTGTTCTTGAATGTCATATACCCGCTCAATATTGAGGACCCAATCCTTGTAACCCTGCAGCCACATCTCCTTATTGGCTATCAGATCATGGGCAGAATTTTTCCAGTCAGTGTGCGGGGGCGGGCCTGCCACGCGATCAAATGACGTGCGATGACCTCAGGCGTGCATCCCGTCATCATCATGCAGTCCCACGATATTTCGTTCAGCGGGCATGCACTGGAATTGGCCGCGCGCCTGCCAAAATGTAAACGGTCTATTAAGGCCATAAAGAAAGTATTTCATGTGCCCCTTACATATGGAATCTTACAGCACAGAAGGGGGTCATTCTGCTAACGTTTTGAAATGGCTGCCTAACTTAATCCCACACCCCACAATTTTCCCCATAACCCTGCAAATTACTTCTCTTCAAACATGTGTCTAATTGTCTTTTGAAAGTTCCTATGGAATCTTATTCCACCAACCTCTCAGGTAGTGATTCCAACTCTTAACAACTATTCATGTGAAAACATTTGTCATTTTCCCTCCAGTTCTTTTGTCTATAATTTTAAATTTATACCCTTTGTTTATCGACGCAGTTGCCAGAAAAAACACCTTTTCCCTATTTATTTCTATCAAACCTCCTCATAATTCTTAATACCTCCATTGGTTCTTCTCGTAGCTATGTCTGCTCCAGGAGAACAATCTCTCTATATAACTAGAGTCCGTCCTCCCTGGTCAACCTCCTCTGTACCCTCTCCTAAAATGTTATGCCTGGAATTGAACACAATACATCAGCTCAAGCCTAATTAGTGATTAGTAAAGGTTTAACATGGCTTCCCTGCTCTTGTATTCAATACCCATATCTACAAAGTCATGTATCCCATTACACTTTCCTAACCAACTCATCATCCTGCGCTGCCACCTTCAAAGATTTATGAATTTGGATCTCAGGCCCCTCAAAACCATACTATTTAGGTTACCCTGTCTCTCCACATTGTTCCTCCCAAAGTGTCTCACTTTGCACTTATCCACATTAAATTTGTTTCTGCCCATTTCACCAGGCTGTCTATGTTCTGAAGTGTGCTACTATCCTCATTATTTATTGTGGGTGAGATGTTCCGACCACGCCCTGAACCCTCATCGACCAAAGTGGTTGGCTGGCTCCAGTATTTTCGGGCCCATCCACCTCTATTCCCAACCTAAACGGGGCTCGGAAATCCTGCCCTTCCTCACAGCTTATTTTCCCAACTAGCTTTGTATTGTCAACAAACTCGGATACATTGCACTTGGTCATCCAAGTCATTAATATAGATTAACAGCTGAAACCCAAGAACTGCTCCTTGTGGCACTTCACTCTTTTCAGCCTACCATTCTGAAAATGATTGGATTTTTAATGCTCTCTTGTTTTCTATCTGGTAACCAATCCTCTCCCCAGGTAAATATATTATCCCCAAACCCATTAACCCGTATCTTGTGCAACAACCTTGTGTGGCACCTTATCAAATGGCTTTTAAAAATCTAAATATGCTACATCCACTTGTTGTCCCTTTGCTATCCTCTAACATCCTCAAAAAAACCTATTAGATTTGTCAAACATGAGTTCCATTTCATAAAACCATGTTGACTCTGCCTAATCATATTTTGATTTTCTAAATCGCCTGTTACCACTTTCTTAATGACTGATGACTGTGGTTCAGTGTTTTCGCTCTCCCGCCTATCTTGAAAGAAAGACTGCATTTATATAGCACATTTCATGACCATCGGATGTCTCAAAGTGCTTTACAGCTAGTTAATAACTTTTGAAATGCAGTCATTGTTGTAATGTGGGAAACTTGACAGCCAATTTATGCACAGAAAAATATGATGTCACATTGAGGAGTGACTGAGGCTAATTCTGTCGTTTGCAGGCTAAGGCAATGGAAGAAGTGTTCCCTGACATCAATCATTGTGTCAGGTCATTGAACATTTCTAGCAACATATCCAGGTCCTTGGGCTTTGTTTTCTGGCATTTTCCTTCACAGCTATCTTTTGACCACATGTGAAGGGCCTCCTGGCCCCTTGCCAGGACATATCTCCTTTCCACCTCCTCCAACAAGATGTCTAGTGCAGCATCTGAAAACCAGTGAGCCCATTCTCTTAAGAGATGCAGACAGGCTTTAAGCTGTGGAGGCCAGCTTTGAGTAGTGCTGGGAAGTTGGAATTTTGGGGCTGTGCTGATGCTTGCAGCCAATGCTGACTGCAATCAGAAATCATGCTGATAAGCAAGCAGCACAGTGTACTGCCTGAATTTCAAATGATTGGATTATGTTAATTGTGCATTGCAACCCTGTGCCTGTTTGCTAGGGCTATTCAATTTAGCCCCTACAGGGTTTATGGAAACAGGTCAATGCGACAGTATAATAAGATTTTCTTGCGGGTATGAATGTTTGATTATTCATAATCATTGTCCTCTGAGGTGCATCATGTGCTGTCGGACCCTGTAACTGATCACTCTAACAAAGTACTAGAGGAGATCTAACTCCAAGATATACTCCTGCTTCTCCTTCCCTCTCTAACAAACGACATCAGTACACTTACCTTTTTTTCAATGGCGTAACTAACTTCAGATAACAGCGGTTTTTTAAATAAAAAACCTTCCTTGGACCCTGCTGTCCTTGAGCATTATTTTTGGAAATTATTATGCAAGATAGAAATAGGCCATGGAATACACACTTGTTTTCGACAAACTAAAATTCTCCTTCAGCTCTCTGCGGGCTCATTAATCACATTAATCATCCATGTAATGAAGGAGTGTTTGCTGCACTCAGCCTTTGATTTTAACAAAGTTGGTCTTTTTCAGCTTATTGACATATTGCCCCATTTCTCCTGCTGCGTCTGATGAGCGCTGACATTGAGAAATCCCATCCATCGGGGAAAATATGTAGATTGAGATTTCACCCTGCAAATCTCTTTTGAGCTAAAGCTTTAACATTTCTTTCTTTTCTCCAAAGGTATATTATGCAGGCATGGATAAGAGTAAAAACAAAGAACAATTGGCTTTCAAAAAGTTCCAAATTGTCTCATACTTCAGCCTTCCTTTTAGAAAGATCCATGACATTTCTAATAGCTTTAATACATGAAGCTATTTTTCTCCATTGAAACATCAGTTAAATGCTAAACTATGTTAATTACGTAATGTTTACAGCACACTGGGCCTATCCTGGTATTTAAGCTCTACACCAGCCTCCTATCATCCTTCTACATCTAACCCCATCAGCATATCCCTCTGCTCCTTTCTCTCTCATGTGTTCGTCTAACATCTCCTTAAATACACCTGTGCCAGTAATCTCAACTATTCCTTATGGTAGTGAGCTCCACATTCTAACCGTTCTCTGGGTAAATAAGGACAGGTGGGGGTAGGCGGCGGAAGGTTGGGAAGCCGGCCGCTGCCCGCGATCGAGGCTGGAAGGCGGTTTCGCACTGGCGGGCCAATTAAGGCCCGCCCAGTGTGAAACGTGAGCAGCAGCGCTCAGCGCTGCCTCTGCAGGCGGAGGGCTGGGAGTGCGAGCAGGGCAAGCGCGAACTTTGCGTGTGCACGTGAGCGTGTGCTTGAGAATCTCCCTGAAGCACGGAGCTGCCTCAGGGAGATGAAGAATAAAAAAAAACAAAGATATGAAAAATGCAATAAAACCTATCCTGGCCCATGTGACGTGTTATTAATTAAATCTTAAATTTTTTATTGGCTTTAGGAAACCTCATCCCGCCCATGGATGAGGTTTCCTAAAAAGTGCAAAGGCCGCTTGGCCTTTTCGCCTGCCCGCCAATTGTACGATTGGACGGGCTGCAAAAAATGTCAGCCTATTGATGCTTTAATAGCCTTAACAGGCCTTTTATTTGTCAGCGGGCACGCTGCCGATTCCTGCGCCCACCTACCAAAATACCACGTTACTGCACATTGACGACAGGACACTCGGCGGACATCAACACGCATCATTTTATGCTCGAGTGGGTTGGGCGTGCACCCATCCACCGAGCTAAAAATGTTGCCCTAAGTTTCTTCTGACTTCCTTGTTGGATTTATCCATGACTATCTTATGTCCCCTAGCTCTAGCCTCTAGTGGAAACATCTTCTCTATGTCTACTCTATCAAACCTATCGCAGGGTGCAGTAGTGGCTCCTTTATTTTCCCTGGTATATATCAATGATTCAAGCTTTTTGTAGTGGGCATGACTAAGAAGTTTGCTGATGATACAAAGATTGAACATATGGTTGATAACAAAGAAGAAAAATAGTGAAAGGAGGTATCAATGGACCGGTCAGGTGGGCAGAAATATGGCAAATGGAACTCAATCTGGAGAAGTGAGAGGCAATGCATTTTGAAAGGGCAAGCAAGGCAAGGGAATACGTAATAAAAGATCAGCAACTCGGGAATGTGGAGGGGCAGAGGGACCTTGCAGTGCATGACTACAGATTCCTGAAGGCAGCAGGACAGGAGATATAGGAGGTAAGAGGGCATATGGGGTACATTCTTTATCAGTTGAGGCGTAGAATATAAGAGCAGAGGGGGTTCTGCTAGAGCTGTATAGAACACTGGTTAAGCCTCAGCTAGATTATTGCGTATAGTTTTGGCTACCATATCACAGGAAGGATGGGGTAGTAGTTGACAGGATACAGAGAAAATTTATGAGGATGTTACCAGGACTGGAGGATTTTGGCTAAGAGGAAAGATTGGATAGATGGAGTTTGTTTCCTTTGGAACAGAGGAGACTGAGGAGAGATTTAATTGAGGTGTGTGGAATTATAAAAGTTCTCATTACCTTAGTAGAGAGGCCAACGACCACTGGAAAAAGTCTTAAAATAATTAGCAGAAGGTTAGAGGGGAGTTGATGGGAATTAGTTTCTCACCCAGAGAGTGCTGGAGACCTGGAACTCACTGCCTGGAAGAGTGGTAGAGGCAGAAACCCTCATACCATTGAAAAAGTACTTGAATATTCATTTAAGTGCTTAAATAAGGCTACGACCCAAGCGCTGGAAAGTCAGTTTAGCCTGCATAGTTCCTTTTCGGTCAGCGGAAACACAATGGGCTAAATAGCCTCTTTCTGTGCTGTAAATTTCTGAGATTCTATAAAACCTTTCATAATCTGAAAAATCTTTATCAGGTCATCTCTCAGACTTTTTCCAGAGAAAAGAGCCCAGTCTGTTTGATCTTTCCTGATTAGGAGAAACTCTTAGTTCTGGTATTATCCTAGTAAATCTTTCTCACACCTCTCCCCAGTGCTTCTCATTTCCTTTTGATAAAATAGGGACCAGAAGTGCTCCCAGTCCTCCAATTGTGCCTTAAAGAAGGTCTATACAAGTTTAACCTAAAACTTTTCTGCTTTTCATTTCCATCCCTTTAGAAATAGACCTCAGTGCTTGGTTTGCTTTTTTATGGCATTATTAATCTACAAGTCTATTTTTAGTGGCTTGTTTATCTGGACTGCCAGATCCCTCTAATCCTCCTTCACATTTAGACACTTAATTTCCAAGGAGTATGTAGCCCCCTCATTCTCCATGCCAAAATCTACTGCCTTAACTGTGTTTATTCCTGTCTTCTTATATGTTATTGTGGCCCTCCTCTGTATTAACAATAATCCCCCAATTTTGGGTCACCCAAAAGTTTTGAAATTGCACTTTCGATTCCTGAGCCCAAATCGATTATGAATAAGAGTGGTCTCAGGCCCAGTGAAACGCTTTTATCCAACTTGGGCCAGTTTGCGTAACTACTTCAAACCCACGCTCTATTTTCTGTTTTATAGCCAGCTTGCTATCCATTCTTGACCCCTGACTTCATATGTTCTGACCATAGCCATGAGTCTAGTATGTGGTACCTCACTGAAGATCTTTTAAAATCCAAATACATTGGGCTGGGTTTTAATTGAAAAAAAAAACAGCAGGCAGAGTCGGGAATGGCAGGGGAGGGTTGCATTAAAGTGGCAGAAATCCGTTTCCCAACTCAAACCTGCCTCAGCCCACTTTCCAACTGCTTTTCAGGCCATTCCTGGCTTTAACTGAAGCTGGAAGGTGCTCGGGTGCAACCTGACCCAAGAGCACACCTTGCAGCTTTATACACAATAATAAGACTGTGAGCCTCATTATTGTGCAGCGTTTGAAATTTGGCAAATGTTAGTCGGGTTTCCTGAGTATCAGGGAACCTGGGAGCTTCCTCAAGGCAAGGACTTGGAGGATTGAACGGGTAAGTGCTTTCAGCCTGACCTCCCGCCCTCCCCCACCGGGAACTGCAGCCCCTTCCTGTCGCCACCCCTGGGGTCGGCCCCCGTTCCTGGCACAGACTGTGGCCGCAAATGACCAGCTTCCTGCCCGGCTAAAGGCCCACTGTCTTTCAAGCCGGGACTCCGGGCATGGGAACGATCGCTGACGTCTCTAAAATGCTGTGGGAAAAAAAAAAATCGAAATCCACAGCATGAGGGCGGTTCTGAGTGGTGAATCCCCCCTGGCTTTCTGACCGACCCAGTCCCTGAAAATTCTGCCTACTGCATCTTCTGCATTACCCAGTCCAGCTGCAGTGCTGGAGAAACCTGGCACTGTCTGCCCTTTCACGATCAACATCACTAAAAAATAAAAACAGGCTCTCTGAGCATACCATATTGCTGTTTGTGGAAGTTGTCAGTGCACAAACTGACTGCTGCGTTTCCTACCTGTGGGTCTCCGAATGTTCCCGTCCTGCCCGTGACAATGCCTGCTGGTGACGGGGCCACAAAATCCCAGCAGCAAATCAAAAGCACCTCACTGACAGTAAAGTACTTTGAGGGATAACCTGAGGTCATGAACAATGCTATATAAATGCACCTCGTCTACCTTTTCTGTTAAAGAATTCAGTAAGGTTGACCCAACAAGTTTTGAAATCCGTTCTTATTATTCTTTATTGCATTTTTAGTTTCCAGATGTTTTGCGATTGCATTTTTTGGGTAAGGGTTCTTTCAAATATTTCTTGCCACCAGCTGTAATCCAACTGGCTGTTGGCTCCCTGTGCTAGTTCTATGACCCTTTTTAAATATAGAACTCACCTTAGCTGTCCACCGGCCCTCTGACACTATTCCCTTTTCTAATGGATTTTTCAAAATAGGTAGTAGCACCGCTGCTATCTCTGCCCTACAATTTTTAATATGCATGGATGCAATCCATTCAGCCCAGGGGTTCTATGCTAGGTTTGATTAGCTTTCTTCAATTATCATCCCCACCCCCCCCCCCCGCCACCACCACACCCCACCTTTCTATCTTAAATGTTTTCACATCTTTGTCGATCTTCTCTCCCGATGTCACGTCTACCCTGTTCAAGTCCCTGGTGAATGTTGAGTCAAGGTAATTATTTAATATTCCTGTCATTTTGCTGTCATTATCTGTAAGTTTATCATGTGTTTCCCAATCCTGATTTTTCTTTGTTGTTTATATATCTGTAGAATACTTTATTTCTTTTCGTATTCCTTAATCATTTAAATTTTGTAGTTTATCTTTGCCTTCCCAATTTTTCTGACTATTTTCCGGCCCTTTTCTGTATTTCCTTTGTCATTCGCTCCATTATTCCCTGTGCAGTCAGTGCATGGTTTTTCTCTCAGCTTCAATTTTTCCCTTCTTTCTTCCATTCATCCATGGTGTGTCATTATTTGTTGGTTTGTTCTTGCTTTTTATCCATCACCTTTTTTTAACTGTTTTCCTCTGCTGTTCTATTTCTGTTAGTTTACGTTTCATTCTCACCCTTTTTAAATGAGCTTTATTCCCCAATTTCTTACTTCGGTCAGAATTTTCCGGCGGCCCTGTTGGAGTCAGGCATCATGGCAGGCAGGATGGGCGTGGTTGGGGGGGGTGGTGAATATGATGGGAATGCCAAAAATCAGGTTCACGCTGTTGTGAAACCAGTTTGTGATCATCCATTTCACTCATCAATTGTGGGTCATGTTTCCCACCGCTGCATGTCAGGAATGTCATTTTAATATAATTAAATCTAATTACAAGCCCTGCTCGCTGGAATCACCCATCCCACGTCAAACTTAGCCCTCACGCCGGTGAGACTTCAGAATAGCACGCTTCACGTCTGCCTTTGAAAGGTGTGCCTCTGGCAACATGAACGTCGAGGGGAACTCAGAGGTGAGTGCACACAACCTTGTGCAGCACTCGTGAGAATCGCCCGTACGACATCAAGGAAGAGGCGCTGCACATTCGCGGGAGGCACAGGCAAGTCGCTTTTTCCCAGCTGGCTTTCAGTGCGGTGCCAGGGCAAGGGCTCCAATGCGGGTTAGCTGGTTTGGGATGGGGGGGGTTGTGGTACACAAGGCAGCCCAGACTGAAGGAAATACTCAAGCAATGTCTAGGGGATGTTGGGGGGGGTGGGGTGTTGGCAGGGTTGAGGGAAGCAGCTACGCACTTGGAAGTGTTTGTCAAAAGTGAGCATTCTTCCACAGCTAAGACCGTTCAGCTGCAGCTCCATTGACATGTTTGGAATTGGGCCTCTGAAGCTTTTCTGCTCACTCAAGCAACACAAAAGCATGAAAATGCCACCAAATACCGCAGAACCTTACATCCCTCAGAAGCAGACTAATGTGCATTTTAAAGGGCAGCAGCGCAATTGGCTGACTAGGCAAGCTGCATAATCCACATACTAAAGGTATCCATGGCGCAGTTACTGATGGAGGCACTTACGGCCCCTTACAATGTCTCTATTAAAGTGTGGACCAGTACGGTTGAAGCTAACAGCGCAGCCTTGCAGTGTGGGTTTGGAGAATGCCTGTGCCTGAGCTGAGAGCACAGTAAGCAGCCCAATGGATGAAGCTGCTGCCAATCAGTCAAGTGGAGTGGGACGGAGGTGGATAGGGTCTCGGACAGCCAACGAATGCGCAACACATTGGCCATTCAAGTGGTGGCCAGTGCTCTCCTGCATGTGTGGAAAGGCCTTCAGATTTAAACAAGTGAGGTTCCTAGTACACCCGTGCTAACCCATGCTTCTCTCACACAGCTGAAGATCCACAGGGAACCATCGCTTGTACGCATCTCACTGGACCCAAGGTCTGTAGACAGTGCTCGTCATTTCTGCAGGTGACTGAGAAGCAGTGTCACCAAAGACTGAGCATTTGGTGCCACAACGACACGAAGGGCATCCTCCGCCAGTGGCCGTGAAAGTGTCCGCAATGCTCAATTTTTACACCAGTGGCTCTTTCCAGGGCTCCACAGGTGACCTGTGTGGGATCTTGCAATCCTCCACGCACAAGTGTGTCCAGGAGGTCACGGACGCCATCATCACAAAGGTACAGAATTTTGTGCATTTCACTCGGGATCAGGAAAGCCAGGAAGCAGGAGCGCTGGGATTTGCACAGATCTCAGGTTTCCCACAGCTGCAGGGTTCCATCGACTGCACTCACATGGTTCTTTGATCTCCGTGGCAACAAGCAGTCAACTATGTCAACCACAAAGGCTTCCACTCACTGAATGTTCAGCTGGTGTGCGACCACCACAAATACATCCTGCAGGTCTGAGCACAATTCCCAAGGAGGGTCCATGACTCTTACATCTTTAGCAGGTCTCAGATCCCTGACATCTTCCGGGGTCCAGAGAGGCTGCGGGGTTGGCTCCTCGGGGACAATGGCTACTCATAGAGGACGTAGCTGACGAAACCTGTGTGGCAGCCTCAGACTGCAGCAGAGCGACAGTATAATGAGGCTCATGCCTCGACCCAGACATTGGTGGATCAAACAATAGGCATTTTGAAAATGAGGTTCCGGTGCTTTGATAGGTCTGGTGGAACACTGCAACACAGTCCCCTGAGGGTGTCGCGCATCATCGTCACTTGCTGCGTGCTCCACAACCTAGGGAGGGAGGACCTGGCTGAGGAGGAGTTGGAGGAGCTGGATGTCTGCTCCAATGAGGAGGATTCAAAAGGGGATGTCGGAGATGAGGTCCTCAAAGGCAAGAATGATGGCAATGAGACGATTGCACTGATCAGACGAGGCAGGCATGCTTGGAAGTCCCTCACAGCTGCAAGGTTCATGGAGGATAATGGTGAGATGCAGTGAGGACGGTCCTGACATCCTCACCTTACATCTGTGAACGTTTGACTCCTGTGTGTCTCAGGGCAGCGCACATACCCTCAGTGCTCAGGCTCAAGTCATGGAGGGGCACCGGAGGACATAATAATCGCTAGATTGCAGGAGGGTGATGACGACATGCAGTGAGGTCACTCCATAGATCTTCACACAGCCTCTGAGAATGTCTGACCCCTAACTGGCTGAGGGCAGCTCACTTGTGCTTTGTGATCAGGGTCATATCATGGAAACACAGCTTTAAATGCGCCTGATCCTTTGTCAGCCTTCAGCACCTGACCCCTTCAGGAGCCCAGCATCACTGGTCCCAGATGCTGAAGAGATGGGGGCCAGCCCCACCACACAGGTGCTGAGAGCACACAGAGAGAATGACGGAACTCTGTGATGCCTTCCCAAAATATTCTGGTAGCAATGACCAGCACCAGTGAGGTGCAGACATCACTAATGTGTCCAGTGAGTGTGAAGCCAGACAATCACTTTGTTCTGAAGGTTACACACTGCACAGGGGAGAGGCCCTGGATTGAGACACATGCCTTTATATTGTGCAGGAATCAAGGTTTCACATCTGAGCGACAAGAACACAGTTCATCAGTGTAAGGAGCAATAAGAGACATTCTTGGGTTAATTATAATAGCGAACATTAAGTACAAGTGATTAACAAATCATGCCCATGCTGTGTAATTAAAAGAGTTACATCTTCTTAACAATCCTAACTCTGCTGCCACAGCTTGGTGCTCCCCGGACATCCACAGAAGAGGTAGAGGCAGTCTGCTGACTGCTATGTCCTGTCTGTGATGACCTTGATGGGCGTCCTCTGGAAGGCCGAGACCTGGAGGGCCCCGGCCTGCTTTCGGTCCGTGGCAGTGGCACCCTCCTTGGACAGTGGAGCTGGGGTAACAGGAAGAGGGGATTCGGATGAGCCAGACACTTCCGATCTTACCTGGATGGATGGTCCCAAGGTGCTCACCTGCTGATCTTCCTCCCTATGGGGCCCATGGGCCCCTGGCTGACTCCTTGAAAAGAAGGGGAAGCTCTCCTGTTGACACTGTTGGAGGCTAATTATGCCATCAGGGATGGTGTTTAGCCCATGCAGCAGTGCAGGACTGATGTGCTGGATCAACGTCTCACTGGCGGCTGCCATCCTACTAGTGTTGACCTAGGTGCGTTGGCATGCCGGTGCTATCACCTCAGACTAAAAGTGGACAGACTCCTCCATTGTGCCTTGCAAATGAGGAGTGCAGCGAACATCCCTTCCTGATGTTCCCAGGCTTGCCTTTGCAGCTCCAATGACTGAGGCATAACCAAGTCCAGAGGCTCGTCATCTAACTCGGACTCAGCAGACTTTTGGACTCAGCAGCCCACTGAGTGCTCAAAGCTGGGAAGTCCCTGCCTCTGCCTGCTGTGGATCAGACAGTGTGATGTGCTCACCAGGCTGCGACCCCGAGGCTACACTAGAACTCGGTCCCACCAAGGTGTTTGTCTCTGCACTGGTGGAGGGTGTGGGTAAGCGCTGTGATGGGTCTTCAGTTAGGGCATTATCAGATTTTTCTTCTAAGTGTCTTCAGGACTTGAGTCAAGGGCCTAGCTTGTGGACTACCTCAGCTGCTACCCAACCGTGCCTTTGAAAGCAAGGAGAGATAACTAGTGCATGGCAGGGGACTGTGGAACAGGGGAACTGACTCACAGCATGGTTGTCTGATGGATGTTGCACTGCTGGATCTTCACTTGGTTGAGCACCATCCACCTCACTGTCAGCACAGGAGCAGTGCACATCATTGTCGACCAGCTGGATGACTCTATCTTCCAAGTCTACGGGGACTTTGGTGTCAGGCATTCCTCCCACCAGTCTGCAACCTCTCCCTTTTGTTGTGTGCCAGCTTGTCCTGCATGAATACTGATGGAGAAAGTGCAAGCAGGACCCCTGCCAGGCCAGATGAGAAGGATGCCTGGCATGTGTGAGTGGTGAGTGGAGCCATGGCCAGGATGAGGTCACCATCGGCAGGGCAGATGAAGGTGTGTGTGAGAGAGTGAATGGTGATGTCACTTGAACTGGCAGTGAGTGAGATCCCTGTGGATGTGTGATGTGTTTGTGAGTGTGTCAGTTGAGAGTGATGAGAAGAGTGACTTACCCTAGCGGAACGGAGATCATTCATCCTCTTTTGGCATTGGGTGGCTGTCCTCTTTTGCATGGCGTTGGCACTGACCACTGCTGTCACCATCTCCCATGCTGATTGGTGACCTTGCTTGGCGTTCTTCACCCGGAGCGGGCATTGAGGACTTCATGGCGGGCCCTCACTGAATCCAGTAGGCACCCGAGGGAGGCATCACTAAATCTGGGGGCAGCAGGTCTCTCTCCTTTGGCGGCTATGACTTTGTATGTAGCAGCATCTGAGCCCTTAGAGAGAGCTAGCTCTGTGCAGGGGCACTCTTTAAAAATGGCGCCCAGATTACTGAAGGCCTGAGGTGTTGGTGGAGTGAGTGAATTAGAGGCCACCCACCAGCGACCCAGCATATTTCTCAAGAATGCATTATTAATAAGGCGGGATGCGCTGGGATTGGGACAACATGGTGTGAAAATCCATCAATGTTTCACTCATCCAACTTCCAAGGGATTCAATGTTTTTGTATAAAAAGACAAATTAAGTCAGTTAAATCTGATATGAGACTAGGTACAATGGGTCAGATGCTAACTGTTAGCTGTGGGATCTAGACGTAAACCCAATCCAGATTGATGGCATTCAAGTGTCAGTGAGTGGCCTATGTGAGCTGAAGTTGGGAAGTTTTTAGTGAACATGGCAGAGGGAACGTTATTCTACATGTAGCTCTGCTACGTTTGAACTGAACTATTTGCCCAATGCTAATGTATCTCTGTTACTATAAGGTCTTACCCCTCTCAGAATTCTAATGCTGGACCCACCTCAACACACATCAAAGACAAGAGACTCTCACCCTCTGGGAGTGGACTTGAAATAAGATCTAAATCCTAGAAAAGATAGTGCCCTACCCAAAGTCCCCTCTAATTCTGTTATTGTTTGCCCAGCCGTGCATGTTGTAATATGCCTTTAAGGGATGTCAGCGTGACATCACTAGAAGCAAAATGTCACCCATTCTTAGTTTCACGTTTGCTGTGAGCAGAACACACTTACAACTCTGATGCCTTCAAGCCTTATACCTATGTGTAACTGTTCTCATGCACCTAGTCTTAATAAATGAACACAAAACATGTATGTGTATGACAAATCCCTTATGAGCTTTGTATCTTGTACAGTAAATAAGCCCAAGTTATTATATCATTATAATAACACAACAGAACACACATAACAAAAAGAGCCAACTTGTGCTCAGCCTGTGGGAACTTCTGGTTTGCTGTGTGGCTGTGCAGCTTAGAGGGTGCATTTGTTCTAATGCGTAGCATTAACCATCCTTTTGTTCCTCGATAAAATTCAAGGCAAAACATGACAAAGGTAATAATGCCTTATGATGTAATCCCAATGAGGTCCATGAGAAAATAATATATATTCATTCAGCACCTCTCATGTCCTCAAGACATGCCAAAGCACTTCACAGGCAATGAATTACTCTTAAACTGCACTGGTTTGTAGCAGAGGTGACAGCCAATTTATGCACAACAAGGTCTCATGAACAATCCTGAGATGAATGACCTGTTAGTCAATTTTAGTGGTATTGGCTGAGAGGCAAATGTTGATTGTCGAATATTTGCTGAAATTGCTAAGTATGCCTTCAAGAACATGAATTACTTCTGATGAGGAATGTCCGATCGAGATTCAGCCATTATGCTGAGATGGATGGAAAGCTAAAGTACGATCTTTATGCACAAACATTGCAAAACTGACTGTTGCTGTAAATTTTAACTATAGAAAGTTGCAAATAGGAAGACTTCAACTGATGAGCTGAATACTTAAAAACAACAACTGGGCAGTTTGTAAATTAAGTTACAAGGCAGAGTGTAAAAGCTTGTTGCTCACTGTATAAGATTCCTTATTATAACTTTCCCATTCTGGTAGCAAACATGAAACAGATGAAAAGTAAGTCATGGAACGGCTATGTAGAAAGGGAGTCGAGATATGTCTGTTGATAAGAGGAACAGTAAGTTGAATTACTTTGGGGAAGGGTTTTTCACTAGTGTTGTTATTGTTCTCATTTTTTTTTCTCAGCTTACGCAGTTAAATTGTTTATATCCAGAAAAGTTTACATTATAAAAAAGGGCTTGTATTTGATGGCCCTTTCCTGACCAAAACAATTGAACTAACATTTGAATTGACACGGTGGTCGGTAAACCTCTTGCCAATTTGTGGAAACATTCCAAAATGGATTGACCATCCTAAAGCTAGGGTCAGATGCAATTAAATCAAAGTGGAAATTAAATATTTTACCATCTTAGAGCATAAGGAATCCTAGCAGAAAATGTCACCAGGACCAACAATCTTGTCCTTTCTTAGTCGGCAGGCTATCATTTTGATGATCAGTCACCACATCCTATCTTTTCTAATTGGTGTTATTTTCATTCCAGTCTGTGGTTATTTTAAATGGGTTGCTGCCAGTGTTAAAATAACACCAATCTCAAATCATATCGTTTCAGCTTCCCCAATTTTTCCCAGGTCAGAAGGGCATCCCGTTGCCTTTTGGGCGTTTTGTGCGGAATTTTCCCATCCCACCCGCAGGGAGTTTTCATGGCAAGCGGGAGGGGAGAATCCAGCCCCAGGCAGAAAATCGGAAATCCACACGTGGAAAAACAACTTGCAGTTCTCCGGATGGTGTGTTTAAGGGTGGGTTGATTATCCCGCCGACTAGTGGCCTGAATTCCATTTGCATTCATGAACATCTCATGAATGCTCCTTAAAACAGCTGCTCGCTGGAATCTTGTCAGGTCTTCCGACCTTGTATCATGCCAGCGGGAAGTTATGTCGGCCTCAAACCCATTTGAAAAGTGGCGCGTGCACAAGTCGGACCTCAGCTCGCTGGTAACTTCGAGGTGAGTGATACATACATAGCCTACCAGCCATAGCGCTGCACCAGTCTTGTAGCGATGAACGCCAAACTGCTGGGGCTATAGGGTTGGTCAGCTCCTGCTCTTTGCCCACATTGTCCCAAGGAACACCGCTGTGCTGTGGTACTCATGCAGGCCTCCACTTTCGGAAACTAGCACTTCTGGGCTGTCAGGCGGGGGTGGGGTTGAGGAGCATGAGGGGGGCAACGGGGAGGGAAGGCTGTGGAATGGCAGTGAGAAAGAAGGGTGAACATGAGGGGGGCAATGGGAGAGAAGGTGGTGGAATGACAATGAGGGGCAACAGCAAACAAGAGGGGGCCAACGAGGAGGGAAGGCTGTGGAATAGCAGTCAGGGGATGGGCAAACATGAGGGGAGGGCCTTTCTGGTGTCGCACTCTAACCTCTGTTGCCGCAGGAATGAACAGGCATCTGCTTAGAAAGAAAGGAGGAAATACCTCCTTGCGTTGAAAGCCACTTAAAGCCGATGGCTTCATCAGCACCCTTAAAGGGCCACTCAAAACTCAGTGGCTTCGCATCACAGTCACTGCATCTCAGGATGCACAATGGAATGTAGTATTTAGGAATACAGGCAATAGTGAAGGAGGCACAGCTGTATCATATATGGCATTCCATCAATGAAGGCCTGTCATGTGTTCACCTGGTTTCACACTCCTAATGGACCAAAGGGCATTCACTCAGTGACCATGAGCAACTGATTGGTCATTAACATGCCACATCAGAGATTGGAGCACAGAGCTAGGTTGGGTCACTCACCTCAGTTAAACTTTAGCATCCCACGCAGGGGGATCAGGAGGTTACATATCTGCTATGCCAACTTGGTCACCTCGATGTGTATGCTAGTCTCTCAGGGACAAAGCAGCATCAGCCACCTTGCAAGTAGGGCAGGAAAACCACAGACCCTTACAGTCTCCAAACATGTCATCTTCTGAGCTTCACTTCCTTGCCCCTCGAATCAGTAATGCCTTCAATGTTTCCTTTTACAGAGAAGGCAAAAGCAGATATGGATCCAGGGTTCAATGCTGCCTTTGTCAGGGTCCTAAAGCAAAGGACACTGCACTCAGCTCCAGTTGGAGGGACATGGTCAAGCGGAGCCATAGCATGAACACGAGGGGACAATGGGGGCAAATTGCCAGACCTAGGGATTGGCGTAGAAGAGTCTCCTATTTACAAATGAGCGAGAGGCAATGCCGTGCACACCTGCACTTGTCCCGAGCTCTGGTACATCACATATACCACATTCTTTGTGAGGATCTGATGCCACGTGGAGTTAGAGGGTATCCCCTGCCAGTGGCTTTGAAGGTGACCACTGCATTCAATTTCTTGACCTTTGATTCTTTCCAAGAGTCAACAGGGGACCTATGCGGCATCCCTCAGTCCGCAACACATTGATGCATAAAGGAGGTCACAGATGCCCATTACAGGAAAGCCCATCGTGATGTAAGGTTTGCTCTGGATGAAGATAGCCAATCTGCAAGATTCAGTGGCTGCATCGCCATCTCAGGCTTTCCAAGAGTGCAGGGTGCAATACATTGCACCCATGTTACTATACAGGCTCCATGGCAGCAGCCCCTAATGTTTATAAACCACAAGGGCTCTCATTCCATCAATGTACAACTGGTGTGTGATCACTGGAAGCACATCCTGGACATTTGTGCACGGTACCCTGGGAGTTGCCATGACCCCTACATCCTGAGTCACTGCCAGGTGCCTGAGATTTTCGAGGCGCCATTATGTCTGCAGAGAAGGCTGCTTTTGGATGAGGGGTACCCACTGAAACGCTGGCTAATGAAATGGTGCGTCGCCCTCAGAGTTGTTCCGAGGAGAGGTAAAACGCTGCCCAAAGCTCCACACGCTCCCTTATAGAGCGGACCATAGGGCTTCTGAAAATGTACATTGGATGCTTGGACCGCTCAGGTGGCTGAATCCAATACACTCCCAACAGGGTTTCCCGCATCATCGCAGTGTGTTGTGCCCTTCACAATCTGGCAATGCAAAGAGCTGACCCCCTGTCAGAGGATGAACTGCAGGAGGGTGAGAGCTCATCGGAGGATGAAAATCCGGAGACCCAGGAACCTCAGGAGGCTGCAGAGGGTCAGTATGAGCACGATGAGGAAGGAAGACGTGGGAGACGTGCCCGTGATACGTTGATCGCTGACAGGTTCCAGGAAGAGTAAAGTTAAGTGAGGGAATATGGCCACATCTCTCCTAGCCCTCAGTGCCATTTTCTTTCAACTCAGTGGATGTCCACCCACTCACAGTGAGAACGAGTCCCGCATTCACACTTGTGCTTCTGACCTCATCAATCGCCAGGCCATAATCTTTGCTTTGTTCCGTGGGCCCTGTGAGTGAGCTCACTCTGGGAACTGAGAGCCCACTTAGGAACAGGAGCGATGTGAGAGAAGACTTGAAGCCTTAGCCACCATCCAATGATACAAACACTGCTGTGACTTAGATGTGGACATGCCTAGGGATCCCCTCCTCCCGTGCATGTCTTTTCTTCTGCCACTACCACTGAGGAGACACAAATACCGCTAGATTATCAATGCTGATGAGCTGCCCTCACTCAATGGTGTCCTTGAGGAAGAAGGGTTAGAATCACTTGCATCACACACTTCCAATAAAGATTTAAACACATCTGCCTGTCATCACACAAGGGTGTGGAGACTCGTTTAACCGAGGTTGACATCACAGGAATGTGAATTTCACAGTGGGACACTATCACTGGGTGGGTGGATAACTAAACCTCGAAATAAGACGATTCCACAATACAAAATCTCAACGCCTTCAGTTGACAGGAACATTCACACAACCATCAAATTTATTAACAAAAGTGCAATTTCTTTACGTGTACAGCACACCCGTGACCCAAAAGTGACATCAGTTTTTCTTAACTTCCCTAACTCTAAACTGCGCCTGGGTGCAGCCCTGACATCTGCAGCAGAGGTGGAGACAGCCTGCTGACTGCTACGTCCCGATGTCTGTGATGACCTTGGCACATGTCCTCTGGTGGCCTGTGGCCTGGAGGGCCCGAGGCCTGATAAGAGTCACATGTTCAGGGGCAGAAGCACCCTCGGTGACCTGAGAAGCTGGAATGGATGGGGGTAACAGGCAGAGCTGTTTCAGAGTGGTTGCACACCCTTGGAGGTCCTGAGAGGAGGTTCCCGAGATCTAGCTGACGCGCATCCTCCCTGTGGGTACCTGAGGGCCCCCCGCCCTGACTCCTGCAGGAGATGGAGGGAGGTCAAGGTGCCTCGTTGCCATGTCACCTACGTCCTGATGGTGCCCATGTGGCCATGGAGTGCAGGGCCGAGCGCAAATCCGGCAAGACCTGCTGGACCAAAGTCTCCAGGGTCACCAGCCTTCTCTGGTGACCTCAAGGCATGTCGGAGCCACAATATTAGACCGACCACAGTTGGACCCCTCCATTGTTAGCTCAAGTCTGCTGAGTGACTGTCGAATCTCTGATGTTCTGCTGCTTGTTGTTGCAACACCAGCACTGAGCTGGTGGCTGTCTTCAGAGGCTCATCACCTAACTCGGACTGAGTAGGTGGCTGGTCTCCAGCAGCCCTCCGAGTGCCAGAGGCCTGTGCTGTCCCTGCCTCTGACTGCTGCGAGAATGGGTCAGTGAGCTGTTCTCCAGAAAGTGAGCCCGAGCCTAATCTACATCCGTGCCCTCCCCAGCCAGCTTGGCTGCAGCCTCCTCAAACTCACTGAGGGTGATGATGTCGGCCATCCCTCCCCTGGTCTGCAATCTCTCGCACCTGTTTTGTGCCAGCTTGGCCTATATGAGGAAGAAAGAAAGGCATGTGGTGAGAAGGGGTGGAGCAGAGTCTGGGTGAGATGCATGTCCCCTGTGTGTGATGAGCCCTCCCCAGAAGGGCCAGAGGATGGAGTGTGAGGAACATGATAGATGGGATGGTGACGATGTAGAAGTCTCGGTGAGAGAATGAGTGTTGATATGTGTCTCCCACTAATGGCTCCATGATATCCCTGAAGGGAGGAGCCGTTTGAGTGCTTGATGCCATGATGAGAGTTGATATGGAAGCAGTTGAAGGATGACTTACCCCGGCAGAGTGGAAGAGATCATTCATCCTCTTCCTGCACTGGTGGCATTTTGGGTGCGGTCACCAGCCGCACTGACCTACTTCATGACAGCCTCCCAGGCCGGAGAGGTGAGGCTGGAGAGAGTCAGCTTATGAGTTGGACTGACCTTTAAATATGGTGCCCGGGCCTTAGAATCCACCAGCTGACGACGGGCGGGCGAATCAGCTCCCGACCCACCAGGTGATTCGGACCGATACCCGCCTGTGCCTAATTAACAACGCTCCCAGAGAGGAGTCGGGCGTGAGTTCCAGCAGGGTGGGCACTGCCAAAACCGCCCACCACCACACTTAGTCTCATTAATGGAAAATTCCGCCTATTGTTGCACTATTCACGTGGTCTTCCCTGGGTAGTTTATCCTTGCATGAAATGGTTCCACTCTGATGCCTTGCTCTGAACCTTGGAATGTTTCACTTCCTTCTTTGGCATTTTACCACAGTAAACAATGTGACCAATTCACTACATGATCTTGAAATCTTCAAATAGATGCTCTTGAAGCTTTCTCTTTCAAATAAAACAAGCCCAATCTCACTGAAATTAAGTTTATTTCTGTTTTCATTTCATTTGGTTCCCGGGTGAATCTTATTAAATTTGGAGAGAGCTGCAGATGAGGCAGTGAAGATGAAAGGTGTAGACATAAGAAATTTATTTCCATTCTTGACAGGATACTTTAAAGCTCAATGGACTGGATTTTACTGCATCTAATTAAGGTTGTCTGTGCTGTGTTTGATGGAAACTATCCTTTAGCAAGTTAAAGTTTATTGTAAGCTCCATTGGTTGAAATGTACCAGCTTCAGAAAATGACATGTCAACGTTAATCTCTCAACCCAAGCAACCCGAGTAGGATCTGACATGTGATTGCATAAAACTTCTAACATTGTGATTTCAGAGTAATTCAAGTTTATGCGGATCTGAAATAATCTCATTTGCCACGAATTTGTGTCTTGGTAAATATATGGCAGAGGGTGGTGGGTGCTGAATCACTGACTGCTGCATGGATTCTGGTGCCATTTCCCAGCTGAAAACAAAATTCCAAGGGAAAGGTTTGCTCCATTTCTGTGCTCGACTTGCTCGCTGCATTTAATGCAAATTCATTTACCAACGCAGAAGGCTGTTTAATTCTCTCTTTTCTTGGCTTTTGCATTAAATTAATTCTCTGTCAAACACAAACCATAAGACTGCTTGTCTAATGGCAGCCTGTGGCATTTGTTGCATTCCCTGCTGGATTCATGTGAAAACAGCAAGGGGGTGAAACCTGCCAAGAAAAGAGAGGAGGTGAACAACCCAGCAAAGCCTTGTGGAATTGATTGTGGTGTGGGAGCTTTCAGGAATGTGAGCTGTCAGACTTTGTGTCTGTCTTGTTACTCAGCATTTTCTTTCAGTAATTTTAAAACAAATCCTCTAAATCTTTCTGATATTAATGTCAGGAAATTGAATACTTTTTTGCTTCCCTTAGGGTGACAATGTTTTCTCATTTCACATTTGGTATCCAGTGGTTTAGATACAGACCAGAGATGCCTCAACTGAATTGTGATTCCAAGGCTAATCTCAAAAGACCCATTCCATGCAGATCAACGCACTTGTCCCATTTCTCACACCAGCTGCTGTAACTTTTTGGAATGGTGTAATACTTCTCTGGTAGTAGAAAGGAGATGGTGGGATAGAGACTTTGGCTGGAATTTTATCAGGCTGTTGCTAACAGGCTGGGTGGTTGGAAAGGCTGGTAAAATGGTATGGGAGGGCGTCATGTAGCATGCCTGATGCCTTCCCACCGCCATGCCATTTTGCCTGCGGAAAGATGGCAGACAAACCACCAGTCTGGGAAGATGCCTCTCCAAGTCCCCGCTGTCCATCGAAGCTGGGTTGCCTCACATTTTCAGCCTTGGCAGTGGGATGTTAGCTGTCCTGGTAAAATTCAGCCATTTGTGTTTTTGACCAGTGTAGACTGGGAGGAGGTAATGTCACTGCCTTTAAATTTGCTGTCATTACTAATAGAACTTAGGAGGTCCATTAAAACAAGTGAAGCCAAAAGAAAATGGTTATTTTAGTTTTCTGTATTCCTAGTTTCCTAGAAAACATTGAGGCCTCGAGACGAACACAAGGAACATTATTACTGCCGCATTCGTCACTGTAACCTTCCATGGTTTTCCCACTGAGGTGCTGCCTGCCCTTTCCCATGTTTCTGGACTCTAGCAACATTCCATCTCCATTAACTGTAAATTCCAGGGTTTCCCTGAGGTGCGTCTCTATTCCAGAAATATACTGTCTCCCAGTGGTGACAGACTTCCATCACTTAATGAACACAGTGCTTCTCAGACCCGAGGCTAAAATGAAGTGATCTTTTAACTTCAGCACTCACTGCTCTCCCACCAGCCCCCCCAGTGATCCAAACCCCAGTAGATAGTACTGACAGATGCCACACCACATCATTTTCCACACCTACCTGTCAAATGGCATAAATGCTCTCTTCTTTTTTCTCAGTGCACTACGAGATCCACCTTCACTGGGTATTGCCAAGTGCCCCAAAGCCCAGCTCTCATGAATATTGTCAGACAGCAGTTACTCCCCATGATCTCCTCTCAGGCTCTTGTCATCTGCATTTATCCATCATGCATTAATTCTGACCCCAGCATTTTACCCCTTTCCAGCCTTAGTTCTATCAGTCACCTCCCACTGTCTCTCTTTCTCTCTCTCTCTCTCATATGTAGTCCATCACTTCCCAAATAGGGTCTTCCTGTCTGATCCTGTTACCTTCAATGTGTTGCATATGATTTTGCCATGCATCCTGATTTTTAAAAGCATTACATAAAAAATGGCAGAGAGGACAAATAATGCAAGAAAGTCTTGAAAACACAAATCTGAGAAAAAGAATCTCCACAAAACCATGAAGAGCCATGCAGATAGAGAAAAAAAACTTGCAACACATTGACACCAATAGAAAAAAAGACTGGTGCAGAAAATTTGACAGTTTTGATTTTTTGTTCCTCCAGGACCAATTCCACCTGGAACCAAATGTTATCTAATAGAGGCCACCTATTAAAAATCTTAATGGAAAAATTGTACCATTTACCCCTCAAAATAAGAGAAATAAAAGCACAATTTGACCTATTTTGTGAGCATAACTTAAGTGGTCCCAGTGAAACATTGTGAGAAGGCATAATACCTTTCAAAAAGAGTTGGCAGAATATTACTCTCCATGAGGAGTGGGTTAGCAGCCGAGTGGGGTGGCATAAAATTGGGTGTAATGTTTTGGTTTTATTTCTGGTGCCTAACCACTGCTATTTTACCCGCAACAGAGGAGGTGTCAGGTGGTCCACCCACCTTTGGGCCAATTGAAGCCCTTACGTGGCCACATTCACTGCTTGGACTATTGGTGGGAAGGGGTTTGGGGCGTTATCTTCTTTACCCCCTTAAACTCATCCTGCCCCCTTAAGGTCTTCCCCCTCCCCACTGCTGCCCCCCCCCCCCCCCCCCCCCCCCACCCCCCCATCCTCTTTGGCTCCTCTCCAGGGCTTCCTAGCTTGGCCTTGCCAAAAAAAACCCTATCTGGCTCCAGCGATGATCACCATCGGGAACTGGATGCAGTCCCAGTAGTGCCAACTGTTCCTGCTTGGAACAGTGCGCTCCTAGCCATTTGATTGGTCTGCAGCTCTCGGAGAAGGAACGTAACTCCCCGGATGGGGGCAGTCATCTTGTCTTAAGCCAAGCGTTAAATAGCCACGGGCCAACATGCCAGAGTAGGGCCGAACTCACCATCTACTTTTTCACTGCAGGGGGGAAGGGGGTATGGGAACTCTGGTGCAATGTAAAATCCTGCCCTGTGTACCTTCCAATTCCCTATGAGCAATGCCACAGGAGGTCTGCTGGATATACAATAGGAGATATTGGCAAGTGAGTTACAGATTGCAGGCAAATCAAGAGACTGCAATTGGTTATTCCTATTATGACCGATATCTACTTCTCCAATGGATTATGCTTAATTTTCCTAAGTACATTTGGAGATTTAAGGGAGGGAAAAGAAAGCAGAAAGGGGAATATATTTTGATGTAAGATGACATTACTTATAAAATGAATGTAAAACTTAATTTTCCTTAATTTCTATCTCTTTCCACAGGCATAATTCCTAAGTCAAATATCAAAGTGTGACATGCCTTAATTTTCCATCCAGTACAATCTCTTCCACAATTTCTTCGTATTCAACATGCAAAATAACGTAATTTTCATATTTCCATGAGTCATTATTCCTATGGATTATGCATAGCACATGTGAACACCCTAGCAGCGGAATTGAGATAATAGGTGGATTTTCCCACCTTCCACCATGATTGCCCATTCCCGCCAAAAATCAGTGGGCTTTTGGCTGGGCCCCTGAATCTCCCACAGCAGATCCCATCAAGATGGGGTCGGAAAATCCCGGCCAATGTTATATTCAATACCATTTTTCTACAGTTAACCTACCCAAAATTAGCTGTAAAGGAGACAAAAGTGATATTAGCACATTTTATTTATGAAGCTCTTGTTTAAAGTATATATATATATATACATATATACACATACAAAGCTTAGAAAAACTCTGAAGTATTACACTTTATGGAATATGATCTAACAGTCCTCTCTTTTCTTCTCCCTCTGTCATGTGCATGCTTATCAATATTTGCTGCATACACAAAACTTAGAGAATGATTTCTCTAGTCACCATGTACGTCAATGTTTCAAATTGCCCAAACGATTCACAAACCAAGGTGCTTACAAAGCTAATAATAGAGTTAATTACATTTGAATGCATCATAAATGCAGGGCTATTGATACATGAAAGAATTTGGAAATAGTGCCAACACAGTTATGTCTCTGAACTTAATGGCAAACCATTGGTGCGCTAGTGTATGCATTAGACTGATGTATTCAAGGAATTTTGCAGACCAGTATATTTGTAGACTACTAGCAGAGCTGTTCACATATTAATGTATTCATAGGCTCCTAGAAGGCCTATTCACACACTGAAGTATTTTTGTCAGCCTGGTGTGATGGCTCGTTCAGTTGTGAATTGGTAATGATATAATAGTTGGTTATGGTGATAGGTGATTCTGGACCTGAGAGAGTGGTGATGCAAGCAGTTGCAATGGCCTGAAGGACCTTGTGTTAATAACTGTGGGGACCATGTTCCAAGTGGAAAATAACAGACCTAGCATGAAATATATCTGTTAACAGAAAGTCATATCAGTTAAATGCAGTTTTAACGTATTCTCAGTAATGGGATAAAAGTACCAGCTCAGGCATTTTCAATGATTGGCCTAATTAAAATTAATTAAGGGGTGATTTTGGCTCTGATAAAATGCTATCTATAGAATGAGCTATATTTGGACTGGAGTATGATGAGCTTTCTCTTGGAATAGTTGACATAGCACTATATAGTTGCAAGAGTGAACCTGTTATGGACCATGAATAAAAGAGGAAAGCTGAGATCTGGCCTTGCCTCTGGATAGAATTTACAAACTCAGATTAACCCATCTGCAAGTGTTCAAGGAATCCTGCCTAAGACAATTCTGGCTCACCAAGGAGATAGTTTAAGCAGTGCCAATTGATTGACTGCGTGTAGTTTACAGTGGGCCTGGCCAATTCTCGCTGCTTTGATTGTAAAATTGACAGCATTATTAACTTTCTTTATCGGCACCATGGATTGTTCTTGTTGGCTTTAGTCAGAACAATATACTCATCTACTTTTCAGGAATGGCTTATTTGTTCCTCAATTTTTAAGCACCATGGGTTACCTACCTAGATTAAAGGCGTTATATGAAGGCAAATTGTGGGTTTTTTTTAAAGAAAACAGACCATGAGACAGGCTTGACTATTTGGTCAACTCCTCTAGCTATGCTACCCACTCTGCTCTGTGCACTTTGACACCAGACTGCAGCAGCACAGATTCAGGAAGCAAAATCTCTTTGATCCTGACAATTTCCCCAAGAGTGCAGAGCCTTGTACCTCAGTTCAAGCTGTGACAGACACAAAAAAAATGATATGCTTCTGTCTGTGCAGATTGTGTAATGTTAACCTGAGCATCCTACACTTTAGTGCAAGCATCCTGGGGACTCTCACACCCATGTGATATTCTAATATTTAAGATTAGTTCCAGGGAGATTAGATGGGGGAGCCCTCCGACCCCCAAGAAAAGAAACCAGTTTGGACCAGGACTCTCATTTCCCAGTTTTCACTGTTCTTTCGTTCTGGGGGCTAGGCATTTCCAATATCCTCTGACCTTGGCTGACAATTAACCAGCAGTAATGTGGCTCCTTGCCAAAATCAGAGTGCTCAATTATCAGGTTCTTTTAAGGCTTGAAACAATGCTCCTGTTGCCTAGCTTACTTGGGGGAGGGAAGTAAGTGCATTGCAGCATGCTGCAGAGAATGTGTTTGTGTGCTCTATAATTATCAAAATTGAGAGGGGCAGTGATCAACAGGAGAAAATTAGCATCAGCTCTCAGGAGAGGAACACAACTAATAGGGACGTGGATATGAGTTGTTCCAGCTCGTCAATCTCAAGCAGCAGACCATAGCTAGACTCTTTGTTAAACTCCAACAGTATCATGGTTGAAATGAGGGGGTGAGGCAGGGTCAATGATTGTCCCTTCTACTTATGCCTTGTGATTCTGGAGTTGCTCAGCAACTTCGATGAGATGTATTGTCCCACACTGGAACTAATGGCTGAGAGTTATCACATGAAACATCCCTGTTGTATTGCACTATTTTTGCTACTTGTAAGAAGCTAGCAATACTGCTTCCCATGAGGTTCAGCGCTTACTTGTCATTGGCAAAACAATGGGCAGTGCCTCATGCACAGAGACGATTGAGGAACTGCAAGGTGGTCATGTCTGTTCATGAGGAGGCAAACCAAGTGCTTAAGGTACAATACTTTTAATGTCAATGGTCAGCCTGTGTTCTCCATAATGGGTACCACTCTAGCTCTACCTCTACTTTATAGGTTTTTTCAGCCAGAAGGTGTGCCTGCAGATGCTGCCATATTTGCTGCAGACTGAGGGCTGTCAGATGGGTGCCTGCTGACTCCACGTGTACGCAATCTAGAAAACCATGTAGCAGTTGTAATCCTGGCCTGATCAATTGCCCTCTCCTGCCAATTTTTGGAAGTGTGTGAGCCAAGTATCCTTTTAGAGTTATGATAAAAACAAAATACTGTGAATGCTGGAGATCTGAAATATAAACATAAAGTGCTGGAAAAACTCAGCAGGTCTGGCAGCATCTGTGGAGAGAGGAAGAGAGTTAACGTTTCAAGTCCATATGACTCTTCTACAGAACTCTTCAGAACCTTTTAGGGTTATATGGCTGCACAGTAGACTTGCTGGCAAAAGTACCAATTTTGACACCCTGTGCAAGGGCATTGCTCTACAAACTAGAGATCAGAAGATTCAACCTGTTCTCGGACTCATCTTTGTGATTGAAAAAGCTCTTGCATCTACTTAACATCCTTTTATTCTGTTTCTCCCCTCCTCCTACCCCCCCAACCCACATTAACCCCCACCCTCACCACCCCAGCTTCCCCCAGCCCTACAAAGAGAGTTGGAGTAATCCTTTTCAGGTTTTTACCCACTAATGCATGCAGTATGCAGTTGCTACACTTGTACTTACTATAGTTAGACCTTGAGGTTTTGAATGCATTGTTAACCATGGCAGCGTACATCTGGGAGATCTTGTGCTCCATGGGCCTAGTCAGTTGACCTCATGTGTCGTATATTTGGCTTAAGCAATCCTTCATAGCACCTATTTCCAATCAGACTGCGACCCATGGAGATGAGTGACTTCTGTGCACTCATAATCTGTGCCAGCATTCTCTACTGCAATGGATGTGCAGACTCCATCACTAGGTTTTTTAGAAATGGTGGCAAACTATCAAAATCTCTAATGGGTTTGCTTCTCCAATTACTTGAATTCATTCCCCAATTTTGTGCTGCATTACCATTTGCAGGTGAAATACGCTCTCCTAAAGACAATTAGATGATTCTGCTCCTCTCAATATGGGAACTTTTCTGTGTAAAAAAATGACCTTGTGAGTGACATTGTTTTGCCTGTCCAGTCATTCCTGGCCTCCTGGAACATGAAAGAATAGCATTTAACCATTAAAAGATTGCCAAGAGAAAATGAGCTGTGGCATACATGGTGCAATATATTTGCAGTTATAGCGATTCCATTGATGTAGAAGAGATTGCGGGGTGCGGGGTGGTGGGGGTTAGAGAGGCAAGGAAGACTGGCTGTATCCTTCTAAAGCAAAGTAGGCTTACTGTACTCTTAGTAAACACCATTGCTGCAGAGAAACATAACTCTTCATAGTTGTGTGTCTCTCCCCCTTTCTGGGAGCCAATTTCATTGAGCATTTTCAGATCAAAAGTGTCGAGCTTGCTCTCTTCCCCCGTGTGAAATGAGTTTCACGTAATAATAGCGACAAACAGTTTCAGACTGTACTCCAGCATTGTCTGCAAACTTGGTCTGAAACAACCAGAGTGGCAGCAACATTGCTATAACATGTGCAATCGCATACAGGTTGCATACAGTATGTTTGTAGTAAGTGCGCTACCTGAACTACAACTAGTCACAAGGATCCTTTCTGCATTTTTAAAATTGTACATGAGCACTACTGGAATGAAAAGATTATCATGGCTTTTAATTTATCATTTTATCTTCTCTCTATGTATGCTAGTGCTCAGCGACTTTATGCTGCAGGTTCCTGTAGTGTATCAATTCATTCATTCATACACATTGAACTTGTATCATAGAGACAATTACATCATGTTCTTCCCTGTGAGGTATTGCCTGCAGGGATCTTGTAGTCCTATTGGTTGAACACAACATGATGCTGTATGTCTTCCATTCCAATCATTTAGCTTGGCTTTTTTTCCATCACCATTTTTTTTTTGCATCTTCTTGATAGTATAGTTCAGACTTCAGGGACACTGGCACTCTATGCCACCTTTTTAAAAATGATCCTTTCATGGGATATGGATTTTGCTGGAAAGATCAGCATTTGTTGCTCATCCCTAATTACCCTTTCAGAACGCAGTTAAGCGTCAACCACATTGCTGTGGTTCTGGAATTACATGTAGGCCAGGCCAGGTAAGGATGGCAGATTTCCTTCCCTAAAGGACATTAGTGAACCAGATGGGTTTCTACAAGAATCGATCATAGCTTCCTGATCGTCATCACTGAGATTAACTTTATATTCCAGATCTATTAACTGAATTCAAATTCCACCAGCTGTTGTGGTGAAATCTGAACCCATGTTCCCACAGCATTAGGCTGGGTCTCTGGATTCTAGTCAAGTGAATATAGCATTACGCTGCTGTCTTCCCCAAGGATGAAGTTTTCAGGCCACAGTTGGCCTGTATCTCTTCGACCTGAATATTTACTCCTTGTTTTATGGTACGTCATTTACAAGTGACGGGGCAGTCAGTAGAAGGCGATTGCTTTGTATGAGTAGCAGCCTCATCTCTCCTGCTCCTCTGCTTTCTGCTGCTACTTTGATCACAATTAGGACTGACAGGGTACATAACTGATGTTTGACAACTCTTGCATTGATTTGTAGCTTTGCTACTAACCTGACTCATGCAGGAGTTAAATTATAGATCATCACTAATCACTTGTCTTATTAGCAACATTACTATTTCTGCAGTTTGCTACCAAGGTTGAATGAGTGCTTTGCTGTTGATATTGTCTCTTGGTTACCTGTAACAGCCAGCTGCAGTTGGTCTTGATGCTGATATCGAATAAGTTGTTGATTTGCATTTCAAATATTTTTTTAAAAAATTACATTCTTGGGAATTCATGGCAAGGCAGCATTTATTGCCTGTACTTTATTGAGCTTGATTCTGTTTTACAACAGGGTGGCTTATGAGGCCACTTTATGAGACAGTTAAGAATAAATTGTATTGGTATTGGACAAGAATCGCAGACAGGTTAGTCCAGATAATGGGCATCAGTCAACCATGGAGTTTCACATCAATTTGACAGCTCCATGGTCATTTTGACTGGTACAAGTGTTTGATTTCCAGAAAATATATTCAAATTCTCAATCTGCAATAGTGTGATTTGAACTTGTATTTTATTAGCCCTGGCCTCTGGATTCCTGATCCAGTAACCAAACTACTGAGGTACAGTACTGAAATGGTTTGAAGAAAACCATGGGAGATGAAATTGCTGTATTGAAGTTTTGCTATAAACTGAAGAAATCTGTCTGAAATATTTGAAAATATCTTCCCTCTTCCCATCCATATCTCTCCAATGTTAATTCAGTTTAACATAAAAACAAAATACTGTGGATGCTGGAAATCTGAAACAAAAACAAAAATTGCTGGTAAAACTCAGCAGGTCTGACAGCATCTGTGGGGAGAAAGACAGAGCTAACATTTCGAGTCCAGTGACTCTTCTTCAGAACTAAATAGAAGTAGAAATGTGGTGAAATAGACACTGTATAAGGAGGGTGGGACAGATGAAGCTGGATAGAGGGCCAGTGATAGGTAGAGGCAAAGGAGAGATTGCAAAAGATGTCATAAACAAAAGGTCAAAGGGGTGTTGATGATGGTGGTACTGGCTAAAGGAGGTGCTAATGGTGACATTAAGAGTAGAAAGCAGGATGAGCAAGTAACAGCTTAAATTCAGCTTAAAACTTGCCATGCCAGTTCAAAAAGAATGTGCTTTAATTTGCACGTAGCAAGGCACCGTAGACAGCAATGTGATTAAAACCAGGTCATCTGTTCTTGTGATGTTGCTTGAGAGGTGAGTATTAGCCAGGAGACTGGGAAGAGTTCCCAGCTCATCTTCAATTAGTGCCATGGACTCTTTTACATTCAACTGAGAGGGCAGCCAAGTCCTTAGTGCCACATCAGAAAGATGGCACCTCTGAGAGTGCAGCACTTCCTCATGCAGCACTGCACCAAAGTTTCAGCTGGGATTATGTGCTCAAGCCTTTGGAGTGGATCTTGAGGCCTCAAGCCTTCTGTGTCAGAGGCAGAGGTATTACCTCAAGGTCAGATGCTCATCCACTAACAAACTGATAGAGCACAATCAAATTTGAATCCTGCAGGCCACTTTTGTCTTTCTCTCCTGGAGGCACTGACTTATAATGCAGTGCAATTCCATGGTTGCCAGCCTATTGCCAGCACTTCACCCAACTGAATTTTTTTTGTGTGAGGCTAGATTCCATGGCAGATCGGTCAGGCATGAGGATGTCACAGCTGTTGCCCCATTCCACCCTTGCTTGATGCACAGACACACGTATTCACTTTACAGCAGGAATAAAAACCTGACTGATTTATTTTCCCACTCTCTAACCATGTGGCCTGAGGGCCTATTTTAACAACCTGACTACTATGCCAACTGAGATCGTTCAGTTTAGCAGGCTGGTAACGCAATCTGGAACCATCCTTGTCGCCATGGCACTGTAGATGTGCATTAACTCCCAAAACCATCAACAGCCCTCAATAATTTCCTTTTCAAAGTATTTACAGTGACATTGACAAAGTGATCAAGTCAGAACCTACTAATTGTCCTGAGACATGCACATATCGCATCTTACTTTATTCAGCTTGTGAAATTCAGAAGGTGTCTGGGATGTTTCTAAACTGTCAATATCTAATTATAGGTTGAATAACAATATTAGACACAAGGGTGTAGTAAATCTGAAAATGTAATAGTGTTCTCAAGATTTCACGGAAAGATCAATGCAATTTTTGTGACAACAATATAGATTGTAAGTGTAGACTAGCAACAGTAACTCCAAACTGTACCTTTTATAATTGGTTGGTTCGGATTTAGTTTAAATGAGCACTGTGTTATGCAGCCCTTCCTCACATTGGACTCATACAGCATGTCTTAACTGAGGATTGTGGTAAGTGGTATAAACCATGTTTCATGTCCTATTCATGAAAGGCATTCAAAAGGTAATTTGAATTGAACAGATCACTCAAATAAGATGGCCTTTACTGTCTCAAAGCCTCTCAACCTGTGAAAGGCTAAAAACAGATGTGAAGAAAAACAACAGAATACCTTTCTCAAGAAGGAATTTGAACTTGTAATTGGCCACATGATTTAAGGCAGCTGAGTTTGTTACCAGTTTTCTTTAAAAATAATGCCAGAAGCTGTTCAGATCAGATACATCAGAAATATATTTTGAAAAGCCACTGAACCAGCTGCAAGACAATACAGTCAAGGTAAAACAGCTATACCTTGAAAGAGGGAGAAGGGAGCCCCCCCCCCACCCCCCCCAACAACCTGTTCTAACTTCAGGTTCACCTAAAAACCAGCCTCCTGGAAATTCAACTACAAGAAGCATCACCGCTTACTGAACTTCCTTTGATTTTCAAGTCCTCCATTCTTACTAAGGTATCAAATCAACTGAGAAGCTATACGCCTGCTACAAAAGAGAACGAAATAACTACAACTTGTAATTGTATTGTTTCCTTCTTCATCTGTATCTCAGCTTTGTGTGTTTGGTAGTGTGTGTGAGACATTGTGTTAAAACCTCCAGGGCAAGTGTGTGACAATAAATAATCATCTCTATTTTTTAAAATTCATAAAAACCTGCTGCTGAAAATTATTTAAGTTGGGGCAACCAATGAGGGGAAGGATATACACACTAACCTCACGTTAAAACACTTTGATTTCACAGACAATAATGAAACACATAAATTCTGCCTGTGACACATGCAATTAAATGTTATTTCTCTGAATCATTGGGAGTCGTTTCCACTGCCTTTCACCTATCAAAATGTTGTTCATCCATTTTCCCTTACAATTGGGTTGAAAAGATGCAGATCAATGATTTAATGTGAATTTCTGAAAATGACACAAAATTGATAGCTCTAACAAAAAAGCTGTCCTCTGCAGCAATAAAACAACTGCAACAAGAACGAAACTCATGATAACATGTTTTGGATTAAATTTAACTTTGTTTGCTCGTCTGAGCAATTCACCAATCTCAAATTCTACTTTTGTCACATTGGTTATCAGCTGATACTGGCAATCACATAGAAGCCTGCGATTTAAAGTACGCTGATATCTTATGTGAGGGAAGGCACATGGGCCTAGAGTTTCTGCAAGTTTCCTTCTGAAACCAGTCAAATCAGCAAAAAAAAAATTGAAAAAAAAAATTAAGCACAAGTTACTTTGAGCATAAATGCATTTTTGATGATCTTTAGCACTGGGTTGAAAGAGCATTGTGCTGGAAGCCAGTGCTGCCCACAAACTTGGCCGTGCCCCCAGATGCAAATAGAGAGCTTAATAATTGCAACAGTTTGAGGAGACACTTCAAATTAAGCTTATTTTTTTTTTAATTGCCGAAAAAAGAGACATGCCGTTAAAGCTTTTTGCCTTGCAGTCATCAGGACAGATTCACAAGAATACCAAATCTAGAAGGTCCAACAATTTATACTTCATGAGAAGTGGGTTGCGAATCTGTCCCAATGTGTGCAAAATGAAAAGCTTCAACAATATGTCTCTTTTTTCAGCAATACTCGAGTTCTGTACTAACAAGTGACTATTTTTTATTAGTTGCACAGGCACTAGTCATGGTGGGAAGGCCTGTGGAAAGCCTTCCTTCCCGTCTGCCAACTGAGACCCTTCATTGGCCAATTAATGTCAACAAGGGCCTTATCGACTGCTGCTGGTATTAAGCTAGAGTTAGTTAGCGGCTTGCATTCAGTGAGTATCACAAGCAAACCCATACGGTTGCTTGCAGCCTCCTGGGGGTAGGGACCCTCATTTAAAGGCACTAAGTGCCTGATCAAGGCACCTGGCGTGGAAGTGGGGTGGAGGAGGCCCGCTAAGAGCTACCCGTGTGCCCTTGCTGCCAATCTGGCTCCACCCCATCCTCTAGCCCCTCCTCCATTTTTTGTGGCCTGGGATCCATCGATGATACTAGGCCTCAGGAGCTGGGTGCCATAGCAGCAGAGGCCACTGCCTGCCTGGTGGCACTGCCATTCATTAGAGCTGCCAGCCTCTGATTGGTTTCAGCAGGCAAGACTTCCAACTCTGGGGCCCTTGATCCCAGGAAATACCTGCCGCTGTCCAGTTAAGTGCCTGAGTGGCAGTTAATTTGGTGGGCCTTCCCTAAAAGAGGTGATGTGGGGCTTCTGCCAGCTCTCAGGCTGATGGGCAGGACCCTTGTCACCTCCACTACATCCAGTCCAATGTTTAAGGTTCTGTCAAAATGTCAGAAATTTAATAGGTTTCAAGCAACTGAAATGAGACATGATGAAAATAGAACAAGGGAATATCTGTGATAGGGTGGGAGACAGGAAAGATTAAACAACAAAAGATTTAGTGCAGCACCAAAGGGAGAGGTAATGGGTTAAGTAAAGAAACAAAAGATCAGACCACAGGAGATGTGAATGGCAGAATGATGAACAGCTGCCATCTGAACCAATAAACAGGAGAAAAATGTGTAAAACCAAAACCTGCAAAGATAAAAGAACCAAAAGGGTGGTGGGGTTGGGGGTGATGCTGGGATTATAGCTGTACTCAATGTTCAGTCCACAAGGCTGTAAAGAGCCTAAAAAAAGATGAGGTGCTGTTCCTCGAACTCATTGGAACACAGCAGGAGGCCAAAGTCAGAGTGGTCAACCTAAGAGCAAGGTGGAGAATTAAAATAACAGGCAACTGGAAGCTTGAAGACATGTTGGTGACCGAGTGAAGGTGTTCTTCAAAGTGGTGGCCCAATGTGTGTTTGGTTTCTCCACTGTAGAACAGACTGGTTGTGTATACCAAATTGGTAGAAGTACAAGTAAATTTCTCCTTCACTTGGAAGGAACATTTGGGGAAAGGGGCAGTAAAAGGATAGATCTAACACCTCATGTGCTTACGTGCGAAGGGGAGGGTGTGCTGGGCTTGATAGAGGAGTGGACGAAGGTATTGTAGAGGGAGTGGTCCCTTCGGAACGCTGAATAGGGAGGCAGAGGAAGTTGTGTTTGGTGGTGGCATCACGCTGGGGACGGCGGAAATGGCAGATGCTAATCAGTTGAATATGGAAGCTCATGGGTGGAAGGTAAAGATAAGGGGAACCCTGTCGCAGTTCTGACTGAGAGGTGAAGGAGTGAAAGCAGAAATGCGGGAAGTGGGACAGGAACAATCAAGGGCCCTGTCAGCCACGATGAAGGTGAATCTGAGGAAGACATCGGAGCATTGGTATAGAAGGTAGCATCATCGGAACAGATGCAACAGAGATAGAGAAACTGGGAGAATGGAATAGAGAACTTACTGGAAGTAGGGTGTGAGCAAGTGTAGTCAAAGTAGCTGTGAGAGTCAATGGGATTAAAGCAAATGTTAGTTGATGGCCTATCCCCAGTATTGGAGACAGGGAGGTCAAGAAAGGGAAGGGATGAGTTGGAGGTGGACCAGTTGAAGATGAGAGAAGGGTGTAAATTGGAAGCAAAGTTGATTAAATTTTACAGTTCTGAGTGAGAGCAGAAAACAGAACCGATACAGCCATCAATGTATCAGAAAAAGAGGTGAGGGTGAGAGTCCAAGGATGACTGGAACAAGGAATGCTCCATGTGTCCCACAAAAAGGCAGGCATAGCTGGGACCCATGCTGGTACCCATAGCAACAGCTTGCACTTCAGGGAAACAAAGAGAGTTAAAGGAGAAGTTGATCAATGTGAGAACAAGTTCAGCCAGGCAGAGGGAGGCTTGTGGTGGGTGGGGACAGATTGGGCCTCCATTCTAAGGAGTAGCAGGGAGCTCTCAGACCATACTGGTAATGGATGGAGGTTTAGGGGAATTGGATGTCCATGGTGAAAAGGGGCTTGTTAGGGCCACGACACTGGAAACTGTTAAAATGATGGAGAACATCTGAGGAGTCATGGACATAGATGGGAAGAAAATGGACAATGGGAGAAAAAATAAAGTCAAGATAGGAGGAAATTGGTTCAGAGGGATAGGGACAAGCTGGAATGATAGATCTACTAAGGTAGTCCTGTTTATGTATCTTGGAAAGGAGACAGAAGATGGCTGTTCAGCATTCGGGGACTATGAGATTAGAAGTCATGGAGAAGTCTCCAGAGGAGGTAAGGTCAGTGCCAGTCGTGGAAATGATGGCTTTGATGTTTGGTGCTGAGGTGATGTCCGGGGGTGGAGGGTAGAAGGAAGTGTCATAGAGTTGGCTTTCAACCTCTGTTTGGTATAGGTCGGTTCACCAGACTACAACTACACTACTCTTATCAGCAGGTTTGATGATAATATTAGGGTTGGACCTGAGAGATAACTTTGATTCTAAGGCATGGAATAGAATCATAGAATGGTTACATTGCAAAAAGAGGCTATTCAGGCATTTGAGCAAGGGTTGGTTCTCTACAAGACCAACCCAGGAAGTTACACTCCCTCATTTGTTTTTTCCTATAGTCCAGCTGTTTTTTTTCCCTCTCTCAGACAATGCATTCAGAACAAGTCACCACATTAAAAAGCTTTTCCTCATGTTTCCCCTAGTTCTTTTGTGAATCATCTTAAATCTGCATCTTCTGGACAATAGTTTATCAATGGGAGTGGGTTTCACACTCTTACTACCGTCTGGGTAAAGAAATTTTACTTGAATTCCATATTGGATTTATTAGTGAGTATCTTATATTAATGACCCTAGTTTTGGATGCCACCACAAGCAGAACCATTGGCTCTATGTCTTCCCTATCAAATGTCTTCATAATTTTAAAGACCGCTATTAAGTCATCTCTCCATCTCCTCAATTTTAGAGAAAGGATTCTCTGGCAGACAGTCTTTACAAATAAACATCATGCACCTTCTATCCTTCCTATTTGAGGATATAAACAACCCTGCTCCATTGCATATTGAAGGGTGCAATGCATAGTAGTAAGTATAGAGAAAACTCCAACCATGGAATGGTGGCTTTTATCATCATCTGTGCTTCCCTTACTCAGTTGCAATCTCTTTCAGCCTACAGAATGAGATTTGTGGGCATAAAATCAGCAACTCATGTCTTTTTGAAGAGTGATTATGTCTGTTCTCCTCTAGCTTTTACCCAGCTTTTACAATCCCTTGGATGAAACTGTATTACGAAAATATTGCTCAGACGATTCAATTAACTCACTATAATTTTGGCATCTGCCAAAGCAAACTCCTTTGCAGACATGCTAGATGGGGAGGTTGGCCTTTCTTACAAATGGGCTGCACTGCCCAAAGAAAGATATGACTGAAACTAGAATAGAATGAAATATATACCTTGGAAGAGCATTATAGCAAATGGGGAAAGGCAATCAAAGGAGAATTTCATAAATGAACTTCAAAGCTCGCAAAGCATGGTGAGAGGGTTGGGAATTAGCAATAATGAGTACATAAAGGAATGCAGTGGCTGATAAAAGTTGGGTCAGATAGCTTGTGCTTTGCATTATGAGAAAGAAATCTGAATGTGAGAAAAATGTTAAGAGGGACTGTATATGTGGCTTGTACTGATAAAACTGGAAAGGATTTGAGATTGTAAGGTAAGATGCAATGATTGAACCTTCATCTTGGATGGAGACTCCTGTCCTGGAATTGACTTTTTGTAAGCACTGTTATTGTGTATCGGTATTGACTTTAAAAGAAATGTCTATTCATGATAAAATCTAAACTTACAAATAGATTAGTTTAAGCTACATGGATAATATTACTAGTGTCAAACAATTAATTTAAATCTATATCCTGAGCTTGCTCGCCCGCAACTGCTTTAGAAAGTCACTCATTGCTTTCCTGTGCTCAGAGTGATGTTGAGCTGTCATTTTCTTTCTGGAATAATCAGCATTACGCATTCCAAAATCCAGAAGGCAGACTTCCAGATGTCTCCCTGTGCAACAGCAAGACAACAAAACTACAGTCAATCCGACACTCCAACTTCCTCAGTTGAATAAACTACTATTGTGTGGATGCCACTTATGACCAATTATGGTTCCCAAGTTAAGGCTAGGAATAGGCTCCTAATGTTTCTCTTAATTACTCCTTTGAATGGTATATCTCGGTGCACCAACTGGGTAGTCCCTTGGATCTTCTCAATTAACCCCGCCTCAACTTTCAGCTACCCAATAAAGAATTTATATTCCTGTTGCAACACTTCTTCAACCAGCAACTTTTAAAATCGGTTTTCACTCAGGCTTCATAACACAACACCACCTTATATTTATACAGTATCTTTAATGCAATGAAACATCCCAAAGCGCTTCACAGGAATGATTATAAAACAAAGTGTGATAATGGGACAGTCATGGGGGTTGGGGGCTTTGCGGGGCGGAGTGGTTAGGAGGTAAGGGGGTGGGTTAGAGGGTTGGGAGAGGGAGTTGGGGTAGTCAGTGTGAGTGATTATGTACAGTTACCTAGGAGTTAGAATTTTTTTTTCTTTCTAACATTTCCTGGGTAACTATCCAGGCCAGAATCCTCCAAGGTCTTGGACTCTAACTCAGAGTTGGGGACTTTTTCAGAGGGTTCCAGACCCAGCGGATTTGCCCATCAGAAGTCCAAACTTCCCAGACAATTCCTGTGTAGTCAGTGCACCAGGAGTTCCGAAGGGTCCCATCACGCATCTTAGGACATACTTCCAGGGTACAACAATCCAGAGATCAGAAGTTCTGGGCTAATGCCATATATATAGTTTATAAAGGATGGAGTAAGGTAGTGTGGACGACCTGAATATTCCTCCCATAAGACAAGAGACACAGGGTTCATCAAGTAGATGCAAAACAGATCTGACTGCAGCCAATAAAAATGGGGGAGGTGTTGGAGGGCGGTGGGGGTATTGTTGTGGGTGTGATGGGTGGTTCTCATGACTAATTGGTAAAGCTTGTCATATTGTTTTAAATTGCCTCTAAATTAGTATTTTTCAATAATCGGTGAGCTCTCCAATTGGGTAATGCTTTCATTCAATGCTTTGTGGGGCTCAAGCATAATGTATGTGGAGGGATAAGATACTAAATTGGGGGCAAAAGGAATTAACATCCTTTGAGGCTGTCTCGCTTAAAGCAGGAATGGGGGTAGAGGTGGGTGGCAACAGAAGAGAGTAGTAAGCATATACAGGTAAACTAATTATTTATATATATATATATATATGTGTGTGTGTGTTCACACATATAGATGGCTAGGTTGAGATTGCATCCCCTGCATTGTCCTTTTAAATGGATGTCAATTCAGGTGGAATTGAGCATTTTTTGCAATTGGCCCAAGTTTCCCTCTTGTTAAGGTGTGGGTAATTTAGCCAGAGATCCTGCTCCTGATTTATCCTGATGACCTCCATTGGGATGTGAGTTTGTGCTGAAGGATGAGGAAGGAATAGGCTGATAGCTATAGATAAAATGCTGTCAGCTGGCTTTCTGTTTGTCCATGGAACTAAACACAAATATAGCTCACCAGGTAAAAGACAGAATAAAAGAAAAAAATAATGCTGGATGATCAAGTATGCAGCTTCTACAGGAAGGCAAATAAGCAAATATGCTGCAACAAAAACAGAAAATGCTGGAAAAACTCAGCAGGTCTAGCAGCATCTGTGGAGAGAAAGACAGAGTTAACGTTTTGCGTCCGTATGACTCTTCTTCAAAGGAAATATGCTGTCTGACTATTTCTATCTGAGAATGGATGGAAAACGGTCTAAACTAAAGCTTTTTTAATAAAGCGAAAAGCAAGTTTTGTGTGTAACACAAACACAGCAACAGAACAAACCAAACTGACAGGGATGAATAGATTTAATCATCTGATTGTTGCAGGATGATTGCAGAGCAGCAGAGGTCCCTGCTGCATTGTACCAACTGTTCCTTGCACCAGAAATGACAAAACATAGGGAGATCTATAGCTGATTCTGTCAGCTTTTATTTCAATTCAGCACTGCCATGCTCAAACGACAATCTGTTCTCGGGTACGTTTTGTTTGCCAAGTTCCTGTTTCTTAAGCTGTAGATCAGTGGTAAATGTTTCTGAAACATTTTTCTTATCAAAACCATTGCAATCTAAAATCAAAATTTGTAACAAGGAGATTACTATATATATTGCATTGTTTTCCAGTTAACTTATTTGTTGACTGTCATTAAAATAAAACAAATTGTCCAAATCTTGCATCTGTCAGCTGATGTTTTCCTGAAGTCATGATTTTTTAAATCTAGTGCCTGGCTCTTGTTGGCTTCATCCTGTAGGGTATCCTCTAGTATTTACAAGTAACACCGGGGACCCATCAATAACATCACCCCTATCACTTCCCTGCCCAATGACTGCAAAATTTGGCAGAGACATTTCAGCAGTGACAAGATAATATTGTACCAGAGTTAAAAAAGTGAACCTACAAGGATAAGTGGCCAACAGAGTGGATGATACATGTGAGGCTTACAAAATATAAGCTGACAAATAGAATTAGCCTAAGAGAAGACCTAATACAGAATCAAAACTAAAACTGAACCTGGGTTTGAATCTCATTGAGAGAGAGATCAGCATTATCCTGTTGCCTCTAAAATTCTAGTTTAATTGGTGGGCGGGTCATGATGGAGAATTTTCTTAATGTTAAAGAACTGTATGTTGTCTGGTTTAAGGTCCCGCATGCAAGACTTGGTCTGTGTACCAGTGTCATGAACCCTATCATTTTCACTTGAGCTGCCTTCGCAAGCTTCTGAAAACCAGAATGGTCAAGGTGATTGGTTTCCAGAAGCATCGCAAAAGAGAAATTAGAGGTAGAGAAAAGGAGAGATTTAGGAAGAGAATTCCAGAGCTGAGAGCCTAGGCAGGTGAAGGCATAGCCACCAATGGTGGAGCAATTAAAATCAGCGTTACGGAAGAGGTCAGTATTGGAAGAGTGCAAAGATCTCAGAGGGTTTAGGGCAGCTGAATTACAGAGATGAGGAGGGGAAACTCCACCGGGGATTTTAAAATAAGGATGAGAATTTTTAAAATGAGGCATTGCTTAACCAGAGCCAATGTAAGACAAAAAGCACAGTGGTGATGCGAAAAGGACTCAGTGCAAGTTAAGATACATGAAGCAGAGTTTTGTATGACCTAATGTGAAATATGCAGGATAAATTGGTGCCCTGGGTGCAAACCCTTGCTTGTTAGCAGTGTGCAGAGTTCGGCGTGTTCAATATTAATTTTAATAAAATAACATAGGGCTGTAAATTGGGTGCACTGACCTCTGCGCTCAGTTGTCCAATTTATGATCTTGTCAAATAAAACTACAAGGTCAAAGCTCTAATTCAATAACATTGATCCTATAAATGCAGTCTAAATGTTCACATGTATCTCCAAAGGGAGAATTGCCTGTAGTGACAGATTTGCACGATAAGTGTTCACTCAGAAATTCTGCCGCTCGCACAAATGTTGGCACGAGATCAGTTTCCCATTAAACTTTCAGATTGGTGGATGAAGAAGAATGCTATGGAAAATAAACTTCTCACTCTTCCTGCAGTTGAATTTAAAGGTGAGAACATAGGCTTGTTAGGAATGGTTCTTTTCCGTGCCATCAGTGCCCTTAGAGCTTCAAAATGGCATCCACAGCACATGCACACATGTAAGGAGAATCGGGTTAGATGTGTCATGAAACTAACATTTTTTAAATTAAGTTATTGTAGTTTATTGTAAAGTGGGTTTATGGGTATGAGTGTATTTGATTTTGTCTGTGATTTAATTGAATTAGAGTCAGATAGACTGCAAGCTTGAAATTATCAAAAGAAGTTAGCGGCAAAAGGTATTTGAAATGCTAATGAGTAAACATAGATGAAGGCTTAGAATATTGGGTGTGAAGGAAATTTGCATTTTTAGATAAGTGGAGAGTTGTTTGGGTTTCAAAGAGATGATAGAATGTTCACAACAAACAAGATAAACAAGGCCAAGCCTTACGTTTATTTTTCCCAAAAGGTACTGACTATATTGGCAACTTGAAAGATTTTTATATGATGGGAGAAGTAAATTTCCAAAGACATATCGAACAACGGAATTTACAGATTAAATAGGGAGAAACATATAAAAGAGGAATGGAAGGCTATGTTGGGGGCCATGTAACCTCTAAGAGAACAATGTAAAACAGCTTTGGGGAAGCTTCTAACCATTTTAGCAGAGGTCTGCTGTGTCCAGTAACCAAAGGTGCAGCAAATCCTTTGGAATTCTGCTGTTGAATGGGTGCTGTGGCAAACCTGCTGGCTTGATTATTTAAATTTAAAACCTATTTTGGACTATTGCCTTAAAGGGGGTGTGTAGTTGGGAGCCAGGAAAATTAGGAATTTTTGGATTTGTTATAGTGTTAGGTAACTGTAATCTTATTTATGTGCTTGGAATATTTTCTTATGCTAATAAGTATCTTAATTTCATTTTTTAAATCTCTAAAGGTGCTAGTGGGCTGATTACTTCTGATTTCAGTGCAGAAATCTTCTCATAATAAATAGAAATTGCAAAACTGTTGTGATAGCATGGCCAAGTTTCCCTTGTGGCTTTGGTCCATCTGGCACAAATCATCTGCCACGTCACAACAGATGCCATTTTGATGCAACCTCTATTGCAGATGCAGTGAATGCTCATCAGAAGCATGCAGGGCGGGCAAATCATGGCAGCGTGCAATTTTGGAGTTCAATGTTCCAATCTCTTAACCTGCATCCCACCAGTGCAGTTTATAAAGGGATCATCAACTGCTTACATGTTAGTTGCTTGTTTATTTCTTCTGGCTTCCTCACCATAAGGTCAGGCTAGGGATATCCACTGATTGATCGCACAATGTTCAGTACGATTCGGAACAAAAATACAATGAAGCAGTCTGAGGCCACATTCAGCAAGACCTGAACAACAATCAGGATTGGACTGTGAAGTGAAGAGTAAGATTCTCATCACACTAGTGCCAGGCAATGACCATTTCCAACAGCAGAGAATCTAAACATCTCTGCTTGACATTTAATGGCATTGTCATCACTGAAGCCCTGACCTTCAACACCTGGAGGGGGGGGTCATCATTGACCCAAAACTTAACTGGGACAGCCACATAAAAACTGTGGCACAAGAGCTGGTCAGAGGCTGGGTATTTTGTGATAAGTGGCTCACCTCCTGACTCCCCGAAGCCTATACACCATCTCCAAGGCACATGCCAGGAGTCTGATGGAATACTCCCCACTTGCCTGGATGAGTACATCTCCAACAACACTGAAGAAGCGCGATGTCATCCAGAAAAATGCAGGCCATTTGATTGGCACCCCATTCACTACTCTAAATATTCACACCCTTGATCACTGGTGCACAGTGATAGCTGTGTATACATCACAAGAGGCACTGTGACAGCTCCTGTCAAACAGCACCTCTCAAACATGCAACCACCATTGTGTAGAAGGACAAGGGCAGCAGAGATGAGGAGATGGTGGTATAGCAGTAATGTCACCGGACTAGTAATCCAGGGACCTAACCAAATACCCTGGAGATATGGGTTCAGATTCCACCATGACTGCTGGTGGAATTTAAATGCAATTAATAAATCTGGGATATAAAGCTCATCTCATAATTATTTGTTGTAAAAACCCATCTGGTTCACTCATGCCCTTGAGGAAAGGAAATCTGCCATCCTTACCTGGTCTGACCTACATATGATTCCAGACCCACAACAATGCGGTTGACCCTTAACTGCCCTCTGAAATGGCCTAGTAAGCCATTCAGTTCAAGGGCAATTAGATTTGGGCAATAAATCATGGCCTTGCCAGTGATCCTACATCCCATCAAAGAATAAAAAAGACACATGGGAACACTGCCACCTTAAGTTCCCGTCCAAGCAACACATCCTTCTGATTTGGAACTATATCACTGTCCTTTCATCATCATGGATTGCAGCTATTCAGGAAAATAGCTCCCAAGAGCTTTGGGCAATAAATGCCAGCTTTGCCAGCGAAACCAACATCCCACAAATGAATAAAAGAAATGGTATGAGGTTACGGTCATCATCAATGGTTTCAGCTCTGTTGTTGGCCACAGCCTCAGCAGTTGGGGCCCCAATATGGCCAGAATTGTTTCACCCATGAGGATTAGCAAAAGCAGGCGCATCTTCTCCTCTCCAGTTGACTCCTGCTCCCTTCGGTTCTGTGCCATCTTATCCTGCAAGAGAGAGGGAAGTGTGTCAGTGAGTATTGCGCAATGTGTTTGGCTAATCTGGGTGTCATGGTTGAATAGCTGGTATTGTGTAAATGCTGTCAGGTATGGGTGTCAGTCTTGCAGCAGTGTTATGTGTGAGGGTGAGGTGGAGCATATGTTTGTTAAACACTGACTGATAGAAATTATAGGTGTGGTGAATTAAGCTCTGTCTGAAGCTAGTGGTGCAATCAGTAGGATACGGCATTTGAAAATGGGTTCACTGAGCTTGACGGTTCATGTGAGGTCATTGAACTTCTTTATGCATTGTAAGCAGGTCCACAGGACTTGGACTCCATGGCCATCTGCTCCCTCTGCCTTTTTACTGTGTCTGGAGCACTGATTAATGTCCTGCAGATACAAGAGCATCTCTTCCCCTTTCTACCTCCTCCTCCAAGACATTCAGTACAGCATCTGGAAACCTTGGAGTCCACTTTCTCTCCTTTTGAACCATCTTCACTCTTTCTCAGGTCACATTGTCTACAAGCACAACTTCTAGATGAGTCGTGGAACGTACAATTGCTTTAGTTCTTTTTCTTCGTTAACTTCCATAATCTGCTATGCAGTGTAAAGTAGTTTGCTAACCTTAAAATTAACTCCCTCTTATCATGTCCATCAAATATAAATGGAACAATAATAATACTGCTGGTGTGGTGACATGTTTAAATGAGGTTCATTGTAATTTGAGATTCGAGCACACGGACCAATTGTGTGGAAGTTGTAAAACAGAGATCCTTCATTCCAATGGTATCAAGCCTTTAAGTGCAATCTTGAAAATGAACTATTTACAATCCCTCCATGGCCTGATACCCCAGACTCACCAGGAAGTTGTCGAAAGCTCGACTCCTGGCCTCTAATCAGCAGGATAGCAGAGTTTGTTCGAGAGCAGTGGGAGCAGGGATGCCTTGCATCCTCCATGCTTAGTGGAGTTCCTATTGCTAATCTTCCTGACTACATGAGTCAAATTGCCTTGTCATCCAGACCACAGCAAGTATCTTACTTACCCTGTGGCTTCTCGGACACATGAGTGCCATACAGGAGGGTTACCTCGGCCTCCAAAAGCTGAATGCCTGCTTCAATTTTCCTCCCCTGCTCTCCAGACATCGGCAAAAGCTTTGGGTTGCTCTATTCTTGGCATTTGCTCTTACCATGCTTCAGATCATCATTCGAGGAAACCTACTTCTTCTGCTTGCTGCTCTCTCTCTCTCTCTCTCTCTCTTCATGATTGCTTCTGGCCCCACTCCCTTCAGTCTATGCTCAGGGCTTTATGCTCCTCTCGCCCCCTGCCACTGATCTACTTCTCACTCGAAGGGCTCAGAGGGCTGACTGACTCCCCTGCCAGGTGTCCTTCTGAGCCATCGACCTCTGCTGGCAGGGACTTGTGCATCACAGGGAATGCCCCACCATAGGCGAGGCCCAGTGCTTGGCCCCATGCCAAAGTTGGGATGCCGGGCCATCATCGATCGTGTTCTTCCATTCAATAAGATCATGGATCTTACGCTCTTCTGTTGAAATCTATGCTATTTTTTTAATTTAAAATGGAGCTTTACAATTTTATTTGCAGGCGCATTTTAATGTTTTTCTCACTTTGGCAGGTAACATTATTTCACATTCTGCTTGACATTTTGCTCTATGCAGTCCAGTGACTTTTTCTGAATCACCCTAAATAAGCAACCCCGCTGTTAGATTATTTAAGAGTGATAGCTCTTGTAAATCCAATCAAATATACCTGCTTTTCAGAGGGAGATGGAGGCAGAAGATATTTTTTCAAAACTCCAAGTGTATTTCTTACTTCTAATGAGCCTAGTTTGATGGAACACCAGATGATGTATCCAGACAAAGGTTTAAGCATCTTTTTCTTAATTTTTAAAACGTCAACGACTTTTAGCACCTTTAATATAATAAAATGTCCCAAGGTGCTTCACAGGGGAATTAGAAAACAAAATATGACACCAAGCCACATGAGGAGATATTGGCATGGATGACCAAAAGCGTGGTCATAGAAGTAAGTTTTAAGAAGTGTCTTGAAGGACGAAAGCGAGGCAGAGGGGTGTAGGGGAGGGAATTCCAGAGCTAAGGGTGTAGGTAGCTGAAGGCACGGCCACTGATGATGGAGTGATGAAAACTCGGGATGCTCCAGAAGCCTGACTTAGAAGGACGAAGAGGTCTCAAAGAGTTGTGGGGCTAGAGGAGGCTACAGAGCTGTGAAAGGCTGAGGCAATGGAGAGACTTGAAAACAAGGATAAGCATTTCAAAATGAAGGTGTGGCTGAACCATAAGATCCTAAATTCAAAATAAATAGAAGCAGGCATTGACCAGTTGGCCATCATCGATCGTGTTCTTCCATTCAATAAGATCATGGATCTTACGCTCTTCTGTTGAAATCTATGCTATTTTTTTAATTTAAAATGGAGCTTTACAATTTTATTTGCAGGTGCATTTTAATGTTTTTCTCACTTTGGCAGGTAACATTATTTCACATTCTGCTTGACATTTTGCTCTATGCAGTCCAGTGACTTTTTCTGAATCACCCTAAATAAGCCAATCCCTCCCCAATATTGAAAGATGCCAGCTCTTGGTATGTCATGTTTTCTCATTTTCAAGAGCTCACTCTCCCAGGCTCTTAAGCAAAATTGAATCCTTCTTAATTTACATTCTGTTATTTGTAGAAGCACTCTCTGTTTTTGCATTTCTCATCTCTACAATGAACTGGACAGAGCCACATTTTGTGTGAATAAATGCTGTGTGGCTTACAGTTTGATATGAGGATGTGCTCCCACATCTGAAGACTGATGTGGTATTACTATATGTTCCATCTAAGTTTGATGCTCAAATAAATAATTCTCATTCTCTCTCACTCTCGTGCTGTCATACAGATGAAATGGTTGCAATGGGAGAAGTATTTATTGGAGGCGGATTACAGATCCAAAATGATATATAATCGCTTGAAATACTTCCAACCTTAATATATCATCCAAGTCCTCTTCCCTTTTTGATCTAGCATACCTAATTCTCCTGCTGGCCCTCTCCCCCATGTCCAGGCATTGCAATAAATACTTCAAGATTCATTTGGATGTGTTGTGGACTACTAGAGATTGTGACCAATCCATCAGATTAATTTCCCTTTCATTGTTGAACTTTGGCTGCCAGAATTCTCATGAGATTCAGGGCTGCCAGAAAATGTTCAGAGGAAAGAAATCTCTTTTTAAAATAAAATTAACTTGATTGACTGTTGAAAGGAGGTTTGGGAGCTCTTGATCATCAACCAGTTTCTGTAATCTATCAAGCAGGTTCCCTTTGCTGTAGCAACTGCCCTAATTTCCATCGTATAACATTATAGTGACGGTAATTCTCTGCTATCATACGTTCTGATACATTATGAAATAAAACATTGAATAACCAGGGAGGCTAGGAATCCCTGCCACAACATCTAACATGGAAGAAAATGCAATAGTTTGCATTGTGTAACAAGTCTGATCTTTGTACGTGAAGCTGTTTCTAGTAATTAAACATACGATTCTACGGTATGCCAATTTATATCCTACTTTCTGCTTGACAATACCATCAAAAGCAGTTTTAACATTCACACAAGCAATGTGAAGTTACGGTTTTATTTGCTGAACAGATTTGCAATCAGGAAGTTCCTAGTGAAACAGGAATTAGCAGCCACTGTCTGGACCCTGGCCATGTAGAATTGTGGTTTAATCCTTAAATCTTGCAACCTGATGAAGAAGAAGGATAAGAATTTGGAAATTACATTTTTGAGGTGAATTGATCCGTAGTTGGTAGGATTTGTACTTTTGCCTGTAAAACGCTTGCATGTTCATGGCTTCCTGATTAAGCAGATACTGACAGGTTTAGCTTAGTTAAAAGGTACTTTATTGGATTGGAGGCCGTAGTTCGAGGTTGGAATTCTGTACCTTCATTCAGTTGTAACACTACCGATCTTCTTCCTGCACAGAGGTTCCCACACTTCATAAGCCTTGACTTAATAAGTACCCACTGTTTCAGGTAATCCCGGTCAGAAAGAGATTCTCCTGACCGATCTAATGTTACATGGGGATTGCTAGATTATGGGCAGAATTTTATGGCCCTGTCCCTTTTGTGACAGGGCTGTAAAATGAGGCGAGCCGCTCTTTTGACTTCCATTGCTTTGGCAGGACCGGAAAATCCCTCCAGCGGGAGGGGCCTGTAAAATTCACCCTGTGTATTTATTCAAGTGAAATGGGAAGACATTATTGACATGTTTCAGTATTCTGAGCAGCAGTTCCTATTGACATTGCAGTGGATAAATTAATTGCCTAATATAGTGCCGTGCTTTATAGAGCAGGGAGTGCAAACTTGGGTTCCCAGTGCTTGCTGAATTCTTTCAATTTCTTTTTATTATTCATTCATGGAACATGAGTGTCACAAATTGCCATCGCTCACTGCCATTGAGAAGGTGGTAATGAACCACCTTCTCGAACCGCTGCAGGCATTGTGGTGCAGGTACACCCACAGTGCTATTGGGGAAGATTTTCCAGAATTTTGACCCAGCGACAGTGGAGGGACAGCCAAATATTTCCAAGTCAGAATGTTATGTGACTTCCAGGGGAACTTGAAGGTGGTGGTGTTCCTATACATCTTTTAGGAAATAGAAGTCACAGATTTCAAAGGTGCTGTTGAAGGACGAATTGTTATGGTGCAGCTGTGGTTTGCAGAACTAGCGGGAGAGCGCATAAGAGCTGTTGTGTGAACTGTAAAATATTCTCTTGGTTGGGCTGACCCTGGTTTCAAAGCTTGTATTTTTTCAGTCAGACTCCAACTGAAAGGGAGCCTGAAACTTTAGGTTTCTTGGGAAACTGCAACAGGTTGAGACTGGATAAAAAGACACAGAACCATCCAAATTCAGATCACACAGTGGTACTGTGCAGGCAGGCTAAAGAAAATGAAGGTTGTACCCAGGAGCTGGCAATAGGCAATTCCAAGCTTGCTGCATCTGCTTCTGTTACTTAAAGTAATTCACTGACCAAATTCGACCATACTGTGCACAGGGTTGTCACTGAGGGCTTGGATAAAGGTAATTGGTGAATCCGCTGCATCAAGACTGCCGTGAGCAGTGATGAGGAAGCTCTGGAAAAGTGTGCCATTTTGGTGAACACCATACTTGTGGAACTTGTGTTGACTGGGAGCTGCTGTCGGCTGAGAATCAATGGCTAAATCTTCAAAGAAAATGAGCTGGAATTCTACCTGCTGAAGTTTTGAAAGACTTTGTGGCTGAAAATAGTGCCATATATGCTGAATGGATATGCTGAATGGACAGCCAAGTAAATCCATGAAATCTATCTTTGTTGTATCTGCTATGTAATGTGTAATTGATCATTTATATTGACTGCACTTTCGCTTGTTAATCCATGTTTAAATTATGTTGATTTTGGTTTGATTATAAAAAGTGAAATTTTGTCCTTTGGTTTTTCATTGGGGTTGGTCTGAAAATTCGGTTCACTTGATTTGTTGATCTCCACAGTGGTCATAAGAAGATAGTGCACACTGCTGCCAAGGTGCGCCCATTGTGGAGAGTTTGAATGCTTTAGGTGATGGATGAGGTGATGATCAAGCAGGTTGCTTTGCCCTACTTAGTGCAGAGCTTCTTGAGTGATCTTGGGCTGCACTCATCCAGTTAGGTGGAGCGTTTTCCAGCATACTCCTGACTCGTGCCTTGTAGTTGCTGGACATTCTATGGGTAGTTAGGAGATGAGTTACTTACCACAGTATTCCCAACATCTGACCTTCTCTTGAAGTCACAGTAATTTTACAGCTAGTCCAGTTAAATTTCTCATCAATGGTGACCTCCCACCCCTCACCCCCCCAGGGTCTTAAGAGTGGGGGATTCAGTGATGGTGATGTGCTGGAATGTCAAGGGAGGTGCTTAGATTCTCTCTTTTTAGGTGGTCATTTCCTGTTACTTGTGTGGTGTGAATGTTACTTGTCACTTATTAGCCCAAATTTGGATAATGCCTAGGTCTTGCTGCATTTGTACATGGACTGCTTCAGTATCTGAGGAGTTGCAAATGGTACTAAACATTGTGCAATCAACGGCAATCGTCCCCCATTCTGACCTTGGAAGGAAGGCCATAGATGAAGCAGTTGAAAATGGTTGGGCCGAGGACACTACCCTGAGGAACTCCTGCAGTGATTTCCTGGACTCAGAAGATTTATAGAATCATTACAATGCAGAAGGAGGCCATTCAGCCCATTGTGTCTGCACTGGCTCTCTGCACTACTTAGTCCCACCCCCCATAACCTTGCTCATTATTTCTTTCCAGATATCTATCCAATCATTTTTGAATAACTTGATCGAACCTGGCTCTACTACCCTCTCAGGAAGTTTGTTCCAGACTCCAACCACCCTTTGGGTGAAAACATTTTTTCTCACATCACTTTTACTCCTTTTGCCAATTATTTTTAACCTATGCCTTCTAGTTCTTGATGCTGCCTTGAATGGGAACAGTTTCTCACTATTTACCCCTCAAGATCTTGCATACCTCTATCAAGCCTCCTCTCAGTCTTCTTTTCTCCAAGGAAAACAGACCCAACCTCTCCAATCTCTAGATAAAAACAAACAAACTGCGGATGCTGGAAATCCAAAACAAAAACAGAATTACCTGGAAAAACTCAGCAGGTCTGGCAGCATCGGCGGAGAAGAAAAGAGTTGACGTTTTGAGTCCTCATGACCCTTCGACAGAACTTGAGTTCGAGTCCAAGAAAGAGTTGAAATATAAGCTGGTTTAAGGTGTGTGTGTGGGGGGCGGAGAGATAGAGAGACAGAGAGGTGGGGGGGGCGGTTGTGGTTGTAGGGACAAACAAGCAGTGATGGAAGCAGATCACATCTTTTGATGATCTGCTTCTATCACTGCTTGTTTGTCCCTACAACCACAACACCCCCCCCACCTCTCTCTCTCTCTATCTCTCCGCCCCCCACACACACACCTTAAACCAGCTTATATTTCAACTCTTTCTTGGACTCGAACTCAAGTTCTGTCGAAGGGTCATGAGGACTCGAAACGTCAACTCTTTTCTTCTCCGCCGATGCTGCCAGACCTGCTGAGTTTTTCCAGGTAATTCTCTCCAATCTCTCCTCGTGGCTCCAGCTCTTCGTCCCTCGAACCATCCTTGTGAATCTCCTCTGTACTCTCCCAATACCTTCACATCCTTCCTCAAGTATGACACCCAGAACTGGACACAGTGCTCCACATAAGGCCCAACTAGTGTCTTATACAAGTTCAACATGACCTCCTTAATCTTGTACTCAATGCCCATATTAATAAAGTCTAAGATACTATATGCTTTATTAACAGCTCACTCAACATGCCCTGCCATTTCCAATGACCTGTGTACATATACACTGAGATCGTCTGTTCCTTTAGAGTTCCTCCTTTATTTTCTACCACCTCTCCATATTCCTCCTGCAAAAATGAATTACTTCACACTTCTCTGCAATGAACTCCATCTGCCACTTGCCTGCCCAATCCACCAATATGTCTATGGAGAGAAAGACAATCTCTGCCTTTCTTTCCATAGGTGCTGTCAGGCCTGCTGAGTTTTTCCAGCTTTTTTTGTTTTTGTTTCAGATTTCCAGCATCCACAGTATTTTGCCTTTATCACCAATATGTCTGTGTCCTTTTGAAGCTCAAGACTATCATTATCACAGTTGACAATGCTTCCAACCTTCATATCATCTGCAAATTTTGAAATCATGCCCTGCACACCACATTCTAGGTCATTAATATATATCAGGAAGAGCAAGGGTCCCAGATTGATCTCAAACAATCATAATCATTTTCCTTTGTGGGAGGTCTGACTCCAACCAGTGGAGTTTTTTCCTTGATTCCCATTGACTTCAATTTTGTTAAGCCTCCTTGCTGCCACACTAAGTTAAATGGTGCCTTGATGTCAAGAGCAGTCACCCTCACCTCACCTTTTGAATTCAGCTTATTTGTCCATAATTGGACTAACGCTGTAATGGGGCCCAGAGCTGAGTTGCTCCTGCAGAACACCAAACTGAGCATCAGCAAGCAGTTTACGGTAGGTGCTGTTTGATTGCACTGTCATAGATACATCCCATCACTTTGCTGGTGATTGAGGGGGAGGCTGATGAGGCAGTTATTGGCCAGACTTGAATTTTGTAGACACAACATATCTGGGTAACTTTCCACGATTGGGTAGATTTCAATGTTCTATCTGTACTGGAACAGCTTGGCTAGGGCCGCAGTTAGTTCTGGAGCACAAGTCTTCAGTACTACAGCTGGCATGTGGTCAGGGTTCAAAGCCTTTGCTGTATCCAGTGCTTTTAGCCATTCCTTGATATCGCATGGAGTGAATCAAATGTACTGAAGACTGACATCTGTGATGCTTGGGTCCTCGGAAGGAGGCTGGAATGGGTCAACTGCTGTGCATTTCTGACTGAAGTTGGTTGCAAATGCTTCAGCCTTACCACTGATGTGCTGGGTCCTGCCACTGTTGAGGATGGAGATGTTTGTAGAGCCTCCTATTCTGGTTAGTTGTTTAATTGTCCACCAGCATTCACAACTGGATGTAACAGCATTGCAGAGCTTTGATCTGATCCATTGTTTGTGGGATCAATTAGTTCTGCCTACGGTATGCAGCTCCCACTGTTTAACATGCATGTGTCCCTGTGTTGTAGCTTAACTAGGTTTGCATATCATTTTTAGGTATGTCTGCTACTGCTGCTGGCACGCTCTCCTGCACTCCTCATTGAACCAGGTTGGTCCACTGGCTTGATGGTAATGATAGTTTGAGGGAGATGCCAGCCCAAGAGGATACATATTGTGGTTGACTACAATTCTGCTGCTGATGGCCCACAGCCCAGTTTTGAACTATTGGATCTGTCCTGAACCTATCTCATTTGGCACAGTGGTAGCGGCACACAATAGAGAAGTATGAAGATAGGATTTTGTCTCCACGGGGATTTTGCAATAAGTGGTCACTCCTACCAACACAGTTATGGAAATATGCACCTGCAACAGGTAGGTTTGAGAGGATGGGGTCATGTAGGCTCTTCCCACTTGTTGGTGCCCTCACCATCTTCCGCACGCCCAGTTGGACACATATGTCCTTCGGATCTCAGCCAGATCAGTAAGTAATAGTGCTACTGAGCCACTCTTGATGATGAACATTGAAGCCCCCATCCAGAATGTATTCTGTGCCCTCACCAGCCTAAGTGCTTTTTCCAAGTGGTATTCAACATGGAGGAGTACTGATTCATCAACTTAGGGCAGTAGGTGGTAATCTTAATAACATGAGACTTCATGGACTCTGCTCAATGTTGAAGACTCCAGGGACCCCTCCCTCCTGACTATATACCACTGTGCCGCTGGTTGGTCTGTTCTTACATTGGGACAGGACATACCCAGGATGATGATGGAAGTGTCAGGGACTTTAGCTGTGAGGTATAATTTGATGAGTTTGACCACCTCAGTTTCTTGACTAGCCAGTGGGACAGCTCTCCCAATTTTGGTGTTCATGCCTCAGATGTTAATGAAGAGCACTTTGCAGCAGCAACAGGGCATGTTGTGCCTTTGTAGTTTCTGGTGCCTAGGTTGATGCCGGATGGCCCGCCTGCTTTTATTCTTATTTAACTTTTCTACAGCAGTTTGGTGCTACTGAATGGCTTGCTGGGTTATTTCAGAGGGCAGTTAAGCATCAACCTCATAGCTGTAGGTCAGGAGTCACATCTCGGCCTGACCAGGTAAGAGTGGCCGACTTCCTTCCCTAAAGGACATTAGGGAATCAGGTAGGCATTTTAACAACAATCTGGCGATTTCATGTTGATCATTTTTGAGTCCAGTGTTTTATTTCAGATTTGTTAATTAATTGACTTTGAATTTCAAACGGGATTTGAACTCATGTCCCTGAAGCATTAGTCCAAATCCCTGTATCACAGTCCAGTAAAATTGACACAACACTACCGTCATTTCAAAACGGATTTTTCTGATCACATGCACTGATGCATTTTTTAAACACCTTGCACTCTTCTAAAGTTTCCATTTCAACTGCGTAACTGGCTTCAGCCAGAATAAAAGTTAGATCATTACAGCTGTCAGGTGCACTGAGCTTGCATGGTGGTGGGGGGAGGGCTGGCGGGTGGGCAGAATCATCCCAGTTTCCTGCACTTAATTGTTCTCCAGTGATCCAAGTTGAAAAATGCAGCTGTTTGTAAGTTTAAGACAGGTATCCGACTTGGCCGTTATTTCCTTCCCCAAAGATCAAATAGCGTGCCAACACTCACTTATGTCGAGACTCCCATAAATATCACCTAATTGGATGTGGTGCCAAGGGTACAAGTAGGGATCAGGTAGGGGTTAAGAGTGGTGCTTATGGAGCTATGGGCCAAGCAATAATCAATACCCTGAAGAGTAAATTAAAGGAGCGAAGTCTGAATAAATGGATCCTGTTAGACATCCATTTAACACTGGTGATCAAATTTCATTCATGTCCTGTTGATGTGGCAGAATTGGTTTCTCATAGTCTTTTCACAGCATTTCAGAGCCAGCTGTGAACATGTGCTAGGTACCCTGTGGAGCAGTTGAGAGGTTTTTGGTCTCTCTGTTAAGGCTGATACAATTTGAATCCTTTCTGTTTGTTGTTGATGGTTTTACACTAGGCCATGTACTCAATTTTTATTCTGAAGAAGCTATTGAGAAAATTTAGTTGCAACATTCAGAAATAATATTTGAATTTAGAACATTTTTAAGTTCAGTAGAACTTGGAGATTATTTTTAGATGCACTGTGATGGGGCTTCATCTTATTCAGATATTCAATAAACACAAAAGGGTAAGCTTCTTCAGTGATGGTGGAATTGCTTCAAAGAACATTGGACAGCCTGGGAAATCAACAAGCTGAACAATTGAAACTCAGTTGAAGACTTTTCATTTTAGGGGTAAGTCTAAAAAGGTATGTCCTGAGTAGATAAAGATAAGACATACCAGCACCAAGAGTAGAGTAGCTGAATGAGGATGTGAAAAACTATTTAGAATTATTGTAAATGACACAAGTTAATGAATAGTGAGGCTTCGGAGTTGCAAACTAGTCAGCTGTACCTAAATGAAAAGAAAGTAGGAAAGCTAATGGGTGGATTGTCAATGGCATCATGACGGAAATGAAGGAAGTATTACCTGACCTCCGAAAGCAACTCCATCTTGCAAGGATCTTGACAGAAATGTGACAGAATACACATCACTTGCTTGGATGGGTTCAACCTCAACACCACTCAAAAACTCAAATGCTATCTAGGATAGTTCATTTGATTGATGCCCTTGCCACTGGACACAACAGTCACTCTTTCCCAGCACCAGCACATTATGACTACAGGATGTACAACCTACACATGACACTACAGCAAATAGCCAAGATCACTTCGACAGCACCTCCCTCCGCTAGAATTTCTACAATCAAAAAGGCCAAGAGCAGCAATGTCATCGGAACTTCATTACTCCAAGGGCCATTCCAAATCACACACTAACCTGATGATATATTATTGTTCATTCATCATCACTGTGTCAATACAATTTTCATAAAATACCTTATATTAAGGCCATTGTAGCCATGCATTACGACAAGGACTGCAGCTGTCAGGGAGAAGGCCCACCATCATCTCAGAGCAAACAGGGTTGGCCACTAAATATGGTTTAGCCAAAGTTTCCCATGTCCACAGAAACATAATAAAAAATCTCCAAGTGATTGTGTGTTAAAACGCATAGGTCAGGAAAAGATTAAGTACATTTATTAGCTCAGTCTTAAATAATGAAGGCAATTAAATAATTTAACACCCAGCTGTTTTGGTCATGAAACGTTGTAATATTTTTAACAGAATAGAATGAGGGAGTTGAGAAAGTATTTGAGGTGTCAGTTTTTACACTGTCTTTCTATCATAAAGGAAATGGGATTCCGGGTGTTCGGGTTATTCTGGGTCATATTAATACTAGTTCACATACCCAATGTATATTTAGCACAACTGTAAACACTTTCAGCATGATTTTCTTAGAATTGGCTGAGTCAGGAGGCCTTTAAACACAGTGGGTGGGACCCGATTCCAGGATTCCCATCACCGTTCCTGTTTCTGGCAACTTTTGCCTGCATAGGATAAGGATGGGGGTAACCAGCCCACATGCAGCACTCCTACCCTTCACAAATCCATTGGAGGGGTGGAAATTTCAAAAATCCCACAGTTTTGTTGGAGCTAGGCCTGTTTTGTTACTAGGCATGGTTCACGACACCTCAGATGAATTGTGAACCATGGGGGTACTCTATTTCCAAGTCAACAACCAAAAAAACATCCATTTATCATTTCCTTTGAAATATATTGCCCCTCATACCTCTACACAAAGGTATCAATCAATCATAGACATTCATGGTGTCAATAAAAGATATGTACCATCCACTTCACAATTCTTAACATTGTGTGCATATTCATATGGGCATTTTAAAAACTCTTCAAAGGAATATCAGGTTTTTACAAAGTAATAAATATGTCAATTAAATAGAGCTTGCAATCTCTTCTGCAGCTGTCTAAGCATTGCCTGCTGAGAGCTAAGTGCATTAGCCATGCTTGGAGTTCAGCCAAGCATTGATAATGATGCACCTGGCAACTGTATTCACAGAAGCAGGCTGAACAAATGGCTAGACATATTTTTTTCCCAGTTGGCCTCATTATGAATGCTTGGCTAAGCTACAAGAATGATTAATGGTCTTAGCTCTCAGCAGGCAATGTTGAGACAGCTTGCAGGGGTATGACAGCTTAAAATATTTAGCATCTTGTAAGAGACCTGATCTTTCTTTGAAGAGTTTTTTCAATGCCTGTGTGTTTATTTACACAAGATTAAGAGGTATGAAGCGGATAATAGTGCTTTGTCATTGATACAATGAATATCTGTGACTGAACGACACTTTTTTAAAGTTGTAAACCGAGAAGTTTTTTCTCATGGTTAATTTTCAAAGCCTGCTTTGTTTATTGAGTCAGCCTCAGCATAATTTCAATGATTTGCCAATGGTTCAATGGTTCTGTATGTATTGGATACTGAGAGAGAAGGTGTGGAGGATGCATGGAGGGAATGGAAGAAGCATGAGTGGTAGAAGAGGCATGGGGAATATAAGGGGGCATGGAAGGGATTGGAAGGGGCATGAAGGCTTTGAGAGGGACATGGGAGATATTAGGGGACATGGGTTTATTGAGGCCTTGAGAGGGGCACAAAGGGAAAACCATCTTGCCCTGTCCTGCCTGGATTGAAAATATGATGGGTGTGGGCCTCCTTAACAGAACCAGGTTTGCAGAGTTAGGAACTTTCCCAACTCCTTCACAAAAAGTCGGCACTTTATGATGAAGTTAAAAAAATGTAAAATATATTGGGAGTGGCAGATATAGAATGAATAAATAACTTGATTATTCCACCAAATGAGAAAGCCACAGCCACAGGACAAAAGAGAAGCACCTATGCCTGTAAATTGCACAGGGTGTGTTAATCTACTCAAAACTCATCTATGGGCATGTTTAAGTAATGAAGGTGTAAGTGTCAATAAATATTTGGGAGGTCTGGTTGACTACGTCTGGAGACCAGGAAACATGTTTGCAGATTTTTGTTGGGCAAATTGTTTTTTTAATTTAATCATACTTCATGCATCCATAATTCAATCTGGCTGTTCCAGATGTTTTCCCTCTTTTCTTGTCAGAGGCCTATCTATCACTCCCCATCTGCCTCTTGTTCCCTTAGTTCCAGATGCCTGTCACTCAGATGACTCCACTTGCCTGTTAGATATTGTTCTTTACTTCATAATTGGCTTCATTTTGGCTAACAGCTGGGAACGTTATTCCTACCTTTTTGCAGAACACTTCAGGCCACTCGAGGATCATTATGGCCAATATGCAATGCGTGGACCAAATTTCTGGTTGCTAAATTTGCTGATGACACAAAGAGAGGTAGGAAAGTAAGTGGTGAAGAGGACATAAAGAGCCTGCAAAGGGATATGGATTGGTTAAGTGGGTGGGCACAAATTTGGCAGATTGATCACAATGTGGGAAAATGTGAACTTGTCCACTTTGGCAGGAAGAATAGAAAAGCAACGTATTATTCAAATGAAGACAGGCTGCAGAACTCTGAGGTAGAGAGGGATCTGAGCGTCCTGGTACATGAATCACAAAAGACTTGTGTGCAGGTACAGTGTGTGATTTAGAAGGTAAATGGAATGTAGATTTTCATTACACAATGAATAGAATTTAAAAGTAGAACCTTTTGCTACAGTTATACACGGCATTGGTGAGACCACATCAAGGGAACTGTGTACAGTTTGGTCTCCTTATTTAAGAAAAGATATAATTACATTAGAAGTAGTTCAGAGAAGGTTCACTTGATTGATTCCTGGGATGGGAGGGGTTGCCTTATGAGGTAAGGTTGAATAGGCTGGGCCTGTAGCCAGTGGAGTTCAGAAAAATGAGAGGTGATCTTATTGAAATATATAAGATCCTGAGGGGACTTTACAAGTGGATGATGAAAGTATATTTCCCCTTGTGGGAGAGACTCGGACAAGGGGACATGGTTTAAAAATAAAGGGTCTCCCAGTTAAGATGGAGGTGAGGACATTTATTTTTTCTCGCTGAGGGTCATGAATCTGTGGAACTCTCACCCAGGAAGGTATTGGAGGCAGGACCATTGAATATTCTTAAAGGGAGTAAAAGGGTATTGGGGTAGGCAAGAAAATGGAGTTGAAGCCACAATTAGATCAGCCACAATCTTATCGAATGATGGAGCAGGCTTGAGGAGCCAAATGGCCTACTCCTGCTCTTTATTCATATGCTCATACTCTCTTTATCTCCCATTTAGTTCTTTTGCCAGAAATAGTGCTTGGCACAGTTAGTGATTATCGGTGGATGGCGATTTTCAATTGGAATGAATGATTCCAAAGCTTCAAGCAGGATAAGTTTGGGCAGAATTCCTGTGGATCCTCGAAATCTGAAATAAAGACAGATTATGATGGAAATACGCAGCAGGTCAGGCAGAATCTGTGGAGGAAGAGGCAGAGTTAATGTTTCAGATCAATGACCTTTCATCACATGGCTTTTCTTGTGTTTTTTTTCTTAAACTGAAATGACTCAGTAACTCAGTAGCAATATGCGCTCGTCCACCTATTCACTTTCCACGTTTATTGTGTCAGAAAGTGGCACTGTTACATTGGTGGTTTCATTGAAATTCATTGATTGAAGATTAATAGGAACAAAGCTAAATAAAAAAATAAGTTTCAAATAACTGTCCTTTGTCGTTATTACCACATTAGTATAAGGCTCAAAACCATTTTGGTGATGGGGCTATTTTTATTATTGAAACAATCAAGGTGAAAGGCCCAAACCCTTAGTGTAGGCATCACAGATGTTGAATCAATTTGGAGGGGAGCTTATAGAGAATGTAGTGGTTGAGAGAGAAAGACAAGTGTTTATACGATAAAGAAAATGAGTTGCATGGATATAGCAACAGAGAAGTTGATAGAAAAAGAATGCCCAAAGTATAGCCATCGGTGGTAAATTGGGAAATCGGAAATGGTAACACAAAGTTGGATTTCAAAAGTTCATGATTGTAAAATGAAGAAAGACTAAAAACATAGGACATAGGAAAGATGGAGATATGAAACTCTAGGTCAGAGCAAATAGCAAGGCCAAAAATGTTGACAACAAGGAAGAAGTTCTAAGGATGGATTCATCAAAGAGAAAAGTGAACAAATGATGGAATGTTCTGGAAGCTAGAGCTGTAAGCATGGAGCAGACATTGTGTGACTGCAGAGATATTTTAAAATCCTTGTAAATAACTTTCCCGCACACATAAAACCTGGAGTGTATCATCTCTGCATTGCTCTGAGATATATATTAAAAAAACAACAAAGTGACAATGAAGAAAATGGAGAAAAATTTAAATCTGCCGGATCCTGCACCTTTCCTTTCTTTGCTGGGAGATCCACCCATGCCGTGGGATCATTGGATTTCAGGGTTCATGACCTACTTCCTGACTTCAGGAATGGACAGTCCGGATCTAGCAGCAATCCACATGAATGCGAGACTGGTACATTATCTCAAAGCAGAAGGCCAGTGAATTTTCGAGCAGATCACAGAAGACACACCTATGTTTGCTATGGTAGTATGTGCTCTTGAAAAATACCTCAGGCCAAAGAAACATGTGATGATCAAATGATATACATTCTACCAAAGATGCCAGGGAAATAGTGAGCCATTAAACAATAGATGGCAGCATTGTAGCAATTGGATTCTACCAGTAAATTTGGCACACTAACTAACAAACTAATTTGTGACCAATTAATTGATGAGATTTCAATTATATGAATTAAGGAATTTCTTCTCATGGAGGATGATGATTTAATCTTGTAAAAAGCCAATGACCTTGGCAGTCCAAATCGAATCTGCCAAATGAGGTTTGAAGAGGTTACACAGGAATGCACCCTGAGGCTCAGGGTTCAGGTACAGCTTGCCCATCCAGCTCAAGTGTAAGGGTTGCGGACAAAGAGACCTCAGCAGTCTCATCAACATGTGCCCCATCATGGTCGGATACCTTCAAAACCATGCCTAAGTTGTGTAAGTATTCATCAATTCACAATGGCATGTCCAGCTTCAGCGAAAAAGTGCAACTCATGCTTCAAATAGAATCACTTTGCAAAGCTGTGCAGGTTGTCAAAGAAGAGGACTTCATTGGTAAAAGACATGGAAGAGTGTCTTCCTCAGAGTGAGGAACAGTATGTGTATATCATGAATGGTAAAGCACTGGGTCATTTTATGGAATGCTCAATCAAGATTGCAAGCATCTCAGTATTGCTTCTCATCGATGTTGCTGCGAAAGTAACTATATTGAGTGACAGACTAGCATAGTTATTTTTCGTAACTTTCTCTCAGTCCTGCAATAGACACTCTTCAAGTTTATGGTGATTCAATTATTCTGGTTTTGGGAATAATCACAGTTCCAGTATGCTCAAAAAAAAGCCATCCTAGACAGGTCCGTGTTCTATGTAGCTAAAGGCTGAAACCTTATGGGGGTAAACTTTTTCAATAGGCTTGGATTCAAACATGAAGACCCCACTAGAGCACACGTTAATGTGATCGATAATGCAGGCTATATACGCCGCTTTCTTTCCTTATTTATTGGAGTTGGGGAGACTAAATGGTATTGTCTTGTTCCTTGTACACGAATTCCACCAGTTTTTAAAAATTTGAGGTGGTTGCCATTTGCAATCCATGCCAAAGTATCACAGGAGCTGAAACAACTAGAAGCATATGGTGTCATTGAGTGAAATAACTAATTGTCACGAATATCAAACCTAATCATTGCACAACATAAAAATGGTGAACTTAGACTGTGCTTGGACATTAAGGAGGCCAACAATGCTATCATTCCAGACAATTTCAGCTTCCTATAATCCAAGAACCATCGGCATCATTGCATGGCTCCACATTCTTCATGAAACTCGACATGCAAAGCAGCTATCTTCAGATACCACGAGCAGAGCAAAGCCTATACCTTACAACTTTTGTTACTGATAAAGGTGCATTTCAGTATGCCCTATGAACTAAGTATTTCAGTATGCCCTATGAACTAAATATTTCAGTATGCCGTATGAACTAAGTTCAACACCTATACATTCCTGAAGATCATTTCTTCAGCCTTGTCAGATGTTGAGTGGGGGTTTAATCTCCTTGACGCATTGTTGTCCATGCAAGGGACAAAGCAGAACATGATCAGCAGTTATCAGCAGTGCTCACTTGACTCACAGCACAATTTGACGCTCAACAAGGACGAATGCACATTCGCAGTGTACAAAAGTGACATTCTAGGGTACAGAGTGACAGTATCTGGAGAAAAGCCTAAACATGAAAACGTCAAAGCCATTCATGTGCTTCTGCAAAAGAGATGGTATCATTCCTCTTTTATCACTAACTCTTCCCTAAGTATGCAGAGCTTGTGGAGCCTCTTCGGAAGCTACTGCGCAAAGTTGCACAATGGGAATCCACAATTGCTTAGCAAACAGCTAATGTATGTAACAACCAGGAAATGTGTTTGGAGCTGTACTCTCATGGTACATTAAAGGAAGCGAATGACCCATCGCTTATACATCATACCTTTTTCAGAAACTGAACGCAAATACTCCTGTTGAGAGTGGGAAGCGCTAGCCTGCATCCGCACTTGTGAAAATTGGCACATGTATCTTTATGGTAGAAAGTTCACTCTCCACATTGATCCTCAAGCACTGACTACATTGTTAGCTACGTCAGGATCAGGTGAACAACCTCTACACATCTACAGTTAGTCAGATTGTCTTCATCAGTATATCTTTGAGGTTGAGTATCTTACAGGTTTGTGCACAACCAACTTGATCTCGTCGAACCACAACCTCAAGTTTCTAGATCTCAGCGTAGCCATCAGAGACCTTCATATATCAAAGGTTATTTCTATACTTGGAGAAAACTGACAAGTTGAGCTCGAAGAAATGACATGATGTACATATACTTGTTGTTTAAAATGGTTTCATTTAAAATAAGGGGCCATAACTTCTGAGCTCCAGGGCAGTGTCTCTGGGGAATACCCCAACGATGCACTGGGGAAACGCCCCTGAAGGTTCCCAGGTAAGAATTGCATGGCAATTGCCCAGAGAGTTCAACCTTCCGATGGGCAATTTCCAAGCAGTGGGAGCCACCTGAAAATGTGATTTAAATTGCAAACTTTGGTTGGTTCCAACTGGGTTATAGCAATAGTTACCTAGAAACAGAAGAATTTAAACCACTTTCAGCTTCTGGGTAACTATAACACTGACCCACACTGAACACCCTCGACGTCCCCCACCCTCTCCCCCCGACCACGGGACTCCCCCTTCATGACTCTCCATACCGTTCATTACCCACCTCTCCCCCTCCAACTACCCCCACCCACGGGACTCTGCCCACCCCCTACTACCATCCCAGACTACCCCCACTCGCACTCCCCACCCAACCCCCCATACCCCCCACCCTCCCCGAACCCCCCGTGGCCCAATCCGACTGTCTCGCCCCCCATCCCCCACTAACCACGCCCCCCCCCCCCCCGCCCCAGCTCTGCCGGCCTGACCTGACTCCTGATTACCCCGCCAACCCTACTCCCCCCTACCCGGCTCTCCCCAATCCAACTGCCAACTCCCATTACCTAGCTCCCCTCCCCACTTCACTCCTTCCCTGACTCAACTCGACTCCCCGACCCCCTTCCGCTTGACTCGGCCCCCGACTTGACTTCCAACTCCATCCCTGCTCCACAAGGTCAGAAACTGCCTCTCACCCGCCCACCAGCCTGACCCCATCTGACCCACCCCCCCAACCCTCCCTAGGCCTGACCTGACACCCAACCCCGCAAAATCCTACCCAATTATCTTATACACTTACCTTCTACCTGGCTTGTTAAAGACCTTTAAACTTGGCTGGACCTTTAAGTTTACTGGGTTTACGGCAGCTAGTGCCATAAGAAAATGGCTTACTTACCTACGACTGAGCTGCCTGCGACTAGGCCCCGGGAGTGCGCTGCCCTACACAGATCTTGCCCAGTCTGAATTGGAAGGTCAGCGTGATAGGAGAAGATTTAAAGTTAAGTATCTATGAATTGAGTGACAACCTAACTCAATTACCAGTCCACTGGAAGTTACAGGGTAAGGAGCAGCATTTCCCCGCTTTTGGGGGGGGTTGTGCGGGAGCGGGCAGGAGCGGCTGGTTATCGATCGGCACCACCATTTTACGTGGGTGGGCCAATTAAGGCCAGCCCAGCGTGACGTCTGCTCAGAAGCACTGAGCGCTCCCTGTGTGGGCGGGGTGGTGGGGGGGATCCCCCGAGCAGGTCTGTGTGCTCTTTCGCGATTGCATGTGGAAGAGCGCACAGACCTCCCTGAGGCAAAGCGCTGCCTCAGGGAGATCAGCTGAACTTTTAAAAATGTATTAAAGGTAAGAAAAAATTTTCCTGACCTGTCCCCTCATGTGACGCTGTCACACGAGCTGGGACATGTCCATTACTTTTATTTAAAAATTTTCCAAACATTTTAAATCCCTCATGAAACCTCATCCCGCCTGTGGATGAGGTTTCATGCTTTTTTTGGAAGGCCACCCAGGCTCCTTGCCTGCCCACCAACCGTAATGTTTGACGGGCAGGTCAACTAATCATTTTAATTACTTTTTTAGTGGCCTTAATAGGCCGTTGACAGGTCGGCGGGCATGCAGCCCAGTCGGCTGCGCGCGCGTCAAACTGAAAGTCTAAATGCCACAGGGTGATGATGGGACGCACGCCCAAAGTCACCCCACGTCATTTTATGCATTGTCGAGTGGTCCCCACCTCTGCTCGCCGACCAGAAAGTGCTGCCCAGGGTATTTAGTTTTGCAGGGAGACAAGATGTAATGTTCCGTTGTACAGTTGTTCTGTATTTGATTATATGAACTTGTTTACTATTGATGCTGACTGTGCTTGATTGGTTAAGCCTGGGTGTGGACTCAGAAAAGTAAACAAATGGCAGAAGATACTGGGAACTAGAGCTGTAAACGTGGAGCAGACATTTTGTGCTGCTGCTGTTTTAAAACTCTTGTAAATTAATTTCCTACACACAGTGTATCATCTCTGAGATATAAAAGTATACAGCAAACAGCAACAATTTGTATTTATATATCGGCTTTAACAGAGTAAACTATCCCAAAGCACTGCACAGAAATGTTATCAAACAAAATTTGCCACTGAGCCACATAAGGATTTATTAGGTCAGATGAGGTATGTTCTAAGGAGGGTATTAAACAATGTCCCTTCTAACTTTTTGTTGTTGTGCATGGCTTACTCATTTAAGTGCATGGAAAATACTTGTGCTCAGCCTGCACAGGTACTTGTGGGTTACTGTGCAGCCAAGCAGCATTGCGGGAACAGGGGTCGTGAAGGAAGAAAGCAATATTGAGAGAAGAAGATGTTTATAGAGGGAATTTCAGAGCTTAGAGCCCAGGAAGTTGAAGGCACAGCTATCACTAATGGAGCAATTGAAATTGGACATGTTCAAGTGCTCAAAATAGGAACAAAGAAAATATCTTGGTGGGTTGAATGGTTGGATGAGGTTATGAGTGGTGTGGCATTAGAGGGATTTGAAAACAGGGAAGATAATTTTAAAATCAAGGCATTTTAAACCTGGAGCCAATGTAGGTCAGTGAGCACAAAATTGATAGGTGAACAGAACCCACATTGTAGAAACCATTATAAAATCTGCTCATTATAAAATTACCCATTGTAGAAATTACACTGAGGTGGTGAAGCTGAAAATTACTTATCATGGTTTTGAAGAAATTGTAGAAATAAATGGCATTGATGTGCTGCAGTTGAAATTACAGTCCATTCCAAATTGAAGGAGTTACATGCGTTTCTGAATTTTCATTTATGGTTTTAGATTCTGATTTGGATTGATTGTAATTTTAAGATAGCTTTGCAGTAAATCTGTCACATTAAGTCATGTGATTTCATTTGTGATATGTGCAGCCTCCAAAGACCAAGCAATTCACTCAATTTGTGCATGTCCTATTTTTTCTTTCCCTCCAATTATCTGAAACTTGACCTGATTTGACTCAATGCTCGTTATCTGCTTAGCAAAACTTGATGGCCTACAGTGATATTAAATGACATTCTAACACCATAGGCAAAGGAAACATCAGTCCTCACTATGTACTGACATTAAAGCAGCTTGACAATGTGCTATCATATCCCCATGCCACAATTTTCAATCTCTCTTGTTTTTGGAAGAGGTAATAGAAAAATCAAAAGTGTGATGCACGATCATGCATTTTTGATAGATGTAGGACGATGCTGCATGTATGTATTGATTTTTTTTCTCTGCCAATTAACCAGCCAGAATATGGCATAGAAGGTAGAGAATTTAGAATTCAGCATTTTTTTTTCTGCCTGCACTCAGACCGGACAGTTGTGGGATGATGCAAGTCATTAAAATAATTAAACACTTTTAAGTGCAAGTGCATCCTGAGTAAGAAGTAAGCATGAAAAACCTGCTTGTCAACTGCTTATTAATGCAATTGACGCTCAAATTACATTAGTCCTTCTAAGATGGAGACTTAGCTCCATGGGAGCATCAAAGCTGTTGAGTCAGAAGGTTGTGGGCTCAAACCCCTGTCCAGTTACTTGGTGCATTGATGCTAACACTTAAGTGCAGTAGCGAAGGATTGTTGCACTGTCAGGGAAAAACCTGTTGGTTTTAGATGAGACATTAAACGGATGTCCAATTTGCCTTCTTAGGTGGATGTAAACAATTCTATGGCACTATTTACAGAACAGCAGGGGGATTTGCACAGTGCCCTAGCCAATGTTTGTCCTTCAACCAACATCACCAAAGTAGACTGGTTATTTATTTCATTGCTGTTTGTGGATGCTTGTTGTGTGCAGACTGGCTTTTATGGTTCCCCTTGTGCGAGAATGACTGCGCTTCAAAAGTGCTTTGTTTTCTGCAAAGGGCTTTGGCACGCCCTTAGGTTGTGAAAGGTGCTACATAAAAGCGTGCTTTTTCTTTTGGTCATTAATACTCAGAAGCAAAGATTTTAGGCAGGATTTTCCATCCCCGCCTGCCGCAGGGATCATCCGGTCCCGCCAAAAAAATCAATGGACTTTTGGCTGGGTTGCCGAGTCTCCTGCGGCAGGTCCAGCCATGATGGTGCCGGAAAAATCCCAGTCTTTGTTTGAAATGTGATTTTAAGTTTCTCTTTACGTTGCAGCCTCTCCCTCCCCTTTGTGCCTGAATTGGCATGCAGGGTTTTCACTTTATAGACCGAAAAGAGCTTGCATTGTACTCTTCTGAAGGGTTCACTTACAGTCCCACCTCTGTTCAGGCAGTGGGTCTTTTATTTCCTTTGATCTATTTCTAATGTATCCATGTTTTTATGCAGCCATGTTTCACAACTTTTCACAGGATGCTTCAACTGTGGCCCGATCAACTAGTTACACACGGTTAAGAGCAGATGCTGCAGCCTAACCTAATGCTTTTGACTTTTAATATTCCTTAAATCTTTAATCACTTCATGTTGACTGTTTTTTTTTGTTAAATCTTTATCCTTTCTCCCCTTTGTTAACGAACATCAGTTATTTCTCGTCATTAGTTCACCTGTTCAATTAATTTGCCAGCATTTTCTTTGATTGATAAGTTTCAGTTTTCATTATCCATGAATTATATTGGAACATGCATGACAATTGCCTATTCTTACTAATTTTCATCGCCATTAAGTAATCTTGCATTAGTGCCACGTATCCTTATTTATTTATATGTTTAAATATAGAATTATATATATATATATTTAAAAGTCTCAAATGCTGAACCACGCCAAATGCCTTATGAAAATCCAACTAAATCACTATTTGATTGCCGTCATCTAATAATTTAGTTGCATCTTCAAAGAATTCTAGTAAATTTGTGAGGCATGACCCATTGTTTCTAAAACTATATTAAATACCCTTTATGGCCTCTTAGCTCCTTAGCTGAACATTGATAGCATCTCATAAAATGCTCTTGAGCATTCTCTTCATAATGTTAAGCTAGCAGCCTGTTGTTACCTGATTTATGTTATGCTGGTTTTCAACATCGGATTTACTTTCACTACCTGTCAGTCCTCAGATACAGCTCTTGTATTTATGAAGCTCCTAAAAGTGTTAACCAGAACCTCAAACATTTTTTTCTGTTCACTTCTTGGAGATTTTAAACATATGTCATTTATTTGTTATTTATTGTGGACGGTGTAGATGGTGAGAAACTGTTCGCATTGGCGGAACAGTCGAGAACCAGAGGGCACTGATTTTAGGTGAATGACAGAAGAACTAAAGGTTACATGAGGAAAAACATTTTATTACGTAGCATGTGGTTAGAACCTGCAATGCACTACTTGAGAATGTGGTGGGGGCAGATGCAATCACGGCTTTCAAAAGGGAATCGAATAATTATCTGAAGAGAAAAAAATTGCAGGCTACAGGGAAAGACAGGAGGAGTGAGACTAGTTGAGTTGCTCTTGCAGAGAGTCAGCATGGACACGACAGGGGCAAACAACTAGGATTCCATACGCCCACATGGGACCTTTAAGCTACTGTGTGTGCATGGCTGGGGAAAGAAATTTAAAGGATTCATGTGCTTAAATGAACCAGACACACACCCCACCAAAAAATTGGGGGGGTATATTGAGGGAGGCCATTTTAGAACTATATAAAACACTAGTTAGACCCCAGCTAGAGTACTTTATACAGTTCTGGTCACTGTGTTACAGAATACTGAATATTTCCAATATTTCCTGCTTCTATTTTGGATAAGTTGGTGTTGTTTTCTTTGGAATGGAAGGGGCTGAGGGGAGATTTTATTGAGGCCTATAAAATTATGAGGGCCCAAATGGAATTGATAGGAAGGACATATTTTCTTTAGCAGGGAGATCAATAATCAGGAGCATTGATTTAATGGAATTGGTAGAAGGAATAGAGGAAAGTTGGGATTTTTTCCTCAGAGGATAGTGGGGGTTTGGAATTCTGCTTGAAAGTGTGATTGAGGGAGGTACTCTTATTGCATTTAAATATAAATTTGTTTATACACTTGAGGTGTCACGACAGACCAAGGGCTGAAAGTAGGATTAGACTGTTTAGGTCTTTCTTGACTGGCAGAGAAAAGATGGGCTGAATGGCTCCCTTCTGCACCATAATTCTTTCTATTTTTTGATGTTGCTGAATAATTGGTAGCCAAATTTTTCTTCCTAGAGTCTGGAAAGTTGAGTTGTAACATATAATCGATTGATATCTTTGAAAGGGGAATTGCTTAATATTTCCCACCCTCCTCCACCGCCCCACTCTCTATGCTCTGATACCTAAGATTGTTCACAGGATCATCTCAGTCACCAATTGTTTAACCAGGCAAAACTTGTCTTTCACATCTCATCAACGAACATTTATTGGCCCTTTCAGATTGCTTACAAACATGTTTTTTTTTGTAGATGGGCAGCCATAATGCCTCTTGGAGATGAGAGGATAATCACATAAGAGTTTATTCTTTCTGTTGGGGAAGCTTTACAATTGTCCTGGAAAGTTTTCATCTTAAATATTATGCTGCACAGTAGGAAAGACATGTGATTTTGCTATGAAGTCATGGTAAAAGCCTGCAAGTGTGTCAATATGCAGCTATACATGGTCACTGTTCATTCAGAACAAGTATGTCTGTTGTAACGGATGCAACATATTGTTGAGAGAAATGTTTGGTTGCTCAAGACCACCAGGTATCCCAAGTCAAAAATCAAGCCTTTTATATGGTAATTAAGCCTCAGTTGAGATTTGAACTTCGTGATGTGGAATTTGGATCTAATGCTGAATAAGCTTTTCGTCAGCAAAAGCAAAATGCTGCAGTGGCTGGAAATCCAAAATAAAAACAGAACATTCTAGTTTGGCAGCATATGTGAAGACAGAAACAGATTAACATTTCAGTGGAACTACCATCAGAAGCTTTTGTCAGATCCGATTTAACATCAAATTTCTTAGACCGCAGTTCCAACTAGACCTTATTTCATCCAGAGGTGTTAGTAAGCTTCATATTCAGGTAACAATTATCTTACTTTGGGGTAGCTTTACTTGCCCTCTTCCATTTAAAGAAAGTACTAAAATATCATGTTGTTTCTGTTATGTGCCGTTGCAATTTTTGTTAGAACAGAAGACATACACCAATGCTGCCACTTGTTTATTCCCTATGATAACAAATATCATTGTGTGGACGAGTTGCAAATAGCACCCATAGAATCCATTGTGACACCCAATGTAAATGGACTTATTGACATGGCCAATATCCTCTGGTTCCTGGAATCAAGAGATTTATAAAATGGACTCAATAATACCGTGCAACTAATTCTACTCATTGGAGGAACCCATCCATTGAAGTAGATCAGCAGGCGTTTAAATTTTCAGACTTCAGTCATTACCAATGCACAGTGAAGCAATGGAGGTTTATATCATTGGAGTCTTAATTATCTGTCTTGAAAGCCATTCATGCCCATCTGCACATATGCCTCAGATCTGGCACTAACATCATTGAATGACCTCACCAATCAGCCTTAAAAACATTAAATTGTTGGCATGAGACTACCAGAGATAAAGTAACGGAGTTTATCCTTTTTGAAAGCATGCTATTAATCTTAGACAGATTGTGAATTTGTATTCTGTAACACAGTTATTTGTTTCTGACAGCGAGCAGAAATTGCAATTAAATGTTGATGCACTGACAAGTGGCGCACGTAGCTGTAAGTGATTAGCTCAATGTATGCCAGTGACTGCTGTCGCAAACACCTGCTACACTAATGCCAGCAGGAACCTGATTACACCAGACTACCAGATGGATCTATCATTAAAAAGTGAATTTTCCAGAAAGTTACCCACATAATTTCACTTTATTTGGTAAAATGAAAGGTGAGACAGTCTGTTTCTCTTTTCTCTCTCTTCCTGTTTTATTGTTACATTCCATCTTCTTTATGTTCTCTCTTCCATCATTCTCCCTCAATGGGAATGTTGCATGCATATTGAACGAGATCGCTGTACCTCTTTTTCACACACATGCATGTGCAGAAAGATTGGTCTCATATCATGATTTGAATTTCCATTTGGCGAACTTCTTCTTTGTCATTGGAAACTAAGGCCACTGTGTAGTATTTCTGTGCTGTGGTTTAAATCTATTGTGCAATTTTAGAGCTCACATTGTCAGTATCCCAACATTCTATACCGATCTATTTGATGCTAGATCCCAAACATTTGAACTGCAACCAAAACACACAGGTCACTTTAAAAATAAATCACAAAGCTGTTTCCATTCAAAGAATTGAGCAGCAGCTTAATGGTAGCAATGTGACCCTCATAAAATATTATTGCAAGCGTCAGAATTAAGATTAATAGACATCTTTAAAAGAACATTATGACATCAGTTCTGATGGTGATAGGTCACCAGGCATTATTTGTTTCCAATTCAACATTCAAAAGTTGGAGGGAACTCACCACGGTGCATGTTCCATTGGGTGGAATTTTACTGTCGGCAAGCAGGGGGCGGGGCCTGCTCACCGACGTGTAAAATGACATGGGATGACGTCGGGCAGAACATTCAATGTCCAGAATGTGGGAAGTGTTTTAAATGTTCTGCCGAAGTAATGTACCATCAACGTGCTCACACTGCTGAAAGACCTTTTCAATGCCCAGACTGTGGAAAGTGTTTTGAAGGTTCCTGGCAGCAGATGTGCCGTCGGTGTGTTTGCACATGACATCGGGCGGAACCCCCGACATCATCCCGCCCCATTTAAATTTTCAGGAAGGCGGGGGCGCAGCAAAAGCAGATGCGGTCCCGCCGACCTGTCAGTGGCCACTTGAGGCCATTGACAGGATCATTTATACAATTAAAGGACCTGCCCGTCCAACCTTAAGGTGGGCGAGCAGGCCAGGAGCCTCGGCGGGGAATAGATAAAACATGAAACCTCATCCACCGGCGGGATTGAGGTTTCATGCAGGGTTTTAAAAAGTTTAATAAAATTATAGAGTAAATTATGAACATGTCCCATCTCATGACATTGTCACATGAGGGGGACATGTTAGGGATTTTTTTTTCTATTTTTAATCTTTTTCAAAGTGAAAGCGATTTCCCTGAGGCTGCACTTTGCCTCAGGGAGATGTGCGCTCTTTTGTTTTGGGGAATTCCCCCCCCCACCCGCACAGGAAATGCATAGCGCTTCCCGCCGGATGTCACACGGTAAAATGGCGGTGCGGCCTGCTTCTCCGGTGGGGATCGCCTCCCCACCCGCCGGAGATTGGGTTGGGCTCGCCTGCCCAACAGACATAAAATTCTGCCCATTGTGTGTTCGGGGTCTGGATAGTGTACTCTGGAACTTCTCTATTCTCCCAAAGTAAGCTGTTTGAGAATGTAGTTTGTTAAAACCATTACTCTTTATTTACAGCTACTATATATGTGTTGGGACCTCTGCATGAGGTTGGAACTTTGCTCCCTCCAGATCTCCATCATTCAGTCATGTGGTGTTACATCATCATTACATCAACATCATGTGCTTCTGATCTTAACCCCTTAGTCTAAATCTCCCCGCAAGTCTTTATCGCAATTATATGCATCCTCCTACTTCTCCCTGCAAAGTCTCAGACCTCACAGGGTTAGTCTCTGAAGTGCCTTGACCAATCTCCTTGATCTTGTTCTGATCCCTTTCTCAGGTCACAAACACTCCACACTCTTCCTTCTGTCAGTATGACTATTCTCCTGGGTGGCTGTAGAGCTATGTCTTCTTTATCTCCATCAAGATATGAATAGTAAGCCAAAGTTTATTTTGGCTTTCTTTCCAAGGATGTTAAGGCACCGTAGTTTCTCCTAATAGTTCCCTGGTCTGTCTCAATCCTGTACAATCTTGATTGTGGTTAGTTGAGTTAAATCTATGCAGACTCTAATTGAGCTGTTTGGCTTTGGGACTGTGGCCATTCCTGAACACCATTTTGTTGGCATGGTTACTGGTGAAATAACATCTTGCTGCAGCATGTTCTCAATTTTACTCTAAACTTTGTACAAAAGTGGGTGAGGGACTCTGCTCTCCCTGCTAGGCATTCTTCCTGTTTACGCAGACTTTTCCCGCTGCACTGAGACCATTTCAAGATGGCAGTTTGCACACTTTTCCCCATTTTCGCAGGCTTCTGTTTTGATCAGCCTTCCCTCCTCTGGCCTACACATTGAACAGCCTCACTCAATCATTTCCATGGGACCTTGTCTTCCCTACGAAAAAAATGTTCTTTTTTTTTGTACTGCCTCGACTAGAGTTAAACCTTCTCTCATTTACAAGAGATTTGATAGAGTTTCATCTAATACCCCAACTACTATTCAATCACAATCAATTCTTCCCTTAATATTCTGTAGTCACAATTTTCTGCCAGCCTGTATGGATCATTGATGAATGAATCCATACTCTCAGCTGGTCTTTGTTTTTGCTTGTTAAATTTTTCCCTTTTTATAATTAAATTTTTGCAAACGCTGAAATATGAATCGACTGCTTTCAGAATGTCAGAAGTAGTTGAAGGCTCATCAATTCCCTGCCTCACTATTATGTCACTGGCAATAGTTCCAACTGCATAAAGTAATGTACTGACCTGATTCTTTTGTTCTTTTTTGTGCAAGCCAAAAGTGGTTCGATATCTGGAAAACCTCTTTCCCCAGTTGTCCAAGTGCTGAGCCTGTTGTGAGCCTTCAGTGCTCTAGAATGGTTCTGGAAGTGGTTATGTGTTTTCCATGCTTGTACCAAGCCCTGGAATAGTTGCTGCTTCACTGGTGTTGATTGTTGATTTTGGTCTGTGCTCACTGATGCCCAAACTCTGGGTCTGTGTCTCAGTTTTCATCTGCTGCACTCGCAATGCTCCAATTTTTTGGTGAGCTTTGAATCTGTTTGTTTCATCCTTCTTGTAGGGACCTTTTGACTTGCCAGGGCTATAGCTGCTTCTTGGAGTTTTTCTGGGTCTTTTACTCACTGTCCACTGCCATCACTGCTGCCGTCATGTTTTCTTGTGTGTTCAGGGTCTAGACTAGGTTCTTTGGGGTTTGTCTATTCTCCCAAACTAAGCTGCTCGAGTTGGAGTTTGTTAGAACTATTACTCTTTATCTACAACTACTATATACTTATTGGAATGACTACATGAGGTTGGAACTTTTGCTCCCTCCAGATCTCTCTTACTCAATCATGTGATATTACATCATCATTACACCAGAATCACGTGCTTCTGATGTTAACCATTTACTCTACAGGACCTAGTATAGCACCTTTCACCTCTTTTTCCAGAATATGCATGGTTTTTGACAGAGTGACTAAAACAGCATTGTCTTCTCTGAAGGTGCAGGGAGTTCATTGGACCAATGAGGAGAATAACATCAGCTATGCTCCCCAGAAGGTGCAAACGAACTAGGACATTATTCACGTCTGATCAAAAGAAAAAAGTGTGATTACTAGGAAAACGTGAACCATGTGTACTGAGTGGCGAAGGGAGCATAATGTTGCAATACCTATTGTGAAACATGCTCAACTATGATGTTTTTTTCAAAGTAGCATCCCTGACACATTAGTAGTCACCAAGGTTGCATTGAAATGAGATTGCTAAGCAATATTTGTAATCTGTTTCCTTTGGTTTGCTTATGCAGATTTGTCTGTTTTCCATTAAATTCCAGCCCTGCCAACCTTAAAGTAAGAACTTTCATCTTTATGCTGCAGTTCAAAACTTCAAGATGACCCAAAGGACAACAGTTCTCCTGTTGGTTAATTCTTTATGATCAATCGTTGCAAGGCTGCATGGCTCAGTTGCATTCAGCTGAATGTATAGACATTGCAACATGCCTTTGATTTAGATACTGGAGGAATAGTTTGTCAAATCTTGGAGCATCTGGTACATATTACCAGATATATGAAATGCTGTTTGGAATGATGCTTGAAATTTGTTGCAAGCTATCAACTCTTCATTTGAATCCCATTGAGTTCTCCTATAAATAATTAGGTAGCACATGCAGAAATTTGAACATTTTGTAAATATTGCTCTAAAACATTAGCTAGCTTTCATGTAAAATGTATAAGTGACATTTGTGTAGCTGTTATCAGCTGGAACTCTGATTGCTTTTGCCACTCAAGGGACCGTGAATGAAGACTACAACCTTATCTTATGAAGCTCCATGATGGCTCATTTGGCAATTAAGACCATAAGACCATAAGACATAGGAGCAGAAATTAGGCCATTCGGCCCATCAAGTTTGCTCCGCCATTCAATCATGGTTGATGAGTTTCTCACCCCCATTCTCCCGCCTTCTCCCCGTAACCTTTGATCCCCTTACCAATCAAGAACCTATCTATCTCGGTCTTAAATACACTCAATGACCTGGCCTCCACAGCCTTCTGTGGCAATGAATTCCACAGATTCACTACTCTCTGGCTAAAGAAGTTTCTCCTCATCTCTGTTCTAAAAGGTCTTCCCTTTATTCTGAGGCTGTGCCCTCAGGTCCTAGTCTCTTCTACTAACCTTCCCCACATCCACTCTATCTAGGCCTTTCAGTATTCTGTAAGTTTCAATCAGATCCCCCCTCATCCTTCTAAACTCCATCGAGTATAGACCCAGAGTCCTCAAACGTTCCTCATATGTTAAGCCTTTCATTTCTGGGATCATTCTCGTGAATCTCCTCTGGACTCTCTCCAGGACCAGCACATCCTTCCTGAGATACGGGGCCCAAAATTGCTCACAATATTCTAAATGTGGTCTGACCGGAGCCTTATAAAGCCTCAGCAGCACATCCCTCATTTTATATTCTAGTCCTCTCGAAATAAATGCCAACATTGCATTTGCCTTCCAAACTACCAACTCAACCTGCAAGTTAATCTTAAGAAAATCCTGAACTAGGACTCCCAAGTCCCTTTGCACTCCAGATTTCTGAATTCTCTCCCCATTTAGAAAATAGTCTAAGCCTCTATTCTTCCTACCAAAGTGCATGACCTCACTTCCCCACGTTGTATTCCATCTGCCACTTCTTTGCCCATTCTCCTAACCTGTCCAAATCCTTCTGCAGCCTCCCCGCCTCTTCAATACTACCTGTCCCTCCACCTATCTTTGTATCATCTGCAAACTTAGCCAGGATGCCCTCAGTTCCTTCATCTAAATCATTAATGTATAAAGTGAAAAGTTGTGGTCCCAACACTGACCCCTGCGGAACTCCAGTAGTCACAGGCGACCATCCTGAGAAACCCCCTTATCCCCAATCTCTGCCTCCGGCCAGACAGCCAATCTTCTATCCATGCTAGTACATTGCCTCTAACACCATGGGCTCTTATCTTACTGAGCAGCCTCCTGTGCGGCACCTTGTCAAAGGCCTTCTGGAAGTCCAAGTAGATAACATCCATTGGCTCTCCTTTGTCTAACCTATTCATTACCTCCTCAAAGAATTCTAACAGATTTGTCAGGCATGACCTCCCCTTGACGAAACCACGCTGACTTTGCCAGATTTTACCATGCACTTCCAAGTATTCGTATTCTGAAATCTTATCCTTAATAATGGACTCTAAAATTTTACCAACAACCGAGGTCAGGCTAATCGGCCTGTAATTTCCCGTCTTTTGCCTCACTCCCTTCTTAAACAGGGGGGTTACATTAGCGATTTTCCAGTCCTCTGGGACCCTTCCTGACTCCAGTGATTCCTGAAAGATCACCACTATCTCTTCAGCTATCTCCTTCACAACTCTGGGGTGTAATCCATCTGGTCCAGGCGATTTATCCACCTTCAGGCCTTTCAGTTTTCCTAGCACCTTCTCCTTGGTAATGGCCACCATACTCACCTCTGCCCACCGACTCTCTTGAACTTTGGGGATGTCACTCGTGTCTCCCACTGTGAAGACTGACGCAAAGTACCTATTCAGTTCCTCCACCATTTCTTTGTTCCCCACTACTACTTCTCCAGCGTCATTTTCCAGCGGCCCAATGTCCACTTTTGCCTCTCTCTTACCCTTTATACATCTAAAAAACTCTTGCAATCTTCTTTTATATTACTGGCTAGTTTACCCTCATATTTAATCTTCTCCCTCCTTATTTCTTTTTTAGTTGTCCTCTGTTGGTCTTTGTAGACTTCCCAATCCCCTGGTTTCCCACTGCTCTTTGCCGCATTGTATGCTTTCTCTTTAGCTTTTATGCTGTCCCTGACCATCCTTGTCAGCCATGATTGCCTCGTTCTCCCTTTAGTATGCTTCTTCTTCCTAGGGATGAATTTTTGCTGTGTCTCCCAAATTACTGCCAGAAACTCCTGCCATTGCTCTTCCACTGTCTTTCCTACTAGGCTCATCTCCCAGTCAATTCTGGCCAGCTCCTCCCTCATGCATCTGTAGTTGCCTTTATTCAACTGTAATACTGTTACATCTGATTCCAGCTTTTTCCTCTCAAATTGCAGGGTAAATTCTATCATATTATGGTCACTTCCTCCTAAGGGTTCCTTCACCTTAAGCTCCCTTATCAAATCTGCCTCATTACACATCACTAAACCTAGAATTGCCTGTTCCCTAGTGGGCTCCACCACAAGCTGCTCCAAAAAGCCATCTCGTAGACATCCACAAATTCCTTTTCTTGGGATCCACTACCAACCTGATTTTCCCAGTCTACCTGCATATTGAAATCCCCCATGATCACTGTAACCTTGCCTTTCTTACACACCTTTTCTATCTCCTGGTGTATCTTGTGCCCCACATCCTGACTACTGTTCGGAGGCCTGTACATAACTCCCATTATGGTTTTTTTACCTTTGCAGTTCCTCATCTCTACCCACACATATTCTATATCATCTGACCCTACATCATTTCTTGCTCTCGATTTAATTTCATTTCTTACTAACAAAGCAACTACACCCCCTCTGACAACCTGCCTATCTTTTCGATAGGATGTATATCCTTGAATATTTAGCTCCCAGTCCTGATCCCCTTGCAGCCATGTCTCCATAATGCCCACCACATCATACCTGCCAATTGCAATCTGTGCCACAAGCTCATTTACCTTATTTCGTATACTGTGTGCATTCAGATATAACACCTTCAGTCCTGTATTTCCCGTCCCCTTTCTCAGTGTCGTCCCTTTATGCTTGAAGTTAGATTCCTAGCCCTTTCCAAACACTCTGTCCTATTTTGTGTTCTGAAGACTTTAATAGCCTCTCCTGGGCTCTCCTTTCTTTTCAGTTTTTTCATAATTTTCCATGAATTTGAATCCACTCCCCCCCACACGCTAACCTGCTACTTTGTTTCCCATTAGTCATGCTCCTTGGAGTTTTACCCTTCCCTCCCACACACTTTCTAGTTTAAAGTCCTGTTGACCACCCTATTTACCCTTTTCGCTAGAACATTGGTCCCAGATCGGTTCAGGTGGAGACCGTCCCAACGGTACAGATCCCTCCTGTTCCAATACTGATGCCAGTGCCCCACAAAATTGAACCCCTCTTTCCCGCACCACTCCTTTAGCCACGTGTTTACTTCCCTTATTCTCGTGTCCCTATGCCAATTTGCACGTGGCTTGGGTATTTTCTGTGCTGGTATTGAACCATACAGACTGGGAAGATCCTGTTCTCAAAGTTTAGTTTCTTATCAAATTAGTTGATCTTAAATTGGATGTGGTTGGGATTGTTGCAATTGGAGGGAGAAAAACCAGACAGTGCTCCTCTTCCTAATGAAACAATAATTGAGTTCTGCTCAAAAAAGTGTCTCTCTGTGACTTGACTATGATGCCCCCAGGGTTGAGCATTCTGCTTACTGATTACATTCAGACATGAAGAATGGGTTGTGTGTTTGCATGCACGTCTAACCAATTTGTGTGTCACTATAATGATGGCATCACAGTTCTAACCCTTCAGCAATGATATGTAGGTTTAACATATTATGACTAAATTCTTTACAGGCTAGCAGAAGTTATTACAAATAGCGAGTTGGGCTTAAATGCTAATGAGCTAATTGAAATTTTACTCAGACTCTGGAAACTCAGTAAGACCACCTTCTAGTAACACTTCTAGTTATCCATTCAAGGTGACATCTAACGTTGTTTGATTGTGTTGGTTCTGCAGCCTGCCTTGCATCTTTTCTGTTGATTTCTATATATAATTTATGATCAATGGTTATATAGCACATTGAATTATTTGTAAAAACTGCTGCAAGCATGTACTGTTTGAAAATTGTAGCCCTTTCATTCAAAATATGTCTGTTGTTGCGCCTTCTTTGAGTGACTTCACTGAAATGTTACCCATCAAATAATGTTCGTTACAAATTGCCTCCCCTGCTGAGTTGACCTTTGTGGCATAGACTATTCAGTGCCAAGTGCAAACAGTCTTCTCATATCTTTCATTGATCTGGTCATTAAACACATCATCATCACAAAATTTTTGATATTAAAATTTTATTTGCTTCTGATCACTGAATTGCACCTGGAACACACAAACATATGAACATAGGAATTAAGAATAGGAGTTGGCCACTCAGACCCTCGAGACTGCTCTGCCATTCAATTAGATTATGGCTGAGCTGATTGTAACCTCCTGCCTACTCCCGATAACCTTTCAACCCCCTTGTAAATCAATAATCTATCCACCTCCACCTTAAAAATATTCGAAGACTCTGCTTCAATTACCTTTTGAGGAAAGGAGTTCCAAAGACACATGGCCCTCTGAGAGAAAGAATTTTTCCTCGTCTTTGTCTTAAATGGGTGAAACCCTTTTTTAACTAGTGATCCCTAGTTCTAGATTCTCCCACAAGAGGAAACATTTTCACCACACCCAGACTGTCAACACCCTTCAGGATCTTAAAGGTTTAAATCAAGTCACCTCATATTCTTCTAAACTCCAGTGGATACAAGCCTTGCCTGTCCAACCTTTCCTCACAAGACAACCTGCCCATTCCTGGTATTAGTTTAGTAAACTGTAATGACTCAATGGAGTGGATGGGATTCAACCAGATAAACTTTATTACAGAGAGCTTTTCAGGTGCTACATGCTCGATCAGGACTTTCATCAGGAAGCCCCACCCCCCTCCCAGATTTCCTGTGCTTAGGGTTTGTTGGTTGGAGCCTCGTAGAACATCATGTGACCCCTGATAGACAGCAGGAGAGGCTATACCTTCAGTTACTGCATTTCCTCCCCCTGTTAGTTTTTTTTAGAATTTCTATTTACAGGAAGACATTTGAATATCCAACAACATATCCATATATACATCTTAAGGTGATTAAAGATGAAGTCTATGAGGCTCTCTCCTTATGCAACTAGAGTGATGTAGCTCTATCACTTGAGGTTCCTCAACAGGATCGACAGGACCTGGAACTGCAGCACGAGACACATCATTAGAAAGTGGCAGTTCTGGGTTTGGCAACTCTCCAGAGACCTTGGGCATGTCTATTCTAGGTCAATCTGCACCTCAGAAATTGACGGCTTGGAATAGTTGGTTATTGGAATGTCTCTCGAGCACGAATTTGATCTACATGTTTATGATTGATTTTATCATCCACATCTACTTGGAAAGATAATGGGCCAGTCTCTGAGACAATGGTTCCAGGAATCCAACAAGATTCGCTTCTGAAATTTTGCATGAATACTGTGTCACCAATGTGCGAGCTTTGCTGTGTATGTCATGGTTCACTTTTTGATTACTCTGATACCACTCTACCTCCCCTCTAAATTTGGAAACAACAAGCTTAACTGCGTATGTAGGTGGTGTTTTATCAATAATTCAGACGGTGTTGAACCCGTAGTCGAATGTGGCATTTTACTATAACTGAGAAGAAAGCAGGAAAGTCGAGATTCTAGAGTACCCTCTGATAACCTTTATATACCAGACTTGAAAGTTTGTATCACTCTCTCGGCTAAACCATTCAATGAGGAATGGTAAGGGCTGTTTTAATATGCATGATTCCATTTAGATTCATGAATTTCTGAAACTCTGTGCTGGTAAAGGCTGTACCGTTATCAGAAACAATGATTTCAGGTAGGCCATGTATGCTAAAACAATGATGCAGCTTCTCGATCGTTGCGCTTGATGTTGGCGATTTGACTTTGTATACATCCACCCATTTAGACTGTGCATCTACGATCAACAAAAACATGGTACTTAAGAATGGCCCTACATAATCAATATGTAGTCTAACCCAGGGTCGAACAGGCCACTCCCTTGGATGCAGGAGAGCTGAAACAGGCAACTTCTGTTGTTGCTTACAATGGAGACAATGCTTGACCATGCTTTCAATGCCTGGCCACCGGACATGGCTTCGCGCAAGCATTTTCATCTTTGATATGCCTGGATGCGCGCTGTGAAACTCTTTCAAGAGTGGTTCTCTATCTTGTGATGGGATAACAACTCTTTATCCCCACAACAAAATTCCACCTTGACTGCTTAACTCTCTGTTTCTGGCATGGAATGGCCTCATCTCTTCGGATACAGGGGAATTTGGCCATCCCTGATTGCCCTTGTTCAGAGGGCAGTTAAAAGTCAACAACATTACTGTGGGTCTGGAGTCACATGTAGGCCAGACCAGGTAAGGACAGTAGGTTTCCTCCCCTAAAGGGCATTAATGAACCAGATGGGTTTTTACAACAATGGTTTCATGGTCATCATTAGACTTTTAATTCCATACCTTTATTGATTTCAGATTCCACCATCTTCCATCACAGGATTCAAACCCGGGTCCTCAGAGCATTATCCTGGGTCTCTGGACTACTAGCCCAGTGACAATACCACTACACCATCACCTCCTTGTATGTATTTGTACCAATAAACACAACAAATGCAACAGTTTCTTTACTTTCACAAAGGGTCCTTTCTGCTGTGCTTTCCACGACCACTGGTGATTCCTTTTTAACAGCCAATGTAATGGTGCCAACACAGCTGATAAGTTAGGCGAAAAGGGGTTGATCATACCCAGTAAGGACTTGAGTTTGGTTACATTGGATGGTGGTGGTGCATCATTTATTGCCTGAACTTTCTCTTCTACCGGATGCAAACCCATAATGTCCACCCTGTGACCCAGGTAAGTAACTTCTGGTACTTGAAATGTGCATTTTTCTTTCTTTAATCATTTGGCCGGCTTCCATGAACCTTCTGGGCACCTCTCCCAGGTTGGCCAAGTGCTCAGTCTCAGTTGACTCTGATCAGAACATCATCTAAGTATACTACCGAAGTACTCCAGATGTGGTCTCAACAGTGTCCTGTACAACTGAAGCATTACCTCACTATCTTTGTATTCAATTCCCTTCACTTTCTATTTGCTTTCCTAATTACTTGCTGTACCTGCATACTAGCCTTTTGTGATTCATACACCAGGAAACCCAGATTCTGAATCTCAGAACTCTGCAATTTCTCACCGTTTAGAGAATATGCTTCTTTTTCATTTTTCCTGCCAAAATGGACAATTTCACATTTTCCCATTGAAGATTCCGTTTACCAGATCTTTGTCCACTCGCTTAAACTATCTATGTCCCTTTGTAGCTTCCTTATGCTCTCTTCACAACTTACTTTCCTAGGTACAAGTCATAATGGGACAAACAGGATTGGAACAATAGCCTGAACTATTACACCAAACAAGAAAATAAATACTCTTTATATGAATTGAGTTCTGCAGACTTGCCTCACAAATGTACATCTTGCTTCCCCTCTCAGCACTCTTAATTCCTGTCTCACTCTTCAATCTTGCCTCTCAGCTGGCTACCTTATTCTCCATATGCTAATTAAATCTTATTTTTCTGCCAAATACCTGCATCTGATGTGTCACCTGTAATCATTAGAATTGTGAGGAAGGGATTTACTTTGTACAGGCAGTTCAGAGGAGATTCACTAGATTGAGTCCAGAGATATGGGGCTTGTCTAATGAGGAGAGATTGCGCAGTTTAGGCCTATACTCGATAGAGTTTAGAAGGATGAGAGGAGATCTAATTGAGGTATATAAGATGCTAAAGGGGATAGACAAAGTAGACGTGGAGCGGATGTTTCCCCTTGTGGGGCATTCTAGAATGAGAGGCCATAGTTTTAGGCTAAGGAGTGGTAGATTTAAATTGGAGGTGAAGAGGAATTACTTTTCTCAAAGAGTTGTGAATCTGTGGAATTCACTCCCTCAGAGTGCAGTGGATGCTAGGACGCTGAATACATTTAAGGAGGAGATAGACAGATTTTAATTAGTAACAGGTTGAAAGGGAGAGGATGGCAAATTGGAATTGAGGCCAAAATGAGATCAGCCATGATCGTATTGAATGGTGGGGCAGGCTCGAGGGGCTGAATCACCTACTCCTGCTTCTAGTTCTTATGTTCTTAAATTCTTAAGCGACTTCTCAGTACAAGAGAAGTCTGCATTTCTCTTGTGATTCAACTAAGTGGTAAAGTGTAGTAGACATTGAAGAGTGCATGGCACTGATAACATCTGTCAAAGTAAAGTAAAAGATGAAAGTAAAGGAACTGAGGCAGGGAGGAGTTGATAGATCAAAGGGAAGGCCTCATGGGTGCTGTTGGCATCTTAGGCTGATGGTACCAAAGGGACGTTAGCGACTGATGGAACTGTGAGTGAAGGCCTCATTGGCTAACACAGCTACAGAATCAGAGATAGCCACAGAGGGAAGCCCATAGTCAGGACTGTGGGTTAACGGTGGAACTTGTAACTGAAGGATGAATGCATTTGAATATAGCTAGAACAAGGTTGATGCAGGCTGTTATTTCAGTGTTATAAGTTAGTGGCCCCGATCTCGCCAGAAGGAGGAGTTTTGTTTGGGAAGTATCAAAATCTGGTTTTCCCCTCACGCTGTGCATTTTTGACTCCACAGCATGCATTATTTTTTTTCAAGAAATTTCCCACTCAGAGGCCAGCCTGCTTGACATGCTTGGCTCCGTGTCAAAAGAGAAACAATCTAGCTGAGGCTGCAGGCCAAGGGGAGGTGGGGACCTTACAGCTGGGTTAGTGGGAACGTGGGGTTGGAGCAAGGGGTCCAGATTTTGGAGGGTGGGTGGGGTGGTTGCCAGCCTTGGGACACCTGATACCCTGATTCGAGCAAGGCATGATCCCTGATCCTGGAGCAGTTGATCCCCAATTCGGAGGATGGGTACAAGGAGGGATATCTTATTGTGGTGTTTGCCAATTCTGTGTGGGGGCAGCAACCCCCGATTACATGGGAATGGTCAATGAGGCTCCAATGACAGACCTGGAAGAAAGTTAACTTGGTGGACTGGGGAGAAGCACTTCTGTCATCTTAGCCTACAAGCAGTGCTGTAAAGGCGTTTATCTCCTCCACAAAGCAGTCCTCGCCTCACTTTAGCTGTCAGTTTCCTAAGACCTGGAAAACATGGCTGACCAGGGTTAAACCTGGCAACTATGCTAGATATGAGGCACACATCCGCATTATAATATTTAAATGGCCAATCTGCCTCCTGACAATGGATTGGTTTCCTGCATGTAGTCCCATTACCATTTAAACTAGAAGTGAGCGGGTTGGGGTTGGATTGAAGATTATTAAAATTTTAACAACCCAACTGACCCTAATCCCCCACTAGGTTTTCAGATGCAAGTTCAAAGAACTGTGGGTAGTTTGCTCATGCTTTGTTTAAAGGGAATTTTTTTGACATACACCATGTCTGATGTACACCATGATTGCTGTTGTTTGAACAGATGGTAAGGAAAACTTGTTCTAAGGGCTGGGGTGGATAGAAGTGCAGGTTCCCCGGTGCATTTCAAAATGTAGGACAGCATTAATATTTCCTGTTTTTGGAGACAGAAGTATTTTGTAAATTATAGTTTAATGTACTCCACCAGGACTCTGAATACAGGGTAGATGATTGGATGCATCAATGGAATGGCAATGTTTGGGCTGCCCTCTTTCTGGAAGTTAGCCATTGTCCACAAAGGACCATAGCATCTCTCTCCATTAGCGAGAGACACTTGGTTATATAGCTTGAATGGCATCACTCCACACCAAGTGTGGAGCAAGGCAAGAAGGCAGGCCTCCATGAGCTACCACAGCCAGTACGGGGATTGAACCTGTGTTGTCGGTGCCATTCTGCACCACAATCTAGCCATCCAGCCAACTTTTCTGAAAATTCTTGTGTATTCACCGATGGTGCAAGTTTCAGTGTTGAAAAACTTTGTCGCAGTTCAGTGTTTCTGTGTATACTGAGATAAAAACAAAAAAACTGCGGATGCTGGAAATCCAAAACAAAAACAGAATTATTTTCCAGGTAATTCTGTTTTTGTTTCTGTGTATACTGTTGGTCAATCAGCTGAAAGCTATGGAGATGGCACAGCTGAAAGCAGAAATTTTCCAACATTAGATGTTGTGTGTGCACGTTGTGTCTGAATGTGTATGTCTTAGAATGTGTGGGAAAGTGCAACTAAATGCAATAGTATCTGTGGCTCCCTGTGGCTGGGTATGAAATTGCAAGCATCTGAATTTTTATCCTTTATGTTTGCTTTATGTTTGTTTGTGGGCAAGTGTGTCCATTTGGTTGAGTGTGCCCATGTTGATGCGCATGTTGGCATTTCCATCTCTAAGCTTAAGAATTTGCTTCTGGGTTGAGTGGCCTTATCTGTGGGCACTATTGTCTATAATGAAAAAATTACTGTTCTCCTCTGAGCATTATTCCCGGGGATGGTTCCCTCGTATCCATTTCTGACAGTTTGAAATTAGCTGAGTATTGTGCTTTCCACTCTAATAAATGTATTTGCCTTTTTATCTTTAAAAAATTGAAGGCTTCAATGACCTTCAGGATATTCTGTCATATTTAAAAATTACCTTTTTTACTTTTAAAAAAATCTGAGAAACCCGTAACATTTAATTACTCCTGTGTCTTTTGAGTCTCCTATTTAATTTAATATTTTTACAGCCCCTGTTTCCCTTTCTAGCTAAACCCACCAGCATTGTTGTTCTGTAGCTATGAGATAATTACACTGTTCTCCTTTCAAAGCTCATTTCTCGTACCAACTGAACACCTTTTGTCTTAGTTTATGGGAATAGACAGTGTATTTAAAGACTGGACTGTAAAAGAGAATATATTACCATTTACAAGGCTGAACATGATGGCTGAGAATATTGATTTTCTCTTTCCTTTTGCATGTTTTTACTCCCTACCCCACCCCGCCACCTTTGCTTTCAAAGAGTTGATGTTTCAGTCTCTTGTTCTGTGTGAGATTGACATTTGATCTGTGACTTAAAATGATGCCTCTTAAATTGGTTATCCATCAGTCTAAACATCATTCTCTGACTGAGACTGATCACAATTGTAATATCCTGTTGTCAAGGGCTGCTTGAAGGATGAATGTGCTACATAGTCCTGATCTTAGGATGTCGTTGAAGGACTTTTTAATTATGTGGTCCTAATCTTCAAAGGATGGTTGGGTTTGTACTCCTGAATCTGCGGAATAGTTGAGGGACGTGATGGTTGTGCTTGTGTCAGACCACATTTGTTGTTTAAGAAAATATTGCGTTACTAAGCAGAAAATGTGACGGTAACAGACCTATGTGGTACTTACCTTGACATAATTTGCCTTCATTAAATAATGCAGCTTAACTTTATCTGGTTAACAAACATATTTCAGGACTTAACTGGAGTAATTTTGTCAGCACATCTTTATAATGAAAAGGAACATCTTAACAGAAAATATTTGCTTTTATAGATACATTGATGGAAAAAGTAACATTATTCACTCATCCAACAGGCCAATTCAATTTGATTATGTCTGTTCGAACATGAGAACCCTGCTGTCAGAGTAACTTTCACAATCCTGAACTAGCTGTGTTATAAACATACAGCTGGCAGGGACTTGCACGGTCCCCTAACTCTCAGCTACCTGTCACACATTCATTGCTCTGCTGGTAGCGACTCACAAAAATCCTATAATTCCCAGCCACCTGTCATACATTGAAGGCTATGCTGGCAGTCACTCTCAGAATCTTGTAATTCCCGATCTACTTGCCGCAGTGCGCATGTCCCACTGAGAGACACATTTTTATAGTCTTGCCCCAATCCAACCATCCATCATCTCGTGAATGCCTTGTTATCGAACAATTCGCACAGCCTCCGTAGCCCATACTGGACACTGGCATGTGTCGCTTTTGTGATGAAGTGTGGATTTATCATAATAACAGCAATATGGATATTATGGCAAAAAGCACAAGAACTCAAAACACATGCCCAGCCTGGTACTTCAGTGAGTATAGTAAACTGTTGTCCTCGAGGAGCAGAGTTATGCTTTAAGAACAAGTTGCTGTCAATATCACTGAATGACATGAGCTCTGTATTGCGACAAGCACACACAGCTGCTTTGTGAAAATGTATTATTACAACCTGTCGAAGTGAACTAAATATTCTCTGAAGGGACCAATCTTCTGGTTGTCTGATTTAAGGGCATCCTAGAAAATGTTGCAACATTAACTGCATTCAATTTATTTGCAACGGATAGTGCCCAATCTTCAACTTTCTTGAATTTCATCACACTGTCGGCAAAAATCTAACCCACCCAATGAGCCTATACACGAAGACATAGTTCAGCCACAGAGATCTTGCTTAACTGTTTAATACAGAAAGAGAGTAGGATTGGGAGGAGCGTAGAATTGTATTTTAGGTAATGCAACCTCTCAACACAGCGTGACTGGTAAAGCACAGGTCGGCATTATTAGCAGAATGAGTAATTTATAACCCAAGCAACACAGGGACATCTGGGATTGTCCTTAAAAAGGTTCTGCAAGGTGTAAATTGGCTGAAAGATCTAAACCATCTGACTACAAAAGGCTATCAAGAGAATCATTGACAAGGCTCCAGAATATAATTTGTGCCGATATCCCTACTGAATCACAATAATGACAGAACCTGCTCCGCTCAGGACTTTTGTAAAACCCGGTAAGTGATTTAAGAATTTACAAGTCATTTTAAATGCATGTTTGCATTGCATGATCATTCAACTCTGTATGTTCACGCCACAATTGAAGTAAAGTTTTGCAGGTCGTTGGAATGCTCTGCTTCCCTAATTTCTTTATGGTACATCGTAAGTCCATGATGTCCGTGCTGTAAGTGAAAAAGGGCCATTCCAGAATTCAGTGTCTAAGAATGTTAAATTGCCTCCTCTCCTTTTGCAGGTCAGTTCACCACTTCCCCAGCTGACCTGATGTAAGAAGCCACGAGCTGGATGAAACTTCTGAATGCTTCTGGCCATGAGAAAGACTCGTGCAGATTCGCATTTGAACCCACAGCCCAAATGGTTGACCGAGACGCTGAGTAGTAGGAAGGCACTCTACCTGTTGGTTGGCTCTCCTCAGAGGCTTCCCTGGGTTGTGAATGCTGCAGTCCTCAGACTGATGTGCCACTTCAATCTTGACTGCTACTCTGTGGAAGATCCTGTTGAATGAAATGTCTTATGAAAGTTTGATAGCCAGCCCAGAGGGAAATGTGTGGAAAAATAATTGCTCAGTTTTCATATATAATTACTTGGTACATGTCAAGCATAACTTGCATTGTGCCAATCATTTCCATTTTAAGCATGATTCCTGTGACATTTGCTTTTTCAGAGAAAGCAAGTGTAAGAGAAATATGAGCAGCTCATCTTAAAAGCATACAGATAAATGCTGTAGCTTTTGAGGTTTTGGCAAGAATATTTCCCAACCGTAAGTGGATTAGAATGGAACCTCCACTCACTGGCCTGATTTCTCCACCCCAATTTCCTGCAAGGTTGATTGCACTGGCAGATTGGGTTCCCAACCACAGAAGGAGCCCAGCACTGCTGGGGAGGGTAATGTTGTGTGTCACAGTTATGAAGATTATAAGGTTGTTATGTTTTAGGATTGTGTCTTTAATTTAGAGTAAAATGAAAAGAGCTATGCGAGCTGTTCTGAAATCTTCATGACAGCAAGCTTGGGTGGTTTGGTTGTTAGAGATTAAAAGGGGCCCAAATGTTTTATAGGGAAGAAGGTGCAAGGTGTTTACACTTGGAGACACAGGCAGCAACATGTGTGCTAACAGTAGTTAGACTGTGAGTCTCCAAGATTCAAGAAATGCTTTGAGAATGTTGGCTTGTAAACAGTCATACTTCAAACTGTCCATTTAATTCCAAGATGAAAGAGAGTTAGGCTCTCAAGGATAGATAACCAGCATTTCTACCTGGATACAGGGCCCTTGTGATTCACATTGCCATGGAAATGGGGTTTGACAGGGGAGGGTTTTCTAAGACAGCCCTAAAAGCTCACAGACCCAGTTAGTCTGCCGGGATCCAGGGGAGGTAGAGTAGCTCTAGGCAGCAAGGCATGGGGCAGAATTTTCTGTCTTCTGGGCAGGTGGGCGGGCCTGACCCAATCTCCAGCAGGCGGGTAGATGATCCCCGCCGGAGAAGCAGGCCCCCTGCCATTTTAAATGGGTGGGCCAATTAAGGCCCGCCCAGCGTGACACCTGGCGGAAAGCGCTATGCGCTTCCCGTGCGGGAGGTGGGGGAATCCTCAAATGTGAGAGTGCACTCTTTCGCACAGTGCTGCCTCAGGGAGATCGCTGAAAGTTGTATAAACATTAAGAATAGGAAAAAAAAATCCTTAATATGTCCCCCTCATGTGACAATGTCACATCAGATGGGACATGTTAATAAGTTTCACTAAAACTTTATTAAACTGTTTAAATCCCTACATGAAACCTCATCCCGCTGGTGGGGGGGACCCCTGACATCATCCCGCATCACTTTGCGCGTCGGTGAGTGGGCCCCGCCCCCTGCTCACCGACGGCAAACTTCAGCCCATAGTGGTTCATTGTGCAGGAATGTGGGTAGGAGTTCACACTTGTTTTGGAAAGATGAAATTCATGGAAAGTTAAGACAAAGCTGGAAGATTTGTCTAGTTTTAACTAGAGGGAGAAGTATCCAGGAAATCTTGGTTCTGATTTTAAAAGTTTCCAGCATGGGAAAGGAAAAGATCTGAAGTAAATCCTGGAGAGCGAAGAATCATTTTGGACTGATTCTGAGAGAATTGAATGTCTACTTAAAGGACAATATAACATATACACGATTGTGTTTATCACTTGTGTAAAATTTCTGTTCTGTTGTTTAAAGCATAATTTGTCCGCAAGGTAGTGTTTAGTCAACTGAACTGTTTAGTCTTTTTTTTATTCATTCATGGATGTGGGCATCACTGGCTGGGCCAGCATTTATTGCCCATCCCTAATTGCCCTTGAGAAGGTGGTAGTGAGTTGCCTTCTTGAACAATTTTAGCCCATGTAGGTACAGCCACAGTGTTGTTCAGGGGGAAGTTCCAGGGTTTTGACCCAACGACAGTGAAGGAATGGTGATACATTTCCAAGTCAGGATGGTGAGTGACTTGGAGGGGAACTTCTAGTTGGTGGTGTTCCCAACTATCTGCTGTCCTTGTCCTTCTAGCTGGTAGCGGTCAGTGGGTTTGGTAGTTGTTGTCTAAGCAGCCTTGCTGAGTTCCTGCAATGCATCTTGTAGATGGTACACACTGCTGCTACTATGTGTTGGTGGTGGAGGGAATGAATGTGTATTGATGTAGTTCCAAGCAAGCAGGTTGCTTTGGCCTGGATGGTGTCCAGCTTCTTGAGTGTTGTGGGATCTGCGCTCATCCAGGCAAGTGGAGAGTATTCCATCACACTCCTGACTTGTGCCTTGTAGATGGTGGACAGGCTTTGGGGAGTCAGGAGGTGAGTTACTTGCCGCAGGATTCCTAGTCTCTGATCTGCTCTTATAGCCACAGTATTTATATTGCTAATCCAGTTCAGTTTCTGGTCAATGGTAACCCCCAGGATTTTAGTAGAGTAAATGTGAAATCTTGTTATATCATTCTTTCAGCTATTAAATGGAAGTGCAACTTTCTTTTTAAAAGCTATCTCCACAAGGCTTGTAACCTGTGCTGAAATGAAGTAAATACAGTAGGAATGGAGCTATAGTTGAAGGGGACAGAAACACCCTAAATGCCACTGCATAAGTTTAAGAATGGGTCTAGAATAAGCTCAACTTTAATTGAGAAACCTTTTGGTGGTCTGGTGGTGGCTATCACTTAACTTTTGGTCAGTTCTCCCACTTCCCACTACCTAGTAGCAAGCCCTGCATGTTCTCTGCTGTCGTTTGATGTGGCCAAGTGGATAAAGGATGGAATAATACGCCTGTGGGATTTTACGGACCCGCGAAAGTCAATGGACTTTGAATGTCTCACCGGATTTTACAACCCCACCCCCATCACAACAGGGCCGTAAAATTCCACCGATGGGTACCATCACCACTGCCACTGGTGTGGTACAGGAATGGTTGGGGATGGCAGAAGAGGAAAAGCTTGAGGCTTGTGTTGCGGGGGGAGATTCGGTGATAGACTCCGCTACCTTGTTTTCCTAAGGATGCCACTCTGCATGGAATCTTAGAGAAGGCATGGGGCATTTTGTCTATTTCTAAGGTCTAAGAAAATGATGTGTGGGGGAGTCTGCTGGACGTCACACTTAACAACTGGAAAATCTGCAGATGTACTTATTTGCTTGTACTGTTTATTTTCTCCTTGACTGAAAAGGTAATTTCTTGCCACTTTTACGTCTTGTGCCATTGTTTTATTGCTTCTACAACCCAGAATTGTAGTTCAATTTTGAACATTTTTCATACTTCCAATAGAACACTTAAAATCATCAGAATTCTCAGTGCGCTGAAACGCCATTTGGCCCAATCAACCCATCACTTTTATTCAATTTTAACTCTACTTTTTAACCAATATCTTTACTCTGCAGAGATGAATCTCTTGAACTCATTTTTTTTTCTCATTTCAATGTTTGATCCTGGTTACTTATTCCACAAAACAAATCTCTGGCTTCCCTCCTTAATCCTAACTGTAAATATTTCTTGCACCTCTCTCCTTGCTGACTTCCTTTTGAATAAGTGATGGCTGGTTGAAATTCCATTCATGGATGTAAAATGGGCCCCCACCGACGTTGAATTTTGCTTCATACGTTGAGCTAGTTCAGCTACCACAGGGTTTGTATCCCTACCAGTGTTGAATTTCACCCTGATAGTCTTAGGCCTGAATTTTTCAGTTGGCGTGCAGGCTCGGCGGGAGCAGGCAGGGGGCAGTCACGGAGCTGACCACCACCTGCGATCGGCTCCGTGCAGCCATTTTACGCGAGCGGGCCAATTAAGGCCCGCCCAGTCTACGGCACCAGCCGTAGTGCTCAGCTCCACCTGGGCGGGTGGGGGGAAGGAGGGAGAGTCAGGGCCGGCGCTCCTTTGCACATGTGCGCGAAATAGCACTTCAGTCTTCCTGAGGCAACTCCGTGCCTCAGGGAGATTGAAGCGCTTTAAAAATAAATAAATAAATAAATGGTTTGAAAAGTTAATTAAAATTAACTAAACTGGCACGGTCACATGAGATGGGACTTACTTTTATATTTCAGGGAAAAAATAATATTTAAGCGGTAAAAGCTTTAGGAAACCTCATCCCGCTGGTGGATGAGATTTCCTGGAAAACGTGAAGGCCACTTGGCCTTTTCACCTGCCACCAGCGTCAAGGTTGGGCAGGCAGCATGAACAGTTACATTAATTAATTTGGTAATGGTCTTAATAGGCCCATCAGTCATAGGTGGGCGGCAGCTGACTCTGGCGCGCGCCCGCCAAGCGAAACATCGCGAGGCAGCGTGATGATGTCAGGACACACGTCCGCGTGTCATTTTATGCGCCGGTGTATCGGGCCCCGCCCACCCCCCCCCCCCCCCCCCCCCCCCAACCCCCCGCAAGCCGACTGAAAAATTCAGGCCTTAATTTCTAAAGGGCTCTCTCACCCTCTAGTTCTGACTTTTGGTTAAGCTCTGTTTTTCATGCAGAGTCACTAGACTTGTACCAGATTAAGATGCACTCCTGTTTAATGCAAATACATTGCAAACATTCATAATCACTTAGGGGTCCATCAAGAACACTATGGAAATGCAATGCTGAATGCCATTAGGCATATGGCACATACCAGTGATGCTGCTGCCTTATCTAATTTGCTTTGTTTGAAGGTGCATCAATTGAAATAAACTCTAATTGTACACGGGGCATTCTGCTTACTCCATCAAAAAAATGACATGAGGCTTAAGCTGACTTAAGTCTGTTGGTGGCAATAAAGCCTGGAATAAATTTTGCTTCGGAGATGTGTCCTATAAATGCTGGCGAATGCAGAAAAAAAAAATCAGCATTTACATGTGTTTGTCACGACTAAATAGTTAAAGCATTGTTTTAATTTTGGCTAAATGATTATCATTTATTTAACCTATGAAAGATCAAGGACAGGATTTTGTCCTTGGAGGGGTTGTTCGGTGGGGGCCATTTTATGCAGGCGGGCCAGTTAAGGCCTGTCCAGCGTGGAAGGTGGACGGCAGCATTCAGCACTGCCTGTGCAGATGGTGGCGGGGGGTGGGGGGGGGGGTTGGGGGGGCGGGTGGAGGGCAAGCGAGCTTAGCGCATGTGTGCGATAGAGCGCTTCAACCTCCCTGAGGCACAGAGCTGCCTCAGGCGGATGAAACTTTGTTTAAAAAAACTCAAGGAACAAAATAAAAATGTCAGAAAACGGGCCGCCTCACGTCACTCTCTGTCACATGAGCGGGGACGGGTTTTTAATTCAAGCGTGAAATTTTAATTTTGTTTTTATTTGCTTTAAGGAAACCCCACCCCACCCGTGGATGAGGTTTCCTAAAAAGTGCAAAGGCCGCTTGGTGTTTTCGCCTGCCTGACAACCGTAAGGTTGGACGGGCAGCGTAAATTTGAATTTAATTACCTTTTTAATGGCCTTAATAGGCCTTTTAATTAAACAAAATCCCGCGGGACTATACTATGATGTTGGGATGCTTGCCCAACGTCATCGCACATCATTTTACGCCTGGCTGGGTCGGGCAACCGGCCACCCACTGAGCTCAGTTTTCTGCTCCAAGAGTGACATAATTTTCTTTCTTTCTGTCTCATTCCTGAGGTGGGCTTGTCAGAGTAGATGCTGAAGGGTTGTTTCCTCTCGTTGGGGAATCCTGTGTTAAGGGGCATACTTTCACAATAAGAGGTTGCCCACTTAAGGTGGAAATGAGGAGGATTTTTTTTTAAATTTCAGAAGGCCGTGAATCTTTGGAATTCTCTCCCCCAGAGAGCCGTGGATGCTGAATCACTGAATATGTTCAAGGCTGAAATAGACAAATTTTTGAACAATAATAGGGGATTCAAGGGGAACAGGCAGGGAGTGGATTTAAGGCTGAGAATGGATCAACCATGATCTTACTGAATGACAGAGGAGGTTGAGTAGGCCATATGGCCCCTTGTTGCTCTTATTTCTGATATTCTTAGAATAAATAAAACTATAATAAATTGATGGAAATTAGGACCTTCCAGTCTTATATACGTAACTTTCATCGTGGACAGGACACTTACTAACTGAGCCATTGGTGGAGCCTAATAGGCGGACTTTCTAAGGATAGACCTATAATGACCGAATGGTGTCACAGCAGCAGAATTTAGAGATCTCTGTGGTTGGAAGTCTCCCCTTCCCGATAGCATTTTAAATTGGGCACCAAATCAAGAGGATGTCTTGCCTTGCAGCAGCAGTGATGTCAGCGAGCTGGGAGACAACCAATCACATTGTAGTATTTACACACAACAAGCCAATAAGTTGAAAGCACTTAAAATCCTTCACTTGTAATTTAAATTTTCAGGTGGCAAAATAAATGTGAGGCTATATTAGGATAGAAGCTTCAATTAAGAGAAACAGATTATTGAAAAACGAGAAGAATCTTTTTATATTAAAAAAAGTGGATTTTTTTTATTATTGTGGAGAAATTGCAATTCCACAAATATAAAGTTAGTTCTTCAGGGCCAATGGGGGTGCTTAGCAGTCATTAGGAACTTAATATGTCATTAAAAACCCAGATACACCTCATTCAACAAGCTGTGATTTTATCAAGGATTTTCACAGTAAGGTTGGAAGTTCTTGTCAATTCATGATTGCAAGGGAGAATTAAATCTGTGGGAACCTCTACAGTGCACCCCATGGAGAAAGATATATTCAAGGACAGTAATTTCTGCCTTATTCCATACATAATCAGACTTCAGACTTCTGGGGCGGAATTTTTCCGTTGGCGAGCTAGAGGCGGGGCCGCTCGCCGAAGTGAAAATGACGCAGGATGACATCAGGGGGCACCCCCAACGTCATCCCGCCCCATTTAAATATTCAGGAAGGCGGGCAGACAGCGAGATCAGCTATCCACCCACCGACTTATCAATAATCTTTTAAGTGAAACCAATTAAACCAAATCAATAAAATTGGGATAAATCAGGCACAGCCCCTAATTCAGGTCAGCTGTAAAACCAAGAACAAAATTTAAAGGAACCTTACAAACTTTAAATCAAAATGTGATTAAAGGGGTCAACAAAACACCCCAGTCCCCGCGGTGCCCACCGGACACGGAAGGCCTCGAGCGTGTCGGCAGACACCACATGCTCCCTCTCCAGGGACATCCGGCCGCGAACGTAGCCGCGGAAGAGGGACAAACAATCGGGCGGGACTCCCCCGTCGATCGCCCGCTGCCTGGACCTGTTAATGGCCAACTTGGCCAGGCCCAGGAGCAGGTTCACGAGGAGGTCCTCCTCCTTCCCGACCCCCTTCCGCACCGGGTGCCCATAGATCAGGAGCGTGGAGCTGAAGTGCAAACAAAACATCAGTAAAAGGTTTTTCAAGTAACTAAAAAGGGAGTGCAGCCTACCACACCCTATATATGCATGGTCCACGGACTCCACAAGACCGCAAACAGGGCTCGTGTCCTGAGAGTCCGTGAACCTATGTATCCTCTTATTATAGGGGACTGCTGCATGCAACACCCTCCAACCCAGGTCCCCGATAGAAAGGGGGAGGACACCTCTGTAGAGGGCCTCCCATCGGGGGCCTCCGCCGCCGGACGGCAACAAGGCACACCAGGGCGTGTCCGGGTGATGGACAAGGGCTAGAAAATGGAAGGTGTGCAGCAGCAGTCCGTACAAAAAGCCCCTCTTTGCCGTGCCAAAAGGCACAGAGGGCATGTCCCCGAGGCGGCTCATATTGCGGGGCACCAGCACCCGAGGGAGGGTTCGGGGCTTGGGGCTAATGTGGAATTCTGTCCGAACAGGGGAACGTTCAGACGGAAGACCACCACGCACCTGGGCCACCTCAAGACCCAAAATAATGTCGGGTCCGAGCACAACCGTTCTCAGGTCTTGGATGGCATCGGCCGCGACCTGGACACTCACAGACGCGCGACGCGCCAACTCCTGCGGGAGCATCCAGCCCAGTCCTCCGCCACCCAGCACGTCCCCGATCCTGGTCACCCCTGCGGCCACAGCCCTCCTCTCCGCCAACCACTGAAAAGGACGGAAGGGCGGATTCCTGAGCAGCGGCTCTCTGACGATAGCCGCTACTCCTGACGGGGGAGAGCTGCGTCGCGAGGCGACCACTTTCCAGACTTTGATCAGGTCCTGGTAAAAGACGGGCAACGCCTGCAAGGAGCCATCGAGGCCCAGCTGTTCTATAAACAGGAGCTGCATGTCATAATTCAGGCCGTGCACCTGACGGAAGAAATATGTCGTCAGGGCACACCATCTAGGAGGAGGCTCGACGTAGAGGTATCGCTGCAGGGTCTGAAGGCGGAAAGTCGCCACCTGTGTGCGTAGGCACACTAGCGCCTGACCACCCTCCCTAAGCGGGAGACTCAGAACCTTGGCAGCGACGCAGTGCAATCTTTTGTCTCAGAAGAAGTCGACTAACAATTTCTGGATTCTTGTGACAAAGTCCAGGGGAGGTGTCAAAGTGACCAGCCGATACCACAACATGGCGGCGATCAGCTGGTTTATGACCAGAACTCGACCTCGGTAAGATAGCACTCGGAGCAGTCCTGTCCAGCGCCGCAGGCGAGCGGTGACTTTCGTCTCCAGTTCCTGCCAGTTTGCCGGCCAGGATTCCTCAGCGGGTCAGAGATGGACCCCCAGGTAGAGGAGGCTGGTCCTGCTCCAGGTGAAAGGCCTGAGCTCCTCGGGTAGGGGATCCATCTGCCACTGACCGACCAGGAGTCCAGAACATTTATCCCAGTTGATCCTGGCAGAAGAAGCGGCAGAGTAGACCTCCTGGCACTCGCGCATCCTCCGCAGGTCAGCCGGGTCACTAAACATAAGGAGCACGTCATCAGCGTAAGCCGAAAGGACCACCCCGATGCCCAGCCCGCGCAGAACCAATCCCGACAACCTCCTCCGCAAGAGGCACAGGAAAGGCTCCACGCAAATAGAATACAACTGGCCAGACAGGGGGCAGCCCTGACTTAGCCCTCTCCCAAAGCGAAGGGGCGCCGTCAGGGACCCGTTAACCTTCACTAGACACTCCGCGGCGGTGTACAGAAGTCGGATCCGGGCGACAAAATGCGTCCCGAGCCCGAACGCTCGCAGAGTTCCGAGTAAGTATCCGTGATCCACCCTGTCGAACGCCTTCTCCTGATCGAGAGACAGGAAGGCGCTCGACAGACCAGCCCTCTGGGAATGGTGGATGATGTCCCGGACCAGATGGATGTTATCATAAATGGTTCGGTCCGGGACGGTGTAGGACTGGTCAGGGTGGATCATGTGGTCCAGCATGGTGCCGAGCCGAGAAGACCTGGCTCGGGCGAAGACTTTGTAGTCCGTGCTGAGGAGGGAGACCGGGCGCCAGTTTTTAAGAAGGCGGAGATCCCCCTTCTTCGGCAGCAGGGCAATCACGGCCCTGCACCACGAGAGGGGCATCTCCCCGGTAGCAATGCTCTCCCCCAGGACCCCTGCGAAGTCGCTCCCCAAGACGTCCCAGAACGCCCTGAAGAACTCCACGGTCAGCCCATCTAGTCCCGGGGTTTTGCCCCTAGAAAGACCGTCGAGTGCGCCGGTCAGCTCCCCCAGACTTATAGGGGAGTCAAGCTTTCCGGCGCACTCCGGGCCGACCTGCGGCAGGTCCTCCCACAAAACTCTGCAAGCCTCCTCACTGGACGGATCCGGAGAGAACAGGGCAGTGTAGTAATCTCGGGCGATGGCCCTGATGCCCTCCGGGTCCGAGACAAGGGATCCGTCATCAGCCAGCAGTGTAAGGAGCTGCTTACGGACCCCATGCCTTTTTTCCAGCGAGTAGAAGAAGGGGGAGCCGCGGTCCATCTCCTTAAGGAACCAGATCCGCGACCTCACAAACGCGCCCCGAGACCCAACCAGTTACAGGTCCCGCAGCGCGCCCTTCTTCTCATCGTACACCAACCGCAGGGCCAGGTCCGCGTTGGGCCGACGGAGATGTGCCTCCAGGTCGAGCACCTCCTTCTCCAACTCCTCGACCCTGGATTTGCGTCTCTTTGTCGACACCTTCGCATACTCTTGACAGAAAACTCGGACGTGAGTCTTGCCCACGTCCCACCATAGCCTCAAGGAGGGGAAGCCTCCCTGCTTCCTTCTCCAGCCGGCCCAGAAGCGACGGAACGAGTCCAGGAACCGCTGGTCCTCCAACAACAGGTTATTAAAATGCCAGTATGCGGACCCCGTCCGAGCGCAGAACGAAGTGAGCTCTGCCCACACCAGACGGTGGTCCGAGCACGGAACCTGCTGTATAGAAGCAGCCGGAACGCAGGACACGTATGCCTTCGAAACGTAAAGGCAGTCGAGTCTGGACGCTCCGACTCCAGGTGACACAAAGGTGAACACTCTGGAGTCAGGATGGAGATTTCGCCAGACGTCCACCAAGTTGAAGGACCTGACCAGGTCGCACAACTTACTCACACCTAGCGTGCGGTGCTGGGCACTGTGACGGTCCCGGGCCTTGAGGGTGCAACTGAAATCCCCCCCGAGGACGACGCACTCGCCAGTGTCGATGGAGCCGAGATGAATGGACACTTCTTCAAAGAAGCTCGCTTGCTGCTGCGTGCCCAGGGGAGCGTACACATTCACAAAGTGAAGCACCGCCTCCCCCAGACGCACAGTCAGGTGCAGCAACCGGCCTGGCACCGGCTCCTTGACCCCCAAGATCTCCGGCTGAAAATGCGGGTCCAACAAGATAGCCACCCCGCCAGAATTGGAGGCTAGGTGACTCATGTAGACCCCCCACCCTCGCCACTCCAGGAGCCACGTGGCTTCGTCTCCCGGAACGGTATGGGTTTCTTGCAGGAAGCACAACGCATACTTCCAGTCCCTGAGGACCGAGAAGTTCTGGAACCTGCGCTGTGTGTCACTGCTGCCGCTGATGTTGAGGCTGGCTATAGTCGTCTTCATTGTCAAAGGTACATCAAACCTTCACCTTAAGTAATTAAAAAAGAAGAAGAGGACTTTTAATCCTTCCTCTCCTTCAGGAGCCCAGCGAGAAACGTTTGGACCCTCTGCCGCTCATTCCTATCCAACTCGGGAGCCTTGAGAGCCTCGTGAGTGGACCAGAACACCAGCGGAAACGAATGCCACCGGTCCAAGGCCAACTGAACCCTGTCTCGGCAACCACGGTGTCCCGACAAAACGTCCCGGAGTTCCCTTGGGGGGATGAGGGGGGAATCAGTGGAGGGCACCAGGGGATCCACCACCTCGCTTGAGAGTGACTCTGCGTAATCCCCAGTGCTCACCACCGACACCCCATCCTCCTCCGGGTCGTCGCCTCCAGCTTCCGACCCCTCCCCCGTATTGAGTACGGGGGCTGATCCGGAGCTACCAGCTGGCTCCACCTGTGCCTCGATCCCACCCCCAGGATCAGGGCCAGAGGGGTCCTCTCTGGTCTCCTCTAAACTTTTTGGGTCAGAGGCAGCGGCAGTTCTGATGCCCGCTCTCCTCCCGGCACCGGGTCGTCCAGGGAGCTCAGGACGAGCTCCTGACCAAGCACTAGGACGCTCGGTGCCAAGGTTTGGGAGGGAGCGGGAAGGCCCTCCTTTTCGCCGCCACCCAATGACCCATCAACATTTTTTTTTAAATTAAGAAAGCTGCAGTCCCCCGATGAGCCTGAAGGTACCTCGGGGGTATTAAGTGCACTGGAGTCGGACACCACCTCAAGGGAGGTGCCCCCAGTGACCCCCGAGGGGCCCTGTTCAGAGGATTGCAGCAGGTTGAGGGGGGGAACAATGGATTTGGGGGTAGGGGTTTTGGGTTCCCCCCGAGGGCAGGGCGAGATTTTACTTGGTGGAGACGCCAACACCTCTTCATCGGGGGAATGGACACACCCAACTTCCTCAGTTTGGGCGTCGCCCACTTCCTCCTCCGAAGCGTGACGTCTCTTCCGGGTCAGGCTGGGGGCTAGGGAGACCTCCATTTCCGAGGCCCCCTCCTCCTTGTCCAGCCCTCCCGGACACTCCACCCTCTGGGGTTTTGATTCATGTTTCTCCGGCTCGGGATCCCGCGTCTCATCTCCGCCGGCCCCGGGAGCACGCGCAGGGACGACACCGGGGCCAGATGTTATTGCCTCCCCCGAGCCGGTCACCGACCTGTCAATGGCCAATCGAGGCCATCGACAGGATAATTAAGCCGATTAAGGGACCTGCCCGTCCAACCTTAAGGTCGGCAGGCAGGCCAGGAGCCCCAGCGGGCCTCAGAAGAAACATGAAACCTCATCCCGCCGGTGGAAGCATAGCGCTTCCTGTCGGGTGGCCCGTTGGGCAGGCCTTAGTTGGCCCTCCCACTCCGAGCCGGTGAGGCCCGCCTGCCCATCGAGGGCAAAATTCTGCCCCTGAGGTTGCCGTCACTTCCAGTGGAGGGGCGAAGCTGAACGCTTACCGTTTCCTTCTTGTGTCAAGCTGAAATCAGGGTCATTGTTCCACCAGCTCAGCTTTCATTTTCCACATGGCCCTTTCCAAGCTGCTAGTCCTTCCATCAGAGGACACCGGCCATCAGAGTGACGGTGCACATAACCTGTCCATCACTGCTTTGCCTTGATGCCCCTTGTTGCCATATTCAGTGCCGGCTCATCTCACCATTCTCTTTATCTTCATGAGAACCTTTTGAAAATAGCGCATTCATTCCTGCAGGAACAAGGGAAAATTCATTAGTTCAGTGAGTTGTACTATTCCTAATACACTGTTCACTTTAATCACCACTTTTCACAGAAGAGATGTTCACGGTTTTGCAGCGAAGAGTTTTTTTTTCCTCATATTTCAAAATGGCTCGGAGTGGGAAGCATTGAATCTTGTGAGGACATAATTGTCAGTTGTTATTTTCACTTTAACTCTCACTTAAAAAAAGCTGTGTCTGTTTCTGTTGTTTACAGACAGTTGTCATAACCAGACTGGCAAAAATAGTAATGGGAACAAGGCTTACACTTTACAAAGTGTCTTATTTTGTTACATTGAATAACCTCAAAATGCAACTATTATGTAGAGAATCCTGTGTCAGAGGTATAGCAGCAGCAGCAATGATTTGGCTGATCAGTTAATTTGTGCTTTGGGACATACCATGTTTTCCCCTCTGACAGTTTCTGCAGTTATCTGCTTGTTGCTTTTCAATTCCAGCCTTTCTCTAAATAGCTCCTACTATCTCAGCTTTGGTCATCTTCCATGTCTTATCACAGTGGGTTCCATACATAGAAAGACTTAGAAGTTCCAAAGGGGAAACAGACCATTTGGCGCGATCGGTCTGTGTCTCCACTTATTCCCATGTGAATAAATAGCCCTAGTAACTGTCAGGTTCCTATAATCCCTTTTCATTCATCTACCCATCCAATCAAATCTTGAATGTTGACATAGTTTCTGTTTCAACCATCAACCTTGGAAATGAATTCCATTCTATGGCCTCACAACTGCCTGGGTAAAGAAGTTTCACTCCTCCTCGCTGTTTTCAATCTTGTATATTTAATCATATATCTATGGCCTGTCATTCTACATTCCTCAACTACTGTAAATAGGTTGTTTCTATATATCCTGCACCATCCCATCGTAACTTTAAACACTTTTCATTAAGAGGTACATTGTATCCTGGATACTGCATCGTTGCTCAATAATTTCAAAGCAGCAATCCATAAGGATTTTCTTTTTTCATTTGCAAGCTAAAAAATTCTATCATCTCATGGTACCAATTTTCACTATATTGCCCACATGCCCTGCCTAGGATGGGAGCATTTAAAAAAAAGTGTTATAAAGACCTTGCAATTAGATAGCACCTTATCACATCGTCAGGAGATCCAACAATGCTCTTCTGAGAAATGGATTAGTCTTGAAGTGCAGTCATTCGTGAAGAAGGCAAACATGGCAACCAATTTGCACACAGCAAGGTCCCACAAGAAACAAAAGATTAACAGATTTTGTTAGTAGCTGAGGGAGCATGTTGACCTGGAGAACTCCCTTGTTCGTCAAATCATGCTAGCAAGATCTGGTGCACTCACATGAATGGATAGATAGGACCTCGGCTTCATCCAAAAGGTAGTAATTTCAGATAAAGCAGTAGTGCACTGAAATGTTAGTCCAGATTATATGCTGAAGCACATTGGGGGTTGAGACTCACAACCTTCTGACTCTGCCACAAGATTGCAATTAATCAAGCAGAGCTAAGCAATTTTATATTCTCTTAATTTACATTAACCCACCTGCCTCAGGAGAAAATCCTGTCTTTCCTGGCAATTTCACTGTGGGGCAAAGGGGGCGGGTGCAGGCTGTAGTAGGGACCGCTGACATGGGAAAGAGTTTGAAGGCAAACACAGTGGCGCTGGGTGCTGAGGCCGGCTATTTAAAAGGTGAGCCTTGGTACCAGGGTGCTCTGCCCCAGTTATAAAGAAAAAAGTAAGGCCCTCTAGTCCTCACCCCTTACACCTCCTTATGCCCCACACATTCTCCAGGCCCATCCATACCACCTCGTGCCTCCTCACATGCCTCCTAAGGCTCCTCATGTTCCCCCCCATATCAAGTTGTCCCATGTTGTGATATCACTTTTAAGTGAATATGTAAATGAGCAAGTAGCCAGGATGTAGAGCAGCATGTGACCAGAAGTTTGTTGTTGTGTTGTAGGAATTGTAGCTACATTATCCTTGTGAGTGGTGGTACTTGTTGAATCCCTAAAATGGATCTGTCTGTTGAGCCATCCTGTGCTGTATCTTCAAATAAAATGAGCCTACATATAGCTTACAAGTCCTGATGTGAGATTGATGAGCTTGTGAAAAGCAGACTTAAAAATGCAACATGATGGCAGCAAAGTGAATTTGAAGACAACACCTGCAGGCATGAGGTGCACTAACAGCAATGGTGTGGTAGCCAAGATGCAGAAAGCAAGAAAGCTATGTGGGCAGTATGGTTTACTGCACCCACCACAAAGCTTTCCTGCATTCCAAGATCTTGGCAATGTAAAAGGACATTGGGCTCACCTACGTAGGAACTTTGGTTCCAGAGGTTTGAACAGAGGTTACAGTAAGGAGGACCATCTACACATGTTTGAGTCAGTTTAACAGAAATTGTCAGAAGATACTTGGGTTCTACAAAACTATGACCAAAGAACAGAGATGGTCTTAGAGGTTGACACACCTCAAAAAAGGTTAGGGGCGTGCATTATGCAAAATGGCAAACCAATTACAATTGGCTCCAGAAATTTCTGCACCCCTAGCCAAACTGTTCCTGCACAGCTACAAAGCTGGCATCTATCTGACAATGTGGATAATTGCCCAAGTTATATCCTGCACACAAAAAACAGGACAAACCCAACCCGGCCAATTACTGCCCCATCAGTCCACTCTTGATGATCAGTAAAGTGATGGAAGGGTCATCAACAGTGCTATCAAGCGACACTTGCTTAATGATAAACTGCCCACTGACGCTCATTTTGGGTTCCACCAAGACCATGGATTCATTCAGCTGCAGAGCAAAATACTCTTTCTAATGACACAGTTCACTAATTAAGTTAGCACATCACTGGCCATGTCATCAATTCAATGTGACACTAAGTTGTTTGATAATGGTACGAGCTGAATTAATTTTTGGGCCTTCTCTCCAAGCATGGTGCTTACCATGCCCGCAGCTTCAGACAGTATTAGTTTCTCTGCTGGGGTGTGAGCTTTTCCTGACTTTGCAACTCTGTAACTCATTATGAGGCTTCAAGAGCCTTAATAATGTAATTAGCATAAGCTGTTCCAGTACAGCTACAACACTGGCATCTACCCAGTAATGTGGAAAATTGCCGAGGTATGTTCTGTACACAAAAAGCAGGACAAATTCAACCCAGCCAATTACCGTCCCATCAGTCTCCTCTTAATTATCAGCAAACTGATTGAAGGGATTGTCGACAGTGCTATCAAGCGGCACTTACTCAAAAATAATCTGCACACTAATGCTTAGTTTGGGTTCTGCTCGGCCCACTCAGCTCTTGACCTCATTACAACCTTGGTCAAAACATGGACAAAAAAGCTGAGCTCAAGAGGTGAGGTGAGAGTGACTGCCCTTGACATTAGGGTGGCATTTGACTAAGTGTGGCATCAAGGAGACCTGGCAAAACTGGAACAATGGAAATCAAGGGGGAAAACTCTCTATTGGTTGGAGTCAAACCTACCACAGGTCTTGCATCTTCTGTGGTTGCATGGAAAGGTGTGATAAGAAAGGGAAGGGATGTTGGGGGTGACTGAGAGGTGGTCCACAGTTTTGCGGAGGGAGCTGTCCCTTTGGATTGCTGAAAAGGGGAGCAGGAAAAATGTGTTTGGTGGTGACATCCGTACTGTAGGTGGCAGAAATGGAGGAGGGTGATCTGCTGAATACAAAGGCTGGTGGGGTAGAAGATGAGGACCAAGGGGAAACTTGTTATGATTCTGGGAGAGAGGGAAAGCGATGAGTGTTGGATTGTATGAAATGGATCAGAAACAATGAAGGGCCCTGTCAGCTATGCTGGGGGAATCCTCACCTGAGGAGAAAGGAAGACATATTGGAAGTGCTAGTATGGAAGATGGCATCATCTGCACAGATGTAATAGAGACAGAGAAACTAGGAGACTCTTCAAAATAGATGTCCAATCCATCTATACCTCCACTCCCAAGCAGGATTGTATGAGCCCTTTCCCCTTCTTTCTTGAACAAAGGTTTAACCAGTCCTCATTCAGCACCATCATCTTCTGTTTGTTCTCAATTTGAACAACTTCCCCTTCAACTCCACTTACTTCCTTCAAATAAAAGGTGTTGCTATGGTTAACCGCATGGGTCCTAGCTATGCCCATCCTTTAGTGATGTATGTGGAACATTCCTTATTCCAGCATTCCACTTCCTCTTCTCTTTTTCCAGCATATTAATAACTGTATTGGTGCTGCTTTCTGATCTCAGCATGAACAGAAGAACTTAACTGACTTTGTTTCCAATTTCCACTCTATTCTCACCATCACCTGGTCCATTTCTGACTCTTCCCTTCCCTTCCTAGACTTTTCTGCCTCTGCTTCTGGCGATGGGCTATCAACTAACATTCACCACAAGCTCACTGACTCTCCACAGCTAATATGACTACACTTCCTTACACCATACTTCCTGTAAGGATTTTATTCCATTTTCCCATGCAGTTTCTGTGTTCTGTTGCATCTGTTCAGATGATGCAACATTCCATACTTGCACTTCTGATATGATTTCCTTTCTCCAAATGCTCCTTCCAAGTGAAACAGAAACTTGCTTGTACTTCTTGCAATTTAGTATATTGTATTCACTGCTCATGATATGGTTTGTTCTACATAGGGTAACCATTTTGACAAGTTTCAAAAGTTTTATTTGGGCAAATTTTATATTGAGATAGAGAGAAAGAGAGGGAGAGAGAGAGAGAGTGTGTGTGTGTCTGTGTCATAGTGAGAGACTGAATAAATATTAAGATACCTACAATAGCATTTGTTTTGTGTTTGATAACTCAAAAAAGGTATATCAAGCTGAGGGAAGGCATCAAGATGGTATCTTCCTGATCTAGTTTATAGTTTATTTCTCAAAAAAAATGGTTGAATCATGGAACTAGCTAATTAAATTGAATTTTGAAAGTGGTCAAAACTTCATGAAAGTTGAAAGGACAGGAAGGTTGATGGGCCTCGGAACTCTTGTCCTCTGCCCTTGAGGAGATGAGTCAGGAGTGCGTGGAGGATTACAGAGAAGCTGACTGGGAACAGGGCCCAGCAGGAGACAATACCGGGTTGGCAGGTTGTTCAAAAGGAATCGTCCCAGATTTGCACAAAGTGCAGGAGCAGGCAGGAAAAGGAATACTTTGCCTGCCGGCTGCAATGACGGCTTTTCACACCGTATCATCCCAATCCCACCTCATTAATCATGCATTCTCGGGAAGCACCGCCGTTTCACTGCTGGGAGGCTTCCAATTCACCCGCCACACCATCACCTCACCCCTTCCTCACACCGGATGCCATATTTAAAGTGCAGCCACGCACACTTCTCAATGCTTCCAGCTCAGGACTGAAGACATGGCCCCAAAAGACACGAAGACTGCAGCACCCTCCCACCCCCCCCCACCGATTTAGTGATGCATCCCTGGGATGCCATCTGGACACCATTGGAGCCAGCCGCGATGTCCTCTATCCCAGCTCCAGCCGCAGGAGGCCCATCAGCATCACCATGCTGGCTTGGGAGGCCATGGCAGGAGTGGTCAGTGCCAATACTACACAGAAGAGGTTGGCCATCCAGTGCTAAAAATGGATGAATGATCCCAACCAGGGTAAGACAACCATCTCATCACTCTAAACTCACACACTCACAAGGTCATTACACATTTGTTGGCATCTCACTCACTGCCAGATCAAGGGACACCACCACTCACTCTCACTCACACCCTCACATCTCCATCTGGCCTCATCTCCTCTGGAGACTGCCTCCACAGCCCTCACCATCTTGAAGCCACTTGCACAGATCAACATGTGTCCCCACACACACTCTGGGAAACCCCCTTCCCCAGTAATGCCCTTACCTCTTCCCTTTCCTGTGGCGAATTTTCTACTCCCCCAAGGAGCCCTAGACCTGCAGCTGTTCAAAAGTCACCCCCCACCTTACGGCTGGCCTGGTCGGTAGAGACCTGCCCATGAGCCCCCTAAAAGTTCTGTGGTGCTGCCTGTGAAGCCTGGCACTGTGACTGCAAGTGCTGCCCGACGAAATGTCAGCAAACAGGCCTCGAAGCACCGAGTGAAGTGCAGCTTGCCGGGTGCACCACGCTTATGCTCAGTTGTGAAACACGTCGGCATGCCCAGATGATTCAGCTTGGCGGGGGGATGATTCCAGAGAGCTGGGCTTTTAATGATATGCAGATATATTATAATGAAATTCCTGACGTGCGGCAGGGGAAATGCGGCCATTGATGGGTGGAGCAGACGATTGCAAACTCATTTCACGATGGTATTAAACTGATCTTTGGCCTTCCCACCATAATGCCCAATGTCTGCAGACATGAAAAATTCCACCCAAAGGGTAAGAATGGGAGTGAATGACTGGCAGGTCATGGGGGAAGGCATGGGTGTAGATGGACGTGAGTGGTAGAAGGTGGCAAAATGATAGGAGATGGGATGGGAAGGGAATAGTTGATGGCCACAAATTTCCAGCAACCATATTGGAAAATGTAGCCCACAGCCTTGGTGACCTCTTTCTCCTTCATGGATGTAATTTGATGCCAGGAAGGTGTTGGAAATACCCGGAAAGGTGGGGGCTACTCAGGCGGGAGGGAGTGGGGTGGAGATAAAGGGTGGAGGGCTGCCTTCCTTATTGAAGGCCAATTGAGGCCTTTAAGTAGCCACTTAAGGACCAAGCGATGCTTCTGGAATTCAACTAGTGGCCGACTGGGAATTTTCCATGCAGGATAATCAGGTTTGGGGATCTATTGTACTCAGGCACCCTGTGCCCAATTACAGGATCCAGCATCAGGAAGAGAGGGCTCTGTGGGAAGTCATCCCTGCCTTTTCCATTGACCCCCCCCCCTTCTCCAGCACCCCATTTCTTGCTACCCCATTAAATTAAGCCAAGTACAAAAATCCCATCCCCAAGAGCTGTGGGCCAATCAGAGGCAGGGAGCACTCCAAAACCAGCAGCATCAGTGGAAGTGATGGCTACTGCTGGTACTGTATTGGGACCTTCACCAGTGATTGACGATGGAACCCTGGAGAGAGGCACTCATCCTTACCTCACTCCAGGGTTCCATCGTCAATGGCCATTGGACCCGGTGATGCTGCTGGTGCTGGAATGCTGCCTGCCTCTAAGTGGCTCACAGCTCTCAGAGATGGATCTCTACCCTGCGCTGGGCTTAATTTAATGACAGCCCTGATGCTGCCCAGGTAAGCACCTCATTCATACAATGAAAAAATTCTGCCAGTCTAATAACCTTGGTGTACTGGACAGGTTTCTTGTTAGAAACAGTAAACTTTATTTACAGAGCTCCTGTTGAATCTGCGTGCTTGAACCAGGTCCATGACTAGTAAAGCTCAGCCCCTAAGGTAACCTGCGCTTAGGGCTGATTTGTCTGTACAGTCACATGATCCCCAAAACAGTATGAAAGGTTTTACTTACAACCAATACAGTCAGGCCTCCCAAGAATGACCTGTCTTTTGGGAAGTGTATGGGTCCTCCACCGTGAACAGTGAATCATGGTCCATAAATCCACCCACTACCTTGCTGCTGAAAGGAAAGGGGTATAATAAAAGACAGGAAGATGAAGGGGGAAACAGAGAGAGAGAGGGAAAAACTGCAAAGACAATGAACCGCTAAGAGAGAAACTATATTTTCCATCTTATGATGTAATGTCACAGGGAATTTGCAACTTGATTTCCATACTTGCTGTATTTTCTTCTTTATTTATCCCCCTCCTCCTCCCTTCACACCATCAATTCCTTGGACTGGTACCTAAAGATTGAGGGTATGATTCTATTGTGCCTTTAACAAGCATGTTTTCTTCCTGTGTGTACCTAGACAGTGAGTAAACAATGGCTTTTCACCCTTTGTAGAGAAGACTAGTGCTATCCACCAAAGTGCATTTTCAAGCAAGATCCTGCAATGGTCAGTCAGCACTGGAACCTTGTCTGTTACCTTTATGCCTCCTGAGCCTAAAAGTCCCTGGTGATAATGAGAATGTGTCCCCCATTCCACATTACATCAAATAACTTTGCATAAATTAGTAAAGATTAGGAAAGTTCGATGTTCTATTCCTTGGCTGGCAAGGATTAGAACATGGAAGCTTCTGGATCTATATGCCTTTGTTTCAAGATGAAAGTAAATGCACCAGTTTAGCCTTGTGAAGAAGCAAAGCTGCTCTGCTGCTATTTCCATAGACACGGAGCAGCTATGTCCCAAGGAACAATGAAGTACAAGCTATCTTGGAGCCTGTTAGTATCTGAACTGCTAACTTTTCAAGCGTGGGTCATTAAACATGAGTATGTTTTCCGTTTATCTACTCTTTTCTCATATTGGCCAACAAGTCCTTGGTGGCCTGAAGTCAAATCGATGCAAACTCTTTACATTTGACTGGAACTGAGCTTCGTTAGAAGCGAGAGACCCCCAACATAGGTCAAACTTGTGTTAAAATATGTATAATGCAATGTTGAATAGGAATGAGGTTTCTGGCACTTCGAGGACAGACCAGAAATATTGCAGCAATTACTCGGTGTGCCTGAAATTCAGATGACTGAGTAAACTGTGACAGTTTAATTCCTGGGCATCTAAAAATTGATTTTTCATTTACCAAATGATCTTTGTCTCTCGCTTATCTCTGCAGAGATCTTTCACCAGGGATTTCTCATTTACATTTTACATTTTATTTCCACATAATGAAGGAATTGAATTAAATCTCAGTGGAATACCACAATATTCATGGTCCTCCAACATGTTTATGCGTTCTCTAATAATAAACTGTAATTGTTGGCAATGAAGCAGTAATATCAAGGCAGCAAATTATAATTTCTTACTGCATAATTATTTTCTAATTTATTTAAGAGACAATTATCAACTAATATTGGAGAAAATGGGTGAAAAACTTTCTTGAAATAATCTAATCCTAATGGCTGCCAGTTTATTTTAGATTGTTTATTTGCTAAGGATTTATAGTTTAAATGTCTGCTTCACAGGAAAATGGCTTTGAGAGTTCAGAGTACTTGATCTTGCCAAAGCTAGTGTGTTTTATGTGAGTTTCATCCCATTCTTTCTGATTCCCCTTAGCTATTCAAGTGATCCCAGCAGCTTATTAACTTATTCTCTGAATCTTTCACCAATCGCTGAATTTTTCAATATTGGCGGTGTGAGGTATAATTTTGAATTGAGTGAACAAAAGGATGGGATCAAGCCTTGTGATTCTTGATTCCAAGGTGTAAATTCCATTGCGTTGTGGAGAATATTTCTCATCAATGTTTTTTTTAAAGTAATTTACCGACTGTATGACATGAATAAGATTAACTTGAGAAACATCACAAATATTTTGTAACAGATGCCTAAGAGATTGTCAGACTTGAAATATGATACATTGGGGATTATAATGGCTGTTCATTTTCAGTAATTAGGTACATATTAGAGCTTTTTGAAATTGCTCGCCTGTATCATCTCGTAGCAATCGAGGGAGGTAGAAGCTTGATGTTACAAGTTATTATAAACATTAGAATAGAGATGGGTTTGAACAGCTGAGAAAGATCCTGAAATATAGCTCGATCAATATTGTCCTTTTGCCATGGAAAAACGTTTCATGAATTTATTATTAGGCTAAACCGTTACTTTATATTCATAAGTTACTGCACCTGGTTTACATAGGGATACAGTTGTTGCATATTTTCAAACACTTAATTTACAAGAGAATGCTTTTGATAGACTGGTCTGAATTTTAATCTGAAAGGGCTTGTGTGTCTAAATATAGGTGTGGTGGTGGTGGGGGTTTAAAACCAAATACATTTACAGAGCATTGAGAAACGAGTCCCAAACCGCCAAATCCAGCATCTCACTTCAAAAAGCCGGGGTGAATTTTCATGGTGTGGGGAGGGGGTGGTTTGGTGGGGGGGGTTGGGGGGTGGTTGGGGGAGGGGTTAGGAGGGTGAAAATGATGGCTGGGACCCGATTCCACGCTTCCCAACCCCATACCTGGGGTTTCCAATTTTCAGTGCAGCCTTTCAAGGATGTGGGCTGGTTCCGGTCGTGAGCCCACACCCTGCACTCCTGACTTGGCCAGCTCCATTATGGGGATAGGCAAGACTTAGTCCTCAATTTTCATGACGTTGGGTCAGCTTTCAAAGAACTGTTTTTAACGGCACCTCAGAGGTGACATGAACCATAGCCTGCATGAGGGAACCTTTTCAAAGTTAAGTTCAAAAAGTCCTCCTCATGCTCCCATGCCAAGGTATGTCCCCCAACCCAACTCCATGGCCCGTCATGCCCTATGCCAAGCAATGGCACTTCCATGCCCCTTCATTCACTTTACTCTGTATGGAATCAATGAACTCAATAGTCATAATAAGGTGTGAAAAAAAAGCTTTAAAAATACATTCATACATCAATAACTTCCCACTTTCTTTTAAAAAAATCTCCTTTTTAATACAGGCCAATAAAAGTGTCAATCATCCAGAGTCTTTAAAGTATCAATTGCTGAACCTGCAAGCACTTGAAACCTCTTTATCATATGTAAATAAACATTGTGAAATTGACATAAGAGATCAGAGAGCCAGAGCTGTCAAGAAATGTTTTCCCTGGAGCGCAGGTGTTTCCGTACTCTAATGGATTTCTGGTTCGTCAGCCTAAATATATAATGAGGCTAGCTGAGAGCCCAGAAATTCCTTACATTGTTGGGGTGGCATACTTTGGCATGGGGGGCATGTGGGGCCGGTGGGGTGGGAGGGGGGGTGGGGGAGGGTGGGCTGATGGCATGAGATGGCACAGATGGGGCATATGGTGTGTAGGAAGTGAGGGGGCCTGAGGGATGAGGACTTAGTTCTTTTTTCACATTATAATGGAGGTGATGTCTCATAGAGCTGAGGCTGGCCTGCCTTGGTACCCACCAGCTTCCAAACTTTTTCCCAGGTTGGGGGGCCTGACTCACAACTTTTTCCCAGGTTGTGAGTGTGCACCCTCCTTGAGAGTGGCAAGTTGTGAATTACTTTATCTCAATCATTGAATTAGAGTGATATTTCCAACACGCTTAATTTAATGTTGGGTGCACAGGTTTCCCAAGCTTCCAGAAACTCAGCAGTGAAAGCAAGGCTGATATGCAGCAGCAACTTCAATCAATCTTCGGGAACTATGCCTAAAAGAAATACTCAGTACTTGTAGCTGCTTTTGCTGAGAAAGTACCTACCACACATTGGAGGTTTGCTCTGCCACATCAAGTTGGGTGCCACTTATGCCGCCTTAGGTTGGACCTCAGATGAGGACCTTGATGACTAGCAGCAGCCCCTGTAGCTGACTGCTCACATATGCATAGCTGCACACCAGAGAGAAGGACAGCAGAGAGGGGAGCAGCAAAGAGGTACAGCTCACATGAGACACTATGTACAAAACTCGGAGCAGGATTTTCCGCTCGGCATGCAGACGGGCGTCCCTACATCAACGCACACTTGCGTCTTATTTCGGTTGGCGGGTGCACGCGAGAGTTGGTAACATGCCTGCTGACAATTAAGAGGCTTATTTAAAGCCATTAATCAATTAATTAACCATTATTTTTCACTGCCTGTCCAACGTTACGGTTAGCAAGCGGGCGAATCGGCCAAGCGGCCTTTGGAGTTTTAAGGAAACCTCATCCAAGGGCAGGATGAGGTTTCCGATATTAATTAAAAAAAAAATGTTTGGGCTGAATTTTTATCATCAGCATATTTAGGCGAGTGATTCTTAAGGGTGGAAATTTTTTCTGGGGTTTTATAATATTTATTTATTTTTAAAAATTCTTCAGCTCCCTGAGGCAGCTCTCTGCTTTTAGGAAGCTTTCTGTGCACATACCCCTTGGCTGCGCTGACTTCAGCGCTCGCCCTCCTCCTGCCCCCACCCCGGCAGTGCTGAGCCTATCAGCGTGCATTTCACACTGGCTGGCCGTTAATTGGTCAGCCCGCATGAAATCACGCTCTGGGGACGATCGTGGGTGGTGGGCCGTTTCCCAGCCACTCTCGGGCCCACCTGCCTCAAAATCCTAGCCGTGGATGTTTTGAGGCAGAGGCTCAGTTTCCTTGACACGTCTGAACACCAGTGTATCAAGAGGCTCAGAATGTCACATCAGGAGGTGAGGGAAATCCGAAGCCTCTTGGAAGATGACCTGCTCCCTGCTGGACCTAGTGGCCATGCGTTACCGCTAGCTGTCAAAGTCACAACTGCTTGCAACCTTCTTGCCCCAAGTGCTTCCAGGGCTATGTTGCAGACATAGCCACAATCTCCCAGCTGGTGGTGTAAAAATGCACCAGTCAGGTGAAGGATGAGTTGTCTGCCAGGACCAGCAGTTATGCCAACTTTGCCTGAAATGCAGTTAGAATGAGCAGACGTGCCAGAAGTGCAAAGCAGCATTAACTGCACACAAACAGCAATCCAGGACCCCCAGAACAGCCAGGAGTATTTGTTAACCAAAAAGGCTTCCACTCCATCAACATGCAGCTAGTTTGCAACACAAGAAGAGATTTCTGCAAGTGTGCACAATGTTCCCAGGAAGCTTTCATGCTGCTTTTGCCCTGTGACAGTTAAAGCTCTATGACCTCTTCAGGCCTGAAAGCTAACTCCAGGGCAACAAGGGATGCCTGCTGCAAATTTAGATCATGGCATTCATCAGAAACCCAACCATGGAAGCCCAACCATGCTACAATAAATATCATACCAACACTAGAGGCTTGATTGAACAGGCCATTGGCAAATTGAAGATACCTTTCAGGTGTCTAAGCAGATGTGGAGGTGCTGTTCAGTACACACCAGCCAGGGTCTCCAGAATACATCTGGTTTGCTGTGTCCTGCACAGCATTGCACAACCATGAGGCTTGGATTTGCAGAGGAACAAAGGAAAGAGTTCAGATCCTCCTCAGATGATTCAAATAGGCAGAGGAGGAAGAAGAGGAGGAAGAGGGAGATGAGGGTGATGTTCCAATTGATCTCAGCCATTTTCACGAAAATCTCCTCATTATCAAACCGATGAGTTTCTTTTACATTGCTCTGAAAATATTTTAACCGCAGTTGCAGGAAAAGATTCTGTGATAAACAAGAACATAAGATTCCTCTTCCCACGCCTGCTGCAAAGAGAGAAAATATTAAAATGTTTAACACCTTTGAAAGTAGATAAATCCCCAGGTTTGGATGAAATGTAACCCAGGCTGCTAAGAGAAGCAGGAAATAGCAAAGGTTCTGACTATCATTACCTAAAGCCCTCTGGCAGCAGGCTTGGTGCTGGACTACTGGGGGACTGCCACCATTCCATTGGGTTTGTTTTATTCATTCACAGGATGTGGACTTTGCTGGTTGGGCCAGCATTTATTGCCCATCCCTGGTTGCCCTTGAGAAGGTGGTGGTAAGCTGCCTCCTTGAACCGCTGCAGTGCATGTGGTGTAGGTACACCCACAGTGTTGTTAGGAAGGAAGTTTCAGGATTTTGAACCGGCGACAGTGAAGGAACGGTGATATATTTCCAAGTCAGGATAGTGAGTGACTTGGAGGAGAACACCAGCTGGTGGTGTTCCCATCTATCTGTTGCCCTTGTCCTTCTAGATGGTAATGGTCATGGGTTTGGAAGGTGCTGTCTAAGGAGCCTTGGTGAATTCCTGCAGTGTATCTCGTAGATGGTATATACTGCTGCTACTGTGCATCGGTGGTGGAGTGAGTGAATGTTTGTGGATGAGGTGCCACTCAAGCAGACTGCTTTGTCCTGGACGTTGTCAAGCTTCTTGAGTGTTGTGGGAGCTGCACTCATCCAGGCAAGTGGAGAGTGTTCCATCACACTCCTGACCTGTGCCTTGTAGATGGTGGACAGGCTTTGGGGAGTCAGGAGGTGAGTTACCCGTCGCACGATTCTAGTCTCTGACTTGCTCTTGTAGCCACAGTATTTATATGACTCGTCCAGTCCAGTTTCTGGTTAATGGTACCCCCAGGATGTTGATAATGGGGGATTCAGTGCTGGTAATGCCATGGAATGTCAAGGGGTGATGGTTGGATTCTCTCTTGCTGGAGATGGTCATTGCTTGACACTTGTGTGACACGAATGTTACTTGCCACTTGTCAGCCCAAGCCTGGATATTGTCCAGGTCCTGCTGCATTGTTGGTTAAAAAGGGAGAGATAGACTGAGTAATTAATTACAGGCCAGTCAGACTAACCACAGTAGTGTGAAAAATATTGGAGAACATTCTGAAGCATGGTATAAATGATCATTTAGGAAGGCACAAATTAATCAAGGGCAGTCAGTATTGATTTGTTAAGGGAAAGTTGTGTCTGTCTAAATTGATTGAATTTTTAATGAGGTAATGAGGAGGGTCAATGAGACTAGTGTATTTGATATATTCTACACAGATTTTAGCAAGGCCTTTGATAATGTCCCACATGGCAGTCTGGTCAGAATGGTAAAAGCCCAAGTGATCCAAGGGAAAAAGATAAGTTGGAACCAAAATTGACTCAGTAGCAGGAAGCAAAAGGTATTGATTGGCAGGTGCTTTTGTGTCTGGAAGGCTGTTTCCAGTAGGGTACTGCAAAGCTCAATATCAGATTTCTTGCTTTTATATCAATATCTATATATCAATAATATATATTTAAATGTAGAGGGCATAATTAAGAAGTTTGTAGATGACTGGCTGTGTGGTTAGTGAGGAATAGTGAGGAAGAAAGCTGTAGACGGCAGAAAGATACCAATTACTTGGTCTGATGGGCAGGAAAGTGGCAGGTGGAATTCAACCTAGAGAATTACAAGGCACAAAGCATTTGAGGAGGACAAACAAGGAACATAATATTAGTGGTAGGATACTGACAAGTGTAAAGGAACAGAAGGACTTTGTAGTACATTCCATAGATCCCTGAAGGTAGCAAAACAGGTAGCTACAGTGGTTAAGAAGGCATACGGGATACTTTCCATTATTAGCCAGGGCATAAAATATAAGAGCAAGGAGATGTTGCGAGAAGTATATAAAATAGTCATTAGACGACAGCTAGCGTATTACATACAGTTCTGGTAACTGCATTTCAAGGATGATGTGGATATACTAGATAGGATACGGAGAAGATTTAGAAGGATGATTGCAGGAATGGAGCATTTTAGCTATGAGGAAATATTGGATAGGTTGGTGTTATTTTCTTTGGAGCAGAGGCGGCTGAGGAGAAATTTAATTGAGGCGCATAAAATTATGAATGGCCTGGATAGAGTGATAGGAAAGATCTTCTTCCCTTAGCAGAGAGGCAATAACCAGATGGCATACATTTAAAGTAATTGGCAGAAGAATTAGAGAGGAATTAAACACATAGTTACATACAGACGTACGAATTAGGAGCAGGAGTAGGCCACTCGGCCCCTCGAGCCTGCTCCACCATTCAATAAGATCATGGCTGATCTGATTGTAACCTCAACTCCACATTCCTGCCCATCCCTGATAACCTTTCGCCCCCTTGCTTATCAAGAATCTATCTACCACTGTCTTAAAACATTGAAAGACTGTTTCCACCACCTTTTGAGGAAGAGAATTCCAAAAACTCACCGGCCTCTGAGAGAAAAAATGTTTCTCTTTATTTCTGTCTTAAATGGGTGACCCCCTTATTTTTAAAGTGACCCCCTAGTTCTAGATTCTCCCACAAAAGGAAACATCCTTTTCCCATCCACCCTGTCAAGACCCTTCAGGATCCCACATGTTTCAATCAAGTCCCCAGAAGGGAAAAAACAGTAAAAAATGTGAAATAAGAATACTGGTCTGAACTGGTCTTATATACCTTAAAATGGAACACTAGTAAAGACTGGGAAATAAGAGCACTGGTCCAAACTGTTTTCCTTCTGGATCATCCCTTACTCTTCTAAACTCCAGCAGATACAAGCTTAGCCTGTCCTACCTTTCCAGGTATTAGCCTCATAAACATTCTCTGAACTGCTACCAAGGCATTTGCATCTTTTAAGTAAGGAGACTATTATGATACACAGTACTCCAGATGTGGTCTCACCAATGCCCCATATAACTGAAACATAACCTCCCTACTTTTGTATTCAATTCCCCTTGCAATGAATGATAACATTCTATTAGGTTTCCTAATTACTTGCTGTACCTGCATTCTAACCTTATGTGAATCATACACCAGGCCACCCAGATCCCTCTGTATCTCAGAGCTCTGCAATCTCTCACTATTTAGATAATAAGCTCCTTTTTTATTCTTCCTGCCAAACTGGACAATTTCACATGTTCCCACATTATACTCCATTTGCCAGATCTTTGCGCAATCACTTAACCTATCTATATCCCTACGTAGCCTCCTTATGTCCTCTTCAAACTTACTTTCCTACCTATCTTTGTGTAATCAGCAGATTTAGCAACCCTACCTTCAGTCCCTTCATCCAAGTCATTTATATAAGTTGTAAAAAGTTGAGGCCCCAGCACTGATCCCTGTGGCACACCATTCATTACATCTTGCCAACCAGAAAATTAACCATTTATGCCTACTCTCTGCTTCCTGTTAGTAGGCCAATCTTCTATTCATGCCAATATGTTACCCCCTACACCGTGAGTTTTTATTTTCTGCAAAAGCCTTTGACGTGGCACCTTAGCAAATGCCTTCTGGAAATCTAAGTACAGCGCACCCACCAGTTCCTTTTATGCACAGCACATGTTACTTCTTCAAAGAACTCCAATAAAGTTCCCTCTCACAAAACCATGTTGGCTCTGCCTGATTACCGTGAATTTCTCTAAGTGCTCTGCTATGACATCTTTAATAATAGCTTCTAGCATTTTCCCTATGATAGGTGTTAAGCTAACTGGCCTGTAGCTTCCTGCTTTCTGTCTCGCTCCCTTTTTGAGTAAAGGAGTTAGGTTTGCTATTTTCCATATTAATGGAACCTTCCCTGAATCTAGTGAAATTTGGAAAATTAAAATCAACGCATCAACTATCTCACTAGCCACTTCTTTTAGGGCTATAGGACAAAGTCCATCAGGACCCGAGGATTTGTCAACCCACAGCTCCAACAATTTTCTCAGTACCACTTCTCTGTTGATTGTAATTTTCTTGAGTTTCTCCTTGTCTTCTATTTCCTGATTTACAGCTATTTCTGGAGTGTTACTTGTAACTTCTTTAGTGAAGACAGATGCAAAATACCTGTTCAATTCATCTGCCATCACCTTATTTTCTATTATTAATTCCCTAGACATACTCTCTGATGGACTAACACTCACTTTGTTAACTCTTCTTTTTAAAAAACCTATAGAAACTCTTATTATCTGTCTTTATATTTCTAGCTAGCTCTCTCATACTCTAATTCCTCTCTGGTTGATGCCAAAATGTGCTGTTTTAAGAAATTATCTTGAAAATATTCTATGAATTCCTAGTCTAGGTTATCTTTGCACATCTGATTTTTCCAGACCATATGTAGATAAAAAAAATCCCTATGATTATCGCCATATCTTTCTGACAAGCTCCCATTATTTTTTCCGTTATACCTGTCCTACCATGCACTTACTGTTTTCAGGCCTGTACACCACTCCCACAAATGACTTCTTGCCTTTATCATTTCTCATCTCTATCCAGACCACTTATACAATCTGGTTTCCTGAACTTAGGTCATCCCTTTCTATTGTGCTAATCACATAATTAATTAACCAAGCCACCGTTCCATGTTTTCCTAGCTTCTTGTCCTTGCTAAATGTCATGTACACTTCAATATTCAGGTCCTAATCTATGTCATCCTGCAACCATGTCTCTGTAATGGCTATCAGACAGTACTTATTTATTTTGATTTGCGTTATCAGATCATTTGTTTTGTTTCGAATGTGATGTGCATTCAGATACAGAGCCTTTAGCTTTGTCCTTTTTATTATTTCTGTAACCTCTCATCTTATCTGCTGATTTACTCTTACATTTGTACTCTATCCCCCTCCCAACTTTGCCCCACCCTGGCACCTTTATTCCCCTCCCAACTTCACCCATCCTAACACCTTCATTCGACTCCCCCTCCCAACCTCACACATCCTGATACCTTTGTTCCACTATTTGGGAAACTATTGGAGAAAGTTCTGAAGGAGAGTATCTATCTGCACTTGGAGAGGATCAGAGATAGTCAGCATGGCTTTGTCAGAGGGAGGTCATGCCTAATAAATTTGATTGAATTTTTTGAGGAGCTGACCAGGTGTGTAGATGAGGGTAATGCAGTTGATGTAGTTTATATGGATTTCAGCAAAGCCTTTGACAAGATCCCACAAGGGAGACTTATAAAGAAGGCAAATACACATGGGATACAGGGTAATTTGATAAGGTGGATTCAAAATTGGCTTAGTTATAGGAGGCAGAGGGTGATGACAGAAGGATGCTTTAGTGACTGGAAGCCAGTGTCCAGTGGCGTACCACAGGGATCTGTGCTGGGTCCCCTATTATTTGTCATTTATATAAATGACATAGATGACTATGTGGGGGGTAGGATTAGTCAGTTTGTGGGTGACGCAAAGATTGGCTGGGTGGTTAACAGTGAGGTTGAGTGTCTTGGGCTACAGGAAGATATAGATGGGATGGTGAAATAGGCAGATAAGTGGCAGATGGAATTTAACCCTGAAAAGTGTGAAGTGATACACTTTGGAAGGAGTAATTTGACAAGGAAGTATTCACTGAACGACATGACACTAGGAAGGGACACTAACAAAGGGACCTTGGCGTGTGTGCCCATAGATCTCTGAAAGCGGAGGGGCATGTTAGTGGGGTGGTGAAAAAGGCATATGGGTCACTTGCCTTTATCAATCGAGGCATAGATTACAAAAGTAGTGAGGCCATGTTGGAGTTGTATAGAACCTTAGTGAGGCCACAGCTGGAGTACTGTGTTCAGTTCTGGTCGCCACATTATAGGAAGGATGTGATTGCACTGGAGGGGGTGCAGAGGAGATTCACCAGGATGTTGCCTGGGATGAAACATTTAAGTTATGAAGAGAGGTTGGATAGACTTGGGTTACTTTCGTTGGAGCAGAGATGACTGAGGGGCGACCTGATCGAGGTGTACAAGTTTATGAGGGGCATGGACAGGGATAGAGAGCAGCTGTTCCCCTTAGTTGAAGGGTCAGTCACGAGGGTGCATAATTTCAAGGTGAGGGGCAGGAGGTTTAGGGGGGATGTGAGGAAAAACTTTTTTACCCAGAGGGTGGTGACAGCCTGGAATGCACTGCCTGGGAGGGTGGTGGAAGTGGGTTGCCTCACATCCTTAAAAAAGTACCTGGATGAGCACTTGGCATGTCATAACATTCAAAGTTATGAGCCAAGTGCTGGTAAATGGATTAGGTAGGTAGGTCAGGTGTTTCTCACGTGTCAGTGCAGACTCAATGGGCCGAAGGGCCTCTTCTGCACTGTGATTCTGTGATACTGTGATCCTCCTCCCAACCTCACACATCCTGATGCCTTCATTCCCCTCCCAATCTCACCAATCCTGATGTCATCATTCCCTTCCCCCTCCCAACCTCAACTATCCTGACAACTTCAGTCCTCTCTCCCTCCCAACCTTACCCATCCTGACACCTCCATCCCCCTCCCAACCTTACCCATCCTGACACCTCCATTCCCCTCCCAACCTTACCCATCCTGACACCTCCATTCTCCTCCCAACCTTACCCATCCTGACACCTTCATTCCCCTCCCAACCTTACCCATCCTGACACCTCCATTCCCCTCCCAACCTTACCCATCCTGACACCTTCATTCCCCTCCCAATCTCACCCATCCTGACACCTTCATTCCTGCCATCGAAACGGCATGTTTTCTGGGAATGCATAATTAATTTGTCAAGTTTGGGACGACAGCGCGAGAAGCTGCTATTGCGGCCGACAGGTAAAGTGTCGTTTTTCCCGCCCATTACAGTACTTAGTGCAAACCTGGGATGATTGCGCCCCAAGAGCTAGAATTTAGGATTAGGCTGCATAGCTCTCTTTTGGCCAGTACAGAAAAAATTGTCTGAAAGGCCTTCTGTGCTGTAAGTTTCCATGTTTCTTCTGCTTGCTTGAGAAAACGTTCCAGTTAATTGCAAAATTAAGATTTGTGGTGTGGATTTGCATATGCTAATTGCAATCACTTCAGATTTTAACACAAAGGGCTATTAGCTTCTTGTGCTTTAATTTGATTTCCTGAGGTAAAAGGACAGCATCTAAGACCATTTAACATGCGATCCAGAAATTATTTTTGATATCTGTGCCTGTCTGCTTTTACATCCGTGTTATATTTTTCACAGATCAATCATCAGCCATACAATCAGAGATTTTTGAAACCCATTTGTTGTGTCTTGTGGTTCTGAGAATTTCAAAATAATCACACTTTTAAATTCAAATGCTGGAGCTTCATCAAATGCGGTTCTCAGATCACAGCATTTGTTGTGGACTGATAAATTGTTAGTTTGATACACAGACAATAGTGCAGTAGTGAGTGATGTGGCACTCTGGATACTGATGGAACATATGCATGAACCTTTCATCTGTTTCCTTGAATGTACACTTGTTGACTTCATTTCTCAATCTCATTAAGAAATTATTAACAAGCTCACCTGGTTCCTGCCTTAGCCTTTTGAAATTTTTATTGGTGGATCCGGTGGTTTGACCTTGGCTGATGTGTGCTGATCTTTTCAAAAACATTGTCTGGGTTTTTACTCTTGCCCTCATTCATCTCCCAGTCATTAAACAGATCTAATCCTTTTTCTCCAGTCCCCCCAAAAATGTGGCTGACCTTTTCCTCTTCACTAATGCCTTTTAGAAAGCTACTAAATGTCAATCTGCACTTTTGTTTAAACTTCTTAAATGTCTCTACAACATCATCAGACTTCCAGTTCGCCCTGAGCTGGAGATGTGCATTCGTTGGTACAGCAGTGGCCATTTTGTTTTCACACAATTCACCCAGTTTTTTCTCTCTTTCTGACACTAATTAAGGTTGATTTTTTTCAACCTAATTCAGCATTTATTTAGTAGATTATAATGCTTGGGTTTTACTCATAGACAACACCTGCAGCCACCATGTTATGACTTGTTCCCAGAAGTTCGAAATGACCACGCTTTTCAACTTAAAAGCTGTTGCTTCATTGAATGCATTTCTCAGATCACATCATGTGCTGTGGACTGATATATTGTTAGTTTGATACACAGGCTGTCTTGGTGCAACTTTAACTTATTGAAATGGAAAGGCCTTTGCCAATATTTGGGAATATATTAAGAGGGGTAGATGAAGTAAGAGATCTTGGCGTACAAGTACACAGTTCCCTGAAGGCAGCAGTTCAAGTGGACAAGGTTGTAAAGAAGGCATATGGAATGCTCTCCTTCATTGGCAGAGGTATAGAATATAAAAGTAAGGATATAAAGTTGGAATTGTATAAAACACTGGTGAGGCCATAACTGGAGTATTGTGTGCAGTTCTAGTCACCACATTACAGGTAGGATGTAATAGCTCTCGAGAGAGTGCAGAGGAGGTTTACAAGAATGTTTCCAGGGTTAGAAAAGTGTAGCTTTGAGGAGAGATTGGATAGGTTGGGGTTATTTTCCTTGGAACAAAGAAGGCTGAGAGGTGACTTGATTGAGGTGTACAAAATTATGAGGGGAATAGATAGAGTGGACAGGATAAAATAGTTTCCCTTGGTGGAGAATTCTAGAACCAGGGGACATAGATTCAAGGTAAGTGGCAGAAGGTGTAGGGGGGACATGAGGAAGAACTTTTTTATGCAGAGGGTAGTGGTGTCTGGAATTCACTGCCCATGTTGGTGATAGAGGCAGAAACTCTAAACTCTTTTAAAAAGTACCTGGATCTGTACCTTAAGTGCTGTAAGCTGCAAGGCAATGGGCCGGGTGCAGGAAGGTGAGATTAGAAAGGGCACCTGGGTGTCCTCGGGCTGGCATGGACAAGATGGGCCGAATGGCCTCCTTCTGTGCTGTAACTTTTCCATGGTTCTATATTCTCTATATGATAAAGAATAGAATAAAATAATGTTTCTTGGTGACTAGTGGCTAATTTGCCATCTGCTATTCTGAGTTATACAGACTGAGATAGTCTTGGCTTCACCCCTAGTCTAAGCTGATGTCGTCAAGGTGGCTGTAGTTCAAATCTTTACCCTGTGCCTTTGGGCTCGGGAAAACAGCTGTTGAGTTTGCTCAATAAAGCAGGATGTGCCACCTCAGTCCAGCTGTTTGACTGGCTCAGTGACTGCAAAGTTGTAGCCTCAACCTAGCTGATGATTTAACTTATATGGACTTATGTGGCCTCTGATAAAATCAAAACTATCGATCTCCATTATTGAATCCATAGTTCCATGTGCTATTGTCCAAAAGCAATTCTGTTGGGATAGGATTCCTTACTCTCCTAAGCCTACTGAGTTAATGAACAGCTAGGGCAAACTTTTTCTACCAGCCATTACTTTGTACTTCATTTCGAGATGCGTGCCTTGAATTCAATAGTAATAAGTCAACTGCATCTTAGAGGCTATTTTTTACAAAACTATATTAAACATTTATTAATAAAAGTAATGATTTTTAGCACACACATAGGTCTGGAAATTACTATCATGATAACTCCCAAATACCCTAATTAACCTAGCTCCCAGTTATACCCCATTAAGGCAAAGGTAAAACAACTTAGGGCTGAATCTGCTGATCGGCATGCGGGGGTGGGCCCAACATGCCGACACGTAAAATGACACGCAATGACGTTGGGCATGCGTCCCAACATCATCGCGCGTCATCTTGATATTTCACGGGCAGGATGAGGTTTCCTGAAGTTTATATAAAATAAATAAGTAAATATATTTTCCGAACTTCACAAACATGTCCCAGCTCATGTGACATGAGGGGACATGTTTAAATAAATTTTTACTTTATTTATTAAAAAGTTTTCTAATCCATTCAATGTCCCTGAGTCAGCTGCATGCCTCAGGGAGATTGAATTGCTCTTTCGCGCATGTGTGGAAGAGCGCAAGCCCCAACTCTCCCTCCTCCCTCTGCCTGCACAGGTAGTTGTGAGCGCTACTGGCCACGTGTTATGCTGGGCAGGCAGCGATCGGCACCACGCCCACCCCCACCTGCTCCTGCCCAGCCTGCCCACCATAGGAAAAATTCTACCCATAGATTTGAACAGACACAGGTAAAACACACAATACCCTGGACAGTGACATTCAAAATGATTTCTCTTAGCTTGCCACATCTAGTCATGAGTGGTGGTGGACAATTAAGCATCTCGTTGGATATCCCCATCCTCAATGATGGGCGAGCCCAGCACATCAGTGCAAAAGATAAGGCTGAAGCATTTGCTACAATCTTCAGCTGGAAGTGCCGAGTGGGTGATCCATCTCGGTCTCCTCCGGGAGTCCCCAGCATCACAGATGCCAGTCTTCAGCCAATTCAATTCACTCCACGTGATATCAAGGAACTGCTGAAGGCACTGGATACTGCAAAGGCTATGGGCCCTGACAATATTCCTGCAATAGTACTGAAGACTTGTGCTCCAGAACTTGCCACGGCCGAAGCCAACTGTTCCAGTACAACTACAACACTGGCATCTACCCGGCAATGTGGAAAATTGCCCAGGTATGTCCTGTACACAAGGTCAATGGTAAACCCCAGAAGATTGACAGTGGGAGACTCAGTGATGGTAATGCCATTGTATGTCATGGCCAATGATTAGATGTACTGTACACAAAAAGCAGGACAAATCCAACCCGACCAATTACCAATCCATCAGTCAACCCTGAATCATCAGTAAAGCAATGGAAGGAGTCATCAACAGTGCTATCAAGCAGTACTTGCTTAGCAATAACATGCTCACAGATGTCAAGTTTGCAGTCCACCAGGGCCACTCAGCTGCTGACCTCATTACAGCCTTGGTTCAAACATGGACAAAAGAGCTGAACTCCAGAGGTGAGGTGAGAGTGACTGCCCTTGATATCAAGGCTGCATTTGACCGAGTGTGGCATCAAGGAGCCCTAGCATAACTGGAGTCAATGGGAATCAGGGAGAAAACTCTCCTTTGGTTGGAGTCACACCTAGCACAAAGGAAGATGTTGTGGTTTTTGGAGGTCAGTCATCTCAGCTCCAGGACATCACTGCAGGAGTTCCTCTGGCTGGTGTTCTCGGTCCAACCATCTTCAGCTGCTTCATTAATGACCTCCCTTCTATCATAAGTTCAGAAGTGGGGATGTTCACTGATGACTGCACAATGTTCAGCACCATTCACGACCCCTCAGATACTGAAGCAGTCCATGTCCAAGTGCATCAAGATCTGGATAGTATCCAGGTTTGGGCTGATAAGTGACAAGTAACATTCATGCCACGCAAGTGACAGCCAATGATCATCTCCAACAAGAGAGAATCTATCTATTTCCCTTGATGTTCAATGACATTACTATCACTGAGTCTCCCACTATCAACCTTCTGGGGTTACCATTGACCAGAAGCTGATATAGACTAGTCATATAAATACTGTGGCTACAAGAGCTGGTCAGGGCTAGGAATCCTGTGATGGGTGGCTCACCTCCTGACTCCCTAAAGCCTGTCCACCATCTACAAGGCACAAAATCAGAAGTGTGATGGAATACTCTCCATTTACCTAGATGAGTGCAGCTCCAACAACACTCAAGAATCTTGACACCGTCTAGGACAAAGCAGCCCACTTGATTGGCAGCACATCCATAAACATTCACTCCCTCCACCACCGACGCACAGTAGCAGGAGTGTGTATCATCTACAATGTGCACTGCAGAGATTCACCAAGGCTCCTTAGACAGCACCTTCCAAACCTACAACCACTACCATCTAGAAGGACAAGGGCAGCAGATAGATGGGAACCCCACCACCGGGAAGGTCACCTCCAAGTGACTAACCATCTTGGCTTGGAAATATATCGCAGTTCCTTCACCGTCGCTTGGTCAAAATCCTGGAACACCCTCCGTAACAGCACTGCAGGTGTACCTACACCATATGGACTGCAGCGGTTCAAGAAGGCAGCTCACTGCCACCTTCTCAAGGGCAACTAGGGATGGACAATGAACAGCAAAGACTACATCCTCTGAATGAATAAAAAAAATCTTTGGTTCCTGGAGACAGCAGCTTGGTAAGTAGAGGCTGGAGGCTTTTCACACTTGTTAGATCTTAGAATGCCTTCCTCCTTACACATAACTTCATCTCTTTTATACATGTTTCTCCCTTTTTAATGTAAATCCCATTGTTCCAATTTGTCTTTGCAACTTTTCTTTTTCCATAATATAAATCTTTCAAAGTGCTCACATTATCAGTAACCTTTGGAAAAAATAAACACATTGTTTGTCTTAGCCTCTGTTGGCTAGATGTAACACCTTACCATCTCTCTGAAATTCATGGTCCTGGTTTATCTAAAAATGCAAATGTTCTTCACACCCCACATTCGAAAACTTCAGCCATGTTTACATTTCAAACCTAGCTTCTCTTCTGAGACATCAAAGCGCCCAGACCAGCTGTCTGTAATTCAATTAAAACCCACGCACACACACCTACACACAGAGAAACTAATCCAAACCCCACTATTAACCTACCTTTACAATAAATTACAATAATATTATGAAAATTATTATATTTCATGACAGATGGCAAGGCTACATTTTTCCCATGCCCCTGTTGCATGGGAATGTGGTGCTAGGCTGCCTTTGTTTTGATAAGTTTCAAAAACTGAATTGCTTTCTCACCATCTCAGACAGCATGAAGCAAATATATGAAGGCCAAAACAGGAAGGGATGACAGCATGCTTTTGCTGAAGGAGATAAATAAACCAATTGGCTGTTGTCTTTTCCAGTTGCAAGCGCACAATTTCATAATTTGCCTGGTAAGATTTCAACTCTTTAATCAGAATCTCCTCAGAACTGTTCACATTCAGCCATAACTTCGTTTGAAGTGGCTGAAATCTCCAGCTATGAATGCAAAACAACTCTAAGGGTATTTTGGTCCCTCATATCTGGTTCCTTGCCCAGTAGCATACGTCACCATACAACCATAATCCTACTCACTGTCCGTATTTAGAACTTTAAAATGGTGTTGCCTTTTTAATCGTTTTAATTCCCTGCGCTTACACTTTTAGAGAATGATATATTTGAGCCTCTCAAACTCTGCACCCATACAGTTCAGCACCTTTACTGCATATTCCCATTTCTTGTTTATCCTTCCTAAATATATTCAATCATTTCTTCATGTTAAATTTCATCTGCTAACCTACCTACATGCTCTTGAATTCTTTTGCAGTTCTCATTGTTCAGATTGTGGTGTAATGGTACTGTTCCAAAGCTAGTAATCCAGGTGCCCACGTTAATGTCTTGGGGGCATGGGTTTAAAACTCACCATGGCAGCAGTTGGGATTTAAATTCAGTTAATTAAAGAGTCTGGAATTGAAAGCTAACCTCAGCAATGGTGACCATGAAACTCCCATTGATTGTTGTAAAAACTAATGCTATCCTATCCTTTATTATGAGAGGCATTGGATATAATTATGCTTCAGTTATACAGGGCATTGGTGAGACCGCACCTTGAATACTGTGTGCAGTTTTGTCTCCTTATTTAAAGCAGGATGTAATGCATTTGAGGCAGTCCAGAGGAAGTTTAGTAGATTGATACCTGGAATGAGTGAGTTGTCTTATGAGGAAAGGTTGGATAGACTGGACTTGTTTCCACGGGAATTTAGAAGAGTGAGGGCTGATTTGATTGAAGTACACAAGATCCTGAATGGCCTTAGTAAGGTGGGCGTCAAAAGGATGTTTCCTCTTGTGGGTGAGTCCAGAACTAGGGGGCACTGTTTTAAAATTAGGGCTCACCTTTTTAGGGCAGAGATGAGGATAAAATTTTTGTCTCAGAGGATTGTGTGACTTTGGAATTCTCTGCCTCAGAAAGTGGTGGAGGCAGGGTCATTGAGTATTTTTAAGGCAGAGGTAGATAGATTCTTGCTAGGTAAGGGAATTAAAGGTTATCGGGGTTAAGTGGGAATGTGGAAATCGAAACACGAGAAGATCAGCCATGATTTTATTGAATGGCGGAGCAGGCTCGAGGGGCTGAATGGTTTACTCCTGTTCATATTTTTTATGTTCTTAAGCCATCTGATTCACTAATGTTCTTTACGTAAGGAAATCTGCCATTCTTACCTGGTCTGGCCAACATGTGACTCCAGACCTGTAGAAATGTAGTTGACAACGTTCAAAGGCAATTATGGATGGGCAACAAATATTGGCCTTTCCAGTGATACCCACATGGCTTGAATGAAGAAAAAAAACCTCTTACTTTGATGGAAATTTCTTTCAGAATTGGTGGCGTGATTGAGGATAATTGGTGATAATGGTACACATTGGCTGGAGTTCTCTGAAAACCAACTACCTCCAGCTACTTAACATTATAAAGATACCTTCTCTGCTCTCTCAAGCACTGCATTAATTTGGGTATTTTTTTTATTGTTTAAAGCACCAGGCGTCAAACAAGCTGAAAGATAACTGTAAACAAAAGGATGGCTCTCGCAGCAACAGTATGAAGTGTACCTCTCTGAGCATTGCTTGAAGAGAAGCCTTCAACAGGCAGCTTTCAAGCTTTCCAAAAGACAGTAGAACCTAAACAGTTTTCCACCTGTTGGTGCATATGGCCTTTGCTGGAACATCCTGAAAGTTTTGCAACTGTAAGTAAATGAATGGAAAATTGCCAGAATTTGGTGGCATCCTACCAAACAATGGTGCCACATGCTGGTAGCCCAATGTACTCTCATCACCAATTGGATTACTATCTCAAATTTTCCCAGTTGACTGTGTGATTTATATTCCATAGAAGACAGAGAAAGCCCTTTTACATTGTTTTGTGACTTATATGGTGCGGAACTGTTGCCCATATTTTAAAATGACGTGTGACACATGACCTTATTGGGTACAGACTATATGATGTTGGACTTGAAGGAATATTGAATTTGTGACCTACAGCTTTCAGTGCTACTACTTTAAAAGCCTAGAAATTATCTTTGGCGATGTTGATAAAAGAATGTGCAAAATACTCCGTTGTCTCAGTAGAGATGTTGGCTGGGATTTTTTGGAGGCGGCAGATGTCCCGCCTTCAGAGGCAAACCCAGTGTGGGTGGCTGGATGCAGTGCTGCATTTTGTGAGTGTCAGCCGACAGAATAATTGTCGCTGGGCCTGCTGTCCATGTTGGCCTGCCCCAAGAGCTGCCGGCCCAATCAGGGGGCTGGAGGCTCAGCACCTTTAGCAGTGTGACTGGCAGTGGTGGCCATTTCTTGGACAATGAGTGTGCATTGATGGACCTGCACCCTCCCAACCAGCTAAGTGGGGCCTGGAGGTGCTGGGCCCATTCAGGCAGACCCTGACAGGGCAAGTGGGAGAATTGCTGAGGGCGAGTGGCACCCATGCTGCAGAGTGAGCCATTGCTGCTGGCGAATTGTGGTGCTCTGTCCATCTCCATGCTTTGCCATTGGTTAGTGATCAGCAATGCAACTCAGGCTTCATAATTCTCACCCTGATCCAGCTATTGTAGTTCCATGCCTGCTGCGCTGATTGAAATCAACTTTACGAGTACAGAGCAGTAAGTCAATTTGGAATCTTTGGTCTGTGTGGTATAGAGCTTCACTGGGCAATGTCTTTATGGCCATCAGGGGAGCTCACCTTGAATGCACTACAACAGAACATTGTTCCAGACCTTGCTTGGCAAAATCTCTAAGCACAGCAGATAGATGTGCTGTGTGCACAGAATAATGCAAGGGAAACAAGCAGTACCTTCCAAAAGATGAGCTCCACTTTATCATCTTTATGTCATCTATTTATTGCAGTGATTTATGACCTTCTTCTTCGCACTTCGTTCTTATATTGCCACCATTTTTTTTCAACCTAATAAACTATCTGTGCAAAAAGCAGCTTAAGTGAAAGATGAAGAGATTGAAGCCGGGATGCTGAAGTGTCACACAGCAACCGTGTGCTCTTAGATTCTGATGAATGAAAAAGAACTTTGTTGTGGCACTGTGCCAGAGAGAAAAGCACAGCAAACTTGAGGTTTTGGCATTCAATAACTTTCTCGAGTTGAGGAAAAAATGCTTGCAATAATTTATACTGGCATGTCACCGTGCTTTGTTTTCAGTGGATTTTTATGAACTGAAAATAAAAGATACAGATTTGGAGAAGCTCAGAGGTGATTAACGCACACAGATGTGTAATGCCATCTGGGGAAGCCTGTTTCAGAAGCGTTTGTCTGATAATCGGCATAACACGTTGGTTGATGGGACGAGCAAATGGTGTCCAATTGAATGAAAGCCAAGTTTCAACCAGTTCAATTTTTCTTCCTGAAGGAGAATGGCAGTGGGAACTCTTGCCACTGTGCCAAATTTCTCTTTCTAACCATTAAGAATGAAATATTTTTTTTAAAAATGGAGATTGAATAGAGCTTAGATATGCAAAGTTTCCTAAGAGCGGGAGTGCAAATGTTGGGCTTGTATTTTGTTTATCCGAATCAGTTTGTATGGGTTTGAAATTCCACCAGTATGCTTATTTCTTATTCAGAACAGAATAGTTTTGGGACAACTCTTTAAAAGCTAAAGTGTGCTGCTCATTCCAAATTTGGATTCGAATTCACATCAGGTGGAGACAGGAGGAGGCATCAGTGCTTGAGTGTGGAACTGAATGATGCCGCATACTGTGAGTGGCTTTTGCGACCATGGGATAAAACCGTCCCAAGCACAAAGCTGCAATTCTCCTCTCTGATGGGAAATTAAGGGATACAGAAATTGATAGTATGTTGGGTGCAAACGCGCATAGCTCTGGAGGTGTACTGCAGGATTCTGTGTGCAAATTTCAGTGCTGGCCGGTTCATACACAGTCCACGTGGCGTTACTGAACTCAAATGGTGCGTGTAGGTGTGTTCCCCGTGTGCACTAAAGACCTTGAAAGAATGCTATCATGGCATTAATGACCTGAATGGCCTGATGCAGTGTTAGGATACCAAACTTGGTCAATGCATGTGCAGGGAGCATCTTTGTTATTCATTGCTGAAACAACAAACAAGACGGGCCCTGTTCTGGGGATATTTAAAGGGCCACTCAACAAATTGCAGCTGAGATATTTTTGACTTACTTTTGCGAAGGCAAAGTTTGAGGAAACACTATTGTGAGTTGCTGGAACAATTTGGAGGATTTTGCTGCACACAGGGAGGAAAGACCAATTCCTTAGATATGGGGGCTGTTGTTGAAATGCCACTTGTTCTGAACATGATCTGGATATGGAGAGGAAGAAGCAGAGCAGGGAGGCTCTGCAAGCCAGGAGAAGAAAGAGGACTCTCCATAGAAAGCCCTACAAACAAAGGGCACTGCCTAAGGAGGCTACGATTCACAAAGGAGATCCTCAAGAGGTTGAGCATTGTACTTCACACCAACCTGGAGCCTCAAAGCAGGACAAAGATGGCTCTGTTTTTGGTTGTCACAATTATATTGTATGCCAGTGTATCCTTCCAGATAGGAACAGGCAACACCTCATAGTTTGCAGTGTATAGATGCATCTGGGAGGTCACAGAGGTGAGGAGAGGGGACATCCTCTAATACCTGAGGAGGGGATATCATGAAAAGGCATTTAGATTCACCAGGATAGGGAGTCCAGGGAGTCATCGACTTCATCCACATGGCTCTGTGCCCTCCTACCCCCCACCCCCACTGTACCCACCAGTTCAACCAGGAGTGCCCCAGGAACCACACCCACGATGCTTTTATCTTGTGCCAGTTTGCAATACCTACCAACTTTGGGCTTCCTAGATGCACAACAGGGTGGCTTCTTTTCAACAAAGAATACTCAGTTCACACATGGCCCATGACCCTCCTATGCCATCTCAGTACATGAAGTCAGAGGGACTTTATTGAGAACCATGGTAGACATGCCACCAGAACTCTTCAAGCTGCTGTTTCACTGCTGTGATCAATCAGGTGTACCTCTGCACGCACATCCGAGAGGGTGCCTATGCTTGCGGCGGTGTGCCGCATCCTCTGTTATCTGGCAATTCTGAGGGTTCAGTCACTGCCTCCGGGGATCCAGGGCCACAGCGGGAGGAAGAGGAGCAGGAAGCAGGGAGAAGACTACATCCACCACATGCCACTTGACAGGGCAAGGGGGGCTGCTTTGTGAGCCTTCACTTCATTTGCAAAGAACTTCCCCACTCCAACATGGACAACATTCACAAACAGTAACGACATAATGAGCTGTGCATTGCTGCAGGTTCCTTTTTATTGGGACAGCGCCATTAAAAAGGGATCTGCTTGGAACACATGGTTACCTCAGAACTGGTTGCGAATCACACAAAAAATTAAAATAAAAATCCTTTTCCTCGCTTTCATCACTCGGATCAGAAGACTATCCAATCTAATTGATTTGATGTTTTGGAAGAATGCAAACAAATGCCCAAAAGGGACTTGTTTGTCCAAACCTATCTTGTATCATATTTCAAATAAAGGCCTAGACGGAGCAATGTTATTTCGCCTCTTGAACCAAGTTTCAAAATCAGCTCAGGCAGATAGAAAGTGATCTCCATTACCCGATGGCAGACTGGAGAACACAGTGATTTAGAATAAAGTCACTTTCATTTTACAGACTGAGGACTGAATCCAACCCATGAAGTTAATGCTTCTTGGTAGCTACAAACGCGAATCTTGGCACAATAGAGGGAGCAACTGTAATAAAGCTTCAAGTTGAGAGGATGATTTTTGCCTTGCTAGGGAACATTCTGCATTCACCTGGACTGCCTTCAAACCATTTTGCCCCATCTATTATTCTGTCCCGAATCAATTACCATTCATTTAAAAATAAAACCTATTTGGTTTCTTTAGATTGTCCCATCGCATGGCCAGTCTTGGCAGTTTGCCCTGCACAGCTAAACGAAAGACAATCAGGGAATCAACTCCTTTCTGGAACTTGCAGCAGCCAACAGTGCTGATGGGAAGAAAGTAAACAGAAATCTTTCTTTTCAAACATATGAATAAATGATTCAGTATTTTGGATGAATACAGAAAATGCTTGTTTTTTATCTTCTGAATGTAGCTACAATTCTACACATTTTTGGTGCTTTCCATAGTTGTTCCAAGCTTCAGAAATTGCAGGGAATGGTGTGGCAGGTGCTGAAGTGCTTTTTGCTGACTTCAAGACCTTTGGACAAACAACCTGCTTCCATACATGGGTGCGCTCATACATTCTCTTGACATTGAGCATGACTGGGAGAACACTGGCATCCAGAGCCAGGTCTGAGCTTTCGCTGCAGCACTCATAAGTTTTAGTAGCCTCTGCATTTGCTGTAATGGAGTCTGAGACATCAGTCAGATGCTCCTTCATGTTGGTTCCACCGCGTCCATGCTGAAAAGACTCCAAGCTCTATGCAAAGCCCTGTACCAAGCTAGTACCAAACACATCCATCCTCCTTGATTTTGAACACAAGCTTTCATGCAGGTTTCCCTATGCACCATTTCAGTAGTTATAACCATCAGGGCTTTTCTGTAGACTAGTGCATTGAATCCTTTATCTGAATCCTCTCCAGCAGAACCTGTGTCCAACCTCACTCGCATCTTTGTCCCTTGCCCTGGCTGCAGTGCACTTGCACCTGGTATCTCACCATGTGCAGAACTCATTTTTCAGCTACCCTCTAAATTATGCACAGTATCAATATTTGAACAGGTGGCAGCATTTGTGAAATTGAGTGAATGTGTATCTTCACCATTACCATCTTCTTGATGTTCCTCCAGTGCCTGGGCAAGTTGCAGTTCTTATGTAATAAAAACAGAAAATGCTGGAAATGCTCAGCACTTCAAGCAGCAGCTGTGGAGAGAAACAGAGTTAACCTTTCAGGTCTATGTTCTATGAAAATGTTATCATTGACCTGAAACATTAACTCTGTTTATCTCCACAGACACTGCCTGACCTGCAGAGTATTTTCCAGCACTTACTGTTTTTATTTCAGATTTCCAGCATCTGCAGTATTTTGCTTTACCAATTCTTAGGAATCCAAAAGGAAAATGGGACAAGGGTAAGGTTGAGGGGAGAGTGTGGGTGAAATCAGGGCCAGGGAGAGAAACCATGGTTCTTGTCCTGTTTCTGGGACCCTTATTCTACCACCACTCCACCACCCCAATCTACCCTCTCAATCATGCATGATAGTTTTTCCCCTTTCAAGATTCACCAGTCAATTCACCAAATAATCACAGAAAGGTCCTAGTAAATTGATCACACCTATTGTTGGCATCTGGTTACAAATATCGCCCAATATATATGTAGCACGGCTTATTTATATTAAGAGCAGCAACAATACAATGCAGTGTTAGTGTGTATACACCCTATAGGTCATCCCACCATGTCTTTTAAACAAAGCCGAAAGTACAAATTTTACTTCAACAGCATGGTGCAATATTGTTAATGTGACAGGAATATATCCCATTAGTTATTTATAACATTGTGCAGATGATACCACTGCTTTCAATGATTGCCTCAGCCCTCATTAACAGGTTCTGCTCATTGCACCATATGGACACAGTGCCAGTAAATTCATAATTGGGTGAAAGATTCAATACTTGCAACACAGATAAAGTGCACAAGTTCTTTTCCATTCTGTAGAAGAAGTAGAAGACTTTTTCCTACCTGGGTTCGTGATAATATTCAATATAATTATTTCATAACTATAATTATTAATTGGATTCTATTGTACCAGCAATCTCACAAAGTAGAAAGATCAAATGACTCCCGAGCAACATAATGGAATGATTGAACAACATAGGTCTTTATTGTCAGTGAGAAGTATTGGAGCCCTCAGGTGTCTCAGTGTGACACAACTTTTAAGAAGGTAGAGGACAATTGCATCTATGTTTCCTTTATCAGTAAGTCAGAAGACTGCTGATTGTTGTTTCTTGTTACATTATGGGTGGGATTTTCCGCACCTACCCGCGGCTGGGATCTTCCGGTCCTGCTGCAAGTGTTCTGGCTGAGGTGCTGCCTTGCCCATGCCGGGTCCCGGCTGCAACATGGCTGGAAAATCCCGGCCTAGATTTTCAATAACTAATATGCAACACAACTTGATCACGACATTTTAATACCTCAAAAAACTCATGGAAGTACCAAGAAAGAGAGGGATAATGGGTAAGTCAAAAAAAGGACAGGATTCAAGCTAATGGAAAATGCTCTTGAGAATCAGTGTATAACAGATTGCTGATTTATGATGAGCCCATTATGCACTCCCAACCTGGTAATTTCACCCCATAAAGCCTACTCACAGTAAGCTTCCATTAGCAACCAAATAAACAGAACTTGAGACATAATTTCATCCTCTGTTCACAAGATAACTATTGAATCTCATCTCAACCATCCCAGAATGACATACGAGCATATTAACATATGTATTTAGGAGCAGGAGTTCAGCCCTTAGAGCTTATTCTGCCATTTGGTAGTATTGCCTACATAGTACCAGTGACTACAACTCAAAAGAACTTAATTGGCTGTAAAGCGATTTGGGATATCATGAAAGATGCTGTATAAATATATGTTTTGGCTGGAATTTTCCAGCCCTATTGACATCAGGCGTCATGGTGAGTGTGGGATGCGGGGGAACAATATGATGAGAAGATCATCATGAGACCAGTTTGCAATTGTCCACTCCATCTGTTAATGGCGAGTCACATTTCCATGTGCCGCATATCGGGAATGTTATTTTAATAATTATAAGCCCTGCTCGCCAAAATCATCCCCCCATGCCAAATTTACTGCCCACGTAGGCATGATTTAAGAGTGGTATTCTTCACGACTGCCTTTAGAAGGTGTGCACCTAGCGAGCCGAGTTCGAGGGGAACTTGGAGGTGAGTGCACACAATATTGTCCAGTGCTCGTGAGCATCGCCCAGATAACATCAAGGAAGAGACGCCATGCATTCGCTGGGGGACCCAGCCAAGTCACTTCTTCCTGGCTGATTTTCAGTGTGGTTTTGGGGCAAGGGCTGCAGTAGGGCTGAGGATTGAGTGGGGGTGGGGTGATATGCAGCACAGGCTGAAGAAAATACTCAAGCACGTACCGGGGGCAGTGGGGGAGGATTGGGGGAGCAAGGCAGCACCGACTGAAGGAAATACTCAAGCACATGCCGAGGTGAGGTGGGAATGAGGGGGGAGAATGGGGGGGAGGAGTTGGGGGCCGGGGGGGAGATGGGGGCTGGGGGAGGTCGGTGGGGGGGGGGTGGTGGGGTGTGATGGAAACGGCCACGTACCTGGAAGTGTTGGTCAAAGTGAGCATTCTGCAGCTCCATTGGCATGTTTGGAGTCAGGCCTCTGAAGCTTTTCTGCCCACTCAAACAACGCAAAAGTATGAAAGTGCCACCAAATGTTCCAGAGCCTGCCACCCCTCAGGTGCAGACTGCAAATTAATGAGCATTTTAGGGGGCAGCAGAGAAATTGGCCAACTGAGCAAGTTGTAGAATCCCCTTGTGAAAGGTATCCATGGCACAGTCATTGGCGGAGGTGCCCACAGCCCCTTCCAATGTCTTTATTAAGGTTTGCACCAGTACCCGTTATGGTTCGAGCTAACAGTGCAGTCTTACAATACGGGTCAGGAGAGTGCCGGCTCCTGAGTTGAGAGCATAGCATGCAGTCCAGTGGGCAAAGTTGCCGCCAATAGGTCCGAAGGAGTGGGATGGAGGTGGGTGTTCTTTCGGACTGCCAATGAGTGCACTACACACTGGCCATCGAAGTGGTGGCCAGCACCCTCCTGCATGTTTGAAGGACCCATCTGACTTAACCAAGAGAGGTCCTTGGTACACTTATGCTAACCAACGCATCTCTCTCTTTGATCCAGCAGGAGGAGAACATCAGGATCATGGAGCCTGTTGACCTTACAGAGAGAGAGAAGAAGAAGAGAGCGAGGAGGCGCCTGGCTCAGCAAACGGAGGAGCAGCTCCCTCAAGATGAAGGGGCAGCAGGGCCTGCTGTGCACGCAGCTGAAGATCCACAGCGAGCTGTCGCTCACAGGCACCAGGCTAGACTCAGGGTCTATAGGCAGCACCTGCCATTCCTACAGATAACTGAGAGTCAGCGTCACCAAAGACTGCACATGCCTAGGGAACTGGGTGGTCACATATGCCACTTTCTGCAGGATTGGCGCTGACGGAGACATGGAGGGCATCCATTGCCAGTGGCTGTGAAATTGACCACGGCACTCAATTTTTATGCCAGTGGCTTCTTCCAGGGCTCCTCAGGTCCCCTGTGCAGGATTTCGCAAGCCTCTATGCACAAGTGTATCCAGGAGGTCATGAACACCATCTTCGCGAAGGCACAGAACTTTGTGCATTTCGCTCAGGATCAGGAAAGCCAGGAAACAAGAGCACTGGGATTTGCGGAGATCTCAGGTTTTCCACAGGTGCAGGGTGCAATCGGTTGCACTCATGTGGTGCTTAGATCTCTCTGGCAACAACTGGTCAACTATGTCAACCTCAAGGGCTTCCACTCGTTGGATGTTCAGCTGGTGTGCGACCACCACAAACGAATCCTGCAGGTCTGCACATGATTCCCAGGAAGTGTCCATGGCTCTGACATCCTCAGCAGGTTTCAGATCCCCGACATCCTCAAGGCTCCAGAGGCTGCAGGGATGGCTCCTCGGGGTTAAGGACTATCCACAGAGGATGTGACAGATGGTGCCCGTGTGAAGGCGTCAGGCTGCAGCAGAGCGACGGTATAATGAGGCTCATGCTGTGATCTGGACGTTGGTGGAGAAAACGATAGGCATTTTGAAAATGAGTTTCCAGTGCCTTGACAGATCCGGTAGAGAACTACAATACAGTCCCCAAACACTGTCACCACCTGCTGCGCACTCCACAACCTGGTGCTGCAACAGTCGGTGGACCTGGCTGTGGAGGAGCTGAATGTCTGCTCCTATGAGGAGGACACGGAAAGGGATGAAGATGCTGAGGTCCTTGAAGGCGAGAAAGCCGGCAATGAGGCAATCGCACTGGCCAGACGAGGCAGGCGCACACGGGAGGTTCTCATAGCTGCAAGATTCATGGAGGATGATGACGACATGCAGTGAGGAGACACCATAGATCCTCACATTGCATCTGTGAACGTTTGACTCCTGTGTGGCTGATGATAGCGCACATACCCTCAGTGCTCAGGCTCATGTCATGGGGATGCAGCGGAGGCCCTAATAGTCACTCGATTCCAGGAGGATGATGACGATATGCAGTGAGGACACTCCACAGACCTTCACATTGCCTCTGTGAATGTCTGACTTCTGTCTGGCTAAGGGCAGCTCACTTGCATTCTGTGATTATGGTCATATCATGGAGAAACTGTGAAACTTTAAATGGACCTGATCCTTTATGAGCCTTCAGCACCTGTCCCCTTCAGGAGCACAGCATCACTGGTCACAGATGCTGAAGAGATGGGGGCCAGCCCCACCTCAAAGGTGCTGAGAGCACACAGATAGAATGATGGAACTCTGTGACGCCTGCCCACAACATTCTGGCAGCAGTGACCAGGACCATCGAGGTGCAGAAATCAATAATGTGTCCAGGGAGTGTGAAGCCAGACCATCACTTGGCTCTGAAGGTTACACACTGCATGGGGAAGAGGCCCTGGACTGAGACACCTGCCTTTGTCTTGTGCAGGAACCAAGGTTTCACATCTGAGTGAGATGAACACTGCTCAGCATAATAAGAAGCCATAGGCAAGGACACATTCTTGGGAATTTATTTACAATAGTGAACAGTATGTACAAGTGATTAACACCCATGCCCAGGCTATGCAGCCATATCTTCTTAATCTTCCTAATCCTGCCGCTACATCTTGTTGCTTCCCCAATATCCACAGCAGAGATGGAGGCAGCCTGCTGACTGCTACGCCCTGACTGTGCTGAACTTGGCAAGGATCCTCTGGAGGGCAGAGACATGGAGGGCCTCGGCCTGCTTTTGGGGTCTTGCAGTGTGGCAGTGGCACCCTCCTTGGCCTGTGGAGCTGGAGCTGCTGGGGTCACAGGAAGAGGGGATTCGGATGGACTGGAGTCTCCTGGAGTCACCTGGGTGGATGGCTTCAGCTTGTGCACCTGCTGATCCTCCTCCCTATGGGTGCTCGAGGGCCCCTGGCTGATTCCTTGAGGAGAAGGGGAAGCTGGAGTGAGATCAAATGGCCCCATACCCCTCCACTCTCGCCTTGGCAACGTTGAAGTTCAATTATGGTGTCAGCGGTGGAGTTCAGCCTGTGCAGCAGTGGAGGACCAATGTCCTGAATGAAGGCCTCCATGGCGGCCTCCATCCTGTCAGCGTTGACCTCGGTATATTTGCAATGCCGGCGCGATCACCTCAGCCTGAAGGCGGACAGACTCCTCCATCATGCCTTGAAACCTGAGGAGTGCAGCGGACATCCCTTCCTTATGTTCCTGAGCTTGCCTTTGCAGAGCCAGCAACTGAGGTATGCTCATCATCCAACTCGGTTTCAGCAGATTTCTGGTCTCCAGCAGTCCTGTGAGTGGCGAAAAACTGATAAGTCCCTGCCGCTGCCTGCTGTGGATCAGACAGTGCGATGTGCTTGCCAGATTGTGAGCCAGAGGCTACTCCAGAACCAGGTCCCACATATCTGTGTGTCTCTGTGCTGGTGGAGGGTGTGGATGAGCACTGTGACAGGTCTTCAGTTGGAGTTTCAGCAGATTCCTTTTCCAAGGTGCCTTCAGGGATTGAGTTGAGGACATGGCTCATGGGGTCCCTCGGCTGTTCCCCAGATGTGCCTGTGAAAGCAAGGAGAAATAATTCGTGCATGACAGGGGACTATGGAACAGGCTTACTGACTCACAGCATGGTTGTCTGATGAATGTTGCACTGCTGTATCCTCACTTGGTTGAACACCGCCGACCTCACCGTCAGCACAGGAATCGTCCAGATTCTCGCCATCCAGCTGTTTTCAATGCCTGTGAGGACCTTGATGTCAGATGTTCCTCCACCAGTCTGTGACCCCTCCCTTTTGATGTGTGCAGCTTGTCCTGTATGAAGACAAATGGGGAGAGTACAAGCAGGACACCTGCCAGGCCAGATGAGAAGGATGCCTGGTATGTGTGAGTGGTGCTTTGATCGGGATGAGGACACAATCCTCTGGGCAGATGAAGCTGAGTGTGAAAGAGTAAATGGTGATCTCCCTTGAACTGGCGGTGAGTGAGATCCCTGTGGATGTGTGGGTTTGTTAGTATGTGAATTGAGAGTGATGAGAAGAGTGACTTACCCTGGTGGAATGGAAGAGATCATTCCTCCTCTTTCGGCACTGGGTAGCTGTCTTCTTTTGCAGGGCATTGGCGCTAACCATTGCTACCACCACCTCCCATGCCTGCTGGTCTTTACCCAGAGCCGGGTTAAAGGACATCATGGCGGATCTCCATTGCATCCAGTGGGTGCCTGAGGGAGACATCACTAAATTTGGGGACAGCATGTTGCCTCCCTTTGACAGCCATGGCTTTGCAGCAACTTTTGATCCCTTACCGAGTGTTAGCTCTGCGCTGGGGCACCCTTTAAATGTGCCGTCCGAATTGACAAATGCCTGAGGTGACAGCAGGGCGGGCGAATCTGGCGAAATCGGAGGCCCAATGCTCATTCTCTAAGGATAATTAATCGCAGAGCAATCAGCTGATGTTAGGATTGTCCAGGAGTCTTTCGTCATTAAAGATTAATCACCAGCCACTGCAATGTGGAGCCCAGAAGAAAAGCATTACGGCATTAATAAAAAATTGTGGGGTTTTTTTTTCCAATTTTCTCTGAGCGCTTTTGCTGATTAGTCCGAAAATTATTGGAGATAGAGGCGGGGAAGGGCCTTTTTGATGGATGGCCAAGATTCAACGATTCAGACGATGAAGAAACTGTTCATGTTCCAATTGGTGTGAGGAGATGGAGAGTTGGAGGATGGTTGTGTAAAATGATCAAAAGCAGAAATGTGGGAATGAGACAATTGGAGGCAGACGGTCATGTGATGAAAACTCTAAGAATATGTTCAGAGATGGTAACTTTATTCACACATTGCTATTGCTTACATGGTGGGTTGCAGTAGTAAGGTGAGCAGCAGATTAATGTTTTGAGGAAGTCAATGTTGATGATTTTAAGATAGTTAGAGGTCATTCTAGGAGGCATTGTGAGGCTGAGCTGAGTAACCTTGTCAACAGGCCCAATTATTCCTTGCCTGTAGGTTTTCAAACATAGCTGAAATGTGTGCACAACTGTACCATGGGCAGGATTATGTTTCTGAAGTTAAACAAAAATAAAATGTTTCAGTCTCATATCTAACATGTCCCTGCTGATGTGACAGAGTCACATGAGGGGACATGTTTTCCTTAATTTATTTGTAAAGTTAAAAATCTTCAGCTCCCTGAGGCAGCTCTGAGCCTTCAGGGAGCTTTCTGTGGGGGCACATGCGCATGCTCTGACTTCCGCGCTCACCATCCTCCCTCCATCCCCCGCCCAGGCAGCGCCGAGCGTTTCAGCTAATTGGCCAACCAGGGTGAAACCGCGGTCAGGGCCCAACTGCGGCAACAGACCGTTGCACAGCTGCTCCCAGGCCCATCCACCGTATCCGCCCGATGAGGGGAAAAGCATCCCCATAGTGGTGTCGCTGGAGGCAATCCTGGCTCCAACAGAGGGGTTTTACTGAGGAACCAAAGCCACTACGGGTCTCTTTACTAATCACTGAGGATACTAGATGCCATATGCTCCTGTTTTGTTTGTGTGTAGGGTGAACTGTTGCTCATGGCTGATGCTGTGAACTCACCCAGTCAAATGGAATTTAATTTATCTGTGGGGAGAGGAAGGTAAGGCTAACATTTTGGCTTGACAAAAGGTCATGGAACCTAAAATGTTGTCCTTACCTTCCTCCCTCCACAGATTTTGCCTGACTTTTTCCATCATTTTCTATTTTCATTTCTGCTTTCCAACATCTGCAGTATTTTGCTTTTTGCAATTTAAGTCATGGTTTCATGAGAAATAGTTATGAGTGTTTAAGTGGTATAGGCCAAGTATTTAGAAACTGTTAAATTTTAGTGCAGCAGCATGGCAACATCACAACATTGATGAAAACCTTAATTACTAGTTTTAATATTTCAGAGTATTTAGTAAGTTTTGGCACCGTGTGAAAATCTGTGATGCTGAATAACACTTTGAAGCATTGACTTTAAACTTTTTTTTGATGTATTAATGTATTATTAAGAAGAAAAGTATCAACTGAAGAGACAAAGTCATGCTTTGAATACCCTTTCTGCATTGTTCCTTTATATTGAAATGAAAGCTGCAGTGTGGCCTAACAATGAGGTCATCCTTTGAAGTTGAGTTAACTCCATGATGATTCTAACACAACAATTAATTTTGCCCTCCAGTTATATCTCTTTTTCTTCTGAAGTAATTCACAGTAGGGTAGTATTCCACAACCATTCTTCATCTCAGGATGACTTTTCTTTAGGTATTACATTAAATGATGAGCATTAACAGGCTTTTGATTGCTGGATTCAATACTACCCTCATCTGACATGTACCACACAGGGACCTGGATAATGGTTAGATGTTAGAATGCTGGATGACTCACCTTCCTTCTACCAGAGGCATTAAAGCTGATTCCACTCCTTTATACTGACCACTGAGAATGACAAACTCAGCAGGGAAAGAATATGGGACCTACTGTATCTGTTTGACTCTGTTTCTCATTGATCCATGCCAACTGAGCCATCAAAGGACCTATGATAATTTCTGATCAGTCCAGCAACCCACAAAGACTCATATTAACCCAGTTAGAATGTGTTAGGTTTTCTGGTATATAGATGAAATGCTCATTTAAATTCCTGTCTCCTACTAACAAGCCAGAATCATAATGCAGCTATTCGGGGCAAATGGGAGATGGAGCAAGAGTGTGGAATTGATGAGATACCTTGGAGATTGTCATCATGGGTCAATGCCCATTAAGCCTGTGTGAATTTTTGCTTGAAATGTGCACAGTGTTGCATTAATCATATCTGACTTTCTCCAGATATTGAAGATTAAAGATCATGAATATGGATATTTGTTGGTACTGTGAGAATCACTTCCATATGTTCTGTGGGTATCCAGCGATCGAAGGAGGCAGTGATTTAACTACTTGAAGGCTTTCTCATTAGCTACTCTATATATATATATATATATATATATATAATGTATATATATATATATATATATATATATGACCTCACTGATTTTAGTTTGTTATGGATACAACCATGCCTGTGACTAATTAAAAATACCCAGCTGGCAACTTATTTTCAGCTGTTACAGAACCTGTTGTACAAATGTGTAATTGATTCTGTTCAATAGCTTGTACGTGAATGGCTATGATAGGAAATTGTCAACTGAGAGCTAGACACTGATAGAGAGATAGGGAGATGTATACTGATAAAAAGAGAAAGAGAGAGAGAGAGGGAGGGAGAGACCTACACATCACAGAGGGAGAATGGAATTTTCCCAGTCCTGCCAAGGCAAGTTTGAAGGTGGGACTGCATATTTGGACATGAGGACATCGGGTCAGCAGCACAACACATCCTTGCCTCGAAGCGATCTTGGCGAAGGTGGAGTCATACTGACACCGGCTACCCACCCATCAGTGGTGGATAGCCAATTAGAGGCAATCAAATCACCACGTTGGCAGATTTGACTTACTGCTGGCATCTTGGCAGTGGAGGACAGGCCACTCTCTGAGATCAAATCCTTTCAAATGGCTGGACGTGGCCTCCCTGTGGGGCGGGGTGGGGGTTGGGGTGGTGGGGGGTGGTGTTGGAGGGGGTGGGCGCCAGCGAGGCCTCCACTATATCCCTGCCACCCCTCTGGAGTCATGTCTGCCACAGGACTACAGCTGCAGCAGCATACCATCTTGTAGAGTGGTTTCCCCTCTGGAGCCCCGCATCTGTGGCCCTGCTTATTTGTAAATATTCCTAATACCTTCAGAGGGCACCTCTAGCGTGAGGCGCCCCTGAGATCTCCCTCCGCTTAATAGTCTGCCTCTGGGAAGATCATGCAGGCATCCTTCACTCACAGACTATCAGGGACAGGATCTGCATTTGTCCCCGATGGAAGAATATTTTCTAAGGCAGTTAAGGTTCTACCTAGGGACAACTATATGCCAACTGAGAGAGAGAAAGAGGAGGCAGTTACACACAGACAGAAAGGGCATTACACATCGAGGGAGAGAGACGTACACTGACAGAGAGAGCTGCACACTGACAGTGCTTGAGATTAAGTGAGTGGGCAACAAGGTGTTGTATGGAATATAATATGGGAAGTGTGAGATTATTCATCTTGGTAATAAAAATAGAAAAGCAGAATATTTTTTTAAAAGGCTTGAAACTTAAAAGTTCTTCCTCAGAGAGACTTTGGTGTGCTTGTACAAGGAACTCAAAAAGTTAGTGTGTTATATAAAGCATTGAGGAAGGCAAATGTTGGTTTTTATTACAAGGGTGCTGGAGTACAGGAAATCTTGCTGCAATTGTGTAGGGCTTTGGCAAGATCACATCTGAAGTTGTGTGGCTTTGGTCTCCCTATCTAAGGAAAGCTTTATATGCCTTGAAGGCAGTACAACAAAGGTTTACGAGATTGGTTGACCTATGGTAAGAGGCTGAGTAAATTAGATCTATATGTTGTGGAGTTTAGAAGCATGAGGGGTGATCTCACTGAAATGTACAAGAGGCCGAAGTGGCTTGACGGGGTATACACTGGGAGGTTGTTTCCCTTGGTTTGAAATCTAGAGCACAGAGACATCAGCTCAGGATAAGGATTGATCATTTAGGACTAAGATGAGGAGAAATTTCTTCGTTTGGAGAGTTGTGAATCCTTGAAATTGTCTACCCCAGAGGATCATGGATGCTCCCTTGTTGATTATATTCAAGGTGGGGACAGACCTTTCAGGGAATCAACGGATACGAGAGTGAATAGGAAAGTAGAGATGAGGCAGAGGATCAGCTATGATCAAACTGAATGGGGGAGCAGGCTCAAGGGGTCGAATGGTCCATTCCTGCTCCTATTTCTTTTGTCCTTATGCTTGCATGTCGGTGTTTGTGTGTGTGCGTGAGAGAGAGGGACAGACAGAGAGATGCACACTGACAGATTGAGAGAGCTACTCAGCGACACAGATAGAGTGACAGAACAATAGGGACTATCAGAAAGTCCATGGACTTGCTGTAATTATACAGGGCCTTGGTGAGACCACCCCTGGAATATTGTGTGCAGTTTTGGTCTCCTTACCTGAGGAAGGATGTTCTTGCTATAGAGGGAATGCAGCAAAGGTTTACCAGACTGATTCCTGAGATGGGCGGGACTGACACGTGAGGAGAGATTGAGGGGTTAGGATTATATTTGCTGGAGTTCAGAAGAATGAGGGGGGGGGGTGATCTCATAGAAACCTATAAAATTCTAACAGGACTAAACAGGGTGGTTGCAGGAAGGATGTTCCCAATGGTGGGGAAGTCCAGAACCAGGGGTCACAATCTGAGGATACGGCGTAGACTGTTTAGGACTGAGATGAGGAGAAATTTCTTCACCCAGAGAGTGGTGAACCTGTGGAATTTGCTACCACAGAAAGTAGTCGAGGCCAAAACATTGTTTTCAAGAAGGAGTTAGATATAGCTCTTGAGGTGAATAGGATCAAAGGATATGGGGAGAAAGTGGGAGCAGGCTATTGAGTTGGATGATCAGCCATAATCATGATGAATGGTGGAGCAAGCTTGAAGGGCCGAATGGCCTACTCCTGCTCCTAGTTTCTATGTTTTCTATGACTGAATAAATTCCAATTTCCCATGCATGTGTTCCACAAGAGCAATAACGCCAGAGAGTTACATACCAACAGGGTTTCTGCTTCTGCTTCAGTTGTATGAGCATCACAGACTAATTTCTATAATTGCCCAACATTTACATAGTAGCACTAGTTAAACCAGACATGATCTGCTGAAATGGTAGTCCTGATAATGAAAATTTTTAAATGAAAATAATCTAAAATTGGGTCTTGAAGATTTCTAGTGTTGGGGCTGTGACTACACATTGACGGAGAGAGAGAGACAGAGAGAGAGAGCTGTATACTGACCAAGAGAGCTACACAGAGACACACAGGACAGAATTGTCTCCAATTTGCAATAAGTGCAGTAACAGGCAGGTAAAAGAATGTTTACCCGCTGGCCACAATGGTGGCTTTTCATGCCTTATCATCCCAATCCCACCTCATTAATTGGGCATTCCTGGGAAACATGCCGTTTCAAAGGCTCTCATTCGCCTGCCACGCTGTCATCTTGCTTCTTGCTCACGCCGGGCACTATATTTAAACTGTAGCCGCATGCACACCTCTCACTGATTCCAACCCAGGACTGCTGCACAGAAGACATGGGCCTGAAAGGCAAGAAGACTGCAGCTTTAGTGACGCATAACTCGAGCGCCTTTTGGACGTGGTGAAGGCTCGCCGTGATGTCCTCTAACCCTGCCATGGCTGCAGGAGGGGCAACAACATCACCAACCCGGCTTGGGAGGCAGTGGCAGCCATGGTCAGTATCTACAGCCTGCTAAATAGGACAGCCACCCAGTGCTGAAAGAGGATGAATAATCTCCTCTGTTGTACCAGGGTAAGTCATTCTTCTCATCACTCTCAACTCACACACTCCACAGGGATCTCACTCACTTCGTGGGACATCACCATTCACTCTCTCACACACACACCTTTATTGTCCTCATCCCATCGATGGGACCACTCACCACCCACAAATGCCAGGTATATTTATCATTCATCCTGGGAGGCATCCCACTTACGCTCTCTCTATGTCTATTCATGCGGGACAAGCTGGCACACAAGAGGAAGCGGTCACAGACCGGTGGAGGAATGTCCGACCTCAAGGTTCTAACAGACTTTGAAAACTAAGCATCCAGCTGGCCAGCGAGGATCTGGACTGTTCCTGTGCTGATGGTGAGATCAGCGCTGCTCTACCACATGAGGATCCAGCAGTGCAACATCCATCAGACAACCATGCTGTGAGTGATGTGTCTGTTTCACAGGCCACTGCCATGCAATAATTATCTCCCCTTGCTTTCACAGGCACATCTGGGAAGCAGCCGACAGAGTCCATGACGCAGGTCCTAGGCTCAAGTCCTGAAGACACCTCAGAAGAGGAATTTGCTGAAGCCCCAAATGAAGGCTTGTCACAGCACTCACTCATACCCTCACCAGTGCAGAGACACACACCTCGGTGGGACCTAGCTTTAGAATAGCCTCGCGATCACAATCTGGTAAACACATTGCACTGCCTGATCCGCAGCAGGCAGCAGCAAGGACTTACCAGGTATCTGGCACTTGGAGGACTGCTGTAGGCCAGAAATTTACTGAGTCCGAGTCAAAGGACAAGCCTCTGGACTCGGTCATGTCATGGTTACTGGGGCTGCAAAGGTAAGTTCGGGAACGTCAGGAAGGGATGTCCGCTGCACTCCTCAGATTGCAAGGCATGATATAGGAGTCTGTCCACCTTCAGTCTGTGGTGAGAGTGCTGGCATGCCAATGCACCGAGGTCAATATTGGTAGGATGGCAGCTGCCATGGAGAACTTGGTCTAGGACATCGGTCCTGCACTGTTATGCGGACTGAATTCCCTCACTGACGGCATAGTTGGCCTCCAACAGTGTTAATGCAAGAGAGTTGTGGGGCAGCCTGATCTCAGTCCAGCTTCCCCTTTTCCTCAAGGAGTCAGCCAGGGGCCCTTGTGCACCCATAGGGAGGAGGATAAGCAGGGGCTCACCCCGAAGCCTTCCGGGTGACTCTAGGAGTGTCTAGCCCATCCAAATCCTTTCTTCTGTGACCCCAGCAGCTCCAGCTCCACAGGCTGAGGAGGAGCCACTGCCACACAGCCAGATCTCGGCCCCCCCAGAGGACACCTGCCAAGGTCATCACAGGTCAGCAGGCTGCCTCCACCTCCACTGTGGATGTTGGGGGAGCACCAAGACATAGAGGCAGGATTAGGATGGGTAAGAAGTTGTTGTTGTACAGCCTGGGCATGGGTGTTAATCGCATGTACATATATTCACTATTGTAAATAAACTCCCAAGGATGACTCCCTGCCTCTGGCTCCTTGCTCTGATGAACACTGTTCGTGTCACTCGGATGTGAAACCTTGGTTCTTGCACAAGGTGAAGGCAGGTGTCTCAGTCCAGGGCCTCTTCCCTGTGCTGTGTGTAAAATCTTCAGACTTAAGTGATGGCCTGGCTTCACAATGGACACATCACTGATGCCTGCACCTTGATGGTGCTTGTGAGGGCTGCCAGAATGTTGTGGACAGGCATCACAGAGTTCCATCATTCTCTCAGCACCTTTGAGGTATAGTTGGCCCACAGCTTGTCAGCATATGTGACCAGTGAAGCTGTGCTCCTGAAGGGGTCAGGTCTTGAAGGCTGACAAAGGATCAGGTACATGTAAAGTTTCACAGCTGTATCTCCATGATATGATCCTGATCACAGAGCACAACCGAGCTGCCCTAGGCCAGAGTGGAGTCAGACATTCACAGAGGCTATGAGAAGACCAATGGGGTGTCCTCACTGCATGTCATCATCACCTTCCTGGAATCTAGAGACTATTAGGGCCTCTGCTGTGACGCCATGGCAGATACATTATTACAGACGGGATGTGTGCTGCCATCTCCCAGACTGGAGTCAATGTGAGGATCAATGGTGTCATAGGTGCAATGTGAGGATCTATGGTGTCTCTTCACTGCATGTCGTCAGCATCCTTCACAAATTTAGCAGCTATGAGGGCCTCCCAAGCGCCTCATCTGGCCACTGTAATGGCCTCATTGCTGTCATCCTTGCCTTCGAGGACCTCCTCACCCTTTTCGTCATTGATGTCCTCCTCACTGAAGGAGACGTCCAGCTCCCCCAGCTCCTCCTGAGCCAGCTCCTCTCCCCATTGCAGCACCAGCTTGTAAAAGGCACAGCAGGTAACAATGATGCATGACAGCCTCTGTGGGCTATATTGTAGGGCTCCACCAGGCTGGTCCAGGCACCAGAACCTCATTTGAAACATCCCAATTGTTTGCTCTGCCAAGTTGCGAGTTGCAGCATGAGCCTTGCTGTGCCTTCTCTCTGCTCCAGTCTGAGGCTGCCACACGGGTGTCATCAGCCATGTCTTCTGCAGGTAGCCCTTGTCCCCAAGGAGCCATCCCTGCAGACGCTGTGGACCCTGAAAGACATCAGGGATCTGAGACTGACTGATCATGTAGGAGTTGTGCACACTCCGTGGCAACCATGCACAGGCCCGTAGGATGCATTTGTGGCAGTCGCACACCAACTGAACATTCAGCGAGCAGGAGCCCTTGTGGTTGACATAGTTGATCGCTTGTTGCCACGGAGATTTGAGTGCCACGTGAGTGCAGTTGATGGCACCCTACACTTGTGGGAAACCTGAGGTCTGGGTAAGTCCCAGTGTTCTTGCCTCCTGGCTTTCCTGGTCCCAGGCGAAATGTACAAAGTTGTGTGCCCTCGCAAAGATGGCGTCCGTGGAGGTTTGCGATATCCCACAGAGATCACCTGTGGAGCCCTGAAAGCCACTGGTGTAAAAATTGTGCGCCGCTATCACTTTCACAGCTGCGGGCAGTGGATGCCCTCCGTGTCCTCGTGGCACCAAATCCTGCAGCAGGTGGCAGATGTGACTGACCAGCTCCCTAGACATGCACAGTATTTGGCGACACTGGTTCTCAGTCATCTGCAGGAATGAAAGATGGTCTCTATGGACCCTGGGCCTAGCTAGGTACTGACAAGCGACGTCTTGCTCTGGTTCTTCAGCGGCATGTGTGGGAGCTCCAGCTGCCCCTTCATCCTCCATTGCTCTCTTCTCCTTCATCTCCGCTCTCTGTAAGCTTGAGGCATACAGCTCGGTCACCAGGTTCCATGCCCCTTGATGTACTGCTCCTGCAGGATGAAAGAGGGAGATGTGTGGTTTAGCTTGAGTGTTCTAAGAACCTCTGTTGGTTAAGTCTGAAGGCACCTTAACACATCCCAGAAAGTGCTGGCCACTACTTGGATGTCCAGAGTTTAGTGCTCTACATGGCTGCCTGAAACCCCAACCATATCTGCCCCACACCATCCAACCGATTGGCAGCAGCTTTACCCACTGGACTGCATGCTGTGCTCTCAGCTCAGCTGCAGGTATTCTTCTAATCCAGACTGCAAGGCTGCACTGTTAGCTTGAACCATGGGGTACACTGGTCCCAACCAGGATGATGACATTGCAAGGGGCTATGAGCCCCTTCACCAGTGACTGCTCCATGGCCAGCTTTAGCAAGGAGATTGTACAACCTGCACAGTTGTCCAGCTGTTCTGCAGTCCATTAAAACACTCGCTATTTTGCAGCCTGTGCCTGAGGGGTGAAGAGCTCTGTAGCGTTTGGTCGCACTTTCAGGCCTCTGCATTCTTTGAGTGGGCAGATAAGCTAGCGTCCCAACTCCAATCATATCACTGGGACTGTGTCTGAACTGTCTCAGCTGCAGATGAATGGTCACGCTTTATACAAGGTTTCCCTGATGCGTGGCTGCTTCTCTCCCCCCACCCGCATGTTTGTTGTGCACTACCATCAACTGGAGTGCAACCCTCGCCCTCTCCTCCGCCATAACCCACCTCAATCAGAGTGCAGCCTTTGCCCCCCACAACTCGCCTCGGCTGCAGGGCAGCTCTTGCCTCAGCATCGCACTGTAAACTAGCTGGGAAAAAGCAACTTGTCTGTGCCCTCGCCTGAATGCACAATGCCTCAATCCTGAGGTCCAACAGCTGACCCTCAGGAGCACTGTGCAACGTTACTGTGCACTCACCTCTGAGTGCAGCTTGCAAGGTGCACACCTTATAAATGCCATCATGAAACACGTCGGCATGATTCTTTCTCCATCAGGGCTTATAAAGATATGCAGGTGTATTTAATGAAGATGCCAAAGTCCAACAGTGGGAAACGCGACCCGGAATTGATGGGAGGAGCGGACGGTTTCAAATGCCTTGTCGGGAAACCGATTCTTGGCCTTCCCACCATATTGTCCGCTCGTGCCCTCCATGACATGACGTGCTCAGCGGGCACAGAGAATTCCACCCACTGCAAGAGGGATTGATAGAAATACGTCTGACCCAGTAAATAATCAGTGATTAGGGTGCCCTTAAACCTTGAATCCAAGCGGGGACCTAACAAAGGATAATCACATCTTTGTCACTAATATTGAAACCAACTGTTGAGCTGCCTCCCTATTTGCCACAGTCTACTAAAGAAAACCTTGCCCTGGACTCCCAATGCCCTATGTCTGAAACCATGTCTTTCTCCAGCTTGTGCATCAGGTGACAGGAGTCTGATCAGGTTGAGATATCCATTGATCATGATATTATTTGCAAATGGACATGTCTAAAATAATTGAGTTTTTGTCCTGTTTAAAATCATGAAAGATCAATTACTAAGTGATTGTTGTCAAGTGTAGCCTAAAAGTTTGAATTTTGATTTTTAAATGAGTTTCCTTAACGTGACTGTACTCCTTTTCCGAGCAAGATACTAGTAGAAGTCTTTTGAAGTGCAGGTGGGTGGAGGGAGGGGAATGGGGATGGGAGGAGGGAGGTGAGGTGAGCTGAGGTGAGGAGACGAGCCCATACCTTAGACGGTACCCACCGTCTCCACAAGTCTAACATCAGTATCCATAGTATTGCTTGTCACAGCCCAGCTGTGCTAAAACCTTCATCCATGGCTTGACTCAACTATTTCAATGCTCTCCTGCTGGTCCTCTATTCTCCACTCTCCTTATATTTTAGCTCTTTCAAATTTCTGCTCCTTGTCTCTGTGCATCAAGTCCTGTTTAACCATCAATTCTGCTCTTTCGTGCCTATAATGGCTCCAATCGTTCAATGCCCCAAATTTTAAATTCTCATCCTCTGGTTTAAATCTCTTCATGGCCCAGCACTTCTTCACCTTCTTTCTAGCCTGAATCACCCCCCACCCCCCCCCGCCCCCGCCTCCACCAAAACATCTACTTCCCTGACTCTGATCTCTTGTGCGTCTCCCCCTCTTCAAATGGTGGGTTGGCTATTCAAAATCTTGCTTATGGTGCAATTTGTATGGTGAGCTTTATTCAGAGTCACCTTCAGATGGGTTAAATCTGTGGGTTTTATTTCAGGTATGGTTGTGTGAGGTAGCTGGATTTTGAAAATTATCTATGAGTGTTTAAATTTTATTGGCCCTTTACTCATTGAGCAGTGACAATGATTTCAAGCTAGCACCTAAAGCTGGCTGCTGTAAAGTTTTCATTGGTTCTGTGGGAAAGCGCAGGGATGTTACCAGAATAAACTTCACAAATTAACATAAACTCCGGAATATGTTGCATGGGTCTTGGTACAAATTCTAGCGTCCATTGCGCAAAGTGTTGTTATCTACTCCCGGGGTCCTGCACTCAGTGTAAACAGCTGTAATTTAAGCCCCAGAATCTGAAACATCAACATGAATAGATGCAAAGTTAATGTATTTTGGAGGACCTCTTGTTCAAATCTAAATCTAGTATTGTGGCTGTGAAAGAGTTACAATGCTTTGTGCCTTCCGATTGTTGAAAATTCATTAAAATGCTGATTGCTTCACTGGGCTTCATTGGTCTTTACTTTGTTGCTAGGACACCCACAGCTCCTGGAAGTGATGCAGTGTGACCTGTATTGAACATTATGAGCTGTTAATAGTCACGGCTCCTATTCTGCGGGTTGTGCAGGTTTTAGATTATATATAACAAGTGTGATGTTCTCTCAGCAACCTACGCATGTTCACTAGAAATCTGTGTCATCCCTCAGGATCTAAGTTCATTTGGAACATGGTCGCCATGAAAGCGTTTAGCTGTATTGGAACATACTGGAGATGGTGGTTCAAAAAACTCCAGCAGAACTGGAAATCACAGACAGTAATTATGATCAAGTAAATAAAAATGATTTAAACGGTACAATCACTTCCTACTTTCAGTTCATCCCTTCAGTCACTAACATGCACACACACACACACACACACGCATATACACACACACACACGCATATACACACACACGCATATACACACACACACACACACACACACACACATACACATGCACACATGTCCTGCTTTAGCAACAACGTTGAAACTCTGGCCTTGATGAATGTTATTCTGCTCAATACATCAAATTAGCTTTCAGGACATTAGTGCAGCATGCATTCCAAAGAAGATAACAAATACAGAATGGCAGAAGAGATGCCCAGGGACTCAACTGCTCTATTCTCCTCAACTAAATGGATAGTGTTAGCATTCGTGTGTGGGCTGAGGAAAGAAGAAAAATAATATTGAAAATAAGTCACCCATGTTGTGTTTCTTTGGATGATAGTACATTTGTGTCTGTTAGTGCAATTGCATGCTATGAGTGTTACTTACTGGCTTGTTTGTTATGCAGAATGTCAGTCTCTTACTTTGGAATTGCACTGAAGCTAGTGTGGTGAATAACATCAAAAAATGTGGAACTATAAATGGCTATTTATTCCATCGAACCCAGTCCTCCCATGGGCCATGTACAAAATGCCTTATCGTCAATTATGCCCGGCATTTAAAGTGCTTAAGAGAGGTTCTACAAAATCCTTTAAGGGTCCTTTGCCCCTACAAAGGCAAACAAGTGACACGCCAGAATATCTGATATTTACAAGGTACTTTGCCTGGAAAATATACAGCCAAGACATTGCGTGGTTTGACTGGGTAATTGGCTAGATATTGCAACTATTCACCCTAGATGGAAAAAGCTTTCCCCTAGAGAATGAGTGATTGTGTGATCAATTCCAGACCTATCTATGCACAGTAATATTTTCTTATATATAACCCCTGAGCCATGGTTCCCAAGTGCTTGAAAGTCATTTTAAGTATGACCAATATCTTTTTCCATGAATTGTAGATCCTGTTAATAATTTTACATTCACTGCTGAGGCAAGGTGTGCAGAATTATACTGGTTTTGAAATGCAAGAATGACACATCTTTAAAACTGAGAGGAGCATTTATTTCTGACTGGCTGGCCTTGCTGATACTGCATGAGTGAGGACAGGGGTATAATATGGTTATAATATATATATATATATATATCAGCAGCTTAGTTTTGGAACAAAGAACAAAGTCTTGTTCTTCATTGGCTTGAGGTTCCTTGGTCCAGGTTAAGACATGCTGGGATGGTTATTAAAAAAAACAAAGTAGGACAAAACTCAGCTACTTTTTTAAAAAACCTAAATCAGAACAACTTTATGGAAGTGTAAGTTTCTTTTATATTATACTGCCCACTGTGCGGGTTAATCAAAACAATCTTTTCAATGTTGCTAGATCTTGTGCTGAGGAATATTGATGTTGTGAAATAGGGCACTTTTTCAAATTCATTCATGGGATTTGGGCTGCGCTGACTGGGCCAGCATTTATTGCCCATGCTGAGTTGCCCTTGAGAAGGTGGTGGTGAGCTGCCTTCTTGAACCGCTGCTGTCCATGTGGGGTAGGTACACCCAGAGTGCTGTTAGGAAGGGAGTTCCAGGGTTTTGACCCAGTGACATTGAAGGAACGGCAATATATTTCCAAGTCAGGATGTTGAGTGACTTGGAGGGGAACTTCCAGGTGGTGGTGTTCCCATCTATCTGCTGCCCTTGTCCTGCTAGATGGTGGTGGTCGTGAGTTTGGGAGGTGCTGTCTCAGGAACCTTGGTGAATTCCTGCAGTGCATCTTGTAGATGGTGCACACTGCTGCCACTGTGTGTCAATGGTGAGGGATGTGGATGTAGTGTCAATCAAGCGGGCTGCTTTGTCCTGGACAGTATCAAGCTTCTTGAGCATTGTGGGAGCTGCACTCATCCAGACAAGTGGAGAGTATTCCATCACACTCCTGACTTGCGCCTTGTAGATGGTGGACAGGCTTTGGGGAGTCAGGAGGTGAGTTACTCATTGCAGGATTCCTGGCCTCTGACCTGCTCTTGTAGCTACAGTATTTATATGGTTAGTCCAGTTCAGCTTCTGGTCAATGGTAACTCCCAGGACGTTGATAGTGGGGGATTCAGTGATGGTAATGTCATTGAATGTCAAGGGGCAATGGTTAGATTCTCTCTTGTTGGAGATGGTCACTGCCTGGCACTTGAGTGGCACAAATGTTACTTGCCACTTATCAGCCCAAGCCTGGATATTGTCCAGGTCTTGCTGCATTTGGACATGGACTGCTTCAATATCTCAGCAGTCGTGAATGGTGCTGAATATTGTGCAATCTTCAGCGAATATCCCCACTTCTGACCTTATAATGGAAGGGGTCATTGATGAAGCAGCTGAAGATGGTTGGGCCAAGGACACTGCCCTGAGGAACTCCTGCAATGATGTCCTGGAGCTGAGTTGACTGACCTCCAACAACCACAACCATCTCCCTTTGTGCTAGATATGACTCCAATCAGCAGAGAATTTTCCCCCTGATCCCCATTGACTCCAGTTTTGCTAGGGCTCCTGGATGCCACTGTCAGTCAAATGCGGCCTTGATGTCACCTCTCACCTCACCTCGGGAGTTCAGCTCTTTTATCCGTGTGTGAACAAAGGCTGTAAAGAGCTCAGGAGCTGAGTGACCCCAGTGGAACCCAAACTGGGCATCAGTGAGCTAAGCAAGTGCCACTTGATAGCACTGTTGATGACCCCTTCTATTACTTTACTGATGGGGCAGTAATTGGCTGGGTTGGATTTGTCCTGCATTTTGTGTACTGGACATACCTGGGCATTTTCCACATAGCCGGTAGATGCCAGTGTCGTAATGTACTGGAATAGCTTGGCTGGGGGCACAGCTAGTTCTGGAGCACATGTCCTCAGTACTATTGCCGGAATATTGTCAGGGCCCGTAGCTTTTGTGGTATCCAGTACATTCAGCTGTTTCTTGATATCACATGGAGTGAATCCAATTGGCTGAAGACTGGTATCTGTGATGTTGGGGACCTCCGAAGGAAGCTGAAATTGATCATCCACTCAGCACTTCTGACTGAATATTGTAGCAAATGCTTCAGCCTTATCTTTTGCACTAATGTGCTAGGCTCCCCCTTTATTGAGGATGGGGATATTTCTGGTGCCTCCTCCTCCAGTGAACTGTTTAATTGTCCACCACCATTCACAACTGGATGTGGTAGGACTGTAGAGCTTAGATCTAATCCATTGGTTGTGGATTCGCTTTGCTCTGTCTATCACTTGCTGCTTATGCTGTTTGGCACGCAAATAGTCTTGTGTTATAGTTTCACCAAAAATACTTCACTATTAGGTGTGCCTGGTGCTGCTCCTGGCATGCCCTCCTGCAATCTTCATTGAACCAAGGTTGATCCCCTGGCTTGAGACTAATGATAGGGTCGGGGATATGCTGGGCCATGAGGTTACAGATTGTGTTTGAGTACAATTCTGCTGCTGCTGATGGCCCACAGCACCTCATGGATGCCCAGTCTTGAGCTGCTGGATCTGTTCAAGATCTATACCATTTATTAGTGTTAGTGACACACAGCATGATGGAGGGTATCCTCAATTTGAAGATGGGACTTCGTCTCCACAATAACTGTGCAGTGGTCACTCCTACCAATACTGTCATGGACAGATGAGGATGAGGTCAAGCATGTTTTTCCCTCTGGTTGGTTCCCTCACCACCTGCCGCAGACTCAGTCTGGCAGTTATGTCATTTAGGACTCGGCCAGTTCAGTGTTAAAAGCAAAATACTGCAGATGCTGGAAATCTGAAACAAAAACAAAAATTGCTGGAAAAACTCAGCAGGTCTGACAGCATCCATGAAGAGAAAGTCAGAGTTAATGTTTCGAGTCTGAATGACTCTTCTTCAGAACTAAAGAGAAGTAGAAATGTGGTGAAATATATACTGCTAAAGGGGGTGGGACAGGTGAAGCTGGATAGAAGACCAGTGAACCAGTGATAGGTGATAGGCAAAGGAGAGGTTGCAAAAGATGTCATAAACAAGAGGTCGAAGGGGTGTTGATGGTGGTGAGACTGGCTAAAGGAGATGCTAATGGTGACATTAAGAGTAGAAAGCAGAATGAGCAAGTGACAGGTGGCCCTAGTGGGCATGAGGCGGGGGTAGGGGATGGTGTGGGAAAAAATAGATATGAAAATTAAAAAATAAATATTTGAACAAAGGGCATCGAAAAGGGGGCGGGGATTGACGAGAGAGTTCATTATCTAAGGTTGTTGAACTCAATGTTAAGTCCGGGAGGCTGTAAAGTCGGAAGATGAACTACTGTTCCTCCAGTTTGCGTTGAGCTTCACTGGAACATTGCAGCAGGCCAAGAACGGATATGTGGGCATGAGAGCAGGGTGGTGTGTTGAAATGGCAAGCGACAGGTTGGTCTGGATCATGCTTGCGGACAGACCGAAGGTGCTCCACAAAGCAGTCACCCAGTCTGCATTTGGTCTATTCAATGTAGAGGAGACCACATTAGGAGCAGCGAATGCAGTAGACTAAATTGAGGGAAGTGCAAGCGCTGCTTCATTTGAAAGGAGTGTTTGAGCCTTTGGGTGGTGCGGGGGGGGAAAGTAAAGAGGCAGGTGCTGCACCTTCTGTGATTGCATAGGAAGGTGCCATGGAAGGGGGTTGAGGTGTTGGGGGTGATGGATGAGTGGACCAGGATGTCCCGGAGGGAACGGTCCCTACAGAATGCCGACAGTGGGGGTGAAGGGAAGATGTGTTTGGTGGTGGCATCATGCTGGAGTTGGCGGAAATGGTGGAGGTTGGTCCTTTGAACGCAGGGGCTGATGGGGTGAAAAGTGAGGACAAGGGGACCCGATCATGATTCTGGGAGGGAGAGGAAGATATGAGGGCAGAGGCGCGGGAGATGGGTTGGACATGGTTGAGGGCCCTGCCAACCACCACGGATGGGAAACCTTGGTTAAGGAAGATGGAAGACATGTCAGAAGCACTGTTTTGGAAAGTAACATTATCAGAACAGATGCGATGGAGGCGAAGGAGCTTAGACAAAGGGATGGAGCCCTTACAGGCAGCGGGGTGTGAGGAGTTGTAGTCAAGGTAGGTGTGGGAGCCGGTGGGCTTGTAATGAATATTGGTGGACAGTCTATCACCAGAAATTGAGACAGAGAGTTTAAGGCAGGGAAGGGAAGTGTTAGTGATGGACCATGTGAAAATGATGGAGGGGTGGAAATTGGTAGCAAAATTAATAAATGTTTCCAGGTCCAGATGAGAGCATGAAGTGGCACCGAAACAGTCATCGATGTACCGAGAAAAGAATTGTGGGAGGGGGCCTGAATAGGACTGGAACAAGGAATGTTCCACATGCCCCATAAAGAGATAATCATAACATGCAGGTACCTAAAGCCACAGCTTTTATTTGGAGGAAGTGAACAAGTTTAAGGAAAAATTGTTCAGTGAGAGAATAAATTCAGCCAAATGGAGGAGAGTGGTGGTGGATGGGGGTTGTTTGGGCCCCTGTTCAAGGAAGAAGCGGAGAGCCCTCAGATCATCCTGGTGGGGGATGGAGGTATAGAGGGATTGGACGTCCATCATGAAGAGGAGGCGGTTAGGTCCAGGGAACTGGACATTGTCGACATAATGTAGGGTATCAGAGGAATCGCGGATGTAGGTGGGAAGAGGCTGGACAAGGGGAGAGAGAACGTGGTCAAGATAGAAAGAAATGAGTTCCCTGGGGCAGAAACAAGCTGACACCTAAGAAATAGATGCAGGAGTAGGCCATTAAGCCTGCCCCACCATTCAATAAGATCATGTCTACTGGGACAGTCCTGTTTGTGGATTTTGGGGAGGAGGTAGGACAGGCTGTCCAAGTCTGGTAGACAATAAGGTTGGAAGCTGTGGAGGGAAGATTTCCAGAGGAGATGGGGTCAGTGACAGTTCTGGAAACAATGTCTTGATGTTCGGTGGTGGGGTCATGGTCCAGGGGGATGTAGGAGGAAATGTCTGCGAGTTGGCTCTCAACCTCTGAAGTACAGGTCAGTACGCCAGACAACAACAGCACCACCCAGTTCAGTCAGCAGTGGTGTTACTGAGCCACTCTTGGAGATGGACATTGAAGTCTCCCACCCAGAGTACATTCTGTGCCCTTGCCACCATCAGTGCTTCCTCCAAGTGGTGTTCAACACGGAGAAGCACTGACTCATCAGCTGAGGTGGATGCAGGGTGCAACTGTATACTGTATATCACTGTGCTGCCACCTCTGCTGGGCTTGTCCTGCCGGTGGGACAGGACATACCCAGGGATGGTGATGGTGTTGTCTGGGACATTATCTGTAAGGTATGATTCCATGAGGATGACTATGTTGACTATGAGGCTGTTGCTTGACTAGTCTGTGAGTCAACTCTGCCAATTTTAGTAAGGAGGACTTTGCAGTTGCCTTTACCGGTGCCTAGGTCAATGCCAGGAGGTGTGTCCATTTTCATCCCTAATTAGTGACTTTATGGCAGTTTGATACAACTGAGTTGCTTGCTAGGCCATTTCAGAAGGCATTTAAGAGTCAACCACATGGTTGTAGATCTGGTGTCACGTCACATGATTTTCGCTCCCATATTGTGTGTCACATATAGGCCTGACCAGGTTTCCTTCTCTAAAGGGCATTAATGAACCAGATGGGCTTTTATGGGTCATCATTAAACTTTTATTGAATTCAAATTCCACCATCTTCCATGGCAGGATTCAAACCAAGGTGCCCCCAAAGCATTACCCTGGGTCTCTGGACTACTAGATCAGTGACAACCCCCTCTCCTTTTCCACCTTGGAATTCCAGCATTAAGTCAGATACAGTGTAGTTTTAATGAAGAATGAAGCCCCCCCTTGCATTCATCAGTGGATAATATTTTCTCAGGTCAGGTATATCATTGACTTAGCTGAAAGATAAAGGGCTTTCAAATTCACCCTCGTATTATACTTCAATTCCAACTTTAGCTCTGTGACGCTTTCCTTTTACTTACCTACATTATGAATGACTTGATGTGAAACTGAAAATTTTGCTGCCAATTGTGCTGAATTGTAGGCTTAGAACCATAGAACCATAGAAAAGTTACAGCACAGAAGGAGGCCATTCGGCCCATCTTGTCCATGCCAGCCCGAGGACACCCAGGCGCCTTTTCTAATCCCACCTTCCTGCAGCCGGCCCATAGCCCTTCAGCTTACAGCACTTTAGGTGCAGATCCGGGTACTTTTTAAAAGAGTTTAAAGTTTCTGCCTCTACCACCAACTTGGGCAATGAATTCCAGACACCCATTAACCCCTCCGTAAAAAACATTCTTCCTCATGTCCCCCCTACACCTTCTGCCACTTATCTTGAATCTATGTCCCCTGGTTCTAGGATTCTCCATCAAGGGAAACAATGTTATCCTGTCCACTCTATCTATTCCCCTCATAATTTTGTACACCTCAATCAAGTCACCTCTCAGCCTTCTTAGTTCCAAGGAAAATAACTCCAACCTATCCAATCTCTCCTTGTAGCTACACTTTTCTAACCCTGGCAACATTCTTGTAAACCTCCTCTGCACTCTCTCCAGAGCTATTATGTCCTTCCTATAATGTGGTGACCAGAACTGCACACAATACTTCAGTTGTGGCCTCACCAGTGTTTTATACAATTCCAACATTATATCCTTACTTTTATATTCTATACCTCTACCAATGAAGGAGAGCATTCCATATGCCTTCTTTACAACCTTGTCCACTTGAACTGCTGCCTTCAGGGACCTGTGTACTTGTACACCAAGATCTGTCACTTCATCTACCCCTCTTAGTATATTCCCATTTATTTTGTAATCCCTGTAACTGTTTGACCTCCCTAAATGTATGACCTCATACTTCTCTATGTTAAGATCCATCTGCCACTTTACCGCCCACTCCACCAACCCATCTATATCATCTTGGAGATTATGGCCATCCGCTACACTATCCACTACTCGGCCAATCTTTGTGTCATCTGCAAATTTCCCAATCGTGCCCCCACGTTCACGTCCAAATTGCTAATATATAAACAAACAGCAAGGGTCCCAACACCGAGCCCTGTGGAACACCACTTGAGACAACTTTCCATTCGCAAGGACATCCATCGACCATTACCCTTTGTTTCCTGTTACAAAGCCAACCAGCTATCCACTTTACCACATTACCCTGAATCCCATGGGCTTTTACCTTCCTGACCAATCTGCCATGTGGAACCTTGTCAAATGCTTTGCTAGAATCCATGTACACAACATCCACTGCACTACCTTCATCAACCCTTCTTATCACTTCCTCAAAGAATTCAATCAAATTTGTGAAGCAAGACCTTCCTTTAACAAATCCATGCTGACCATCCCTGACTAGTTCATGCCTTTCTACATGACAGTTAATCCTATCTCTCAGGATTGATTCTACTAATTTGGTCACCACCGATGTAGGACTAACTGGCCTATTTTGGCATTTCCTTTGATTCCTTTTTAAACAATGGAACTACGTTTGCATTTCTCCAGTCCTCCGGTACATCCCCTGTATCTAGTGAAGATTGGAAAATCATCCTCAGAGCATCTGCTATCTCCTCCCTGACTTCCTTCAGCAGCCTTGGAAACAATCCATCTGGTCCTGGCGACTTAAAAATTTTCAAGGATTTCAACCCTTCGAGTACTTCTTCTCTCTTTATGACTACCCAGTCCAATATCTCACAGTGTTCCTCCTGGACTACTATATCTACATCCTCCCTTTCCTTTTTAAACATGGAGACAAAATATTCATTCAAAATCCTTCCCACAGCCTCTGCATCTACACACAAGTTTCCATCTTCATCTCTGATAGGATCCACTTTTTCCTTAACTAACATTTTAGCATTAATGTATTGGTAAAACATCTTTAACTTTACTTGCTAATCTTTTTTCATGCCCTCTCTTTGATTTCCTTATTTCCTTTTTTAATTTGTCCCTGCACTTCCTATATTTGTCTAGGTTATCTGCAGTGCTTAATTCTTTGTGCCTATCGTACGCTTTCTTTTTCTGTTTGATCTTCCCCTATATTCCTCTAGACAATGAGGGAGGTCTAGATTTGGCAGTACCACTCTTATTTTTGCAGGGGACATGTCTACTTTGTATAATTAGGATCTCACTTTTTAGTGCTTCCCACTGGTTTTCCATTGTTTTATCCTCCAGCAGTGCTGTCCAGTCCACTTAGCCAAGTCCCTTCTCATTTCTGCAAAATTTGCCTTCCCCCAGTTCAAGACTTTTACTCCAGCCTTATCTCTGTCCTTTTCCATGGTAATGCTAAATCTGACTGAATTGTGATCACTGTTCCCGATATGGTCATCAACTGTCACTTCACCCATTTGCCCTTCTTCGTTCCCCAAGACTAGGTCTAGAATTGCATCTCCTCTTGTTGGGTTTGTCACTAATTGGTTGAAAAAATTTTCCTGGATACACTGCATGAATTTTTCTCCCTCAGTACCCCTTATATTGTTTGAATCCCAATTGATATTAGGATAGTTGAAGTCTCCTACTATTATTGACCTCTTGTTCTTACAAGCAGAAGTTTGCCTACCTATTTGTTCTTCTGTCTCCCTTTCATTATTTGGGGGTCTGTAGTATACCCACAGTAGTGTGACTGCCCCTCTTTTATTTCTAAGCTCAATCCATAAAGCCTCGTTTGTTGACCCATTTAGTATGTCATCCCTTCTCACAACTGGAATTGATTCTTTAACCATTAGTGTTACCCCCCCTCCTTTTTTATCTCCTACTCTATCGTGTCTGAAGACTCTATAACCAGGGATATTTAGCTGCCAGTTTTGTCCCTCCTTTAACCAGGTTTCCATTATAACAATGACGTCCTGCTGCCATGTATCTACCTGTGCCCTTGACTCATCTACCTTGTTTGTAATACTCCTTGCATTGAAGTATAAAAAGTTTAACCCCGTCAATTTCCCTGGCTGGACACTTTGTAAACTTTGCTTCTCCTGTAACTCCATGTCTATCACAATGTCCCTAGCTAATGTTCTACCTCCATGTTTCTGACCTGAATCTGACCTATCTGATCCTACTCCTGGGATCCCATCCCCCTGCCACACTAGTTTAAATACTCCCCAACAGAACAAGCAAAAGCCCCCACAAGGACACTGGTCCCAGCCCTGCCTGGGTGCAGACCGTCCAGTTTGTACAGGTCCCACCTTCCCCAGAACCGTTCCCAGTGCCTCAAGAATCTGAATCCCTCCCGGCTAAACCATCTCTCCAGCCACGTGTTCATTTGGTCTATTCTCTTATTCCTGCTCTCGCTAGCACGTGGACCTGGGAATAATCCTGAGATGACTACATTTGAGGTCCTGCATTTTAATTTATCTCCTAACTCCCTGTACTGAGCTTGCAGGTCCTCATCCCTTAGTTTAGCTATGTCATTGCTACCAATGTGTACCACGACCACTGGCTGCTTACAATCCCTCCCCAGAATGTCCTACAGCCACCCCGTGACATCCCAGACCCTGGCACCAGGGAGGTAACATACCATCCTTGATTCACGTTTGCAGCCACTGAAGCGTCTGTCTGTGCCCTTAACTATTGAATCCTCTCTCACTATAGCCCTGCCGCTTGTTTTCCTCCCACCCCTCTGAGCAGCAGAGCCACCCACGGTGCCATGAACTTGGCTGTTCCTGCTTTCCCCTGAGAGGCCATCCCCCCCAACAGTATCTAAAGCGGTATATCTGTTAGAGAGGGAGATGACCACAGGGGACTCCTGCACTACCTTCCTGAGTCTGTTACTGTTCCTGATGGTCACCCATTCCCTTTCTGCCTGTGTAAGGTTCACCTGCGGTGTGACCACCTCGCTAAACATGCTATCCACAACTTGCTCAGCATTGCGGATGCTCCACAATGAGTCCACCTGCAGCTCCAGCTCTGAAATCTGGTTAGCTAGAAGCTGCATTTGGACACACCTCCCACACACATGTTCACCAGGGATGCTGGAAGCATCCCTCATTTCCCACATCTTGCAGGTGGAGCATATCATGGGTCTGAGATCTCCTGCCATGATGCCCCTCTCGATTTAGCTCGTTACTCCCTTAAAAAATACGCTAGCTCAGGGCCTTATTTATGTTAGTTAGGAACCTTGTTTCTTGACTAATTGTACTAGTACAGTACTACTCTATACTTTTTTTTAAGCTCCTACCTCAGTATTAAACAATGAATAACTTTAATAGATTGAAAAAAAACTCACCAGGATTTACTCACCAATCAGCCGCTTTTTCTTTAAAATCCACTTTCAGAAAAGTATCCCTCACAGATTTGGTGCACTCCTGAAGGCACTGCCTCTTCCTCTCTCTCTTTTCTTGGTTTGAGGAGGAGGGAGGGATGGAAACACTACAGCAATGTAAAGTTTGGGGCTATTCCGTTCTTTGACAATGGGTCCTCCTCGATTACCTCCTGAGTCGCAGTGTCTGTGGTGACTTCTCCCAGAATGATTCAGTCACTTCTCACTAGCACCCTCTGTTGGATCTCTGTGATTTTACACTCAGCAGGGACTGGTTTGAGACTATGGCCCAGATTTTTGCTCCCATGTTGGGTACACAGATACGGTAGAATCCATGGGTTCATGAACCCAACCATTAAAAATTGTCACTGACCTCATCTCCTCTGGGGATCTCCCTCCCACAGCTTCCAACCTGATAGTCGCCCAACCTCGGACGGCCCGCTTCTATCTCCTACCCAAAATCCACAAACAGAACTGCCCCGGTAGACCGATCGTCTCAGCTTGCTCCTGCCCCACAGAACTCATTTCTCGTTATCTTGACTCCCTTCTCTCTCCCCTTGTCCAGTCCCTTCCCACCTACATCCGTGATTCCTCTGACACCTTACATCACATCAACAATTTCCAGTTCCCTGGCCCCAACCACTTCCTCTTCACCATGACGTCCAATCCCTCTACACCTCCATCCCCCACCAGGATGGTCTGAGGGCCCTTAGCTTCTTCCTCGAACAGAGGCCCGAACAATCCCCATCCACCACTACTCTCCTCCGTCTGACTGAACTTGTTCTCACGCTGAACAATTTCTCCTTCAACTCCTCTCACTTCCTCCAAATAAAAGGTGTGGCTATGGGTACCCACATGGGTCCCAGCTATGCCTGTCTCTTTATGGGGTATGTGGAACATTCCTTGTTCCAGTCCTACTCCGGCCCCCTTCCACAACTCTTTCTCCGGTACATCGATGATTACTTCAGTGCCGCTTCATGCTCTCGTCGGGACTTGGAAAAATTTATTAATTTTGCTTCCAATCTCCACCCCTCCATCATTTTCACGTGGTCCATCTCTGACACGTCCCTTCCCTTCCTTGACCTCTCTGTCTCAATCTCTGGTGATAGACTGTCCACCAATATCCATTACAAACCCACCGACTCCCACAGCTATCTCAACTACAGCTCCTCACACCCCGCTTCCTGTAAGGACTCCATCCCATTCTCTCAGTTCCTTCGCCTCCATCGCATCTGTTCCGATGATGCTACCTTCAAAAACAGTTCCTCTGACATGTCCTCCTTCTTCCTTAACCGAGGTTTTCCACCCACGGTCGTTGACAGGGCCCTCAACCGTGTCCGGCCCATCTCCCGCGCATCCGCCCTCACTCCTTCTCCTCCCTCCCAGAAACATGATAGGGTCCCCCTTGTCCTCACTTATCACCCCACCAGCCTCCGCATTCAAAGGATCATCCTCCGCCATTTCCGCCAACTCCAGCATGATGCCACCACCAAACACATCTTCCCTTCACCCCCTTTATCGGCATTCCGTAGGGATCGCTCCCTCCGGGACACCCTGGTCCACTCCTCCATCACCCCCTACTCCTCAACCCCCTCCTATGGCACCACCCCATGCCCACGCAAAAGATGCAACACCTGCCCCTTCACTTCCTCTCTCCTCACCGTCCAAGGACCCAAACACTCCTTTCAAGTGAAGCAGCATTTCACTTGCATTTCCCCCAACTTAGTCTACTGCATTCGTTGCTCCCAATGTGGTCTCCTCTACATTGGAGAGACCAAACGTAAACTGGGCGACCGCTTTGCAGAACACCTGCGGTCTGTCCGCAAGAATGACCCAAACCTCCCTGTCACTTGCCATTTTAACACTCCACCCTGCTCTCTTGCCCACATGTCTGTCCTTGGCTTGCTGCATTGTTCCAGTGAAGCCCAACGCAAACTGGAGGAACAACACCTCACCTTCCGACTAGGGACTTTACAGCCTTCCGGACTGAATATTGAATTCAACAACTTTAGGTCGTGAGCTCCCTCCCCCATCCCCACCCCCTTTCTGTTTCCCCCTTCACTTTTTTTTTCCAATAAATTATAAAGATTTTCCTTTTCCCACCTATTTCCATTATATAATAAAAAAAAACCCACTAGAGCTATACCTTGAGTGCCCTACCATCCATTCTTAATTAGCACATTCGTTTAGATAATATCACCAACTTTAACTCTAACACCTATGTGTTCTATTGTACTATTGTCGTTGACATCTTTTGATGATCTGCTTCTATCACTGCTTGTTTGTCCTTACAACCACAACCAACCCCCCCCGTCCACCTCTCTGTCTCTCTATCTCTCCGCCCCCCACACACACACCTTAAACCAGCTTATATTTCAATTTTCTCTTGGACTCGAACTCAAGTTCTGTCGAAGGGTCATGAGGACTCGAAATGTCAACTCTTTTCTTCTCCGCCGATGCTGCCAGACCTGCTGAGTTTTTCCAGGTAATTCTGTTTTTGTTTTTGTATTAAAAATTGCTGCCTGGGTGTTGGACTTTTAGTCCTGGTGGGGGTTGGATTAGAAGTCAGGATGGGCGACCCTGTCAGAAGTGAGGAGGGTACCAGATGTGGAGGCTGGCTGGGAAGGCCTGCCTTGGAGCTCTGGCACCAGGTCCAAAAATGTTTTTAAAAGAATAAAATATAAAACACCCCTTCAGCCCTCACCAGCCACCCCTTCCCCACCACACATCCAAGGCCAATGCATGCCAACTCATGACACTCCATGCTGCCCAACCACCCTCCATGGCCCCTCATGCCCCTCCATGCTGTCTGGCCCCAGCACAACCTATGACTCATCATGCTCCCACCAAGGTATGCCCCCACCCATCCCCATGGACCCTCATACCCTCTGTGCCAACCTATGCCCCTCTGGCCACACCACATGTGCTTTACAGCCTTCATGCCAAGTCATGCTAGCCCATGTCCCACACCCACCATTCTTTGTCCTTATAACTGCCAATCCAACTCACCTAGAATCAACCATCGGCAGACCTCAGGACTCATGCAGAGATGGGATAAAATAAACTTACATAAAATTAAGTACTTAGTGTCTATTGGAGACTTGACTATACTCAGAAAAACTTATTTACTATATTTATATTCCTTCAACTAAATAAACCTTATATCAATAAACATTTCATTCCAGTGCACAATTCCTTGTAACAACAAGCATTGGATTCCCTCCATCATTTTCACATGGTCCATCTTTGACACTTCCCTTCCCTTCCTTGATGTCTCTGTCTCAATTTCTGCTGATAGACTGTCCACCAATATCCATTACAAGCCTACCGACTCCCACAGGTACCTCGACTACAGCTCCTCACACCCTGCTTCCTGTAAGGACTCCATCCCATTCTCTCAGTTCCTTCGCCTCCATCGCATCTGTTCTGATGATGCTACCTTCAAAAACAGTTCCTCTGACATGTCCTCCTTCTCCCTCAACTGAGGTTTTCCACCCATGGTCGTTGACAGGGCCCTCAACCATGTTCGGCCCATCTCCCGCGCATCCGCCCTCATGCCTTCTCCTCCCTCCCAGAAACATGATAGGGTCCCCCTTGTCCTCACTTATCACCCCACCTGCCTCCGCATTCAAAGGATCATCCTCCACCATTTCCGCCAACTCCAGCATGATGCCACCACCAAACACATCTTCCCTTCACCCCCCAGCGGCATTCCGTAGGGATCGTTGCCTCCGGGACACCCTGGTCCACTCCTCCATCACCCCCTACTCCTCAACCCCCACCTATGGCACCTCCCGATGCATATGCAAAAGTTGCAACACCTGCCCCTTCACTCCCTCTCTCCTCACCGTCCAAGGGCCCAAACATTCCTTTTAAGTGAAGCAGCATTTCACTTGCATTTCCCCCAACTTAGTCTACTGCATTCGTTGCTCCCAATGCGGTCTCCTCTACGTTGGAGAGACCAAATGCAAACTGGGCGACCGCTTTGCAGAACACCTGCGGTCTGTCCACAAGAATGACCCAAACCTCCCTGTCGCTTACCATTTTAACACTCCACCTCGCTCTCTTACCCACATGTCTGTCCTTGGCTTGCTGCATTGTTCCAGTGAAGCTCAATGCAAACTGGAGGAACAGCACCTCATCTTCCAACTAGGCACTTTACAGCCTTCCGGACTGAATATTGAATTCAACAACTTTAGATCTTGAACTCCCTCCTCCATCCCCAACCCCTTTCCGTTTCTTCCCCCTCGCTTTTGTTTTTTCCAATTATTTATATAGATTTTTCTTTTCCCACCTATTTCCATTATTTTAAAATCTATACATCTTATGCCCTGTTAGCCTTATTTCACCCCAACACCACTAGAGCTGTACCTTGTGTGTCCTGCCATCCATTCTTAATTAGCACATTCTCTTAGATAATATCACCACCTTCAACACCTCTTTGTTCTTTTGTCTGTGACATCTTTTGATTATCTGCTCCTATCACTGCTTGCTTGTTCCTACAACCACACCACACCCCCCCCCCCACTTCTCTCCCCCACCACCCCCCCCACCTTAAACCAGCTTATATTTCACTCCTCTCCTAATTTTACTCAGTTCTGTTGAAGTATCATGAGGACTCGAAACATGAACTTTGCTCTTCCCCGCCGATGCTGCCAGACCTGCTGAGTTTTTCCAGGTAATTCAGTTTTTGTGTTGGATTTCATAGTCTGACATTAAAGAGTCTATAACCACTTGTAGCTGTCAATCAAACTTTGAAATGGCAGGCACCCTGTAATAATGGATGGTTGTGAAATCAGGCATGCAGCATTAATCCACAAATGGAAGCCCTCAGAATTATGTCAACAGACAGAGTGAACTAGCAAGCAATCATCTTTTTGTAAACATTCTGGGTGTTTTTTTTTTAAACATTTAAAGGGAGGACTTTAAAATGCCTTTATAGCTTGACAGATCTCTTTGATGGGTGTTTTAGAAAGGTTCTCTTGACAGCGCCCTTTGACAGGTCCGCATGACACTTTTGACAGGTCCTCTTCACAGGTGGTCTGACAGTTTTGACAATTGATTTTGATAGGTCTGTTTACAGTTCGAATGAGCTTGACAGTTAAAGGGTTAATGCACTTTTTACACATAGTAATGCTTACTTTCAACAATTCCAAAGGGCACGTGACCTATCCCAAACTGCATCTGACCTCACTCAAAGGGACCCTGGGACCATATCTAACTGGGTATCTCGCCTCTCCAAAGGGGTACCCTGACTATCCAAATGAATCCACAAAGTTCAGACCTGCTCTTACCAGGTCAGACCTGCACACTTAAGGTTTCACACTCCAAGGTTACTAAAATCCCGCTGTAGTGGAGGCAGCTTATGATTTAAATGATCAGCTGCCTCTGTAAAACACAGGTGTATGAAACACACTCTGCCCCAATTCCTACCCCTACGAAAATGGGAAGTGCCATGTTTGGGGCGGGACTTGTAATTTTCGGGCAGCTCTGCTATTTCCGCCATGAGAGGGATGCCAGCCACCATGGCAAAAACCTGGGCCTGTTTCTTGTCATTTCATTTAAGGCTCTTGAAGCTGTCAGCAAGAGGAAACTTACAGCCTATCAGTCAATTACATGTATTCTATCCACATATCTAAAGTTCTAGCCTACTGCAACACCCAGTGTACTGGCTTATTCTTTCACAATAATCTCTGTGTGAAACACTTGTATCTTGTCAGAGGTACACATATTGGATTTATTTGTGTGCTATTGACGTGTTCATCTGTGCCTGTGGGCCTGCAAGGAAGGTTTCAGCAGAGGGAATGCAGAATCTTTAAACAAGTAACATTGCCGTAAAAGGCAGAAAGGGCCCACTCTCTCCCAGTTAATTAGAGGAATAAACAGAGATGGAAATACAATGCATAACAATGTTCTGAATGGCAGGTAACATAGTACTGCAATTCATTGGAAAGCCAATATTTAGTTGAGTTCATTACTCGCCCTTTGGCTTTGTGAATAGCTGAAGATTCCAGGTTCAAACCTAACCCTATGTTCAATTAGCTTATCTCAGCTAGGGGAGGCCAGATTAGCTTCAGTGTCACAATCAGCTTCAGAGTCTTTGTATTTTGTTAGCTAACATTCAAGTGGAAGAGCATTGGGACATTTTACTATGTTAATTGTGAAATATAAATACACATCATTATTGTATTATAGAGAGGAATGTGATCTAAGATTTCCACTCCTGATTGTTGTCCACAGTCCTGACTGGAAGTGGGAATTTGTTCATGCCAGACAACAATATGGAGTCTGTGGTGCTGTATTGCAATGAAGAGTTAGTGCTTTGAGGAGAGGAGAAACAAAGGGAAAATTGTCAGGAGACACTAAAGAGCAGGACATGTAGAAATGAGTGTAAAATCCGGAATGCAGTGCTCATAATTACCCTAAACCTCACTTATATAACCCATAGAAATGATCAAAAGCTCAAAGCCACTACAGCAGACATAAAAGTAAATTTTAACTGAGGTGCGATTATTGCTTATTTAAAATGCAACATAAGCTACTGTAAGCTCCAAGATATAATACAAAGGAATCGATATAAACTTTAGAGAATAACACATGTACTTACACTTTGCAGCCTTCCATCTTGTGAGATGATGGTTTGTACCTCGGTGATCAACTCTGTGTTAAACATAGCCTGGTGTGGCTCAGGAGCCCCAGTCTGGCAATGGGGGTCTCTGCTGCATTTGCTGCAGAGGAACTCAGTGGGCTGAGAAGGTATATGATTCTCTAGCCTCCGTTTCCTTTGGGCCACCTTCGTAACCAGCTAAGCTTTCCATTTCTGTTCACCTCTTTCAATGCCCCTCCAAACAGTCAGCCTCCAGAACTCATGGTCATCGGCAAGTGTCTTCCAGTTGTCAGTGTCAACGTCTGCCACCTTCACATCTCACTTACAGGCGTCCTTGTGGTCGAGGTATGGAAATCCAGCAGGTCATGAATCAGTCACCAGTTAACCATACAGAAGATCTTTTAGTAAATGGCTATAAATCCATCCAATGAACATGGCTGAGCCAGTGCAGACATCGTTGACTTAGCAATGAGTATATATTGATTGAAGTAACAGACTCCAGGGCCTCTGAGTTGGTGACCTTGTCTTGCCAAGAGATGCTGGGGATATGCCTGAGACAGTGGAAAATCTTCAGCCTTTTCTCCTGCCTAGCATGTGTTGTCCAGGTCTCACCACTGTAGAGGAGCACAGTGAGGAAGCAACCTTCAGTAGACTTTGGTGTTCTCAGTCAAATTGCTGTTCCACACTCTTTTATTCAGCTTTCACATAACAGTTGCAGCTGTTGCAATACGTGTGTTGATTTCAGCGTCAAGTGACAGATTGCTGGTGAGCACAGAGCCTGATGTGTAAAACTGTCAACAACTTCCAACATCACATTGTCAATGCTGTATGACAACATCCTGGACCATGACATTTGGCTTCCTGATGCTGATGGTCAAACCAAACTCTTTACAGCTTGAGATAGTCTGCCTATTTTCTGCCAAAGATGTTCCTTGGTATGGAATGCTAGTGCCTCATTGTCAATGTAGAGCAACTCTCTGTTGAGGACTTTTGTCATGGATCTCAGGCAGGCAAGACTGAACAGCTTTCCATCAGCTCTGGTATCTAAGTAGACACCCTCTGTAGATAATCTAAAGGCATATGACAACAGCAAAAAGAAGAATATGCCAAAGAGTGTTGGCACTAAAATGCAACCCTCTGCAGATTTCAAAGGAAAGTTCTATAAAACTCAGGAACATAAATCTGGAAGCAGTATGATGTTTTGTTTACTTGTACATCAATGTGATGTATACCTTGCAAAGAATTATACGACAGAGTAATTCATACTCCTAAGTGCCAAGGGTAATGTTGTGCACTGTTATATACTATTGAATTGACTTGTACAATACTATATCTTGTTTGCTGTTGTGACCTGCACATTATTAATATATTAGCACCTTAACAAAAGTATAATCTAACCATTGGAAGCCCCCACAATGAACAAACAAGTAAATACAATACTTCATCCCAAGATTGAGCAGCCAGGTGTAATGCAAGGTCCTGAGATCAAAGATGAAATACCGGAATCGAAGAATTTTGGGAAGTAATAACTTCACGGTTGAGCTGTACTCCAGCAAGGATCAAAGGAAGAGGGCGGAATACAGGCCAAAAAGCACCGAACACATCCGTGGGATGCCTATGGCTAATGAGTGAAAAAAACTGCAAATGAAACATCAATTTGCATTTATATAACACGTTTTACATGGGCCTGAATATTGCCATCGGCGTGTGGGGGCGGGTCCAGCACGCTGATGGGCAAAATGATGCGAGATGACGTGACGTCGGGCATGCGTCCCAATGTCATCGCTGGTCACTTGGATCTTTCGCTCGGTGTGTGCCCAGCTGAGGCGGCTGCGTGCCTGCCGAACTGTCAATGGCCTATTAAGGCCATTATAAAAACAGATAAAGTTGTTTGCAATGCTGCCCATCCAGCCTGCCCGACACAGGTAAGTTTCTGGCTATAATGAAACAACCCAAGATATAATCAGACAAAAACTGACACCACTCCAAATGAGGAGGCATTAGGACTTGGTCAAAGCTTGGTCATAGACCTAGTTTTGAAGGAGTGTCTTAAAAGATTGAGAGAGACGTAGCAAGGCAGAAAGGTTGAAGGAGAGAATTCCACAACTTAGGTCTTGGGCCTCGATGACCAAAAGCATGGCAAGCACTGATAGGCAAAGGAAGCTGTGGATGCACAAGACGCCAGAAGTGGAGAAAAATCAAATTTTTGGTTAGTTGTTGTGCTGGAAGAGGCTATAGAGATATAGACTTGCCAATTCTCACAAATGTCATCACAGGAGATGCTATTTCTGAGCCTCGCTCATGAAATCAAACTGGAGTTCAAAATCTCAAAATATTTTGTAAAAGGAGCCAAAATGTAGAACTGGAAAAACGAGGAGCAGCTGGAGGCAAGGGTTGGATCAGAGCAGCTTTGGATGGGTTGAGAATGGGGCTATGAGGAGTTGAAGAAGCCAATGATTGCAGCCAGCAGATGTTGTGAACAATGGCTGCATTAATCAGTAGAAAAGTTTGGTGCTGCTTTCTGGAGCTTCATTTGCATCAAATAACAAAAATCAGCAACAATGCCTTCTCCTTCATTCCCTGGAGCTGCACGTGTTCCTAGGTGCACACAAAAAGACAAAGCACCCATTCGCACAACAGTCTCCGCCATTAAGTCACTAATCTCTACGGCTGGCAATGAGTTGCAACCGTTGGGGCTGTTTCCAAGCTCTGTCCACAAGAAGTTTATTAATGACACACTGCTGCTCTGCATTACAGCCTTGGTTCAAACATGGGCAAAAGAGCTGAACTCCCGAGGTGAGGTGAGAGTGGCTGCCCTTGACATCAAGGCAGCATTTGACCGAGTGTGGCATCAAGGAGCCCTGGCAAAACTGGAGTCAATGGGAATCAGGGGGAAAACTCTCAGCTGGTTGGAGTCATACCTAGCAAAAAGGAAGATGGTTGTGGTTGGTGGCTGTCAGTCATCTCGGATCCAGGACGTCACTGCAGGAGTTCCTCAGCGTAGCGTCCTCAGCCCAACTATCTTCTGCTGCTTCATTAATGACCTTCCTCCCTTCTTAAGGTCAGAAGTGGGGATGTTCACTGATGATTGCACAATGTTAAGCACCATTCCCATCTCCTCAGATACCGAAGCAGTCCATGTCCAAATACAACAAGACCTGGACAATATCCAGGCTTGGGCTGAAAAGCGGCACATAACATTCGTGCCACACAAGTGTCAGGCAATGACCATCTCCAACAAGGGAGAATCCAACCATCGCCCCTTGATGTTCAATGGCATTATCATCACTGCATCCCCCACAATCAACCTTCTGGGGGTTACCATTGACCAGAAACAGAACTAGGCTAGTTATATAAATATTGTGGTTACAAGAGCAGGTCAGAGGCAAGGAATCATGTGACAAGTAACTCACCTCCTGACTCCTCAAAACCTGCCCACCATCTACAAGGCACAAGTCAGGAGTGTGATGGAATACTCCCCACTTGCCTGGATGAGTGCAGCTCCAACAACACTCAAGAAGCTTGACAACATCCAAGACAAAGCAGTCCACTTGATTGGCACCACATCCACAAACATTCACTCCCTCCACCACCACTGACACACTGTAGGAATAGTTTGTACCATCTATAAGATGCACTGCAGGAATTCACCAAGGCTCCTTTGACAGCACCTTCCCAACCCATGACCACTACCATCTAGAAGGACAAGGGCAGCAGATAGATGGGAGCACCACAACCTGGAAGTTCCCCTCCAAGTCACTCACCATTCTGACTTGGAAATATATCACCATTCCTTCACTGTTGCTGGCTCAAAATCCTGGAACTTCCTCCCTAACAGCACTGTGGGTGTACCTACACCACATGGACTGTTGCAGTTCAAGAAGGCAGCACACCACCACCTTCTCCAGGGAAGCTCGGAATGGGCAATAAATGCTGGCCCAGCCAGTGAAGTCCACATCCCGTGAATGAATAATTTAAAAAAATCATTCCCCCACTGCTAGGTATATGGCTCTGGATTTATGTATTTCAGCCTTTGCTTTAATATTTTTGGTTACAGTCCAAATTGCTTGTGTATCTGTGGCATTCTTGCTTAAAATGGTATTTAAAGGTTTTTAAGTTCTTTTACTAAATATTTCAGAAATCCTATATCAGCAGATTTAAATTCATAATTGGTATTATAATTTAGATTGGGGGGGTGCGGTTGTGATTGCTAAACTATTTGAAAATGGGTCCTTCAAGCAAGAAAGTATGAGAACCATTGTGCTAGTGTAGTAGTTCATAAACTACTCCACAAACCCCTAAGGGTCCGTAAAGACTCAAGCGTATGTCTAGCAGATAAGAGAGAGAGGAAGAGAAAAACACAAGGGGGTAAGAGAAGACAAGAAAAGTCAAGCCAGCTGCTTTTTTATGAATTAACGGCTAGCCATATAAAATTTTAAGAGGTTTTTTGATGAAAGGAAAGTTAATCAAAACAGAATATTCCCAGAAATCTGCTTGAATAATGAGAAACATGACCCTGTCCTGTGAGACTGATAATAGGGAAGTTTTTTTTTCCAAGTTTCAAGTAAAACAGTTTCAGATGCAGCAATTTAGATTTTGTAAAGAGGTCTGTCTGGCCTGTTAGGGATTAAATAAACCACTAATGAGGTCAATTGATATCCAATTATGTTTGGGAGAGTAAAAAAGCAACTCCTGGTTTTTATGCCACATCTCTTGATTTTTAAGAGTTTGCTTCCTGATTTATGAGATGATGGGCTTGGCATTACTGGAAATAGGGAGAGGTGAGGCCATGGAGGGATTTGAACACAAAGGTGACAATCTTAAAATCAAGGCATTGGTGAACTGGGAAGAAATGTTTATCAGCAAAGGGTGAATGGGGCATGATATGAGTCAGGATACGGGCATCAGAGTTTTGGATGAGCTCAAGTTTCTGATAGATGGAAGGTGAGGCACAAGCTGGAATTTTCTGGCCCCATTGGTGTTGAGTGAGATGGCCAAAAATCGGTTTCTTGTTGCCATGAAACCAGTTTGCGATTGTCTGCTCCACCAGTCAATGTTGGCCGCGTTTCCCACCGCCGCACATCAGGAACCCAATTTAAGTACTTTAGCATCTCATTATAAGCCCATCTTGCCAGAATCATCCCCCCACCGCTGGATCATCTGGCATTATGCCAATGTGTTTCACAATTGTCGCGCACACCTGGCGAGCTGCAATTCGTTCGGGACTACGAGGTTTGTTTGCCCACCTTGCCTTGGGCAGCACTCATGATTGCCAGCGCCAGGCTTTGCAGGCAGCACCACATCACTTTTATGGGGCTTCACAGGCAGGTGTCTTCCTACCAGACCAGCCGTAAGACGGGGGTTGGCTTTTCAATGGCTGCAGGGTCAGGCCTTGCTTGGGGAAGGGGGAGAAATGGCCCCAAGCAAGGGGAGATGCTCCAGAGCGATGGCTGGACTGGGGGAGGGGGTTATCCCAAGGTGTGTGTGGGGGCACGTGTTGATCTGTGCAAGTGGCCTCAAGATGGTGAGGGATGAGGAGGCAGTCTCCAGAGATGAGGCCAGATGGAGATGTGAGGGTGTGTGTGAAAGATTGAGTGAGCCTTGAGCTGGCAGCGAGTGAGGTGCCAGTGAATGTGTGATGGCCTTGTGAGTGTGTGGGTTTAGAGTGATGAGATGGTTGCCTTACCCTGGCAGCACGGATGAGATCATTCATCTGTTTTCTGCGGTGGATGGCTAACCTCTTGTGCGCAGCATTGGCACTGACCTCCTCTGCCACCGTCCTCCCAAGCCAGAGTGGTGAGACTGATAGGCCTCCTGCAGCCAGAGCAGGACATTGTGCCGGGCCTCCACAGTGTCTAGAAGGCATTCCAGGTCACTGAATCAGGGGGCTGCTGGGGCCGTGTCTTTACTGGAGCAGTTCTGGGCTGTAAGCATTGAGAAGTGTGCACGTGGCTGCAGTTTAAATATGATGTCCTGCGTGAGGCAGCGGTAAGGTAACGGTGTGGCGGGCACATTGGAAGCAGCCCACCAGCAAGTTGGCGTGTTTCCTGTGGCTGCACAATTAATGAGGCGGAAATGGGACAATATGGCACGAAAACCCGCCATTGCGGCCGGCGGGTAACACAACCTTTTTCCCGCCTGCTACCATACTTTGTGCAAATCTGGGATGATTCTACCCACAGAACAGGGACATATTGGAATACTCATGTGTCAAGGCAACAAGCAAATGGATAAGAGCCTCATTAACAAATGGGCTGAGGCAGAGCAGAGAGAGGTGATATTACGGAGGTGGAAGTAGGTGGACTTGCAATGAATAAGATAGAGGTTCAGAAGCTCATCTTCGAGTGCAGTAGGATGGTGAGGTTGCAAATAGCTTGGTTCAGCCTGAGGCATTGGTCAGGAAGTAAGATGAAATTGATGGCCTGGGAATGGAATTTGTAGCAGGGACCAAAGTCAATGGCTTTGGTCGTCCCAATACATAATTGAAAGAAATTCAGGACTGGATGTCAGACAAGCTGCCTAACAATTTAGAGGCAGCAGAATGATCAATAAAGACAATGTCACTGAGGAGCAGCATGTGGATGAGGAATAGGAAGGGACCCTAAGGACAGATCCTTGGCAACTCCAGAATTAATAGTGTAGGAGCAAGAAGATAAATCATTGGAGGAGATATTTTGGCTGTAACTCGATAAAGTGACTGTCAAAGGCTGCGCTTATAGGTTGAGAAGGATGTGCAACATAGTTACAGTCGCATTGGTTGTCATTTGTGACTTTGAATAGGGTTGCTTCAGTGTTAAGCAGGAATAAAACCTTGATTGGACAAGTTCAAACATGGAGCTGCGTGGTCCTTACATCTTACAGTGCAAAATAAACACAAAATTTGGTCCTGAAAATACACCGCAGTTTCTCCAGTCTACTGTCAGAATTATGGAAGAGCCCCCAGAAAAGGAGGGACCAGAATATGTTGGTGTCTCCACCATTTCTAAGATATTCTGACATACCTTTTAAGCCATAGGACATTACCGACCTTTGAAAGGCAAATATTATACAGGGTTGGGCTCCCCATATGCCAGGAAATCCGACTTTTCTGTCTGGGTCACACCTGAATATTTCAGGAGACTGGTATCCTGAGTGAGATAAAGAGCTCAATAAAGTGACCCACAGCCCTGAAGAAAGATTACATTTTTTGCTTTATTGCAGATGTGAAATGAGACATCACTAGTTAAAATGCAGCCTTGACAATCCTGTCCTGCTGCCCCTAATAGCATTGGGGTACAGGAGCACCAGAAATGTGCCTTTAGTGGCATCTGCTACAGCTGAGGTTTGCTCCCAGTGGCCTTGTAGATTCTGGTAGGGTCAAATAATAGAGATCCAATCATAAGTGCACTATCACAAGACATCAGAGTGACAAACTGCAGCTCTGTTTGACATTACAGAATCATTGAATGATATAACAGAAAGGGAGCATTTGGCCCCTCATGCAAGTTTCAGCTCTGTTCAATTAGCCGCTGTCCACAGCTCTTTCCCTATGGCTCTGCAAACTTTTCCGCTTTTAATTCCCACGTGCAAATTGTCATTGAATCTGCTTCCACTAGAATTCTTGCTTTCATGTTGCAACCTTTGTGGGAGGGTTTATGCTGTTCATGGAGAATCTAAAATGCCATCAAATACTTTCCACTAGTGCCAATCATAGCACAAGACTAGCAATGAGGCTCCATCAAAATTAAGTAATACATAGATTGCAAACTCAATTAAACATATTATAGTGTTACACAAAATGAACACGTCACAACTGCATATTGTAAGTATGGGATTTGGAAGCATATTTTATAGATTTTCTTTTAATCAGTAATACAAGCCTGCTCAGCATCTGTGGAGTGAGAAACAGAGTTAACATTTTGAGTCCGTATGCCTCTTCTTCGCCAGAAGAAGAGTCTAACGGACTCAAAACGTTAACTCTCTCCACAGATGCTGCTAGGCCTGCTGAGTTTTTCCAGCATTTACTGTTTTCATTTCAGGTCCGCAGTGTTTTGCTTTTATTATACAAGCTTGTTCGATGTCTTAGAAGCATTCGACTGCTTTTGTCACATCTTTTTCAAAAAATACATATTTCACAAGTTGACTGTGAATCTGTTATGAGCTATCTCATTACTTGAAGGCAGCATTACTTCAATGTGAGAGGCAGGAACTCTAGGCTGACAATTATCGTTGCCAAAAGCACTGTCTGCACAGTGCTGCTGCTGCAGAAAAGGTCATTAATTGTTTATGATGTCTAGCCAAAGTGAAAGCTGCCTTCTATAGTTCTGTGACACATATGAATGATCATGTGATGTAAAATGTGTTGTTCAAGCCATAAATCAGGCCTCTTGTTCTTTTCTCCACCCAGCTTGACCTACCGTGAAGGCTGTAGTCCACCTGAGGAATTACACATTCTTCTCTCCAACAGTAATCAATGCATTCGTTTTAACTTTCCAAAATTCCCCAGATTCTGAAAATGTTCCATCAGATTGGAAAACAGCAAATGTGACTTCTCTGTTCAGGAAAGGAGGAAACAGACAGCAGGAAACTACAGGCCAGTTAGCTTAATATCTGTCGCAGGCGAAATGCTGGAATCTATTATTAAGGAGGTTATAGCAGGACACTGAGAATATCTAAATGCAATCAGGCAGAGCCAACATGAATTTGTGAAAGGGAAAACATGTTTGACCAATTCATTGGAGTTCTTTGAGGAAGTAACAAGCATTATGGATAAAGGGGAACTAGTGGATGTGCTGTACTTAGATTTCCAGAAAGCATTTGACAAGGTGCCACATCAAAGGTTACTTTGCAAAATAAGAGCTCACTGTATAGGGTGTAACATGTTAGCATGGATATAGGGTTGGTTAGCTAATAGAAAACAGAGAGAAGGCATAATGTGTCATTTTCTGGTTGGCAAGATGTGATGAGTGGAGTGACGCAGGGATCAATATTGGGGCCTTAACTATTTACAATTAATATCAATCACTTGGCTGAAGGGACAGAAGATATAGTTGCTAAATTTGCTGATGATGTTAAGATTAGTAAGAGAGTAAGTTGTTTATTATTTAAAGTTTTTTATTGCAAGGGGAATGAAATATAAAAGTAGGGATGTTTTGCTACAGTTGTATTGGGCGTTGATGAGACCACATCTGGAGTAATATGTACAGTTCTGGTTTCCTTATTTAAGAAAGGATATAAATTCATTAGAAGCAATTCAGAGAAGGTTCACATGACTTATACCTGGGATTGGGCGGGGGCGGGGTGGTTTATCCCATGAGGAAAGGTTGGACAAGTTGGGCCTGTATCCATTGGAGCTGAAAAGAATGAAAGGTTACCATCCTGAAGCATATAAAATTCTGAGGGGTCTTGGCAGGGTGATTGCTGAAAGGATGTTTCCTCTTGTGGGAGAGACTAGAACTAGAGGACATAGTTTAAAAATAAGAGGCCTCCCATTTAAGGTGGAGTTGAAGAGGATTTTTTTTATCTCAGAGGGTCGTGAGTCTTTGGAACTCTCTTCTCCAGGGGGCAGTGGAGGGAGGGTGATTGAATATTTTATATAGTTTCTTGACTAATAAGGGAGTCAAAAGTTATCAGGTGTAGGTGGGAATGTGGAGTTGAGGTTACAATCAGATCAGTCATGATCTTGTTGAATGAGGGAGCAGGCTTGAGGCACCAAAAGGCTTATTCCTGCTCTTAATTCATATGTTTGCATGTACTGTGGCAGGTTCAGCTGAACTTAGTGATGGAGTTTACTAACAGGCAGCTCCTGGCACTTCCACTGATATTGACATCCTATGGGCAGAATTTTATGAGTCGGTGAGTGGGGGCGGGGCCAGCTCGCCGATGCGTAAAATAACACACGGTGACATCGGGGGATCTCCTGACGTAACTGCGCCCCATTTAAATTTTCAGGAAGGCGGGAGCGCCGCAAAATCAGCTGCACGCCCGTCGACCTGTCAATGGCCTCAATCGGCCATTGACAGGGTCAATTAAGTAAGTAAAGGACCTGCCTGTCCAACCTTAAGGTTGGCAGGCAGGCCAGGGCCTCAGACAGGATCGCGAAAAGACATGAAACCTCATCGACGGGCGGGATGAGATTTCATGTAGGCTTTAAAAAATTTTAATGAAGGTTTTGTAAAAATTATGGACACGTAAGGGAACTTTTATTTCTCTTTTTTTATCTTTTTCACATTTACAGCCGATCTCCCTGAGGCTGCACTTAGCCTCAGGGAGATGAGTGCGCTCTTTCGTGTGCATGCGTGGAACAGCGCACTCTCGATTTTGGTAATCCCCCCCACCCGCACAGAGAGCGCATAGCGCCTCCATGTGGACGTCATGCTGGGCGGGCCTTAATTGGCCCGTCCATGTAAAATGGTGGTGCGCCTCCAATCGGGTGCGCCAATTGGAAGCGTGCCTATACACGCCTGCCCATCAACCTCCGACGGGGGGAAAATTCAGCCCTATGAATTTGCAGCCCCACAATCTTCAATTCTTAACTGTCATTAACTTTCATTATAATCTCCTTCACTATCTTCAATTATTAACCTTTCTGTTAAAGATACTGTAATACCTTCCTTACTGTACTGTGGGAATGTGATGCCATTTATAACAATATACCGGAGCCAGTAAAATTGTAGTCACCAAGTCTGAAATGTGAGTGTTTTGTTCTTATTTGAATGAAATGGATGTACCAAAAGTTAGGAAGCGACTGGGATTCCCCCTCCCCCTCCCCCATATGGGTAACAAAAATGTGAGACAAGAACCGTGTGGGTTTGTTGGTTTGAGTAATTAAACTGGCCTCTGTTAAGCACTGTTCATTATGGTTCTATTGATTTACATGTCCCTAAGTTTAGATCAGACCATTCATTTGTTTGAATTCATTTCTGTGAAATACAAATACTCTGGTACAATCCATTTCCTTTTATTTTAAAAGCAATTATTTTATGTTTCTACAAAATGCTGTAAAGTTGTTTTTGACCCTTGGAGGAGACAATGCAAAATCAAGGTGCAAACAAATATCTGTGATTTGTATGAGCATATTAATAGATTCACCTGACTCCTCCTGAAGCACTTGTGCATGATTCAGTCAACATCCTTAACAGCTTATGGCAATTCATGTGCCATGATATTAATCTTACTAATGTGTTGAGAAGAAAGTATTTGTCTGCTTCCAGCTGCAATGGAAACTAAATACTCAGAGGGTAAATCCCAAATATAGAGCAGGAGGTGTTGTCTAAATGGAGCAGGTTGCAGTTTACACCAGAGAATGTTAATTCTATACCGATGGTGACAGACAATGCCAAGCATCATTACTGTTCTTTATTTACAATGGAGCTTACCCCTCAGAGGATGCCAGGAGTACCAAATGTCAAAGGAAATAAGATATTTGTTCTGTGTATCTCCTAACTATATAATTATAGAACAATACATCATAGAAGGAGGTCATTTGGCCCATCAAGTCTGCGTCAACTCCTTCAAAGAACAATCATGTTAGCCATACGCCTCTGCTCTTTCTCCACACCCCTGCCAAGTATTTATCCAATTCCCTTTGAAGGTTACAGTTGACTATGTATCCACCATCCTGCCACACCAGCACCAGGCATCCCTAAAAATGAGATTGGTGAAGATACAACACAGTACTACATGCATGTTAAGCAGCAGGGGCAGCAAGTTATAGGCAGAACTAAGCAATCCCACAACCAATGGGTCATGGAAAAGCCCTGCAGTTCTGCCACATCTAGCCTTGAATGATGGTCGATAATTACGCAAGTAAATGCAAGAAGATGCTTCACAAGAATCCCCATCCTCGGTGATGGTGGAGCCTATCACATCAGTGCAAAAGAAAAAGCTGAAGCATTTGAAACCATCTTCAGCCAGAAATGTTGAGTGGATGATCCATATCAGATTCCTCTTGAGGTCTGCAGCATCACAGGTGCAAATGTTCACCCAATTCAATTCACTCCACATGACATTAGAAAATGGCTGAATGTACTTTATATAACAAGTATGCAACAAAGCTATGGGCCCTGACTACATCCTGGCTCTAGTACTGAAGACTTGTCCTCCTGAACTAGCTGTGCCCCTAGCCAAGCTGTTCCACTATGGCTACAACACTGGCATCTACATAACAATGTGGAAAATTTCCTAGGCGTGTTGTTTCCACAGAAAATAGGACAAATCCAACATAGCCCATCAGTTTACTCTCAATCATCAGCAAATTGATGGAAGGTGTTGTCGACAGTGCTATCAACCAGCACTTACTCAGCATTAACACTGCACCAATGCTCGGTTTGGATTGCACCAGGGCCACTCTGCTCTGGACCTCATTGCAGCCTTGATCTAAATGTGGAAAAAAGAGTTTAATTCTAGAATGAGGTGAGACTGACTGCCCTTGGCCTCAAGGCAGCATGTGACCGAGTGTACATCAAGAAACTGTTGTAAAATTAAAGTCAGTTGGAATAGGGAAAACTCTTCACTTGCATGAACCACACCCAGCACAAAGGAAGACGGTTATGGTTGCTGAAGGCTAATTATTGTAGCCACAGGGCATTACTGCAGAGTTCTTCAGGGTGGTAACTTAGCCCCAACCATCTTCAGCTGCTTCAACAGTGATCATCCCTCCAACATGTTCACTGATGATTGCACTGTATTCAATGCTATTTGCAGCTTCTCAGATACTGAAGCTTTCCATGCCTGTATGCAGCAAGACCTGGCCCAGATTCAGTTTTAGGCTGATAAGTGGCGGGTAACATTCATGCCACATAGATTCTGGAACTCCCTCCCTAACAGCATTGTGGATGTAGCTACCGCACTGGTTCAAGAAGCCAGCTCACCACCACCTTCTCAAGGGTAACTAGCAATGGGCGGTAAATGTTGGCCTTGATGACAATGTGCACATCCCATGAACAAATAAAAAATAATACCCTGTCAGGAAATGTATTCCAAATCCTAACTATTCATTGCATAAAAACATTCTTCCTCATGTCTTTTGTGGTCCTTTTGCCAATCACCTTAAACCTGTGCTCTCTGACTATCAAACCTTCAGCCATTGGAAACACTTTACTTTTATTTACTCTATCTAATCCCTTAAAGATTTTAAACATCTTGATCAAATATCCTCTTTGTCTTCTCTGCTTTAGAGAGAACAACCCCTGCTTCCCCAGTTGACGCATAATAACTGTAATCTCTCATCTCTGTGCTACTAAGTCTCCTCTGTACCCTCTCCAAAGTCTTCATGTCTTTCCTAAAGTGTGATGCCCAGAACGAGACACAATAATCCAGCTGGAGCAGGCTATTGTTTAGCATCTCTTTCAAACATATGCACATACGTACTAAGAGCAGGAGTAGGCAACTCAACTCCTTGAGCCTGCTCTGCCATTCAATAAGATCATGGCTGATCTGATTGTAACCTCAACTTCACAATCTCACCTCATCCTTGGGTACAACCGTGGCAAAACTTTACTACTTTCCTATCCCATTCCCTTGGCAATAAATGACAACATTTCATTTGCCTTTCTAATCACTTCCTGTATCTGCATGCTAACTTTTTCTGATTAATGTACCAGGACACTCGGAACCCTCTGCACCACTGAGTTCTGCAATCCATCTCCATTTAAATAATATTCTGCTTTTCTATACTTCTGATGCCTTGTTGCTCTTTAGCTATCAAATGGCCTTTTCTACCTCGTGCCGGGTTAGGGTTGTGCTGAGATGGTGGTGGGTAGCATGCTGGCCGAAACACTAAAGCATGGCAGAGAAGCACTATTGGCGCGAATACATGGCCTCATCTCCTTTATCTGGAAGGAGGAGAGCATGCCAGCAGATCTCAGAGATGGTGTAATTGTGACCATCTTCAAGAAAGGTGACAAGTCTGAATGTGGAAACTATAGAGGAATCTCCCAGCTGTTGGCCACAGGGAAGGTCATCGCAAGAATCCTCCTCAATCAACTTCTCCCTGTGGCTGAAGAGCTCCTCCCAGAGTCACAATGTGGATTCCGCCCACTAAGTGGCACAATGGACATGATCTTCACTGTGCGGCAACTGCAAGAGAAATGCAGGGAACAGCACCAACCCTTGTACATGGCATTCTTTAACCTCACAAAAGCCCTCGACACTGTCAACCATGAAGGATTATGGTGCATCCTCCTTCATTTCAGCTGTCCCAAAGCTTGTCACCACCCTCCGCCTGCTCCATGATGACATACAAACCATGATCCTGACCCACCGATCCACCACAGACACAATCCACATTCCGGGATCAAGAAAGACTGTGTCATCACACTGACACGCTTCTCGATCTTCCTTGCCACAATGCTCCATCCCATGCTCAGCAAGCTGCCCGCTGTAGTGGAGCTAAACTACAGGACAAGTGGGAACCTGTTCAACCTTCACCGCCTGCAGGACCGATCAAAGTTTGTCCCATCCTCTGTCATTAAACTACAGCATGCAGACAATCCTTTCATCTGTGCACACTCTGAGTCTGAGCTCCAAGCCATCGTCAACACCTTCACCGAGGCGTATGAGAGCATGGGCCTTGCACTAAACATCCATAAGACAAAGGTCCTCTTCAACCTGCCCCCTCTACAGCCCACAGCCCCCCAGTTATCAAAATCCACAGTGAGACCTTGGACAACGTGGACCACTTTCCATACCTTGGAAGCCTACTGTCAACAAGGGGAGACATCGAAGATGAGGTTCAACATCGCCTTCAGTGTGGCAGCGCAGCCTTCGGCTGCCTGATGAAGAGAGAGTTTGAGGACCAAGACCTCAAACCCAGCACCAAGCTCATGATCTACAGAGCAGTAGTGAAACCCACCCTTCTAGATGGCTCACATATGTGGACTATATATAGCAGGCACCTCAAAACTCTGGAGAAGTACCACCAGTGCTGCCTCTGTAAGATCCTGCAAATCCATTGGCAGGATAGGCACACCGTCAGTGGTCTCCCTCATGCCAATGTGCCCAGCATCGAAGCATTGGCCACTCTCGATCAGCTCCGCTGGATGGGCCACATTGTCTGCATGCCTGACACGAAACAGCTGAAACAAGCGCTCTACTCGGACCTTCGACACAGCAAGCAAGCCCCTGGAGGGCAGAAGAAACACTTCAATGACACTCTCAAAGCCTCATGAAAAAGTGCAACATCCCTAACGACATCTGGGAATCCCTGGCCCAAGACCGCCCAAAGTGGAGGGAAAGCATCCGGGAAGGAGCTGAACATCTCGAGTGTCATTACCAGGGGATAGCTGAAGCCAAGTGTCGTCAGTGACAGGAACGAGTGGCAACCCAGGCTCCCAACCCACCCGTTCCCTGACCACTGTCTGCCCCATGAAAGTGACTGTAGGTCACTTATTGGACTCTTCAGTCACCTGGGAATTCATTTTTAGCATGGAAGCAGGTCATCCTCAACCCCAAGGGACAGCCTAAGAAGAAGAAGCTTTTCTGTTCTTTCTGCCAAACTGGTCAAGTTCACATTTTCCCACAATATACTCCATCTGTCAAATTTTTGCCTATCTATATCCCTTTGCAGACTCCTAATATCCTCTTTGCAACTTAGTCTCCAACCTACCTTTGTGTCATCATAGAATTTAGCAGCCCTACATTCAGTTCCTTCAAGTAAGTCATTGATACAGATTGTAAATAGTTGTGGCTCCAGCACTGATTCCTGTGGAACTCCATTTGTTACACCTTACCAACCCAGAAATTACCCATTTATGCCTACTCTCTGTTTCCTGTTACTTAACCAATCTTCTGTCCATGCTAATATGTTACTGCCTACACCATGAGCTCTTATTTTGTATAGTATCCTTTGATGTGGCACCTTGTCAACTGCCTGCTGGAAATCGAAGTACACCACATCTACAGGTTCTCCTTTATTCACATTGCTTGGTAATTCCTCAAAGAACTCTACTAAGTTAGTCAAACTGGATTTCCCTTTCACAAAACCATGTTGACACTGCCTGAGTGTACTGAGATTTTCTAAGTATGTTGTTAACTTCCTTAATAATAGATTCCAGCATTTTCCCTATGACAGATTGGCCTAACTGTTTCCCTCCTTTCTTGAATAGAGGAGTTACATGTGCTATTTTTCAACCTGATGGGACCTTTCCAGAATCTAGGGAATTTTGGAAAATTAAAACCAATGCAACTGCTATATCAGCAAAGACTTATTCTAAGGCGCTAGGATGAAGTCCATAGGGACCTGGGGACTTGTCAATCTTCACTTCTAATAATTTTCTCAGCATCCTTTCCCTGCTAATTATAATTGATTTTAGTTCATCCCTCCCTTCACCCCTTGATTTACAAATATTTCTTGGATGATATTTGTGTCATTGACAGTGAAGACATTTCAAAATAGCGATTTGATTCATCCACCATTTCCTTATTTTCCATTAGTAATTCCCCAGGCTCACTCTCGGGATGACCAATGCTCACTTTAGTTACCATTTTCCTTTTTGAATATCTGTAGAAACTCTTACTACCTCTTTCTATATTTTTAGCTAGCGCTCTGTCATACCCTAATTTCTTACTCCATATTAATTTTTTGGTCATTATTTATTGTTTTTTATATTCTGTCCAATCTTCTGACCTGTCTCTAATCTTGGTGGAATTGCATGCTTTTCCTTTCAATTTGATATGATCTTTAAGTTCCTTAGTTAGCCCTGAATGGTGTGTCCTTCCCCTCGAGTCTTTTTTTCTCACTGGAATGGATTATGGCTGAGTATTATGAAATAACTCCTTAAATTTCTGCCACTACATGTCTACTGGCCCATCACTTTTCCAGTTCAATTTAGCCAGCTCTGTCTTCATGCCTCATAATTGCCCTTATTTAAGTTTAAAACACTAGTCTTAGACTCCTTCTCTCCCTCAAACTGAATATAACATTCAGTCATGTTATTATGTCTACTACCTAGCAGCAACTTTACTATGATGTCATTTATTAATCCTATCTCATTGGACGTTACCAGATCTAGAATAACCTGCTCTCTGGTTGGCTCTAGCATGTGCTGATCTAAGAAACTGTCCAAAAAACGCTCTCTGATCTCAACCTCAAGGCTACCATTGCCAATCTGGTTTATATAATCTATATGTAGATTAAAATCATCCATGATTATCCCTGTTCCTTTCTCACAAGCCCCCATTATTTCATCCTGTATACCCTGTCCTATAGTGTAGTTGCTGTTAGGGGGCCTATAAACTACTCCAACAAGTGACTTCTTAGCTTTGCTATTTCTTATCCCTACCCAAACTGATTAGAACTAAGGTGATCCCTCTCTATTGTACTAATCTCATCCTTAATTAACAGGACTACCCTTCCATATTTCCCCAGCTTCCTGTCCCTCTGAAATTTCATGCACCCTTGAATATTCAGATCCTGGCCATTGTCATCTTGCAGCTATTTCTCTGTAATGGCTATCAGAACATACATATTTATTTCTATTTGAGCTGACAATTCGTCCATTTTGTTACAAATTCTGCATGCATTCAGATACAAAGTCTTTAGTTCTGGCTTATTATTATTTTTGCAACCTTTAGCCGTATCTGCTGGCACACGCTTAAGTTTGCACGGTCTGCCCCTTCCTGCCATGCTCTGATTATCTTAATGCTACCTTACACTCTTGCCGTGTCCTTTCCCTTTAACTTATCACATCGAAACTCACTTGAACCCTCTCTGCCACTGTGTTGTTTAAACCCTTTTGTCCTGCCCCAGTTATATGACTTGCCAGAACAGTGGTCCCATCAAGGTTGAGGTGAAGACTGCCCCATTGGAACAGCTCCCACTTTCTCCAGTACTGGTGCCAGTGCCCCATGAATTGAAACCCATTTCTCTCACACCAATCTTTGACCCATGGGTTCAGCTCTCGAGCCTTATTTGTCCCAAGCCAATTTGCACCCGACTCAGGTAATATTCCGGAAATTATTACCTTTGTGGCTCTGCTTTCTAATTTAGCTAATCTAGTTGCTCATACTACTTCAGTTGAACCTCTTTGCTAATCCTACCTATGTTGTTGGTACCTACGTGAACCATGACAACTGGACCCTTCCCCTCCCATTACAAATTCCTCTCCAGCACTGAGCAGATACCCCACACCCTGGTGCCAGGCAGGCAACACAGCTTTCTGGACTCTCGCTCTTGCTGCAGAGAAATGTGTCTATCCCTGTGGCGATGTTATCCCCAACTACCAGTACATTCCTATTAACTCCCCCTGCCTGTTCCATGGTGGCATGGCCAGTTCACTCATCCACCCGCCCCCTCAGCTGTAACAACCTCAAACCTGTTAATGTCCCTACTTTTATACTCCATGTCCCTTGCAATAAAGATGAAAATTCCATTTGCCTTCTTAATTACTTGATGTTACCTGCATACTAGCTTTTTGTAGTACAAGGATGCCTGGTTGCCTCCATGTTATAGCCTTTTTCCATTTAAATGATATTCTGCTTTTCTATTTTTTCCACGAAAGAAAATAACCCCACATTTTCCCACATGATACACCATCTGCCAAACCTTTGCCCACTCACTTAAACTATCTAACCCCCTTTGCGGACTCTCTGGTTGCATTTTTTGGGGGCATGGACTAGTCGGCTGGAAGCCCACATGTTTGGAAGAACCACGGCGCCCCCCCCCCCCCCCCCCCAACCCACTCCTCCCCCCGTGGGCATAATACACTGCTGACGTGCTAAAGTGGTTGAGAGTGGGAGGAATCCTGCTCTCGGAGCTGCCAGCCAATCTGACTGGCAGTGCCAGAGCTCAATAGCAGGAGCTGCCGGCACTGCAAGAAGGAGCACGAAGAAAATCATGGCTGTCCCAGAAAGGTAAGTCCCAGGGTTTTACAGCAGGGTCAGATCCTAGGGCTCAGGGAGAGGGTAGTGGTACATGGGGGACTGGGTTTTGGAGGACAGACGATGAGGAAGGAAGGGACGGTGACATCTTGTGGGGGAGCCCTGCAGGGTGAGGGGTGGGGGGGGGGTGGGGGGAGGTGGTGGTAGGGCAGCCCCTGAATGAGGTGCCCCCCACCTTCGTTCATACCCTTTTACAGCAAGGCCTTAAAAATCAGCCTGTCCACCCCCACCCGCCTGCCCACTCCAGCCCTATTATTGCTCTAATGATTATTTAGCTTCTGAGAGGTTAGCTCCAAAGAAAATATAACATTTTGGCTTGACAACAATTCAAGCAACAAAAATTTACATTTATATAACTATATTTATATTTATATTGTACCTTTATGGTAATGAAACATCCTGAGGTGCTCTGCAGAAGCATTATAAAGCAGCTAATTTACTTCTTTATATAAGTGGATACAAATTAGCACCCCTTGTGTTAGATGTCTTGGTGTGCGAAATTGCAAGCACAAAAAGTTAAGGGGATGTAGGGACTGGCATCAGACCTTTGCCTCTCCATTTCTATTTCTCAATGGACATGCAACCTGAATATCCATAACAGATCGAGAGCCAATTGGCTACCTTGAAAGTGGACTTGCACATGGTGTATCAATGGCGTTTGATTCTGTTATTTTCATGGATTGAGAAACAGTAAGAAATTGACAGGTCTCACTGTGAAAACTATCTTTTTCATTCATGCACGTTTATGTAAAAGAAAGTTGATTTGCTGCCATGCCTTGTTTGCTAGAGTACATCCAGTAATTCAAATATATTGGGTATTTCATCCTATAATAGAAAAGGTTATATTGCCAGATGACTCACAATAGAAGCACATATATACGCTAAGGCGTTGACATATCCTTGAGCAAGCAACAGCAGTAAGATAATGCAATTGATTAAATTATGTTTGAAATCTAACTTTGAGTGTGCAATGTTGGCACCTTCAGTAAGCTGGATTATATACATGGTTTATTCATCAGATATGCCCCCTTTAGGGACTAGCTAAATTGCTCTTGTAGAGCAGAACAGAGAGGAACCATGCTGTAGTTATTCTATGACTCTATTCTATAATGGCCCGGATTTTCCTGTCAAAATAACAGCAAGGCAAATGGTGTTCACTATTATTCATGCGCAAATGGTGCAGTAATGCCATGCAAGAGACAAATGTATGGTTAAACTCAAATATCCAAAAATTGCTTTCTGAGTTACACTGTTCCACCAGTAGCTCTGTAAAAATGACACCTGTCTGTCTGGCTCACCATTCAAATGCAGTCCAAGGTTTGAAGTTGGTACATTTGCATGGTAGATACAAGCTAAACTCACCACCAAAAGTTAAATACTGTCCATTCCAGTCAGTACCCTATCACAATGTGATAAGAGCTCATTACTCCCAAACAACCTCTCTGGTGCTGATGATTAACTATTATACCTTTTTTTAGTTTTCTTTCTGCCTCTTTTTTTTCGGTCCATCTTAATCCAGTCTTTCCTTTCCCTTTATTTCTCCATCTATACCTGATTTGACATTGATTGATCCACTCTAATTTACATTTCCTTCTCTGCCCGTGCACTATTAATTTCACAATCCCTTTTTCTGATTAGTTAAGCTGATTCACATTTGTTTCCCCTGTTCACAGTTGAGCAACTTGCCACATAAAGAAATTTAAAAACCTAAATGTGCATGGTAAATCTATGACGGGCACCACTGGGTGCCCTATTATGTTATGCCCAATGTCTGAGATTTTCCGCGCCGGCTGGCATTGGGTGTGTTCGGTGGTGTGAGAGGACAATATGGCAAGAAAGCCAAAAATCGGTTTCATGACATTGTGAAACCAGTTTGCGATCGTCCGCTCAGCCTGCTAATGGCGCGCTGCGTTTTCCGCCATTGGACATTGGGAACCTCATTGTAATACATCAGCATATCATTATAAGACCAGCCTGCCGGATTCATCCACCACCCCCTCGGTGGATCGTCCGCCCACCCTGGTGGGAAGAAACGCTGGTGCAGAACATGTCTTGACAACTGTGACGTGCAAAAGTCGGGACTTAGCGCTAGGGCCGCGCTCACATCATGGGCATTCGAGGAACAGAAGATGCTGGAGCAATGGCATGCTGGGTGGATTCTCATGGACATGGCTCTGCTGCAAAGCAGCTCACGGAAGTTGGAAAGTCACTGTGGATGCTCACAAAGGATGATGGTCAAGGGGGTGGAGAGGAAAGTCTAGGATCAACTTAAGGAGGAAGAGGTGTCAGGGAGGTGAGGATGGGAGGGGGGAAATAGAGATGTCAGGGATGGGAGTGAGGTTGGGACGGGGAATGAAGGTGTCGGAGGGGTGAAGTTGGGAGGGGGGAAATGAAGGCATCAGGGGCATGAACTTGGGAGGGGTGGGGGAGTATGGGGGAGGAGCAGGTAACGGAAGAGAAATGGTAACTGAGGAGGTAGATGTATGGGTGGTGGAAGGTGTAAGGGAAGAAGTTTGGAAGGGGAGGAAGGAGTGCAGAGAGGCGAGGGGAGGGGAGGGGACGGAGTCCAAGGAAGGAAGGAATGCGGAGAGGGGAGGGAATAAGGGTGGAGGTAGAAGTAAGGGTGGAGGAAGGAGTTAGGAATGGGAAAGGAGTAAGGTTGGAGGAAGAAGTGAGACTGGTGGAAGAGGTAAGGCTGGAGGGAGGAATCAGGAGGGAGGAAGGACTAGCTGTAACAGAAGAAGTAAGGGTTCTGAGGGGGTAAGGAAGGGGGAGGGTCTAAGCAGGGGGGAGTCCAGGGGGTGGGAGGACGAAATGTGGAGGAAGGGTTCCGGTGGGGGGGGGGTGGGGAGGAATTCCAGGGAAGGGAGGGGCTCTGTGGGGGTTTGGGGGGGGGAACGGTGAAGGAGTACTGAAAGCGGAAGGAGTTCAGAGGGGGGAAGGGGTTCGGTGGGGAGAAGGGGTTTCTGGGGGGAAGGGGTCCGGACGTGGGAGATGTCCTGGTCAATGTACAAGTGAGGGGTCTAATAGGTCCATGATTGCCTCTTGGGGAGTGAATGGAAGGTGGGCGTGGTACAAGAGATGGGTCAGAATTCCTGAGGGCAGAGTGAGGCGGTAGGATGGTAGGGTCAGGGTTCGATGGTAGAAGCGCCAGCGAGGATGGTTGGTGGGGACTCGGAGGCAGACACAAACCCTGGGGCTGTGAAGGAGGAGGTTGCGTAGGTGAATGTGGATGGGAATGGGATTTTCAGGAAGGAAGGGAACGCGCACGTTCACCTGGACATCCCCAAAGGAAAAGGGCTGTGGCTGGTAGGTCACGGAGGGCAGATGGAGTGTAATGCCGGGGGCATTTCAACTGTGATGGAGGAAAGAAAATGGGTGACTGGGGGAGGGAAAAGATGGAGGAGCACATGAAAAACTGAATCCAGACCATGCTGTCTAAATTGAAAGTGGAACGGCAGTTGTTGTGGGCTAGATCAGATGCTGCATGGGAGTGTGGTCAGTGGGTGGGTGGAGATGCAGGTCAGCTCAGATGGACAACTGAAAGAGAACCCCAGCAGGCAGCATTGAAAATGCTCAGGACATTGAGGTGAGTGTGATACATGAAGGATCTGTGTGTGTGTGTGTGGGAGAGTGCTTGCCCGAGGCTCCAGTTTGCCTTGCCACACACTCACTTCTCTCCAGAATCACCCATTGGCCAGCTGCTCCCTCTGGAGTGCCAGAGGACAAGGTTGAGGGGCTCAAAGGCAAAGAGGACCTGGAGGGAGAGGACAGCCTCTGAGATCCCTGAGTGGATTGCTGAGTGGATTCCTGAGCGAGTCCAGCTGCTGCGCCTTCTCCCTTTGGGTGTCCAGGGGCCCCAGTCTGGGGGAAGGAGCACTTGGAGAGACCTCAAGGAGCCCCGTTTCCCTCTCGCGTTGCCACTGCAGGAACTCATCCATGGCTCCTACAACGGAGTGCAAGTCTGCACGCATCCCTGCGTTCTGCTGGACTAGCGTCTCCATTACATCCACCATCCTCCCCATGAAGATCTCTACTCACACATGCGGCCACCACTGCATCAGAGAGCAGGTGGACACACTCCTCCCACTAGCGTGCCGCTCTGCTGAGGGATTCCAACAGCTCTGCGTGATGTTCCCACGCCTTCTGCTGACTCTCCAGGCTGAGTTGGAAGGCCAAATCTAGAGGCTTGTCATCTGACTCAGACATCACAGATGCCTCATCCCCAGCAGTGCTCCAAATGCCAGGGAGCTTGGCTGAAACTGCCTCCTGCTGCTGCGGACACGTGTCCGTGTGGTGACCACGATTTTGTGAACCTAAGCCTGCTTATATCTAGGTCCCACCGAGGTGTGTTTCTCTGTGTTGGTGCAGGGTGTGGGTAAGCGCTGTAATGGGTCTTCCAGGCTGCTTATTTCCAGCTCGTCAATGGAGGAGGTGTCCTCTTGGCTGGCGGTGAGGACCTGGATGAAGCTAAGGGTCTGGCTGACTGAGGGTGTCAGTCGCTTGGCAGATCTCCCTGTGAACCAAAGTGGAGCTAAGTAGTACCTTGCAGCAGAGTCAAAAGCAGGAGAGAGGCACTAAGAGAGGGATTATGTAGTGCAGGATCCTTACGAGGGTGTTTGCCGCCAACATCACTGTCACCACAGACACGGTCCATATCTTCACCAGTCAGCGCAATGGCACTCTCCTTAAAGTAAGTGAGGGCCTAATGTGGGCCACCCCATCCCTGGCCTTGGGCCTCTTCCTGCTGATGTGAGCAGGCTTCCCCTACTTGGAAACAGATGGGGTGAGTGTGAGCAGGACACATGTCACTGCATGGAATGTTTGTGTGGTGAGTGGAGTCTTGGATGGGATAAGGAAGCGAGCACAAGAGAATGTGATAAAAACAAAAAAACTGCGGATGCTGGAAATCCAAAACAAAAACAGAATTACCTGGAAAAACTCAGCAGGTCTGGCAGCATCGGCGGAGAAGAAAAGAGTTGACGTTTCGAGTCCTCATGACCCTTTGACAGAACTGTGAGCCTGATCGAGATGTGAGGGTGTGTGTGAGAGTTAGTGGTGTTGTCCCTTGAGGTGTGAGATCCCTGTGGAAGTGTGATAGGTTTGTGAATGTGTGTGTGGCGAGCGATGAGGAGAGTGAATTACTTTGGTGGAACGAATGAGACCATTCAACCTGTAGTAGCACTGGGAAGCTGTCCTCTTTTGAAGGGCATTGGTGCTGACCACCACTGCCATCAGCTCCCTACCCAGATCAGTGAGGGTGCTGCCCATCCTGCAGCCAGAGCAGGTGTAGAGGATATCACGGTGAGCCCCCACTGCATCCAAAAGGAGCTTGAGGGATGAGTCATTGAACCTGGGGGCTGCAGTCTCTTTGCCTTTCAGGACCATGTCTTCATTGCAGCAGTCCTGGGCTGGAAGCGCTGAGAGGTGTACACGCGGCTGGTCTTTAAATATGGCGCCAGGCATACTGAAGAGGCGAGGTGATGGCCTGGTGGGCAAATCGGAACCTGCCTGTCATGGAAACGGTGTGTCTCCCAGGAATGCATAATTAATGTGGCGGGTTTGGGACGATATGGCATGAAAAGCCATTCCCGCACTTAGTGCAAATCTGGGACAATTCCGCCCATTATGTTTAACAGTGGACAAGAAACATAATTGTCCAGTGCTGAGTCACAGCTGGCAATGATATACAATGGATGGAAATAAATGTGCAGCAATATTACTACATACAAAATAATCAAACAATATCTGTTAAAAGAAACACTTGAAAGTAAGAGGAATCACTGGCTCTGCAGAATCAAGAATGCAACAATTTTTTAAGCAGTGAATTGACTTTAATTACATGTCAATTCATGTAACTATAAAGCCTTTGGTCATGCATAATTCATCCTGCTTTCAGTATCTTTCCAGTGACTATCTGCATACCGATCTAAGTATAGACCTGATACAATCAAATGCATCATACAAAATTTTACTGCTAGCAGGAAATGATTACTGTACATGTTTAATTCAAAAGCACAGTCATCATGCTAAAATACTTTGACATTTCACAATGCAACATTTTGTTACTTTTTAAATATGCACGTGTAGGGTTAGACTTGCCATGCACAGTTAGGCTTTTAATTTCTTTACGTGGCAAGTTGCTTAAATATGAACAGGACAAGCAACTGTGAATCATCTTAACCAACCAGAAAAAAGGATTGTGAAATTAATAGTACGCGGGTAAAGAAGGAAGTATAAGTTTGGGTGGATCAATTCAGTGTCAAATCAGATACAGAAGGAGAAATAAAGAGAAAGGAAAGACTGGATCAGGATAGATTGAAAAAAGAAACAGAAAGGAAACTATAAAAATTGTAATAGTTAATCATCAGTGCCAGAGAGGTTGATTGGCAGTAATGAACACTTAGCGTGTTATACGTCCTTAGACTGGAATGGGCAAGATTTAACTTTTGGTGGTGAGCTTAGTTTGCATCTACCATGCAAATGCAGCAACTCCAAACCTTTGAATACATTTGAATGGTGAGCCAGACAGTGAGGATGGGGTGGGGAGGGAGCAGTGGCTGGTTTCTTTGTCTTTCCACTTTACTTTGTCCTCTTTGTCTGGCACCTGTACCTAAGAGGATTGGAGCATGACTTGCTGTCAGGTTGCCACTGAAGGGGTCAGAGAATTATTGTGGATATGACTTGATTTGCAACAATTTTTCAATCTCTATTCAGCCTCTGCTCAGCACCTAAGACAACTTTTTTTTTCTCCAAGAAATTTGCATTTATTTTGCTGGTGTTAACTTTACTGTCTCTGCTTATTTTCTAACAAGTGACTAACTGAATACCACTGCAGCCTCAGAGAAGGGGGTGAGATATCAAGTGGGAGTTAGGATATGATTGGGGAAGATGAGTTGAGGGAACCAAATTGATGAGGAGGTGGGAGCTAAGAGAAGCGGATCAAGCAGAAGGAACAGGTGCTGTACCAATCTGCAGCAGTCTGCCAAGGCGACTTGCCCAGTAACACAGTTCCGCTGTGTCTTTTTTGGGAAGATATGGAAGGTGACATAATTCATCAACATAGATGTTTATAAAATTATTTAACCGATCTAAGACATAAATAATATTTCATAGTACATATTTTGTAGATAGAGAATTATAGAGGGTACAACTGTTACATGTGTAATTTATAATCTATCATATATTAATCAGACAGTCTCCACTTTTGTCAATCACAGATTAACTACACCGTGGATTTGATGCAGAGTAAAACTGCTCATTTTCTGCCCAGTAATATTTCAGCTTCAGATGAGCATCCTTGCTGCTCCGGAGTAGCCTATCCTCTTCTCATGAATTTTCTGCCAGATTTGTCTAATTTGTAAACTCTTTTGTGTCATGGGAATTTTCTTCTCGTAGAGCTGGAAAGATGTCAGAGAAGACTGCTTATCTGCCCTAATAGTAGCTGGGAAACTGAGCATTGTCCCAACTGCACTACCCTTGCAATACTTGAGAGCAATCTAGAGTTGAAGAAATAGTGGGAAATAAAGCGGATGAAATTATTTAAAATAAATAGTAAGCCTGTAGTTTTTTGTTTAGAAATGTAATTAATATATCTTGATGATTGGACCCAGCTGTCCACTTTCTGAAGAACACCCAGTAGATTGATCCTTCTTGACTTGAAAGATGGGAGCACTTCTTACCGAGTGCTGTTCATCACATTCAGAGTCATGTACGCAATGGAAGGAGAATTTGGTTATGTTTTCACAATACATTGAATGCTCTTAAAAGTTCTTCAGAAGCCACCTTCAGCTATTGAACATAAAGTCACTAAAAATATGAGGGTTGTTATGGAAGATCTACCTTAAATTCTCAATTTGGAGATTGATGTATTTGTTCTTCCAAAACATTATTCATGACATATGTTCTGATAGACCTCGATCCAATTTTCCTAATGTGAACAGATGAACAGCTTGTATTCAGATTACTTTATGCTAATCATACCTTATTATTTCCTGTAGCATAAACAGTCATTTTCAAGATGAATGTGTTGCAGGAAGTTGCACTTGTGCCTCTCATCTCTGGGACTTAGGTTGAAATCCATCCTATATAAAAGGGGCGCAAGTCTCCTTCAGCTGGTGCTAATATGAAATGGGGTTAAGTAGCCGAAACCGAATTGGGAGTTCGTATATGCTTACAGAAGTCAGCCCCATTTGGCATTCAAATGGCAACATTATTCCAAGATGATCAGTGTGGGAAATGGGAAGAAAATCACATTTGGTGCATATGGGAATGCTCTTCTGAGGAACAATAACATAAATGTTTCTCCACATACATGTGTGTTCTCACTGACTTAGGAGTGCTTGATATTGGCACAGGATGCCAGAAATGGGAAACATGCACCAGCAATAACATCCTTCACCTTGATAAGTACAAAGATAGCTAATAGAAAGTCACTTTCTCTTTCCCTCTTCCCTCCTCCTCCGTTTTCTCTGTTAAATTAGTTGTAACCAATAAATTTCCTAAAGCTAAAGAAGTTTTGCAGTCGGAAGGTATGATTGAAGATTTTTACGGATACTTAACCCTGGGCCTTCAACTTGAATGGTACGAATATAATGCCGAGTAATCAGTGCCCATTTAAAAACATTTAACTAAATCTTGGCAGACCAATTTCAGGCAATATTGTATGTGAGGCCATACATCAACCGTGGACTTCAATAAAACAACATGCACAATTTGCTGAATATTTTTTAACTTTTTCCATAGAAATATGTCATTATCCCAATTTATTTTAAAGCTATTAATCGTTAGTGCTGAAAGGAATATTAATGTTGTGGTGGGTGGCAAGCAGGTCTGTCCCGGTCTCTGCCTGACACTGTACTTTATGTGGCATCACCAAACAAAATATGAAAGCGAGAGAACCATCAAGCGCACAGCTGCAGATCGATAAAATGTTAATTTCTCAACAGTCCACTTCCTTTGTGAATAATAATTTATAAAATACATGATCAACATTCGCAAATTGATCCTTTTTGGCTTCTTTTTAATTGAGCACAGCTATCTTAGCTGGAGTTCGAGCATTTTAATCACCCGCCTGGAGCTTGAGCGTTTGAATCATTGACCTGGAGTATTAATGTTGGCAGTGGATGAAGGTACATTTGAAGCGAGAAAGTTCAGTTGGGTAAAAGAAATGTCTCCATTTGGGTGGGGTGGGGGGGGGGTGCAGTGGTGGTGGAGGGCAGTGAACTTACTCGCATAGAAGGTGAGAGGCTGTGAACTGAGGGTAAGCTAATACTTTGAAGGTGCCAGAAAACTCACCTCAGAAACCTTTGATGTAAGATTGAACTCTCTGCCAAAGTTGTTTCAACCGTTTCTTAAAAGGTTAACTACTACCACAGGGAATGACAGTTAAGAAAAGCCATTTATGTTGGGTGCTGGAAACAGAAGACTGAGCTAAGTGTGATCTCCAACATGACACCGTTGTCTTTAGAATTAGTGCTGTGGATATGTGAAAGCAACCTCCAAGAATTTAAGCACTTAAGCAAAAGGGAAAGACATTCAGTTCGCCGAGCCTCTTGCTTCCAATGCAATCACATGCAATTTGTAATACTTTCATCTAATTGAAAAAAGAGATGAATAATCACAGGTAGCATTACAAAGATAAGCTTGTGTGAAATTTCTGTTTAACCTTCTTAAAATAATGGAGCAAATCTCCTGGATATATTATCTCACAGTGCAATTCATTATATTCAATCTTGTTCCACAGACGATAGTTCCATGGAACCAACAATTAATGTTTCATCATTTGTTACAATTAGCCTTATTACCTTCAATCTTGTACTTAACCAAGTTTTAATCCATCTGTTTTTAAGAAGCTTAATCACCCCAGTACTAATTGTTTTTTTTTAAGTCTACACTGTATATCTCTTTCTCTATTAAAGCAAAAAAAATTCCTAATTTCCAGGCTCTTTGTTAGAAGCTTGTTGATTTTCTAGTTGTCATTTGCTTATGGAATGGCAACTTAAGTTAAAATTAAATTTACATTTTTTTGCCTTTCAGAAGTTTAAAGATCTAGCAATTGTTTTTCACTTTGCAGCTTGGTCAGGATTTGCAAAACTTTTACATAATTTCAGCAATGTAACAGTTGTGAAGCAGAGAAACAGGATTATTCTGAGGAGGCCAGAAGCATTTTATAACATGATGTCAAGAAGGTTTGAGCTTCAGTTCTTCTGATATTGCCAATAGATATGTGTTTTTAGAAACTTGCATAGGATGTGGGCATTGCTGCCAATGCCAGCATTAGCTGCCTATCCTTAATTGCCCTTGAACTTGCCTTTGGATTACTAGTCTAGTGACATTATCACTGTGCCACCATCTCCCCCTATATATTTGCCACCATTGCCTCTGAATATTTGGCTTAACCCAAGACTTTGTTTGAAAACCACATGCAGAGAGAACCACATCTGCTAAAATTCAGTGGGTGCAGTAACCAAGCTTAATTTTGTCCTAGATTATCATTTCTGAAAGCTTTCATACCACTGTGGTTAAACTGATTAGCCTGTAGTTGCTGCATTTATCCTTACATTTTTTTTGAACAAAGGTGTAGCATTTGCAATTCTCCAGTCCTTTGGCACACACCACTCCATCTATGTCAGTTTGTCTGCAATTTCCAGCTTTACTTCCCTCAGTATCTTCGGATGCATCCTATCTGGTCTTAGTACAGTCAACATCTCTAATACCAACCCTTTAGCAATTTTTAGCCCAATCAGTGTCTTAACTACTTCCTATTTCATTACGGCCAGACTCTTTCGCTGAGCGGGCGAATAATCCTGCTCAAGCGTAAAGTAGCACACGATGGCGTCGGGCGAGCATCCCAACGTCATCGTGCAGCCGAGTGACATTTCAGTCGGTGGGCGCGCACCAAACTTGGGAGTGCGCCCGCCAACAATTAAAGGGGTGATTAAGCCATTAACGAAGCAATTAATTGGGATTTTTCACTGCCCCTCAAAATGTTAAGGTTGGCGGGTGGGCGAGTCGGCCAAGTGGCCTTTGCATTTTTCAGGAAACCTCATCCAAGGGTGGCATGAGGTTTCTGATATTAAATTTTAAAAATTAAAATCTATGCACAATTTTTTAATAATGTCTGTGCTCAGGTAACTGCTCGTGTTGCGAGGACATTTTTTCCAGGTTTAAAAATCCTTATCTGATACTTTTGAATTGTTCAGCTCCCTGAGGCAGCTCTCTGCCTTCAAGGAGCATTCTGTGAGCGCTCACTTCAGCGCTGACTTCAGCGCTCGCCCCTCTCCCGCCCCAACCCTGGCAGCGCTGATCATATCAGCAGATGCTTTGCGCTGGCTGGCCATTAATTGGGTGGTGAACTGTTCCATGTCTGCTCCCAGGCCTGTCAATTGCACCCACACGCTCACCTAAATATCCTGCCCTATGACTTGGCTGCATTTCTTCCTTAGTAAAAACTGATGCAAAGTACTCATGCCCTCTGCCTCCAGATATAGATCCCCCTTTCGGTCCATAAAGGCCTAATCTCTCCTCTTACCATCCTTTTACTATATATATGCCTATAGAAGACTTTTGAACACCCTTTTATGTCAGCTGCCCACTTCTTCTCATACTCTCTTCTTGCCTTTTTTTTTCACTTTTTCACTTCATCTCTGAATCTCAAGATTCAGCCTGGGTCTTACTTGTATTATCAATCTGACATCTGTCACACATATCCTTTTTCTGCTTCATCTTACTCTCTATCCGTTTCGTCAGGCGAGGTGAGAGTTACTGCCCTTGACATCAAGGCAGCATTTGACTGAGTATGGCATCAAGAAGCCCTAGCAAAACTGGAGTCAATGGGAATCAGGGGGAAAACTCTCCACTGGTTAGAGTCATACCTAGCACAAAGGAAGATGGTTGTGGTTGTTGGAGGTCAATCATCTCAGCTCCAGGGCATCACCACAGGAATTCCTCAGGGTAGTGTCCTAGGCCCAACCATCTTCAGTTGCTTCATTAATGACCTTCCTTTCATCATAAGGTCAGAAGTGGGGATGTTCGTTGATAATTGCACAATGTTCAGCATCATTCGCAACTCCTCAGATACAGAAGAAGTCCATGTAGAAATGCAGCAAGACCTGGATAATATCCAGGCTTGGGCTGAAAATGGCAAGTAACATTTGTGCCACACAAGACCGTCTCCAACAATAGAAAGTCTAACCATCCCCCCTTGACATTCAATGGCATTACCATCACTGAACCCACACTATCAACATCCTGGAGGTTACCATTGACCAGAAGCTGCACTGGAGCAATCATATAAATACTGTGGCTACAAGAACAGCTCAGAGGCTAGGAATCCTGCAGCGAGTAACTCACGTCCTGACTCCCCAAAGCTTGTCCACCATTTACAAGGCACAAGGAATGTGATGGAATACTCTCCACTTGCCTGGGTGAGTGCAGTTCCAACAACACTCAAGAAGCTTAACACCATCCAGGACAAAGCAGCTCACTTGAATGGCATCCCTTCCACCAATATTCACTCCGTCCACCATTGATGAACAGTGGCAGCAGTGTGTATCATCTACAAGTTGAACTGCAGCAACTCAACAAGGCTCCTTAGACAGCGCCTTCCAAATCCATGACCACTACCATCTCGAAAGACAAGGGCAGCAGATTCATGGGAACATCACCACTTGGGGGTTCCCCTCCAAGTCACTCACCATCCTGACTTGGAAATATATCTGATGACACTTGATCAACTTGATCAACGTCATTCTCCAGAACTGGATCCGTCAATCTCACCAACGTTAGCGAGCCGCTTCCTTTTCAGACTGTCTATAACTGCCTTTCAGAGTTTGTTTTTGCAGGTTGAGAAAGACAAAAAAATACATTTCATGGGAGCAACTAATATAACATGAATTAATGAGTCAAGTATATAAAAACAGAAGGTTTCCAGCAGATATAGTAACCCATACCTAAACGCAAATCCCAAATTATGCAACACAAGATTTAGGGTCACTCTGTTCATTGTTCTGTAAATCTGTGAAATTGCAATCTAGAAATCTGGAATGAAATTTCAGAGATGTCTATGTTTGCTACCTTTCCCTTTACTTTTGACACTGGCAAAAACCAGATTTTAACTTGGCTGTCCAGGAAGCCCAGCTTTTAACAACCCAGTTCTATGTTGATAGTTGAGATGAGGCTGTTAATTCACTAAATTGAATTATTCACCATCTGAATGCATTGAAATAACTATTTTTGGATTAACAGAGAGTTTGTCTGGCATGTTAGTCAGCTTGACTCCCTCAGCCAGTAACACCAAAAATTGATTGCTTGATCTTCCTCTTCTTTTCGTTCCTTTCTTTTCCCCTTTATTGCTTTTCCTTCACCCTCTTTTTCTTCCTCCCTTTCTCTGACATTGTATTTCCTTTATTTGCTCTCTTGCTTACTCTTTTCCCTATATATTTCAACATATTTCAAATATTTTAATGAGTACTGGTGTTATGATTGGAATTATTGGTTTGAAAATACTAACACAACAATATCATAAAGCAATAATATTTTATAAGAAATACCATCCAATAACCACATTGTATGATTTAATAGAGTAAACCTATTTACAATGACAACATATTTAGTATGACTAAAACCACAGGATTGCCAGTCTCTACAGTAGCTTTATATTAAAATTCATTTGCTTGATAATAGCCACGTTCTGTCAAGTTCTCAATTCAAAGGATAGCTCTGATGAGTTAGCTTAAATGGCAGGCATGTTTACTGTCCAGCGCAATAAGTAAAGCACTATTTCATAACCCAAGCTGAGCAATACAAATATTACATGCTGCCTGTTCAGATGGCATGTAAATCTGTGAAGTTTATATCTCATTGTCTTCTTTCAGAAGCTGCAATTTTCCCTCATTCATATACATTGGAGCCTCTTGTGTTAGCCGAATGGTAGAAAGGATCTTTTTGCTGTTTTCAATTTTATGGTCTACACCACAAGATTCCCTAAGCTACAAATGTGAATCCGATATGTCCTCATATATTTACTGGATGTAAGCTTGAGCGAATCTACTAGTTTACAACACAAAATTTCCCTTATCAGCCTCTAAGCTGCTGATTCTGCTGTGGATCTACGTTTGCTAAAAACTGACAGACGGCCCTGAGACTGATTAAATTCATCAACTCTAGAAAGAATGGAGTGACATCCAATTTTTGAATTGGACTGATGCTGTATAACTAACAGAGGAAAGAGGATTTCATCCTTGTACCAGTTCCCAGAAGTGAAAGGAATGAAGTCTATCTCAGTGTCACTTAGTATCTTCTTTGCTCCTTAATAGATTATAATGAAGTGATAGCCTTTTTTACTACTTTACTATTTTAATACATGGTATGTGTGTATATAAACATTGGTATGTCAATGTATCTTAATAGGGTATCTAACTGAAGAGAAATGATTAATATACTGCAAGTTGAGAAATACATTCTTTAAGATTTTTCATGTTCTTGTGCTATTCTACTGCAGGAAATATAATTTTTCTCCAAATAAACAGTTTCTTTTATTACATCAGACTTTGAAAACTCTTTTATCTGTGAACCCTTGAGAGTACATGTAAATATGGAATTTAATGATCCTCTTTGAATACACTGCATGAAGTAATGAATTAAAGAGTAACTTTTCCTTTCAATGAACTATCATTTTATGAAGGATCACTTGAAGCCGGGCATAGCAGTTTTAGAGAAGTATCCGTATAAGATTACTTGAGTAGTGTTCCTGAGGCAAAATTAAATCAATCTCCATTTGCTTTTATTTTGCTTGAATTTCAGTTCAATAATTAATTATGAATCCATTGTAGCCAGAGATAGAATTAATCTGAGCAGTCGTAGGGGTGTATGCCACCTCAGTCAATAGCTTAGTGGCATCAGCATTGGGCAAATTTATTTCAGGTAGTGCCTTTACAGTAGAGATTTTTTTCCTCTCACCGTGGTCTAGATTTGAATTCTGGCTGTCAACATGAAAGATCGGTGTTCAATCAACTGCTTTACAAGAGATCCTCAGTTTATCATTTCTATTTGCTTGTGGATGAGTCAAGTTTTATGAGTCTTATGCCTGAATGTTACTTCATTCTGCCTGCAGTTGGAAATTTTATAAGATGTGTGTTGGGTATCACTCTATTCTACATATGATTGAAATGAGTTTCATTCATTCCTGGTCTACATTGAGTTGATGAGTTAAATTAATTCTACCACCTCTTGCCCACTGTCACATTCCAGCTCAGAACAAAACACCTGACTTGAAACGTTAACTGTGTTCCTCTCCACAGATGCTGTCAGACCTGCTGAGCTTTTCCAGTATTTTTGTTTTTGTGCTAATTTCAAGTTTTCCTTCCCCAATAAGTTAAAGTGCCGTCCAGGCAGAAGACAGTCATCCATAAAAGTACCAAGCAGAATGCTTTCTCTTGGGCCTGAATTGGGTGGGCAGGATCAGCTGGCCCGGAAGTGGTCAGGAAATGGACCGCCGACCGCAATCGGCCCCCGACCGTGATTTCACGCTGGCTAGCCGATTAACAGTCAGCGCAGAGAAACTCAGCGCTGCCGGGGTTGGGGGGGGTGCAGGAAAAGGGTGGGCGATGATGTCACCGCGGGCAAACGCTGCGAGAGAGATCCCTGAAGGCAGATAGCCGCCTCAGCGAGCGGCTGGCCTGAAAATGGTTAAATAAAGGTTTAAAAAGCGTACGAGTAAGCAGGAGTGTGGGTCTCTGCAATTGTCCAATGGGTTTGAGGTTCTCTCAGTTTGTTTGGATGAGAGTGGGGGCTGCAGGGTGGGAGAGCAAACTGACCATGGCGCCATGGTACAGGAAGCCATTCAAGTGGGGAGATCAAAAAGGAAAAGATCATTGTGGCTTTTCTTAAGGGAGGCGGTTATTGGCTGGTACTTATTTGCTATGAGCATTACCTGTCACTTGTCAATCCAAGCATAGTTGTTGTCCAGGTCCTGCTGGGTTGCTTTGAAGAAGTTCTGAATAGTGTTAGCAACTGAAGATTACTTTGCAAAAAAAATGTCCATGCGTCGCAATCAAACCCCTGAAAATAGACCCCATGAAAATGCTGTCAACAGAACGGAAATCTCATCCCGCCCTTGGATGAGGTTTGATGAAAACTGTAAAGGCCGCCTGGCCGATTTGCCCGCCCGCCAACCGTAAGGTTGAACTGGCCACAGAAAATCAGAGCCAACTGTGCCGTTAATGGGCTTAATTGCCCTCTTAATTGTCGACGGGCGCGCTTCCGACTTTTGCACATGGCTGCCAAGCGAAATATTACGTGAGTGGGCAATGGCATTGGGATGCTCGCCCGACGTCTTCTCGCACGATTTTATGCCCAATCAGGTCGGGTGCACCCGTCCGTGGGACATAAAATTCATCCCTTAGTTTTTGTCCTGGGGTGAATGTTGCTCAGCGCGTTGGGATGTGGATGTATGAATATTATAGGCCGCAAATCATGTTGGGGCTTTTGAGTTCTTTTAATTCCACTTGATTTACTTTTAATTAGGGATGAAAAGATAGAATGTTTGAATTCTAATTAACAATACTGAAGTTCGGTTCTTACCCTTTTTTTGTTAATGATTGTTTGTCCGGAATAATAGTGTTTTTAAAAAGTTATTGGTCAGGATTTTATGTCCCGCGGGCAGGCGCATGCCTGATCCAATCGGGTATAAAATCATGCGTGGTGATGTCGGGTGAGCATCCCGATGTCATTGCACACTCTCGCCATCTCTCCTGTGGGAGTCGGCAGCGCACCCGCCGACAGTGAAGATGCCCATTAAGTCCCTTAAACAAGTAATTAATCTGTGTTTTTCACTGTCCATTCAACACTTTTGGCTGGCAGGCAGGTGAATAGGCCAGGCGGCCTTTGCATTTTTTTTTTCCTGAAACCTCACCCACGGGCGAGGTGAGGTTTCCGATGGTAAATTTAAAAAGACAGAAATAATTTTTCAACTTAATTTTGCACGTATCCCTCTTCATGCGACTGAGTCACGTGTGGGGTCGTGTTAATGTCATTTCTATATTTTTATTTTCCTTTGTGTGATTCTTCGGCCCCCCCCGAGGCAGCTCTGTGCCCTCGGGGAGCTTTCACTGTGCGCTCCCCTGCGCGTGTGCAGACTTCCATGCTCACCCTCCTCCCGGCCCCACACCCTCCACCCCAGCAGCGAGGAGTGTTTCAGCGCGTCTTTCATGCTGGCTGCCTGTTAATTAGTCGGGGGGCTGATCACGGGCAGCGGGCCTTTTCCCAGCCCCTCCTGGGTCCACCTGCCTTACCCACCCAGCGAACGGGAAATGCTGCCCATTGTGGGTAGCCTGGTTATCATAAAGCAATAATCCTGGCCAATAGTATAATTATCTTTACTGTTGACGTAATATGAAGAAGCATGTGTACTTTGTCAAAGATCAAAATTTAAATTTTGAAATCAAGGATGGAAACCAGATTCAAAATATACTGAACAACAGAAAGCCTTATTCACAAAATAAGGTACACTGTTTTATGATGAGTCAGACCTAAGAATTGAATTTCTGATCAATTTTGACGTGCAAATTGAGATGGATACTCCTCTAGTAATGCATCTGAATTGCCCACGCCAGACATCTACTTTTATTTCCAATTTTCTTCAATCCCCTCCTGTAAGTATCAATAGCTTCTCAGGGTCTGATAGCCTATATGCTTCACTCGAGTGACCGATATTAATGCACAATCCCAGACAGTGAATTCTCGAAAGCAGTTCAATTATCATGGGTATTCCAGTCAAGTGCAATCTGACCTCACCCAATGTCCAAATACATTATGAATCTTTGCAGAAATACTTCAGTTCCATCATTCTGGGCTGCATTTGATCCAACATTCTCAAAGCAAGAAGAAAGGAACAGGAGTAAGCCATTTAGCCCCTCAAGCCTGTTCCACTAACATTCAGTGAAATCATGGCAGATCAGTGACCTAACTCCATATGCTCTGGGCTTCCCCAAATCTTTTAATACCCCTGGTTAACAAAAAAACTATCAATCTCAGATTTAAAATTAAAAATTGATTGAGCATCAATTGCCATTTGTGGAAGAGAGTTCCAAACTTCTACCACCCTTTGTATGTAACAGTGTTCCTTAATTTCACTATTGAAAGGTCTGTTTCTATATTTTAGACGATGCCCTCTAATTCTAGGCTGCTTAAACAGAGGAAATAGTTTCTCTATATTTACCCTTTATTTTGCCCTTAATATCTTGCAAACTCTGATCAAACCACCCTTAACTTACTAAATTCCAGGAAGTACAACCCTAGTTTGTGTAATTTTTCCTCATCATTTAATTCTTTGAGTTTGGGCAACATTCTGGTAAATCTATGCTGCAATGCTTCTATTGCCATTATCTCCATTCTAAGGTCTAGTGCCCATTACCAGCCACTGTTCTGCTGGTGTGGTTTAACTACAGTTAATATATGATTAAAGCAGGACTTCTGATCCACCTGTATTCTAGTGCTCTCGATATAAAAGCCAGCACTCTATTTGCCTTTTGATTATTTCCTGTACTTCTTCATGGCGCTTTAATAGGTTATGTACCTGGATCCCAAAGTCTCTTTGGACCTCCATTTTTTTCTAGCTTTTCACCAAAAGAGGATTTACACAAGGTGGCAGAGGATGTGGCTGAGGTACTAGTGAATACTTTGCATCGGCCTTCACCAAGGCAGAATATGCTGCCAAAGACATAGTGAAAGAGGAGGTAGTTGGAATACTGGTTTGCCAAAAAATTGATAACGAGGAGATATTAGAAAAGCTGGCTGTACTTAAAGTTGGTAACTCCCCAATACTGGATGTGATGTACCCGAGGATACTGAGGGAAGTAAGAATGGAAATTGCGCAGGTACTGTCCATAATTTTTCAGCTTCCTTAGATATGGGGATGGTGCCAGAGAAGTGGAGAATTGCAAATGTGATGCCTTTGTTTAAAAAAGGGTGTAAGGATAAACCCAGCAACTACAAGCCAGTAAATTTAACTTTGGTGGTGGGAATGTTTTTAGAATTGATAACCTGGGACAAAATTAACAGTCACTTTAGGACAAGTGTTGGTTAATCAAGGATTTGTTAAAAGCAAACCATGGTTAACTAAAATAAAACCAGAAAGTGCTGGAAAAGCTCAGCAGGTCTGGCGGCATCTGTGAAGAGAGGAACATTGTGTCCAATATGGTTCTTCCCTTTCTGAAGAAGAGTCATATTGGACTCTAGATGTTAACTCTGCTTCTCTCTCCACAGATGTTGCCAGATCTGCTGAGGTTCCCAGCACTTCTGTTTTTATTTCAGGTCTTCAGTATCCACAGTGATTTGCTTTTATCATGGTTAACTAGCTTGATTGAGTTTTTTGATGAAGTAACAGAGATGGTTGATGAGGGTAATACACTTGATTTGGTCTTTATATACTTTCGAAAGGTTCCTGTTAAAGTGCTACATAATTAACTTGAAAGTTAAAGCTCATGAAATAACAGGGAAAATGCAGCCTGGACACAGAGTTCCCTGGGTTGCAGGAAACTGTGTTGTTTTTGGACTGGAGGAAGTTACACTGTGGGGTACCCCAATGGTCATTACTAGCCACAGGTTTCCTAGGTATACCTTAGTGACCTAGACTTGAGTACACGAAACATATGAACATACGAAATAGGAGCAGACGTAGGCCATCTAGCCCCCCAAGTCTGCTCTGCCATTCAATAAGGTCATGGCTGACCTGTTTGTGTTTTGATTTCCACCTGTCCATTTACCCCCGATAACCTTCGATCGCCTTGCCTAACAAAAATCTATCTACCCCTGCCTTAAAAATATTCAATGACCCCGCCTCCACCACCTTCTGAGGCAGTAAGTTCCAAAGTTGCACAACTCTCTGAGAGAAAAAACTTTCCTCATCTCTGCCCTAAAAGGGTGACCCCTGATTTTAAAACAGTGTCCCCTAGTTCTGGGCTCACCCACTAGAGGAAACATCCTTTCCAAAGCCACCTTGTCAAGACAATTCAGCATCTTATATACTTCAATCAAGTCAACCCTCACTCTTCTAAACTTCAGTGGAAACAAGCCCAAAATTTCACACTTTACAGATGGCACAAAATTTAGAAGTATTCTGAACTGTGAGGAGGATGGCAATAGCTTTCAAGAAGATATGTTTAGACTGGTGACAACGGGTGGACACATTGCAGATGAAACTTAATACAAGAAAATGTGAAGTAATACATCTAGTTATGAAGAATGGGGAGAGGCAGCATAAAATAACAGGTACAATTCTAAAGGAGGTACAAGAACAGACAGACCTCGGGCTGTATGTGTGCAGATTGTGAAGGTGGCAGAGAGGGCAGGTTGAGAAAGTGGTTAAAAAGGCATATGTGATCCTGGGCTTTACAAATAGAGGCATAGGGCAGAATCTTCTGTCTGGCATGTGGGTGGCGGACATTGAAATCAATTTGCCATAGTTTTGTCTATTCACTTAACCTATCAATGTTTCTGTACTTTTAAGCTTACACCTACACAACTTACAATGCTGCCTACCTTTGCGTTGTCAGCAACTTAGGTCATCTGACTTTCTATTTCAGCTTCTCGCTCATTAATAAATACCGTGGAGAACTGAGGCCCCAGCACAGATCATTATGGAACACCACTAGCTACATCAATTATAGTACCTGCCCAAAATCCTTACTTTCTATCTCCTGTTGCTCAGCGAATTTCTGAACCAGATTAATAATTTGCCATAATTCCATGAACTTGAACTTGTAGTTGAGGGGATTTTTTCCAAATTCTGCGTTCATACTCTTACTTCTTTGTCAGTGATTGTTATATCTTTTCCATCTCCCACCAATTTTCTACCCTTTCCTCCTCTTCTGATGTTTGGTTTTCAGATGGCTGGTGTCCTAGCTGCCTTGCTCAAAAGGTTGTTATTCATGTGTGAGCCTTTACTGTGGAATTTGCTGATTGATTTGACTGTGGTGCATCACAGCAGAACACAATCTTATCTTCACTCAGCCTCCATAAGGGCACATTACAGCCTGAGTCACTGGTAATAATCAGGAGGAGGATACATGGGCAACTGACCTTCTGCCCGGTTATTCCAGATCCCAATGAAAGAACCTGCTCATTTTCATTTAACTCTCCCTGTTTATTTGTCTGCCATTTTATATTAACCCTATTGTTATTGCCAAAATATTGCCTTTTTTTCTTGGAGCTCACTTTTAACAGAAATTGCTGTTGGTACTGGTCAGCTAGTTGGTGTGGTCCTTTTCTGATTTATGCAGGATACCATGTCATCTGCTTAATCAATGTTACTAAACATTCTGTTTCTGACTTGAAAGCTTTTGTAGAATACCCATAATAATTTTGAATAGAAATTGAATGAGTACGAGGAGAAAATAGACCTTTATTTTACACCTTTTTCTATCTGTCATCCCAGAGTTCTTTGGATGTTCCCATGGCTGCACTGTTATAAATTTTTCTGAGACCTCATGTAATAAGTTTGGACAGTCACTTCCATTACTAGTGTCTCAGAGTGTTGTTCATAATCAATTTTGGCTTCTAATAAGCTTTAGAAATGGAAAGCAGTAGAATGGGTAGCAGTAGTAGAGATGGTAGCGCAGTGTAATGAATTCAAATCTCACCATGGCCACGGGTGGAATTTAAATTCAGTTAATAAATCTGGAATTGAAAGCTAGTCTCACTAACGGTGACCATGATAACTATCATAAATTGCTGTAAAAACCCATCTGATCCAATAATGTCTGTAAGGGAAGGAAATCTGCTGTCCTTACCCAGTCTGGCCAACATGTGACTCCAGACCCCACTGCAATGTGGTTGACTCTGAACTGCCCTCTGAAATGGCCGAGCAAGCTATTCAGTACAAGGGGATGAGCAATAAATGCTGGCTTTGCTTGAGATGCCCACATGAAAGAACAAATAAAAAAGAAATATGTGTGAAACAGGATAGGAATAATATCCTGAATATCAGGACGTGGAGGCAGCCTGCTCTTTCCTTTGATGTGCCAAAAGAGACCACCATGGTTGCATCCTCTGGGTTGCCATGAAGGCTTAGCTGCAGACTGCCCAACCTGCATATACGTAGGAGCAAGTTTGGTGATGGAGACAGGAATTAGTGCATGTGTCTCTGGCAGAGAAGTCAGAGGACCAAACATAGGGTGTTGTGAGGAATAACCCTGTTCCCCGTAGGCCTGCCTGCCTCAGCCCTTTCATGGCACAACTGCACTTGGGTGTTGTGCAGGAACAGGAGGGCACCTGCCAGCACTTGCGTGCATTTGCATGCTGTGACTGCAATGGTACTCTCAAAACTTCTGATTGTGAATGCCATCTCACCACTTCCACATCGAGTTGTTAGCCTGCCTTATATAAGTCTCAGTAAGGGTTGCCACTCTTCAAATGTAGTTAAACACGCACTTGTCTGATGGAGATAATGGCAAGACTTATAGCATGGATGGACTCTGCCATATTTTCCCCAAGAACATGCACAGCCTCAGGGAAGTCTGCCAGATGTCCACACCTTGTCCTGTTCTGCTCCACGACCCCACTTTGATTCATGGATCTGGTAAAGTTTGATTTATCGAAAAACAATTGACTAGCCCAGTGCTTCCTAATCCATTGCCCACTTTGTGAAAAGTCACCAAAGCTGTTCATTTCTGGTGACCTGAGCATGGCCGGTGCTATCCTGCATCCTCTGACGGAGACTGCCACCAACCTCCTCTCAATCACCTGTTCCCATTTGCTGTGCCCCTCACCCTGTGACATACTTTCCACGTGCGGTGCATGTCATTTTGAGTTGTCGGCGTCAGTGGTGGTGGATGGTGCACTTGGGTTGCGTGATGCTGCATCCTTCAAGTGTCCATTCTCCTTTAAGTTGTATGCTTGCTCCTCTGCCACCTCCTGTTTTCCTCTAGCATTGGTCCTGAGGTGTTAAGAAAACACACGTTAATGAATGTGAATCTTTGCTTCCCTTCCACTTCACAGTTCCATAATTGTCTCAATTACCAAAGCCTGCAAATAAGATTAAATATGCTAAATAGGCTCCATAAGTGTGCCATTTTTCATGCATAAGGTTTTCATCTTCTCTCAGTTGAACCCCCGTTTCTTCCTTTGCTGCAGCATGCCCTGTTACGTGTCCTGCAATCACAAGGGCCTTCTCTTCCATTGCACCAGGTCAACAACGTGGACCATTCTACCGCACATTACCCGCCTCTCCTGGGCAATGTGCACTCTCTTTTCCTGTAAGGTGGATGACAACATTTTCATGGATGTTAGAGTCAACCTCAGCAGCTGAGATGGTATTGCACCAAAGAACACTTCACATACTTTTGCTCTCATGCTGCCATCCTCATGTCATCCACAGGTGGCTGTACTGCCAATGCTTCCTTTGTACACTGCATGGCCAAGTGTGCAAAAAGCACAGTACTGCCAGGACTTAACTAGATGGTGAATGTAGAGGCAGTAACATAATTAGCTGACTTTCAGAGGATTCACCCTCCTGACTCACCCCTGATCCCTGTGGGATAGGGACCTGGAAATGGTCCCAACTCACACATATATCCTATTGCCACATGATTCTGCCTACACTGTCCTCAATGTAGAGAGAAACTAAAGGAGCTTGTCGTAATGAAGAAAAATTAGTATTGGTAAGTCGATCCACATGCCTTAAAGATGTAATTCATTTGATGGATTTGGGTGCACGGCTAACGTTCTACTTATTACAATGAGAATTTTTGTCATGATTAAATATTTCTTGCTATTATAGGAGTATTATTCATGATAATCGAACCAGACTTTATTATTTCATGATTTGGTTTGACAAGGAGCTGAATGAAGTATGTGAGCTCCCATTAATTCCAAGCTCATCTAGTCTGTAATTTGAAAGTTCAATATCTTTCACTTCTTTTTGATTGAACTTTAATTGAAGTTCAGAGATGCTTCCAGCTTCCCTTTTGTTTGAATCAATAAATAAGTTACCACTAGTACAGGGGACAGATTATACATTATTGTATTAGCTGAAGTGTTGTTATATTATTAAATTTGAAATTGCTTTCAGCATGCTTTGAGATTTTCACTTTCTTCGATGAAATTCCAAATCAATGCATTTGCTTTTCACAGAAATATCTGGCTCTGCAGAAGAGATCCCCCTTGTTCGCTGGAGGCAGCAGTGGCTAGAAAATGGAACCTTGCTTTTTCATGTCCACCATCAGAACATAGCCCATCGTTTACCAGGCCTTATCCCAACCATCTACTCTCAGACTGATTCTGCTGAGGAGGAACTCCGAATCCTTCACATTTCTGTGATGGTCAGTTGCTCTGTTTTCACATTTTCTTCCATTTTGATTATTTATTTTAAATTACTTTTAACCTTCTTTGTCAACTTTCTTGAACTTAAATATCTATGTCTCTGTAGTTCTGAGCTGAGGCGAATGAGTTATGTTGTTAGCTCTGTCTTCATTGGAGGATAGAAATTGGTCAATTGCTTTTCCAGAACAGCCTTGATATTGCAAGGATAATGTTTGGGGAAGTTGTGCTTGCAAAGTTTATCAACAATCATATAATGGATAAATTCAAAGTACTTGGAAAGTGGCAAATCGTGCAGTCCTTATAGTTGAAGCAATTTTCAGTAAAGGGTAACACTGAGGGAATGAACATAAATATATTCTGCTATTGTATTATTGATTTGAAAAATTTCTGTTGATCATTAACAGCATAGTTATCAATGTTTCCTTATGCTTATAGTAATGGAAAGCCCAGTATCTTAGTCTCTATTGATGGGTTCACAAATATGGATAGATGTTAGATTACTTATATTAAGCATTCTCTATTGATGTACAATGGTGGGTAGCAAGGCATATGTTCTGTCAAAAAAATGGATGTCCAAATCTTTCTTGAAATGGGTAACAGAATACTCTGACCTACGGTGATGAGTAGGAATGTGCACAGTTTCACTGGAATACACAACTTGTATTAAGTAACTGTATTCTCTCATCTTGAATGGTTGACAGCAGAGTATTTATGTTTAACAAATGTTTGCATAATTGGTAAGTCAAAATCATAATTTTTGGGAGATAATTGCAGTTGAAAAATTAATGGACTGATGGAATTGGGACTTGTTACTTCTGAAAGGCTTGGATTGACGCCGTGGATAATTTTCCGATCTTCCAGCAATCCCACCAGATCAGTGACAACGTAAACTTTTTGTACATCCATTTCTCACTCAACTGACTTTAGCAGATACTCTGAGGTCAAGCACATATTAATGTTTGGGCAAATGCTAATTCTGATCCTGCTGGGTTGGACGGGTAAGGAAATTTGCTGCAGCAGTTAATGCCTCTTTCATTTTTTTTAAAACCTCCTCCACTGCCTACTGAACAACAAAAAACACAGTTGTATTTTTGATGGTAAAGCATGAATGACAGAAAATTTGTCAGCAGATGTGCTTAGTTTGAATGTGCCTGAAAACAGGTGGTAAATCTTTGGTAGAGCGAAGGTTAGGAGTTGAGCCTGTCTTTTTTAAATCCCAGCCAAGTAACAGATGCGTTTTCAATTTTCTATCTTAATTCTTCTATGGCTTAAGCTTATTTTTTTAATGTTTTCATATTCTGATCTATTATTGGGTTTTAAATAGTTAAATGTTTCTGCATTTGTACATTTGTCTGTTTATTTGTTGCAAGTCCACAACTGCATTTGAGATTGAAGCCTTAAATGCAAATAAAATGTTCCAAAATTAAGGTGAAAGTCAAAGTGAGGATTAGTTAATCCGTTTTGCTGAAAATCAGGCTGGTTATCAGCCCAGTGACAGGTATGAGTCAGAAGAAAAGTTCCAGCTTGCAATTATGAGGTAAGTTTCAAAATTTTTCTGGAAAGCATTTTGGAACCCAGTGAACTGTTGTCTCCAGAAGACCCTGATCAAGCAAGAACTAATGAAATAAGAACATTTTCTTTGCAGTAGAGTTTACAGAGCCACATTCATTAACAATGAAAACAAGCAACCAAACCATTCAAGGATAAGTCTTGATGTATTTGGATAAGAGGATATAGAGCTTGTAAAAGCTTGTGTCAGATTGTTTACGTTGATGCTTAATTTTAATGGAAAGGACCTCTCCTGGATTCTGGCTTTCAGTTTTAAAAGAAGTCAAGGAGCATATGTCAGAAATTATTTCGACGCAGATGTGTGGAGAAGCAAGACAAGTTTACATAGTGGTGTTCAAGTGTTACAACTTAGCCTTGAAATGGTGGGGGCAATTTCACCTTCACCACCTCAGCAGTTCATTTGGCAGTGCAGGTTGCACTCGAGCAAATGTGAATTAGGAAAGAAAAGGACTGTAAGAGATTGATGCAGTATGTCCGAAAGGTCAGAACCAGTATAGTATAGAAAAATATAGAATTGTTTCTTGAACTATCATTTGGTTTTACATTAACCCTGTCCAGAATTCTCTGCACTACCCCCCCCACTCCCCCCACCCCTCTGCTGGGATCTTCTGGCCCTGCTGAAAGCCAATGGACTTATGGCTGGCCCACCGCATCCCTCACAGCAGGTCTCACCGGAAAACCCCAACCATAGACTTAAGCATGAAGGGCTCGACTGCTGCCTATAAGTTGAAAAGAGCCAAATGTGCCAAGCACATCATCCTGGAAGCTGAATGCTGTTGACATACTATATTAAACTGAAAGACATAATGCCACAATGCAGAATTGACCTTGGCTTTAACAAAGTTAATGGAAGTATTAAGATTCTACAAATTAATGGAATTATATGTTTTTGATTGGTGGCAAATTTAAGACAGCTGTGAATACTTTTGAGATGAAAGTCTAGGACTGGAATTTCCTGTCCCTATAGGCGTCGGGCGTGAGTGGATGATATGGTGAGAAAGCCAAAAATAGGTTTTATGCCATTGTGAAACCAGTTTGCAATCTTCCAATTGTCAGTGGTGGGTCACCTTTCCTGCCATCCAACATCGGGAACCTAATTTCAATGCATTTACATATCATCATCTTGCCTGCCCGCTGGAATCATTCTCCCAAATTTACTGCCTACGTCGGTGGGAAAACACGTCAACCCAGAACATGTCTTGACAAGTGTGATTTACAGAAGTCGTGACTTACCGTTAGGGCCTTGCTCACATCGCAGATACCCAAGGAGTAGAAGATACTGGAGCCCTACAGCTACCGGACCCTGAAGGAACATATGGATCCCCATGGACATGGCTCAACCAGCTCACAGAAGGTGGGAGGTCTTCGTTGATGCCTGGGGCCTACTTCGGGACATCATGGCCTTGGCCGTGGGCTGCTACAGATTATCATCAAAGGGGTGGGAGGTGGGAGAGGGAAGAAAGGTCCAGCTGTGAGTGGGAGAGAAAAGTGTACTGGGGTGTACTGGGGTGGGGGTTGGGGGCTGGGAGAAGAAGGTCTAGCTTTGACTGGGAGACGAAGGTATATCAGGGGGAGGAAGGGAAACATAGGTGTCAGGGTAGGGTGAGGTTGGGAAGGAAGGAAAAAGGTGTTGGGGGTGAGGCTGGGAGGGGGGCAAGTACAAGGGGGGAGGGTATAATGGGAGAAAAGGTAGCAACTGGGGAGGTAGGCGTATGGGAAGGAATCCAGGAGGAGGAAGGAGTGAAGGAGTCTAGTGGAAGGAGAGAGTGTGGAAGAGGAAGAGGGAGTAAGGGGGTGGGAGGGTGTATGTGATATCCAGGTGAAAGTGTAAGGGAGGGATTTGTGGAGTCAATGACTGCCCCCTGGAGTGCGAACTGAGGGTGGGTGTGGTGGAAGGGAATGGTGAGTATGAGAGGGGGCAGAGTGAGCTGGAATGGTGGGAGGGTGAGGGTGCAATGGGAGCGGTAGAAGGCATGGCAAGGGTGGTTGATGTGGACTCAGAGCAGGCAAGGAACTGGAGGTGGAAGGAAGAGGTCAGGGAGGTCAATGTGGATTGGGGATGGGATTCTCGGGAAGATGGGGAACGTGCACATTTACCTGGATACTGGGAAAGAAAAAGGTTCTGGTTGGTAGGTGACAGTGGGGTGGTGGAAGTTAATGCCACGAGGGGTCAACAGTGATTGGGGGAGGGGAAAGGAGAGGGCAGATGAGTCAAAACGTGACAACTACCATTTTTCTCAAATTGGAAGTGAGCGGAGCCTCGTGTTGGATGGGCACAGGTGCCGCATGGGAGTGTGGTCAGTGGGTGGGCAGAGATGCAGGTCAGCTCAGGTGGACAACTGAAAGAGAACCCCAGCAGGCAGCATTAAAAATGCCCAGGACATTGAGATGAGTGTGATGGAGGAAGGCTCGGCGAGCATGGGAGAGTGCTAGCATGAGCCTCTGAAAGGCTCTGCCACACAGACACCTCCCTCCAGGATCACTCGCAGTCTGGTTGCGTGCAGCTGAACTACGAATGGGGGTGTGGGGGGCAGGGATGGGATGCACAGGGGGGGAGGGGGAGGACTTGTGAAGCCTGTAAATGAAGCTGAAAGACAACATTACACATTACTCAGTGAGAGTGAATATATTTTCAGATTATAAAGTGACAAATGGTGTTCACCCATGCAACCACTTGTGATCAGAAATTCTTAAGTTTTCTAGGCCTACCACTTTTTCTAGGTGCTGCCCTGACACCCACAGTAGGGGTGGACTCAGCCTGTGCAATGGTAGGCCCTGTTGCCTCTGATGACTTTGTTGTGGATCCTCTGGAGATCCGAGGCCTTGAGGGCCCTGGCTTGCTTTGGCTGTCCTCCTTTGGCCAGCTGCTCCCTCTGCGGTGACAGAGGTTGAGGTTGAGGGGGTCATAGGCAAAGGGGACTCGGAGGGAGAGGACATCCTCTGAGATTCCTGAGTGGATGACCCTGGGGTGTTAAGCTATCTCTCCTCCTCACTTTGGGTGCCCAAGGGCCCCAGCCTGACTCCTTGAGGGGAAGGAGCACCTGAAAGGACATCGAGGTGCCCTGTTTCCCTCTCGTGTTGCCGCTGCAGGAACTCACCCATGGCTCCCGCAATGGAGTGCAGGCCTGTACACATCTCTGCATTCTGCTGCGCCAGGGTCTCCTTGGCATCTGCCATCCTTCCCATGTTGACCTCAATGTGCTCGTATGTGGGTACACCTTCATCAGAGAGCAGACAAATGCACTCTTCTGACTCATGTGCCACTCTGTTGAGCGCTTCCAACATCTCTGCATGATGTTCCCTGCCTTCTGCTAACTCTCCACTATGAATTGAAAGGCTGAATCCAGAGGCCCGACTCAGGCCTCATAGATGCCTCTTCCCCAGCAGTCCTCAGAGTGCCGGGGAGCTTGGCTGAATCTGCCTCCTCCTCCTACAGATGTGTGACCATCAGATTGTGAATTCAGGCCTGCTCTCGATCAAGGTCCTACCGAGGTGTGTCTCTCTGCGCTGGTACAAGGTGTGGGTAAGCACTGTGATGAGTCTTCCAGGCTGCTTATTTCCAGCTCTTCAATGGAGGAGGTGTCCATTGGCTGGAAGTGAGGACCTGGATGGAGCTGAGGGTCTGGCTGGCTGAGGGTTTCGGTCACTTGGCAGGGCTCCCTGTGAACCAAAGTAGAGATAATTAGTGCATGGCAGCAGAGTCAAAAGCAGGAGAGAGAGCACGCACAGTTGCGTTGAGAAAGGGATTATGTGGTGCAGGATCCTCTCAAGGGTGTTCGCTGTCAACCTTACCATCGCCGCAGGCAGGGTACACATCGGCATCAGTCAGCACAGTGGCACACTCCTCAAAATGATTGTGGGGTCTAATGTGGGCCCCCAGTCTGGGACCTCTTCCTGCTGTTATGAGCCAGCTTCTCCTGCATGAAAACAGATGGAGAGAGTGTGGGCAGGACACATGGCATTACATGGAATGTTTGTATGGTGAGCAGAGCCATGGATGGGATGAGGACTTGAGCTCCAGAGGATATGAGACTGTGAGTGCGTGTGAGTGTTGATGCTGTTGTCCCTTTAGGTGTGAGATACCTGTGGATGTGTGATGTGTTTGTGAGTGTGAGTTGAGAGTGATGAGATGTGTGACTTACCCTGGCGGAACAGAAGAAACCATTCATCCTCTTTCAGCACTGGGTGGCTGTCCTCTTGTGCAGGGCATTGGTGCTGACCATCTCTGCCACAGCCTCCCATGCTGGATTGGTAACCTTGCTTGCTGGTCTTCGCCTGGAGTGGGGTAGGGAACTTCACGGCGAGCCTCTACTGCGTCCAGTGGGTGCTTGAGGGAGGCGTTGCTAAATTTTGGGGCAGCACGTTTCCTCCCTTTGACAGCCATCAGTTCCCAGCAGCTTCATATCCCTTGAAGAGTGCCAGCTCTGTGCTGGGACGCCCTATAAATATGGCATCCACTTTACTGAAGGTCTGCGGTGACATCGGGGCAGGTGAATCAGAGGCTGCCCCACAAGCAACCTAGTGTGTTTCCCGGCAACAGATTATTAATGAGGCAGGATGTGCCAGGAAGGGAATGGAATAGCTCGAAAAGCCGCCATTGCAGCCGGAGGTCCTTCTCCCCCGCTACTGCACTTAGTGCGAATCTGGGATGATTCCGCACCAGATCTTCATATTCCAGAATTGTCTGTCTCTTCATATGTCATCCATTGGTTTTCTAATATATAATCACAGTAACAATGCAACATTATCAATGTATCTAGTTAAGGCTGTCAGTTTCCTCAGGTGTGAAGGTATTGACTTATTCTGTATAAATCATCCTGTGTTTTAGCCAAACGTCCTTGATGTGTGAACCCTAACATTGACAAGTGCTTTTGCCCTTGCCATTATCAGAGCTAAGCTGAAGCTTGCTCTCATTTCAAGCACGTTGAGCACGTCACTGGATAATCAGCAAAAGTAGTAGCAATGGTAGTATAGTGGCTATATGACTAGATTAGTAATTTAGAGGCCAAAACTAATGATCTAGAAACACCCATTGAATTCCTACCACAGCAGCTGAGGAATTGAAATGCAGTTAATTAAATACATTTGGAATTAATATTTCTAGTATCGGTAATGGTGACCCTGTTACTGCCCATGTTGTAAAAAGTCACCTGATTCACTAATGTCCTTTAAGGAAGGAAATCTGCCATTCCTACCTGGTCTGGCCTACATGTGACTCTACACCCACAGCAATGTGGCTGACTCTTAATTCCCTTCTGAAATGACCCAGCAAGTCACTCAACTGTCAAAGAGAAAAACAGATTTGTATTGATACAGCACTTTTCATTACCAGCAGACATCGCAAAGTGCTTTACACTCAATGAAAAACTTTTGAAATGTAGATGCTGTTATAATGTCAGAGGTATGACAGTTAATTTGCACATAGCTTGCTCCCACAAACACCAGTGTGATAATGGCTAGATTCAGTGTTGATTGAGGGATACATGTTGGCCAGGACACCAGAGATAACTCTTCTCTTCGCTTTTTTGAAATAGTGCCATGAGATCTTTTTGCTTCCACCTGAGCAGATAGGCAGGGCTTCAGTTCACCTCATCCAAAGGCAGCACCTCTGACAGTGCAGCACTTCCTCAATACTGCACTGGAGGTGGAATTGTCCCAGATTTGCACTAAGTGCGGTAGCGGGTGGGAAAAAGGACATTTTATCCATTGGCCGTAATGGCGACTTTTCGGGCCATTTCGTCCCATTGATCATTCATTAAACACACCTCATTAATCCTGCATTCCTGGAAAACACGCTGGGACGCTGGCAGGCAGCCTCCGATATGCCTGCCACATTGTCACCTTGCCACTTCCTCACGCCAGGTGCCATATTTAAAGTGCGGCCATGAGCACACCCCTCAGTGTTTTCAGCCCAGGACTGCAACACAGAAGACATGGCCCCAAAAGGCAAGAAGACTGCAGACCACACCCCCCCCCGCCCCCACCGCACCACCCCCCCCGGCCACCCCCCCCGCTCCAATACAGTGATGCGTCCCTGGAATGCCTTTTGGACATGATGGAGAGCCACTGTGATGTCCTCTACCCCCGCTCTGGCTGCAGTAGGGGTGGCAACATCGCCAATCTGGCTTGAGAGGCGATGGCAGCGGTGGTCAGCACCAATACCGTTCCAAGAGGTTGACCATCCAATGTGGAAATGATGAATGATTTCATCCATTCCACCAGGCTAAGTCAACCATCTAATCACTCTAATCTCACACGCTCACCAGGCCATCACACATTCACTGGCACCTCACTCACTGCGAGCTCAAAGGACATCACCACTTACTCTCTCACACCACTCTCTCACACACACCCTCACTTCTCCATCTGGCCTCATCTCCTCTGAAGATCACCTCTCATCCTGTCCATAGCTTCACCCAACACACACATGCACACGCAAGCACGCACACACACACGCCTGGCATTCTTCTCATTTGGCCGGGCATGTGTCTTGTTCACTCTTGCACCATCTGTCTTTATGCAGCACAAGGGAGAGGTCCCAGGCCAGGGGTAGAATGTCAGACATCATAGTCCTCCCTCCCTTTGAAGACCGCACATTAGAGCTGGCCAGAGAGGACTTGGACCATTCGTGCAGCGATGGTGAGGTCGGCGCCAAGCATCCAAGTGAGAATCACAAACCAGATCATCCCTCTGGCAACTCAACTATGAGTCCACTGTTCTGTGTACTGCAGTGGCCAGACACTAATAATCTCCACTTTCTCTCATAGGCGCATTGGCCATGCCACCCTCAGGCAACCTTGGCTTTGACTCTAGCACCGGTTGCACCTTGAATGAGGGCCCTGAGGACAGCACCCTCAAAGGCCTGTCACAGCGCTCACCCACTCCCTCCACCAGTGCACTGACCCACACCTCAGTATGACCTACATAAATAGCAGGCTCAAGTTCCCTATCTGGTGAACACAGCACAAAATCTGTTCCACAGCAGGTGGAGGCAGGGAACACAAGGTCACCTGCACTTGGAGGACTGCTGGAGGCAAGGGGTCTGCTGTGTCTGAGTCAGATGATGAACCGCTGGACTCGGTCCTCAATCAGCTGTTGGAGCTGCAGTGACAATCACAGGAAAAGCAGAAAGGGATGTCCACTGCACTCCTCAGTTTGCAAGGAACGATGGAGGAGTCCGTCTGCCGTCAGTCAGGGGCAATCGTACCGTCATGCCAATGCATCAAGGTCAACATTGGCAGGATGATGGCCACCATGGAAACTTTGGTCCAGGACATCTGTGCGGCCTCCAACAGTGCCAGAATGAGAGGGGTGCGGTGCAGCTCAATCTCACTCCAGCTTCCCCTTCTCCTCAAGGAGTCAGCCAGGGGCCCTCAGGTACCCATAGGAAGGAGGATCAGCAGGTGCACACCACCATCCACCCAGATGACTCGGGGAGAGCCCAGTCCACCTGAATCCTCTCCCTGTGACCCCAGCAGCTCCAGATCCACAGGCCGAGGGAGGAGCCACTGCCACACTGCAGGACTCCAAAAGCAGGCCAGGGCCCTCCAGGTTTCGGCCCTCAGGAGGACGCCTGCCAAGGTCATCACAGACAGGGCGTTACAGTTAGCAGGCTGCCTCCACCTCCACTGTGGATGTTGGAGGAGCATCAAGACATAGCGGCAGGGTCAGGAAGCTTTTTGAAATTGCACAATGTGAAGGCAGCTGTCTCAGTCCAGGGCCTCTACGCTGTGCTTTGTGTAACCTTCCCAGCACACTGATGGTGCGCCTTCACAGTCACTGGACAAATCAGTCATGCCTCACCTCGATGGGGCTTATCATTGCTGCTAGAATGCCTTGGGCCAGCAGCAGAGAGTTCCGTCATTCTCTCTGTGCAGCCCCAGCACCTTTGAGGGGTGACTGGCCCCCATCTCATCAGCATCTGTGTCTGGTGACATGTGGTCCTGAAGGGTTCAGCTCACGAAGGCTACCATAGGGTCAGGAGCAGGTTTCCCCGCTGCAACTCCATGATATGACCCTGTTCACAGAGTGCAAGCGAGATGCCATCAGCCAGACAGGAGTCAGACGTTCACATAATCTATGTGAGGTTCTATGGAGTGGCTCCACTGCATGTCGTCATCATCCTCCTGGATTGTAGGGACTATGGGCATCTGCTGTGTCTCCATGACAGGAGCCTTATCACAGAGGGGATGTGCGCTGCCATCAGCCAGACAGGAGTCAAACATTCAGATGCAATGTGAGGATCTATAAAGTCTCCACACTGCATGTTGTCATCATCCTCCACAACACTAGCAGCTATTAGGGCCTTCCAAGCACACCTGCCTTGCCTGGCCAGTATGATGCCCTCATTGCGGTGATCATTACCTTCGAGGACCTCCTCACCCTTATCCCCGTCAACATCCTCCATCTCCTCCTCATCCAGCTCCCCTCCACTTTGCAGTGCCAGCTGTGCTGTGAAGGGCACAGCAGGCGACGGCAATGTGGGACACCCTCTGTGGGCTATATTGCAGGGCTCCACCAGACCAGTCCAGGCACTAGAACTTCATTTTCAACATTCCAATGGCTTTTTCCACCAAAGTGCGAGTTGCAGCATGAGCCTCATTGTACCTCCTCTCTGATGCACTTGGAAGCTGCCGCATGGGTGTCAGGAACCACGTCCTCTGTGGGTAGCCCTTGTCCCAGAGGAGCCAATCCTGCAGCCTCTTTGGACCCTGGAAGACACCAGGGATTTGAGACCTACTGAGAATGTAGGAATCGTGGGCACTCCCTGGGATCTGTGCATAGACCTGCAGGATAAGTTTGTAGTGAATACACCACACCAGCTGAACATTCAGCAAGCGCAAGTTCTTGCAGTTGACCGCTTGTTGCCATGGAGATCTGAATGCCACATGAGTGCGGTTGATGTCACCCTGCACCTGTGGGAAACATGAAACATGGGCAAATCCCAGCGCTCTTGCTTCCTGGCTTTCCTGATCCCAGGCGAAATGCACAAAGTTGTGTGCCTTAGTGAAAATGGCGCCCTCATGGATGCATTTGTGGATTTGTGCGTTTGCCCCACACACAGATCATCCCAACCACAGCACGGCCCTTGCCCCAGCATCGCACTGTCAGCCAGCCGGGAAGAAGTGATTTGCCTGCGCCCTCACCTGAATGTGCGGTGCCTCAACCTTGAAGTCAAACGGTCGACCCTGGCGAGCGCTGCAAAACGTTGCTGTGCACTCACCTCCGAGTTCCCCTCAGAGTGCAGCTCGCCAAGTGCACATCTTATATATGCTGTTGTGAAACACATGGCCAGGCAATCCAGCGTGGTGGGGAGTGGTGTTGGGGGAGGGGGTGGTGCGGGTGGTGATGATTTCCGGCGAGCAGCGCTTATAATGATATGCAGATATATTAAAATGAAGTTCCTGACGTCCGGTGCCAGGAAGGGAAGCCGGGCATGGAAAATTTTGCCCGGAGCGTCAGCTTCATTCCTTGCACTTAAACCCTGGATTGGGACTGCGAGGCAATTATCAATGGAAGCACAACTGTCGCTCAAGTAGCTTGCTCACCACCAGCTTCTGCAGGGTAATTAGGGGTAGGCAATAAACGTTAGCCTTTCCAGTGACACCCAGATTAAAACCAAAGCAGAATCTCTGAATTATCTGCCTTTCCTGACTTGATTGTAACCATTTGTCGTATTCCTGCTACTTTCCTGATTGAAATCAGCTAACTGTGTATCGAGTGGGATTTCAACCTCATCTAAATGGCTCCATACCATACCCAATAGTGAATTTATTCATGAAGCCACTGAGGAGACTGTCAAGATATTCTTAATTGAGCTCAGCCGTTTTCAGTTAGTGACTGAGTTACCTTGCCAATCGGCTTTTGGTGAAAGCAGTTTGGTTGAATTTATTTAATATGTTGTGTGAGGCTGTAAATAAGCCATGAGACATGTCAGAATATTACCTCTGGCTGATGATTCTGCTTCTTATTTGGAAATCTGCAGAAGTTGGAATTCCCCAAAGAAAACACTTCAAACGAGAACATTTAGATGAATAAAACATTTATAACTGCTGCCTTAAACGTCTTCTCCCAACTGCAGCTAGTGACTGGAGGACTGATGTGTAATTACACAATAATCCTGCAGTAATCACTCAAAACAAAGAATGGGTAGCCACTGAGAAGCTGATAAAGATATATTGTAATGCCATGCAAACATGGACTAGAAAACAGCTGAAACACTGTCCCCTTTGTGTTAAAGAAAATTGTATTAAATACTTCTTTCTAGGACAGAAAAATATAACTGTTTTAGCTGAGGGAAATCAATATTTATCGCCTACACTTTTGAGAAGAAATAGACACTAGTAGAACCATAGAACCACAGAGAAGTTACGACACAGAAAGAGGCCATTCAGCCCATCATGTCTGTACCAGCCATAAAAAGAGGAAAAACAAGCTAGCCACTCATTTTTACTCCCACTTTCCAGAACCTGGTCCATGGCCCTGCAAGTTACAACACTTCAGGTACAGATCCAGGTACCTTTTGATTTAATTGAGCATTTCAGCCTCAGCCACCAATTAGGCAGTGAATTCCAGACACCCGCCACCCTCTGGGTGAAAAAGCTTTTCCTCATGCCTCCTCTAACCCTTCTACCAATCTCCTTAAATCTATGCCCCCCGGTAATTGACCCCTCAGCTCAGGGAATAAGGTCTTTCCAGTCTACCCTATCTAGGCCCCTCAATTTTTCACACCTCAATTAGGCCACCCCTCAGCCTCCCCTGTTCTAAGGAAAACAACCCTAGCCTTTCTAATCTTTCATTGCTCCAATTTTCAAGCCATGGCAACATTATTGTAAATCTCCTCTGTATTTTCTCCAGAACAATTATGTCCTTCCTGTTAATGTAGGGACCAGAGCAGTACACCAAATTCCACCTGTGGCCTAACCAGTGTTTTATACAGTTCCAGCATTACATCCCCACTTTTGTGTTCAATACCTTGTCCAATAAAGGAAAGCATCCCATATTGCTTTCTTTACCACCTTATCCACCTGTCCTGCCACTTTCAGGGACCTGTGGACATACACTCCAAAGTCTCTCACTTCCTCAAGCTCTCTCCATATTCTCCCATTTATTGAGTGTTCCCTTGCTTTGTTTGCCCTCTCCAAATTTATTACCTCACATTTCTCTGGATTGAATTCCATTTACCACTTTTCTGCCCACTCAACCAAACCATTGATATAATTCTGGAGACAACAGCTAGCCTCTTCACTATCAATTACATGGCCAATCTTTGTGTTATCTGCGAATTTCCCAATCATGTCACCCAGATTTAAGCCCAATCATTAATATGCATGACAAAAAGCAAGGGCTCCAACACTGAGCCCTGTGGAACACCTCTGAAAACCATTTTCCACTTACAAAAAACATCCATCAACCATTAGCCTTTGTTTCCTGTGTCGCTGAGCCAATTTTGGATCCAACTCACCACTTTCCCCTGTACCCCATGGGATCTCACTTTTCTGACCAGTCTATCAAGTGGGGCCTTGTCAAATGCCTTACTAAAATCAATGTAGACAATCAATGTACCTTCATCAATCCTCCTTGTTACTTCCTCAAAAAATTCTATTAATTAGCCAGGCACGATCTCCCCTAGCAAAACCTTGCTGACTATCCCTGATCAATCCATATCTTTCTAAGTGACAGTTTATCCTGTCTCTCAGAATTGATTCCAATAGTTTGCCCACCACTGTAGCCAGACAGTCTGGCCTATAGTTTTCTGGCCTATACCTCACACCCTTTTTAAATATTGGTAGAACATTCGCCGACCTACAATCCTCTGGTACTGCACCTGTATCTAGTGAGTATCGGAAAATGATTCTCAGAGCATCTACTATTCCCTCCCTGGTTTCTTTTAACAACCTGGGATACAATTCATATGGCCCAGCTGATTTATTCACCTTCAAGGATGCTAGTACCTCCAGTCCTTCTCTCATTTAGCATAAGGGAGAGGGGAAGATTGGGTCTGGCCAACTTAATGGAATTTTGGGAGTTTTTTTTAGTTTTACCTGCCAATATTTTTTTTGTATCCTCTCTTTACTTTCCTAATTTCCTTGTGTGTACTTCACCCCCATACTTTCTATACCCTTTCAGGCTTTCTACAGTATTAAGTTTTTTGTGATTGTCATAAGCTTTCTTTTTCTGCTTTATTTTACCCTGTATGCTTCTGGATAACCAGGGGGCACTAGATTTGGCAGTACCACCCTTTTTCTTTGTGGGGACATGTCTACACTGTGCTCATAGAATCTCGCTTTTGAATACCTCCCACTGATTTGACACCATTTTCCCTTCTAATAGCTGCATCCAGTCCGCTTTCACCAGTTCACCTCAACTTTGTAAAATTCGTCTTCCCCCAATTCACAACTTTTACTCCTGTTCTACCTTTGTCCTTTCCATAATGATGCTAAATCTAACTGTATTATGGTCACTATCTCCAAAATGGTCCCCCATTGCTACTTCATTCACTTGCCCAGCTTCATTTCCTAAGACTAAATCCAGAATTGCACCCCCTCTCTTTGGGCTTGTTACGTGCTGGCTGAAAAACTTCTCTTGAATGCAGTTCAGGAATTTTGTGTCCTTCACACTATTGGTATCCCAATTGACATTAGGCTAGTTGAAACCTCCAACTATTACTGCCCTATTGTTTTTGCACTCAGAAATGTGCCTACATATTTGCTCTTCTAACACCCTTGCACTATTTGGGGGTGCGTAATACACTCCAAGCAATGTGGCTGTCCCTTTTTTATTTCTGAGCTCAACCTATATGGCCTCATTTGATGCTTCATTTAGTATCTCACAGCTGTAATTGTTTCTTTAACCAATAATGCTACACACCCACTTTTTTTTATCTCCTTCCTTATCTTGCCTCAAAACCCTATATCCAGGGATGTTGGGCTTTGTTTTTGGCTCTCCTTAAGCCAAGTTTCTGTTATAGCAATGATATCATGTTGCCATGTATCTATCTGTGCCCTCAGCTCATCGGCTTTATTTGCTATATTCCTTGCATTTAGACATACACCTTTTAACACTGCCAAATTCCTGTGCTGTGCACTTTTTAACCTGTGTTTCTTCTGTCTTTCGGAGCCACTCACTAATTCTCCATCTCCCATTTCCTGCTTTGAGTTTGCCCTCAGGTTCCCAACCTTAGCCAATCTAGTTTAAACCTGTAACTCCCCCTCCCCCCCCCCCCCCCCCCCCCGCCCCCCACCCACCCCCCCCCCCCCCCCCCCCCCCCCAGCCCACCAACAGCATGAGTAAATCTCCCTGCGAGGATATTCATCACAGTCCTGTTCAGGTGTAAACCGTCCTGTTTGTACAGATCCCATCTTCCCCTGACCAGTCCCAATGCCTTAGAAATGCTCTGAAGAAGTGTCAGGCAGACTCAGAATGATAATTCTGTTTCTCTCTCCACAGATGCTGTCAGGCCTGCGGAGCTTTTCCAGCATTTACTATTTCTATTTCAGATTTCCAGAATCCGCAGTATTTTACTTTTGTCTCAGAAAGCTGATGCCCTCCGTCCTACGCCAGCTTTCCAGCCATGTGTTCAACTGCTCCATTCTCCCTTTTGTATTCTCACTTGCATGTGGGACTGGGAGTAACCCTGAAATTGCTGCTTTAGAGGTCCTGCTTTTCAAACTACTTCCTAGATCCCTGAAATCTGCTTTCAGGACCTCATCCACTTTCCTATCTAAGTCTTTGGCACCAACATGGACCACGACCTCTGGCTGGTCACCCTCCCCCAGAAGAGGGTGTCCAGCAGCCACTCCATGACATCCTTGACCCTAGCACCAGGGACGCAACATACCATTCTGGAGCCACATCCACAGCCACAGAAACGCCTGCCAGTTCCCCTAACTAACGAATACTCCATCTGTTCTTCTCCTCTTCTTCCTCCCCTCCTGTACAGCAGAGCGACCTGTGGTGCCTCAAACCTGACTCAGACTGCACTCCCCCAAGGAACCTCACCAGTATCCAAAACAGCAAGTTGATTGGTGAGCAGGACCCCAGGGGACTCCTGCACTACCTGCCTCATTCTCTTGGGACTGCCTCGCAGCTACCCATTCTGTTCCTGTCACCAGGCTGTTAAGCTGCGGTGTGACCACCTCTCTGAACATGCTATCCAAGTAGCACTCAGCCTCGTGGATGTGCCACTCTGATCCCAGCTGCCACTCAAGCTCTGAAACCTAGAGCTCAAGGTACTGCAGCTGATGATATTTCCTGCACGTGTTCCTCTGATGTTCAGCTACTTGAAGACCCTCCCCAACAGCAGTGCCTCACCAACCAATGAACTTATGCTTCCCCTCCGATGTCACTCTTGGACGTTTTCAAAACTCAGCCCTCTCGTGCAGCCTTTCAACCCCTGGCCTCCTGCAGGCTGAGAAAAATAAGCAAAGAAAAAGAAAAGAGCCTGCCCCGCCCCCCCCACCTGGCCCCACCCCCGCACCCCTGTCCTGCCAAAGCCTCTAAGAAACTTAAAGCTTAAAATAATCAGTAAATTGAAATAAAATGCTGAATTGCAAGCAAGCAGTATTAGATTTGATAAAAGATTAAGCTTAATGTTTAAATTTTCACTCCCTTCTCACCAAACGCACAGCAATTCCACTCTGTATCAACACACTCCATGACAGGGCACTTAATATTTCTTATTTTTACCTCTGAGATTCAAATGAATCTCCTCCACATTTTTTATCTAAAAGTTAACCCATTGCCTATATTTAATTGCAATTTAGATATAACCTCAAATAACCGGTGTCAGAAATAAAGAAAATTAATTGTAACATTCCAGACATGTTGGTGCCTTAAACACAGTACAAACCATTTTACATTGAATATAACACCCTCACCGCCTTGTGTACCAACAGCGTTGCGAAATCAGAATATAACCTGGAAGCTAAAGAGAAAGAAAAGGCACTTGCATTTGTGTAACAAACTTCACAACCACCAAACATCTCAAACTGTTTTACAGAGAATTATGCACTTTTTGAAGTATAATCACTTGCAATGGAGGAAATTCGGCATCTAATGTGCAGTCACCAAACTATCACAAACAGCAATATGACAATGACCAGACAATGTGCTTTTGGTGATGCTGAATTCGGGGCAAGATATTGGTCAGGACCCCAGAGATAGCACCTCTTCTGTGATATAGTGCATTGGAATCTTTTTTGTCCACCTGAGCAGACAGATTGGGCCTCCGTTTAAAATCTCACCTGAAGACAGAATCTCTGACAGTGCAGCACTCCTTCAGTACTGTACTGGCGTGTCAATCTTGATTTTTGTGTTCAATACCTTGGAGTGGGACTTGAACCCAGAAATTCAGAGGCAGGTATGATGCCAACTGAGCCACAGCTGACACTAGCTGGCAGGCTAAGTTGATTTTTCTGGGAGTTGGTTATAAACTATTGGTAAAGTAAATGAATATTTTGTTGTTGTGCAGAAGGGAAATGAAGCATGTGAGTATAAGTAATATTGAACGATTTTTGCTTTTGGCTTATGAAGGGAATGCTATACTGATAAGCAAAGTTAGCTTTATTGATGTAGTTTCTTTGGTGTTTTGCTTGTTTTATATTATTATTTCAAAGTGAGCTTCGATTCCTCTTCACTGGAAAATTACCTTTTTTGTGTTCAATTTACTTAATTGAGAAGAGTTTTAAGGGGAGTTGCTGTTTTCTATAGGAGACATGATGGTATCATGATGTGTACTAATGATTTTTCCTTGTTATCAATTTCTGAATCCTTTGTCTGTTTATAAAGGAAAAAGTGTAAAGTTTATTTTTTTTGGCTGGAATTTTTTAAAAAATGTATCTGAGTATTCTTGCTTTTCAGTCTTTCTGGACTTGTGCCTCTGCTGTTGATCAGCACAAGCATTGGTTTGCCACTTTAATTATGAATTCACTCAGGTTGAAAGATGTCATCTAGTATTCCTATTTATTATCAGGAACTGTCACAGCCTCAGCTCATAGTTTGGCATGGGGAATGGTCATCATGTGCAGGGTCAGGATCAAACTTGCACCCTCCATTCCCTGACCTTGAGCATTAGTACTCCAGTACTTATCTCCAAACCAAACACAAGGACGAAGCATTCATAACAACATTGTAAGGGATTGTGTCTCTTTTTTTTAAGAAAATAACTGCTTCTCTTCAATCTGTAAACCAAATTTGTTTCTGAGGGAATATGTTTTCCTACTATTAGTAATAATGGTTAGATTTATATAATTGAGCAGCTAATGGTCTGTGCATGCTTCAAGAAAATCAACCTCTCCCAAAGCACCTTTAACAGAGAAAAATGTCCCAAGTACTTCACAGGAGCATTATCAAACAAAATTTGACATTGAGTCACATAAGGAAATATTAGGTAGGTGAACAAAGATTTTGTCAAAGAGGTAGTTTTTCATAAATGTCCTAAAGGAGGAGAGAGAGTTAACAAGACCAAGAAGTTTAGGAGATAATTTCAGTGATTAGGACCTATGCAACTGAGCTGTAAGTGGTGTGGTGAAAGAAATTGGGTTGCACAAGAGACATGAATGCAATGGTTCTTGGAGGGCGTAGGTCTTGAAGAAGTTACAGAGATAGGGAGAAGCGAGGCCATCCCATCTTCCATCTTCCACTCTGTGGTGGAATCCACTTCAGAATAAAACTGCTTGCTACAGTCCAAGACTTTTCTGGCTTTATTGGATGGTGATTCAAATCACATCGTCTCCCAGCCCAGAACTCCAGCTATCTTCAGCCTTTTCTAACTATCTTTAACCATCTCTAGCTACACAGCTATCTACAGTAACTCTAATATATCTTTTTTCCCTTTCATCTCCTTCCATTGCTCTCATACTTCTTTGAACTCAAACACTTCCAAATATAAGGTACTTCATATTTTCATCCTGTCTTGGTTTTGGGTTAATAAAAAATTAATATCCCCACTACTTGTTTACCTATGGAACTCTGGCAAGATGCAAACATTTTCTTGTTGCCTCTGACTCCCCTTTGATATTCAAACAAACTCTCAACTTATCTAAAAATGCAAATATTAGATCTAACCTATTTGCTTGTACCTCAAAATTAACACCTCTATCCTTTTCATGTTTTCAAACCACTGACTCCTATCAAACCCTTGGCCAGCTTAATTAAATCACACCCACACACACAGGCACCCATCTTTCTTTACAGAATAACACAATATTCCCTAAAAATATTTTAAAAAATCTATTGTCACACCTACCTCCTTAACAAAAACTAAACCATTATTATTGCAGAAAGGTGGTTTCATTTTGCAACACATTTCATATTCCTTACTACATTTAACTATACCAGCAAAACTAATACACCATAGTGTACATGCATTAACCATGAAAATATATCCAGTCTTTTGCGAAAAATAGAGATTTTCCAGCCCATTCTCCATTTGCCAATATCCAAGTTCTTTGGAATTTTAAACACTTGACAAGGCATCTGCAATCAAATTTTCTCATCCAATACACATCTATAATTTGTAAATTGAATAGCTGCAATAATAAACTCCACCGAAACAGTCTTCAGTTTTTGTTTGAAAACTTTTCCAGAAACTTCAAAGGATTGTGGTCAGTATATATAATTGTCTCTGAAGAATTGTTTGCAACATACACTTCAAAATGCTGCAAAGCTAACATCAAACTTAAGGTCTCTTTCTCCATAGCTGAATATTTCTTCTGGTGTATATTCAACTTCCGTGAGAAATATCCTGCTGGCTTCTCAATTTCTAATCCATCTTCCTGTAGCAAGACGGCACCAATACCAATATCACTGGCATCAATAGCCAGCTTAAACTGCTTTGTGTAATCAGGTGCTGATAGAATGGGAGCAGGAACAGAAGCAATTGTAGGCTATTCTTTGGCTATGACTGAATAGATAAGAATGAAACTAGGCAAGGACAGTACCACCCAACTGGACTTCAGCAAAGTGGCATCAATGCAGAATGGTGTGATGATGTGCTACAGACAGGTTAAGAATGATGAGGCTGTAGCACTCACAATCACATAGAATGTCATTTGTCATTTGCTAAGGGCTGTTTCAGTGCTGTGATGGGGTTGGAACCTGATTGGAGGGTTTCAAACATTGAGTCAACAATATGCTCAAAGAAATTGGAGTGTCACAGAGGAAAATGGTTGTGGTCAATCATCTCAGTTCTGGGACATCGCTGCAGGAGTTCCTCAGGCTAATGTTCATCCAGCTGCTTTACTAATTACATTCCTTCCATCGTAAGGTCAGAATTGGAGATGTTTGCTGATGATTGCACAATGTTCAGCACCATTCACAACACCTCAGATACTTAAACAGTTCATATCCACAAACAGCAAGACCTAGACAATATCCAGGCTTGGGCTGACAAGTGCCAAGAAACATTTGCACTGCACAAATGCCAGGCAATGGCTGGCTCCAACGGGAGAGAATCTAACCATCTCCCTTTGACATGCAATGACATTACCATCACTAAATCCCCCACGATCAACATCCTGGGGGGTGACATTGACCAGAAACTGAACTGGACGAGCCTTATAAATTATGTGGCTACAAGAGCAGGTCAGAGGCTGGGAATTTTGTAGTGAGTAACTCACCTCCTGACTCCCCAAAGCCTGTTCACCATTCCAATTGTGCTGAGGAATGCTTTCTATTTGCCTGGATAAGTGCAGCTCCAATAACACTCAAGAAGCTTGACAACAACTGGGTTAAAGTAGCCTGCTTGACTGACACCCCATGCACCACTTTAAACATTCACTCCCTCCACCACACCATGTCTGCAGTGTGTACCATCTACCAGAAACACTGCAGCAACTCACCAAGGCTCCTAAAACAGTACCTTCCAAACCCACGTCCTCTACCATCTTGAAAGAAAAGGGCAGCAGATAGATGGGAACATCACCATCTGCAAGTTTCCCTCAAAGCCACTCACCATCCTGACTTGGAAATATATCACTGTTCCTTTACTGTCACTGGGTCAAAATCCTGGAACTCGCTCCCTAACAGCACTGAGGGTGTACCTGCTTTCAGCAGGATTTCAGCAGTTCCACAAGATGGTCCACCACCATCTTCTCTAGGGCAATTATGGACAGGCAATAAGTGCTGGCCAGCAATGCCCACACCCCTTGAAAGAATATTAAAAAGTAAAGGAAGATCGGAGATGGGTCTGTAAGTTACAAGGGTATAGGGGCCATGGATTTATTTCTTTTGAGGTGGGTGTGATGATGGCAGATTTGAAGCGGAGGGGACAGTACGTGAAGAGGTGCACCATGAATAGTATCAGCTAACATAGAGGCCAGGAAGGGAAGTTGGCTGGTGAGCAATAAAATGGGAATAGATTCAAGTGAGCAACTAATGTGGCTCATGTCGAGATGGCATGAGAAAAAATGCAAGTTCACTGTTAACAAAGAGGGAATCCATGGGAGCTGTTTAACTTGATGAGGTGGAGATAAGGAGGGAAGCTGCAGAGGCAGCTGAGCAGATGGTATAAATCTTAGTGGCTAAGATGTTCAGGAGTGCTGAGGAGCTATCTAAATGCTGGAGTAATTTATGTTATTTGGAGAGTGAATAACTTTGGATTTTTCTGTTTCATATTGCACCTTCCATATAGGCTAGTATCATTGACCATTTTTATGTGAAATTGATCATTGTGGCTTGACCTCAAACTTATGCTTGTGAAATAGACTGCTACCTGTCATACCATGTTTGTGTGCTTTGCCTGAAGGCAGTTATTTGGCTCATTGTCTGCTGATGCTTCATCCTGAGTTCTTTTATTGGCAGTTTTTGTCAATAGTTGTTTGCCATTGTCTTCCACGCTCAGGGACAGGGTAAGGAGACAGGTCCCAGGTCTGCCTCAGCTGGAATGGGAATTAAATCCACGCTGTTGCCATTATTCTGAATCATTTGCTAGTCATTCAACCAAATGACCTAACTGGCGCTAGACTGCTAGGCAAGTGAATTTAGACTTGAGGAAGTGTTATAATGATAAGAGTGCCACAGATATTGGTTGTTCTGTGGTCAACTGCAGACAGATATGCATTTGTGTATATAGCATCATATCCTCTGTCTCCAAAGTATGCCAAGATTATTTTCATGTATAAGGAATTACGGTGACTTATTTAGATGAATGCAGCAGCTTATGTTTTATGTTTTATGTAAAACAGTTATGCTTTTTCATAATTTATTTTTTCTTGGGATATAAGTTTCACTGGCAAGGCTGGCATTTATTGCCCATTCCTCTTTGTCCTTCAGAGGGTGGTGGTGGGCTGCCTTCTTGAACTACAGCAGTCCATGTGGTATAGATATATCCACAGTGCTGTTGGGAGGGAATTCCGGGATTTTGACCCTCCAACAGTGAAGAAGCGTGATATATTTCAAAGTCAGGATTTTGAATTACTTGGTTGGGAATTTGCAGGCATGCAGGGAAGTAGTGTGTTGGTATTGTTGCTGGACTAATAATCCAAAGACCAAGGATAATGCTCTGGGGACCCGGGTACAAATCCCACCACAGCAGATGGTGAAATGATGAATTCAATAAAAATCTGGAATTAAAAGTCTAATGATGACCATGAAATCATTAGTGATTGTTGTAAAAAACCTAACTGGTTCACTAATGCCCTTACCTGGTCTGGCCAACATGTGGTTGAAGTGCCCTAACAAGCCACTCAGTTGTATCAAATAGCTAAAAAGCCTCAAAGGAAGCCTCACCTGGCATCTACCTAGGCACTGGAAATGACAATGACAAACTCAGCCCTATCAACACTGTAAAGTCCTCCTTACTACATCTGGGGGCTTGTGCCAAAATTGGGAGAGCTATCTCAGACAGATTAATCAAGCAACAGCCTGGCATCTTCATCCTCATGGAATCATATCTGACAAATAATGTCCCTGACACCATCATCACCATCCCTGTGTATGTCCTGCCCCACCATCAGGACAGACCCAGCAGATATAGCGGCATGGTGGTATACAGTCAGGAGGGAGTTGCCCTGGGAGGACTCAACATTGACTCTGGAGCCCATAAAGTCTCAGGGCACCAGGTCAAACATGGGCAAGGAAGCTTCCTACTGATTACCACGTACCGCCCACCCACAGCTGGTGAATCAATATCCCTCCATGTTGAACACCACTTGGAGGAAGCACTGAGGGTAACAAGGGCGCAGAACGTACTCTGGGTGGGGGACTTCAATGTCCATTACCAAGAGTGGCTCGGTAGCAGCACAACTGAGTGAGCTGGTCCAGTTCTGTGGCAGGTGGTGGGGAGGAAGAGCACACTTGACCTCAACTTGTCTGCCACAGATGCATCTGTCCATGACAGTATTGGTAGGAGTGACCACTGCATAGTCGTTGTGGAGACGAAGTCCCATCTTCACATTGTGAACACCCTCCATCATGTTGTGCGGCACTACCAACATGCTAAATTGGCAACCATGAGGTACTATGGATCATCATCAGCAGCAGAATTGTTACTCCACCACAGTCTGTAACCTCATGGTCCAGCATGTCCCCGACTTTATCATTACAGCCAAGCCAGGGGATCAACCCTGGTTCAATGAAGAGTGCAAGAGGGCATGCCAGGAGCAGCACCAGGCATACCTAAATGTGAGGTGTCAACCTGGTGAAGTTATAACACAGAACTACTTGTGTGCCAAACAGCATAAACAACAAGTGATAGACAGAGCTAAACGATTCCACAAACAATGCATTAGATATAAGCTCTGTAGTCGTGCCACATCCAGTCATGAATGTGGTGGACAATTAAACAACTCACTGGAGGAGCAGGATGCTCCATACATATCCCCATCCTCAGTGATGGGGGAGCACAGCACATCAGTGCAAAAGATAAGGCTAAAGCATTTCCTACAATCTTCAGTCAGAAATGCAGAGTGGATGATCCATCTCAGCCTCCTCTAGAGGTCCCCAGCATTACAGATGCCAATTGGATTCACTCCACCTGATATCGAGAAATGGTAAAGGAACTGGATACTGCAAAGGCTATGGGCCCTGACATTATTCCGGCAATAGTACTGAAGACTTGTGCTCCAGAATTTGTCACGCCCCTAGCCAAGCTGTTCCAGTACAACTACAACACTGGCATCCACTAGCAATGTGGAAAATTGTCCAGGTATGTCCTGTACACAAAAAGCAGGACAATCAACATGGCTAATTACCGCCCTATCAGGATACTCTTGTTCACCAGTAAAGTGATGGTAGACGTCATCAGCAGCACTATCAAGCAATATTTGCTTAGCAATAACCTGCTTAATGATGCCCAGCTTGGGTTCTGCCAGGGGCACTCAGCTCCTGACCTCATTACAGCCATGGTTCAAACATGGACAAAAGAGCTGAACTCCAGAGATGAGGTAAGAGTGACTGCCCTTGATATCAAGGCAGCATTTGAACGAGGTCAGTCATTTCAGCTCCAGAACATCACTGCAGGGGTTCCTCAGGGTAGTGCCCTTGGCCTAACCATCTTCAACTGCTTCATCAATAACTTTCCTTCCATCAGAAGTGGGGACATTCATTGATAATTGCACAATATTCAGCACCATTCGAAACTCCTTAAATGCTGAAGCAGTCCATGTCCAAATGGACATCCAGGCTTGGGCTGACAAGTGGCAAGTAATATTCATGCCACACAAGTGCCAGGCAGTGACCATCTCCAACAAGAGAGAATCTAACCATCACCCTTTGACATTCAATGGCATTACCATTGCTGAATCCCCACTATCGACATCTAGGGCGTTACCATTGACCAGAAACTGAACTGGACTAGCCATATAAATACTGTGGCTATAAGGGCAGCTCAGAGGATGGGAATTCTGTGGTGAGTAACCCAACTCCTGATACCCCAAAGCCTGTCCACCGTCTACAAGGCACAAGTCGGGAGTGCAATGGAATACTCTCCCCAGTTGCCTGGATGAGTGCAGCTCCCACAACATTGAATAAGCTTGACACCATTCAGGACAAAGCAGCCCACTTGATTGGCACCCCTTTCACAAACATTCACTCCCTCCACCACTGACGCACAGTGGCAGCAGTGTATACCATCTACAAGAAGCACTGCAGAAACTCACCAAGGCTCCTTAGATAGCACCTTCCAAACCCACGACCTCTACCATCTAGAAAGACAAGAGCAGCAGATATGTGGGTACGCCACCACCTGGAAGTTCCCCTCCAAGCCACTCAGCATCCTGACTTGGAAATACATCGCCATTTCTTCACTGTTGCTGGGTCAAAATCCTGGAACTCCCTCCCTAACATCGGTGTGGGTGTACCTACACCACATGGACTGCTGTGGTTCAAGAAGTCTGCTCACCACCATCTTCTCAAGGGCAACTAGGGTTGGGCAATAAATGCTGGCTGAGATAGTGAAGGCCACATCCCTTGAATGAACAAAAGAAACATGTATTGAATTCCCTTTTCCTTCCAGGCAGTAGAGGGTTTGTGTTTGGATGGTGCTGTCACAGGAGCCTTGGCAAGTTTCTGCAGTACATCTTATAGATCATATCTACTGCTACCACTGTACACCAGTGGTGAAGGGAGTGAATGTTTAAGGTGGTGGATGAGGTGCCAGTCAAGTGGGCTACTTTGTCTTGGATGGTGTCAAGAATTCTGATATTGTTTGAGCTGTATTCATTCAGGCAAGTGCAGAATACTGCATCACACTCATGACTTGTGCCTTGTAGATGGTGGGCAGGTTTTGAGGAATCAGGATTTGAATAACTCACTGCGGATTCCCAACCTGCACTTGTGGCAACAAGATTTATACGGCTGGTCAAGTTAAGTTCCTGCTCAATAATAATCCCTAGGATATTGATGGTGGTGAATTTAGTAATAGCAATTCTGTTGAATGTCAAGGGGAGGTAGTTAGATTCTATCTTGTCGGAGATGGTCATTGCTTGCCACTTGTATGGCAAGAATGGCACTTGCCACTTCTCATTCCAAGCCTGAATGCTATCCAGGTCTTGCTGCATGCAGGCATGGGATACTTCATAGTAACATAGAAAATAGAAGCAGGGGTAGGTTATTTGGCCCTTTGAGCTTGCTCCAACATTCAATATGATCATGACTGACCCTCCATCTCAACTCCCGCCTGTTGTGGTGAGGTGACTATTCTGCCAACTGAGCTGAGATGACATTATATGGCTGGAAGGAGTTTTCTGTATGGAGCTGATGCTCTCCATTTGTGATTCTGCAAGCTGCAGTCAGATTGCTCAGAAAGTGTCCCCATCTGAGATTGCTTGAGCTCAAGAATTCAGAACTTGAGGCAGAGTTGGAAACAATCTGACAGATTAGGTTGAGAGAGTAATTCCTGCAGCAAAATAAAACTTCAGAGCGTGGTTACCTTGTTCAGTGAAAAGGATCCAGCAGTGAAGTAGTATTGACAAGCCAGAGAAAGCAAAGGGAGGCAGGCTAGAACAGCGGCAACCCGAGCAAATTACTCTCTTTCAATAAATTTGAAGCATTGGCTTCTTGTGGGGAGGATAAGGGATTTGGATAGAGCCATCAAGTATATTACAATGGCACCAAAGTCATAAATGGTTTAAGATTAGAAATGTAAAATAGTAGTAATAGAACATACAATATGCTGACAGACACTATATATTACAATAAAAACAGAAAGTGCTGGAAAAACTCAGCAGGTCTGGCAGCATCTGTGGAGAGAGAAACAGGGTTAACGTTTCAAGTCCGTATGACTTGTCTTGAGAGCTGAAGAGAAGTAGAAATGTGATGGATTCTATACTGTTTAAGAGGGGGCAGAGCAGCTGAAGCAAAATAGAAGGTCAGGGATAGGTGGGAGCTCAGGAGAGAGTGACATGAGACAAAGGGAGTGTTAATGGTAGTGTTAAAGACTAAAGAAGGTGCTAATAGTGGCATAAAGGTAAGAGCAGAATACGTTAATAGCAGAACAAGGGACAGTGCTCTGTGAAAGCATAACTTAGAAAGTGACGGATGACCCTGTGGGTGGGGCGAGTGGGATGGAGTTGGGCTGACCCATAATGGCTCACTGTGGCTCTTCAGTGGATTGCACAGGAATCCCAGCTGCTCCTCCTTCTTGAGGATGCTGCTCCTCTCTCTGCCCAGCCAGGTCCCCCATTGCTCTCTTCTCCTCCCCCTCTGTTTTCTGTAAGCTATGAGGCAAAAAGCTAGGTCACCAGTCTCCATGATCCTGATGTACTCCTCCTGCAGGCAGAAAGAGAGAGATGCATGGGTTAGCTTCAGTGTACTAAAAACCTCTCTTGGCTAAGTCTGAAGCCCCTTAATGCATGCAGAGAGTGTTGGCCACCACTTGGATGGCTAGAGATTAGTGCGCTGCATGGCTACTCAAAACTCCACCCACTTCCTCCCCTCTCCACCTGACCAATTGGCAGCAGCTTCTCCCATTGGACTGCATGCTGTGCTCTCAGCTCAGGTGCAGGCATACTCCGAACCTGCACTACAAGACTGCACTGTTCGTTTGAACCATGGGGGAGACTGGTCCAAACCTGAATGAAAACATTGCAAGTGGCTGTGAGCGCCTCCACCAGTGACAACTCCATGGCCAGTTTCAGCAAGGAGATTGTACAACTCGTCCAGTCATCCAATTGTTCTGCAGCCCCCTCAAAATGCTTATTAATTTGCAGTCTACGCCCGAGGGGTGAAAGGTTCAGGAGCATTTGGTGGCACTTTCATGCCTCTGAATTGCTTGGGTAGGCACATACAACAGAGACCTGTCTCCAAACATGTCAATGTAGCAGTGTCTGAACTGTCTCAGCTGTAGAAGAATGCACACTTAATGCAAGGTTTCCCTAATGTGTGGTTGCTCCCCTCTCCCCACTGCATGTGCTTGTGCACTACCTTCAGACCATGCTGCTTTGTTCCCCCACCCTCGCCCCAACTGCAGTTCAGCCCTTGCCCAGCACTGCACTGTCAGCCAGCCTGGAAAAAGCGATTTTCCTGTGCCCTCGCCTGAATACGCAGCAACTCTTCCTTGAAGTTGAATGGGCGACCTCACGAGCGCTGTGCAATGTTAGTGTGCACTCATATCTGAGCCCCCCTCGAAGTTCAGCTCACCAGGTGCACGCCTTTTAAAAGCTGTTCTGAAACACGTTGACGTGCGCCCAGATGACCCAGTGTGGGGGGATGATTCCGGCTGGTAGGCAAATGCTTTGAAATTAGGTTCTTGACGTTCGAGGGCGGAAATGGCGGCCTGGCATTGACGGGACAGGTGAACCATTGCAAACGGGGTTTCATGACAGCATAGAACCCATTTTTTGGCCTTCTCGCCATATTGTCCGTTCGTGCCCGCCATGACACCTGACGCCAACTGGGGCGGAAAATTCCAGCCATATGGCAGGACTTTCCACACCCGCCCGCTGCTGGGATCTTCCGGTCCTGCCGCAAGTCAATGGACTTCTGAATGGGGTGCCACCTCATCTGTGGCCAATCCTGCCCATGATGGGGCCGGAAAATCCCGACAATAGTCTTAAAATTAATTTTATCCTTCAATGTTGCAGATTTCATTAAAACGTAGCAAGTTTACGTTATCGAGCTTTATGGTTTACTCTGCACAATAATCAATGGAATCGATTGGATCCAACTGCCCTCTCCTATTCTTAATTTATATTTTCTGCCATTTCTTGTGAATTCTTCCATCTCATGCAATGCAAATCAGCCGCTTGACAAATTGTTGCCGTTGGCATCCTTTTATCTATGAAAGATGATGGACAGGCAGCAAATGATCCCTTTCAGATCCGGTGCCTTCATATGACACACCTTTGTTGATGGCTGAAGACACCAATCCTCAAGAGGCAGATTCTGCCACAAGTCTGCACACGAAGCTTCCAAGTGGCATTGTAAATTATTGTTTCCAGTGCTGGCATCTGTTGCCAAGCTGCTATAGCCACTGGTTACCATAATGGTACATGCCAGCTCACAGGAGTTGTTGCCATTTTCCCCTTGTTATCGGCCAGTGACTCCCAGGTGCTATAATGTTCATGTCACACTTGCAAACACCCTTGAAGTGAAGCTTTGGGCATCCCACAGTTGACTGTCTAGTTCCAGCTACCTCGCCATAGAGATTCTTGGGTATGTGACTGTCTTCCATCCTGCAGATGTGTCTGAATGCTAACAAACTTGAGGGCACAGCCATACAACGAGGTGCCGAGCACAGGGGCCTTATAAACCATTAGTTTGGTCCTAAAGATCAGCTTGATGTTATTCCAACCTGCCTGTGATGATGGTCATCTAAAAACCATATATAAAGGCATCAAGAGGGTGCTTGGTCCTACCGTCACCCCCTGAAGTTGGAAGGTGGTGAAGTACTCACTGAGATGTAACAGATTTAAACAGATGTCCCGTTGGACTGAACACTACTGTGAGTTGGATTCCTGTGAGATGGACATCTCCCAGTCCATGCTTGAACACTCTCACAGCTTCCTGTCATGGATGAGTTATATGAGGAACGTTCATCACTTGAACTCAAGAAGACCATAGACTGTTTTACAAACAGAAAGGCAGCTAGCTAGGATGGAATCCCAGCTGAATTACTCAAGCATGCAAAGCCCCATCTTTTGTCATACCTTTAAGGTCTTCTCCTTCCCTACTGGAAAGTAGGCTCTGTTCCACAGGAGATGCGTGATGCAAAAATCACACTACACAGGAACAACGGTGACAGAGTGCAACAGCTAAAGGGACATCTCACTCCTTAACATCACAGGGAAGGCCTTAGTTAGGGTCATATTAAAATACTCCATCTACTTGCAGACAGAGTGTAGCCGGAAGCATAGTGCCATAAAATCTACTATAGACATGCAATTCTCCATGCACCAGCTACAACAGCAGTGCAGGGAACAGGGCATACCTCTACTTTACTTTCTTAGATCTCGCTAAGGCTACAACGAATGTGCAACATGCATCGCATACACTGTGTCACAAACTGCGCAAGCAGCACAAGCTATACAAGTGCAACTATCTATCGTACAACATAAACTCTTCTAAGGCAGCATGAGCCATGTTACTCGAACAATGCAATACACACCATGAGCTGTGTCAAAAAAGCAGAACCCACAAAACGTGAATTTTGCAATATAAATAGTATAATGCTCATGGTCAGCCGCAAAGCACAAGGTGCCCAAAATAAGGTAGAGATATTGTTAAAATTACACAAGACAAGCCAGGCAACAAAAATCATGAATAAAGTAACATGACACCTACAGCAGCCACCATGAACCTCACTGTGCAAAGTACACAGTACTCAAAACAAAAACAGAATTACCTGGAAAAACTCAGCAGGTCTGGCAGCATCGGCAGAGAAGAAAAGAGTTGACGTTTCGAGTCCTCATGACCCTTCGACAGAACTTGCGTTCGAGTCCAAGAAAGAGTTGAAATATAAGCTGGTTTAATGTGTGTGTGTGGGGGGCGGAGAGATAGAGAGACAAAGAGGTGGAGGGGGGGGTGGGGGGGTGTGGTTGTAGGGACAAACAAGCAGTGATAGAAGCAGATCATCAATAGTACTCAATATTTTCTTACCAAAAGAGGGACATTTTCATTGCTCAGAATTGTGACTCTTTACAGTAGCTTACTGAATACCACTGTCCTAAATTGCTTTCATAGCATTGTCTATTTTACATAATTGGAGAGAAGCTCACATTGTTAACGTAGACGAGGATGTTAAATATTCTCACCACAGAGGCATTTCCTCAGATCTACATACTGAATAGCGAATTGCCATTTTGAAGAGGGAAGAAAGACAGTCAGAGTTAAAGGGGCTCATCAAATTCAGCTTGAGATGCAAAAGAATTGCATTGGAAATATGTGAATAGTTCTAAGAGCGATGTCAGTAGTAAACTGAAAGTAGAATACCACACTTGGGTGATTACTTTTTTCAATTTCAATTAGCGTCCGCAAGCTAAGCTGGTGAGCTATAGAGCTATAGTCTGTGATCAAATCATATTCACAAAAATCAGGGCAGTTGCCAGTTTTCCTTCACAGAAGAGATGGAATTGAGAATGAGTTGTGAAAATGATGCTTTGCGATGTCAATCTGGTGGAAATAATGGTTTCATTTCACTTTGTTTGATAAAATCACTGGTCGGAATTAGCTCCTTTGTCAGGTATTCTATCATAGTGAAAATCACATGCCCTGTTAGCTTCAATAATAAACATATTGAATTGACGAAAGCTTGGCTACTGTAAAAAAGTATAATCCGTAATTGAATAAGAACTTAAAAAAATTCTGCTGATTGATCTGAAAAGTAGGATAAACTTTCAAGGACCTTTACCTTTTACAGTGTAGTCCAAATTGTCCATTAGAATGTTCCAAAGAAAATGAAGAATCAAGTCATACTGAATTATTTGAACACTACTCAGGGTATCTCTTTAAATTCTTTCACAGGATGTGGGCACATTTGGTTAGGCCAGCATTTGTTGCTCATCCCTGATTGCCCTTGAGAAAATGGTGGTGAGCTGCTTTCTTGAGCCACTGCATTATACGTGGTGTTGGTACACCCACAGTGCTACTAGGAAGGGAATTCCAGAATTTTGACCCAGCGACAGTGAAGGAATGGCAATATAATTCCAAGTCAAATGGTGTGTGGCTTGGAGGGGGACTTGCAGGTGGTGGTATTTCCACACATCTGCTGCCCTTGTCCTTCTAGGTGGTAGAGCTCGTGGGTTTGGAAGGTACAGTCTGGAAGGAGGCTTGGTACATGCATCTTGTAGATAGTAAATATTGCTACCACTGTGTATCTGTGGAGGGAGTGAATGTTTAAAGTGGTGGGTGGGGTGCCAATCAAGCGGACTCAGCACTTCTGGCTGAAGATGATTGCAAATGCTTCAGCCTTGTTACTGATGTGCTTGGCTCCCCCATCATTAAGGATGGGGGTATTTGTGGAGCCTCCTCTTCCAGATAGTTGTTTAATTGTCCACCACCATTCACAACTGGAAGAGGATGGCAGAGCTTAGATCTGATCAGTTGGTTGTGGTGTCAGTTAGCTCTGTCTATTGCATGCTGGTTCCACTGTCTGGCATATAAGTGGTCCTGTGTTGTAGCTTCAACTGGTTGACACTTCATTTTTAGGTATGCCTGCTCCTGATATGCTTTTCTGCACTCTTCATTCAACCAGGATTGATCCCTCGGCTTGATGGTAATGGTAGAGTGAGGGATATGCCAGAACATCAGGTTATAGTTTGTGCTTGGATACAATTCTGCTGCTGCTGATGGCCCACAGTTCCTTATCGATGTCCAGTTTTGAGTTGCTAGCTCTGTTTTAAATCTATCCCATTTAACACAGTGGTAATGCCACACAACGTGATGGAGGGTACCATCAATGTGAAGATGGGATTTTGTCTTCACAAGGATTGTGCGGTGGTCACTCCTACCAATACTGTCATGGACAGATGCATCTGTGACAGTTAGGTTGGTGATATTGTTGTGCAACGGTATAATTGAAATAAAAATTCAATGTTTAAAACTTAGAACACATCCTTATGATAAGGAGGGAGAGACCAAAAATATTTTTATAGGGTCTAAGCTTAGAAACATGCCTCGTTTACTCTAATTGGCGTATCCAGCCTTCTTCTGTCAAAACAGTAACTGCTTTAACTGCATTTGAGAAATTAACACATCAATAATTTCACTTTCATTTCATTTTAACTAATTTAATTGGTACAGATATCTCAACAATGTATACATGACATTCCTGTCTTAGAGACAGGTACTTTGCAAATGACAATGCCCAATTCTTATCAGATCTGGACTAACAGATGGAAGTTATTCAAATCCTTGGGAGTAATGCCAGCAGTTGCGAATTGGAGCTTCTTATACTTTTTTACAGGCAGTTCAAGATCTTCAGAGCTTCAGTTATTCCTGAAGGTTCAGGAAAGAGAAAGAGAAGTTTGACTATGTGGGGAGAAGGAAGAAAGAGAGGCCACACAGATATGTAACATGGAACTTAACATTCTTGCATTAACAGCCTGGAATCCCTCAGTGCTTTAACAATTTTGTTTAAATCTCTGTGAAGAGTACTTTGTACTGAACAAACATATTGTTGCCATAATAGCTGATTATTTGTTGTTAGGCAATAATCACCCATTCCACGACTGAAATTTTTGCAACTGAAGTTCACAACAATTCAGTTAATGACCTTGGAACCGGATAGGAGTGTTGCCCTAACCAACCTTTGGTAACTTACAAATAGCATTAACTTCTGAAAGATTCAACATTTTCTGACTGTGCAATGTTTGGACAGAATGGGGACATCATTTTTCTTGAGTGAGGAATAAGTCAAAACACTGAAAGAAAAATCATACAGTTCTATCATCTCTCCCTGAGGTGCAGAGAGCACAGACTGTCGTAATGTCACAAACTGTTCCATCCTGTTGGTAGAAGGTGGTAATTGTGAACAGTCAGAGATTTAAGTGCCTTTATCTTCTGTTTAAGATCAGCAGTGAGGGCCATCCATAAGCTGATATAAGCTTCTGGTGAGAATTGATTTCTGAGGAGAAAAATAAAATCCCACTTACTGATTGGCGCTCCTCATTGTCTGCTTCATTCTTATTAACTACCTAGCCAGAGTTCCTCACAGTATCAATGTTACTCCCATGGCCAGGCCCTCTCATCATCATAGTTCTTCACTACCCTGCTGCTGCCTTACCTCCCCAACTCATTTTGCATTATTCATTGTTGGTTCCTGTCATTGTCCCTCTTTCTGATGCCAAACTTAGTTAAAGTCCATCACTGTTAAGTCCTCTGGGTCACAGTCCCATAACACTGTTACAGTTCCATTCACTAGATTTAATTGAGAAACTGAATCAAATTCTAAAATAATCATTGTCTTTGCTTATTTTTCCAATTAGTTTGGGCAATATTAAACCAACTGTTTACAGAAAGTCAGTGTGAAGCGGTGTGTACTAAGATATCTTGGGTCACACAATTTCATGTCATTGTTATATATTTTGGGCCTACCTATTGTATTGACATACTTCAGTTTCACAGCTTTTATCATTAGTATTACTTCATAATTGAAAAACTTTATATTAAGTTAATTTCTAATATCCACTACTCTGTCATTTTGTGATGGTTTTGACAGAGTCAGTGAGGTGTGAGGCAGTCAGAAGAATGAACTGTTTGTCTAATTCTTTCATTTCACTACTCACCAATTCAATTCTTGTAATCTGTCTGACATTTGTCAGTCTCCCGGTGATCCATGGCCCAATGCACTAATGTTCAATGCTGCCTTCAGTTCCCAATGCAAAATAAAGATTGCGGGTGAGAAATTGAGCTCGTTAGCACTGATTTTTTTGGGGTGATATGAGTCACCTTAGAAGTTCAAAATATCATCCATGGCAGGCACACACACACATGCAGGGCAAATTACACCGGATGCCATATTGGTACATGTGTTTGCATGCATGCAGTGAAGGCCTGCTGGAAGTACGGAGAGCAGGCACATTACTACATTACATGTTGACTTGATGCAAGCAATGCCATTTTGGAGCTCAATGCTCCAGTAAATGCCATCTATTTACCACACAGAACTGAACACATGCTCAGCAGCAGGACAAAACATGGACAATACAGCTGAATCCCAGAGGTGGGGCGGGAGTAACTGCCCTTGACATCAAGGCAGCATTTGACTGAGGCCGGGATTTTCCATGCCCGGTGGCATTGGGTGCATTCAGTGGTGTGAGCGGACAATATTGGGGGGAGACCAAAAATAGTTTTCACAACATCATAAAACCAGTTTGCGATTGCCCGCTCAGCCTGTCGATGGCGGCCCATGTTCTCCACCACCGGATGTTGGGAACCTCATTGTAATACATCGCATCTCATTATAAGGCAAGATCACTGGACTCATCCCTCCCCTCCCCACCCCCCCACCCCCCCCCCCCCCCCCCCCCCACCCCCCACCACCACCCCATTGGCTCATCCGTCCACATCGGAGGGAAAACATGCCGAGATATTTTTCACAACAGCATATATAAGGCGTGCACTTGGTGGGCTGCACTTCCCTCGGGACTTCAAGGTTTGTTTGCCTACCTTGCTTCGGTCAGCACTCGCAATCATCAGCGCCAGGCTTCACAGACAGCACCACATCGCTTTTAGGGGGGGGCTCACGGGTGGGTCTCTACCTACCAGATCAGACATTTGTGGGTGGCTTTTCAAAGGCTGCTGGGCTAGGGCTTGCTTGGGAAAGGGGGAGAATTAGCCTAAAGCAAGGGAAGAGGCTGCAGGACGAGGGCTGTACCGGGGAAGGGGGGTGTGTGTGTGTTGATCTGTGCAAATGGCCTCAAGATGGTAAGGGTGGAGGAAGCAGTCTCCAGAGGTGATGAGGCCAGATGGAGATGTTAGGTTGTGTGAAAGGGTAAGTGGTGATGCCCCTTGAGCTGGCAGTGAGTGAGATGCCAGTGAACGTGATATGAGCTTGAGTGTGTGAGTTTAGAGTGATGAGATGGTCACCTTACCCTGGTGGCATGGATGAGATCATTCATCCTCTATCTGCATTGGATGACCAACCTCTTCTGTGCAGCATTGGCGCTGATCGCCACTGCCATCACCTACCAAGCTGGAGTGGTAATGATGCTGCCCCTCCTCCGGCCAGACCCTGGGGTAGAGGACATCAGAGTGGGTCTCCACGGCATCCAAAAGATGCTCGAGGGCAGCAGTCTTCTTGCCTTTTGGGGCTGTGCTTTCTTTGCAGCATTCTGGGCTGTGAGCACTGAGCGTGGCTGTACTTTAAATGTGGTGCCTGGCGTGATGAAGTGGCGAGGTGACAGCGAGGCAGACGAATCAGCGTGTATCCCGGGAATGCATAATTAATGCGGCAGGTTTGGGATAATATGATGTGAGAAGCCGCCACTGCGGCCGGCGGGTAAAGCGTTGCTTTTCCTGTCCTCTACTCCACTTAGTACAATCTGGGGTGATTCCACCCTGAGTGTGGCATCAAGGAGCCCTAGCAAAACTGGAGTCAATGGGAATCAGAGGGAAACCTCTTCACTGATTGGAGCCATACATAGCACAAAGAAAGATGGTTGTGGTTGTTGGAGGTCAGTCATGTCAGCTCCAGGACATCACTGCAGGAGTTCCTCAGGGTAGTGTTCGAGGGCCAACCATCTTCAGCTGCTTCATCAATGACCTTCCTTCCATCATAAGGTCAGAAGTGGAGATGTCCGCTGATGATTGTACAATGTTCAGCACCATTCATGACTCCTCATATACTGAAGCAGTCCATGTTCAAATGCAGCAAGACCTGGACAAGATCCAGGCTTGTGCTGACAAGTGGCAAGTAATATTCACATCACACAAGTGGCAGGCAAAGACCATCTCCAATAAGAGAGAATCTAACCATCACACCTTGACACTCAATGGCATTACCATCGCTGAGTCCCCACTATCAACATCTTGGGGGTTACCATTGACAAGAAACTGAACTGGACTAGCCGTATAAATTCTGTGGCTACAAGAGCTAGTCAGAGGCTAGGAACTCACCTCTTGACTCCCCAAAGCCTGTCCACCATCTACAAGGCACAAGTCATGAGTGTGATGGAATACTCCCCACTTGCCTGGATGAGTGCAGCTCCCACAACACCCAAGAAGCTCAACATCATCCAGTGAAAAGTAGCACACTTGATTGGCACTGCTTCCACAAACATTCACTCCCTCCACCACCGATGAGCAGTGCCAGCAGTGTGTATCATCTACAAGATGCACTGCAGGAACTCGCCAAGCCTCCTTTGATAGCACCTTCCAAACCCACAACCACTACATCTAGAAGAACAAGGGCAGCAGATAGGTGGGAGCACCACCACCTGCAAGTTCCCCTCCAAACCACTCACATGGAAATATATCATTGTTCCTTCACTGTTGCTGGATCAAAATCCTGGAACTCACTCCCTAACAGCACTGTGGGTTACCTACAATACAGGGACTGCAGCAGTTCAAGAAGCCAGCTCACCGCTACCTTCTCAAGGGCAATGAGGAATGGGAAATAAATGCTGGCATAGCCAGTGACGCCCACATCCCATAAATGAATGAAAAAAAAGTCTTCCACATTATCCATCATCCACTAACATTTAAATTAGTTGATGGTTAATGTCTTATTGATGCTGCTACAATTCCACAAATGTTCAGTGCTTTCTATAGTTGTTTCATTTGGCAAAAGTCTAAGAGAGTGGGCTGTACGGTGCAAAAGGACTTTTTGCTGACTTCAAGACTTCTTCACAAACTAGTTACTCATAGCCATATTGGTGCATTTGTGGGATTTCCCATTGGGAGAAAGCAAGACAAGAATAAACAGAGGTCTCACAGAGTAGGACAAGCTTCAGGAAGAGGGAGGAAAAGGCGAGAGGGAAGGGCACTCAGGAGGAGGCCATATCCACCCAGGGTGTTCAGAGAAAAATTATCCTAGCTGAACCATGATGAGAAACAATGTGGGAAACGTTTGAGTGTCAGTAACAGCAACCTCACTGAAATCTGCTACATGTTGCAGCCCAATCTCTATCCTTAGTGTAGAATAAGGATAGCATTACCAGTGGCTATAGAGGTGACCATGGCAATGAATGTTTGTGTGCCTGGCTCCCTTCGGGCTGGTTCTGGAGATATCTACAACATATTGCAGTTCACTGTCCACTGTTGTGTGAGGATGGTCACTGAGGTCACTACATTCAAAAAGAGCTAACTATATTTAATTTTCTCTTTCCAAAGAAAAGCAGGCAGATAAAACTCTTAAGAAGAGCCATACAGACTCAAAACGTTAACTCTGGTTTTTCTCTCCACAGATGCTGTTTGGCCTGCTGAGCTTTTCCAGCATTTTCTGCTTTTGTTTCAGATTTCCAGCAACCGCAGTGTTCTGCTTTTATCTTAGATCAAGCATTTGGATTTGTTAGGGATTCCCTATGGTGCAGGATGCCATTGACTTACATGGACATTACTTTGCCAGTGCGGCATGCCAATTCTTCAGTGTACCTGAACTGAAGCACAGCATTTAACTGGTGTGTTACCATAAGCAGTGAATCACGCAAGTGAATGTTTGGCAGCAGCCATGGTGCCTCATTCTGCAGCAGTCCGTTGTGCCAGCTGCATTTAAGCCACCATGGCAAATCAAAGGCTGGTGTCTAGGCGACAAGAGCTTTCCTCTGATGACATGTCTGATGCACCGTTACAGAACCCATGTGCATATGTGCAGCAGGCATACAATGAAAGACATGCTGCCACATACAAACTAGAAGCAGGAGTAAGCCACTCGGCCCTTTAAGCCTGTTCCACCGTTCAATAAGATCATGGCTGCTCTGATGGTAACCTCCCGCTTACCCCTGGTAACCCTTCACTTCCTTGTTTATCAAGAATTTATCCACATCTGCCTTAAAAATATTCAAAGACCCTGCTTCCATTGCCTTTTGATGAAGGGAGTTCCAAAGACTCACTACCCTCAGAGAAAAAATTTCTTCTTACCTTCTTAAATAGGCAGCCCCTTATTTTTAAACCATGACCCCTAGTTCTAGATTCTCCAACAAGAGGAAACGTCCTTTTCACAACCACCTTGTCAAGACCCCTCAGGATCTTATATGCTTCAATCAAGTCGCCTCTGACTCTTCTAAACTCCAGCGGATCCAAGCCTAGCCTGTCAAATCTTTCCTCATAAGACAACCTGCTCATTGCTGGTGTCAGTTTAGTAAACCACAAAAAGTGAAAAAGCAGACCATCAGCACCCTGAAACAATGCTTCACCTGCCTGCACCCTCCCTGGAGGTGCCCTGTAGAACTTGGTAGAGCAGGTATCGAGATTCATTGTGGTCAACGGCATGCTGCACACCTCACCTCATGGGGGTTCAGCCTTTGCCATCAGCTATATGGCAAATAACTGAGGGGCAAGATTATGGAGAGGAGGAAGAGGAAGGAAGGAGACAACCTAGACAAGCCCTTTCTTCCCTAGCTGTCTATGAAGAACTTATCCGAGTGCGATACCAGTGGCTGTCACTCACCATCACAGCATCCACCTGGCCACAATGCAAAATTAAAAGCCACCGCAAAATAAACATTTCAAACCAAATTCATGACATATTGCATACAAACATCATCGAATCACCCTTGGGATTCCCTTAGTGCATGTCTTCATTGTGCCTCTGCCTGTGCTACACAGTGCCACATCAGTGTCTACAGTATGGTTGGGGGAAGGCTTTTGACCTTCAGTGGAGGAGACTGCAAATGGAGAATGATCTTGAGCAGCTCTTGACCTAGAAGGCCCGACTGTGGTCTGCATCATATTGGCATGGGCAATGACAGTCTGGACTGGCTTCCAGGCAACGAGTGCACTGGGGGAGTGGCAGTAGTGGGCAGGCAAATGTTGTCTTCCTGAGAAAGAAGAGCAGGTTTGTGCTCCATGAAATCACCATCATTCCACTGGGGTAGTGCCTCATAAATTATAGTAACCTACTGGAGGACAGATTGCAGGACTGCTCTGACACCCAACAAACCTCTTTGCTCTGTGCACAGTCCTGTACCAAGTTGGTGCTGGATGTGTCCCTGTTCATTGACATTGACTGCAGGTTTTCTGGCAGACTTCCAATGCACCATTTTGTTGTGTTTACCCCATTAGTGTTTTTCTATAGGCTGCTCCATTGAAATCTTCATCTGAGCACCCTGTAGTGGAACTCTGGTGAGGTGGTACCCATACCCTGGCTGCAGCCTACCAGTGTCTTACTATATGCAGATCCCTCCTTTAATCTATCCTCTAAGATACATGCAATGTCAGTGTCTGGGCTGGTGGCTGCGAGTGTGAAATCAGATGCTGTCTCTTCACTCTTGCTCTCTTCTTGGCGTTCCTTTACTGCCTGGCCAGGTTGCATCCCATGGCTGCCCTAAAGGAAATAGTTAATAGTTAGTTGTTAAATAGTTAAATAGTTAAAATGCTAGTGCTATGTGCAACCTGTGAATTATGCGTGCAGAGCTTGCACAGTGCTAAGTCTCTAAGGGTACGGTAAAGCATATGAATTTTAGCTATGAGGTCTGATTGATAGAGGTTGTTGCTCGGTGAGTGATGGGAGTGTGGTGATTTGAGCAGTGGCTGCTCCTGATGCACCATGTAATTTGAAGATGTTCTCACTGACCTTGACCACTTGTGAGACAATTTCTTGTGGCAACTGCTTCCAAGTCCTCTGGGCTTCACTCACGGCTTTGAACTCCATGACTATCTACTCCCGCTGACGCTGTATCTGGAGGATCTCCTTCCCCCCTGCAGATACAGGGTATCTGTGCTCCTTTCCCCCTCATTTAGTAAGACCTTCAGTGCAGTATCTGAAAACCTTGAAGTCTGCTCTCTCCATTGTCGTGCCATTCCTCTCTGCTTCCCAGGTCAGATTCCTCTCAACCATGATTTCCACCACCTGCTCCAGCCACCATGCACTTTGTCTTTGAAGCCCATTGACTCTATGCCGGCTATCTGTGGAGCAATCCATTCAGTCCCATTTCTCATGCTCTATCCCCATAGCACTGCAAGCTTATTTCCTTTAAGCGCCCATCCCATTGCCTTTTGAAATCATTGATCATTGTGTCCAACACATTCGTGAGTACTCACAGAATGAAAAAGTTCTTCCGCACATTCCCCTACATCTTTTGCCCAAAACCTTAAATTTGTGTCCCCTAGTCCTTGTACAATCCAACAGGCTAGCTTTAAGCATTGCAGGCTTTAAGTGAAACAACCACTCACAATGTTAGCCTCCTGCTGATGCATCCAGATCGTTAACTGCGTGGTTCGTACTAACTGGAGATCATTCGTGTGAGCGTGTAGCTCAAAGTTGTGGTGCTGCATCCATTAGAATCAAAAGGTTAATTGTGCATCACGATCCCCTTGTCTATTTTTAGGGTCTATTCAATTTAACCGGCCAGGGAATGTGTGCGACCCTCACCTCCTGTTGAATTAAGCCTTTTCCTGAAGCTTGGGCAATCTCTCTTATCTTGAAAAGCAGATGAATGTTATTGATGACATTGTATTGGTTTATGTAATTGCCAAGAATTCCAATTCTCCTATTTCATAGAATCCAAGCTCTATTAGTACAGTTGGAGCAAATCGAACATTAACATATAGCCCACAACAGCGGGGAAATAATTTGGAGTGCATTTCCTTCTTGAACAATACAAGGATGAATTTTTCCTGCACAGTTTAAGGTGCAAATTATTATCGATATTTTATGGATCCCAGAAACTGACAAAGCTCTTGGAATTTATTTTCTTTGAGTCACTTTTGTGCTAATTAAGTTGATAGATTTCAGTGCAAAGTGGAACGTTTCTCTACTTTTGAATGCAGTATACAAAGGTCAAATAGTCCCTGTTTAAGCATAGTACCAATTAGCTGCAAGGTTAATGGCCCTGGCTTTATTTCTTAGAGGGCATTTGGAGCGATATTGGTTTTCAGCGTGGTATGAAACAGGCGACAACCAATTGGCAGCTTGTTTTGCATCCCACCGTGTTTTCTTTTCTGTTGAAGTCAATCCAAAAGAAAATTGGGGAGCATGTAAAGTTGGCTGCCAATTCTGCCCATTCTGTACTATAGCCCCGTTTCTGCTACTGCCCAAGACTAATTTCATTATGCTGACTCCTTTCCACTGTGTAACGATTCCTTTTCTTTCACAAACTGTCTTTTTTCCCTCCTTGAGTTAGACTATCAACATAATGCCAATCAATGCTGAATTATGCAAGTTTTGTACTTGTTTATGGGAGGTTTTGAACCCACTTAGAAATAGTTTAAGATAATTTATGCTCATTTTACATGGGACCCTTGAAGTTGGAGGAAGAGAAAGAGAGAACTATTGGGCTGAATCTTCCGGTTGTCATGCGGGGATGGGCCCAATATGCCAACGCGATGTCGGATGTGCGTCCCAACGTCATCGCGATATTTTGTTCGGCTGGCGTGCGCCGGAGTCGGCTGCATGCCCACCAAAATGTCAACGGCCTATTAGGGCCATTAAGAAAGTAATTAAAGTAGATAAGAATGCTGCCCGTCCAACCTTAAGGTTGGCGGGCAGGCGAAGAGCCCAGGCGGCCTTCTCACCTTTCAGGAAACCTCATCCACGGGTGGGATGAGGTTTCCTGAAACTTTTATAAAATCAATAAATTAATTTTCCCACCTTTACAAACATGTCCCAACTCATGTGACACTGTCTCATGAGGGGATATGTCTAAGTAAATGTTCACATCATTTATTAAACTCTTTTATTATCTACTCAATTTCTCCGAGGCCGCTTCATGCCTCGGGGAGATTCCTGCACTCTTTCGCATGCATACGCGAAAGAAGGCATGCCCCGATTCTCCCTCCTTCCCCTGCCCACACACATAGCGCTGAGCGCTACTGGCCGTGCGTTATGCTGGAAAGACACATCTGCTTAAAATGGTGGCGCGCAGCCGATCATGGGTGGCTTTTGGCTCCACACCTGTCCCCGCCCGCCTTGGGAAAAATCCTGGCCATTAACTTTCATCCCATCACTTTGGGTTGGATTGAACCCTTGTTCTTGAGTCGAAAAGACAACATTAAAGCCTGTTATTCCAACTAGTCTTCAATAGTTTGCAACTCGCATCTACAATCGCATGTTACTAAGTGTGCCCCTAATGTGTAACTGAACCATACAGCTGAGGTAAGTCCCAGGTTCAGTCTCTAGTCTGTGCTGAGTTGGGAATAGAAAAAAAAATGAGGAAAGAAATTTTATTAGTTTTGCGTGGCTACATCTTTAATAATTCATACAGGTATCTTCAGTCATTAATTATAGATTAAGCAAAAGGCTCTCCAAATATCCAATGCAATTGAAAAGAAATCAATTGGAAGGATGGATCATCAAGATGGGCTTAGACGTTCCATCGGATCCAGCCAACCTCCTCTGACTCAATCGATTCATATTAAGTTAAAACAAGGACACAGAATGCTGAAACCTACTTAAGACAGAGCACAAAAGTCATTTTCTCCAATTGTACTGTTCCCCATATATATCAAGTACATAAATTTCAATCAGGATGCAAACTCAGTATTTTCTTCTTGTGCTGAAATGTTTTGATGCGATGTGCTACTAAATATATGATTAGTACAAATGATACAGCAACATTGCAAGGAATACGTAACATGAAGGACGTGGGATTATATCAAATCATTTAATAGATTTTATGGTAATCTCTTAGCAATGAGAAGCTCTGCAATCTCTCATTTAAATAATATGCTTCTTTATTCTTCCTGCCAAAATGGATAATTTCACATTTTCCCACATTATACTCCATTCGTCAGATCTTTGCCCACTCACTTAATCTATCTATATCACTTAGTGGTCTCCTCATGTCTTCTTTAAAACTTACTTTCCTACCTATCTTTGTGTTATCAGCAAATTTAGCAGCCCTACCTACGGTCCCTTCATTCAAGTCATTTATATAAGTGACTAAAAGAAGTGATATCAAGTTCCCTGGGCATCATTATGTTTTTAAGGGTATTTATGACTTCGGCGTACATGAGACCCCAGTCGTCTTCCAATCATCTTCAGTGTTTGACTAAAGCTTTCTTTTCATTAGGTTTCAAATGGTTTGCAACTTCATAAATCATACTATAGTAAGGCTATTACAAATATCCAATATTCATCTATTTTAGTTTTGCACAATCAGTTATAATTCTTAAATGGAGGCAAAACTGGAATAAGCCATGATCTTACAGTGAACAATAACATATGACAAGGGCACTAAATTCTAAGCTTGCTTGATTGTGTTTTCTTTCTAAGTAGCGAATCTGTCAGCTAAATTCTATCTTCTGTTTAATTAATATACAATCACATTTATATGTATGTTGGAGTTAGCAAGTTAATAGTGGTTACAGCAGAATTTTTTGAGAAGGGGTATCCAAACCTTGTCCTGTAGAATCGCTGATCCTTTTCATATTAACCTGTGCACAAGTTATAACCATTCCCCAGATTAAAGTATTCAATTTAAATTAATTCATAAGTAGACGTGCTTCCAATGGTGTCATTCATTAAAGCCAAAAACAGTAAAACTCCATTTTTTACTCTGTAATTTTTACTAGTTCTCTCTAGATAGAATTCAACAACTCTGCTCACTTATCTTAAATGCCCAGCACTTAAGTAACTCCAATTGATTAACCATGCTGACAATTTACAACCATGTATCTCAGGGACTCGAGAGTGGGGAGGTGAAGCAGTAAAAGGGGAAGAGGATGAGAGAGGATGGCACTTTTATATTATATGCTTTTCATAATACAACATGAAATAAGTATGCCAGAAAAGCTTAATTGGCTGTACCCGCATAAATGCTGCCAATCTTATTTGTATGGATCAACACATTTAACTTGATTGACAAATGGGCAAGTTGCAAGCAGAGTGAGCTGATACGAGTCTGGTAAATGGGGACTTTTAAGTATCAATATCTTTCTACAAATCTGGTCAGCAGTTAGCATTTAACTGGTACTTACTTAAAGTAAGTTAATAAACTAAAGTAAGTTTCTTCCAGCCATAGGCAGGGATAAGCAAGCATAACCCTGACCTTCCAGTCGCTGGCCATTTCAATTCACCATCTTGTTCTCATGCTCACATTTCTGTCCTCTGCCTCCTGCAATGTTCCAGTGAAGCCCAATCCAAGCTGGAGGAACAGCACCTTATCTTCCGATTCGGCACTTTACAGGGTCTTTGAATATTTTTAAGGCAGAAATAGATAGATTCTTGATAAGCAAGGGGGTGAAATGTTTAAGCAGGAGGATGAAAGGTTATCAGGGGTAGGCAGGAATGTGGAGTTAAGATTACAATCAGATCTGCCATGATCTTACTGAATGATGGAGCAGGCACGAGAGGCTGAGTGGCCTACTCCTGCTCCTAATTCACATATTCGTATATTCATATATATCACAATTTATATTGCATGAGAAGAGAGTACTGATTGGTTTGCAAATGGACTCTGATTGGTAGAGGCGTTGCCAAGGAGAATGCTCAAGGGAACAGTTAACTGCCAAGCTTTTGTTTAAATTTAAACCAGGCAGGTCAACTCTGATTGGTTAAGGCATTGCCATGGGGAATGAACCAGGGAACGGATGTCCCTCAAGCTTTTGTTTATTTGAAAAAGGCTCAATGTGTGGACACGCTCCTTCTGTCTGAAAAGGAAAGGGCCCTGTGTGTGAATAGCACACACAGCACGCACAAGTGATCAAACTGTGAGACTGACTGATAATCTTAAATTGGTTGCAATGTAATTCTTAGTACAACCAGGATTGTTTAGCAAGGGTTGTCCAATCACGGAATCACACCTAACGTTAGACAGTATGTTTTGAGTTTTGCAAGCGCGAGCTGGTTAGGTACGGCCAATACTTTGCCTATTGCGAACAGCCAATGGGACGTGCCGTTTGATACGATCTGCCAGTCATTACAGCCTTCTGAACTCAAGGGAGAGTTCAATTACTTCAGATCATGAGCTCTGTCTTCCGTTTTGATTGCTTTTTTCCTGTATATTGCGTAAACTCTTGAATGGGCCTAAGGCCACCACTTTCGTTCCTGAAAAGTGCCAAGTCTACCTCAGACTACCCTAGGTGGGTAAGATGTCTTAACAATATCAGCGAAAGGTGAAACTAGCCGTTTCATGCTGCTACAATGCAGTAGTAACATGAGTGGTATTCTCCATTAACAGGATGCTGTCGTCAAGCCAAAAATACATTCTGCCTATCACATAAAAGTGCTAAATGGATTTAAGTTCTGATGTGATGCCAGGTATGTAGGCCATACATTCTAATGACTGGCAGATCGTATCAAACGGCACGTCCCATTGGCTGTTCGCAATAGGCAAGGTATTGGCCGTACCTAACCAGCTCGTGCTTGCAAAACTCAAAACATACTATCTAACATTAGGTGTGATTTTGTGATTGGACAACCCTTGCTAAACAATCCTGGTTGTACTAAGAATTACATTGACAACCAATTTAAGATTATCAGTCAGTCTCACAGTTTGATCACTTGTGCGTGCTGTGTGTGCTATTCACACACAGGGCCCTTTCCTTTTCAGACAGAAGGAGCGTGTCCACACATTGAGCCTTTTTCAAATAAACAAAAGCTTGAGGGACATCCGTTCCCTGGTTCATTCCCCATGGCAATGCCTTAACCAATCAGAGTTGACCTGCCTGGTTTAAATTTAAACAAAAGCTTGGCAGTTAACTGTTCCCTTGAGCATTCTCCTTGGCAACGCCTCTACCAATCAGAGTCCATTTGCAAACCAACCAGTACTCTCTTCTCATGCAATATAAATTGTGATATATATGAATATACGAATATGTGAATTAGGAGCAGGAGTAGGCCACTCAGCCTCTCGTGCCTGCTCCATCATTCAGTAAGATCATGGCAGATCTGATTGTAATCTTAACTCCACATTCCTGCCTACCCCTGATAACCTTTCATCCTCCTGCTTCAACATTTCACCCCCTTGCTTATCAAGAATCTATCTATTTCTGCCTTAAAAATATTCAAAGACTCTGCTTCCACCGCCTTTTGAGAGAGCTCCAAAGACCCATGACACTCAGAAAAAGGAATTCTCCCCACCTTAAATGGGCGACCCCTTATTTTTAAACAGTGACCCCCAGTTCTAGATTCTCCCACATGAGGAAACATCCTTTTCACATCCACCCTGTCAAGACCTCTCAGGATCTTATATGTTTCAATCAAGTGGCCTCTTACTCCTCTAAACTCTAGCGGATGCAAGCCCAGCCGGTCCAACCTTTTCTCATAAGACAGCCCACCCATTCCAGGTATGAGTCTGGTAAACTGTAACTGAACTGCTTCCAACGCATTTACATCCTTCCTTAAATAAACGATACTCCAGATGTGGTATCACCAATGTTCTGTATTACTGAAGCATAACTTTGTAATCAATTCCCCTCACAATAAACAATAACATTCTAATAGCTTTCCTGTTTACTTGCTGCACCTGCACACTAACCTTTTGTGAATCATGCACTAGAACATCCAGATTCCTCTGCATCTCAGAGTTCTGCAATCTCTCACCTTTTAGATGATGTGCTTCTTCTTTAGTCTTCCTGCCAAAATGGACAATTTCACATTTTCCCACGTCATAGTTCATTTGTCAGATCTTTGCCCACTCACTTAATCTATCTGTATCTCTTTGTGGCCTCCTTATGTCCTCTTTACAACTTACTTTCCTATCTACCTTTGTGTTATCAGCAAATTTAGCAACCCCACCTTCGGTCCCTTCATCCAAGTCATTTATATAAATTGTAAAAAGTTGGGGCGACAGCACTGGTCCCTGTGGCACACCGCTTGTTACACCTCACCAACCAGAAAATGACTCATTTCTGCCTGCTCTCTGTTTCCTGTTAGCCAGCCAATCTTCTATCCATGCCAATTTGTTAACCCCTACACTGTGAGCTTTTATTTTCTGAAATAACCTCTGACGTGGCACCTTATCAAATGCCATCTGGAAATCTAAGTGTAGTATGTCCACTGGTTCCTCTTTATCCAGAGCACATGTTGCTTCTCCAATTATTGTGCCCTTTACAATTGGTAATCTTGTGAATCTGTCCTGATGAGTGCAAGATGAAAAGCTTCGACAGCAAGTCTCTTTTTTCAGAAAAAGTCAAGTTCTGTCCTACCAAATGACTATTATTTATGTATTACGTGAAGGGGGAAAATGTAAATATATTTACATTAAAAAATTGAGTTATGCTATTTAATATACATTTATCTGTCTAAAATAAACAAAGCTATTTGTTGGCTTGAATTTTGCATACCCTCGAGGGCCGAATGGAAGACAGTGAGTGGGGAGAGGGGGGTGGGGTGTGGCTGTGTCATTAAATTGGGTGTCATAGTAATGACGCCACATCCATTGCCTACCCACACTGCATGGTTTTTTTTTTACTCATTGTGGGCAGGCGGCCTGTTCATCTGTGGGAAAAATTGAGGCTCTCATGTCACCAATAAATGACCATTTAAGTATCTCCTCCCACCCCTGCTAGTATTTTTGACATGGCAGAAGAAGATGGTGACAAGTGTCCAGGTGGTATTGTGGTCCGGCCAGGAGGTTGTTTGCTTTTTGGGTACCCTGTGTCCATCGGAGGCCCCGCCAAGGTATTCCTCCCACCTGCACCACCGCACCCCTCCAACATTTCCCCTCCTTCTCGCCCTGTTGATTCCAGCCCCCACCCGCTTCACCATCATCTGCCAGTCTGACCCTACCAAGACCTTGGCCTTACCTGTTAAGTCTGGGCTCCTCTTCTTCACGAACTGCCTGCAGTCCCAGCAGTTGCCACCAGGAATGGTAGCATGGCTGGAATAAGGGAGCTGCTGGTCATTAGATTGTCCGGCAGGTTTTGGAGGCAGGGCTTCCTCTTGGAGGCAGGCCTTCCAACCTCAAGCCAATTAATGGCTCAACGAATGTTAAATGGTTCCAGAGCTTGCTGGCAATGCGGACCTGGCTCAGACCCTACCTTTACTTTGAGGTGAAGGAGGGGGGCACCATGGGTAGTGGTGGCTACGAGCCACTGTCCCCCATGCAAATTCAGCCCATGGTGTAGCCTGTTGGGAACAAATATGTAGTCTACTTTCAAAGAGAGGAGAATAGCATGGCATTTTCTCTTTTACTCTGGTGTTGTTTAACTAAATGTTGGGCAGAAAAAGATGTGCTACAAATCATAACAGGTGTAAAGCCAACTTATAGAATAACTAGTGATGTTGGTCCTGAGACAATACAATTCAAAAACATGATTTGGGAGCACGAGGAAGAGTGAGAACTGTATTAATTTCTGACTAAGAAGTATTAATCTTAAAGTAAAATTAGAATATAATTTCTCTTTAATATAATTGGTTTAAAAATAATTTCTCTAATGGCAGAAAGAGAAATCAAAGTCAACGTATTTCTGTGGATATGGTCACTAAGGTTTGTGAAAAGTCATGGAGTCAGAGCAGGAAACGAGGGATTGAGTGAGTAGGAAAATATACACCCAGTTTACAGGTGTGACTTAAAAATAATAATTTTAAAAATTAGTTCAACTTATAAGTGTGTACCCCGATTCAAATTGTCAGAGTAATGAGGCCAAGCAATTAACACCTTATCTTCTAATCTTGGTGCTTCACTGTAGATCTGCACACCATTAATGCATATGGAACAATTTATACATGAATTCTGAATAGCTCTATAGTCAATAGTGAACTGGCAGTTGTGCACTGCTTAAAATACCAATGCATTAATGCACATTAAATCTATGAATCCACCCACCTTATATTCCAATACAATAAGCTGTTACCAGCCAATTTTCCCTTGTATGTCAAGAACTGATGAATTTTTCCAGACTTTTCAGTTGGCTTTGAAACTTGAAAATTTGTAAGAAGGTGTCATTAATAGAACAGTGGTGAGCGAATTGAGAAAGAATCTCTTGCATTCAAAAAGTGCTTGTCATGACCACAGGATGTCTCAAAAGACCTTACTGTGAAATACTCTTTTCATGAAGGAAACACGTCAGCCATTCTGCCCACAGAAAACTTCCCCAAACAGCAATTAGTTAATGGCCAGATCTTTTTTTGAAATAGTATCATTGGACGTTCTACGTCCACCCAAGGAGGTAGGTGGGGTCTCGGTTTAATGTCTCACCCAAATGAGAGCATTTCCATCAGTGTAGCATTCTCTTAATGCCGTACTGGAATGTCAGCATTGAGTTTTGTACTCAGGCCCTGGAGTGGGACATTATCCTTTGTCATAAGTTCTGCAGGAAAATTAATTATGGTTGCCCTGATGTATTCTTGTTCTGTCCTTTCATTGCGGTATTTTTGGTGCTAAAACTGTTTTGTCAGGGAAACGACCGAGCCTGTAAACTGGATTTTGGTAAGCGAGTATATCCATTCCCAGAGACGTACCAGCAAGATGATATCCAGTGGCTTTTTGTGATAATAATTCATGACAAAACCATTTGGGTCAATCTCATCCCAAGATAGCTGCTGGCTTTGTTCTGGAAATAGTTGTTTCAGTGAATTAAGGTTTTCAGCCAGGTGACATAAACTTGTGTTGAATACCTGTAGGTGGAATTTGCTGATGCTGCAGAGAAGTCTATTCTCCACAGATATTTTCGATGTTTTAAATTGTATAGATGTCCAACCTTTGAAGTGGATGGAACGTATATCTTCAATAAATCTGAGGCCATCAAGAGAAAGATGAGAATAGGCAAAGAAAAAGATTCTAGCAGGAAATGAATGTCATACAAGATTATTGCTGAGGGATAATATTTGAGATCCTTTGCTACTTAAGGGTATTAGCAAAGAGTTGTATTTGTTTTATGCAGTTAAAAACAAATTGAGATATTCTATAAACTTCTGTATTGTAATCTACATTGCATTATACCACAATGTATCCTTTAAAATGAACTTTCTTGATAGCTTAAAGCTTGAGCTACATCCAATAGCATATATTGCTTTCCTCCTGAAATTTAGGATATCACTAGTGGACTCATAGCATTTCCAGTGAGTAGATGAGAAAACCACACTCTGGTTTGTAGGGTTTGTAGTCTCTGGCATTGAACAGAAAGAAAGTATCTCTGAGTAGAATCCCCAAAACATAACACTACCACATTCATTTCATTCTCATTCCTAAGGCATTACTGAATCATGCTTGGATATTGCTACAGGGGAAACTGGTGTATCTGACCATGTACTTGCAGGAATGCATTTAATGGATGGAGAGCTCAGCATGTTGATGCCAAACAGGTTTATAAAGGGCAGGATTTTCCCCCCGTCGGGGGCGAAGTTGAAGTGCGGGCGCCCACCGGCACGCCTTCGATCGATGTCCCCAGTCGGGGGTGCAGCGCCATTTTACGTGGGTGGGCTAATTAAGGCCCGTCCAGCGTGAGGTCTGCATGGAAGCACTGAGCGCTCCCAGTTCGGGTGGGGGTGGGAATCCCTAAACCTGAGAGTGCGCTCTTTCGCACATGCGCACGAAAAAGCACATTCATCTCCCTGAGTCAAAGTGCTGCCTCAGGGAGATCGCCTGTACTATCAAAATTATTAAAAATAGAAAAAAAAATTGCCTGACATGTCACCTCATGTGACACTGTCATATGAGTTGGGACATGTCCATACTTTTTTTTTAAAAAACTTTAAATAAATTTTTTAGAAACCTACATGAAACCTCATCCCGCCCGTGGATGAGGTTTCGTGCTTTTTCTAATTCCCGCTGGGGCTCCTGGCCTGGCCGCCAACATTAAGGTTGGACGGGCAGGTCCATTAATTAGTTTAATGACTCTGTCAATGGCTTCAATTGGCTATTGACAGGTCGGCGGGTGCACAGCTCATTCTGCTGTGACCCCGCCTACCTGAAAATTTAAATGGGGAGCGGTGACGTCGGGAGTTCCGCCTGATGTCACCATGTGTCATTTTCTGCATCGCCGAATAGGCCCCACCCCCCCTCCCACTCGCCGACAGGAAAATCCTGCCCATAGTTCGACTGGCTTTTCCAGCCACCTTTACCTCCTATTGGCCCCAGCGAAAGATATGTGCTTCCCAAACCAAGGTGCTTTGCAGCGGCCAAAGATAATTACCTTGATTTATTTGTAAACCTGGATGGTCTATGAAAGCCATGAAGCTATTAAATGCTGCTGTTGAGAGGGACCAGGGTGTGCTGGTGTAAGGAACATGGAGGTACAGCCTGTAATTAGGAAGGCACATGGTACGTTGGCCTTCATTCTAAAAGGGATTGGAGTAAAAAAGTAAGGATGTCTTGCAACAATTGTACAGGGCTTTGGTGAGACCACACCTGGGGCAGAAAGTTGCACTGAGCGGGTTGGCGTGTGCCTGACCCGCTCGAGCGTAAAATGACGCACGACGGCATCGAATGAGTTCCCCGATGTCATCGCACACTTGCACAATATTTCAGTCGCAGGCACGCACAGGAGTCGGCAGCGCACCCGTTAACAATTAACACGCCTACTAAGGTCATTAAAGTTCTAACTAAATGGACTTTTGGCCTTTGGATTTTTCAGGAAACCTCATCCACAGGTGGGATGAGGTTTCCAACAGTAATTAAAAATTTAACAACATTTTTAAAAATTCATTCATAACATGTCCCTGTTCATGTGACAGAGTCACAAGAGGGGACATGTTTTTAACGTTGCTAACTATTTTTATTTTTAATGTTATAAATATTCAGCTCCCTGAGGTGGCCCTGAGCTTCAGGGAGTTTTCATTGTGTGCAATCATGTGCATGCATGAACTTCCACACTCGCCCTCCTTCCGCCCCCTACCCAGCAGCGGTGGGGGAGGGGTCGGAGGTCGGGGGGGAGGGATCGGAGGTCAGGGGGAGGGGTCGGGGGGAGAGATTGGAGGTTGGGGGAGGCTCGGAGGATTGTGGGGGGAAATCGGAGGTCATGGAGTGGTCCAAGGTTGGGGGGGGTCTGAGGTCGGGTTGGGTTCGGGGGTTGGGGTCCAAGGTTGGGTCTGATCGAGGGTTGTGGGGGAGTGTCTGAAGTCGAGTCAGGTCAGATTGGGGGGCTGGGGGGGATCCGAGATCAGTTTGGGTCAAGTCGGGGGTGGGGCTGCGCCTCGAGGTTGGTGGGGTTATCAGGGGTTGTGGGGCGATGATGGGGGTTCCATGGTTGGGGGGGGGGGAGGGGGGGCAGGGGGTGGGGGAGTCCCATAGGGTTGGGTCTGGGACTTTACAATAGTTACCCAGAAGTTAGAAGAGGTTTTAATTCTTCTAACTTTTTCTGGGTAACTATTGGTATAACCCCATCGGAGCCATCAATGTTTGCGATTTAAATCACATTTTCAGATGGTTTCCAATGCAGGACAATTGTCTCGAGGAAGTTAGCACTTCTGGGCAATTGCCGTAGAAACCATTGCCTGGGAACTTGCCGGCAGGTTTGCCCAATGCACCTTTGCGGTATGCCCCAAATCCGACACTGGGGAGCTCGGAAGTTACGGGCCATTGTTACGCAATATATCTCACACTCAAGAGGAGTGCTGCACCATCAAACACACCTTTATGCTAATGCTGGCAACATAGGTTCACCTCAATGATCTATGAGCTTGAAGGTGTGAAAGGAAATTTTATGCCTTATTTTCCCTGTTTGTAGATCTCTCCTGCAAATAATATTGTTGGAAATTTGGAGTTTAGATGTAGGCATATTTCAGCTCTTAATCCAACGTTGTGGAATCTGAATGAGCCTTTGAGAAGGCTATGAATTTTTCATACCTGCACAAATTCTCCTGGAGCCACCAGAAAAAGATTATGGTCTACCTCTCCACACTATAGTTGTCCAAGATTCATTCTGCCATATTGCCGAATACACAAGGACACAAATGAGTACAGCTCCCATCACCGATTTGGATAGTTTCAGTAACTCTAATTTTGAATGTGCCTGATGATTTAACTTACTTGTACAATCAGAGAGGGGATGTCCTCAAAACTAGACATTAATACTAATAACACTGCTACTTAAGCCAAAATACTTGCTTTCCTAGTCTGTAGAAATCCCTTCCAATACAATTATTTTTCATTGGCATGAGCCAAATATGTGTTTGCCTCGACAGGGATAAAACCCCATCTATCACTCACTTAGAACCATTACTATAAGCTGAGCATTTAGCCAAAAGCAGCTGCCTTAAAATCACCTAAACTTTCACTTTGGCATAATCTGTTTATAAAAAAATTGGAGTAAGGCTATAGCTTTAAAAGAGGATCCTTAGTGCCATATAGAATGTAAAATAGACAATGACTGTAGCAGAAATATCCATTTCCAAAGACTAAATTCCTTAAATATGTCACAAACATACTTCTGAGATTTCGATATAAGCTTCTATGAAAATAATCTTCTTTTGTGACTCTAAATCACTAATATAACAAAACGAGCACAGCAACAATATGAATTGCATTTGTGCTTCTCATGTATAGAGAGATATAGCAGATTTTACAGTTGGAGGTAAAAAAGCAAAAGCAGAAGGCAGAAAGAGCCGAGAGAAAGGCAGAATATTGCTGGGCCATGAGGCAGGGCAGGAGCCAGCAATACAGCAGGGAACCACTTTGGATGGCTCCCTAATGCAGTCCTGTCACCGGAGCATTTTCCCAGCATCAGGGCTGGATACTGAGCAGCTGCCCACTCCAAGGAGCCAGGCAGCCAATCTGCATACCTAAGGGCCCTATTAAAATCCATTTTACAGGGCCGCTGGCAGGGGGAAGGCCACCAGCTTAATGGAATGGAGTTGTGTTATGATCCTCATGGGAAAACCATAAACAGAGGTCATCAAATTTACTCAATGATCTGCAAATGAAGAAATTAACAACAGGATTTCACCCTAATCAGAAATGTTGTAAAATAAACATGAACTAACAGGCAAATGATGCTTCAACTAAAAATGCACATTCTAGTTTAAATAGTCGACACAACAAAGATATGTCTTGTACAGCCGCAAGCACCTGCATCACTCCCTGCAGACCATGGCATTACACAGCTGTGGCAGCCACACAGTTCCACAATATGCTGTTCTTTATTCATGCAGAGTAGGTTAGGAGTCCTATCTGACAGCAGCTTTCATCTTTGAGTTTCACAAGGACGATTTTCTTCAGTAAGGCACACTTCTACAAACCCTCTAATCATTGTGTCATGACAGTCCTGATAGAGTGGTTTTCCAGAGTTCTTTTTCAACCAAACAACCAATAGCATCCCACTTCATTGTTGGCAACATCTGGGAAAATACCCAGATCATTAGAGTCTCCAAGTATTCACACAGCTTTCCAGGTTTTGGACCTTTTCAGACTGCTTGCACAGTGCTTCTAAGTGTTCCTATCTCCATTTCTGCCAAACAGAAAAATGACCGTTTCCCGAGAGATTTGCTTTTTCTCCTCGCAAGAATTTAGAGTGTTTCTTTTTCCATCTCTGTCTGCTTTCTCTTTGTGTTTGCATCTGTCTGCTGATTGTCTTCAACTTCCAGCTCACCTGCTTGTTCTTCTTTGTGTCTGGCCACACATCTTCTGTCTTAACTTCCTCTATGTTGGCACTGCTTCCAGGTCAAGGGTCACTAGGTCACACATGGACCAATATTTCTTATTACTCTAAAATTATAATTAATCTATTTGCAAGTGATGCAAACTTTTCCCAAAAGGGAGAAAAGCAGTTCATACCAGTACTTTCATTTCCCACTTTTTACTGATGTCCCATTTTAAAGTACACAAGACCAGTTTGGACCAGTGTTTTTATTTCACAATTTTTACTGTTTATTTCCTTCTGGGTTAAAAGTGCGTTTCAAACATTCTTAAAAACAATGACAGATTCCACAGACATTTTAAAGAAATTACAAATTTTCCTTACTGTGCTGCTTCTGGGTCAAAGGTCGTCACAATTGGCAAAGTGGATGGGCTAAGGAGGAACTTCAAAAAGGTAGAAACACAATAACTAAGGGTGTCGTGGAGAGTGTGGGGCAAGTAGTAAACTGATGTTGGATCATTTCCTTGAGTGAGGGCAGGGTAAAAGACCATGGAGGGATTGGAACGTGAGAATGAGGATCATGAGAAAAAGCAGTCTATTTGTGTAAGGGGAACCAATAGGACTTGACGAGGTAGAGGTATTACTTGTGTGAGATGTTGTGCCATGAGGACACACAAATAGCGTTCTTCGTGAGATGTGATTCATGGAAACTGCGGAGTGAGGAATACTGGGAAATTTGAGCATCTAAGACTTGAGGTGATAAGAGTACATATTAGGGTTCTGGCAGAAGTGGGGAATAAGTCAGAACAGAAACACACAATGTACAAAGGAAATAAACAAGGAATCTTAAGGTTTAAGAATAAAAACAGACGTGGAAAAGAAAGCCGACAGAAGACCGAAGTTCTGTACCTGCAGAATTCAGGTACAAGCCTAGGCCCAAAGTCATATGGGTGTGATAGGAGTGGACGAGAATAGCCTTGAATTTCTGACACTAACTTTGGGAAATGCTGGTTTATCTAAGCCTTAATATCAGAAGGAAGATATTAACTGCTTAAAGCACCCACCAGCAGTGGCAGAAATATTAACTTCCATGGATTGAATTTCTTAAACTGTATTTCTTTCTCCAGCTAAACTTTGTCTTGTCTCAATCCAACTGCAAAATGGAAGAATTTCTTCCTCAGGAAGGTTTTTTTTTAACACTTGCAAGCGCAATAAAGTAACTAATTGAATGTTCGAGGGCATGTTCAAACCGATGAGTCTCATTCATTCTCAGTAGCTGTTGATGCACAGCATGTTTACTGCAGATTTGGCTGCAAGGACCTCCAGTCCCACCTATTCAAGCAGAAGGGATCATCTTTGAAAGCCAGAGGCAAAAAACACTGTGGTGATAGTCATTGATATTAAAGTCACTGCACTACTATCTTACCACGGGGCAGCATTCCTGTGGGATGCAATTCAGAAGTTGTAAAGATATGAAAACATTTTAGCTGTGTGTGTATCCAGATGATAGATCTATTTTGTAAGAATATTATAGGAGAATGGGGGAAGTGAAGCAATGCCTGATGAGAATCAAATAACTTTATCATTTCATATTTTCTTATATTTTTTATGCCTTTTGACACACATTTGTAGTTACAATTCGATTAAAGTTTGCATAAGTAACAGGGCATGTCAATTACAACATTCAGCAAGTATAAGACAGATTTTTTTTTCATTTGTTCATGGGATATGAGTATCACTGGCTAAGCCAGTACTTATTCCCAACCCTTAGTTTTTCTTGAGAAGGTGGTGGTAAGCCGCATTCTGCTGCAATCCGTGTGGTGCAGGTATATCCACAGTGTTATTAGGGAGGGACTTCCAGGATTTTGACCCAGCGACGGTGAAGGAATAGTGATATTGCTCCAAACCAAGATGCTACATCCCTTGGAGGGGAACCTGCAGGTGGTGGCATTCTCATGTCTCTGCTGCCCTTGTTCTTCGAGGTAGTGGAAATCGTAAGTTTGAAGGTGCTGCCAAAGGAGCCTTGCTGTCACGGTGTGCTGGTGGTGGAGTGAGTGAATGTTTAAGGTGGTGGATGGGGTGCTAATCAAGTAGACTGCTTTGTCCTGGATGACGTCAACCTTCATGAGTGCTGTTGAGTTGCACTCATCCAGGCAAGTGGGAAGTATTCTGTCACGTTCCTGACTTGTATCTTCTGCTCTGTAAGTATTCACACTTTATGATTACAATTACTCATGGGTCTTGCCCATTACAATTTTCTGCAAATAATAAGGATTCACTATTACAAGTATCCTGGTAGTAACAGGGACTGTCAATCATAAACATTCAGTTCGAATAGGGCTGTTGATTACAAGCTAACTAGTTCAGTAATAAGTGAAGGTTGTCAATTAGAATTGTGTTCAGCTAACTAGAATATTTAAGATTGTTGTGGGCATTAAATGACAATCTGAAATAGTCATGTCATTATTCTGGGGACAAGGAAAAGGCCAACTGATAAGCTCTGTTGTCAAGTCATGTGTGAAAGGGTATCTGTACCTGAATTTTAACTTTGCCTGGTTGTCATGATTATAATCTGTGCTTGTTTCTAATGCTCATATGATATTCTTGTACGCTGCAGCATGAAAGATCATTCTTGCTGTTATATGATTCCTCTATGTCTCGCAATGCTTCAGACGACAGATGATATTTTCCATGCTAAGTTGTGAGGTATGTTTGTTCATTAATAATGTTTATTTGCAAACATAAGTAGTATATGCAAGATTTTGAACAATCCATTGCAATCCTCTGATTTGGAAACAGATTGCAAGGGGTTCATTAAAATAAAGAAGTCAGACAAGTCTCTTTGAACTGGAGATAAAATAGTTCTCAGAAGAAAATGAGGAATCTTGCTACCCAACAAAAACGATATCAGTGATGATTTTAGAATTCCATGTTTCTTGCAGAAAACCAGTCTCATAGGAACCTTTGACTGGAGAATTGGGACTATGATAATGTAATAATGTAATAATCTTTGACCCAAACTCATAACAAACATAATTTCCCATTAATCACCCAAGATTGTGGAATCACCCCTTGATTATTTAACATTATACATACGGAGCCTGACTCATTGCTATGTACCATGGCAAGGCAAATTGAATTACTAAAACAAGCTAACAGCGAAATACTGCAGATGCTGGACATCTGAAATAAAAACATAGGGCAGAATTTTTCCGTTGGTGAGCTGGGGGCGGGGCCCACTCGTCGAGGGGGAAATGACACGGGATGACATCAGGGGGATCCCCCTCATCATCCCGCCCCATTTAAATATTCAGGAAGGGGGACAGGCAGCGCGATCAGCCCGCCGACCTGTCAATGGCCAATTTAGGCCATTGAGAGAATAATTAAGCCAATTCAAGGACCTGCCCGTCCAACCTTAAGGCTGGCGGGCAGGCCAGGAGCCCCAGCGGACTTCTGAAAATACATGAACCCTCATCCACCGGCAGGGTGAGGTTTCAAGTCTGTTTTTAAAAGTTTAATAAAGCTTTTGTGATACTTATTAACATGTCCTATCTCGTGTGACATTGTCACATGAGGGGGATGTGTTAATAATTTTTTTATTATTCTATTTTTGAAGTTTGAAACACTGTCAGTGATCTCCCTGAGGCAGCACCGAGTCTCAGGGAGCAGTGCGCTCTTTCGGGTGCATGCACGAAAGAGCGCACTCTGACAGTTGGGGAATCCCTCCCTCTCCCGCATAGGAGGCGCATAGTGCTTCCCGTCGGGCAGCCCGCTGGGCAGGTCTTAATTGGCCCGCCCACTCAAAATGGCGGCGGGGCCTGTTTCGGCGGTGGCGATTGGCTGCCTGCCCGCTGCCAAGCCAGTCCTGCCCATCAAGGGCAAAATTCTGTCCATAACATGCTGGAGACGCTCAGCAGTCCTGGCAGCATCTGTGAAAGAAGAGTCATACCCTACTCAAAACGTTCACTCTGTTTCTCTCCCCACAGGCGCTGCCAGAGCTGTTGAGTTTTTCCAGTGCTTTCTGTTTGTATTACTATATAAGCTGCTGTTTTTTATTTAACATATTTATAATTTCTTAGAACAGCCACTTGCATTAATGGCTAGCCTAATAAGAAATTGGTTGAACGATACTCACCATCTTCAACATCCATATGGACACAAAGGCATTGAGTTGACTACTTGGGGTGTTGATGAAGACTGCAAATAGTCATTTTGTGATGTTAAAAATGCTGGTGCTGCCTTTGATATGTGGGCCAGGATGTTATGGTCCCTCCCAGCCGGCGGGATATAACGGTCCTGCTGAACCGAACAGAGATTTAAATGGCTCATTGCATCCGCTGGAAGGAGGACTGTAGATATTTTGGTGAGCCAAGGCCAGTAAAAAATGTTCCATAAGCTGCTTTATTTAATAGCGGGAAAACATATATGCGTGGTAACAGTTGGTATAGAATCTCTTTTCACTTTCCTTTCATTACAATAACATAATAAATCATACTTCACCAGCCAATGTCAATATGTAACGCAGCTTTTCTGCACCTCAGCCTCTGGCACTAATTGATGATGAGCATGGTTTGAGTAAGCTTTCTTTTTGAGGAGAGTTCCCTTCCACAATTAAAATGGACGAACTGACCTTCAGTTGTGCCTTTTTCAATTATTTTCTGGTGCACCCAGAAACAATGCGGGCTGTCCTCCTAACTTCTTCCCTATTCAGGGACTGTCCACTCCACACCAAGAATATAATCTTAGAGACCTGGTGCTGAGACCAAATCAGTACGTTACCTGTAAAATGAAAGATTGGGATGTTCAGTGAAATATCTATACTTACTCCCATTGTCCAAAGCATTCTGGTGATCTACATTTCACAGCTGTTATTTGGTGAATTTATTCCCTTAAGAGCTCTTAACTTAACAGACATTTTGTTTTTAAAACACCAGTAAGCTGCTGTGTCAATAATTCAGGATCTTGAAATGCAACATCTTGGTGTGACCATTTGACACACTTTCAACTCATAATAATTGATAGATTCTATTCAAATCTGGTTCATGCTCATTGTTGAGGAAAAGAAGTTTCATTTTGCAATTTCATGTGCTATATCTGCCAATGCAGACAATGACACGTACCTTTAAGAAGCTGCAGAGTGACATCACCTTGTGTGAGGCTGGACTATTGCGATGACTCAACGGAGCAGACAGGTTTCATTTAGCGGTTGTTCGCTCTAGGTTTGTTAGCTGTGTTCCTTCATTAAGCTACATGAAACTGTGCTCTCCCACCACCCTGGCTGAGGCACCTATGTCCCCTCCCATTTTCAGTGTGTTGGAGTGTGGCCTGGTCGCCTATTTGTAATAGAGTTGATCTGCATTCAATTTTCTAAGTGGAAACATTAGGTTATTTAGAATATAGCCAACAGCAACTACATGTGTGTATTCAACTCCATCTCTATCTCTACACTGACTGAGGAGGTAGCCCATGATGCGAACACATTGTTTTACACAGATCATGTGATCTTACATCACAGGACTATTCTTAAAGGTACAGTCCAACATTTAACAAAACCATAATTACTACATTCTTCCCCCTTTAACTTTGCTGTACATATTGTATTTACGAGTATAATAATCTCATTACATTATAATATTTACCCAGGTCCTGAAATTTACAAAGTTCAGTCTTTCAGGTGGTTTCCTGATTCATGTGGAACATTGCAGCTCCACGACTTCCGATTCTTTTTCAGGAAACACATTCTCTGGAACTGCATGAAGATCAGGTACTTCAGTGGGCACTTGCAGTTCAGTGTCTTCCACTCTGATAGAGACATCAGACATGTCAGTCCTTGGCTGAGCACCTTCAACGGGAAACACTGGTTCAGTAATGGTTATAGGTGGGACCATTTCCTGTTGTGGTATCTCCCTTTTTCTTAAATGGTCCACATGCTTATGGATGATCCAGCCCTCCACTTCCACATGGTGTGATAATGGTCTGGTCACTTTATCTGGTAACCTTTATGGTCCTCCACCAAAATTCTTTACATATACTGCTTCTCCAACAGTCTCATGGCTATACAAGTCATGTGTAGCTTTTTGATTTACTTAACTCTTCCCCATCTTTCCCTCCAAATTTGGAAATATTAGGCTCAGTCTTGTCCTAAGATGGCGTCACAACAAGAATTCTGTTGCTCGTGTCATCATGTGGGGGATCGTTCTGTAGTGAAAAAGAAAGTTAGTTTCTTTGTATTTGTCTACAGCATCTAGAATTCTTTCCAGATAAGGCCTTGGAAGGAACTTGTGCCTCTTTGATTTTATCTTCAGCATCATCATCCAGCAAACCATTGTGAGGGACTGGAATAATATCAAATTGGCACAGTTCGATAATTTGTTTATTGCCTCCTTTGAGTGTTTATAAGTGCTACCTGCCACCATTCTATTATCTTTTCAGAACCTTCTTCCTTTTAGTCTTCTTTCTACCACAGAGTTTAGTCTCATCCTTCATTTTGACTTCACTGTCGGCCAGGCTTCTCTCAGGTGAAATCTCAACTTGTCTTAGTTCAGTGGCTGAGTCTCCATTATCTGCTCACCTATTGGAAAGCTCTCCGATTTTTGTTTTCAAAGCCTCTTTGACTTCATTTAGCTGATTCTTCAGCTCTTCCGTCTCTTTTTTGTATTTGTTGGCTGCCTCCTAGAAACTTGAACTCTGATGTGTTTTCTCTGCCAGTTGGTTCTTCAATTTGTTCAGAGAGGTGCTGACTTCTTCCTGTTTCTCTTTGTGCTGCTCCAGAGGCACAAACTTTGACCTGAGGGTAACTTATCGTGTGTGAAGGTTTTTCAAAAGGTTTTCCTTTACCTTGCGAAGGTTACTCACTTCGTCTTGAACTCTGTCATTCAACAGGGTTCCCTTGAGTGTCTTCTGCTGTTCTTCCATGTTTTAGTTCAGGTTAGACTGCATTTCATCAGGTTGTTGAGTCCTTATACACTCCTTTTTTCATCCTGTTATGGTCCTTGAACTCTCCAGGCTCTTTCTGCCATACTTTGCCTTGTTCCTTTTTCAAGATATGAACTCTTCCAGCTTCCTTTTGAAATCTCACTGGCCAATCAAGGTTGATTTCCCTTAAGCAGTTTCGCCCTAGAAGGCTTGGTCCACTGCCTCTCAATACCATCATGGGTAGCTGTGCCGATTGGTTTCTATAATGGACAAGTGCCTCTGCTGGTACGTTTTACTTGGATTTCTTCACCTGTGTATGTTTTCAACTTGGCAGATGTTTGTTTCAAATTTAATTGATGTTCACCATTATTTAAATATTTGAAAGTGCATTCTCCAATTACAGTAGTGGAAGCTCCCGTGTCTACTTCCATTTTTATTGGTTTATCATTCACTTGCACTGTAACAAATATTGGCTCTGTCTTCCCAGCTTTCATGTTAAACAATGAATAAATGTCAGAATGTGTTGTTTCAGGCTCTTCTACACTGTAGATTTCATTGGGCTTCTTCGGTGGTTTGCAAGCCTATTTAAATCTCTCTTTGCACTGTCTCATTATACGTCCACTTCTGTGACAAAAATAACATCCTACTTTTTTAAACTGCCAATCACTAAAAGACTGATTGTTTCCGCATCAATTAAAGTTGTTCTTCGATTTAGCTGCTAAATTATTTCTTCTTATTTTTCGGTTAGCTGGGGTTATTTCCTGCTTTGCGGTGGAGTCTCGTTTCTTCGCACCACTTTTGGCTGACTACTCCTGCTCGATGTGTAACACGGCACCATTTTGTGCCACTTGTATTACTAGTAAATCTCTTACAGTGCTTTCCATGGCCAGCGCTATTTCTAATGCCTTAAAACCCAGATTCACCTCAGCCAGCAACCTTTTAGGGTAGATAGGGAGCAGCTGTTCCTCTTAGTTGAAGGGTCAGTCACAAGGGGGCATAACTTCAATGTGAGGGGCAGGAGGTTTAGGGTGGATGTGAGGAAAAACTTTTTTACCCAGCGGGTGGTGATGGTCTGGAATGCACTGCCTGAGAGGGTGGTGGAGACGGATTGCCTCACATCCTTTAAAAAGTACCTGGATGAGCACTTGACACATCAAAACATTCAAAGCTATGGGCCAAGTGCTAGTAAATGGGATTAGGTAGGTAGGTCAGGTGGTTCTCACATGTCGGTGCAGACTTGAAGGGCCGAAGGGCCTCTTCTGCACTGTGATTCTGTGATTCTGATTCTGTGATTTTTTGAGTAGTGTCTTCTTTCAGAGCACACAATAAACAATCTCTGAGCATGTCATTCAGAGTCTCACCAAATTCGCAATGCTCCGTTAGTTGCTTCAAATTCGCCACATAGCTAGCAATTGTCTCACCCGGGGCTCTATTTTGTGAATTGAACCGGAATCATTACATTTGACTGAGGGTTTGGGTTGAAAATGTCCCTTCATGATGTCCACCAATTCTTGGAGATGCTTTGAATCTGGGGCACTGGGTGCTGTCAAACCTTTCGAATCAAACTGTAGGTTTTGCTCCCTCTCCTCTTCCCCCTTGATTTCAGTCGCTTGAAAGGAGAACATGAGGTGTTCTATATACTGAGACCAATGGCTGGCTCAAAGGGATAGATTCTACCAAATTGTGGCATTTTGGGTGAGTATATCTTCTGTTATTTTAAACGGACGTCAAAGCTCACAATCATTGGGCGAGGTAAGTACCGATTCCAATTTATCTTGATTTATCCTGATTTATCCTCATCGCCAGTTTGTTATAGTGTGGCCTAGTCTCCTATTTGTAATAGCGTTGATCTGCAGACAACTTTCTAAGTGGAAGCATTAGGGTTATTTACAATATAGCCAGCAACAATTACACGTGTGTATACAACTCCATCTCTATCCCTAAATTGACTGAGGAGGTAGCCTGCATTGCTGACACAGATCATGTGATCTTACAGCACAGGACTATACTTAAAGGTACAGTCCAACATTTGACAAAACCATAATTACTACACAGTGGCTTCTGATTAACTTGTAATGTTATAATAATAAGTTCGGTCTTCACAGCAGTCACATTATATAAGGAGTAAATGTCAGGAGCAGCAACTTCAGCCGTTGTTGTACCCATTATTGCTATCTTGTTTGTTTGCTGTTTTGCACACTGTTTTAACTTTGTCTGGCATTGCCTAACCACGTGACCCTTCTTATGACAGCTATGGCATTCTGCCTCTTTGAATTTACAGGTATCCACTCTGTGGTCATCTCCATATCTACAGCAACTTTGTCTTGGGGTCGCTGCTGGAGCATTTCTGCTGGGCTTTTTCATGTTTCTCACAGCGGACATTGAATCGCGCTTGGATTCTGTAGGTCTGGCATCCACCCAACATGAAGAACGTCGCCATTTTCCATTTGTTGCAAAGTCTGCGAGTCCCTCGCAGCGCTTTCCATGGCGAGGGAGATTTCTGGGGCGCGCTTAAAGTCGGCGTCGACCTCAGCGAGTAAACGGCTCTGTATGGCGTCATCCTGAACTCCACAAACCAATCGGTCCCGCAGCTTATCATTTAATGTGTCCCCGAAGTTGCAGTGTTCTGTTAACAGCTTCAGATTCGCGACATAGGTCACCATGGACTCACCTGGGGCCCTAAACCTTGAATTAAATGTAAAACACTGCATTATTAAGGATGGCTTCAGCTGGAATTGTGTTTTCACAAGGTCCACTAATTCATTATAGGACTTGGAATTGGGTGCACTTGGGGCTGTCAGGTTACAAACAAGGTTGTATGTTTTACTGCCACATACACTCAAGAGGATGGCTTTCTGCTTTTCCTCCACGGTAATCTCATTTGCTACAAAGTAAAATCCAAGGTGCTCTACATATTGGCTCCAGTCTTCCACAGTCGCATAATATGGATCGATTCTGCCAAAGAGTTGCATGACTGGTGATTAGTTTTTCTTAAACAAAAACTCGATGTACTCACAGTAACAGGGCGGAGCGGAGAGTCAGAGTTAATTTTACCCTTGTCGCCAATTGTGGTGGCTTGACAGAGCAGGCAGGTTTCACCAAGTTAGATTTATTACAGAGAGACTTACAGATGCATTCGTGCTCGACCAAGACTCTCGTCAGGAAGCTCTGCCCCCGGATTGTCAGTGCTAAAAGCTCACTGGTCAGAGCCCCCGCAGTACATCACATGGCCCCGAGTGATAGAAGGGAGGGACTATACCCCCAGTTACCACAAGCATAAAAGTACAGACTCCATGTTAGAAGCTTACTATCGCCTGTGCTCTCTGTAGCAGATACTCACTAATGCCTGTGAACCTACATCAGCAAGACTCTGTGTACATCTTATGAGTCAGGCATATAGTCAAGTAAACAGCCTATGTAACTGTTAGGACCCAAACTAGATCAAGGCCTGTGCAGAGCTGTGTGTAGTTGTTGCTAGTAATAAACTTCAGAGACTTGTGTTCAGTCAGAACTCTTATCAGTCTCACTATCTGACTTAGTATAGAGAGCATAGAGACAGATCACCAGAGGTCTACATCGAGGTCCTCAACATATATAGTGGCAGCACACATACCACATCATGGCTGCTTGCGGTGGTCACTTCGAAAAGATATCACATCAGTGGAGGTAGTCCCTGAGGATACCAAAATGCAAGACAGAAGAATACTCAAGCAGCAACATAAACTGCAGTGATTCCACTTACCCAGCTCCAATCCAGACTCCTTGAGGAAAGGACAGCCGTTAAGTACAGCACTTTAAAGGAAGTCACTCACAGGGAACCTCAGTTCAGGTGCTTTGGTTAAAAAAAATGTCCAATTCCTCAACTGCAAGGACTTGGAATCCGAAATTAGGCACAGAGACTAGCTCTAAAAGACATTTGAGTTCAGAAGCAAGTGAAGGTCTCACTCCAAGCTCAGCGATTTGGGCAGCAGGCTTTGTTTGATCTGAACGCCGAAATCAGTTATTTATAAGCCACTCATCCTAACAGTGACGGCTAGAGCATTGAATTTATTTTAAGAAAGGTACTCTGGGCTGAGAGGGCCAGGATGGGCAAGTTCCAACAGCTCTTGGCAGAGTGCAGCACGACTGTCAGTTGGCTCTGCCAACTTGTCTTTCAGTTTAGGCACCAAAACCAGCCTTCCTGCCCTGTCAGTCAAGGCGTGGTAGCAACCCAGCAAAATACAACTGCACAGCTTCAATACTGCCACAGAAACAGCAGGCAAAGCAAAAGGCTTCACAATTAAAAGGCCTGCAGCTCAAAATTCTTCCTCCTTATTCCAGGTTAAAAGAAGCCAAGAATCTAAAGTGATACTTTTAAAATATACAGCACAGCAAAAAAAAGGAGGCAGGCTTCTCCGTAGCATCACCACTTGATATGAGCCAACAGTAATACATTATTGCAGCATTTATTCTCCAAAGCACAGGGACAACAAAAAGGCAACAGATGCAGATTCGCACTCAAAGAGATACAGCATACAGCAACTACATTTATGTTGCACACAGTGCAGCTAATAAGCAAGAATATCAGAGTGGCAAATAAAGACTTGATTATGGGCTGGCAAGCAAATCTTCTTGCAAAATTTCAGCTCTTTAGACAGAAGATGCACTTACACTTTGTAGACCAGCAGGTACAGGAACAGGAGAAAATTGCTGCCAAATTACTAATTGCTCTTGGCAACGAGGGGCTAATGCATGTAATCTCATTCGAGTCTATCTGATGAAGACCAAAGGGACCCCTATAAAATCTTCAAACTCATTGAAGATCAACTAAAAGTCTGAATTAACTTTAGAATTCACAGGCTGGACAACAGCCAAGTGAAAGCATTGATAAATTGTAAGTAGGTGCCAGTGCAAAGGAGCTGAATGTGACTTCCATGCTGATAACCTGGCGGAGAGATTGGTGGAGCTTGTCCTTGCTTCAATGCCCACCCAAGTCTTTTAGGAAAGCATTAGTAGACAAAGCCAAAGGTTGCACAATAGAAGCACTACTGGACGAAGGTAGAAAAATTGAGGCATTACTGGCTGGCAAAAAGCACCTTCAAGCCCTCAATTGCGAATCTACCATTGCCGCAGTAACCAAAACACCCAACCCCTGCACGTGGTGTGGTCTTACGCACTTACACAGACAATGTCCAGCATATTTCGGCATGTGCAAACTGTGTAGCACCAAAGGGCAATGGGCAAAAATGTGACACAAACACAAGAAACCAGGCAAGCCCAGAGTACAACGCTCACAACCAAAAACCGAAATCTAACATAAACAACAGTTCCAAAGCTCATCCTGCAAAATATAAATGTATCAATGAATTTAAAGACACCCCCAATATACCACAGTGTACAGATCCAAGCTAAACTGTATATGTTGTCCACCTCACTCATCACGTGGATGGAGTCAGAAGAGCAGAAGCATTTGCCACTGTAAATGTTATGTATCCACAAAACTATAGACAGTACACCATACGTGCAAAAATCGATACCAGTGCAAGTGCTAACATCTTACCATTGCACATACTCAACACCACGTACACAGGAAAATGACACAGCGTAGCCCAGTTAACATCTGACAGGCTTACCGCCTATAATGGGTCTGGCATCCCAGGCATTGGCACCATCACGATACAATGTCAATACGGAAGATCTAAGTGGACACTGGAGATTTTGTATGTTGTGGAAACCAGGGGTCTGGCAGTCATTGGTCTGCCAGTGTGCAGTGACATGCACATGGTTATTATACATGACGTAGCAGAGACCACTATCACGGCCAAAGGAAGAATTGACTCCATAAGGGACCTTGCGGCCATGTACCCAGATCGCTTTGACACCATCTGAGATTTCAGGGCTGATGCAGAGCTGCACCTAAAGGATGATACTTAATCCAACATCGACCCACCTATATCCAAGAAAAGTTGAAAGTAGAGTTGGACACAATGGTACACAATAAAATCATCCGATAGGTTGAGCAGTATACCGACTGGTATCATTCCATTACCTGCGTTATCAAAGAAGGATGATTTATTACGTTTAGACCCAAGACGATAAAACATGGCACTAAAGCAAGGTACTCACAAAATCGCCACAATTGAGGAACTGAATCCCAAGTTTGTGGGAGCAAAATATTCCTTGAAGTTGGACACAAAGAATGACTACTGATCTGTCCATCTGGCACCAACATCACAAAAACTCACCACTTTTCGTACCTCTTTTGGAAGGTATTGCTTCTTGCGCATGCCATTTTGGCTCTCATTGAGCAAAGATGTGTTTCAACAACACATGGACCACATCATAGAAGATGTACCGGGTGCCTGTGCGTTGCTGATGACATAACAGCCCTTGGTAAAACTAAAGCACGACACGCCAAGAACCTACACATGCTCATGGAGGCAGTGACAAAGCATGGCCTTGTTTTTAATGGCACCAAATCCAAATCAATGCAAGCCAGAACTTTCTCAGCTCCATCTACTCCTTTCAAGGCATTTAGCTGGATCTAATAAAAATAGAAGATGTGCAAAAGATGCACACACCACAACACAGAAATGACCCACAAAGGTGTCTTGGGTTTTCTAACTTTCTAACTCTGTACATTGCAGGCTTTGCAGCCAAAGTTTCCCTGCTCAGGGACCTCCTCAAGAAGGACATGCCATACATAATGCAAGAAGATCACCAGCACATTTTTCAGAGTTTGAGGGACACCCTATCTTCGATCTCATGTGTCTTGCAATTCTACAACCCCTCCAAACCCACTGTGCTTGAGGTTGATGCATCACAAAGGGGTCTTGGTGTGTGCTTACTACAGGATGACAAGCCTGCTGCTTTTGGCTCCAAGGATCTGAACATTGCACTAACCAATTACTCTAACGTTGAACATGAAACCCTTGTGTTAGTATTTGGCATCCAAAGTTTCCACATCTATCTGTTTGGAAAACACTTCACCATCTAAATGGACCACAAGCTACTGGAGATGATCTGTTGGAAAACCCTCACCTGTGCAACATCGCCCCTCCAGTGTCTACACATGAAGATTCAGGGCTACAACCTTGATGTCCAATATAAGCCAAGCTCTAAAACAGTAACCTCTCTCTCAGTCATAGAGAGTGTTGTTACAGCCGCAGAGGACCACAGAAGTACCTACATTATGAGACAAGCTGATCCCTCAGTGAACAATTCCCAGCAAGAAACACAAGCTGTGTTTGCACAACCACAGAACACAACACAACACTGTAAACTGCAAAAGGACAATTTATAGTCATATTGTAAGCCCACCAAGGCGTTATTTTCAAGTATAGACACTCTACAATGTGATTCAATCTTGTTATGCATGATTATCATTGTTATGTTTGTTCTTACAAAGTCTTTCTTTTATCAAATGGGAAAAGGGGGATGTTGTGAAATAGTATGCAAGCCAATGCAGACAATGATATGTACCTTTAAGAAGCTACATAGTGACATCACTGTGACATTATCACGTGAGAAGGTAGAGCCTCCATGTTAGATGCTCACTATTGTCATGCTCTCTATTGCAGATGCTCACTACTGCCTGTGACCCTGAATCATTAAGACTCTATGTACAGCTTATGAATCAGGCATATAGTCAAGTAGTCAGTCTATGTGTCTGTTAGGACGCAGGCCAGATGAAGGCCTGTGCAGAGCTGTATATAGTTGTTGCTGGTAATAAACTTCAGATAAGTTCGACCAGAACCCTCGTCAATCTCAATATCTTAATTAGTATAGATATCATCGAGGCAGACCCCTTGAGGGCTGCATCAAGATCCTCAACATTTATGGTGGCAGCAGACTGCAACATACCACATCACTATCCAATATGGGAGTGCTCAGTGTTGCCAACACTAGGTACTTTGAAGTGGATTTCCCATCTCTGTCATTGTATCCATAAAATTAAAGTCAAGTTAATGACAATCCAAGAAGTTAACAACATGACTAATCACACAGTAAGACAAAACAAAAAAGAATACATGTATGGAAAATTGGTCTTGGACCAAAAGGCAGCTAAATTGCTAGTCTTAACACTAACATGAGAGTTTTCAGGAATGGGGAATCCAGTTCAAAGAACCTAATGTTTGCAACACTGAGTACTATAAAATAAAAGATGACACTGAGCCACATAGGGAAATGTTAGGTCAGATAACCAAAGTGAGGTGGGTTTTCAGGCGTGTCTTAAAGGAGAAAAGTGAAGTCGAAAGGTAGAGTGTAGGGAGGGAGATTAGGTCCTCGGTAACTGACAATTGGTGTGGGCTCCTACAGTGGTGTGATTAAAATTGGGGTTGCTCAAGAGGCCATAATTAGATGAGTGCAGATATCTTAGAGGGCTATGGGCTGGAGGAAATTACTGAGATAGGGAGGGATGAGGCCATGGAAGGATTTAAAAACAAGGATGATAATTTTAATGTCAAGACATTTCAAGAACCACGGTAGGTCAGTAAGCATGGGCATAAGATAGATGAATAGGACTTGATGTACGTTAAGACACAGGCCTTAGAGTTTTGTTATGACCTCAAAGTCAACACACTGAAAATAATGTAAAGGATAACTTCCTTCAAAATTTGGCTACTTTGCAAATGATTTAAACAGACAAAAATGCAAAGACAATGAACATTGTCTATTTAGTAAATATTACAAAAGGGTTAACTGGCAGTAAGGACAAAACTATTAAACTCTCCAGGGAACTAAGTCAGACATCCCATGTATATGTACACAACGTCTATTCAGTTAAAATGGTGGAGCTGATTTTACTAACTTTGCATCTGGGGAACCCAGGGATCTTCGAAGTGCCCTAGGTGCTTGTGCTAGCATACAAATGAGGTAAGAGGGATATAATGTGGCCTTCCACCTCAAATGCATGCATGATCACTAGAATTGTGCCATGAAGCACCTGTTAAAAATAAATATCTGATGAATCTTCAGGGCTGGAGGTCTTATGTTTGATGCCTTTGGCAGTAGCTGGATTTCTCCCTCTTTTTTGCAGGCATAAGGCTGTGTCTGAGGTGCGTTAAGCTATGGGTAATGACCAGGGACCACAAATATGGGTAAAGCACAGATCAGTTTTTTTTCTGTATCACTTGTCACTGGGTGTAGTGGGCTGTAGTACTGTTGAAAAATAAACTTATATGGGGAAGGTATGTAATGATCACCACCCCTATCATTATGCTTAGCGTTATGCTTTCAGGCTTAACTGAGGACAGACTCCACTGAAAAATATCTTAATATTTTGGTAGATTGTTAGACATCAGCATATCTCAGCCACAGCTCCTGGCATAACGTTGTGTTGGAGATTTCCATTGTAATCAGAATTATAAAAAAAAACCTTTCCAACTGAGAAGCCTGAAATAAGTATGATTTACACCTTCCCTGCCATTCTCTCCAGTATTGAACTGACTGCTGTTCGAACTGAAGTAATATATTTTAGAACTGCAAAGCCAGTACAATATATTTCCAATCATTACATCTGAAAAATAAAACTTCAGTTTTTTGCTGACTATTAAAAATTGCAGAATGAAAGTTTAAGTTATACCGTGTGCAGAATATTATCTGTTGCAAACTTTTCACTTTTAATACTGAAGTATTACATCGTAGCAAAAATGAATGGAAAACCCAACAGAAGATGAACCTTGGCACTGAACCTTGGGGCTGGTGCCTGTTGCTTCCTGGAGGACAGGTCAGTGTTGCAGAGCCCTGGCACAATGTGCGAATGAATACCCAGATGCCTTTTAAATATGGTGCCCGACCATGATGGTAGGGCGCGCAACCTCTTCCCCGCCATGTGATTTGGGGTCAAACACCCGGCTGCATAATTAATGAGGCAAGCAACGCACAATGTGGTGAGCTCACCTGCCCTGCTCTCCACTGGGAGTCCCTCCAGGTTTCCACTCTTGCCACTGGACTTAGGCCCAGAGCGGAAAATCTCGGCCATGGTGTCCTTGAAGGTGACAACTTGTGTCAGTTTACATGGTAACTTTTGCACAGCTAAGAGGGAACATTGGTCCTGTGTGAGCTGGGAAGGGCAGAAGAATGGCTAAAGATGAGAGACAGTGGACGCCCAGGTTTTCAAATGTTTCACTGAAGGACATGGCGAAGGGGATGGAAAGGAGGAGAGATATCCTGAATCTACAGGTAGTCAGCAGGCCCTTCATATGCACGTTGATAAGGCAGTGGATGCAGATAATCATGGAGGTCAATGGCAGGAATCTTACCTTGAGGACCTGGATGAAGTGCTGCCAGGAGTTTAATTACTTCACACTTGTGGTCAAGGTCAATGAATGTATCTTCAAATGTCATATCCTACTAACTGCACCACTATCTTTAGCCACTATTCAATTCGCCACCAGTCAAATCCATCAGGACTCATATCTAACATATGTATCCTTTCTTCATCCTAGCACACTTAACACTGCTGCAAGCCTCAAACCCACATCTCACAGCTTGCACACACTGACAGCTATTCAAATGTGACAGCCACAATAGCCAAAGAGATTACATGACACACTTCCCCCGTCTCTTGCTAAAGAAAGAAGCACACAATCTCAGGCAGTAGCAGAAGCCAGCCAGAGGGGAAGAGGCATGCCTGTATGCTCTAACCCCCCTGGAGGAGACAGAGTTGACCATTATATGAGAGGCCATTACAGAGAGGCCCTGAACAGCAACGAGGCTGAAACCATCGAAGTTGACAGTATCCTCTTTCACCCATTCCACTTCTTCATCCCACAACCTTATCCGACTTACAAGCTGTGGATGGTGTAAGCATTCACCTCTTACTTCCCGCCATCCCAAAACTATGACACTACCCTTGATCCCCTCTCCATTCAGATATTATCGAAGTCCAACCTGGTCAGACAGTGGCAGAACACCAAGAAGAGATTGATGATAAAGACACACATTCGCAGTCACCAGCTCAAATACTGACACTGCATGTATCTTAGAGGGTGGAATAAAGGCGGTAGCTTCATGCGGCAAGACACCAGGCACCTGTGTGCGCCAACGATCAGGAGGCAAGGAAAGCGCAGGTGGCAGTTTGCAGGTTCTGCTTCGAAGGATTCGGATTGGGACTTCGATGGGGGTGGCTATAAGGAGGCTGATCGATGTACAAAACAAATGCTTGGTGCATTGGGAAGCCTGCCAGAAAGGCTGGTGAAAAGTTTATCTCTAAAGGTGCTGCCTGACCTGCTGAGTATTTCCAGTATTTTCTGTTTTTCTTTCAGAAGGCATGTGTTCAATTCAAGGACCATAGAAGAGTCCCACACCAACATGGCACAGGGCATCATGAAGAGCTGGGAGTCCATCCTTTCTGACACACTTGTAGACCATATTACGATGCAGTGTCGTTGTCTCAGTTTCCACTGCATCACAAGCAGGAGCCACCAAAAGCCTGGACTACAGCGGAAGCTCGAACTAAAGTTAACCAAGCTCAGCTCTCTGCCATGCACTCATGCCATCATGGCTGTGGATACAGATGTTCACATGGGCATCCAGGGTGCCAAAGCAATCCAGCAACCAGACCTTTATCAAATTGCTGGTATTGCTGAGGCATTGCCCTAGGGGAGTAGCAAAGGGTCAATGGAAGAAGCTTGCTGACTTCTCTCAGGATGGCAATATTTGTCCTCCCACTCCAACCAGTCCATCAGTGTCTTTCCTGTTGCCTACTAGTCATCCAGCACAAACTGCTGCCACTCATGTCGACTGCAATCTGAAGCTGGGGCTTTACGGCCCAGAGCTGCTCCAGGTTATTATCCAAAGCTATTCTGTAATCTCCTCCACTAAAAGTCAGCCACCTTCCACTGGCCAAGCTGCAGCCAATCATGTGCAACTGCACAGGAGGACTGGGACAACCAAAGGTATCCCTAAGACGAGCACTAACGGACTGCACAAGCAATTTGTTTTTAGTTGTGAATGCAACGTGACATGATTTTATTTATTATTATTTGCTGTTGGGACATGAGCATTGCTGGCAAGGGAAGCATTTATTGCCCTTCCTTAATTACCCTTGAGAAGGTGGTGATGAGTCACCTTCTTGAACCAGTGCAGTCCATGCGGTGCAGGGACACCCACAGTGCTGCTGGGAAGCGGTTCCAGGATTTTGACCGAGTGATGTTGAAGTCGGGATGGTGTGTGATTTGGAGGGAAGCTTTCATGTGTTCCTGTTCCAATTCGGATGCTGCCCTTGTTTTTCTGTATACTTTTTCTAGGCTACGAGCTTGGGAGGTGCTGCTAAAGGAACCACTGCTCCCATGGTGCTGGTGGTGGAGGGAGTGAATGTTTAAGGCGGTGGATGGGGTGCCGATTAAATGAGTTGGTTTGACTTGGATGGTGTCGAGCGTCTTGAGTGTTGTTGCAGCTGCACTCTTCGAGGCAAGTGGGTAATATCCCATCATGCTCCTGACTTTTGCCTTGTAGATGGTGGACAGGCTTTGGGGTGTCAGGAGGAGAGTTACTCATCGCAGAATTTGCAGTGCTGGCCTCCTCTTGTAGCCATAGTAATTATATGGCAGCTCCATGGTGACCCCCCAAGATGTTGATAGTGGGGGGGATTCAGCGAACATCAAGGGAAGATGGCTAAGTTTTTTCTTGACGGAGGTGGCCATTGTCCAGAACTTGTGTGGCACAAATGTTATTTGCCGCCTATCAGCGCAAGTCTGAATGTTATCCAGGTCTCAGTGGTTATTTTGTGGAAGCTTTTGTTTTTGCATTATGGCCAAAAGGATGATGTCATGGTCAATGACAAAGGGAAAGTAAGACATATGGGACTGTTTGTAAATAGAGAATTGGATTTGAGGGTATTGGTACTGTACTTGATTTAGATCTTCATGTACAGCCTGCATGGAAAGAGGCTATCCAGATTGCCACCTCCCTTCCTTATCCTCCTTTTATTTTTCCTCCTCTTCCTCTTTCTCCTCCTCTTACTCCCCATTTTGTACTTGGCGGCTGGTGGCAATGGCTGTCCCTTCTGATGGCAATGATGTGCAGCACACAACTAGCGTGAACCCTTTTTATATATTCTTTCATGGCTGGGCCAGCATTTGTTGGCCATCCATAATTGCCCTTGAGAAGGTCATGGTGAGCTGCCTTCTTGAACCAATGCAGTCAGTCTGATGCAGGTACACCCACAGTGCTGTCATGAAGGGAGTTCCAGGATTTTGATCTGGTGATGGTGAAGGAAATCTGATTATAGTTCCAAGTCAGGATGGTGTGTGGCTTGGAGGGGAACTTAAAGGTGGTGGTGTTCCCACGCATCTTCTGCCCATGTCCTTCCCCCAGTCAGGGGAGGGGATTGGCCAGTCAGGGTGGGGGATGTCAGACAGTCAGGGGAAGTTCAGACAACTATGGGAGTGGGTCAGAGAGTTGCGGGGGGTTGGGGGGGGGGTGGTGTGTGGAATTGGTCAGTCAGTGGAAGGGGAGGTCAAACTGGGCCTGGCAGGGAGTAGTCATGGGTTGGGGGGGTGTCTCATTTCGGGGGGGTGGTAGTTTTGGGTAGCCTGAGAATCTGAGCGTCTGGGTGTTCAGGGGTTGTGGGGAGTCCCATGGTGGGGTGTAATCGACTGGTTGGGGAGGACCTTTGGTGGTTCGGGGTGGGGGAGTCCCATGGGAAGGGAAGGGAGGGAAGTCCTATGGTGGGGTTAGTCCCATTTGGGTGTGGGGAGTTCCATTGTGGGGAGTAGCAGGGGGTTGATCAGGGAGCTCTATGTGGGGTGGGAGGTTGTGGGGGATAGCAAGGGGAGGTGGGGGAGTCCAGTGTGGGGGGATATTTGAGGGATAGGGAAGTCCCCTAGTGGTTTGGGTTCTGGGGAAGTCTTGTGGGGGGTCAGTGTGTGTAGTTACCCAGAATCTAGAAGTGGATTTAATTCTTCTGACTCTTCTGAGTAATTATTGACGTAACACAGGAGGAACCATCTGAAGTTTACGATATAAATCGCATTTTCGGATGGTTCCCAGCACAGGTTATTTGCCCATCAGAGGCCTCCTGGATAATTGCCGTGCGAACCTTACCTGGGAACATCTTGGGGTGGGGTATTGCAGAGAGGGTTCACCAGCTCATCTTTGGGATACCCCCCAGTTACACTAGTGTGGAGCCTGGACATTATGGCTCTATGTAATTCTATGCAAGCAGCATCAAAATGAGAATCTCAATAAAAGAAACACCATAAAGGCTAATGGAGAATATAAATTGCATTTTGGAAATTAAAGTAGAATCAATGAGTTTGTGTATACTAACACAATTTTAAGACACGTACCTAAATATGCACTCCTGCTGAATATAGGCATCGAGGATAAATCTGGAGCCAACACACAGTTAAACTAGTACTGATAGTGTACAGTTTTTCCATGGAGGCCTACATGTGACTCCAGACCCACAGCAATGTGGTTGGCTCTAACTGCCCTCTGAAATGGCCAAGGAAGCAATTCAGTTCAAGAGCATTTTGGGAAGGCCAACAAATGCTGGCTTTGCCAGCGAGGCCCACATCCCAAGAAAGAATAAAGACTTCAATTTCCAAAAGACAAGACAAGGTGTCACGTCAAAGATTACCGCACAAAATAAGAGTTAGTGATGCAGGGGGTAACACATTAACCTGGATAGAATTATGATTAGCGAACAGGTTGGCAAGTTGTAATCAGTGGATCAGTGCTGAGGCCTCAATTATTATAACTACTTATAATCTATATCAATGACTTGGATGAAAGAGCCAAATGTATGGTTGCTAAGTTTGCTCACAACGCAAAGATAGATAGAGAGTGAGTTGTGAAGAGAACATAAGGGTTTGACTTTTCAGGATGGTATCCAAAGAGTCAACGGGGAACACATCCCCGCCGACTCCAGCAGCCCCGATGCCACATTACGCTCTAGCAAAGGTTGTTTGGCATAAGGCGGGACTTACACCCCTCAATCGGGAGGAAGTCCCGCCTTGGAGAGCTGCTCGCCAATCAGATTGGCTGGCAGCTCTCCAATCCCTCCAGTGACCAGAAGACGCAATGCAGGAAGCTGCCTGGCACTAAGTCCTGGGAACTGGAGGACAGGTAAGTGGCAGGGGTCCCAGAGCAGGGAGGATAAGGAAGGCCTGGGGGGGGTTGCAAGGGGGGAAATAAGGGTGTCGGGGGATAGCTCCAAGGGGAGGGAAGCCCAGAGATCATCGGGCCTTGAAGGAAGGGAGCCCCCAGTCAGAAGAGAGCTTCTGATGGAGACGTCCCCTTCCTTCCTGCATGACAATTCAACTTACATTATTTTTCTGTTTCCCTCCTCCCCCCTCGAGCTGTCATCCGCCTGCAAGCCTAAATATTGAGGCTGGGTGCGAAAAAGCCCTTAAGTGGCCATTTAAGGGCCTTAATTGGGGCAAGGGCGGTCTTCCCAGTCGAGGCCCTGCCCGCCCCAGCATAAAATCGCTACCAGGTCCATAAGACCATAAGGCATAGGAGAAGAAATTAGGCCATTCGACCCATCGAGTCTGCTCCGCCATTCAATCATAGCTGATAAGTTTCTCAACCCAATTCTCCCACGTTCTCCCCATAACCTTTGATCCCCTTACCAATCAAGAACCTGTCTATCTCGGTCTTAAATACACTCAATGACCTGGCCTCCTTTGCCTTCTTTGGCAATTAATTCCATAGATTCACCACTATCTGGCTAAAGAAAGTTCTCTTCATCTCTGTTCTAAAAGGTCTTCCCTTTACTCTGAGGCTGTGCCCTCAGGTCCTAGTCTCTCCTACTAATGGAAACATCTTCCCCACATCCATTCTATCCAGGCCTTTCAGTATTCTGTAAGTTTCAATCAGATCCCCCCTCATCCTTCTAAACTCCATCGAGTATAGACCCAGAGTCCTTAAACGTTCCTCATATGTTAAGCTTTTCATTCCTGAGATCATTCTCGTGAACCTCCTCTGGACCCTCTCCAGGGCCAGCACATCCTTCCTGAGATACGGGGCCCAAAATTGCTCACAATATTCGAAATGTGGTCTGACCAGAGCCTTATAAAGCTTCAGCAGCACATCCCTACTTTTATATTCTAATCCTCTCGAAATAAATGCCAAAATTGCATTTGCCTTCCTAACTACCGACTCAACCTGCAAGTTAACTTTAAGAGAATCCTGGACTAGGACTTCCAAGTCCCTTTGCACTCCAGATTTCTGAATTCTCTCCCCATTTAGAAAATAGTCTATGCCTTTATTCTTCCTAGTAAAGTGCATGACCTCACATTTCCCCAAGTTGTATTCCATCTGCCACTTCTTTGTCCATTCTCCTAACGTGTCCAAATCCTTCTGCAGCCTCTCCGCCTCCTCAATACTACCTGTCTCTCCATCTATCTTTGTAGCATCTGAAAACTAAGCCAGGATGCCCTCAGTTCCATCATATCATCATTAATGTATAAAGTAAAAAGTTGTGGTCCCAACACTGACCCCTGCGGAACTCCACTAGTCACCGGCCGCCATCCTGAGAAGGACACCCTTATCTCCACTCTCTGCCTCCTGCCAGACAGCCAATCTTCTATCCATGCTAGTACCTTGCCTCTAACACCATGGGCTCTTATGTTACTGAGCAGCTTCCTTTGCGGCACTTTGTCAAAGGCCTTCTGGAAGTCCAAGTAGATAACACACATTGTCTCTCCCTTGTCTAACCTACTCGTTACCTCCTCAAAGAATTCTAACATATTTGTCAGGCATGACCTCCCCTTGATGAAACCATGCTGACTTTGCCCAATTTTACCATGCACTTTCAAGTATTCTGAAATCTCATCCTTAATAATGGACTCTAAAACATTACCAGCGACCGAGGTCAGGGTAATCGGCCTGTAATTTCCCGTCTTTTGCCTCAATCCCTTCTTAAACAGGGGGGTTACATTAGCGATTTTCCAGTCCTCTGGGACCCTCCCTGACTCCAGTGATTCCTGAAAGATCACCACTAACACCTCCACTATCTCTTCAGCTATCTCCTTCAGAACTCTGGGGTGTAATCCATCTGGTCCAGGTGATTTATCCACCTTCAGACCTTTCAGTTTTCCTAGCACCTTCTTCTTGGTAATGGCCATCATACTCACCTCTGCCCCCCGACTCTCTTGAACTTTGGTCGGGGCAGCTGGGAACCTAGAGAGAATCCCATCCATGGAATTTCATGCTCCCCCCAATCAGAATGCGTCAGCGGGGGAGGGGGAAGGACAGGAGCATAAAATTCTGGCCAAGGAGCCTGCAAAGGGGCATAGAATGGGCAAGTATTTGGCAGATGGAGCATAACGTGGGAAAATGTGAGCTTGTCCACTTTGACATGTAGAATGAAAAGCAGCATACTGTTCCAGCGTGGAGAGATTGCAGTACAGAAGGATCTGGGTGTCCTTATACATGAGTGCAAAAAGTTAGTGTGCAGGCATAGCAAGAGATCAGGAAGGCATGGGATTTTTTTTATTGCAAGGAAAATGGAATGTAAAAGTAGGGATGTTTTGTTACAGTTGTAACATCTGGTGCACTTATGTGTACAGTTTTTTTCTCCCTATTTAAGAAAGCATATAATAGTGTTACAAGTAGTGCAGTGAAGGTTCACTTGACTGATTCCTGGGGTGAAAGGGTTGGCTTATGCGGAAAGGTTGGGCAAGTTGGGCCTGTATCCGTTGGAGGTTAGAAGAATGAGGGGTGACCTCATTGAAACATATAAGTCCGTGAGGGGACTTGACAGGGTGGATGCTGAAAGGATGTTTCCACTGGTGGGAGAAATTAGAACGAAAGGACATAGTTTAAAAATGATGGGCCTTCTATTCAAGGCAGAAATGAGATGAATTTTTTTCTCTCAAAGGGTCATTATTCTGTGGAATTCTCTTTTCCAGAGAGCAGTGGAGGCTGCGTAATTGAATATTTTTAAGGCTGAGGTAAGGTAGATTCTTGAATGGCAAGGGAGTCAAAGGGTATGAACAGGAAAGTAGAGGCCACAATCAGATCAGTCATGATTTTATCAAATGGAGGAGCAGGCTCAAGGGACCGAATGGCCTATTCCTGCTCATAATTTGTATGTTTGTATGTTCTGATGTTAACCAATGAGATTTGCACTGTTCAGCAGCAACCATAACTTTCAACTATGTGTTTAATTGGCAATTAATATGGAAGTGCACAATTTCATGCAACTCACAAGGACATTAAGGCTAATAACTGAGCAACACATTATTCAACAACTTACGATGATTTGAAATTTATGGAGTAACTTATTCGAGCCACAAATTTATGGACAATATACACAATAATTTCAAGTGCTGAGAAATGTATTATTTGGGCAGCAAAATCCCATTATGTGCTTCCCATTATGTGTTAGACACCTGATATTATAACTCTTCAAAAGATTTTCTCTTGGCATGTAGGTGGTACTGGTACTGGCCGTACTACATTCTTTATCCACCCTCACCACCGCCCACACACCAAATACACTGAGAAGATGGTGATAGTGAGGAGTAACATGAGTAAAGGTTAAATGCTTTAGTAACATGAAGTGCCACATTCTTTGTGGTAACAGTACTCCCATGATCATGTCTGGTAGGAAATTTCAGAATTCGATTCAGTGATGTTAAGGTCCAAGGCAATATGGAATGCAGCTTATAGGACAATTTGGAGGTGATGGTATTCTAATTATGTTCACGTTCTTGTCTTTTTCAGTGGTAGACGTAGTGGGTCTGGAGATACTGTCAAATTAAGCTTGTTGAATTACTGCAGTGTATCCTGGTAGATAGTATATATTGCAGCAAATGTGCAACATTGATGGATTGAATCCAATACAAGGTTATCAATTAAACAAATAGCTCTGTCCCAAATTTTGTTGATTTTTTTAAATGTTGTTGCTGTTGCACTGAAGGCAACTGTTGAACATCCTATCACACTTGTGCCTCGTAAATAATGGGGAGCCTGTTTCTTGGTATCTGAATTGCATAAAAATCAATCAAATGAGAAATGCAAATGACTGTTTGACTGTTGGTAAACATCTCCTGTGGGTGAAGATTTCACAACCTTTGAAAGGTGAGGATTTGAAATACTCAAAGCGGATATCCAACCTACAGCCTACTCATAACCATGTTACTAAAGCATTTAACCTTTAATCATGTTCATATGAAATATATCATTTTCATATTTTAACATTTTGTTTAAACGCTTATTTTAGATATGAGGATTTTCAGTTACAGATTTTTTTAAAATATGGTGACAAAAAGAAATTTCAGAAAGCAATTTGAAAAGTTTGGGAATCTGGTAGTCAAATTGTGCAATCAAAGTAGTCTGAATATTGCGGTCGTCAGGCATATGTGATCGGTGGGCCTGAAAGTGGATTTAATAGCCACCCAGCGTGAAATACATGCTGAAAGGCTCAGCGCCAGGAGGTGAGAAGAGGGCGGGTGCCAACATAACTGAGGGTGCAGGCGAGCGCTTCGAGAAAGCTCCCTGAAGGCAGACAGCTGCCCCAGGGAGCTGCAGATCTCCACAGACTAAAGGACATGGCAAAAATGCTGCGAAATATGTCCTTGCGGCACAATCAAGCATCTGAAAGCATAACTCATGAAAACCAGTCCCCGGAAGTCCCTTTTTATTTTGTTTCCCCATGGAGATCTCATCCTGCCCTGGATCGAGGTATGAGCAAAAACGTGAATGTTGCCTGGGAGAATGGCCACTCTGCCAACTGCAAATGTGGACAGACCACGTGAAATTGCTGTTGATTGCATCATTAATGGGCTTCGTTGCCCACTTACTTGTCAGCGGGCACGTTTCCAACTGCTGCACGTGCCCGCCGAGGGAAATATCATGCAAGTGCGCAATGACATCAGGACGCTCGCCCAACATTATCTCAACGCTATTTCATGTCCATTTGGGCCAGGCGCGCGCCGGCCCATGGGACGTAAAATTCTGGCCAGTGAGTTTACATAGCCAAAACCCATTATAAATGTGGACATCGGAATTAATAAGTCTGCCACTGAGACTAAAACATTAAAGGAAACAAAGTTGTCCTGACAAAAAGTATGTGCAGATACATGCACACAAATTGTAATGTATCACTTGGGTATTGAGCATTTTAGGAGGTGACAACTTTAGGATTAATTCAGATAACACCATGAACTGAGGATTGCTTATCAGTATCATTTCAGCTCAAAATATGCTACTGCCTTGAAACTCATTCCAGTCTGCAATATTCCACTGATAAATATAGATGGAGATAATGAGATAATGTCTTTATTTCATTTTTGGCACGTTAGGCTTTACTGCAGGATTGAGTGCAAGGAAAACAGCTTCTCCTATCAAGCCACATGTTGGAACTGCAATGCTTTGCCACCACGTGATGCTACCTTGAAGCTTGAGAAACCCATGTTTCAAACACTCTGTGATACAAACATTTGATTATGACAGTATGAAATTAAGTGCTCAGAATGGCCTGTTGATGTATCAGTTTGAATGCGGTGTCGCAGTAAATGACTGCATGTACCTCTTTCAGAAATTCAAAGCTGTCACTTTGGGGCAGCTTCACTCAAGACTTCATTTTATAAACATTGAGAATGTGCAGATGCCAGATTGAGTTGGATAAATGTAATTTGGATTGAATTCACACGAGTAGCGCAAACCATAACAGTTGGTACCAGAAAAACAATGATGGGCCACTGAGGTTGTTCTGGATCACTTGCGAAATCCATTTAAACAAATGAAGAATATCTGCTGTGCTACCTTATGTTCGTTAGACATTCCAAAGATATGGTTAACTGTAATTTTCTGTACGTTGCCTGATAACTAGAGAAGTGAATTAAATATGAACCTTTTTTTAATCATTATTACATTATCTACTTCCCGGCAATTCACAGTGGAAGGCTCACCATGGGAAATTTATTCCACTCAGGTCTCATCTCTGAATTGTTTCTTTGATCCTTCTATAATAATGTCATGTGGTGGTATTATAGTCTTTGGGAGGCTAAGCTGACTAAATTAGTTTAGACACATTTATGCACTTGCTCAAATCGAGATAGTTTAAGTGAAATGTCAGTTTTCAGTAAGAAAACTGTCAGTCCATGCTGCAAGTTACCTTACTTTCTATTCTGACGTTACACTTGGAATATAAATGAGATGCTGATTTCATGGAACAACTGCGAGTCCACTTTCAAATGGCTGCGAGTCCCTGGTGCAATTCTTTAAAACAATTTCATATGCAGCAGCCCCTGTTTTCTTACAAACTGCATCTTGTTGACTGATTGACTTATCCGGTCTGCACCAAACCAGTTGCTTCACTGCAATGTTAAAAGAATGCCTCCAAATGTTCACACTCAAAATGATACTTCATAACATCTTGCACTTACATATAATTAACTGGTTTCCTTGGAATTTTTCTGTACATACAGCATTAAAGATCCTTTGAAGCAATACATTTATTTTGTAACATCCACGCAATTATCAAGTTAGTAAATATCTATGAAACAGCGATGACACTTCCTATGTATTACATTGGCTCTGATGTGCTGTGGCACATTCTGATGATATGAAATGTGCAATATCCACCACCTTTTATGTATAATATTAAATGTACGCTTGGGTGGCATGGTGGTGCAATGGTTAACGCTGCTGCCTCACAACTCCAGGGACCTGGGTTTGCTCCTGACCTCGGGTATCTGTGGAGTTTGCACGCTCTCCCCGTTTCTGCTGGGTGCTCTGGTTTCCTCCCACTGTCCTAAGACGAGCTGGTTAGTTGGATTGGCTACGGTGAATTGTCCCCCAGTGTGTGTGTGAGTGTGTGCCCTGTGATGGACATCCTGTCCTGGGTGCACCCTGCCTAGCACCCATTGCCTATTGGGATAGGCTCCGACTCCCTGCGACTCTGTTTTGGACGAAGTGGCTCTGGAAAAGTGAGTGCCTGTGCGCCTTTCTTCTTTTTATTTTCCGATCTACATTGTAAAAGCATCCAGCCACATTGGGGCTGTTGATTGCAAAAGCAGCAGAGGCACACAAGAGACTGTCCAGCAGTGTTTAGGAGCTTATTAAAACAATAGTAGAAATATACTCATTCTTATGGAATCAAGAAAATTGGTGAATCAAATGCTTGTGCTTTGGAAGAGACAGAGGATAGTTATGAAGCAGGTAATGCAAAAAGACCAGTCCTACATTGAGAGGATGCTGGCCATAAGAACCCCCTCCTAACAAAGGTTCACCACTGCCTTTGAGAAAAAAGGCTGGCAAAGATATGTTGGTCTGCAAGGGAACACATGCCTCATAAACAAAAAGGAACGAACAATCTTCAGAAAAGTGTTGTCCTAGAATTCTTGTTTCTGCAGGACAGCTACAACAGACTTGAAATTCTCCAAGTGACCAGGTGCTCTGTGTGATTGGTGTGAATAGTTGTACAATGCTATGCCTGAACAGGGAAATGACTGTAATCATGAGATAAAGGATCTGATTGTGGATGGTCTTGAGACACGTTTTTCTGAAACAAAAACAGAATTACCTGGAAAATCTCAGCAGGTCTGGCAGCATCGGCGGAGAAGAAAAGAGTTGATGTTTCGAGTCCTCATGACCCTTCGACAGAACTGAAAAGGTTTTTCTGAAAACCTGGCAGTAAATTCCAGCCATTTGCTCTGGAGAGTCTTCGGGTATGCCTTTAAATAGCTCCTGGTTTTACCAGCAGCTTTCCTTCCTTTTACAGTGATCTTAACAGGCAGTTTTACTTTAACAGCAGATGGTATTCATGACAAGCTCCTTAAAAGTACTCCAAATGAGGAAATGGTAGGCTGAATCAACAATGGTCTTGGAGAATGGTACAAAGAATCACTAACTCACCCTGGACAATTTTCAGAAGCTGATGAATGGGACACTGCTTGAGGAGTCATCACTTTGGTGTTCCAGCCTTTTGTTGTGGTCTCTGTCGATAAGAAGAGAGATCCATGTTAGTTTTTTTTCCTTTAGTTGTTCTATGGATCAGGATGAAAATGAAAAAGCCACATTTATTGTCCGTTCTCATTTGTTGTGAGAAGTTAGTTGTGGGATGTCTTTTTATTTTGTGCAAATGAATGACTTGGTCTGCCATATTAGTGGGCATCAAGGCTCGAACCACGTAGTGTGGGACAAGAGTCACATGTAGGTTAGATTGGTGAACAATGAAAAATCCTTTCCCTGAAAGACATTAGCAAACAAGTTTGCTTTCTTACAAAAAATCTATCGATAGGCTTCTTGTTGTTTGAGTATGTCAAAACTGTCAGGGATTTTGTCTTTAGTGGATCCTCTCATGATTGAAGAATCTGATTTAGAATCAACATGGATGTCCAGAGAGCTGACAGTTCATGTTACTGCTTGGGTCATCTTCTGAAGCTATGCCACCTCTGACTTTCTTCTATGCACCTCAGGTGTTCAGAGTTTGGTGTAGATGGTGCTCAAAACTTCCTGAACCAAGTTTCAGTGTTTTCCTCCACATCAGCTGGTCATCTGCAGTCTTTTTCCAAGAGTGGTGGTCTGCGATGCTGAAGTTTGCAAGGCTCTTTTTTTTTGGGGTGTCCTTGTGTCATTTGTACTAACTACTTTGATGTCATTTGCCATGAGACAGTTCCCCATAGAAGATCTGCTTGTGATTATGTAATCACTCATGTGGGAGACATGGCCTGCTCATCAAAATTGAAATTCTGGAGGGTGGTCTCCATGCTGTTGAACCCAGTAAGATGACGGACCTCGTTGCTTGTGATTTTGTCCTGCCATCGAATTCTCATGATGGGCCTCAGGTGTCGTTGGTGGAATTGTTCCAGTGCTTTGATGTTGAACCAGACCCAGGATTCTCCTGTGCCATACAGCAGGGTGGCAAGGACAATGGCTTGGTCGAGTTTGATTTTAGTCTTCAGCTTAATGCCATGCTGCTTCCAGACACAATCGTCGAGTTGGTCGTAGACAGAAGTTGCCTTCTAGAAGTGTGAATGAATATCTTCATCAACAGTGACACCCCTAGAGAGCACACTACCAAATTTTTGAGAATTTTTCTGCAACCTTGAGACTGGCTATGTCTGCTGCTTCATAGTGTGTGTCTGGTGCTGGCTGAAACATAACATGGGTCTTGGAGACACTGATTTGTAGGCTGAAATTTCAAAGGTTGTGAGAGAACTCTCAGCTTGTTTACCAGATGCTTCATTTGCAGAAAGGAGGCTGATCTCTGATTCCGCAGCCTCTCACTTCAAATTCTATCCACCCCTTCTCGTACGAAGCCTGTTAACCTCTACCTCACAGTAGAGGAACAGATTTTGTAGCAGCAAAACAAAATTTACTGCAGCATGGAAAGTGAAACCTAGGAGCGTTTGGTACTTTCAGCAGTAATGGCACGATGGTAATGCAGTGCAGACTGCGGCAAAGGATGAAAGCGGAGAAACACCCTGTACCAGCCAGCCACTACTTCTGCCTTCTGCCAAGCTACCTTAGATCATCCTTGCCTCTGGGAACATGCAAAGTAGCTGAAAGAGTGGGGGCAGCAACATGCACCATTCCTCCACTATAATCAAACTCTTTACTATAGGTTTAGCAGTAAAGAGTGACCTACAGGAATACAATAAAGTCCTATGGCAAAGGGAAGCAGATGAAGTGACAGGTGCAGTTACATTGTAAGTCTTAGCCCTCAACCTGCACGTAGGTGGCCACTAGGTGAGGGTCAGTCACTAGATGTCCTTGAAGCAGCATAAACATCAGGCAGAATAGGTGACAACCCAGCTACTCTATTTAGGGATGCACAACTGGCCAGTTTTTCACCTGAGGTACTGATAAAAGGAGGCCTAACCAAAGCCAGCTATGTACATTGCTGCCCAACACACTGCATCTGGGAGTGACTCAATCCAGCAACAAGAAACTACAGGAGAATACAAAGACAACACAAAGTCAGCAACCATGACAGTGGCTTGTTGGAATGTCCACACCTTACATGATGTATAAAATGCTAGTTAGGCCACAGCTGGAGTACTGTGTGCAGTTCTGGTCGCCACACTATAGGGTGTGGTTGCACTGCAGAGGAGATTCACCAGGATGTTGCCTGGGCTGGAGCTTTTCAACTATCAAGAGAGACTGGAAAGGCTAGGGTTGTTTTCCTTTGAGCAGAGAAGGCTCAGAGGGGACCTGATAGGTGTGCACAAAATTATGAGGGGCAGAAATAGGGTAGATAGGAAGAAACGTTTCCCCTTAGCAGAGGTGTCAATAACCAGAGGGCATAGATTTAAGGTAAAGGGGCAGAAGGTTTAGACGGGCTTTGAGGAAAAGGTTTTCACCCAGAGGGTGGTTGGAATCTGGAACACACTGTCTGAGGGGGTGGTAGAGGCAGGAACCCTCACAACATTTAAGAAGTATTTAGATGAGCACTTGAAACGCCATAGCATACAGAGCTATGGGCCAGATGCTGGAAAATGGGATTAGAATAGAAAGGTGCTTGATGGCCGGCACGGACACAGTGGGCTGAAGGGCCTGTTTCTGTGTTGTATAATTCTATGATTCTATGACTCATGACCATCAAATCAGCAGTTCACCTGAATGCTGTTCAACTCTAGCAGCCTGGGAACTTAGCCAGTATGATGCAAACATAGCTGCCCTTAGTGAGCCAAGACTAGTAGGAGAAAAGAACAAAAAAACTGCGGATGCTGGAAATCCAAAACAAAAACAGAATTACCTGGAAAAACTCAGCAGGTCTGGCAGCATCGGCGGAGAAGAAAAGAGTTGACGTTTCGAGTCCTCATGACCCTTCGACAGAACTTGCGTTCGAGTCCAAGAAAGAGTTGAAATATAAGCTGGTTTAAGGTGTGTGTGTGGGGGGCGGAGAGATAGAGAGACCAGGACTGTCACTGACCTCATCTCCTCTGGGGATCTCCCTCCCACAGCTTCCAACCTGATAGTCGCCCAACCTCGGACGGCCCGCTTCTATCTCCTACCCAAAATCCACAAACAGAACTGCCCCGGTAGACCGATCGTCTCAGCTTGCTCCTGCCCCACAGAACTCATTTCTCGTTATCTTGACTCCCTTCTCTCTCCCCTTGTCCAGTCCCTTCCCACCTACATCTGTGATTCCTCTGACACCTTACGTCACATCAACAATTTCCAGTTCCCTGGCCCCAACCGCTTACTCTTCACCATGGACGTCCAATCCCTCTACACCTCCATCCCCCACCAGGATGGTCTGAGGGCCCTTAGCTTCTTCCTCGAACAGAGGCCCGAACAATCCCCATCCACCACTACTCTCGTCCGTCTGGCTGAACTTGTTCTCACACTGAACAATTTCTCCTTCAACTCCTCTCACTTCCTCCAAATAAAAGGTGTGGCTATGGGTACCCGCATGGGCCCCAGCTATGCCTGTCTCTTTATGGGGTATGTGGAACATTCCTTGTTGCAGTCCTACTCCGGCCCCCTTCCACAACTCTTTCTCCGGTACATCGATGATTACTTTGGTGCCGCTTCATGCTCTCGTCAGGACTTGGAAAAATTTATTAATTTTGCTTCCGATCTCCACCCCTCCATCATTTTCACGTGGTCCATCTCTGACACTTCCCTTCCCTTCCTTGACCTCTCTGTCTCAATTTCTGGTGATAGACTGTCCACCAATATCCATTACAAACCCACCGACTCCCACAGCTATCTCGACTACAGCTCCTCACACCCTGCTTCCTGTAAGGACTCCATCCCATTCTCTCAATTCCTTCGCCTCCGTCGCATCTGTTCCGATGATGCTACATTCAAAAACAGTTCCTCTGACATGTCCTCCTTCTTCCTTAACCGAGGTTTTCCACCCACGGTCGTTGACAGGGCCCTCAACCGTGTCCGGCCCATCTCCCGCGCATCCGCCCTCACGCCTTCTCCTCCCTCCCAGAAACATGATAGGGTCCCCCTTGTCCTCACTTATCACCCCACCAGCCTCCGCATTCAAAGGATCATCCTCCGCCATTTCCGCCAACTCCAGCATGATGCCACCACCAAACACATCTTCCCTTCACCCCCCTTATCGGCATTCCGTAGGGATCGCTCCCTCCGGGACACCCTGGTCCACTCCTCCATCACCCCCTACTCCTCAACCCCCTCCTATGGCACCACCCCATGCCCACGCAAAAAATGCAATACCTGCCCCTTCACTTCCTCTCTCCTCACCGTCCAAGGACCCAAACACTCCTTTCAAGTGAAGCAGCATTTCACTTGCATTTCCCCCAACTTAGGCTACTGCATCCGTTGCTCCCAATGTGGTCTCCTCTACATTGGAGAGACCAAACGTAAACTGGGCGACCGCTTTGCAGAACACCTGCGGTCTGTCCGCAAGAATGACCCAAACCTCCCTGTCGCTTGCCATTTCAACACTCCACCCTGCTCTCTTGCCCACATGTCTGTCCTTGGCTTGCTGCATTGTTCCAGTGAAGCCCAACGCAAACTGGAGGAACAACACCTCATCTTCCGACTAGGGACTTTACAGCCTTCTGGACTGAATATTGAATTCAACAACTTTAGGTCGTAAGCTCCCTCCCCCATCCCCACCCCCTTTCTGTTTCCCCCTCCCCTTTTTTTTCCAATAAATTATAAAGATTTTCCTTTTCCCACCTATTTCCGTTATATATAAAATAAAAAAAAAACCCACTAGAGCTATACCTTGAGTGCCCTACCATCCATTCTTAATTAGCACATTCGTTTAGATAATATCACCAACTTTAATTTTAACACCTATGTGTTCTATTGTACTATTGTCGTTGACATCTTTTGATGATCTGCTTCTATCACTGCTTGTTTGTCCCTACAACCACACACCCCCACCCCCCCTCCACCTCTTTGTCTCTCTATCTCTCCGCCCCCCACACACACACCTTAAACCAGCTTATATTTCAACTCTTTCTTGGACTCGAACGCAAGTTCTGTCGAAGGGTCATGAGGACTCGAAACGTCAACTCTTTTCTTCTCCGCCGATGCTGCCAGACCTGCTGAGTTTTTCCAGGTAATTCTGTTTTTGTACTAGTAGGAGAAGACCAGCTTGAAGAATTAGGAGCAGGACACACGTTCTTTAGGAGTAGTCTAAATTAATCGTAAACGTTGTTACTCAGTTGCATATTCCATAGTGAAACATTTTTTATATTTGTTCACAGGATGTAGGTTATGCTGGTAAAGTTGAATTTGTTGTGTATCCCCTGAGAAGATGGCAATAGGTTCACCTTTTGAACTACTGCAGTTCCTTTGGTAGTGATGCTCCCATAATGTTTGGAAGGAAATTCTAGGATTTCAGGATGACAACGTTGCGCAAATGGTGATGAACTTCCAAGTCGCAATGTGTGACTTGAAAAGGAGCTTAGAGGTGATCATGTCCCCGTGACATTGCAGCTACTGCCTGTCTCTGTGTTGGAATTTGCAGGCCTAAGCTAGATTTTGAAGCAAGCTTGGGGAGGCCCTGATTTGCATTCTGTGGATATTGCATACTGGGTGGAGGAAATGAGGGGTCCACCCAGTGACCAGATACTGATCCAGGAAACTGGGCTGTCTTGGAATGTATTGAGGGGCTGTTGCTGCGTTTGCATACATCTAAGTGAGTGATCAGTACTCCATCACAGCCCCAATTTGAGCCCTGATGGTAGTGAAGAAACATCATGGGTTCAAGATTTGACTCACTAGATCATGTGCCCAGCCTTTGACCTCTTACAGCCACAGTATTGTTATTCTTGATTCAGTTAAACTATTGGTCAGTGGTGATCCCTGAAATATCAATTACGGAGAACTTGGTAATATGATGTCATTGAAGATGAGGCATAGGTGTTTGGCCCTCTTCTTGTTGGAGATCGTCATCACCTGGCATTTATGCAGCACAAATATAACGTCATTTGTCAGTACAGGCCTTGAATGTTGTCTAAGTCCTGCTAGACTGGTTTTATTGATATTGTTCTTATTAAACACCTTGGGATGTTTTGCTACATTAAAGGTGGCTATATAAATACAAGTTGTTGCCTAACTTTGAAAGTTGTTGTACTTGTCTCTGCAGTGGCATTCAGCTCTTGCAAGAAGGTCTAAATCAAGCCAGAATGCGGTCTGGAGCTAAATGGTTCTGACAGAACCTGAGTTATTAGTGAGCAATCGATATAAAGATACCATTTTCTAGCAGTATTGATGACAACTTTTATCCATTTACTGAAGATTGTGGGTAAGCTGATAGAGTGATAACTAATGTGATTTTTGTGGGTAGTACATATCTCCAGAATTTTCCACATTATCAGGCAGATGACAAGCGGATGCCAGTGTTTTGGGCCATTGAAGTAACTAAAGAACAATGGGGTTGACTCCTAACTGCTCTCTGAAATGGCTTAGCAAGCCACTCAGTTATATCAAACTGCTACAGAAAAGTCAAAAGGAATAAAACCGGATGGATCACATGGCATTGACCTAGGCATCGGATAAAACAACGGCAACCAGCCCTGCCACCCATGCAAAATCCTCCTTACTAACATCTGGGGCTTGTGCCAAAAGTAGGAGAGCTGTCTCACAGACCAGTCAAGTAACAGCCTGACATAGTCATACTTACGGAATCATATCTAACAAACAATGTCCCAGACACCACCATGACCATCCCGGGTATGTCCTGTCCCACCAGTTGGACAGACCCAACAGAGGCAATGGCTCAGCAGCATACAGTCAAGAGGCAATTGTCCTGTTGGTCCTCACATTGTTTCTGGACCCCATAAAGTCTCATGGCATCAGGTCAAACATGAGCAAGGAAGCCACCTACTGATTATTATCTACCACACCCAATCAAACCCTCTTCTCCCCACCTCCCCACCACCCCTTAGGTGATGAATCAGTACTCCTCCATGTTGAACAGGACTTGGAGGAAGCACTGAGTGGCAAGGGCTTAGAATGTACTCTAGGTGGGGGACTTCAATGCCCATCATCAAGAGTGGCTTGGTAGCACCCATGTTGACCAAGCTTGCCTAGTCCTGATGAACATATCTGGTAGACTGTGCCTGCAGCGGGAGAGAATCAGCAAGAGGGAAACATCTACTAGGCCTTGTCCTCAACAATCTACTTGTGCCAGGTACATCTGTCCATGACAGCTTAAGCTGGAGTGACCACCGCACAGTCCTCCTGAAGATGAAGTTCCGCCTTCACATTGAGCATACCCTCCATCATATATGGCACTACCACCGTGCTGAATGGGATAGATTCGGAACAGATCCAGCAGCTCAAAACTGGACATCCACGAGATGCTATCAGTTAGCAGCAGCAGAGTTTTATTCACCAAAATTTGTAACCTCATGGCTTGGCATATCCCTCACTCTATTGTTATCATCAAGCTGAGGGATCAAGCAGGTGTTGAGGAATTGGCTACAGAGCTAGTGGAGGCATTGGTCGAAATATTCCAGAACTCACTGGATTCTGGGAGGGTCCGAGCAGATTGGAGAACTGCTAATGTGACACCCCTGTTCAAGAAGGGAGGGAGACAAAAAGCAGGAAACTTTAGGCCAGTCAACCTAACATCTGTCATTGGGAAAACTCCAGAGTCCATTATTAAGGAAGAAATAGCAGGACACTTAGAAAAGTTTCACACAATCAAAGAGCATCAACATGGTTTTGTGAAAGGGAAATAATGTTTGACAAATTTGCTAGAGTTCTTTGAGGGTGTAACAAGCAGAGTTGATAAAGGGGAACTGGTAGATGTAGTGTATTTGGATTTCCAGAAGGCATTCGATAAGCTGCCACATAAAAGGTTACTGTACAAGATAGGAGTTCACGGTATTGGGGTAATGTATTAGCATGGATTGAGGATTGGTTGATGCACAGAAGACAGAGAGTCAGGATTAATGAGTCTTTTTCAGGTTGGAAAGACGCAACTAGTGGAGTGCCACAAGGATCAGTCCCAGAGCCTCAATTATTTACTATCTATATTAATGACCTGGAGGAGGGGACAGAATGTAATGTATCAAAATTTGCTGTTGATACAAAACTAGGTGGGAGGGCATGTTGATGAGGACATAAGGAATCTGCAAGGGGATGTAGTTATGTTGAGTGAGTGGGCAAAAGTTTGGCAGATGAAGCTTAACGTAGGAAAGTGTGAGGTCATGCACTTTGGGAGGAAAAATCAAAAGGCAGACTATTATTTAATGGAGAGAAACTCCAAAAAGGTGCAGCACTGTGGGACCTGGGTGTTTTTGTACATAAAACACAAAAGGTTAGCATGCAGGTGCAGCTAGTAATTAAGAAGGCAAATGGTATTTTGGCCTGTAATGCTAGCGGGTTGAAGTTTAAACATAGGGAAGTCTTGTTACAACTGACCAGCGTGTTGGTGAAGCCGCACCTGGAGTACTGTGTACAGTTTTGATCCCCGTATTTAAGAAAGGATATACTGGTAATGGAAGCAGTTCAAAAGAGATTCACGAGGCTGATTCCTGGGATGAAGGGCTTAACTTATCAATAACGGCTAAACAGGTTAGGCCTTTGTTCATTAGCGTTTAGAAGAATGAGGGGTGATTGTGGAGGCTCGATCACCGAAAGTATTCAAAGAGGAGCTAGATAGATTTTTGAAATATCAGGGAGTTGAGGGTTATGAGGAGCTGGCACCAAAGAGGAGTTGAGGGTTGGGGCAGATCAGCCATGATCTTATTGAATGGTGGGACAGGCATGAGGGGCCGAATGGCCTACTGCTGCTCCTATTTCTCATGTTCTTATGTTCTTATCATAGGATCAGTACCGGGCATGCCTAAACATGAAATGTCAACCTGATGAAGCTATAGTGCAGGACTGCTTGCATGCTAAACTGTGGAAATAACATACGATAGACAGACTAAGTGATCACACAACCAACAGATCAAATCAAAGCTCGACCGTCCTGCCACATCATGTGCTGGACATTTAACAGGAGGAGGAGAGTCCACAAATAAGCCGGGCCTCAATGAAAGGGAGCCCAGCACATCAGTGCGAAAGACAAAGCTGAAGCATTTGCAACCATCTTCAGTCAGAAGTGCTGAGTGGATGATCCATCTTGCCTCCTCCTGAGGTCCCATCATCACAGGTGCCAGCCTTCAGCCAATTCAATTAACTTCACATGACATCGAGAAACTGCTGAAGGCATGGGATACTGCAAAGGCTATGGGCCCTGGCAACATCCTAGCAATAGTACTGAAGACTCGTGCTCCAGAACTAGTGCATCCCTAGCCAAGCTATTCCAGACAACTACAACACTGGCATCGAACAGACAATGTGGAAAGTTGTCCAGGTATGTCCTGTCCACAAAAAGCAGGGCATATCCAACCTGGTCAATTATCACCACATCAGCCTACTCTCGATCTTCAGCAAAGTGATGGAAGGTGTCATCGACAGTGCTACCAAGTGGCACTTACACAGCAATGACCTGCTCACTGATGCTCAGTTTGGGTTCTGCCAGGGCCAGGTAGTTCCTGACCTCAATGCAGCCCTGGTCCAATCATGGACAAAAGTGCTGAATGAAAGAAATGAGGTGAGAGTGACTGCCCTTGACACCAAGGCCAAGTGCAGTATCAAGGAGCCCAGGCAAACCTGAAGTCAGTGGGAATCAGGGGAAAACTCTACGCTGGGTGCAGTCATACCTAACACAAGGGAAGATGGTTATGGTTGTTGGAGGCCAATCATCTCAGTCTCAGGACATCACTGCAGGAGTTCCTCAGGATAGTGTCCTCAGCCCAACCATCTTCAGCTCCTTCATGACCTGCCTTCCATCATAAGGTCAGAACCGGGGATGTTAACTGGTGATCAGCTGAATGCAGTAGCTGATAGGGTTTAAACTAATGTTTGGTTGATCCTCCCACAGTTGAGATGGTGTGGAAGCTAGGAGAATAGAAAATAATTGCCTCTGTGCACCATAATGGAGTGGAATCAGCTGAGGAAAAAGGATGGGTCATTCTGTTTCTACTGTACATGTGTATATAAATGTTTTATTTCCCTTTTTCCACTATCCTCGTTTTTTTTTGCTTTTTACTTTCTGTTAATGCTTGCCAGGAAATGGTAGAACAAAAGACTCTTCAGTTATCCTAGCCATACTCATAGTAAATTACCAGCTCTGCACAGTTTCTGTGATATGATCCGTGCTTCTATGAATTGTGCAGTTGGAAAATATAAGTTGATTTATAGTTTTAGCATGTAAAAAACGATTTAGGGATGTGAAACTTTCTGCCTTCTGGACTGGCGAGCGACCTACTGGGAATCCAATTTAAATACCATTGCAGTGTTGCCAAGAAGTATAGTAATTACTTGCCCTGGGCCACATTGACTCAGTATGGCACTGAGTGAAAGGCACATGTTTTCAAATTGAAAAGGAAGCAGTTTTCAGAGACTGTCATCAGGCAGTTGGTATGAGAAAATGGTGTTGGAAAAAACCCAAACAGATCTGGTAATTTACATCTTGGGTTATGTTGCCCAGCGCTAACCACTATTTACCATAACTACTACATATGGAATTTTCACAGAATTGACACTACATTTCCGTCTGAAAGGTAGAAATGACCAACTGCTAAGAGAAAATCTTTCTCCTTCAGATGATTTACAAGTCATAATTTACGGTAGCACTTGACCGCACATGGAGTAATTTTCAATATACCTATCTTAAGGGATTGCTTAGACAGTCAGCTGTTCTTCCTGCTATTTCAAACCAACAAATAATAGAATGTCTTGTAGTACCTATGTCAACCCCTTAAATTGTCAGGATTGAATGGTATGCATATGAATGTGTAAAACATTCAGAAGAAAATTGGACGAAAGAAACTTGAATATCCATAGAAAAATATCATGTAGTAATAACTGAGATGTGGCTTAGATTTGGTCAGGAACAGAAGTTTAATCTTCCTGCTTATCATATTTCTGGAGAATAGTGAAGAAATAGTCAATAGTGAAAAAAATATGGTTATGTGAATAAATGATTATATTACTAAGCCATAGTGTAAGAATGGGTGTAATCGTAATGCCTAAAAAATGGGTCAGTTTCTTTTGGGTGGGAAGTTAAAATGTTATAACTCTGAAACAGGAGCCAATCTGCTCTGAACGTGGCCAACTTTACTGGAGGCACGGTGCAAGGAAAATAACCAACCCACTCTCTGGAGCTGGGTCGGTCATTAAAAAGCTTTTAAGATGACTTTAGGCAGAATTTTGCCTTTTGGATCGGGACCTCACTACCAGGGTCAAAGAAAGATCATGACCCAGTACCTTGTGGTAAATAGTCACCTGGCAGTGATTTTCACTGAAGTGGCCAATTAGTGACCAGAGGGAGGGTTCACTGTCCAATTAAGGAAGGTGGGTGGGCTCTCAGAGAGGTCCTCATGCATGGAAGAAATAGCAATCTGCAGTTCAGATAAGAGAGAGAGAGAGTTTCTTCAATTGAGGCACCTCCGTCTGCAACTTCTAAAAATTCTAAATTAAATAATGGCCTCAGCAGCTGGGCCAACACTGTGAAGGGGAAATCTCTCCAGCGGGTGTTTTGTGGCTGCAGCTGTGACCAAAGCAAGCAGCACCGGCCTTGAGCACCAGACCCCCAGTCTGTTTCCAAGAAGTCGTCTCCAGCCGGCTAGTCTAATTCCCAATGCCACGGGAGACTTGCAGGCTGACTGGCAAATCCCGAAGGCCTCTGATAATAGGCTTTAATAGGCCATTCACCCCCCCCCAACCCCACCACCCCCTTTACCCCAAATTGATTGGCCACCCGCCGCTTATAGATCCCACCTCCAGGAAAATAGCCCAGGAATGGTCTGGCGCTGGCAAAGTGGCACGCCAGCTGGTGGTGTGAATTTTCACCCACATCCGTGCTTATCGCCATAATCCTGCCCTCTGTGTCTCCACGGAGTTTCTCTAGAAAACAGGGTTTCTATTTTTAACCCGCATCGAGTTTCCCTGGCCTCAGGATTCATTTGATGTGTCCCTTTACAGCACGGTGCTTGGAGAAGGGGGAGCAGCAAGCTCACCTTATAAACATCCTGCCATCTCCGTAATCCCCCCAAAGGTTTCTCTTTCCCTCGACCTCCCACCTTTCATCGACTCCCCAGCCCAATCTCCGCTAACCTTCCAATCTCACCTCCGATTTCACCCCAAACCCAGCTCCCCTCTGACGTTTCTCTAACCTCCTCTGATCACCCTGAGATTCTCACCAACCTCATTTGCGATCAACCCAGACCTGACTCTTCCCCTTGCCACCTCACACACCACCCCCCCCGCCGCCCCCATCCCCCACCCCACCCCACCCCCAACCCCCTCCCCACAACCATGCTCGACAATCAGTCAAGCCTGTCAATTAAGCTGGCTTCTTGGGTAGGGAATCTGTTTAAAAATAAAATCACATGTATCCTGAAGCAAAAAAAATCCACAACATTCCTGACCATAACTATTGTTCCAGCCAACATCTTAGGGAGCTTCATTGAGATTAAATCCACGCAGGTAGAGTTAAGAAACTGGAAGAGAAATATTAACCATTCTCGCTATGCCTTACGGCACCAAACAGTAGAGATGAGAAGTACAGAAGAGGAAGTTCTACATTCAGTTATAACTTGGGATAGGGTCTGATGTTATTTAAAATAAATATATAAATCCAATTCCAGCCCATGACTCCATAAAGGCAAGAGACTGCCGAAGCTGGAAATCTGAACAAAAACAGAAAATGCTGGCAATATCTGTGGAGAAAAACAAAGTTAATATTTCAGGTTGATGAATGAGAACTGAAGAAAGATAGAAAGGTCAAGGTTGAAAACCAGTGGAAATGGGGAGGGTGCAGGAAGAACAAAAGGGAAGGCCTGTGATAGGGTGGCGGGCAGGAGAGATTAAATGGCAAAAAGTTTCATGATACCAAGGGAAAGTGAGTGGTAATGGGTATGGTACAGAAACAAATGGTGTGTCCAGGTAAGACGTGAATGGCTACACAGTAGCTGCCTGAATGCAACATGAAGGTATAAAGAAAGCAACCACACACCTTGTAAGATGTGCTTCCTCTGGCCCCAATCCAGCTGGACTATCCTTGAGCGGAAGTCTTTTCTGTTCAGGAATATGGTTCGCTGCTCTGTTGGTGCCTTGATGGCTATTTGAGTACAATTGGTAACCTTACATGTAAAGGAATCTTTTGATGGTGGCAAACCCCAATGCCTTTTATCCTTCTAGAGTCCCAGGTGCTGAACATCTTTGGGCCAACATCCAGATGACTGCTGGGAATAAGATTTATCCCCAAACAGGTGGCTCCTAATGCCGATCTGTCCCCATCCACAGATGCAGAGACGCTACAACAAAAAACAATATGCATTGAACAGACCAATGGCATCTTGAAGATGCACTTCTATTGGCTTGACTGGCCAGTGGTGCCCTCCAATATGAGCCAGCCAGGATCTCTCATATTGTGGTCATCGGCTGCACACTGCACAAATGGCCATACAAAGAGGCCTGGAGCTGGATGAAGAGGAAGACCTGAATGCCACTCTTTCTCAGAGGAGGATGCCAAGGAAAACAATCGGGCATTCCAGAGGAGCCTGGTGTCCATGACATTGGAGGAAGTCCGCCGAGGCTATCCCAAGGCTCACAGCAATCGGCAGGCTGGCACCGCTCAAGCATTACGCTAATTCAGCAGTAGTTCACCTGAGCAACTTTGTTGTTATGACAGATGACTATGTCACTCAGGTTCCATCAGAGAGAGAAATTATCCAATAAGCACACACCTCTGAACAATTTCATTACAACCTTCACTGAATGAAACTCGAGTGTCTGCTGCCAACACAGACCATGGCACCGCATGGAAACCAAGCCTTTCTGGCTCTTTGCTCTATTGAAATAATAATACACAGGTCTGTTCATTGTCACAGTCAAAAATATCGTAAAGGATAATTCAATGAACAAAAAAAACTCAAAAAGCATTAATCCTAGTGACCCATAAAGTGCATTTAAGAGTTTATGTCTGCCCCTATAAGGTGCTCAGTCTGCAGCTGAGGAGGAGGCGGAGGCAGCCTGTTCCCTTCTGCTCTCGGCCGAGATGGCTGTGGCTTCAGTCTTTATCATGGAGATGCTTGTGGAGACTCCTCCATAGGCTGCTACAGCTGTAACATTGCAGGGACAGCATCTGTCACAGGGTCTTGTGGCAGATTTGGTTCCTGAGTTGGAGGGGTCGAGAATGTGAGGGCTGACACCAATGACCCCTGATGTGTGGACCCCTTGCAAGCCCTTTCCACTGCCTCAACCCTGTCATTGTGCCCTTGCATGCTGGATGAGGCCACAAGCTGGTACATAGCTGGGATCCACTTCAAGCATCTCTGCGCCGCCACACTGAACGGTTAATGTGACAGGGACTTCACTATTTCTGTATATCTTAGTGCACTGCTCCTGCATCAAATCAGATTGGTGCTGCAAAGGACTCTCCAAGTGGTTGGCCGTTCTCTCGGTGGAGGAGCTCATGCCCTCAGAACCCTGAAACACTACAGAACACATGTGCTGCATGTTCTCCTCCATGGTCCACCCATAGCTCCACAATGTTTTTGGGTTCTGACATGCTAGAATTCATCTGCCTCTGATGTTCCAGAATTACCCTCTTTGTGTGTGACATCTAAGGCCCAGCATCTCCAGTCAGTGGAGCATGACTGTGTCCATCCTCCATCCTCTGAGGGGGATGACCCACAACTGACTCGGCCTCACTGCTCACTCTTTAGGTGGGGTGAACCCAGTGTTCCTCGCTCCAAGCGAAACTGAGGCCTAACCAAGGTGAGTGTGTTTGTGCTGGTGAAAGGTGCGGAGGAATGATGTGATGGTTCTGCCTCTGGGACATCTCCCCCCACTGAGGAAGCCAGCAATGACTGAGCTGTTGTGTCTTCCTTCCCCTCTGCAACTGACCGTGTGGGAAACGCAAGAAGATACTCATGAGAACTCAGCCTACTCAGCAGGTGTGTCAGCATAGCCAAACCAATAGATTACACTGCTTGTATAGCAACAGTGCACACGGGGCAGGAGTGACCTCCATGCTCTTCACCTGTACACTAAGCTATCAAATGACCCTGTTCTTGCCGTTGCCCACAGCTTGATATGAAGGCACCCTCACCATCTCCAGGCCTGCCTCCTCCATAGGGATGAGAGTGCAGAGCTGCAACACACTACCACCAGATTTATGAGAAAGCTCCCCTCCCTCACCCATTCCAGCACGGCAGTCACATAACATGTTGCATTCCTCAGTGATGTATCCTACTCAATGGTGCTCCATATGTGAGGGTTTTGATGTCCTAGTGTTACAAATGGCCAATTAATCTAACAGAACCATGGGCACTCATTCTGCTCAGCTCATCTACATGCAGATGTCAACAGAGTTAGACGCTGTCATCTGGGTGTCACTTGCTGCTTTCCAGAGCTGCCACCTTTCCAGGTCTTAACAGATCATTGAAGCATTTTTTGCACTGAACCCATGTTGTCCAAATAATTCCCTAGCTGTTAACCTCTGCAACCACCTCCATCCATGCCCTCTCGGTCTGGCTGGAAATATTTCTACTTCTGGACAGAGAGAAGAGCACATATCCCCTCTCAGACACTGAGTCCATTAAGGGAGGCATCGGAAAAGCATGGAGTTGTCCAGGGATGCCTGCCCAGGCCAGTGCTGTCCTCTGAACTCTGCTGTTCCACTCCTCCAGGCCACAGTAAGCCCAGTTAGGGCTGCCCTTTGCCTTTTAAAATCACCCTCCATCAGGATGTCCCACCTCCAGGCTGCTCCGGGTGCCAGTAATTGTGTGCCGCATTCTCTTCCTGGCCAATTTGGACCTTTGCCTTGCAAAATCACATTGTGTCACTGATGCTGATGCAGTGCAGGATTGGGACCCGGAAATGGTACAACCACCTGGGTTCCCAACCCCACATTGCAAATCTAGCCCTGTGCTCCAAGTGTTAAAGGATGAGGAGAGATTCCACAAACTAATGTTGTAACCCCTGGAATTTAGAAGGTTAAGGGGTGCTTTAATTGAAACTTTAAGATACACACAAAGTGTGGCAGCAATTTGGAATTCTCTTCCGCAAGTGGCAGCTCATGCTCAATCAATTGTTAATTTTAAATCTGAGATTGATAGATTTAATCTGCCCTAAGTTACTCAGGGATATGGTACAAAGGCAGGTACATTAGGTCGCAGATCTTCTGTAATCTAACTGAATGGCAGAACAGGCTGAAGGAGCTGAATGACCTGCTGCTGCTCTTATTTTCCTATGTTGTCCTGTTAGAGAGAGGAAAGTGTGTCAATGACTGTGGTACAATTCCCGGCAGTGTGTGCAAGCTGAAAGATGTGGGTTTGAGGCTTGCGGCAGTGCTAAGTGTGTAAGGGTGAGGTGAGGTTATGAATGTTAGGTTTGAATTAAGTGAGTGAATTGGTTTCGTGTTGAATGGAGCAGTGTGTGAGGCTAGCGGTTCATTTTCAAGAATATGACATTTGAAGATGCATTCATTGACCTTGACCACTTATCATTTAACCTCTTCCTGCACTGCAAGTGGATCCTTGGGGCTCAATTGCTTGCACTGGTAACAATGGCTGTCTGCTCCCAATACCTTCTCAGTGTCTGTCTGGAGGACTTTTGGGCCTTTGAAAGGAAGAAGGCCTCTTTCCTCCTGTGTACTTCCAGTACAAAGGCCTCCAGTGCTATATCAACCGGAGCAAGTTCCTGCCCTGACGCATCATTTTCACCCTTCTCCCTGCTCAGACTCTCTTCCACACTCAATTTCTGAGCTACCTGCAGCCAGAATGCACTTCCCCTTTCATGGGAGTAGGCTAGCTTTAACTAGCTTGCTAGTTTTAAGCAGTGTATAACGACCATGTAAAAGGCATTTTCTTAAAGTGGTCTTTGAACTAGGAATTTGTGTTTATATATGTAGCACCCTTTTTCTTTATGAGTAGTTTAATTTAAAAATAACTCAGCAGAGAAGCTTTATTCTTTCACAAGATAGAGGGTAGTTTATTTCAAAACTACCGCTGAAAGTTCTTTAGGTAAAAGTGATCAAGTTATAAACTAAAATACAGTTACAAAGATTAAAACGGGATAAAGATAAAAAGATACTTAAAGATAAGATTTCAAATCAGTCTCTGTGAGATATCGTTGCGTACCCGTTGCTTGAATTCTTTCTTCCCGAAGTGAAGGGGTGGAAACTTGAGGTTCAGTTTAGCAGCTGCAATGTCTTCTGTAGTTGAATGCTTGGAGATTTGCCTTTGCAGATGGACTCAACAAGCAGAACAGGTCCTGGGAGTGAGTGAAGACTCCTGTTTTCACTTTTATGGTCCTGTGTTGGTGGTGGCTCTTGGTTTCCTGTTTAGATACAGCAGTCTAATAGCTGTTGCTGGATACCTTCCTCAGTCTCTCTCTGTTGGAGAAGTAGTTTCTTTTTCAAGGTGCCTCTCTCATGATATACAAGATGGTTCTCTCTTTAGGCAGCTTCTAGCCTTTTCTTATAGTATGAAACCCAAAGATGGCTGCTCCCAAACTTTCCCTTGTTTCTGTTTGGAGTGATTACCTGCTGGTAATTTACTTCTGTTAACTTCATTGGAGGAAAATCAGACTGGTTCTGTAACTGCTATAAGCACTCCTCACCAGATTGTACTGTCAGCACTCTGCTAAAACAATGCTTACTGCTGAGGTGTCAACAATGAAAACTCACCCCAATGTGTTTTATTGCTGTCAGGGTTCCTCATAATTTAATGTTGAATGATAAAAGAGTTAGTATCTTTTGAATGCTTCAAAGAGTATTGAGCAACTCCTGTTGACTTGCAAAAATAAGAGGACTTTGATCACATCATCCAGGATTAGAACATGCCAGAGCTTTTCATGTATATTATTATGTAGATGAATACACTTTATCTTGCAGACTAACTAATTTACAATTCATTCTGAATCTAAACTTTGTTAAGTGGTAACATTGATGAGACATTCTTTGGTACAATAGGGATATCTCTAAATTTTCTTGGTAAAACTGATAGTTCCAGACAGGGTGAGAAAGAACTGCTGAAATTCCTGTTTCCTTCCCAACTATTCACAATCCGTGAATTTTTAAGAGGGAGATGTGTGTGTAGTTTTTTTAACCCCGAGTCTGTAGATGATTTGAATAACCAGCAGCAAGCGTTTCATGGGTTTAAACAAAGAAAGAGAATTGTTTATTTCAGCACTCACCCGTAAATCTAATGCTACCCTACCCATTCAGACAGTCTCACACACAAACACACTTAAAAAGTACAGTTGGAGAGAATAGTGTACTTTTACAAGTTATAAACAAAAAGGAACAGTTCTTAATTCACGTTATTGTCTTGTTTTGGAGAAGGTATGTTGCAGGCCTGAATGGAAGGTTTTCTTCACTCTTGGCATGCCGAGTCTGTCAATTCAACAGCTGAAGTCATATGCTAAAGTTATTTGCAGGACTTCATCAAAGTGCTGGACTCTCTGCAGGTTACAAAGTCGGTTTCTTGTAGTCTTGTCATCGGGAGGTGAGATTGCTGTTTTGGTGGACCCAAAATGGAGCAAACTTGGAGAGCTTATGTGGTTGTAGCTTTCAGATCTTTCTCAGGCATGCGTGTTACTGCTTTTTTCCTGTATCTCCCTTTCTGCAGACAACATTTAAAGATTAAAAGGGACAAACATGGCTGCCCCATATGTAACTTCCCAAGTTGTGGTTTCTTTACCAAATATGGTGGTGTTCTTAGATCGATGGGCCGAAACTACTTTATTGTTCCTGGTTTACTGTTCCATTGATTTGAGAGAGCCATTTTGATGAGTTAAGACAATCACTTTCTTTTTTTCAACAAAACCTATTCAATTCAGGAATGTCTTTTGTTGGTATTTGGGATGTGTGTAATTAACACCTTTTAGCCTAGAAAGTATCTTTTTTCCATTTTAGACAATGAGTTAATTCTTGAATAGACAGAACAGGTCATCTGACCTTCAGCGACCATCTTTTGTAGTACATATTGCCCATTTTGTCCCACACTGAGTAAGGTTCTATTGTAAAAGTTACCATCTACAAGGCACAAGTTAAGAGTGTGATGGAATACTCCCCACTTGACTGGATGAGCGCAGCACCCACAACATGCAAGAAGCTTGACACCACCCAGGACAAAGCAGCCCGCTTGATTGGCACTACATCCACAAACATTCACTCCCTTCACCACCGATGCACAGTAGCAGCAGTGTGTACCAAATACACGATGCGCTGCAGGAATTCACCAAGGCTCCTTAGGCCGCACCTTCCAAACCCATGACCGCTACTATCTAGGAGGACAAGGGCAGCAGATAGATGGGAACACCACCACCTGGAAGTTCCCCTCCAAGTCTGTCACCATCCTGACTTGGAAATATATCACAGTTCATTCACTGTCACTGGGTCAAAACCCTGGAACTCCCTTCCTAACAGTACTGTGGGTATACCTACACCACAGGGACTGCGGTGGTTCAAGAAGGCAGCTCACCACCATCTTTTCAAGGGCAATTAGGGGTTGGAAATAAATGCTGGCCCAGCCAGCAAAGCCCACATCCTGTGAATTTTAAAAATGACTACGACATGCCTTTACTGGGCATGATACTGATATACTAAATGCAGGAAATACCATTAAACTGAGTTCAGTCTGTTCAGATTGTTGGGCCATGCAAAGCAAACCAGCAGATGCAAACACAAGATTAAAAGCAAAATACTGCAGATGCTGGAAATCTGAAACAAAAATAAAAATAGCTGGAAAAACTCAGCAGGTCTGACAGCATCTGCGGAGAGGAACACAGTTAATGTTTCGAGTCCGTATGACTCTTCACCAGAACTGAGGAAATATAGAAATAAGATGAAATATAAGCTGGTTGAGGGGGGTGGGACAGGTAGAGCTGGATAGAGGGCCAGTGATAGGTAGAGGCAAAGAAGAGATTGCCAAAGATGTCATAGACAAAAGGGCAAATGGGGTGTTGACGGTGGTGATATTAGCTAAGGAATGTGATAATGGTAGACTGTGGGTTAAGATTAATACACAGGTAAGCAAGATCCTTAAACTGGTAACATCTTTTTTTTAAACTATTCATTCAAGGAATATAGGTGTTTCTGGCAAACCCAGCATTTATTAGCCACCTTTTTGAACCACTGCAGCTCCCACAGTGCTGTTAGATAAGGAATTATAGGATTCTGACCCAGCAACAATGAAGGAATGACAATAAGCTTCCAAGTCAGGGTATCTTGTGACTTGAAGGGGAGCTTGAAAATGGTGCCGTTCCCATACACCTGTACACCTGCTGCCTTGTCCTTCTAGGGGACATCAAGGGTGGTCACTCTTGCCTCAGCTCTGGAATTCAACTCTTTTGTTGATGTTTAAAAGAAGGTCATAAAGAGTTCTGGAGCCGAGTAGTCCTTGCAGAACCTAAACTGAGCACTGGTGAGCAAGTTATTGTTGAGTAAGTTTGGCTTGATAGCAGCGTCGACAAAACTTTCCATCACTTTGCTGTTGTTTGGGAGAAAATGGATAGGGTGGTAATTAGCTGAGTGGGATTTGTCCTGATTTTGGAGGACACAGAAGACCTGGGCAATTTTCCAATTTGTTAGGCAAATACTGGAGTTGTAGCTGTCCTGGCATAGCTTGATGAGAAGCTTGTGCTTATTTGTTGACTAATTTCAATAAACATGCTCACTGAAACTTTCGTTTCAAATCATTTGAAACAGAGCTCTTCTAGTTAGGTGCTAACAGTTTAAAATCATTTTTGCTCGATCCCTGTTTGGTTGTACGGATGATGAAATAAAAATGCAGTAGACTGCAAAGATAATAAAGTTTGACTGTTCTATAACATGATCTGTGTTGACACCACTTCAAGAGTTGGTTTGTAATCTACCAATCCAAAGAATTGTTTTGCCTCAGGTGTAGTCAGCAACGGGGCACTGATTATGCATTTAGAATGCATTTCATTTGAAACTGTGTTTGCAGTGGTGGAATTGGGAGTATGTTTCATGAGTATATGATGTTCTCGTAAACCAAACAAGTGTTTCAAGCTTACAGGGGATTGCAGGTCATGCAACAGATTCTATCTTAGCACAGTGCTGAAGTCTATAAAATTGCAAATGGGGAGACTGCCCTGCTAACGTGAGAAGGACAGTGCTTCAGAAGGACAGTGTGATTCAAGAGGCAAGAATGGAAAGCAATATTGATAAATTCTTTAGACATGAAACACCAATGACTTCAGATATAAATTTGATGTGGTACAGAGAATGCGCTAGAGGGAAGTGACGAGGTCCAGTTCAATTTCACTATCATGGTAGCTTAATCAGAAATAATTTTGTTTTGATGTGGTCTGTCATGCGACAGGATTTAACCCACCAGAAACATATCCTCCAGCAAGCACCTTCTGGGCTAAATGACACTGAAATATTTATTCACTTTGTTATTTTTCACAGCCCTAACATGGTGCAAAAAGCTCCTGCTGATCAGCATTGCCACACAGCATGACCTCCCCGCTGACACTGGAGTCTGTTAGATAACGGTAAAGAATGTGGCCAAGGATGCCATAATTTTACACTGTCGCTCTGACATTACTGGCACATAGATATACCTTCATCCAATTTTAATGTTACTGAAAAAAGCTGTATTAGCATAAAGAAGGTTTATTTTACTTTTTTGCATTAACATGAATGGATATAGAAAATATGCTCCAATTGGATGATAGAACTCAAGAAATGACTGTATGTCTTTCAGTTTTCTCCCATTCTCTGGATTCTATGACTGATATTGTGCTGTGGCTTTGTAGGGACTGGGGACTGTACAGCAACTCTTGAAATAAAAACTGTTTTTACATGTTAGCCTGATGCAAGAGTGCCACCAGGCTATTCAGCTGTGGGAGCATCACAGTCAAGTTTCATCTTAGAGTCACTGGATATGTATTTGTCACAATGATCATCAAAGGGTGCTTTTGAGTGGGCAATGGTCAGTTTTCATTCACTTGCTAGCCTGGTGATACTGAAGACAAATGTAATGCTACTAACGTTAATATTGCTGAGATGGGCTACTTCAGCACGAATGAGTGATCAAATGCTGGATCAATTCTTTCTCTCATGTTGATCTGTAAACCTTAATACTACCACATGGTGCATTTACCCACTGAGTTAATAAAGGAACTCACTAACGTGGTTTCTGAGATTGCATGGGCATTGACCTATTTACTTATCTTTACTATTAGTCTGCAGGCAACAATGGCATTCCAGGGCATTGAAAAGTAATCACAGTAGAACGTTCAAAAAGAGAAAGCTCTATGAAATGTCTCTCTGACCCTGACTGGTTGTCAGGCGCAACAACCAAGAGTCCAGAGTTCAACTGCACAATTCAATCCTGATCAATAATAGCCAAAGAAATCTGTGACATTTGTCTTTATGGCAATCTAACTAAACCACAGGGTGGTGAAAATTAAAGACTTCATTATTAAAAATTGATCAATCAAATTTCACAGTCATATTTCCACAAACCGCTGTAGTCTGCAGAGTATCTGATTATACTTATATGAACTTAAATCTCAGTTTTTCACTGACTTCCTCTTGAAAGAGATGGGCTGCAAAATTGGGCTGATGGCAGCACAACAGAAACTCTGAAGAGAAATAATGGGGATGGGACCACTTCTGGTCACCCCTGACGTGCCCTGACAGGGCACAAGCATGGGTATTTTGTACCTTCATCACTAGAAGCATGCAGATTGGACAGATCATGATGTCAGCTGACCCCTTTGGTTGATTTGACATACTTTTTTCCAATTTGGGTCCTGCAGGTCCAATTAATGCTCTCCTCTGTTCATTCCAAAGTTTTCAGCTCATGAAGGACTTCCCGCTAGAATTATTTAAAGGACCTGCCATCCATTTTGTTGGCGTAGTGCTTTGACTTAGTTTTTCTCTTGCAAAGTCTGTGAAAGTATTGTGTTGTGCTCTTGGAAAAGTCGTTGGTTACTTGTTGGATTTTGAAGATAGTGCTCCTGCATCCTGACATGGAGGTCAAAAGAGTTTCCTGCCCTGCCAACAGAAAGCCTGCTAGTGTCATGGGGGCGATAGCAGCGATCACTCGTGGATTGCAATACAACAGGGACATGTAGCACAAGCTGCATGGAGGGGAAGTTGTGCACAGGGAAGAAGGATATGGACTCTCAACAGAAAATCCTACCTACCAAGAGTATTCAGAAAGCAGTTCTCCAACTTCCACTTCAGCCAGGAGCAATGTATGAAGCACCTACAATTTGTTAAGGAGGTGTTCACTGAACCGCACCACCTCCTTCAACAGGACATACAACTGCATAGCAGGGCGAGGACACTAATGCCAGAGCTCGTCAAGGTCACCGTAGCCCTTAACTTCTACAGAAAATAGCACTTTCCCAGTTGGATTTAGTGACACAGCCAACAATTCCCACTGTGCTACAAACACTGGATGGATCATCAGGAAGTTGATGTACACCAGGAGTGGGGACTTCATAGCCTTTTCTCTTACCAGAGAAAGGGAGGACGAGTGGGCACATGGTTCCACTATGGTGATTGGGATTCCCTTTTGTGCAGGGAGCCATTCACTACAGGACCCATATGTAAATGATGCACCTCAACTAAAAGGTTTGGCACTCCACGAACTCGCTGCTGGTGAGCGACCACACACAAAACATCATGTTGGTGAATGCCTACTATACTGACAGCAGCCATGACCTTCCATCCTGAGGCAGTCAGCTTTGGCCACCATGATGCACCAGAGGTTGGCTGCTTGGTGACAAAGGATACATACTATACACCTGGCTCATGACTCCCCTCTGCCACCCAAGCATGTGTTGAAAACACACCTATAATGAAAGCCATGCAGCCACAAAGAACATTATGAAGCAAACCATTATGAGCATCCTGAAGTGACCATTCCGCTGCCTGACCTGCTCAGTGGAGCCCTCTAGTTCTCATCAGGGCAGGTGTCCATATTTCTGGCGGCCTGATGCATTATCCACAACTTCACTATCATGAGGGTACAGCCCTTGCCAGCAGGCATTTAAAGGCCAGTTCAGGAGGAAGAGGAAAAAGAGAAGGCAGGGAGGGAGCATCTGGGATTCCTGAACTTTGGATAGGGTGTTCTTGAGTGGCTGCTGAAACTTCAGTTGCCCTAGAATGCCATCCCATCAGCACCATTGCTCCACAATTCCCCACCTTTCAATCCATCTTCTATGGGCCTCTTGGCCAAAATTTTGAAATAAAATCTACCAACAAAAACCTTTCTTTAATAGCTTTATCCAACAGCACTCCCAATAACAGATACTAACCTGAACTATTCAGCCTTGTGCATCCTCTTACTGTCTATGTGGGGGTGCCTTTGCTGGTCCTAATACTCCAGTACAGTGCTACCCCTTTAGCTGATAGATGTCGTTTTTTATAATGATACAAAGGCACCAATCATAAGGGATTGGATAAACATGTTGTGGGTTTATTAATTAAGACTATGCACATAAGAATGTATGTACATGGATAAAGAACTTGAAGACATCAGCAGCAGAGCTGTTTGTGCTGTGCTTTGCTCACAGACCAAAGTGAAACTGAGACTGGATCACATGACACACTTCCCTTCTAGTGACGGCATGCTGCTATCCCTTTAAGGCATATTACAACATCCTCCTTTCTTTTTAGTGATAATTACCCCCTTCCAAAGAAGTATAACTATTTACAGTATTTGTTCATGTTTAGTTACCATTACATAAGTGTATAGAACTGATGAATCTATAAGTCTCTAAAACGCAGAGGAAATCAGCTGGTACATTCAGATCTTGTAATGGTAACCATGTCTGGAGGTGTATTTAATTGTGCACAGTGATCCAGGGGATTGTCATTGTTGAATGTTGTTCCTGGTTCCATTTTGGACCTTGTCCTAGATGCAATAGGATTGCACGGTGGTTGAGGAGTTGGAGTGGGTCTGATTTATCCTCGGTGCCTCACCGTTGTGCCCTTGTGTTTAATGACTTCATAGGATCTTGGTTCTGAACAAATCCTTGTCATGTACTTTCTGTGGGATCCTGTTGTCCCACCTGTAAACTTAGCAATTCTATACCAGCATTTTATTGTGCATGTTGGTCATCTTCTCTTGCAGTTCTAAAAGTTGCTCCCTAGTTCCTAAGAGAATAGAATGGGTGAGAGTAGGTAAATTGATACACACTGGTCTGTCAAACATGAGCACTGCCAGTGATGGAATAGTTGCACTTAAAGGTGTCACTCTAAAATGTAACATTGCAATGTGTAGATCTGCCTTGGTCAGTCTACATTTGAAAATTAGAGATTTCACCGTGCAAATAATTTGTTCAGCTATATTGTAAGACCAAGGGTAATGAGGAGAAGAAATAGTGTGATCCATAATCGACTTCTCACGTACATCTTCATATGGCTGACCAACAAATTACAAGCCATTATCTGTAATGATCTCTCTAGGCACACCAAATAAACTGAACATAGTACTTACAGTATGCACAGCATCTGTGCTTGACATATTGTGCAATTGTCAAATAATTGGGTACTTGGTAAAGTAGTCGACATTGACAATGAAGTCAGTACCGTGGACAAGAATAAGGTTGGATGTGATTTTGGACCAAGGATAGTTAGGAACTTCAGGCAGAATTAGTGGTGCTTTGTGCTGACTCGGTATATGCTATTGGCATACCTCACACTTCTTGATGACGACTTCAATGTCATTGTTCATACCTGACCAATTGACTGTCTCTCTTGCAAGTCAGCTCAGCTGATCTATGTCCATATGTGAGTGATGACGTTGTTGAAGAATATCAGGTCACAAAGATTCCGGTATGATGACCTGCCTGCCTTTAAAAATGACTCCCCAGGAGATGCCTAGCTCACCCTGGTTAGGCCAAAATCTTAGCAATTCTACACCAGCATACTGGTAGTAATTTGGGAGACACAGCATCCCTAGGAAGAAGAAGCATACTAAAGGGAGGACAAGGCAACCACGGCTGACAAGGGACAGCATAAAAGCTAAAGAGAAAGCATACAATGCGGCGAAGAGCAGTGGGAAGCCAGGGGATTGGGAAGCCTACAAAGACCAACAGAGGACAAAAAAGAAATAAAGAGGGAGAAGATTAAATATGAGGGTAAACTAGCCAGTAATATAAAATAAAATTGCAAGAGTTTTTTTAGATATATAAAAGGTAAGAGAGAGGCAAAAATGGACATTGGGCTGCTGGAAAATGATGTTGGAGAAGTAGTAGTGGGGAACAAAGAAAGGGCGGAGGAACTGAATAGGTATTTTGCGTCAGTCTTCACAGTGGGAGACACGAGTGACATCCCCAAAGTTCTAGAGAGTCGGGGGGCAGAGGTGAGTATGGTGGACATTACCAAGGAGAAGGTACTAGGAAAACTGAAAGGTCTGAAGGTGGATAAATCAACTAGACCAGATGGATTACACCCCAGAGTTCTGAAGGAGATAGCTGAAGAGATAGTGGAGGCGTTAGTGGTGATCTTTCAGGAATCACTGGAGTCAGGGAGGGTCCCAGAGGACTGGAAAATTGCTAATGAAACCCCCTGTTTAAGAAGGGAGTAAGGCAAAAGATGGGAAATTACAGGCCAATTAGCCTGACCTTGGTCGTTGGTAAGATTTTAGAGTCCATTATTAAGGATGAGATCTCAGAATACTTGGAAGTGCATGGTAAAATCGGGCAAAGTCAGCATGGTTTCTTCAAGCGGAGGTCATGCCTGACAAATCTGTTAGAATTCTTTGAGGAGGTAACGAGTAGGTTAGACAAAGGAGAGCCAATGGATGTCATCTACTTGGACTTCCAGAAGGCCATTGACAAGGTGCCGCACAGGAGGCTGCTCAGTAAGATAAGAGCCTATGGTGTTACAGGCAAGGTACTAGCATGGATAAAAGATTGGCTGTCTGGCAGGAGGCAGAAAGTGGGGATAAGGGGGTCCTTCTCAGGATGGCGACCGGTGACCAGTGGAGTTCCGCAGGGGACAGTGTTGGGACCACAACTTTTCACTTTATACATTAATGATCTATATGAAGGAACTGAGGGCATCCTGGCTAAGTTTTCAGATGATACAAAGATAGGTGGAGGGACAGGTAGTATTGAGGAAGTGGGGAGGCTGCAGAAGGATTTGGACAGGTTAGGAGAATGGGCAAAGAAGTGGCAGATGGAATGGAACGTGGGCAAGTGTGAAGTCATGCACTCTGGTAGGAAGAATAGAGGCATAGACTATTTTCTAAATGGGGAGAGAATTCAGAAATCTGGGGTGCAAAGGGACTTGGGAGTCCTAGTCCAGGATTCTCTTAAAGTTAACTTGCAAGTTGAGTCGGTAGTTAGGAAGTCAAATGCAATGTTGGCATTTATTTCGAGAGGACTAGAATATAAAAGCAGGGATGTGCTGCTGAGGCTTTATAAAGTTCTGGTCAGACCACGTTTAGAATATTGTGAGCAATTTTGGGCCCCGTATCTCAGGAAGGATGTGCTGGCCCTGGAGAGGGTCCAGAGGAGGTTCACGAGAACAATCCCAGGAATGAAAGGCTTAACATATGAGGAACGTTTAAGGACTCTGGGTCTATACTCAATGGATGAGGGGGGATCTGATTGAAACTTACAGAATACTGAAAGGCCTGGATAGAATGGACGTGGGGAAGATGTTTCCATTAGTAGGAGAGACTAGGACCCGAGGGCACAGCCTCAGAGTAAAGGGAAGACCTTTTAGAACAGGGATGAGGAGAAACTTCTTCAGCCAGAGAGTGGTGAATCTATGGAATTCATTGCCACAGAAGGCTGTGGAGGCCAGGTCATTGAGTGTATTTAAGACCGAGATAGATAGGTTATTGATTGGTAAGGGGATCAAAGGTTACGGGGAGAAGGCGGGAGAATGGGGTTGAGAAACTTATCAGCCATGATCAAATGGTGGGGCAGACTCGATAGGCCGAATGGCCTAATTTCTGCTCCTCTGTCTTATGGTCTAAAATAGTCTCATATGTTCGCCCACATGCTAAATTGAATCAGGCCATCCTTCACTGATGGTCTTCCACAGTTTCTGTTGTGTGGAATTGTTATATAATTATGGGTGATCCAGCCATCCCCTTCCACAAGGTACAAAAATGATCTGGTCCCAGACCTTACCTTATCAGGTAACCACTTCGGTCCTCCATCAAAATTCCTTACATATACTGCTTCTCCAACTGTAAATTGTCACTCACGACTATGCAAAACAAGAGTCACTCTTTGATTCCCTTGACTTTTCTCCACCTTCCCCTCCAAATTGGGAAGTATCAAACTTAGTCTTGTTCCAAGATGGTGCCTCATCAGTAATTCTGCAGGTGTTGCACCTGTCATATTGTGGGGGGTTGTTCTGCAGTGAAATAGAAAACAAGCAAGTTTGGTTTCCAATGAATCACCTGTTAACTTTTTCATTCCCGCCTTAAAAGTTTGTACTGTCCTTTCTGCCAGTTCGTTGGATGATGGATGGTATGGTGCAATCTTCACATGGTTGATACCAATTAGGTTGACAAATCTTTGATATTTGGTGCTAATAAATGCAGTGCCATTATCTGAGACAATTACTACTGGCAATCCATGGATAGGAAAGCTTTGTTGTAGTTTTTCTATAGTAGCACCTGACATTGGTGACTTAACCTCATAAACATCACTTGGAATGAACATCTATAATCAGAAAAGGGCCAATGTAATCTATGTGCAATTTCACACAGGGTCTACCAGGCCACTTCCAAGGGTGTAATGGGGCTGCCACTGGCAACTTCCGTAGCTGTTGGCATTGCACAGTATTTAACTACTTTCTCAATATCGCCTTCCATTGCTGGCTACCAAAGATAACTTCGCACTAGTGTCTTCATCCTTTAGAGTCCCGGATGGGCACTCTGTAAATCTACTAAGAGTGGTTCCCTTCCTTGTGAAGGAACTACTACTCATGCACCCCATAACAGAATACCATCTTGACTTCTCATTTTGTGTCTTTGGTTGAAAAATGGCATCAATTCATCAGAGACTGGTTCCTGGGACCATCCATGTAACACATGGTCTTACACTCAAGACAGGACTGGATCGTAATTCATCCAGGTTTTTATCTGCCTGACACAGACTAATGAGGAATTCAGGAAATTCATCACTAAAACGAACTCTTGGGCAATTGGGACATGGTCATTGTTCTCTTGCAAAGGAAGGTGACTTAGAGCATCGGTATTGGCTATATGAATCCCTGGTCTATGCACAAAGGTGTATTCATATGCCGCTAAAATAAGGGCCTATCTATGAATTTGTGCAGAAGCTGTGGGAGGGATAGCCTTTTCCTCACTAAACAGGCCCAAAAGTGGTTTGTGGTCTGATACTATGCTGAAGTGTTACCCATGCACGTATCGGTGGTATTTCTTTGCACCAAAAATAATCAACAGACCTTCCTTATCGATCTGAAAATATCCTTTTTCAGCTGTGGTAAGTGTCGTAGATACAAAGCCTATTGGCCGCTCTGTGCCGTCATCCATCTTGTGAGATAGTACCGCTCCCTCTCTATAGGGGGACGCATCGCAGGTTAGCACCAATTCCTTTGTTGGGTTGTAGTGCACGAGCAAATTTCAAGAGTGCAAGAGCTGTTTTACCTTCATGAAGGCTTCTTCTTGGGATGACTTGCAAACCCAACACTGGTTTTTCTTGAGCAGTTAATGTGGAGGGGGTAGAAATATTGATAAATTTGGTAGAAATCAGCCATAATAATTGACCATCCCTAAAAATGATTGAAGTTTAGAGGTGTCCTTAGGTGCAGGTGCGTCTCTGATTGCTTTAACCTTCTCTTCAACAAAGTGTAACCCTTGGGCATCACCCGGTGGCCCAAATAAATTAATTAATTTACCAGAAAAGTACATTTTTCTTCTTTATGCGCACTCCTCCTTTTAAAAATCATTTCCGGACTTCCTCTAGATTAGCCAAGTGTTCCATTTCTGTGAATCCAGGTATTAGTACATCGTCCAGGGAGACCACAACTTGAGGTAATCCTTGCAGCAAGCTCACCTTCTCTGAAAAATGGCACAGGCCAAAGAAACACCAAAGGACAGGCATGTGCATTGATATAACCAGTTGTGGGTGTTTATGATCACAAATTCTCAGGAGACATCATCCAGTTCCAGTTGCTGATATGCATGATTCATGTCAAGATTTGTGTACGTTGTTCCTCCTGCTAGTTTGGCATATAGGTTTTCAATCTTGGGAATAGGTTATCTGTCCAATTTGCACTGTTGACCATTAGTTTATAGTCCCCACAGATCCAGACGGCCTGGTCTTGTTTAAGGACAGGGACAATGGGTGCTGTCCACTGTGAGAACTAAACCGCTTTCATGACACCCAGCCTCTCTAGCCAGTTCAACTTCTCTCTCGGGGCGTTGGGCACCGGTCTTGATTTCAAGAAGCACTGAGTTGCTTCTGGGTCCACGTAAACCTTGGCCTGTAGGCCTTTGATATTTCCCAGTTCATCCTGAAAGACGGTGTCATTTTTTTTAGCAGCTCTAGCAGCCCTCCTGTTCTTAACTGGGAGATTTCAGACCAGTTTAATTTAATCTCTTTCAATCAATCATGATCTAGAAGGCTTGGTACTTCACCTTCTACCACCATCACTGATAGCTGTGCCGATTGGTGTCTATAATGAACTGGTACTTTGGTAATAACTTTTACCTGGATTTCTTCACCTGTGTATGCTTTCAACTTGGCAGAAGCTTGTTCCAACTTTAATTGTTGAGCACCAGTATTTAAATATCTGAAAGTGTGTTCTCCTACTACAGTGGTAGAAGTACCAGTGTCCACCTCTATTTTTAAGGGTTTACCATTCACTTGCAGTGTGACAGTAATTGGCTCTGTCTTCCCAACTTTCATGCTGAATAAGGAATAAATGTCAGAATTGGTTGCTTCTGGCTCTTCCACACTATATATTTCATTTGACTTTGTTTGTTGCCTGGAAGCCTGTTTTAATCTCGCCTTTCAATGTTTCAATATCTGCCCTCTTTTGTGACAAAAATAACACTCCACCTTCTTTAAATTGCCAATCATTAGGAGTATGATTGTTTCCACATCAATAATAATGAGTTTTCAAATTTGCTGCTAAACTGTTTCCTCTAAATTTTCGAGTAGTGGGGTCTGCTTCCCGTTTTGCTGTGGAGTCCTGGCTTTCTGCACCACTTTCTACTGACAGTTCCCACCCAACCAGGACAACAGCGCCATTTTATGCACCTTGAATCACTTGTGAATCCTTTACAGCGCTTTCTATTGCAAACGCTATTTCTAACGCTTTCTTAAAATCAAGATCCATTATAGTCAGCAATCTGCACGCTCAAACCAAACAATCCCTGAACATGCCATTCAGGGTTTCACCGAAATCACAATATTCCATTAGTTGTTCTAATCTTGCCATGTGTGTATCAATGGTCTCCCCCAGGGCTCTGTTCCGCAAATTGAACCTGAACCTCTGCATTGTGACTGAGGGCTTGGGTTGAAAATGTCCCTTATCAAGGTCTAGTAATTCACTGAAGATCTTCAAATTAGGGGCCGTCAAATTTTGAATTAAACTGTCGGTTTTGCTCCCACAAGTACTCAGGAGCATCACTGTCCTCTTTTTCTCCCCTATGATTTAATTGGCTTGAAAGTAGAACATAAGACGTTCTATATATTGACACCAGTCATCTGTGGCTAGCTTAAAGGGATCGATTCTGCCAAATCATGACATCTAGGGTGAGTATATCTTCCTTTATGTTTAATTATATTAGATACTCACACTCACTGAGCTAGAAACAGCACCCATTCTGATTTATCCTCATCGCCAGTTTGTTATAGAGTTCATTTTCGAGGCAACTTTTCTTGATGGAAACATTGAACTTTATTTACAAGGCAACAGCAGCAGCTTCATGTGTGCATCGACTCTATGGGCTGAATTTTCCCATCAGCGAGAAGAGGGGTGGGGCCTGCTCGCTGATGCGAAAATTACACAGGATGACATCGGGGAGAATCCCCAACATCATCCCGCCCTTTTTAAATCTTCAGGAAGGCGGGGGCACAGCACGATCAGCTTTCCGCCTGCCGACCTGTCAATGGCCAATTGAGGCCATTGACTGTATAATTAAAACAATTAAAGGACCTGCCCGTCCAACTTTAAGGTTGGCAGACAGGCCAGGAGCCCTGGCAGGAAGTAGAAAAAACATGAAACCTCATCCACCGGCGGGATGAGGTTTCACGTCGGTTTTTAAAAAGTTTTTTAAAAGTTTTTGTGCAATTTATTAACATGTCCCATCTCGTGTGACATTGTCACATGAGGGGGACCTGTTAATGACATTTTTATTTTTCAATATTTAACGTTTGTAAACCTTTCAGCGATCTCCCTGAGGCAGCACTTAGCCCCAGGGATATGTGCGCTCTTTCGTGCACATTCGTGAAAGAGTGCACTCTCGGATTTGGGGAATCCCCCCCTCCCCTGCCTGCACAGGAAGTGCATAGCACTTCCTGGCGGACGTCATACTGGGCGCGCCTTAATTGGCCCGCCCACTTAAAATGGCGGTGGGGCCCGCTTCTCCTTCGAGGTTCGGCTCCCCGCCTGCCGGAGACTGTGTCGGGCCTGCCCGCCCAACAGGCAAAAAATTCAGCCCTGTAACTAAAATAAAACTCTCCCCCAGAGGTTCCCTACTCTGCTAATTGATTGGTTTACACAGATCATGTGATCTTACAACACAGGATTATTCTTAAAGCCACAGTCCTACGTTTATCAAAACTATAATTATGACAGGAATCTTTCACCATTTCTTCCTGCACTTGTTGCATTTGTGTTGCACAAAATGTACCAGATCAATTTGGAGAACATCTTCATGTACGATGTCAATGAAGTGTTATGAGACAGCAGTTGGTAAAGGCTGAATTGTTTAAATTCCAGAGGGAAATTTGAACAACTGTCATAACCTATATTTTCAATTGGTATGTTTGAGATGCAGTTCTGAATTCAGAAATGAAACCACCAAGCCTCGAGGTTTTTTTTTATATGAACTAAATTAAACATTTATTAATTTAAGAAGAAATTAAACACATGCACATGTCTACAAATTACTACCATAAAATCTTTTAAACAAATTTCCAAATTAATCACTCCCAGGTAAATCGTCATCAAGGCAACAATATTCCATAGATTTTAAACAGACAGCAGGCAAAGCATATTTAACCTTATGAATTCAAAATGAGGCCCCTTGCAATTTGGTTCCTTTGTAGACAGTTGTTGGCTTACAGGGCAGTTAGATCTTAGATGCCTCTGAACTGCAGATACAAAACTTATTTCTGTTTATACCTAGCCCTCCCTTTGAATGTAAATTCTCATTGTATCACTAGGTCTTTGAACACCACCTCTTCTAACAATAAAACCCCTTTCATAGCACCAATTTTATTAGTAATATAAACACATTGTTTGGTGTCTCCCAGCTAGGTGCAAGATTTTACTTCCTTATTTTGAATGGTTTATTCAACAAATGCAAATGTACTCTTTAGCTTCTAGCCTTCTGTTTATCTAATTAATATCTCAAGCTACTATACACCAAAGCACCAAGAATAGTTGGCTTTAATCCAATTAAGCCACACACAGACACAGACTCTACCACAAGTCCATTTAAAAATAATTTCCAATAACATTATACATATTAATATCTCTCCATGACAGAAATCAATTTATAGGTCCAAGGCTTTACCCTCTGTTTTTGCTGAGTTAGGCAATCTGCTAACTGTATCTGATGTGACCATCAAGTTACCTGGCTTGTACTTGATCTCAACGTCATAACCTTGAATCTTTATCAAGAAACAATGCAACCTTGGAGGTGCACTGCTCAATGGTTTTCACCAAATCATTTCCAGTACCACAAATCTGTTGCCAAATTGATAGGTGCAAAAACAAATGATTCCAAACACGAAAGCTAATGTTTCCTGTTCAATGTTGGAGTAGTCAGATTGTATTACAGACAGAGATTTTGAAGCAAGTGCAATCGGTTTGCCTTTTTTGTAGTCCATATGCTCCCAGGCCTCTGTGAGGCATCTAACTCCAGAGTAGTTGTCTCCCTAGGATCATAAAATTGTAATGTTGATGCTTCTGACAATGTCTGTTTCAGTGCTTCAAAGAGATATTGGTGATCTTTGTGCCACAGGAAAGGCACAGCCTTTCTCAACAATTCCCTTAGTGAGGATGGTTTTTGAGTGAAGTTGAGAATGTATGGAGACAAAATTAAAGAGACTTAGACGTCCTTGAAGATCATCCTCATCGATATGGAGCTGATGGCCACTTCCATGCTGGAAAGGATTGGCTCCAAGCTCTGTGTGAACCCTTATGCCAATTTGGAGCTGACCTCCTCCATGGTCCTTGACAGTGACAGCAACCTGCCTGGAATGGAAGCAGTCAGTGTGTACTTAATCCATCAGTGTCTGATCGTAACTTCTCATTTTAGCTGTGATGTTGGGCAGTGGGGCATATCATGGCTAATAATTAGTTACTGGTGGCAGAATCAACAAGAATTTCCCGGCTCAATTACTTTACTGATTTTAGCTAAATTCCCCAGAGTTTACTAACATCTCTCCAAATGGCATAACTCTCCAGAGGCTATGTATCACATCAGCAAACTTATAAACCATTGACATCCTGCATGAGCGAGCAGGTAGCCTGGGGAGTCAAAACTGATGCTAAACATTGAGATCTCGGTGTCAGCAGATCAGATAAGTGAGGAGCTCATAGCTATGCACAAAAGAACTTTTTGACATGTAGTAGGTCATATCTAAAGAGTGTAATGTTCTGGTTGCTACAGGCAAGTCCCAGATGGCAATCAGTACTGTAAAAGCACACAACTGGGAGCCAGATGTTTAACTTACTTGATGATGTGGTATAAAAGCCCTCCTCCAATGTATCACTAATCTCCCGAACATTTAGAACTGCTTGTTCTGAGCGAAGATTTAAAGAAATACATGAAATATGCTGTTGGACAAAGATCCATGGGAGCTATTTTGACCAAAGGGTGAAAACAGGCTTGAATGCTTGCCAATAAGAAATGTCTATTTGAAAACCTGGATTTCTCAGGTCAATGATTATCATGATTTGAATGTGCCTACAGGCACTGAAACTGACAACTGCAGGTTTAGCACTTATGTGCTGATTAAACATAATTTTCCCGGAACTATACATCGTGCTCACTGAAGGTATGGCATTCACCAGCTAAGAGTGGAAGAATGCCTCATGGAACTTTAGAGAAAGAACCCAGGTTCTCCAATGCAACACTGGAGCTCCTGATAGAGGATATAGAGAGGAGGACAGATGTCCTATGTCCTGCACCTATGGTAGGGATGGTGTGAAGAGGAGGCCACAGAGACAGCTGACAAGTAGCATGTAGGAGGAAATCACCCTCACAGCCAGGACCCCTGATCCCAGGATATTGCTCCATTGCAACATGAAATTTAATGATTTGGCACAAATGGTCAAGGTAAGATCCCATCTCCCAAACACACTTCTCAATAACTGCACCTCTACCACCAGCATCACAATTTCAACACACTTCATCCACCATGTACTTCTACAACGACAGTCACATATTCCACTCTCTTTCTGGAGAGGTCAACCATTTCTGAATGAGGTCGATTCCTTTGATGAGGCAATGCTGGTCTTGATTGAGAGGGAAGTTAGAGAAGGCATAGCTAAGGCAGTTTTCCAAGAGATGTGTGATCACTCTAGCTGCCTTACAAATTCACAACTATTCCTGATAATTCCTAATCACCCAAAAGTATCCTCACTGCCAAGCTCCATATGGCCTCAATAAATACATCCTTCTACAGTGGCTGCTTGTGTTGCACCCTAACTCTTCCAGTTTCTCATTGCAGGTTCCCAGGATATATCTTATCCCAAGGAGCAAGTTCAAGATGAGCAATAGCCACCTCATAAGAGCAGGAGAATGAAGAATGCATCATTGGCTACAACTGTTGCACACACCAGCTCAGAGACCAGCACTATGCATAACTTGGAGGATAGATTAAAAAAGGATCCTCACAGCAGAATACACCAGGCACTAGCATGCAGTTTCCATTGCAAGGTGGAAGGGTGTTACCTTTCTGGGGGGCAAGGTCACAGGCTAGTTCTGCTTGTCAGGGATTCAGATGAGCAACTTGCAGGGCCAGGCTTCAGAAGAAGGTTGATGAGTGCCTGATGTAATGAAAAGCATGCTTGAAAACTTATGGGTTGTGGTTGTATGAAGTCCGCTTTCACCATGGTCCTTACTTGATTCAGAGCCTGGAATTTATCCTCTCGATTGTGGCTTTTCGCCTGATGCCAGACAGTTTGCTCAATGATATTCTTGGTGGCTGAGTGGCTCTCATTGTACATGTGTTCAGCTGGTGTCTGGCCGTTTCTCAGTGGACTCACAAGCCAGGGCACAGGTTATTCCTTAACAACTGGTAACCAGCCACACACATTGTATTGGGGCTCAAAGATCTCTGTATATTCCATTAAAAACACATCATGGAATTTTCCTGGATAGTAGGCATTCATCTGCCAGAGAATGTAGAAAAGCTTTACATTGAGGGAGTGGAATTCCTTCCTGTTCCTGAATACCTCCGAGTTTAAATGAGGGGCTTGCAGGGTGACATAAGTACAGGCAGTGGCTCTGTGACCATGGGGAATCCTACTGTCTTGTTGAATCCAAGAGCTCTCTGCTTTCTTCTTTTCTGGTAATAGGGATTGAGGTATAGTTAGTCCTCAGTGCGCACAGAGCTACAGAAACCTCCTTTATGTACAAGTGCTCTGAGAATGAAATATGTGACTCACATCACCTGTGGCAGGCTGGAACATTCCAGCAGCATAAACATTATTACGGTGACCTTGACTGCCACTATATATGCAGTCCTGGTGTGCGCTGTGACACCCGAGTTTTCATTCCACAAGACCGCAGATCTCTGTAATGACCTTCTTGGTAAAGTGCAACCTCTTCATGCACTGGCCTTGGGTCATGCAATACCAATAGTGCTTTCTGAAGGCTCTGGGTGGAATCATCCCCTCCGGGCTGCGGTGAGGTTCGTTGTGGACAGGGGCAGAGAATAAGCTGGGACGTAAAAATCAGTTTCTTGACGGCGAGAAGTGACGGGGGGAGCTTGCAATCCCGACTGTCATGGAGTGTCGCCTTTCCCACTTAGACGTGTCGCGAACTGAATTTGCACGTCATGCATGCTAATTAAAACACCAACCAACCGGAATCGTCCTCCTACCGGCATATTATCTGCTCCACCAGCGGGAATTTGCAGAAATTAAGCACGCTTCCTCACTGGATGCTTGGGGAAGGCCAACCTTGCTGTCAGCAGCCTGCTGTTCGAATTTTGTTAGGGGTCAGATCTCAGGCATGGCCCCTCCAGGCTTCACCTTCTCTCACCTGTTGTGCGCTGTCCTCTCCTGTATAAAGATTGATAGGTTGTGAGCACTTCTGATGCAGGATCAGGTCATATGCTGCTAATCTTGTGGCTGATATGTGACCTCCTGACACCCCTAAGCCTGTCCACCATGCACAAGGCACGAGTGCGGAGTGGAAATACTGTCCACTTGCCTGGATAGGTGTAGCACTAACAGCACTGAGGAAGCCGGACACCATCCAGGACAAAGCAGGCCACTTGATTGACACCTCATCCAGCACCCTCAGCATTCAGTCCCTCAATACTGACCCATTGGCAGCTCTGTACGCTATGTGATAGATGCACTGCTGCTAGTCACCAAGGCTACTTCGGCAACCCCCTCAAGACCTGCGAGCTCTAGCAACTAGAAGGACAAGGGCAGTAGAGACTTGGGATCAGCAGCATCTGAAAGTTGCCCTCTACTCCAACCACGCCATCCCACCAGCACCCCCTCCCCCACCGCACTTCCCCAACAATACTGTGTCTTCCGTAAGGCTGGGTCAGCAACCCACAGTTGCCTCCCTACCAGCAGACCACATGGACTGCAGTAAGGCAATGAGGCAGCAACCCAACACCTTCTCAAGGGCTCCCAGGGACAGGCAACAGAGATCTGGTATTGCCATTGACACCCACATCGCATGCCAGATTAGAAAAATGGTGAGGTGAGTGCAGCGAGTATAAGGTTCACTTATCCTGGCAGTATGGATTGAATCATTCATTCATAGCGAGGTCCTCCTCTGCACTCCTCTGGCACTGACCACCTGGAGACCTCTTCCCAGGCCGGTGTGATGAGTCAGGTGGGCCCCCTGCTCCCATTCCTGGGAAAGCGATTGTCCATCTTGTCTTCCGCAGCCCAGGAGAGAGTCTCCAGGGAGGCATCGCTGAAGCTTGAGGCCGGTGCTTGGTGCCTTCTCTAGGCCATCTCACTGAATCACTGCCTGTCCACGTGTCTTTGGCACCCAGACATGATGGCGGGGCACGAGTTCTTGCCTGCCCTGCCGCAAGACGTACCATGAGCCGCACGTATGCATAATTAATTAGGCAGGAGCACCTAATTGCGCATAATGGTTCGCCCTGCTCTTTGGCGGAGAATACTCCGGGTTCCCTCTCCCGTGACAGGATTTATAACGGGAGGTGGAAATTCCGGCCACTAAGTGGATAGGGCCTAGTACTGGGAACCCTCCTCCCCTGCATGTCTCTCTCTCTCCTGCAGCAGCTGGCATTACTTTGACTGGCCTTTTCTCCTCACTCAATTCCTCATGCAGTGCAAGGGGCAACTTGAACAAGCTACCAATGACAAAACACTCCCATTTTCCCTGGCAACTGTAAAGTCGCACAACATTCACTCTTTTCGGTGAAGTCCAGAGAGAATATGCAGGAAAACTATTGATAAGAGTGTTGGCGAAGTCTTGTCAAAGTATCCCAGAAAGTGTTCCGACGTGACTCAGAAGTCCTCTTCAAACACAGACGATCTCTATCAGCAAGTGATCACTGAAAGCTGAGCCATGGCTTTAAGTAGCACTCAAAAATCCTCAGCGATGACTTGGCCACTATTAAGAGAGCTCATAAATGAGTGTGCAGCCTCTTTAATGTGCCAGCAGGCAATTTAATTGTCAATCAGCCCGTTAGCAATCCTCTGGGTAGCTGTTCCTAGAGCGTGCTTCAACTCCTTTACCAAGATAGCAATTTGCACTAAAATGGCATTAAAGTTTATGCCCCATCTGAGCTACATTGGAAGCTCTTCAACTTCTAATACATCCAGTCATTTTTTTTCAAATCTTTGTATTTATATTATCATGCCTAGTACAGACATGAAAATATTACAAACTGTAAAGCTATATTTTGTTAAAGTGGACACAAAAGCTGTTGAAGATGGCAGTAGCATATCATGTAACTTGGCATTATGCAGCTCCTGACAGTTTGAAACGCAAGAAAATGTCTAATTATATACGGGCAATCACAGCCACTTGTGAAATTCACATATTCCTTTTGTTCAGGAGGGACTGTGAACAGAAAGGACCATGGATAATAAGGACATCAAAACTCAATGGGTGCCAGATGAGAATGGAATGGATTCAATTGACTTTTCATTGTAATGTGATGGCTCCTGTTCCCAAACAGAAAGATCTTGGCTGTGTGAAACTCTCAGGTTGCAAAAAAGCCACAACACAGGATGTCTACTGGTCCAGACGCCACCATTTTTGGAAAAGGACCTTGAACTTGTCACAAGTCACATGGGTAAGGCAGCCATGTTTCCAACCTGCTTTTAAAAATATTACAACAAAAGCAGTTCTGAAACTAATATCATCAGAAACACCATCTAAGCCAACAAACCAGCTGGAAGACAACTATACAGCTTTATCTTGAAAGTGGGAGAATTCAATCTGTTTGAATTTCAAGCGCACCTGAGAGCCGACCCCCTGTCAATTCAACTACAAGAAGCTTAGCAACTTACTGAGAATCATCTGCTTTTACAAGACATCCACTCCAGCTAAAGCATAAATTCATTCAAGAAACTACAGGCCTACAACAAAAGAGATTGAAATAATTCCACATCGTAATCATTTTGTTTTCTTCTTCATCTTTTTGTAATTTTTGGGTGTGTGATAGTGTATGTGAGATATTGCTATTTAAATGAATAATCTTCTTTATTTTTAAATTCACAAAAGCTTGCTGCTGGAGATCAGTTAAATTGAGGCAAATCACTCTGAGGGTAAAAAGCACACTATTTTCACATATTAAAATATTTGGATAATGGATAATAAAACACATAAACTCTGTCCATGACAATATACAATATATTTTAAGAAACTTCATTTATGTTTGTAAGATTACAGTTATTTGGATAGCTAGAATAGCACAAGGCCTATGCATTAGACTGCAACAGTTAGTGAGCTTGTCAAAAAAAAACACCTAGTGCAGGAGAAGAAGTTTTACTATTTACATTCATTTCTTGGTCATGTTGCTGCTTACAGAGCGAGACCATACTGTAATACCAAAAGTCATTGCAGAGAGAAAATCTGTTCTTTAATGCCAAAAATGGGCACAGAGACTGAGCTAGATACAGACGAAAAGGGAAAATAATTAGCTGGTAATCCTTAAAGATGGGTGTCTGAAACAACAGAGTAGACAATGTTTTTTTCTGCTGTTTTTTTGTTTTTATCTCTGTGTTTAATTGACTGCCACTGCTCTTCAAGAAATGCCTACCTCCTTGAAGAAGTTCTGTTCTTCTCTGCGACAAGATTTCCGTACGTCTCTTTTGCCTTGCTCACCTTCATTGCTTTCCATTTCCCTCCTGGTGTTTGACAAGGTGTTTACTAAAACCCGCTTTCACAGCCATATCGCCATTCTCAGTGACTGTCTCTGTCTCCGACTTACCCCACGTGGATTTCAACTGAAATTCCACCCCTCATGTTTCGAACCCACCCAGGATTACAGGTATCTCCGGGACATAAAGCGTTTCTCGGACTGCTGTTCCCGTCACATTCTGAAATCCACACTCAGTGCCATGCGCCGCCATATGAACACACTCGACCTCTCCCTCCAGCAGCACCGCCATACCCTTTTTCAAAGCTGTGCGTCCCCCGAGTTTCATTTTATTCTTCGGCTCATCCGACGCCTCAACAAGAAACTTTTTCTCTTTCTCTCAAGTGCTAAGGAACGCAAGCTCCAACAACTCATCGAGACCAACACCCATCTAGGACCCTCCACCCCTGCCTGTCCTCCGTCCTCACCCCATCTTTCAATCCCAGCCCCAGCCGTGTATTCACTATACCCCCTGACCTTCCCCTCTCCGATGCTGAACGTTCAGTGCTCAGCAAAGGACTTAGTTTCATACCCTTACGCCCTCACCTCAATGAATTTCGGGCTCAGCACGATGCTGAACTCTTCTTCCGCCGTCTTCGTCTCCGGGCTCACTTCTTTGGGCAGGAGTCCTCTCCCCATTCAATGGATCCTTTCACCCACCTCCAATATTCTCCCTCCACCTGGACCCCTCCCTCTGGATTCTTACCTTCTCTTGATCTTTTCATTGAGAACTGTCGGCACGACATTAGTCGTCTCAATTTCTCTGCTCCTCTCACCCATTCTAACCTGTCTCTCTCTGAACTTACTGCACTCCATTCTCTCAGGTCCAACCCTGACATTGTCATCAAACCTGCTGACAAGGGTGGTGATGTTGTTGTCTGGCGCACTGACCTCTACCTTGCGGAGGCTGAGCGTCAACTCGCAGACACTTCCTCCTACCTCTCCCTGGACCATGACCCCACCACTGAACATCTAGCCATTGTTTCCAGGACTGTCACTGACCTCATCTCCTCTGGGGAACTTCCTCCCACAGCTTCCAACCTGATAGTCGCCCAACCTCGGACGGCCCGCTTCTATCTCCTACCCAAAATCCACAAACAGAACTGCCCCGGTAGACCAATTGTCTCAGCTTGCTCCTGCCCCACAGAACTCATTTCTTGTTATCTTGATTCCCTTCTCTCTCCCCTTGTCCAGTCCCTTCCCACCTACATCCGTGATTCCTCTGACACCTTACGTCACATCAACAATTTCCAGTTTCCTGGCCCCAACCACTTCCTCTTCACCATGGACGTCCAATCCCTCTACACCTCCATCCCCCACCAGGATGGTCTGAGGGCCCTTAGCTTCTTCCTCGAACAGAGGCCCAAACAAGCCCCATCCACCACTACTCTCCTCCGTCTGGCTGAACTTGTTCTCACACTGAACAATTTCTCCTTCAACTCCTCTCACTTCCTCCAAATAAAAGGTGTGGCTATGGGTACCCGCATGGGCCCCAGCTATGCCTGTCTCTTTATGGGGTATGTGGAACATTCCTTGTTCCAGTCCTACTCCGGCCCCCTTCCACAACTCTTTCTCCGGTACATCGATGATTACTTCGGTGCTGCTTCATGCTCTCGTCGGGACTTGGAAAAATTTATTAATTTTGCTTCCAATCTCCACCCTTCCATCATTTTCACGTGGTCTATCTCTGACACTTCCCTTCCCTTCCGTGACCTCTCTGTCTCAATCTCTGGTGATAGACTGTCCACCAATATCCATTACAAACCCACCGACTCCCAGAGCTACCTCGACTACAGCTCCTCACACCCCGCTTCCTGTAAGGACTCCATCCCATTCTCTCAGTTCCTTCGCCTCCGTCGCATCTGTTCCGATGATGCTACATTCAAAAACAGTTCCTCTGACATGTCATCCTTCTTCCTTAACCGAGGTTTTCCACCCACGGTCGTTGACAGGGCCCTCAACCGTGTCCGGCCCATCTCCCGCGCATCCGCCCTCACGCCTTCTCCACCCTCCCAGAGACATGATAGGGTCCCCCTTGTCCTCACTTATCACCCCACCAGCCCCCACATTCAAAGGATCATCCTCCGCCATTTCCGCCAACTCCAGCATGATGCCACCACCAAACACATCTTCCCTTCACCCCCCGCTATCGGCATTCCGTAGGGATCGCTCCCTCCGGGACACCCTGGTCCACTCCTCCATCACCCCCTACTCCTCAACCCCCTCCTATGGCACCACCCCATGCCCACGCAAAAGATGCAACACCTGCCCCTTCACTTCCTCTCTCCTCACCGTCCAAGGGCCCAAACACTCCTTTCAAGTGAAGCAGCATTTCACTTGCATTTCCCCCAACTTAGTCTACTGCATTCGTTGCTCCCAATGTGGTCTCCTCTACATTGGAGAGACCAAACGTAAACTGGGCGACCACTTTGCAGAACACCTGCGATCTGTCCGCAAGAATGACCCAAACCTCCCTGTCGCTTGCCATTTTAACACTCCACCCCGCTCTCTTGCCCACATGTCTGTCCTTGGCTTGCTGCGTTGTTCCAGTGAAGCCCAACACAAACTGGAGGAACAACACCTCAACTTCCGACTAGGCACTTTACAGCCTTCCGGACTGAATATTGAATTCAACAACTTTAGGTCTTGAGCTCCCTCCCTCATCCCCACCCCCTTTCTGTTTCCCCCTTCCTTTTTTTTTCCAATAAATTAAATAGATTTTTCTTTTCCCACCTATTTCCATTATTTTTAAATATTTTTAAAACTTTTATGCTATCACCACCCCCACTAGAGCTATACCTTGAGCGCCCTACCATCCATTCTTAATTAGCACATTTGTTTAGATAATATCACCAACTTTAACACCTATGTGTTCTTTTGTTCTATTGTTGGTGACATCTTTTGATGATCTGCTTCTATCACTGCTTGTTTGTCCCTACAACCACACCAACCCCCTCCACTTCTCTCTCTCTCTCTCCGCACCCCCCCACACACCTTAAACCAGCTGATATTTCAACTCTTTCTTGGACTCGAACTCAAGTTCTGTCGAAGGGTCATGAGGACTCAAAACGTGAACTCTTTTCTTCTCCGTCGAGGCTGCCAGACCTGCTGAGTTTTTCCAGGTAATTCTGTTTTTGTAATGTTTTTTTCTCGCTTGATTACCAGAGTCATCAATCGACTGGGCAATAGAAACTTAATTTGCCAGAGAATCCATTGTTTAGCAATAAATCAACTTGGCCTCCAAGTTTATTTTTTGTGTAATCCTTTACCCAACCCATGGTTTATCTTGTTAACACATTCTCTTTATTGTTGCTTAGGAAATTTGGTTTGGCAGGCTAAGAGAACAACCAAGATTCTTCTGGGTCCACCTTAATGTTCCCTAACACCATTCCCCCACAGTACTTTCAGACTCTGGAATTTTATGTGTGATCATTAAACTCTTCCTCTCCCAGTAAAAGTTGAAATCATCATCCAGTGTTCACTATCCCAGGATCTCCTCTGAACCCCTTCCCCAATGCTCCCAAACCCAGGAAATCCAACCCTTGTGCTATTAGATTCTGGGAACCCCATACACGATGCCATCACACACTTTCACTTCTGCTTTGAATTGGTCCACTTCAATAAATGAAGATAAGTAGGAAGTAATGAAGATTTCTTCCTAAGTACTTAATAAAAAATAGAGTTTGACATTCTGATTTTTATATTTTATGTTTAGAAATAAACTAAAGGCTGTTCTTTACTGATACATTAAACATAGTATATAAGTAGCAATGTGGTGACATTAAAAAAAGAACTGCACATTTTCTGATGTTCTTCTTGAAGGTGGTGACTCTTATGGAGGTATAATTCCACAGATGCTAGCTAATCCCTGATACCTCACTTAAGTAGCAATTCGTATGTGTGAACTCAGACAGTAAGTGAGGGCAGTCTATTCAACCATGGAGTATAATGAAATTTTACTTTTTGCACTCAATTTCAAACTGGGCACGGAAAGTCAAACACTTTTCTTGTGAGGTGAGATACTAGTCCAGTGCAATGTGATCAACTTGGTGAACCTGACCTATTCCTGAAATGTCAAGAGAATATTGAACTGAAATTGTTACTGAATATGGTTTCAGCCCTGTGTTCTCCATCCAACCCTCATTTTTTAAGTAACTAACATCTCTGCTTCTTAGAGAATCATTCTTCATATTATGACCTACATTTAGCTTGCTAAGATTGCCATATTTTGCCAAGCTAGAGTATTGCAACGAGACAATGAGTGTTCAATCGATTTCTAAAATTTACTTCGCTGCTGGTGAAATTCAATAAACCCCATACTGGCTTTAATAATTGTACATCATAAAACATAGACTTAACTTGGAAAGGAAGAACATTTAATTTTTTTAAAAGTTTGCAAGTTTGTTTTCTTTGAGAAAGGTAAAGACTTCTCACTCTAAAATTTAACAGGTGGCAACCCTACATGTAATGCAGATTGACAAGGCTGCTTTATCTTAAACACCAGAATGGCTGGGTAGGTGTTCAAAATGTACACTCTTGAGCCAAGAATTACAGGACCGGTGGCCCCATATGTCATGGCCAGGAAGAGTGGAACACCCACTTATTTCATCGGAACATTGGAACTTTCAGACACTGGGCAAAAGATTACCAAAGTCCATCTAGTTTGCCGCTGACCATCCTGCAACTGCTTGATAGAATGATAATGGAGTTGTTGACTAATCAATCTCTATGAATGAGCCTCCAACAGTTTCAGTCAATGACGTGAGGAAAAACCAGCGGTGGAGAACTTTTGGAAGACTGGATTCAAAGTCGTCTTTTGCCTCCCAAGTGCGCTACATTTAAAACAGCATTTCGCAAAGTAGTCAAATACTGTCATCGGACAATGTTATTTTCTGAAAGAAGAATAGTTTTCATAAGAGTGAGTGCCAAAACAGTTTTGCATCCTGAAAATTATTGCTTCCCAACAGAAACAGGCAAGGCTGCCCAGGCAAAGGGCAAAACATTGGATTGCCCTAAATTTTGGGTGCTGGGCGGCATGATTTGCGGCCTGTCCATGGGTATGCAATTTGAGACGCGACCATGCACTTTTTCAGTACTTACCTAATCTGCATGATTGTGGTGTTGGTCCAAGCTGCTTCAGTGCTGCTGTCTGCTCTTCCAAGCTGCCTGTGGTCTTTTCACACTGCAGGACGGGCCAACAGCATTGCTTGTGGATCACGTTGTACAACTGGCCCACTCTTCTGGAAGGCAGGCTCAACCTCAAAGGGAAGCAGCACAAAAATATTGACGCAATTCTGAATTGTTGCAAACTCAACATCAGGGCAAACAGAAAGTTCTGGAGTGACAAATGTGGCCCCGGGGGGCACTAATGCTGAAGGTAGGTAGGAGGGGGGACATTGTGGTTCCACGTGGGACCATGAGGCTCTGAAGGACCACCCTCAGAAGAAAGTGGGAGCAGATGGCTAGGGAGGTCAACTTATGCAGTCTCAACCTGAGAGCCTGGCAGTGGTGTCACATGAAGTGTAATGACCTCACATGGCTGAATAAGGTCATTGGATGCACCTTCACATGACATTTCCTGCCCATCGCAATGTCAGCATCTCACACTGTCCAAAACACCACACCTGGCAGCACGCCTGGGCACCCAGGGTTCATGCTTGACGTACAAATAACCCACTTCACCATCACACACCTACCAGTGCTCCCATCACTCACTGGCTCCACATACCACCAGCTATGGTATGCATCACCCCAAAACACAGAGATACAAAATTACTAAGATTCTGCTCTCTTTCTGCCAGGAAGACAAAGTGCCACATGTTGAAACCGAGCAGTGCAGAATGTCAGTGATTGTGTCGTATTATGTTTACGTTATGTGCCTGCCATAGCTGAATACGTGGAGGTACATGGAGCCAATAAGAGATGGGTGTATGGCTGGCAACATTGATAAATGCATGAGGGAGAGGTGGAGTAGGCTTGAGTTCTGAGTGCCGGGAGATGCTGCTGGGCGTCTGATGGGAGTGTAGTGCATTAAGTAGTATGAGGGGCTGGTTTTGTGGTTAGCAGATCTCAGTTAAGAGCACCTGCATCTATTGAACCCAATGAAGGAGATAGTCTTCCTCATCATTGGGCCAACTGCGATGGCATCCAATGTCACTAAGGACAATGAAGATGACAGCATTTTCATGCCTTATGCCTGTTGTAATATAGGTTCACTTGGTGTCTCAATGGTGAGATCTTGAGACTTATATGTTTAAACATTAACCATTTATTATTAACCTTTAACTATGTACAGACCCCAGTTAATGTCATGCATGTTGCTGCTGCTATGTAGGAAGACTGCTTCTAGAGCATTCTCTCGGTCTATTACCATATGACTCTGTACATCATAGCATGGGATATTCTCCAGTGCTATGGTAACCCTTGCTCTGCCGAGTACCTTCACATTACAATGGCATGCAGGCACATACAACAATGCTTCTTTTCAACTCCCAGCATAACCTCACCCTGCAAAATGGCATGATGTGATAACAGCAAATGCTGCGACCATGGGCCTGTTGCTTTCCCACCCAACATCGTCCCTCACAGCAACCTTCCTATCTGAGTTCCTGCTTCCAGACACCTCCCCAGCCCTAAAATGCTAGGAGGAAAGAGCAACAGCACAGCACTGATGAAGAGGCCCTGTCACTTGTTCTGGCACTTACAGCCACCAGCCTAGATACACTAGATGTGTCCTGGAGATTTGTATAAAGTTGAGATCAGCAGATGGTGACTGGGACACAAGCGTGCTGCATCTGCACCAGGGGTAAAGGATGGTTAATTTTCCAGTTCACCAGAGGGCAAGGTGGCAGAGAAGTACTGCTGCAGAGGATCCAGGCAAGGACTTTGATTGAACAGTATGCAGCAGAGTGCTGAGTGGGCATGCAAGCCAAGATGCTGGATACATTGACTGGCATCCAGCTGGCCTCCTGTCATTGTTAAGGAGCAAGGAGGAGTTCAGCTCCATGTTGGCAGAGGACATTGTGAAACCTCTGGTAAATCCTTACATCAGGTTTTCTTGCTAATTATGAAAACTAACTGAAAAGCAATGACTTTTGATGTACATTACTCAATTTTACTGTTATACTGAAGCTTAGACCGAAGTATATTTTTTATTCCTGCTTGTAATGTGCATGGGTAAAAAGTGACTGAGAGGCAAAGAGTGATTTGGCCTTCCATTGAGCAAATAGTAAAAAAAGATAAACTTATGTAGAAATTTAGCAGATGTGCAAGCAGGCAGCATGACAATTAAAAATAAACACCTTAGCAGAATCTCAGAGGCTCAGATGTGGGATGAAATAGCTAAGTACCAAGGCCACAATGTTTTTCTTGTTTCGCTTGAGCTCGTCATTGGAAGGCTGACATGCTGAAAGGCCAAGGGCCAGGAAAACAGATGATGTCAGGAATCATAAGGCACTGACCTGGCTTGGGCAGGCGGATGGATACAGGACACCTTTTGTAATTGGGCCATTCAAATAATAGCGAGGTAATGGTTAGTTTAAATCGGCCTCCACAGTCTTTGCCCTGTAAAGAAAGAGGAGAAATTGTAGAGTTATTACGTGTCACATTGATTGACATGGCCATCCCCGGGACACAACCAGGGAATAGTTATATGGAGATTGTGCCTGGGAGGAATGGTAATGCTGTTGCACTTTGATTCTGCTTTTCAGACATTAGCATATGTCAATTCTTACTTATCTCGAATAAACTATATCACTATCATCAATAAGGATTATGGCTTCAAATAATTTCAGAAATTGAGAGTGAAGGGGTTAAAGGGTTCATTGACTCTGTTATCCCAATTCCAAGAGCAAGCATTAGCTTGCCCTCTCAGCTGCCTCTACTCCACCTCCCTGTTATGCTGTAGACCCAGAGGCACTGCCACTGCTGCCCTCCTACCTGCTGCAGCATATGAGATTACCCACTCCGCAGGGTCCCCGTGAAGATGCAGCAACAATCTCAGTCAAATCCAGGAATTCACCAAAACACCTCCATATAAACACTCCATGGTGCAATTGAAAAAGTTCCCCAAAAAATCACCTTACCTGAAAGTCAGGTGCCTATCCCTTTAAATTACACTTGTGCTGGGCCCTTATTGCAGCTTCACACGTGTTGTTTGCAGAGTGAACAATGAAGATGCTGCTAGCGCATTTGTTCTTTGAATTAGAAATCCTGGTGTCACATCATCTGGTTGAGTTGTGTATCGCCAGGAAAGGAAAGAACCAGCAAAAGTTGGGAATGAAGGAGGGTACAGGGAAAACTTGTTTGAATTGGTCTTGTATACCTTAAAATGGAACTCCAGTACTACTGGTGCCAATAGTACTGATTTTTACTGAGATTTGAACACTTTGAGCTGATTTTTTCCTCCTTTCCAGCACACACAGGGCAGCCCTGCAAGCACACCCCTACTAACAGAACACCACGCAGGGGCACAGAGAAAATGGCACAAGGCTTCCCTGGAGCCGCTTATCCCTACATGAGGCAACTTCTTGCTCAATAAATTTGAAAACCCTTTAGGGACAATTCACTAGCTGCTGAAGTGACAGCCAACACTGGTCACTGGTCCCTTGATGGCCCTCAATGATGAGGGTCATGTCAGGGCCACAGATCATGGTTTTTGCAATGCTAATGGAGTGCTGTACAAGTTGTCCAGTAATTTGTGGGGCATCAGAACTCACGGTGTATCTCTCTTTAGCAAAGCATTGCTGGATTTTTAACTAATGAATAATGTTAAATGCCATTAATGTGTCATTTTTCTAGGAATCTTTACCCAATTTCTCCAATTAGACATTAAATACATTAAATTAAATACCATGCTTGCATTGTGTGTAGGGTGGAACTCCAGGGTGTTGGTTTTGCATTTGTATGTGGAAATCTCCTGACATTGTAGGAAAGAAACCAATATCTTTTGAGCCATGGCATACTGGTGCATGGTACTGACATAATATTCGTGTGGAACACATTTGATAATGGGAGCCATGCTCAAAAGGTGCATGGTGTGCAGGAAATTCACATGTCTGGAGATCAGCATTATATGCATGCATGTATCACTTGGTTTTAAATACGTGATCTTAGATAACCCCATTTCCCACTCTGAAAATAATAGCAGTATCTTTGTGTTTCCCAATCATTTTAAACTGCATTAAAAATTGTGTGGAATACCTGGATATATTGTATGGGATGAATGATGCAACCCAAAATAGAGTCCGTTGACTTTTTGAGATCTTCCTTTCTAAACCACTCACAACTGTAGCACCAATAAATCCATGACTTTCCCCCATGAAATAACAACAGAACTGAACTAACACTGTTGATCTCTCAAATGGCTTTTATTCCAATAGCAGCAGCTCGCTTAGGAAAACAACACACTGCTTCAGAAAAGGAGTTCTGAAGAAGAGATATATTCAACTCGAAACATTAACCTGTTTCTCCCTCCACTGATGCTGAGGACCTGCTGAGTGTATCGAGTGCTTTGTTTTTTTTTTAAATTTCAGATTTCTAGCATTCAGTATTTAGCTTTTAAGATATCACACTGCTTTGGATGGAAAGCCTCTGTGACAAAAATCACACCTTTGAAAGCACTTGCATATGACATGCATCAGTTAAGATAAAAAAAATTGCAAATGGGGAGTATTTTAAATGCATAGAATATTTTTAGCTGCAAGAACGGCTGTGCTCAATAAAGGAACAGCAGTAAAGCACACTTCAGCTATGAGTTTAATTAGTACAGTTAAAACGCTATCATTACCAAAAATTTATGATTTACATTGCTGACTATGAACTCGCATCTGTGAGCATTAAGTAAACTCAGCAAGTTGTCCTCAAGGCTGATGCAGTCAGAAGATTCCAGATTTGCAGTTTTAATATGTATTGCATATGGGAGTGAACACCAAGTGTTCAGTTATGGTTAATGAATATGTAATACAGAGGGATTCTTTTCTTGTGATATCGAGCACTATGAAGTATGACATGACTGCAAATGGTGCAAAATTCTTTGACTCAAAGCAGATGCTGACTTAGATGGGCCTGCACAATTTATCGGATTTTTAAAAATATATCTTTGTACGGTTGGTTGCTTATATATTAGGCAGCACCTGCAACCTGGTAACTTTAATTGAAGTGTTGCGCCGTCCTAAACTATGATAGGGTGCCAACAGGGTTCAATGCGCTTAGAACTGACCATCCAGAATCCCAATTGTTATGTTCCTTCTGTTGGGTCGTGTTGCTCAGCGAACACGGTTGCATGCCTATCAACTGGTGAGTGAGTTGGTAAAATATATACTGCAGATGCAGAGACCAATCAATGTAAGCTGAAGCACATGCTGTTTATTAACACAAATAACAGAGACACTAACACAATTTGTGCTTCTCCAACCAGGCCCTACTCTAAACTACTGATTAACATTGTTGCTCACTCTACACAGCAATTGGGTAATGCAATCACTTGGTCAATCTACTCATATTCTCTTAAAGGTGTACTGCACCTCAGATTACCACACCCCTCCCCCTTTACTCAAAAGTAAAATTTACAATATTTACAATGTATTAACCATTTACATAAATAAACTCTTTACAAATTCAATCTCTCTGGAGGCTTCTTCAAACATGTCGAACATCGTAGTTCTATGACTTTGGATGGTTTACCTGAGGCCTTCCTCTCAGGAGTCATCTGTCCACTAGCCTCTCCATTAGGAACCTGTAAGTTTGTTGCTTTGACTCTCTCAGGCTCAATAGACCTTACAGGTAGGCTCCAATGGGAATGCTTGGCGCATCCTTTCTTGTAAACCTGTTTCCTTTATCCTGAGGCAATCTACGTGTCTCATAATTAGACCGTAGACCAATATGTGATAGGAAAGGGATCCTGTCACAGCACTAACTTCACCTAATAGCAATTTGGGCCCATCTTCGAAGTTCTTTGCAGAAACAGTATCTCCAACAGTGAAGTTTCTTTCACGACTGTGGTGGTTGTGTTCATTTTTCCAGGCCTCCTGACTTCTCTCTATCCTCTCCACTAAACTCGGCCTGATGAGACTCAAACGTGTCCTGAATGTCTCTTCATCAATAACTCTGTGGGGGCAATACCAGTGGTCGTGTGTGGTTTGGTCCTACAGCTGAGCAGGAGACATGATAATCTAGCTGCAATGAAGCTCCACTCAGTTTTTTCATTCTGAACTTGAAGGCCTGAACTGCCCTCTTGGCCAAACCATTGGATGCAGTGTGGTATGGCGAGGCCTCAATATGTGTTATGCCATTGAGACTGATAAATCTTTGAAATTCCCCAATACTGAATGCCACTCCATTATCCGACACTATTATCCCTGGTAACCTGTGATTCACAAAACTCTGATGCAATCTGTCTATGTTGGCAGCAGGTGTGCGTGATCTCACCTTGTATACATTCATCCACTTTAAGTGAGCATCAATAATCAAGAGGAACATTGTGTCCAAAAAAGGCCCCACGTAGTCAACGTGGAGGCAGACCCATGGCCTTCCTGGCCATTCCTAGGGATGCAATGGAGCAGAAGGAGGCAATTTCTGCACCTGTTGGCACTGTATGCAGCTCTTGACTAAGTTTTTGATTTCTGTATCTATCCCTTGCCACCATAAGTAGCTGCGCACCAAAACTCTCATTCTAGAGATGCCGGGGTGAGCACAATGCAATTTGGTCAATGATGGCTTTTTTCCTGTCGGAGACACAATGACTCTCGCTCCCCACAGCAAGATGGCGTCCTGGTAGGTTAGCTTGCATCTCCTATTAAAGTAGCGCTTCATTTAATCAGACTTTGGCTCATTAGACCATCCCTGTAAGACTTGTTCCCTTACGTGAAACAAAACTGGATCGCGGTCTGTCCACTCTCTTCTTTGTTTGGCATGTACTGGTGATGAATCCAGAAAGTTTAATAACAAGACAATTTCTTGAGGAATTGGGACGTTCACATTGCTGCCTTTTAGAGGTAATCGGCTCAGTGCATCAACATTTGCAATTGGGTTCCAGGCTGGTGGCTAAAAGTACATTCGTAAGCAGCTAGAATCAGTGCCCACCTTTGGATGTGTGTGGAGGCAATTGGGGGTATTGCCTTATCTTTCCCGAACAAGCTTAGTAGTGGCTTGTGGTCGGATACAATGGTAAAGTGTCGACCATGGACGTATTGGTGGAACTTCTTAGTGCCAAATACGACGGATAAGCCTTTTTGCTCTTATTTGAGTATCATCGTTCTGCAACATAGTGTTCTGGAGACAACCAATGGGCCGTTCAGAGCCATCCACCATCCGGTGGGAGAATACTGCCCCTACCCTGTAAGGGGATGCATTGCAGGTCAAAATGAATTCTTTTTTGGGTCGAAATGTACCAACAGGGCTGATGAAAGTAGCAACTGCTTTACTGTCGTAAAAGCCTGTTGTTGTGGAGCTTGCCAAGCCCACATGTTATTTTTCTTGTTTTTCTCCGTATAATGGAGTCAGTACTGTTGACCAATTTAGGAGAAAATGGCCATAGTTGTTAACCATTCCTAAGAAGGATTTGAGTTCTGTGGTGCTTTTCAGTGCTGGCGCCTCCCAAATAGCTATCACCTTGTATTCTACTGGGTGAAGGCCCTGCAAGTTGACCATATGGCCCAGGTAAACCACGTCTTTTACTTGGAAGATACATTTTTCTCTTTTCGAATGTACTCGTGAGAAATGCTTCAATTCCCCTTCCAGGTTAGCCAGATGTTCTTCATCAGTTAGTCCTGTTACTAGGAAATCATCGAGATAAACCACAACATGGAGTAGAACTTGAAGTAAATTTTCTATAGTCCGTTGGAAAATGGCGCAAGCTGACGAGACTCCGAAGGGTAACCTGGTATATTGGTATAACCTTCTGTGTGTGTTGATAGTCACAAAATCCCGAGAGGCCTTTTCCAGCTCGACTTGCTGGTAAGTGTGGCTCATGTCGAGTATATGTCTTTAATTTAGCATCTGAATTTTCCAGATCTAATGAGTGGTCTTCTCCATTCAGATATTTGAATGTGTGTTCCCCTATAATTGCCGTGGATGCCCCTGTATCCACCTACATTCAGGTGGGTTTTCTATTGACTTCCACTATCACGTAGTTTAGCTCAGTTTTACCCATTTTTAAGTTGTGTGGTGAGTAAATAATCTGTCTCTGTTTCTTCTGGTTCCTCTATTATGTGGATTGCACGATTTCTACCTTCCTGCTTAAAGTTTTGTCTTAATCTGACTTTACGATATCACTTAATGTGCCCATTACGGTGGCAGTAAAAACACTCAATTCTTTTAAATTGTCGTTCGTTTGCAAGCAGTCTGGTTCCATTTCTACTGTTATTATTGTAGGTTTTCACTGTTAAACCACTGCTTTTTGCTGATATGTTAATGGCTGATTCCTGCCTTTCCTTGGAGCCCAGCGCTTCCGCGCCATTTCTAACCGATGCTCCCCCCTTGACGCGAAGGATGGAGCCATTTTGTTCTCCCTTGATTGCTTCTGAATCCCTGACTGCGCTTTCCATTGCGAGCACCAACTCCAGCGCCTTGCTGAAGTCTAAATTTGTTTCTGACAACAACCTTTTTTGAATGACGTCTTCGTTAACCCCACATACTAATCGGTCTCTTAACATGTTGTTAATCGATGTCTCAAACTCACACTGCTCTGCCAGTTATTTTAAGGCTGTTATATAGCAAGCAACTGTCTTTCCAGGAGGCACAACATCTTAACTTAAATTTAAAACGTTGCATTGTTACTGAGGGTTTAAGCTGAAAGTGGCTTTTCACAAGATTTACCAACTCATCAAAGCTCTTGGATCTGGGGCGTTGGGTGCCATTGGACTACGAATTAGGCTGTACGTTTTACTGCCATATGTTAATAAGAGGGCTACTCACCTTTTCTCCTCCCCTGATAAGTCATTAGCCAAAAAAAAGAATGCGAGGCGTTCAATATAACGTGACCAGTTATCGGTGGTCTGATCAAATGGTTTGATATGGCCAAATTGTGGCACACTGGAGGATGAAAGCTCCGACGACTATGATGAAGGCTGTACTTACAATCAAGACTGATTTAATTCTGTTGAATTACGCAGCTTTCTTTGGTCATGTTTTGCCTCGTCGCCAGTTGATAGGCTCCTTCCGTTGGGTCACTTTGCTCAGTGAACATGGTTGCATGCCTGGTGAGTGAGTTGGTAAAAAATATACTGCAGATGTAAGATGAAGCACATGCTGTTTATTAACACAAGTAACAGAACTCTAACATTTGTGTGCTTCTCAAACCAGACCCTATGCTAAATTCCTGATTAACAATGTAGCCTGCGCTACACAGCAATTGGGTAATGCAATCACATGGTCAATTTGCTCACATTCTGTTAAAGGTGTATTGCACCTCAGATTACCACACCAATCTTAGACAAAAGTGCTCACTGACTGTGGTCATCTGAATTCTAATATTAGATTGAAGTGTTTGATGTGCGTTGTTAACCTAAGTCCAAACCTTAGTCTAAACTGTTTGGAAACAGTTATCATTCTCAACTGAAGCCTTCAAATAAGTAGCAAGTGTGATCATTCTGACCAGAAATTTTAGTTACAGAACCTGATGAAATACTAAGAAGTCGGTGCAGCTGACTAATTATATAATTAGGATATGTTAAGGCATTTCAATGCATGACCCCCCCCCCCCCCGATATATTTTTTCTTTACAAAAAAATGTTATAAACTGCAGTACCTTCAATTTTTAATATTCAGCTTGAAATTCAACTCCATTTTTTTTAAGTTCAATGCTGTTACATATACAGAAATCTGACTGTTACAACCCCTGGCAATAATGTATTTTTAACATTGCAAATTTTTGTCTGCATTCAGTTGGTATGAGATAGGTTCCTGATGAGGACAGGAAAGTGTTTAATTTTGAGATGAGTGATATTGTTTCAATGAGCACGGGGAATCTGCTTTTTTCCCATCACTTTTACGCTTGACATATTGAACAATGCAATGGCCAGATTGAAACAGTGCATCAATTTCATGCTTGGCTGTGAAATAACCTTGGAAGTTAAGGAAGAGTCACTTGAGAGGTAAAACCAGACCATCTTTCCACTCTTTTACTTCTCCAGATTCATGCCTTTAACCTTTCTCTTTAAACTGGCAACTCATGCTGGGATTCACTTCCTTTGATGAAAGTAGCCTAAGGCATTATGTCTCAGTGACCATTCTAAGTATCTGGTTAACACATCCCTCTGTAAACTACATTAAAAGACATCTGGTCATTTAGCTCATTGCTATAAGTGGGACATTGCTGTGTGGCAAATTAGCTGTGTGTTTGTTTGTTCTATTAAAACAGTGATAACAAGTTGAAATAAATGCCTTGGACCCCAGAAGAATTAAATGGGTAAATGACATAGATTGTAAGATTGACAGGACTATGAGGTGTGCAGACTATACACCTTCCTGCATGTTCAATCGTGAGAGTTTTGTGAGCATACAACATTGGGCAATGCAGATACATCCAAAGTGATGCTTACACCCAACTACCCCATGTAAATGAGGTTCCTTTCAGCTGACCCCTGAAACTCACAGCTGGAGGACACAATTGGGAATGATCCAGGTTCCTAGGCTGCGGCTGTGTCTAAAGCCAGTCCCTTTTCCCATCTTTTTTCAGTTTGAGTGCATTGAATATCTGTCTGAGGATTTGGAATGGAAGATCATTTATGTGAGTTCAGTGGAGAGTGAAGAATATGACTATGTCTTGGACTCCGTACTTGAGACTTCTTCTTTCTGGAAGACAAATTTCTTCTCAGGCTAGAGCAGCAAATCTGTCCTTTATCCTAGATGCAAATTCAGTTGGACTAGCTGTTATTTTAATAATGTGCACTCACCAAGGTTAAGAATTTATAGGGTTGGATATTGTGTGAAAGTAATGAGTACAACAATCTAGAGCTCAGTGAAAATCCTTCTGTGAAAAGAGATTTCTCTAAGCTTCTGTGAAACACTAGCATCAAATCCATGAGTTCGAAGGTTCCATATCAACAGGGATAACAGTGGTGAAAAACAGATGTTTCTAAATGCACAAATCGTAATATGCAATCCATTCTTTCCATAACTATGTTGCCTTCAGTTTCAAAGAGCTTCAAAATAACACCAGGGACCAACAGAAAAAAAGTTAACGCTAAAGGCATTATATCTAAATGAGCTAAGCATTCACAGGAAAATAGATGAATTAATAGCACAAATAGAACTTAATGGGCTTAATCTAATCACCATAATGGAGATGTGATTGCAGAATGGTCAAGGTTGAGAACTAAATGTTTCAGGGCACTTCATTCTTAGAAGAGGCAGACAAACTGGAAAAGGAAGGGTTTTTGGGTAGGGACAGTCTAAATAGTAAAGCGTGAGATAAAGGCAACAGAGAGAAAAGCAGTAGAGAGAAAAGATGTTCGCTCGGAAAATCGCAACGTAGAATCAGTTTGGGCAGAGTTAAGAAGCAGAAAGGGGAAAAAAACACATGGGAGTAATTTATAGGCCCTCTAAAAGTAATTATACTGTCAAACAAAGTATAAGTGAAGAAATTAAAGGTGCATGTAACCTGAGTATTCATAAGGGACTTAATCTTCAAAGAGTGGGCACACCACATTTGCAATGATAGTGTGGAGAACGTGAACAAAAGCAACTATAAAAGTATGAGTTGACTCAGGCAGGTTGAGAACCTAGTTTGAAAGATATGACAGTAGATAAAGCAATGACAAATACTTAAAGAATCACTTTATAATTAAAGAAAAAGTTAAAAATTGTATTAGATTGAAGGAAGAGGCTGATAATGTTGCCATAAAGAGTAGTAAGCCTGAGGATTGGAAGGATTTTAGAATTCAGCAAAGGAGGGCTAAGGAATTGATAAAAGACTAGAAAAGACAATAATGTGAGTAAATGAACAAGAAACATAGAGCAGGATTTTTCATTCGGCGTGTCGGGCCCACCTGCGCACACTGACGCGTAAAAATGACGTGCGATGACATCGGGCGTGCGTCCTGACATCATCGTGCCATCTTGTGATGTTTTGTTCGGCGGGCGTGTGCCGGTGTTGACTGCACACCCGCTGAAATGTAAACGGCCTATAAAGGCCATTAAGGAAGTGATTAATGTAATTGTTAACGCTGCCCGTCCAACATTAAGGCAGAGATGGGAGATATTATAATGGGGAATGAAGAAATAGTGAAGACTTTGAAGCAAAGCTTTGTGTCTGTCTTCACTGTAGGAGACACAAAAAACATTCTGGTTATAGTGGCACAACAAGGATCTAGTGAAAATGAGGGACTTTAGAATGTTATTAGTAAAAAAATAGAACTGGAGATATTAATGGGTCTTAAAGTTGACAAATCCCCTGAAAGTGAAGTAACTATACTGGTGCCCAGCTATAACATGGTCTGCTATACCCTCGAACTTGGTTTAACAGAGGTCTGTCTTGGACCCCAAATTTTTCATTTAAAATTTTCCTTCCAGAACATATTTTCAGTCTTTTTTGCAATGTGTCAAATATTGTTGAAGTACATATATTCCACAATTGACAGACTTCTGTCAGGGGGTGATAATGGTGTAGTGGTAATGTCAGTGGACTAGTAATCCAGAGGCCCAGGATAATGCCAATGAGGACATGGATTCAAATCCCACCACAACAGCTGGTGGAATTTAAATTCAATCATTAAAACAGGAATTGAAAGCTAGTGAAATTGAAATTATGAACATGACAACTATCAGCAATTGTCATAAAAAGCCATCTGGTTCACTAATGCAGGTGTCTCTGTAGTCCCAGCTATGCCAAGCAGGAAGCAATGGCCCCTGTTGGAACCACAGAGGAGGAACCCAGCTAAGACCACAGTCAGGGCCTTAGTGCAGGGATGAAGGGGGGACCAGGTTCAAGCGTCTGAGGGGAGGGTTAAAAAGGGGGACAACCTGGGTGGGGAGGGGTGGTGCCCTCAATGGGCAAAGGAGGACTCCCACCTAGCCTGACACCAGCCTGCCCAATTAAAGCTGTCAGGTTCCCTGCATGGTGTGGGCCTCCACTGCCACAGGTGAGGTATCAGGGAGGGGGGAATGAAGCACTTATTAGTTCATTTAAGGGTGTCAATAGGCACCTTCCCCAACACTCCTGTAAAATTTCAAACAGGTTGAGGTGGGCAGGAAGACAGTGAGAAGAATTTACTTGTTCTCCCTACCTTCAAACCTGCCAGTAGGGAAATGTAAAATCCAGCCTGAGGTAATTCTGGAACAACGCATCCACAGCCATTGTGCACTGGGACCTGCCTCCCTCCAAATTAATTCAGGGCGGGAAGGTTTGTGGTTGGCCTTCCACCCGAAGGCCAATCAGGCCCACAAATGGCAGTAAAGGGGCTCATCCCACTGCTGCTGGTTGAGTATCAGCACTGGGCAGGGGCCTCTCCAATCAGGAAGGCTGCCTGGCAAACCTGAAGTGGGGTGGACATTGTTCAAAGGCACTCTCTACCCGATTGGGGTACCTGACATTGTGAGGGGGCTACCTGTGAAGCCACCCCTCCCCCTTGCTGTTGACTATCCTCCCTCAGCCAGTTGACACTCACCTTCCCTGTGAACCGCATCCTGCCCTGTCTTACTTGTCTCCAGAAGATCTATCGCTGACATCAAGCAGCTAGTCACTGTTCAGGTTGGCACTTTATAATGATTTCAAGTAATTATGTCTTTTAAAAACTCTTGTAAGCACTTTTGAAAACTTCTATAAAGTTTCAAAAATTGTTATAAACTTTTAAATGCTTCAAAAAACTTCAAAAATCTTTTAAATACTTTAACAAATTTTGAACTGAAAACTTTGCAAATTTGCTATGGAAGCCAATTTACTGGGTGATAACCAAAACTTAACCAAATATCAAGATTAATATTAGATTATGGTAGCCAATATGCAGTCTTGGTTGTTTTTGTGTTTAAGAACCCTAGATTGAGCCTGGATAAAGATTCAGACTCTTCCAAAAGCTGACACAGGAACAAATCTGATGTCCTGATTAGTTAAATGACTAGTAAGTGCTTCATTCCCCCTTCCCTGATACCTCACCTGTGGCAGTGGAGGCCCACGCCATGCAGGGAATCTGACAGCTTTAACTGGGCAGGCTGGTGTCAGGCTAGGCGGGAGTTTGAAAGTTTGAAAGTTTATAAAAGTGATTACAAGTACTTAAAAGTTTTAAATTACTTAAAATCATTATAAAGCACCAACCTGAACAGTGATTGACTGCTTAACTACAAGGGACGTGAGTTCTAGCGACATCAATGTGGGCGTGTCACCACTAGGCTTTGGAGATCAGTTTGCCGCTGGAACAATGCTGCAGCTGGCACAGCAGGTTCCTGTTGCACAGTATGAGCAAGGTAAGTGCATTTTTTTGGGGCCGCCAACAGCGAATGTTGCAGCTTCATCACACAGAAGAAACTCCTTCCTAATGCTGCTAGAGAGCTTGATAGTGTAAATGCTGGGAGGTCGATTTCCTCTGGCTGGAGAGTCTGGAACTTGAGGTCATAGTCTCATGATAAGAGGTTGACCATCCAGGACTGAGATGAGGAGCAATTTCTTCACTTAGACTGTTGTGAATCTTTAGAATTCTCCACCCCAGAGAGATGTGAAAGCTCAGTTGATGAGCATTTTCAAGAATGAGATTGATAGATTTTCGGAATCTAGGGATATGGGGATAGGACAAGAATGTGGATTTGATGAAGAAGCTGAGCCATGATCTTGTTGAATAGTGGAGCTGTCCTCAGGGGCCATATGGTCTACTTTTACTCTTATTCCTTCTGTTCCTGAGAAACAAAAAATAATGCAAAGAAGCAGGTACAATGGATAAGTGAGGAGTAAAAAGAGATTATCAACCATAAGGGAGGATGAAGAAGGTAACAAGCCCAAGAGAGGAGAAGCAAGTTAAAAACAACAGGAAGAGTGAAAAATGCTGATATATATATCAAAGCACAAAGAAATGATAAAGAGAAAGAATAGAAGAAGGAGCAGTTAAGGATCATGAGAGTGGAAGAAGAGTAAGATATAAGCACAAAGAAGGAAACAGGAGAAGGAAATAAACACAAGGAAGACAAATTAAGCAGATCATGAGAATGAAGGACACAGGACTACCGGGGAATGAACAGAAACATGTAATGAAGAGTAAAAATGAAAGGTCTGCTTTGAAAAGTCGAGATGCCTTGCCGAGAAAAATGAGGTGGGGTGAATAAGTAAAATACTGAATTGGTAAACCATGAAGAACCAACTAAGCAATGTTGCATTAATATAACATCTTTACTGAAATAAAATGCTCTAAGATACTTCATGGACACCGAGTCATAAGGAGATAGGACAGGTGATCAAAAGCATGGCAAAATAATTTGTTTTTAAGCAGCATCTTAAAAGAAGAGAGTTGGAGGATTTTACAGAGGTAATTTCAGGGCTTATATTCTTGACCTTAAGACCAATAGAAGAGCAAATAAAATTTGGGCTGGACAGAGGAGGAATGGTTATCAAAGGGTTGTAAGGTTAGAGGATTACAAAGGTAGGGATGGGTGGAACCACAGGGGAACTTGAACACAGGGAGGAAAATTATAAATTTGAGGCATTGCTGGACCTGGAGCCAATATATGTCAGCAAGCACAGGAGAGATGGACGAGTGAAAGTTAGTGTGAGTTAGGATATGGGTTCTCGAGTTTTGCATGAATTATTGGTTCATAACTGGAAAAGAGTAAGGGGCGGAAGGGACTATAACAATGTAGCTAATTAGTTGTACATGTTTTACTTGTGATTTATGCATATAAGCTAATGAATTTTTAAAATTTATTCATGAAATGTGAGTGTCACTGGCTAGGCCTGTATTTATTGCCCATTCTTAAATGAGAAGGTGGCTGTTAGCTGCCTTCTTGAACCACTGCAATCCATGTGGTGTAGGTATGCCCAGAGCGCTGTTAGGGAGGGAGTTCCAGGATTTTGACCCAAGTATAACCTAATAATAAACTTGATTATACAAGAAGTGTGAACATCAAAATGTGCATTGTCAAATGAACAATGAAACATTATGGAATAGTCCAGTGACTCACGCAACATCCTACTCCATCCCTGACTAACAAAAGCGTGAAAAAAATATTTTTTGAAAACAACTTATGTTAGTTCAATTGATATTTTTCTTGGATAGTACAGGGACAAATATCTCTTGATATAATTAAATTGTTATCCTTAAAGGTTCTTCGGTTTAAGATATTATCTTGGATGCCTTACGCTACTGTTATTGACTGGGCTGAGTCATTGTGTGAGTCACTCTGTCACTAATTGCCTGGAGTCACTCTGAGTTATTTCATTACTAACTGCCTGGGGTCACCCTGCGACTCACTGACCCAGATTTTCTGAACCCCACAGTGGCAAACCCGGAAACATTCGCTGATATTTGGCGTTGCAATTATTGGAAGTTCCGGGAAGCTGATTTACGATCGACCCTGCGAATCCCAGTTTGCCTGAAATAGCGGCTCTCCCGGGACTTGTCAGCGTGTAAACCTGGGCTGTGTGCCTGATACTTACCTAGATTTTTAACCCCGATTTGTCAGTGCTGTTCCCGCTAGGAGTGCAGCCCTTTAAATCAGGACGAGTGTCGGAGCACCCCAGTCCCCGATCCCCAGACACTGGTCACCCCCCTCCCGCACCCCTGACACTACTCACCCCCTCCTGACAGTGATCATCACCCCGATACTGTTCACTCCGCCTGACCATGCTCATCCGCTGGACTTGCGGGCGAGGGTGAGCAGTGTCATTGGGGTGGGGGGGGGGGGGGGTGGTGTTGGTGGTGGGATGAGAGAACGCAGTTAGGGGTCCGGGAATGGGAAGTGTGGGGAGGGGTAAGCAGCGTTGAAGTGGGGTTGAGCCACGCCAGGATGGGGTGTTGGGCAGTGTGGGGGTGTTGAGCAGTGCCGAGGATGTTGAAGGGGCTGAGCAGCGTCTGGAAAAGTTGAGCAGGGTCAAGGTTGGCAGCAGGGCAATCCAGAATTGAAAACAGATGATAGGTTCATGCAAAACGGTGACATGTACTGACCTGAAAGGCAGACCTCAAGGGGCATATCTTCAGTTTGTGATATGAAAGGGGGCATCGCGTCACTGCAACTGTGCTTTGCCCCTTGGCCTCCTGACTCACCTCGCCGATGGATCCATGCTGCAGCTGGGACAGGGTGGCCTGGAGACTCCAGTGCAAAACGTTAAGGCCTCAGTTTCTAACGCAGTCCCCATGGCGCCGTTCCACCACTGATCACGAAATCCGGCTGATCGCATTATCAGCTGCCTGGAGTCCCTCTGTGACTTCCTCAGTACTGAGTACCCTGGGTTACCCTGCAAAATTAGACTCCTTCGAGTCACTGACTGAGCTGGAGTAGACAATTAGTATCCGTTGGAAGGCACATTAAGTCATTACTCTAGTTTCTTCTGGAGCATTGCCTTTTTGTAGCATGACCCCAGCCATCATGCTAACACCATAAGTTAATATTAAATTTGATTTGTGATATTCAGAGACTAGAGCTTCGTTGTAAAATATATATGTTACAGTTACAAATAAGCTAGCAACAAGAAGTATAGATATTATACTTATAGCTGTAAAGTAAAGGGCTAACTCTAATAATAGCTACTGAGCATGTCCATAAGGCATGATGTCATAGTGATGTCACTCACTAAGAGAAGATGACTAAGAAACACCTTAGAGAGGAGCTGTGGCCATGTTCTGATGTTCTTTACCCTTGTAAGTGGTGATGTAAATAAAGGTATTTTGATCAAAAGGCCAATGCCTCCGGCAAGTTCTCTTCGAGACTAAGAAACAAAGGAATCCTGAGACAATCCCATGATAAAAGAATAGCATAGTCAGTTAAAGGCTGAGGCAACGCTTTTTAAGGTTCCAAGGTTTTGAGGTGATTAGACTCAAAGTAGCCTTGTTACCACTTGAGAATATCCAGAACATTCTGACACCTATGCTCCACAAGTCCAAGCTTATGTATATTAAAACAAACCATGTTTCTTCCAAATATCTTTTCTTCTTCGGAGACCTTGCTTTCTAGGAATAATGTCCTTTGCCTCTTGCCAAGCAGCCATCCATTATAATTAAGTCATTTAAGAGAACATAGACACAGTACCTAACCTCCCTAAAAACCACTCCATAAACACAAGAGAAGGATGGATGAATACCCTTTACTCAAGATGCTCCAAGGATGGGCTTGAATGGACAAGGTTTCAATCTTTAGCTGTGTAATTAAACAATAAGGTTTATATAGAAAGCCTTATTCTAAAATGAAAACCCAGAAATGAACATAGCTTAGAATACTGAAAATGACAAAATATCTCTTTACGGGCATTGGCCCTGTGCTCTAATTTATTCTGTTGGAAACAATATACGATGTATGCTGATGCAATGCATGCTGATGGCAGTGCTGCAAGATGAAGACTGGGCACTAAATATTTGAAGAAACAGATTACGTCACTCCTACTGGTAAACTGGTATCTATAGACAGTTCCAAATTGGCTGTTGCCCAAAGGAGTTTAGTGTGAGTTATTGAGCTGATAAAAGAGCTTTTAGCAATTCTTAAAAAAGACTTGATTTACAATTGGATACAAAGGGCTAAAAATTCATCTGCTCCCATTTTTAAGCATGTTGGTCATGATTGGTCCCATTGAGAATCACAAACTTGATGCTGCTTCCTCATTTGCCTTATTGTAGTGTGCAGCCGAACATGACTCCTGCTGCTCGCTGGGTGCATGCTCAACAGTGGACCTAACAGCATGCAAGACTAGCTGGCCTCCATCTCTTAAAAGCAGTCTGTCCCTCTCAAAGGGACTGAACTGACCTGAAGGTAGCTGCTGCCGACTGTCAGTACTGCAGCTGTACTGAATGAAAAAAACAAAACAGTTGGAGAAACAGGCTAGAGCTAGGAATCCGAGGTTCAATGGTGTGACAGTTGTGCTTGTAGCGTTAGTAATCGAGGAGAGAGACAAGGGCCAGAAGGCTTTAAAGAATGCCCTCCAAAGGGAATTGGAGCAGTGAGGTCAATGCAAGGAGTCTGGCCCCAAGGACAGGGCAGCAGTATTGGAAAAAGTTCAATGACCTCACATTGGTAGTCAAGATCAATGAATGCTTCTTCACATGACATCTCCTACTACCAAACCATGAACCTTTCATGCTTCTCAATGCAGCACACCCCCCTTACCCCACCCCCCCCCTCCCCATCATTCACCCATTAGCTGTGCCAAGCAATCAGGTCTTGGGCCTAACATTCAGATACTCAAGCTCACCAGCAAACACCTTCCAATGATGCCAGCTTCACACATCGTATCCTTCATATACTGCCAGCTTTCTGCTAGGGCAGGCATGTCTTCCATACTGCAACGCACTCACTGGCCGGTATTCAATGGGGCCTTTAAGAGTGGGAAACATGGTCCACGAGTAGTGTTGGTGGCGACGGGGTGGGGGAGGGAAGGCCAGGGTGGGTGGCGGTGATGTAATTAGGCAGGAGCCAAAATCTCATTTTCATGATGGTGGATTGAGAAGTAGAGATTAAGTCAGCAGCATCCCAAAGGTGGGTTGGGCCTCATGCCATCCAATGGCAGGTTCCTAGTTTTAATGTGTTTGTATCCCATGAATATTCGTCATCTTAAAACATTTTCAAAGTTAGTCTTACTTTCAAGATTAAGTCAGTGGAACAAAGGAAACTGGTGGTACCGGTTTAACAGTCATTTAAAGAGGGCATGCACTAGTTGAGTTTGTCCATTTAGATCTCAGGTGAACAGTTTTTTGTGGAAATCTACACCACAGGGGAAGGGAGCAGGCAACTGGCCACTTGGATTGGAGGGTCGGAAGGGGCAGGGCCTATTTGAGGGTTGGGTCAGGTGCATCTATAGGGTCCGGAGTTCTTCAAGGAAGAGCAGGAGGAGCGCAGGAGAATAGGATGTGATAAAGATGGCATGACCCACCAAATGCTGCAAGGCCAGCAGCAGGCAGCATCAGAGTGGGAGGCTGGCCAGGAGGCAGGCATCCAAGGAAGGCATTGTAGAAGATGGGCACTGGTGAGTCACTGCATCCCCAGGATGAGAACTAACCAGCTACAGGTGTTGGAAAGGCAATGCCAGAAACAGCTGGGGCTGTCTCCGAAAGCAGTCAGAGAGATACGTGGGATCCTGCGACAAGAACTGCAGTCACGTGAATTTGGTGGGAACTCCAGGCCAGTGGCCCTCAAGGTGACTGCGGTGCTCAGTTTTATCGCCGGTGGGTTTTTTCCCAGAGCTCCACCAACGACGTGTGGAATTTCACAGGCTGCCACTCACAGGTGCCTAAAGGAAGAAACCAATGCCCTCTACCGTCTTGCAAATGAATTCAAATTCTCCACAGGTGAAGGCAGCCAGGCTGCAAGGGTGTTAAGCTCCAGGGCCATTGTTCATTTCCCTAGAGTGCAAGGGGTCATCAACTGCAATCATGCAGCCTTTGGAGAGCTCCCCGGGGACCAGTCAGCAGCATATGTGAGTCACAGAGGCTTTCACGCTATGAACATGCAACTGGTCTGTGATCACAGGCAAAGAATCATACTTGTCTATGCGTGTTTTGCACAACTTGCAGGTCCAGGGCTTTTTGAGACCCCTGCTCAGGGTGACTGCTGGATCCTGGTGACAAGGGCTATCCCCTCCGGACCTGGTTGATGACACCAGTGAGGCATCCCCACAGCTCAGCGGAGGTGTAGTACATTGCAGCTCATGCCTCCTCCAGAGCCATGATCAAGCAAACCATTAGCTTACTGAAAATGCACTTCCTCTGCCTTGACCGGCCTGGAGGCGCTCTGCAAATGCACCACGTAAGGTGTCACGAATTGTGGTCCACTGTGCACTGCACAACATGGCCATGCAATACGCAGAACCATTGCAACAGGACAAGGAGGACGAGCAGCAGTCCTCTTCAGATGAGGATCAATTTGATGAACCTGAGGAGGAGGCCAAGAATATGCAATGAGCCTTTATTGGATGCCTGGGCCATGGAGAGACATGTGAGGGATACCAAAGACAATATAATATACATCCAATTCGCCCAAGAGTGAGGTATCTACGTGACCATGTTCCCATTGCTGGTACTCCATTGTCTGTTCAGGATGATTACCAACCCCTGCCAGCCTCCCTCGCAGAGCTACCTCTCAACCTGCATCCTCTGACATCTCAAAGAGCAAGGGGAGTAGATCTTAACCACACATCCACCAGAAAATATTGGTCCCAAAGACATCTATTTTGCACTTGGACATATGTCAATCAGCATACCATGACCAAGAACCAGATCCTGCCCCATTGTTACAGGGCTTTGAGTGCACCCACAACAATTCAGTTATCCCCATGAGAGTAATCTAGAACAATCTCCTATATATGCATATAAGAGAGGGCCAGTTGAGCCTGTCCTGCAAACTGGCTGAGTATAAAACTAGAAACTAAAATGAATGCTCAACAAAGCCAGAATGCAAACATGCAACATAATTTCCTCCACAATAAAGGAATTGTCCCTAACTCCCCTTTAGCCATAAATGTGTGCCAACCATGAGGCATGCCAGTACATTTAGCTGTCCAACTAAGCTAGTATTAACAAATGACAAAAATGCGCACATGAATAAAGTGAAACCAATACAATGTACAATACCTACATTTGACAAATTGAACTTTTTTTAAAACACCCGTGCCACGTGATTCATCCCACTCTCACCTAGTGACTGCTGTATGGAGCTCATGGCAAAAGCATCAGAATACAGGTCAGAGTGCAGGAGTCTGGTTTTCTATGATGGTTGCCAACCTCTCCATTGAAGAAGCCATGCACTCACATGCCTGAATCATGGCCGAACTCATGCCTTGCATGGACTCCTCCACTGCCTAGCTGCGGATGCCCTCTGGCATCTCTGCCATATCTTCCCCTACCTTTTGCTGTTTGTCCAGCAGGCTTCTTGTGTCCATGGCCAGAGGCCCATCATTAGTGTGGGGCTCGGCAGGGGCCTGGCCCTTGCAGTCCTCCAAATGTCAAGGACTTCAGCTGTCACAGTCTCCCCAAACTGCTGGGCTGTGTGTGCAATGTGCTCACCAGATTGTGCTCCAAAATCTACACACGAACACTCAGCAACTCATGTGGAGAGAACTGCACTGTTGGAAGTTGTGGAAGATGAAGGTGATGGTGTATCCTCTGAGTCAGTGGTGACAATGTCCCCACAGGGTGAGTCTTCAGGTTCCTGCTGTGGCTGTGGCCTGCAGGATTGTGAGGACCTTTAGAGGAGTTCAAGAATAACCACATTAAGGATCAGCGCATCTTTGAGCGCTTCACATTTCCTTGCATGCCTGCTCTGTGCCCGTCTGCCAGCACCAGGTTCAGTTGACATTCTCACTCCTATGCCTGGCCGCTGCAGCCTTGCTATCTGTAATCATTCAGTCGCCCTCCTTTTCTGCATCCTGCAGTGCCTCTTCCTCCACAGGGCTAAGCACCTTCAGGTCGGACACTCCACCTCCAGTCTTTGCCCTTAACTTCAAGTTGTGGATCTGCTTCCACTGCATGACAACATGCAGAAGCAGATTTAGTGACATGTCAAGCAACCTCCTTGTCTGCATACACCTCCATCGCACACACACTGGACAGTGGTACTTTGGATCCAAGTGCTCATAAAAGCCAAACTGTCATACAATTTGGTCTGAAATGCTATGCAGTACTGAGGCTGATCAGGCATTCAATTGGCTGCCCAGTCACAAATGTATATTACTTGATGACCTCATGAGAGAAGCTTTGGTAACATGTGACTGTGCCACTTACCCTGGCAGATCAAAGCAGGTCATTGACCCTATTCCTGCACTGGACCTAGGATCTTTGGAGGACCCTATGGTCTGTGATCTCTGTTCAGTTGGGTCTGTTGGGAGAGGGTTTATTGCCATCTGTGGGAAAAAGCATCTCCCCCCATCACTTTTTCATAATGATATAATATCTTGGGCCCATTTACTGCACAATACACAATGTACCAATCACTCATAAGGGATTTGGTACCCACGTTGTGGATTCATTTATTAAGACTAGGCACATGAGAACACTTATACATGGGTAGAAACCTTGAAGACATCAGGGCTTTGTGTATGTATTCTTCTCAAAACAAAAGTGAAACTAAGACTGGATCACATGACTCATTTCCCTTCTAGTGATGTCATGAGTGGAGGACACAAAAGAATAATGAAGGGGGTGGGTGGAGTGTGATGAAGGGTTGCAACAAGAAATGGAACAAAGTACTGATATAATGGATGACCTCGACCTTATGGAGGGTGGAATGTGGGAAACCAACCAGGAATGTGCTGAAATAGTTGAGTCTAGGGGAAACAAAGACATGGATGAGGGTTTCAGCTACAGATGAACCGAGATAGGAGTGAAGTTGAGTGATGATATGGAGGTTGAAATAGGCCCTCTTAGTGATGTATATGATGCCAGAAGGTCATCTAGGGATCAAATGTGACACCGAGATTGCGAAGAGGCTGACATAATCTCAGACTGTTGCCAGGGAGAATGGTGTACTCGGTAGCAGGGAATGGAATTTGGAGCAGGGAACTGAGGACAATGACTTCAGTCTTCCGAACATTTACTTACAATGCAAAGAAATTCCTTCCAAAGTGTTTTGTTCTTCTGTTCGTGGCTAGTTTATATTTATGCCTTCTTGTTCAGGATTCACCCTCAAGTGCACCATTTTCTCCATATAGATATTGCCTATCAAATTCCTTCTTAATTTTAAAGATTTCTGCTATAACACCAGAGACCTCCGGTGCTTCAACTGAAAGGAAATAGGTCACACTACACATAACTGCTGGTCTGGATGTAGGTCGAGAAAACCGAACCGTGTCATAAGTCTTGAAGCAAGGAATAAGACAGCATTCCTGTGCACGATCTTAGCAAAGGCACGATCCATAATTGTGACAGCCATAGTTGTCGGGTAGAGCATCTGATGTGGCTCAGTTGGTAGTACTCTTGTTTCTGAGTTAGGAAAGTCGTGGGTTCCGGCCCCATTTCAGGATTTGAGCACTCTGGGGTGAGGCAGCGTTGAAGGCATTGTGGGGAATTTTCTGATCCCACCAGCGGCGGGAATCATGGTGGGAATCATAAACACTTGGCGAGATGGGAAGCGTCAGTTTTCCACCGGGAGGAAATTAGGTTGGAGTTTTGTCCTCCCAAGCTCCATGGCAGGTTCATGACGGGTTGACTTTCTTGCTGATGCATGTCAGGAACCACATTTGCAGGCATTTCCCTATCATGATTACTTGTTAAAAACACAACCTGCTGGAATTATGTTCTCCGACCAAATTAAGTGTCCTGCCAGCATATAATTAGAACGGTCTGATTCACAACCATTTATAAGTGGCGTGCACCTGGTGGCCTTCAGTTCACTAGCCATTTCGAGATTAGTAAATATAGTTTTTTTCCCATCTTTAACAGTGGCACTGCCATATCTCAGTGCTGACCATCAGGCAAGAGCAGAGGGAAAGGGGAAGATTGAGGCATGACTGGGACAGGGTGAGTAGAGCATGGAAGGGAAGGGGGGAACACAGAGGCATGACTAGAGCAGGGTGACTGGAACACAGGAGGGAAGAGGGGAACACAGGCGCATGGCTGGGGGGAGCATGCATTTGTTAAAGGAACAGAAGATAGTATTGTGAGACTGACCTGGGACTGAGGCCACTATGCCAGGGGCAGATTCAAAAAACTATCATGGGGCTGTGTAGGCCACGCTAAAGGGCTATGCATGGCACCCACACCTTGTTCCTGGTATTGGGAGGAGGAAGGATTGTCTGGGCAGTGTCGCTAGTGCACAGCATGGTGTGCAGGCGTGGTCAGTCATTTAAAGATGTTGGTCCTGGGGGTTGGTGGCTTGTTCCTGGACAGCAGATGGCACAGTCATGGCAGGGGAGGTATCTGTAGCCAGTAAATTGGCAGCTGGTAAGTCTTGGGATGGGGGTGGATGGTGGTGGTGGTTGGGGGGACTCTCTCTAAGTCACGGTGCAAGTGGCCTCGAGAAGGGGAGGGGTCAGGTTGGCATGAGGCATGGCAACCTCAGCAGAAAAGGATTCAGAGGGGAGGACAGGAATATCAACAACAATAACCATTGGCTCCAGGGCTAAAGGGGAAGGCAAGAGAGTGTTCGGAAGAAGGGGAATTTGGATCCTGCGAGGAAGGAGGAGATTGGGAGGGCTTGCAGAGTAAGAGGGGAGGTTGGAAGCTGGTCTTGAATTCAAGGTGCAGCACCACCATTTCTACAACGAGATGGAATCACGCAATTGAAAAAGAACTTTGGAAAAAGAACACACAGGGAGGGGTCTGAGGGCATGTAGGAGATGTCGACTGCTGCAATTTTGGGCCAATTGAAGGGGCACCCTAATAATTCTCAGTTGAAGACATGGCGATCAAGGCTCAGCTAAGAACTGTTAACATGTATCAAATGTTAATTGAAGGAATTTGGCAGCTTAACTCATGGAGTACATTATTACGAGAATCCATTAAGGCTTGAGGCAACATTTGATTTGGTCTGATTGCCCATAAGTCCATCACTGCAGAATGTAAAAAGGGAATAAAAATCGAACACTTAAGGGGCCAATATGGCTGCAGGACATAAGCAACATGCTCCAGACAAGCCTCCACATTATTGTTTGTATGGTCCTGGCTTATGGCGCGCAACGATTGCAGTCATGAAATTAGTGCAAGGCTGGGATAGTGTCTTGGCTAAAGGATGCAGCCTGACAGTAGCCTGACTGAGAGTAAGAGCATGTGTTTGTTATGACATTGATCAAAGCATCTTTGTGAACGTGCAGTCATGTCAGAGAGGGATACTCAGCCACCTGAAAAACTTCAGGATATGCTTCAGCTGCAAGGGGATGCCTGGGGATGCCATGTCCAGAATGATGGCAGCCTAAGGCCTTCATACTAACGTTTTGGCTTGATGATGGAGGGAGATCATTGCAGGGTAAGATGCAATCTTATCTTTAATCTAGCTGTCCGCAGCTACAAGGAGGCGTGCAGAATATAGGCAGGAGGCAGCACTGCTTTCTTGATAGCTTTGATGTGAGTGAGCAGGACAAGGACTGTTGCCATCTGGCGCAGCTCAGGGAAGAACCTCACCATGAGGAACAAGAGTCAGTGGGGCCCCATGAAGACCTAGGTGCTGAGGAAGAGGGACCCAATCCACTGAAGTGTTTGGCTTGACCAAGGATCTACAGAAAACGCTTCTCATACATGGAGATGAGCAATAGACAGTGCTGCAGATGCCTTTCCTTGTCTAGGAATGTGGTGGTTCATATCTGCCACATTCTCCATGAGGATCTGATGCCACACGGACTGGGAGGCCATCCATTGCCTGTTGCTCTATAGATAACTGCCGCACTCAACATTTTTTGCCAGCAGCTCATTCCGGGGATCCAGTGGGGACCTATATGAGATCTCACAATCGTCCATGCATAAATGTATAAGGGAAGTGACTGATGCCGTCTTCAATAAAGTGTATCACTGCATCTGGTTCACCATGGCTGAAGCAAGTCAGGCTGCCAGAACTGTGGGATTTGTGGTTGTATCCAACTTCCCACAAGTGCAGGGTGCCATCAACTGTACACATGGGGGCTTAAGGGCTCCCTGGTTCATTAATTGAAAAGAATTCCACTTTCTAAATGTCCAGCTGATCTATGTTCACCAAAAACAGATTATGCATGTTTATGCCAAGTACCCTTGAAGCTTGCATGGCTCTTACATCTTGGGTCACTCCAAGGTACCACAGATTTTTGAGAGCCTTCAACGCATAGAGGTTGGCTCTTCGGTGATAAGGGTTACCACCTGAAGATGTGACTAATGACACCTATTCATCATCACAAACTGCACCAATGGAGAGATACAATGCAGCGCATTCATCCACGAGATCCATAATAGGGCAAACTATTGGCATGCTAAAGATGCGCTTCAAGTGTTTGGGAAGATCAGGTGGGGCTGTGCAGTAGTCTCCGTAGAGGGTGTTCCACATCATCCTTGTTTGCTGTGCCCTACGTAACCGGGTGCTACAAAGAGGGAGATGAGTTGCCACATGGAGATATGGAGGACAAGGAGGACATGGAATGGGATGAATCTAAAGATGACAACTATACAGATGCACCACATGAAGATTCTATTACATGGGCACAGTGCAGAAGATATGCCCATGAGACCCCCATAGCGACAATTTTCCAGGAGGAGTAAGGTGAAGACAAGCTGGTACGAGTGCAGTTCTCCTGTCCCTTTGTGGAAGGGAAGACATCAAGATCTTCTTTGTCATAGGCTTCTTAATCAAGGTCATCATTCTCCCAAAGAATAGTCACCATCAAGGCTAACAATGGGCCCATCGTTGGAAGGCTAAGCACCCTAGGGAGCATGTTGCCGCTGTCCAATGGGATATGCACTCCAGAAGCACTCACCCTGAGGCAACTACACATTGCGCAGTATTGTCAACCTTGACACAGCAATGTAACTGGCCACAACAGCCTTCAAGAGGCAGAAACCAGACTACAAACATCATTGCACTCATTGCAGTATGATAGAAGCTTAGCTGGGCAGATGAATGAGTTCAATCATTAGTCAATGTTTGCTGCATTTGAGTCTGAAGACAGAGTTAAACCCCCACAGTAGCATCTCTCCAACTGCCAGCTGTCAGGCCTGATTAATGGTGAGCCAGTATCTTGATACTGAGCCCTAGGATGCCACAGCTCCTCAGGATGCTTTGATATGACATTCTGCAGCATAGATGCCAAGTTGTGAGATAAGTGACTTTTGAAAGCACAGATTGCTTCAACAGGACCATCATGTAGTCATGAATAAGCAATCCTGGCCCAGCATTGGGGAAGCCTGCAAAGTGGACGTGCAGCATTGCCCTGGCATCTAGGAGAGAAGTGGACCACTCAGTATTGAGACATCATGTGATGATAACTTAGTACCCTCGTTAACACTGAAGAGCAGTCAGGAGGGCTACTAGTGCATCGCTTTCATCCCAATCCATGCCTCCATATTCTTGACCTCCCAAAGTTAAATCTTTCCAAGGAACCCTAAAACTCTGATTGCACAGTCTGGTGATGAAATTCACATTGAATGTCTATCTGTGACCTGACAAAGGGAATCAGTCATGCCAATCTAAACAGCCCTTCAAGTGCAAGCTAACATGTGATAGGCCAGCATCATCAGGCTGGGAACTCACCGTTGACATTGCTCACTCATTGCCATCGATTGCAAATGATAGTGAGTAGAACCAACTTCCATAGCTCTGCATCATGCATATGTACAGTAGGAAATAATCAAGGATAAATATTCAGCTGTAAGCACGATAACAAGAGAATGCTGCAGGCAACCATAGAAGATTATGGTCCTCAATAATGAATCATAGAATGATGAATCATACTGTAAACAACACCTACTAGTCTTTAAATCAGTGCACTTGGTTGGAGTATCTCCAACGCGGCTCTCGATCAAGTCCTATAACATTCACAAAGAACAGACTTCAGTGTTGCTGATTCAGCATGATCAATAGCCTTCCAAGATCGATACACATGAGGCCACATGATTAGATCCTCTGACAAAAGGCTCACATTTGCATCGCAAGACCATCATGTTCATTCAGGAGCTGCCCTCATTCATTGCACTTCTGTGGGACTAAAGACGATTAACTGACATGATATTGGGTTGAACAACCTGGAGTTGAGGGACACAAAAGGACACACTTGCGGAAGGGGCATTTGTGACCCTTGAATGAACATAGAACATTGAATCATATTAATGTGCCATTCAGTACCTGAGACATTGAATAGAAGAATAAAAATGTATGTACATAGGTGCAATATACAGTGTCTGACCACCCATGCCACCATTGTGCGTTCAGAACTTCTTAATTTTTTTTTAGCTCTACCGCTACATCCTGGTGTGGCCCTGACATCCGTAGCAGAGGTGGAGGCAGCCTGCTGACTGCTATGTCCTGTTGTCTGAGATGATTTTAGCAGGTGTCCTGTGGAGGCCTGAGGCCTGGAAGGCCCCGGTCTGCTGTATGTCTCCTGCTCCGGGGCACCCTTGACCAGCTGGAGTTGATGGGGTTGCAGGCAGAGGGGATTTGGAGTGGCTGGCCATCCTTGGAGTGCCCTGGGTGGATGTCCCCAGAATGCCTGGCTGATGCTCCTCCTCCCTAGGTCTCCTCTCTGACTGCTTGAGGAGAAGGGCAGCTGGAGTGAGGTGGAAGAACCCCATGCCCCTCACGTTTAGCCACTGATGGGTCCCAGCCATGGCTACAGCAATGGAATGCAGGTCAGAGTGCAAATCTGGCAGAAACTACTGGACCTGGGTTTCCAAGGCAGCCGCCACCCTTCTAATGGAGACCTCAATGGGCTTGCATGCCTGAGCTGAGCCACAACATCAGACAAAACATGGGTGGATTCCTCCGTCCTTCATTCCAATCTGTTGATGGCCTCTGAAAACTCTGCCTAATGTTTCCTTCTTGTCTTTGCGTCTCCAAAATTTTGCCTGGGGCCTATTACAAAGGCCCATCACTGAACCTGGACTCAACAGGGGCCTGTCCTCCAGCGGTCCTCCAAGCGCCAAAGACCTCAGCTGTCACTCCCGCTTCATGCTGTGGAGACATGTCAGTGAGGTGATCTCCAGGGAGTGACCCTGAGCCTACACTGGATCTAGGATTCACTGTGCGTTGCTCAGCGCCGGCGGAGGGTACAGGTGAATGTAGTGATGGCTTTACATCTAGTGGATCCTCAGCCTCCTCATCTGAGGTTAACTGGATGCTGGGGCTGTCTGGAGGCTAGTCTCGGCCTCTTCCTGCTGGTACCTAGAACAGAGAGAAGGGAGAATTAGAGCTGGAGTAGGCAGGTTCCTGCATTATAATTAACTCACAGTGATTGTCAGCATGTGGCTGAGGAATAGGGAATGCATTCTCACTGGCTTGCTCAGGGAGGCCGATCTCGCCTTCCACATGGCACCGATCTCTGCCCCTCCTACCATCACCACTGCGTCCTCCTTGAAGGGTCCCGGCGAAGGGTCCTACATCTTCGGGGTACCCCCTCGTGTCTGGAATCTCTCCCTCTTGTTGCGGGCTATCTTGGTCCGCGTAAAGGCAGTATTGTAAACCGAATGGATGTAAAAGGAGTTTAGAAGCATGGCATGCCTGCTGTGTGTCCCGAAACCTCCCCAGTAAAGGCTAAAGATGTTGTTTGTGCAGGACCTTACATGAGATGGTGATGTTAAACTGTCTGATATCCCATCTGCTAGAAGTGTGCGAGATCTCTGTGGACTGTAACCCTGAGGCTGCCTGACGCTCTTATGAGAATGTGGGTTTGAAATGAGTCGAAAGTTGACTCACCTTGGTGGAGCAGATGAGGTGTATGGTTCTGCACTGGTGGAGGGTACAGGTGAATGTAGTGACACCCTGCACTGCTGGGTGGACCGTTTCTGTTTTCCATGGGCGCTGACCTCCCCGGCAACCTCCTCCCAAGCTGTTGAGGACAGGTGGCTGGCCCTCCTGCTTCCATCCCTCGGAATGGAGGACCTCCCATCCTGTCCTGCACGGCCTGCAGGAAAACTCCCAGGGAGGCCTTGCTGAACCATGGTGCACAGGGTTTGGATCTTTTAGCCAGCATTTTCCAAACTTGACTGCAATGAGTGAATGTATGTTTGGGTGGTGTTTAAATATGACGCCTGGACTTCAGCCCCCTGAGGTAACAGTGGGACAGGCGAATCAGTGGCCATCCCGCCATGAGATTTGACGAGCTCCTCGCTGACGCATACTTAATGAGCTGATAATCAGGCACGAGAACCTGCTCCTCTGCCCAGCGGGAAACATGCCAACTTTCCCGCCCACGTTTAGTCTCCAAAACGGAAAATTCCACCTTTTGAGTGAAACCTTCAACTGAGGTCCTGTCTGGCTCTCAGGTAAATGATAAAGATGCCAAGTCCCTGGTATCCTGGCCAATATTTATTCCTCATTAACATTAGAAAAACTGATTTTTTTGGTCATTGTCACATTGCTGTTTGTTGGAACATGCTGTGTACAAATTAACTGCTGTGCTTCCAACATTATATAACGCTTCAAAAACACTTCATAAGCTGCAATGCATTTTGCTGTGAAAGGTGCTATATAAATGCAATTCTTTTTATTTCATTTACCTGATTCAGGACAATAGCCACATGTTCACGTTCTTGCTGGATTAATTAACCTTTTACTGACCCAGGTCTGACAAGCGCCCTACTGATGAATAGGAGTAAAAGTTGAGTTGAGGTTTAGTGTGAGTGGGATACTGCTTTATAGAAATAGTGAGCTACGGAAGAACTGCCATAAAGCGGTAAGTTTAAGGGTCTGGCCATTTTAAGAAGTCAGGGAAAAAGTAAGTGGCAGGATTGGGGGTGGGGTGGGGGTCAAGCTGGGTAGGGTGGTCATTGGCGAGGTCAGGTGGTAAGCGGGGTGGGCTAGTAGTCAATGGTGTCATGGTCAGTTGGGAGGGATCAGGTGGTCAATTGGATTGGGTGGCCAATGGGGTAGTTGGGGGGTGGTCAGTTCTAGGGTGGTAAGTGGTAGGGTCAGGTGGTCAGGAGATGTGGTCAGTGGGGGTAGATCGGGTGGTGAGTGGGGATTGGGGAGAGTAGTCAGAGCGAAGGAGGTGTAGTTGGGGGTGGTGTAGTTGGGAAGGAGTAGTCGTGGGGGTGAGAGGTGTAGTTGGGAGGGTCTAGTTGGGAATGGGAAGGGTAGTCGGGGGACGGGGTAATCAGGGGGAGGAGATAATTGGAGGTTGAGTCGGTGGGGTAGTTGGGGATGTGTAATCGAGTGGGCATGTAATCAGGGGGTCCCATGGTGGGGTTTGTCGGGGTGAGGGAGTCATGGGGTGGATAGTCTCGGGGTGGGGGGTCCAATTGGGGGACCCCATGATGGGACAGGGAGGTAGGCAGGTATACCCTAGGTGGGTCGGGACAGAGTCAGGGTGGTTGTGGGATGAGGTGGGTGTGGGTCAGTACCACAGTTACCAAGAAGTTAGAATGCTCCACATGCTCCATTTTGGATGTAAGCACTACAAATCTATCATGTAAGGCTGAATGTGGCTACTGGATTCCTCCATCCAAGCTAACACACCAGAACGATACTTGGTATGGCCCCCAGGGCACCAATAATAAATGTTTGGAAAGCATCCCTCTTTCTTTTTGGACTGGCCCCATGAAGTACAGATCAGCTAACGACAAGCCTAAGTTGATCCTTTAAACATCAAATTCTTTCTTTGACACCACCATCTCCTTCCCTATTGCGCTCTTCCTGTCATCCATTGCATGCTGCCCTAGTTCATCTTGAGGTCAATGTACCTAGAAAGACGACCCCCCGCTCGCCGACAGGTAAAATGACGCGCAATGACATCGGGCGGAACTCCTGACGTCACCGCGCCCCATGTAAATTTTCAGGTCGGCGGGAGCTCATCAAAATCAGCTGCGGGCCCACCAACCTGTCAATGGCCAATTGAGGCCATTGACAAAGTCATTTGAGAAATTAATGGACCTGCCCATCCTACCTCCCTGGGGCAGCACTTTGCCTCAGGGAGATGAATGTGCCCTTTCCTGCGCATGCGCGAAAGAGAGCACTCTCTTCTGAGGGAATCCGCCTCCAACCCTCCCCCTGCCCCCACCCACACAGGGAGCGCACAGCACCTCCATGCAGATGTCATGCTGGGTGGGCCTTAATTGGCCCGTCCACATAAAATGGTGGTGCGCCCCCAATCGTGGGCGCCAATCGGAGGCACGCCTCCGCGCACCCGCTTTTCAGCTTCCCCTCCGATAGGGGGAGTATTTTGCCCATAGGCAGAGTGATGGCATATGTCATGAATTGCTGATTTATTAAGAAGTAATGGAGTCCCTCTAACACACCTTGAAAAAGGGAGAAAGACAACACTGGCGTCCTTAAGAACACTCTGCACATATAACTTTAAATTGGATTGACATTAGCAAACTGGTTCAGTGCATACTTTCTTGCAAGTGATTGCATTGTAAAGTTGGCAAGCCATAACAGGAGAGATGATATGCAAATACATCAGGCAGCTATACAGGATATGATTCTGTTGGGTTAAATATACAAGGCTGGGAGTAATGAAGCACTTCCAGATGAACACTGGAGGGTGGAAAACTGTTACAGCTGCATAATGTATATGAGTGATAAATATTTAGGGTGTTTGCATGCTTAGTATACTACATTAATGGAAGTTACCATCTCTTATCTGAGGTGATCTAGTAATGTCATTATACTTCTTCCAGCATTTCTTGCAAGTGTGTGTTAGGAATAGGAATAGAGATGGGAATATAGGAATGACATTTCTCATAACTGTGACGAGTGTGAACCAGTTCAGTCTTCATTTGGTGGCTGTTATTTCTTTATCAGGGACATCAGATTTTTAAAACCATCGACAGCCTTAACCTAGCAGTTACATTTGTAATGAATGTTGATACACTGTTCTGGGTATCGTGTTTGAGAGGGAGTCTTGGCACTGGCCAAATAAAAATAAGAATTCCAGCGGAGTGGTGACAGGAAGATTACAGTTTGGGACTGGCCAGGTTTTTTCCATTACTCTTCATGCTAAGAAAATCTCAACTGGTGACATGTATTTTGATTGTTCGTTTCCCCTTCCCTGATACTAAATGCAACAGCAGTTTGGAAGCATTCAAGGCCGAGGTTGGAACCATTCAGCAGCTCCTTAAAATCCCAAAGACATTAAGGACCGAAAGAATTGACTACTTTCAGAAGATTGTCCCTGCTTTCCCTTACAGGGAGTTATTTTAATATTTGGCATGATAAAGGTCTTGGACTCCTTAAACTCCTTTTGAACCATAAGGTACTGCTCGGAATTTCCAGCTACAAAGTTGGGTGAATATTTATTTTGCTCCTCTATAGGTGCAAGTACTGAAGCAATCTATGCCCATATGCAGCCAGACGTGGACAACACTCAGGCTTGGGCTGATAAGTGGCAAATAACATTCACACAAGTGCCAGGCAATGACCATCTCCAACAAGGGACAATCTAACCACCTCCCCTTGACATTCAATGGCATTGCCATCACTGAATCCCCCACTATCAACACCCCAGGGGTTATCACTAACCAGAAACTGAACTGGACCAGCCATATAACTACTGTGACGACAAGAGCAGGTTAGAGGTTGGGAATTCTGTGAGGAGCAACTCACCTCATGACTGTCCAAAGCTTATCTACCACACAAGACACAGGAATGTGATGAGTGCAGACCCAACAACACTCAAGAAGTTTGACACAATCAAGCAGCCTGCTTGATTGGCACCCAATCCACTACCTTAAGCATTCACTCCCTCCACCACCAATGCACAGTGGAAGCAGTGTGTAATATCCCAAGATGCACTGCAGCAACTCACGAAGGCTTCTTTGACAGCACCTTCCAAACCCACAACCTCTGCCACTTATAAGGACAATGGCAGCAGATGCATGGAAACACCACCACAAGGTCCCCTTCTAAGTCACACACCATCCTGACTTGAAACTATACCGCTATTCCTTCATTGTCGATGGGTCAAAAACCTGGAACTCCCTCCCTGCACTGTGGGTGTACCTATACCTACACCAGATGGACTGCAGTGGTTCAAGAATGTGACTCACCACCACCTTCTCTAGGGTAGTTAGGTATGGGCACCAATTGGTGACCTAGCCAGCGATGCCTATGTCCTGTGAAAGAATAAGAAAAAAAACAGAAGGAGGGCCTGGCCCATTGTGCCTGTGCCAACTAAAAAAGAGCTATCCAGCCTAATCCCACTTCCCATCTCTTGTTCTGTAGTCCTGCAGGTTGCAGCAATTCACATCTAAGCATTTTGTAAATATGATGAGGGTTTCTGCTTCCATCACTCTTCGGTAGTGTATTCCAGACCTCCACCCCTCCATCTAAGTGAAAATATTTCTCCTGAACTCCCTCTAATCCTTCTGCAAATTACTTTGAATCTATGCCCCCTTGTATTGACCTGTCTGACGTGGGCAATAGGTCCTTCTGATCCCCTCTACCCTGGCTCCCCAATTTTTTTACACCCCAGTTAAATACCCTTCTGCCTTCCCACTCCAAAGAAAACAACCCCAGCCAATCCAGTTTTTCCTGAATTCTGTGAGGAGCAACTCACCTCATGACTCCCCATAGTTAAAATTCTCATTCCATACAACATCTTCATCAATCTCCTCTGTACCCTCTGCAGTGCAATCACATCCTCCCCGTAATGCAGTAACTGGAAGTACAGGTGCAGCACTCTAGCTGTGGCCTAACTAGTACTTTGTGCGGTTTTAACCTAACCTCCTTGCTCTATGTTTTCTATGTTTTGGTTAATAAAATATACTGCTCTTTATGCCATCTTAACCACCTTATTTACCTGTCCTGCTACCTTCAGTGACTCCAAGATTTCTCTCCACTTCTTGGGATCTTAGCTTCTTAGGACCCTGCAGAACTTACTGATGAAGAGTCCACCTTCCACTACCTCATTTCCTCTAGGAAAATTAAATTGGCCCCAACTGAGCTCTGAATCTTCTTCATTTACAGCTAATGGCCTGAATTTTGTGGTCAGTAGCAAAGCAAGGGTTCTCACCACTGGCCTTGAACAAAATGACCCACAAAATCTAACGATTTTTCCTACCTGACAGGAGTTTAAATCAGGGGCCAAATTTAGGGGATGGCTTGGTCTGCAGCAGCAATGATGTCAGTAAGGAGCCAATCACATTGAAGTATTCACACGCACAGCAAACCAGAAAGTTAAAATCACTTGCTATGCTTCACTTTTAATTTAAATTTGCAGATAGTGAAATAAATGATATTTGGATGAACATAGGAATTAAAGTAAAGATAAGCACACTTTCAACTTTTTTTTAAAATTTGATATTTTTTATCATTACAGAGAAACTTGACATTCCACAAAAATAAAATTAGCTTTTCAGGGCTACTGAAAGGTTTTTAGCAGTAATTATGAAGTTAGTATGCCATTAAAAATACAGTTACACCTCATTCAACAAGATGTAACATTTTACAACGAGGCTAACAGCGTAAAAGTGGATGTTCTAGTTAATTCAATTGATTCCCATTAATTGAAGTCTGGGGTGCCTCAACAGATTGCCCTTTGGTGAAGCATAGAATCATTGATAGCAATACCTGGATCTCCGCTTTATTCTGCACATGTGCAGACTCCAGATGTTGTTGTCAGTTTCAGTGCAGAACGACAGAGAATGCTGACAGTTTTTCCGTTCATTACCACGGCAAAATCCAGGCCATTTCTTTGTACATTAATGGCCAGGACTTTGCTCTCACCCCGGGCGGGCTCGGCAGTGGCGAGGGGGAGGAAGCCGACCGCTGCCTGTGAGCGGTCCACGACCGCAATTTCACACTGGCGGGCCAATGAAGGCTCGCCCAGTGTGAGATGCATGCTGGAGCGCACAGCGCTGCCTGTGTGGCGAGTGGGGGAGGAGGGCGAGCGGGGAGCTTTGCGCATGTGCACAGGTATGCCTAGGAAAAGCTCGTTGAGGCACAGAGCTGCCTCAGGGAGATGAAGATTTTTAAAATTAAAAATAAAGAATTTAAAAATGTCATAAGACTCTGTCATATGAGCATGGACATGCTATTAATGAAATGTTAAATTTTTTAATCAACTTTTAATTGCTGTTGGAAACCTCATGGATGAAGTTACCTAATAAACCAAAAGGCTGCTTGGCCTTTTTGCCTGCCCCCCAACCATAAGGTTGGACAGGCAGCAAAAAATTGAACGTAATTATTACTTTAATGGCTTTAATAGGCCCAACGCGCCCGCCGACCAAAATATCACGCGAGCGTGCGATGCCATCAGGCCACTCGCCCAACGTCACCGTGCGACATTTTACACTCATTCTGGTCGGGCGTGTGCCTGCCCAACGAGCAAAAAATTCTGGCCACAGCTTCCCGTGTTCCAAAGTTCTAAATCATCACATCTTTGCCTTTAATTCCCATACCAGTGCCAGATTACCCATTCAGGAGTGATGGAGCTGCCTATTCCAGACATACTCCATGCAGGGAATCTGCCAACAGTATCTTATTGAGACTGATCCTGAAAATATATATACAACATCAAAACATTAAAAATGCAGGAAGGCTCAACTTCTAGTCAGGTTGACTGAGAAAATTCGAGTGCGGCCCTCTTGAACAGATTGAACTATATTTCAATGGTTTACGCCAGCAGGATGGGCAAAGGTAATGCCAAGCACAACATGTCCCTGTTATCAATGATATGGGAGGAAGCACTCACACTCACTTTAATTCTTTATTATTAACAAATATGGATTGATCGTATTTCAAAGTAGAAGTTCCATTTATCTATTGTTATGGAACAGACTTAGAAAATAACTGGGCGTATTCAAAAGGACTATGGAGTAATTTCATATTTCAGTGATAGAGTAATTTTGTTGCATATGTTACATTTTTTTATTAAAGCAGATATATTTTTTTAAATGTTTGGAATGTAATTATATTTTCATGGGTCAAAAATATTTTTGTTGCTTTCTGTCATCTACTTGTAAGAAGCTACTGAATGTTCCTGGTTTTGGTGTTGTTTGTTGAGTGAAATTTCCTTATGGTTACTTGTTAAGGACAGTAACAAAATTCCTCTTGTATTACTGATGCCAAGAGGTCTTTACTTTTTATTGCGAAGGCCACAGTATCCTCTCCTGAATATTTGTGGTAGAATGTATTTCTTTTCCACTGCTAATAAGGCTTAAGCTTGACTTTGTGCATTTTAAAGAGCTGAAAGCAAGAAACAAACACTAGGTCAGAACCCAATCTCATTGAGATCAATGCAGGAACATAGGACTCAGGAGCAGGAGTAGGCTATTCAGCCCTTGGAGCCTGCTCCAACATTCAATCAGATTATTTCTGATCTGTGCCAATATCAATATCATCATGGCCATAAATCACTCTATCCTCAAACTCACATGCACATTACTGCATGGTAACTTTGAAAATATTTAACATACTGTTATGACCGATGCAGTTGGCAAAGCAGTTATTTAAAAATCCCACAGGAAATCTTTAAACAACTGTCATAACCTATAATTTTAAGTGTTATGTTTGAGATAGGACTCTAAATTTAGGAATCAGACCATCAGTTCTCAGGGTTTTACATTAAACTAAATGAAACATTTTATTAATTTACCCAGGTTAAAATATATATACGCTACAAATTACTACTATCATAGCCTTTAACAAATTCTCAAACTAACCTCCATTAAGGCAATGGTAACCCATAGACTTAACCAGATGCCAAGCAAAGCATTTTCACCTTATAAATTCAAAATGAGGTTCTTTTCACTTTGGTTCCTGTGGAGCTAGTTGGAGGCTTACAGCTGCCTTTTGATCTCACATTGCCTCTGGTCTGCACACCCAAAACGGTTGTCTTGTTACACCTACCACTGCCCATTGAGTGTTAATTCTCATTGTATCACAGCCTCTGAACTAAACCTCTCTAACAATAAAACCTTTTTCATAGTACCAATTTTATTAGTAATATAAACATATTGCTTGGTAGCTGCTAGATAGGTGTCAAGTTTTCACCCTGCTTCTTGAATCCTCTATTCAAAAAATGCATATGTACGCAATCTCTCTTACAAATCAAAACTAGTGCACATCAAAGGACCCAGACTAGCTGGCTTTAATCCAATTAAGACATACCCATAGACTATAACTATTTTAAAAGAAAAAAAATTTCCAATAATGTAATGTACATTAATAGCTTCATGACACATACCAAAAAACACGGCGACTATGGGAATCATTGTATGCCTACAGAGAATGGGCAGGCTGTTGAATTTAGCAATAGCACCCATTGTCTAGCATTAGATGAACACTTTGCTTTTTAACACCTTACAATTCATCAGCCCTGCATACATTCAAAATTCACAATTGTTTGCTTCAGTTTTGCGTTTTATCTGTGTATCTCATCCTAGTCAGCAACTCATTTTAAGAAAGGTGAACTGTTATACTGAAGCAGTTAATAGTTAGCTTAGATTTAGATTCCAAGAATAGTGCCTTCTGCCATACAGACAGAGCAATTAATTTAAATGTATCTGGCATTGATTCACAGGGGAGCTGGGCTGCCTTACATTAATCAGTAAATATTCATTTTGTGAATAGATTTTGTTTGCAATGCAATCTCTGACTTCTTGAAATAAAGAACAATACAGGTGAAACATGAGGCAGAATTATTCTCTTTATTATTGTTTTTATGGTGTTAACAGATGGGCAAGGGAGAAATATTGTATGGGGATCTACACACTGGACGCCTCACCCAACGTCAAACTAGAGAGTTCCAACAAAAATGGTGTTAACTTTGGAAGTACCTGCCCAGACATGGATGGTTGTATTCAAATTAAGTGGTAATAACTGAATACAATCATACTTTGCATTTTTCATAAGGGCATAAGATCATAGGTCTTCTGGCGCATTGAGCCTGCTCCACAATTCAATAAGATCATGGCTGATCTGATTGTGATCTTAATTCTATTTCCCTTGACTCCAATGTAGCTCAACAATCTGTCTAATGTAAACTTGAATATCTTCAATGACACAGTCTCCACCGCTCTCTGTGGAAGAGACTTTCAAAGACTAACAACCCTCTGAGAGAAAAAAATTCCTCTTCATCTCCATCTTAAATGAAAGGTTTTGTATTTGTAACTTGTGCTCACCTGATTCCCTCTAAAGGGAAACATCCTCTCAGCATGTCGTGTACCCTCAAATCATATATCTTTCAATATCACCTCTCAAACTTCTAAACTCCAGTGAGTACAGGTCCAACCTTTACTTCTCAATAGAATAACCTTTATTGAGAGTTATGAAATGTCTCTTTAAAGGCCTACCACTGCTTTTTACCTTTTAACCTACATTCTCACTTCACTTTAGCCAAGTCTGGCTTTATACCTTTGTAATTGTCTTTATTTAACTTTACAACTCAGAACCACATTTCTCACCCTCGAATTGAATGTGAAATTATATCGTGTTATTCATCACTCCAGAGAATCTTTTATTATGAGATCATCAATTCATCCTGCCTCATTACACATTACCAGGAATAAAATAGCCTGTTTCCTGGTGGGTTCCAGTACACATTATTATAAGAAACTGTCCTGAATACTTTCAATAAACTCACTGCCTGGGGTACCTTTGCCATTTTGATTTGTCCAATCTATATGAAAATTAAAATGTCCATGATTATTGTAGTGCATTTCTTGCAAGCCTCATTATTTCTTGATTTATACTCCATCCCACAGTTTAGCTACTTTCTGGCGGGGTGGGTGTGGGGGGTGGTGGGTTGCTGTAAACCACTTTCGCCAGTGACTTCTTTCCTTTGCTATTTCTTACCTCCACCCAAGCTGACTCTGCATCTTGGCCCTTCGAACCAAGATCATTCCACTATTGTACTGATCACATCCTTTAGTAACAAAGCTACCCCACCTCCTTTTGCTTTCTTCCTCTCCTTCCAAAATGTCACATACCCTTGACTATTCAGGTCCAAGCTTAGGTCAGTTTGCAACCATGTCTCTGTCATGGCTCCCATATCATACTCATTTATTTCTATTTGTGCCATCACTTCATCCATCTTGTTATGAATGTTGCATAGATTCAGATAAAGAGTCGTTAATTTTATCTTGTTTTAACTTTTCCCCTTCTCTATCATTACCCGCATCGCTACCTTGCACTTTTGCTTTCTCTTAACTTCCTAAGTCTCCCCTCATGTGAACCCTCCCACCACCACCACCACCCCCCCCAAGATTTATTTTAAAGCCCTCTCAACAGCCCTAGTATATGATTCCCCAGGACACTGGTCCCTGCAGGATTTGAGTGAAGACTGTGTCAATGGTTCAGCTCCCTCTTTCCCCAGTATTGGTGCCAGTATCCCATGAATTAAAACTGGTTTCTCCCATGCCAATCTTTGAACCACGGATTCAACTCTCTGATCTTAATTACACTATGGGGAGAACTTTCTCCCTGTCAGGGGAGTTGGGCGGGAGCGGGCGCGGGCTGGCGCACAGCTGATCACCGCCCGCGATCGGTTACGTGCCGCCATTTTACGTGGGTGGGCCAATTAAGGCCCGCCCAGCGTGATGTGTACCTGGAAGTGCTGAGTGCTGCCTGTGCGGGCAGGGGGGGAGGAGGCTGAGTTGGAACCTGTGCTCTTTGGCGCATGCGTCTGAAAGAGGCACAGAAATCTCCCTGAGGCATGGGGCTGCCTCAGGAAGATTAGTTTGATTGAAAAAAATTTTAGGAAAGAAGAAATAATTAAGACATGTCCCCTCATGTGACAGTGTCACATGAGCTGGGACATGTCAATGAACTTTAATAAAACAGTTGCAATAGCAAGGGCTCCTCCGCTGCTATCTTTGGAATCTCCATACCTGCCCTAGGGCAGAATTTCCCCCCCCGCATTGAGGGGGAAAGTGCAGGAGCCGGCGTGCATGCATGGGCGCACCTCTGAACGGCGCTCCCAATCGGGGGGCGCACTGCCATTTTACGTGGGCAGGCCAATTAAGGCCCACCCAGCGTGACGTCCACTATGCGCTCCCTGTATGTGTGGGGGGGTGGGGGGGGGAAATTCCCTAAGCTGAGAGTGAGCTCTTTCGCGCATGCTCATGATAGAGTGCACTCATCTCCCTGAGGCTAAGTGCTGCCTCAGGGAGATTGGTGCCAAATTCAAAAATATTAAAAATAGAAAAATAAATTTCCCTGACATGTCTCCTCATGTGACACTATCCATCACTTTTGGTTAAACTTCTATTAATTTTTTAAAAACCTACATGAAACCTCACCCTACCCGTGGATGAGGTTTCATGCTTTCTGTGAAGCCTGCCAAGGCTCCCGGCCTGCCCGCCAACCTTAAGTTTGGACGGGAAGGTCCTTTCAGTACTTCAATTACTTTCTAAATGGCCTCAATTGGCTGTTGACAGGTTGGCAGGCGCACAGCTGATTCGACTGTGCCCCCGCCGACCTGAAAATTGAAATGAGGCGGGGTGATGTCGGGAGTTCCGCCCAACATCATCCTGCGTCATTTTATGTGTCGGCGTGCAGGTCCTGCCCCCCTGCTCGCCGACTGGGAAATCCGGCCCTTACTCTTAGTCACATACTTCTGTCCCTGACTACACGCCAAATCTGAAATAGTTATCCTAAGGGTTGCAACTGCCAACTGGAACACAATGTCCAGGTTATTTTCACTCTCCCTGATGCCGGGATTCCAGCTTCTCAATTCTGAGCCAAAGTTCTTTGAGCCTCAGTCACTCACTGCAGATGTGGATCACGCAGGTGTACACCAGCTCCCACATGCTGTACCTGCAACACATCACCTGCCCTGCCATCTTGATTTTGTTTGCATTTAACTAATTAGGTTTCAGGTTTAGAATATCATTCAGCAATTATCTGTAGTTATGCTATGAAGTTTAACTAGTTATGTTATACATTTGATACAACACATATTTCCTCAGTACCAGTTTAAACCACTGCCCCAGTTTACTAAAAAAAGTTTAAAACTCAGTAGCCAATCACCTACCTGCTTACCTAATTAATGCCTCCAGGCTTCAGCCCTCAAGTCTTGCAGTCTCCAGCACCCTCTCTTGTATAACCAACTAGACAACCCCTTCTCCTTCACTGCACATTTCCTCACTTACCAAATTCCCAGAGTTAGACAGACAGTCTTGCTGTTGAGCATGTTACTTATTTTGTTTGTGTTCAAAACCTCCTGTATTGAAAACGGCTGAAATTCCAGTGACCTGTGACAGCTAGGGAAGCAGTTCTAACTAACTATCTGATTAACTAACTGCAGCTGCCTATCAGCAGGGAACGTGTTTATCACTGACTAAGAATAAGGTAAACTAAAATTTATTTTACAGTTAAGTTAAATGCTAAATGCAAACTTGACTAGATTTTACAACGCGACCAACCTTTAGAATTCCCTGGCCTAACCAAATTTCCCGAGTTAAGCACTCAGTCTCACTGCACTCAGTCAAGTGCTACTTATACTCAACATCATTACTCCAGCAGATAGTGAAGGGGAAATGGTGGTGTAGTGCTAATGTCACTTGGCTAGTAATCCAGAGGCCCAGGCTAATGCTCTAACGACATGGGTTTAAATCTTACGATGGCAGCTAATGGACTTTAAATTCAATTAATAAATCTGGAATGCAAAGCGAGTGTTAGTGAGTTATAGCGTCATGAAACTATGACTGATTGTTGTAAAAAACCCATTTGGTTCACTAGTATCCTTTAGGGAAGGAAATTTGCCATCCTTATCTGGTCTGACTTACATGGGATTCCAGACCCACTGCAATGTGGTTGACTCTTAACTGCCCTCTGAAATGGCATAGCAAGCCACTCAGTGCAAGGGCAGTTAGGGATAGGCAACAAATGCTGACCTTGCCAGTGAGGCCCACATCACATTAAAGAAAAATACCAAATCCTAGCAACAGCTGTACATCCTGCCTTGCCTTGCTAAGGTTGGCAGAAGTTGTTTCAAAGTTAAATGGCTATCACATTAATAGCTACAGGCTTTTTTTAGGTCTGTATGATAGCTGACCTGCAACAGCAAGTGATTTTCCAGCCTATAGCCCCTTTCTACAACAGCAAACCCCACCATCACAATTTATCCTACCAAGTGCACCCATATAAGTGGTATTAGGCTGCCTTAGGAAGTTTGCCAGGTCCATGGTACTAACGTTGGTACAAATTCAATCCTGTTAAATTAACATTGGTAATCCTGACTGGTACAAGATCTATGTCATGATATGTGAAAGGTCATAATTCTGCACAAATTTGGTAAAAAGTGTAGAAGAAGTACACTCCAATTTAATGTTGATTAGCTGAGGCAAATGTGGCAAAAGAAAGCTTCTTTGACATTTCGAAACTTCCTATTGTTATGCAGCCGCAAACTGGACTGAAAATGTTGATTAAACGTAAGATTCCTTCACTGTTAAAGTGCACAAGATCAGTAGAATTAAGGAAAAAAGACATTGCTTGCAACAATGGAAATACCAGAAAGCCTGCAGCCATTGAACAGTTCAAACTCGCAGGATATTTGGAAACACTGAAGGGAACAGCATCATTTATTTGCAGAACTTGCTTATGCAGTTTACGGAATTTGAAATGACATACAGGAGAAAGCGAATGTTAAAATGGCTTTTCCAATGGTCGGAGGCAACTGGGGATGTTTGTCCTAAACTGAAAATATTATCAGGTGTCTTTATATGAGTATTTGATCAGAGATACAATTATATTTGGATTTCGGGACTCACACTTGATAAAGAACCTCTTAACCAAAACAAGCTTAGATGAAGCAAAATATCTCAAATGGGACGAGCAACAGAGCACTCCAAAGAATGCAATGGAGCAGGTAGATATTTTGAGCACCATTTATGCTGTGACCTGGAAGGTGATACCATAGCCAACACGATGAGACTGTCTTAAGAAGTTATCCCAGCGGCAGCAGTCACCAATATAGTATTTTAACAAATGTGTTGTTCTTCTTGGGAGTTAGTAATCACACAAAAAAAGAAAATGGCATTCTGCATGATAGGGCCAGCAAAGCAGAACTTGTAAAAAATATATATATTTGCCACATCTCGTTGTGCCAAAAATAAAAGGAATACCAACAGATGACAAAAATAGAAATTTTGTCTTGGTCAGTTTGCCCAGTGATACATCTATATCTGCAGACCTTCTCTGGTAAGGTAATTGTAGGTCAAGTGATACTGCTTTATAATTTGTAGTATATCGTTATGCAGACCAGGCTGTCCTCTGCCCCTTTGAGACCACAAGAATGGATTTATTAAATAACCAAAGTCACAGATCATGAGAGTCTAACTGCTGTTTGGTTGAGGATTTGTATTTGTTGCAGAGCTCAGAAAGACATGGGGTAAATTTTTCAGCTTGGCAGGTGGGCGCGTGCCCAACCCGCTCGAGCGTAAAATGACGCGCATTGACGTTGGGCAAGTGTCCCGACGTCAACGCGCAAAGTTGCGCAACATTTCGTTCGGCAGGCACGCACCAAAGTCGGCAGCGCACCTGCCGACAATTAGAAGGCCTGTTCAGGCCATTAAACTATTAATTAACTTGAATTTTTCGCCCCGCCACCCATCCAACCTTGCGGTTGTCGGGCAGGCGAAAAGGCCAAGCGGCCTTTGCACTTTTTAGGAAACCTCACCCGTGGCCGGGGTTTCTTAAAGCAAATAAAAATAAAATAAAAATTTTTAAAACTTAATCAATAACATGCGACATTTTATTTATTTTTTTTTAATAACATTTCATCTGCCTGAGGCAGCCTTGGGGAGATTATGGAGCGCGCTCTCACACGCGTGCACGAAGGTCGTGCTCGCCCGGTTCGCAATCCTCATCCCCTCCGGTGCGAAACCGCCTTCCGGCCCTGATCGCAGGCAGCAGTCAGCCTCTCGGCCACCCCCGACCGCCCCAGCTGAGCCCGCCCGACATGGGTGAAATTCTGCCCATGATTCTGATTATTTAGCATCAGTAACAACATGTGGCGTCTGCAGTGTGATTTATCTGTGTGCATACAAGTTGTTAATTTATTTTATTTGTATTTTTAAAAAAGTGTCCCAGCGTCACCACGCGTCATTCCGATCTTCAGTCCGGCCGGCGCGCACCAGAGTCGGCTGCGTACCCGCTGAACTGTCAAAGGCCTGTTAAGGCCATTAATCCCCTCATTAAAGTCATTAACCGGGCTGCCCGTCCAACCTTAAGGTTGGCGGGTGGGCAGGCGAAGAGCCCAGCCGGCCTTCACATTTTTCATGGAAACTCATCTACGGGCGGGATGAGGTTACATGAAGGGTTTATAAGTTTAAGGAAAGTTTGTGTTAAAATTCATTGACATGTCCCAGCTCATGTGACACTGTCACGTGAGGAGACATGTCTGAATACTTTTTTTTCTTTATTTCAATTAGTCATAATCAAAGTAATCTCCCTGAAGCAGTTCCATGCCCCCGACTCTCCCTCCTCGCACCCCCCCCCACCCCCACGCCGCCCCCCCCCCCCCACCCCGCCTGCACAAGTAGCACTGAGTGCTTCTGGGCGCGCATCACACTGGGCGGGCCTTAATTGGCCCACTCACGTAAAATGGCAGCACGCAGCCAATCACGGGTAGCGATTGGCTGCACACCTCCCCTGTGCCTGCTTCTGCCCAGCCTACCCGACGGGGGAGAAAATTCTCCCCTTAAAGTAACTCAAATGAAAATTAAGGCTGACATTTTCTTCCAGTCAAAAATGGAGGACTGAATCCGAGACAATGTTGCAAAATTCTTTTAATAAATAATTGGACAACGTAAAAGCCTCCTTTGATCTAGAGTGATTGTGAGTGTATGCTTAAAATGCAAATATGAAAATAGCTTGTAAACTACATTTTGCTGCCAGACTTTTGCGCCACATTCTCAAAACCATCAAACAATATGACCCTTTCCAACTTCCCCACTATTCACAGAATCTCACACTGCAGAAGAGGCCCTTTGGCCCATTGAGTCTGCACCAACTCATGAGAAACACCTGACCTACCTACCTAATCCCAATTACCAGCACTTGGCCCACAGCCTTGAATGTTATGATGTGCCAAGTGCTCATCCAGGTATTTTTTAAAGGATGTGAGGCAACCTGCCTCCACCACCCTCCCAGGCAGCGCATTCCAGACCGTCACCACCCTCTGGGTAAAAATGTTTTTCCTCACACCCCCCCTAAACCTCCTCCCCCTCACCTTGAACTTATTTTTCCTCGTGACTGACTAAGGGGAACAGCTGCTCCCTATCCATACTGTCCATGCCCCTCATAATCTTGTACACCTTGATCAGATCGCCCATTAGTCTTCTCTGCTCCAATGAAAACAACCCAAGTCTATCCAACCTCTCTTCATAATTTAAATGTTTCATCCCAGGCAACATCCTGGTGAATCTCCTCTGCAACCCCTCCAGTGCAATCACATCCTTCCTATAATGTGGTGATCAGAACTGCACATAGTACTCCAGCTGTGGGCTCACCAAGGTTCTATGCAACTCCAACATGACCTCCCTACTTTTGTAATCTATGCCTCAATTTATAAAGGCAAGCGTCCCATATGCCTTTTTCACCACCCCACTAACAGCCCCTTCGCCTTCAGAGATCTATGGACACGCACGCCAAGATCCCTTTGTTCCTCAGAACTTCCTATTGTCACGCCGTTCATTGAATACTTCCTTGTCAAATTACTCCTTCCAAACTATTGCTACATGGCATCCTAGAATGTCTTTCCTAGCTTCCTGTATACTGGGTTTGCAAAACAAAGGACATAAAATTGCGTATATAATGAAATTAACACCTAATAATCCAGGGATTATTATATAATTTCAATGAAAATATGGACATGCTTAATTTCAAATACTATTGACATTTATACTCTAGAATGAACCATAATTTCACTTATTCAATCATTAATATAACATGTAACAGTACAAAACCACAAATCTTCAGCATTGTTATGAACATCATTAGTAAATATTAAGACAATGCAGTAAGCCGTTTGTAAATACTTAAAGCCCATTCTTCATAGGCCCCAGTTGTTTGGAGCTGTTGACAACAGCACCACAAAAGTTGGGAATGCAAGTTACAGAGTCGCATGGGAAGAATAAATCAACTGAACAGAAAGAGAAGAAATAAGATTACGAATTGTGTCCCTGAAATTACTTGTTCGGATCTTGACCAACTCTATCATTTAGCACTCCAGATTTCATGGCACTACTGAGAGCATATTTGATTAAGTTTGAGCAGGCAGTTACAAGTATGTATCCCTTGTGTCCATTCTTCTCCCAAAACCCCTCTGTTGAGATTTCATAATACTTCTTTCTCTTTAGCTCCATAGTATCCCCTAAATGCCACCATTATCTCTGATATGCATTCTTCAGCCCATCATCCTATTTTCCCCCACGCAAGGAGAAAAGAGACATTGTGAACTACACTGCAGGCCCAAGCTGACCACAGGATGGCACAAGGCAGCCTGTAAACCAAACACTGATAGTGACCTGACAGCGGGTGGTAGAGAGCATCTTGGTGAATGGCCAGAGTGATGAATGGGGAGGAAAGGGTCAGAGTCAGCCAAGGGGTGCTAAAGACTGCATGATGACAGTGAGGAAGCTGCTTACCCAACTGAGGTAGGGCCAGAGATTGACCTAGAATTGGCAGGAAAAAGTTGACATTAAATGTTGCTGGGTGGCAGGGAGCATGCTACTGTCTCACTCAGATGTGAAACCTTTCTGCACAAGATAAAGGCAGGTATCTCAGCCCTGGATCCCTTCCCTGTGCAGTATGTAACCTTCAGAGCAAAGTGTTGGTCTGGCTTCACACTCACTGGACACAGTATTGATGCCTGCACGTCGATGGTGCTGGTCATTGCTGTCAGAATGTCGTGGGCAGACGTCACAGAGTTCCATCATTCTCTCTGTGTGCTCTCAGCACCTTAAAGGTGGGGCTGGTTCCCATCTTTTCAGTACCTGTGACCAGTGACACTGTGCTCCTGAAGTGAACAGTTGCTGAAGGTGGATGAAGGAACAGATGCTTTTAAAGTTTCATGGCTGTGACTCTATGATATGACCCTGATCACAGAGCACAAGCGAGCTGCACTCGGACAGACAGGAGTCAGGTATTCTCAGAGTCTATGTGAAGACCTATGGAGTGTTCTCACTGCATGCCGTCATCATCCTCCTGTGATCGAGTGGCTATTGGGACCTGTGCTGTGTTGCCATGACAGGAGCTTTATCGCAGAGGGTATGTGCGCTGTCATAAGCCAGACAGGAGTCAAAAGCTCACAGATGCAATGTGAGGATCTATGGTGTCTCCCCACTGCATGTCGTCATCATCTTCGACAAATCTAACAGCTGTGAGGGCCTCCAGAGCACACCTGCCTTGTCTGATCAGTGTGAGGGCCTCATTGCAGTCATTGCCACCTCTGAAGATCTCCTCACCCTAATCACTGTTCACGCCCTCCTCATGGGAGGAGACCTCCAGCTCCTCCATCTCCTCCTCAGCCAGCCACTGTCCCCATTGGAGCGCCAGGGTGTAAAGGGCACAGCAGGCGACAACAATGCGTGGCACCCGCTGCGGACAATATTGCCAGGCTCCACCAGACCGGTCCAAGCACTGGAGCCTTATGTTCAGCATCCCAACGGTCTGCTCCCTCAAGTTGTGAGTTGCAGCATGAGCCTCATTATACCTTCTCTCTGCTGCAGTCTGAGGCTGCCACATGGGTGTCATCAGCCACGTCCTCTGCGGGTAGCCCTTGTCCCCAAGGAGCCATCCCTACAGCTTCTGTGGACCCTGGAGGATGTCAGGGATCTGTAACTGACTTAGAACGTAAGGGTTGTGCACACGCTCTGGAAACCATGCGCAGACCTGCAGGATACGGTTTGTTATGGTCGAACATCAGCTGGTCATTCAGTGAATGGAATCCCTCGCAGCTGAAATGGTTGACTGTGTGTTGTGACGGAGGTTTGAGCACCATGTGAGTCAGTGACACACTCCACCTACAGGAAACCTGAGAGCTGGACAAATCTAATTGTTCTTGCACCTGGCTCTCCTGGTCCCGGGTGAAATGCACAAAGTCGTGTGCCCTCATAAAAGTGGCATCCGTGAACTCATGGATGCATTTGTGGGTGCATTTCTAAAGAGTTCACCTGTGGAGCCATGAAAGGGGCCACTGGCATAGAAACTTAGTGCTGCTGTCACATTCATGGCCACTGAGAGTGGATGCCCTCCATGTCCATGTGGTGCCATATCCTTCAGTAGCTGGCAGATGTGACTGACCAGCTCCCTAGACATGCACAGTCTTTGGCGACACTGATTTTCGGTCATCTACAGGAATGAAAGGTGGCGTCTAAAGACAATGTGTCTAGCTAGGCACCGACCACTGACAGCTTGCTGTGGTTCTCTGGCAGTACGTGCGAGAACCCCAGCCGCCCCTTCTTCCAGGGGGTGCTGCTCCTCCCTCTAGGCTGCCAGGCGCCTTAGTTGCTCTCTTCTCCATCATCTTTGTTCTCTATACGCCATGCGACATACAGTTAGTTCACTAGACTCCAAGATCCTGATGTACTCCTCCTGCAGGATGTATGAGTCAGCATGGGGGGTACTAAGAACTTCTCTTGGTTAAGTCTGAAGGCCTCTTAACGCATGCCAGAGAGTGCTTGCCACCACCTGGATGACCAGAGATTAGTGAGCTGTTATGACAGAGCAAGTGGTAAATGCTAAACTGCTCAAATCCCAGAGGGAAATTTGAAACAGCTGCCACAACTATTTGCAATTTGTATTTATTTTGAGATGGGGGCTTTAAATTCAGTAAAAAGGCCACTGAGGCTTAGAGGGTTTTTACAAAACTAAATTACAATTTATTAATAAAAGAAATAATGTTTAGCACATACATAGGTCTACAAATTACTACTATGATAACTCTTATCTCCCCTAATTAATCTAACTCCCAGTTACATCTCCATTAAGGCAACAATAAAAAAGACATAGGTTTTAAAAGGCTCAGGCAAAGTAGTAAGAAAGCCTGAACCATCAAATTCAAAGTGAGTTTTCTTAACTTCAGTTCTTGCAGAAAGAAGTTTGGGCACAGAGGCTGGAGGCTTTTCACACTTGTTCTGTCTTAGAATGCCTTCAGTTGCACAACCTTCTCTCCTTTATACATATTTCCCCTTTGAATGCAAATTCCTATTGTTTCACCATGTCTTCAGACTTTAACTCTCTAATAGTAAAAATCAATCATAGTACCAATTTTGCCAGTAATCTTTGGGAAAAATAAACACAGTTTCTTTACTTCTCCTGGCTAAGTGAAACATTTCACCCCGTCTTTTGAATTCAAGCTAATCTGGTTTATTTAAAAATGTAAATGTTCCCTTTACACCTCACATTCTGAAAGTTCACCCATGTTTACCTACTTATCATTTCAAATCTAGCTTCCCATCTGATACTTCAAAGCACCTCGAGCAGCTGTCTATAATTCAATTAAAACCCACACATGCAACATAGACAGACATAAAAATAGTACTCACAATTTCTCTACTTTACAATAAATTCCAAATAACATTATGAAAATTATTATATCTTCCTGACATTGCTGCATAGCTGCCCAAAACCCCCACCTTCCTCCTCCCCACTCCACCCAACAGATTGGCAGCAGCTTTGCCCACTGGACTGCATGGTGTGCTCTCAGCTCAGGTACAGGCATTCTCCTAACCCGTACTGCAAGGCTGCACTGTTAGCTTGAACCATGGGGGAGGCTGGTCCAAACCGGGATGATGACATTACAAGAGGCTGTGAGCGCCTCCACCAGTGACTGCTCCATGGCCAGCTTTAGCAAGGAGATTGTACAACGTGCCCAGTCATCCAACTGTGCTGCAGTCCACTAAAATGCTCATTAGTTTGCAGTCTGTGCCTGAGGGGCGAAAAGCTCTGGAGCGCTTGGTGGCATGTTGATGTCTCTGCATTGCTTGAGTGGGCAGATAAGCTAGAATCCTGACTCCAATCATGTCAATGTGGCTGGGCCTGAACTGTCTCAGCTGCAGAGGAATGGTCAATTTATAGCAAGGTGTCCCTAATGTGTGGCCGCTTCCCTCGCCCACTTCAACAGCAGGACAGCCTTTGCCCCCCCCCTTACCCACTGCCGCCGTCATCCAATGCGCCTCAACCTTGAAGTCTATCAGGCGTCCCTCGTGAGTATTCCACAACGTTACTGTGCACTCACCTCCAAGCTCCCCACAAAATGCAGCCCACCAAGTGCATGCCTTTTATATGCTGTTGTGAAACACGCCGGTGTGGGCGGATGATCCAGCGATGGGGTGGATGAGTCCGGTGGGCTGGCCTTATAAAGATATACTGATGTATTACAATGAGGTTCCCGAGGTCCGATGGCAGGAAACATGGACCACCATCAACGGGTGGTGCAAACTGGTTTCATGACATTGTGAACCGATTTTTGGCCTTCTCACCATATTGTTTGCTCACAGCACCGAACACGCCCAACGCCAGCGGGCATGGACAATTCCACCCTTAGTGTTGGGTGCGTTGGATGGCTTTCTCCTCCTCAGCAGTAAATCCAGGCCATTTTGCCTTATTCCATTTTGGCACTTGCTTTGATGGAATGACAGGGATTTCAAGAGTGATGACTGACAATTAACCTATGTTGGCTGTGTGGGAAGTCTGAGTGGATGATGACAGCCTTCTCATGGCCCACCCTCTCAAGCGGATTCTTGAGCTTTCGTATCCATAACTAATGTAATCAAAACAACAGCCAAATGTCTCTTATGGGCCTTCCACTCAATGGAGCAAAGCTAAAGATTGAAGCCAAGCCGTTGATCAAATCAAACAGCTAGCAATAAATAATATTGAAGTTTAAAAATCTGCAGGAAGAAACTATCCTGTAAGCAGATGCCTCAGAACCTCAACTTGTAATGCCCTCATACATCTGGGTTAGTCACTGGTGAAGCACTTACAATTAAAATTCAGTTAGTCCATATACCAGCAGTGATATTTGAACTGGAGAAATCTCATTAATACATTTGTGGTGAATTAATTTCTGTCATAAACACTTCAGAGTTATGGTGAAGAAGTGTTACTTCTTAATACTGCAAAGATTCTACATAGATTTTCTGTATTTCATACGATCTGTCAACTAGATAAACAGAAGAGGCTTTCTAATATCTCAGTGAGCATATTTACCTTATATGGTTCTACGGGTGCACCAAAGAAATGGAGATATTTAATACAATAGAACACCAACCGATTGCAGTGTTATGGCTGCTGTTTATATTTAGCAAAACATAAAAGTTTCATACTCAGTAATTCCATTCTTTCATTTTAGAGATGGCATGAACAACCAGAAATATATTTTGTTTAAGGGAGAACAAGCATTCATCACAATAATATTGAAAAACAGAAAATAGAATCTCAACATGTTATAGTGCAGCAAAAAGCCAGAAAGACCATTAAGCCAGTGTCATTCTTTCTCGGATCCCACACTACAAATTGCTGCAATTATTTAACTAATTTCCAAAATAATTGGTTAGATCCAAGCCAACAATGATTTTTTAAAGAAAATTTTACACCCTCTGTGTAAGGCATTATTTTCTAACCTTGTTAATTCTTTTCGGGATTACTTTGCCACCATCCTGCTAACCAATAGAAGCAATCTATAATTATTTACTTATCCTTTCGCTCATTAAAATTCTCAGTTCTGGTAGAAAAAGTGTATTGTTTTCTCAAATCACTCTTCACAAATGTAACCAGTCAACCTTAGCAAATCCAATGAATCGATGCTGCAGCGTTTCCAATGATTTTATATCCTTTCTATAATTAGATGCCAAAATCTTAACATAACTTTACAGAATTAGCTCATGCCTCTTATTATTGAGTATCTGTAGATACAACACCAAGTATTTCCAATTCCTTGTGCAACTGCATTTAATGACATGTATCTGCACAACAAGATCCATTCAGCCCTCTATTCCATGTAAAATGCACTGCTCCACAATTTTCTACTGTGAATAACATCCACCAGGTTTCTGTCCATCCTGCTAACATAACTGTCTTTCTGTCCTCATTAAAATTTGGCATACTCCTACCTTCCTGTCATAAATAAATTTGGATAGTATTTCCTGAGTTCCTAAGCCTAAATCATTTTTGTCTATAATAAATAAGTGCAGCTTCAAGAATGGAATATCATTCACCACATATTTCCAGTCTGTAATACAGAGTATGCATTCATCGCACACTGAGAAGAGCACACAGGAATGTCTCCTGCCTGTGGATGAATATAAAATTTAATCATTTTATTATGAATGTAGTACTGGTGAAAAGTATATATTTACTCGCTTCCACATTAATTCCAAGCATGGTGCTGTCCGGTGGGCAGGTATGCATTATTATGTGCCTATCACTGGCCATTGAGAGAACTGGATTACAATGCCTAGATTAACAAAAGCTTCTTGTTTTGAAATTCATCCTCTAGTTGCTCCTTGATGCTTTCAAAAGCTAAAAAGCCTAAAGTTCCATTCTGCAATACCTTAGCTGGATATTGCTTAGTGTTCAGTCCTTAGTGTTTGCTGAATTAACCGAAGTTAGCTGGCAGAGCTGTGCAGGTGTTACGATTGAGCCAACATTTTTGGGTTATTTTAGTGATCTACCTATGAGCAGGTATTTGGTTTATTTCTCCAGGCCTCTCGGTCTTATGCTTTCCTCTTCAGTTGCTGGTAGAAGCCTTCCATTTTCAATTTTAAATTGTTTAATATCATCAATCTCTTTCTCCCTCTTGGCCTATTGGCCTCTAATCTTCCTTCAATCAGCTCCATCAGCAAGTTCACATGCCTTAGAATATGGCCAATCCAACATTGTTTCCTTTTCTTGATGATTTTCTTTAACGATCTTTCCTCCTCCACCATCCTGAGAATTTCTTCATTGTTCTTGTATTCTCTTTAACTGACCCACTCCATCCTTCTCCAGAACCACATTTCACAACTTTCTAGACTTTGGATATCCACTTTTCTCAAGGTCCATGTTTGAGTCCCACACAACAAGGCACTCCAGATGATAGTCTTGGTAATTATTTTCTCATTCCTGTACTGAGCAATTTGTTATGTTTGGAGAATGCATTCTTCGTCACTGCCCTCCTAGCTCTGATTTTTTTTATGGCAGTTACTATCTTCTGACATAATATTTCCCAGATATTTAAATTGTGTCGCCTGTTCCAGCTGCTGACCATTTATCTTGACCTCTGCTTTCCCACCATTATTTCTTCCAATTTTCATAACTTTGGCCTTTACATCAATTTCCACCCTGTAAGCTTTAAGCACCTCATTCATTCTATCCATTAGTATCTGTAGATATTCTGCTGTGCTAACCACTTGGGCCTGGTTGTCTACAAATCTCTTCACCAATTGACCCCTTACTTTGACATGTTTCTATAGTTTGTCTATTGCGTCCTTTACCATGGCTTCCACATCGGTATCAAAAATCAATGGCGATAGTAGAGAGCCTTGTCTCACCCCAAGGCTGATTACACCAAGTTCAGTTTCACCAAAAACTATCCTGATTGTAGCAGTCTGTCCCATGTACAGAGCTACTATCATTCTTTTATTTCCCCAGTCAACCCTGATTGGATCCAGCATCTTCAACAGCTTTGCCAGTTCACTCGGTGGAAAGCTTTTTCATCAGCAGCAAGTAGAAAGAGGTGATGGAATTCTGGCAGAATTGACAAAAGGACTTGAAGAGAAGGCAACAAGGAAACTGATTAATTTGCATAAGGAGATGTACACTGAGGAAAAATGGCTAGAATATTTTTTAAGGAGCACAGTGGTTCCTTTGGAGCAGAAACCAAATACCACAAAATGAGAAGAACATTGCACCATAACTTAGATTACACTTACATCCAAGATAATGTTAAGGATCCTAGCATATAGGTTAAGAGCCAAAGCAAGCTGCCGCTTGGCCAGTGTGCCCATAGCCATTTTACGGCCACTGGGCCGGTAATTGGCTTAAGCCAGGCCTTCTGCCCCTTGTGGGGAGGAAGTCCGACCTCCGAGAGCTTCCGGCCAATCAAATGGCTGCTAGCTTTCTCGTCCCAGCAGCACCACCAGGAGCGGTGGCCACTGCTGGGACTGCTTCCAGTCCCCAATGGCAGTTGCTGGAGCCGGATGCGAAGGTAAGTTGAGGGGGTGGATATCGCCAAGGCCAGTTTGGCAGGCCCCGGCCAAGAGGGGGGAGGGTCTGGGGAGGGAGGAGAGGGCTGGGGGTGGTGGGGAAGCATGCAGAAGGCCTACTGCAGGGCTTTTGATGGTCACAGGAGGCCCATAAATGAGAGACACACCCCCCCACCCCCCCCCCCCCCCCCCCCCCCCCCATCCCCAACACCGTGATAGGCCACCAGCCAGAGCTGTAAAAGCTGCCGTGTTGCAAATTTGGTGTGTGTTCTCCCACACTCTGGGAGTATGTGCTGCTCCCAGCAGCAGTGGGAGGAGGCCCTTAAGTGGCCATTAATTACCACTTGAGGGCCTCAATTGGTTCACAGGTGGGCAGGCCTCCTGCTGCCTTCCCTGCCACTGGTGTGGGGCACAGGCAGGTAGGCAGTACGGATAGCACCCATGGCATGACACCCAATTGTCCCCAGTGGGCAGGTGGAACCACTATGCCTATCAACTTTATATTATTTTGTCAAACGTATTTGGATTGGTAGTGAAGAATTCTTTATCGCTATGTGCTGCCTCATACATTTGTGACATATAAGTTTTCCTATCAGTGACTACATCTCAAGGAAATGTGAAATTCAGGAGGAAGTCAACCCTATTCGCTTTGTTGCATTTCTGAAAAACTGGTAGCATCAACAGAAAGCTGAGAACAGGCCATTCCCGACTTGCTCAGCGGCTTAAGGATGGGTAAAGGAATGAGTATTGAACTTAAAATTTTGCAAATTTTCAGGGAGAATCTGTACCTTAATTTGGTGTGAGGTAGCACATGGGATACAAAATCTCCTTCCCTACATAATAAGGTGGGAGCAGAAATATTTAAAATGCGAGGGAAATTGAAAACACTGCAGCAATCTATAGACCTTTTGACTCCTTCATGCAATAATTTGAATGCATTAAGAACCATACAAGCGGAGTTTTCATAGCACATCAGAACTGTGATATTTATCATTAAAACATATGGTGATTGGAATATTTCAATCATTTGGTGAACAAAGAATGCGTTTCCTTTGTTAGTTTTTGCAATTTTCAACAGTATGCATTTATTTTGCTGAATATGATATATTTTGAGAATTATGCATGTTATCATTCTATCACCAGCTGTCATCTCTCTAATGACTTACCATCTATTCTGATGGTGCCCCAGGCTATAAAACTTGTAATATCTTCTAGCATTTGGTTGACACAAGCAATGAAAGTGAGAAACTCACAGAAAGTTTCCTGCCATTTATCAATTTTGGCATCTTGTTGGATCCAATGAATACACAGAAAACAGAGAAAAAGGACATTTTTGCTTTAATCGACGAACTTTTGCCTAATGGCTGTCATTGACTGAAAGCCAGTACCTTGAAGTGTATAGTGCTGCTATGTGATCAGCATACAATGAACAACAACCACACATTATAATTCCAGATTGGTTTACTCCAGTTAAACTCACCACAGAAAGATGGGTGGGTGCTTAACAGCAAGTATCTTTTTAAATGGCAGCATTTATGCTCCTGCAATGCCAGTCAACCTGTTTGGCCTAGAAAGAGGACAAATTAAACTTTTGTCATTTTTTTTTTTAAAGATTTTTTTTCTGTCATTTTTTTCTCTCTCTTAATCCAATCTTTCTTTATGTAACTGATTTCACTCAATTTTCCTCTCTGTTGTTCTCCTGTTTCTGTGTCCTTAATCCTTAAATCTAATTGGTTGAGAAGATGATCTGCTGGTATTGCTGCCCTTCCCACACTGTTATTAATTTGCATATGTAGTATAATTAACTTTTTGGCCTTCTGTGACCAATGGGCACCATGGGGACTGGGCTGCATTAATGACCCCGAGAATCACATTTAGGTTTGATCTTTGTAAGTTTCCTTTGTGTCTTGTCCCTTTGTTGCAGCTTTGCTTTAAGGGCTGCCCCTTTTATTTGCACATTTGATCTTTTGTTAATTTGTTGATTTATCTCCTTTTTCTATTGGTTTAATGAAAAAGATCATAAATAATTTTTCATCTAGAGCGTGAAGAAAAATTCTAACATATCGGAGATGCTGTGAGATGCTCCACCCCAGAAAATTCTGGGACAATATGTATAGGATTACTGTGATAATGGTGTATTGTTCCCACTAATACATCCCAAGCCCATCCATTCCCTTCTCCTTTGTTGCCTCTGATCTATGCTGTATCGTTATGGTACTATCCTCTTTTGGTTCTTCTCTTTTTTTGTCCCAATGTAGCCAACACATTTCCTGCAATGGCCACTGAAAATGCACCCCCAGATTTCATCAAAAGCCCCCTCTAATTCATTATCTATATATTATCCTTCATTAACATTATCCACAGCCATGGGATCAGTTTTATATGCTTACCATTGAGACATTTCTCCAATAGCATCTTCTTTTCAATAGTTATACTTTTGATACAAAACTATAGAATCAGGATTTTCTGAGCTCAACTATCAGCAAGATAGCTTGTCTCTGGCTCTGAGCTCACCCCCTTCCTATTTAATATCTGGTCATGGGATGTGAGCTTTACTGGCAAGACAAACATTTATTGACCATTCCTAATCACATATGAGCATATGAACATGTGAATTAGGAGCAGGAGTAGGCCACTCAGCCCTTCAAGCCTGCTCCGTCATTCAATAAGATCTTGGTTGATCGGATTTTCACCTCAACCTCACATTCCTGCCTACCCCGATAATCTTTCACCTTCTTGTTTATCTAGAATCTATCTGCCCCTGCCTTAAAAATATTCAAAGTCTCTGCTTCCACCACCTTCTGAGGAAGAGTTCCAAAGACTCACAGCCCTCTGAGGGGAAAAAAATCCTTATCTCTGTCTTAAATGGACAGCCCCTTATTTTTAAACAGTGACCCCTAGTTCAAGATTCTTTCCACATCCACTTTGTCAAGACCCCTCAGGATTTTAAAAGCTGCCTCTGATTCTTCTACAGGATACAAGCCTAGCCTGTCCAGCCTTTCTTCATAAGACAAGCCTCTCATTCCAGGTATTAGTCCAATAAACCTTCTCAACTGCTTCCAATGCATTAGCATCTTTCCTTAAATAAGGAGACCAATACTGTACACAGTATTCCAGATGTGGCCTCACCAATGTGCTGTATAACTGAAGCATAACCTCCCTACTCTTGTATTCAATTCCCCTAACTGCCCTTGGGAAGATGGTGATGGATTGCCATGGTCCTGTTAGACAGGGGTTCCCAAGATTTTAACCCAGCAACAATGGAGGAACAATATAGTTCCAAATCAGGATGGTGTCTGACTTGAAGGTGATCTTGCAGGTGGTGATGTTCCCATTCCTCCGCTTTTTATTTCAGGTGATGAAGTTCATAGGTTTGGAACGTACTGTCAAAGGAGTCTTGGCAAGTTGCTGCAGTGCATCTTGCAAATGGTGCACACTGTTACCACTGTGTGCCAGTGGTGGAGGGAATGAATTTCAAGGTGATGGATGGCGTGACGGTCAAGTGAGCTGCTTTGTCTTGAACGTTTATTGGATGTACTCAAACTCAAATGCGTGCACCTTTGGTGTCATTTAGCTAGCCTCCTGAGATTACTTATTCCGAACTCTGTTGTGTGTCATCTATCTTGATCATACCCTACTACAGCAACACTTCCTTCCTTCCAGTGGCTCCCTGCCCCTCTCACTCCAGCCCCTCACCAGTGTATTGATTTCAAAATCTTAATTCTAAACCTCTCTTTCAAACATCGGCCCTTTCCCTGCCTACTTTTATATCCCCCCAAGCTTTGTTTTCCTCTACTCTTTAAAATCTGATTTGCACATGTTCCCACTTTGCTCCATTCTACTGTCAGTACTGTCTATAGAAGGCAGCAAGCCTTCTGGCACCTGCTTCCAAACTTCATCTTTAACCACTTTTGTCATGCTATATCTCACCTCATCTTGAAAGTCCTCCTTAAAATTGACCTCTTCAATAGCATCTTTGGCAATTTGCCATCCTCCTATTCAGGTCTAACATGAGGCATGTCAGGATAGTCATCTATTTTAAAGGCGCTGAAGTGCCTTGGGATGGTTTGCTATGTTAAAAGTTATTGCTGTGATATATACTGCAGCCTTTTTTCCTTGCCTTCAGTTCAGTGCTCAATGATCCAGATTTTGTGGTGGTAATGATGGTGAAACTGTTGGCATTCACTGACATTGCTCCTCTGAAGCTGACAGTAATTTCTGCAGTCTGCACATGTGTCTGATCAGGTGATGGAGCATTTTCATCAGTGCTGTGCTATTGCTCTCTATCCTTCTCCTGGGAATCCTGCAGCTGGGCAGATGGCACTCCTTGGTTGACTGAAAATAGGAACTTTGAAGAGGAAGTTTGGGGTGAGGAAAGAGGGAAGTGTGTTGGATACAAGACGTCCATGGTCATCAGCAGCTTACTTACCATATGAGATAGCAGGGTGAGGGTGTTCTAGGAGTTGAGAAGGGGCATAAGGCAGGAACACGTCATCATCCTTAATGTTCCCAATGATATCCAATGTTATGGGGCCCCGTAGCAACAGGCACCCTGATGCAGAGAACCATCTCCTGCTTAGGGTTTAGGAGATTCTGGTGTCTTTGTCCCCTGTCAGTTTTGTTCTACTCTGGTTTAATGTATGTCACTTTGTTCTGCAGAGGGGGCAAAATGTTGGCGTATGTCTCAGTGGTTGTGTAGGACTGTGTTTGGGTGAAATGCCTGCTGTAGCTGAATATCTACAGGTATGCAAAGGCATTGCAAGGTGGGTTTGTGGCTAGCAAAACTGATAAGTGTGTGGGGGGGGGTGAGGTGGAATATCTGATGTTAGGCATGAATCCTGAGTGGCAGGGCTTGCTGCTGAATGAGTGATGGGGATGTCATGTATTGAGCAGCATGACAGGCTAGTAGTGTGTTGAGTAAGAGATGTTAAGAGAAGTTGTATCCTGTGACGTTGACCATCCACATGAAGTCATTAGATTTTTGTGGCACCGCTGTCAGTTTCTCGAGTCCAGACTCCTTCTCCCGCTATATTCTGAGTGGTTCTTAAGGGCCCCACACACCGATGTGTAAAATGATGCACGGTGACATTGGGCATACGTCCTAATGTTACCACGTGTCATTTTGATCTTCTGTTCAGCAGGCTTGCACCGTGTTGGCTGTGTGCCCACTGAACTGTCAAAGGCCTGTTAAGGCCATTAATTACCTAATTTCTTAATTACCTTAAGGTTGGAGGGCAGGCAAAGAGCCCAGGGTCTTCGCATTTCTCATGAAACCTCATCCATGGACGGGCTTAGTTCATGAAGGGTTTATAAATTAAATAAAATTTTTTATTAAAATTCATAAGCACGTCCCAGCTCATGAGACACTGTCACCATGAGGGGACATGTCTGAATAATTTAATATTTTAATTTTTTAAAACATCTTTTGTGCTTAACTTTACCTCCCTGAGGCAGCTCTGCGAAAGAGCACAGGCCCTGACTCTCCCTCCTACCCCTGCCCACACAAGTAGCGCTGAGCGCTTCCGGGTGCACGTCACGCCAATTAAGGCCCGCCCACGTATAATGGCGGCAAACAGCCGATCATGGGCGGCGATCGGCTCCACGCCTGCTCCCAAACTCCCAAAGAAAATTCTCCCCTAAGAGTATTTTGGTCCTCAGTTAGATCATGGCATGTCTCCTCCTGTCCATCGTAAATACCTCAAGTGCACATTCATGACTATGATCCCACTGTCTGCCCTGGTGATTGCAATAATTTCCATTGCAACAACCTTTTTGTGCAGCTTCCCTTTAAGAAGCCCAGGCTGTCTACCATGTGATTGGAAATGGCACTACTGGGGTCCCCTGCTCTGTGCAGAGCTCATCGGAAACATTAAGAAGCAGAAAGCAGTACTGGAAATGCATCAGCTGGCGCCTGACACCCCTCCACCCCCACCCCTTAATCATTCAGATGAGATGGGAAAAAAAATGTGTACGGTGCCCGTGTGATATCTGAATGGACATGGGCGTGTTGCGAAATGCAAGCATGTCACAAAATGCAACCCCCAGGCCCAAAAACCGTGTAGCGTAACTAGTTCTCTGTGTCTAATACTGGGCAACACATGTAAGGAAGCATGTTGAGGCATTAGAGAGGGTGCAGACGAGATTTGCTAGCATGGTACCTTGGTTGGAGATTTCTATTGAGAGACTAAAGAAGCCGATAGCTGAGAGTGTCAGAACATGTGACAGGGTGTTTTCATCATTGCTGTGTTGTTGTCCTGTTTCCTGTTCCTGTAGCTGAGTGGCACCTCTTGAGTGACGGAAAGCAGGTTGGCATGAGGGAGGTGTGGGAGGAAGCAAAAGGTCATGGTCACACCATCAGCACCATGCCCACCGTTTGAGATTGCAGGATAAGGGTATGCTGGGCATTGAGAAGAAATATAACTGAGGTGCTCAAAATTATGAAGGATTTTGATGCTGTAAATGAGGGGGATATTGTTTCCAGTCACAGAATGACTGGAAACCAGTGGACACAGATTCAAGGTAATTGGTAAAAGAACCAGGCAGGAGGATTTTTTTGTACTCAGAAAGTTGCTATAATCTGAAAAGCACTGCCTGAAAGATTTGTGGAAGCAAGTTTAATAATAACTTTCAAAAGAGAATTGGATAAATACTTGGAAGAGAAAAGCTTTTGTCGGGCTCTAAAGAAAGGTCAGGGACTGGGACGAATGGATAACTTTTTCAAAGAATCGGCGCTGTCATGGTGATCCAAATAGCCTAATTTTTTGCTCTATCAGACTATGATAAGAAACAAGTTTTGGTTCATGGAACATTTTAATTAAGAAACTATCCTCCCATGAGCACTTAAAATGTTGAGAGAAGTCCTGATTTACAAAGCGATGTGCAGAATATACAGCCTATCATGGAAAATAGTCTATAAAATATTGATATTGTCATATTGTTGTTTCTGCTCCAACATATTATATAGAGTTACTTAACACGCCTTCCCCCACTGGTCTACATAGGCTTCTGACCCTCCAGTATTTTCAACTTAAAATTCTCATGAAGGGTTTTGATTCTATAAATAAAATGAAACACAACAAAATATTGGCAAAAATGAATGAGCACCAAATTGGTGGTAAACTTTTGATTGGTTTGGAGGTAAAAGACACCAATGGCATCCACGTGCCTCAGGAGACAATGGACTGCGCCCGGGCATATATCACTCCTGGATTGAACATCATCATCTCTTGTGGCTGCAGAGGCCAATTTGTGAGTGGCAACTAGTACAGATGAATAGCATTAGCCCAAGGTCAATTGAAGTTGTTTTCCTTCTGGCGGGCCAAGTAGATACCCTCATTTGAGTTGCCGAAAGCGTACAACAGCAGCATGGAGAAAAACATGCCAAAGTGTGTTGGCACCAGGATGCACCCTTGCTTTACCTGCTGATCTTGAAGGTGTCTGATGTTGCTTCATTGTAACTGATGGGACTGTGCATATTCTCATGGAAAGAAGAAATGATGCCCAGGAGTCCAGGAGGGCAGCCTGGACTTCAACAGCAATTTAAAGAGTCCATCTCTGCTGATGAGATCGAAGACAGAATGCTGGGATAAAGGGTATCTACTTTCATTGACAGGATGTGGCAAATAGTGTTCTCTAGGGATCTCTTCTGGGGCCACAACTTTTCACCGTATTTGTAAATGACTTGGATGGGGGAATTGAGAGTTGCATATAGAGATGTGCAGATGGCACTAAGTTAGTGAGAACATGATGGGAGCATGAATTTGCAAAGGATAATAGGCTTATTCAGGGAAATTTTCCCTTGCTGCTGGATGTAGGCTTGAAGGCCAACGGGTAACCTGGAAAATTGAAAAAAATTGTAATTGAGCTGGTATCCTACCATGTTCCTGCCTCCTTTGTCCTTCCCAGAAACAGATTGGTGGAAAAGTTGGGAACCCCCGCGGTTGAGCCACGAAGGCAATTAAACTATTAAGGAGGTAATTAAGAGGAATTTTCTGAGTGGAATTCTTTTTTCCCAGCGATGAAGCAGTGTCATGCTGTGGCTCCAACCCAGCAGGTTGGAGAAGATGAGTGCACAGTGGGAGGGATTGCCTCAGTGAAGCTGACAAGCTGCTAAGTCTTTGATCAGCTTCACTGAAGAGCTGCAAACATGACCAGGTTGAGAGGCTGCTTTACAAAGCATTCGTTCTGTCAGAGCGTACTATATGATTGCCTGACAGGGACGGGACGCATCAGTGTGGTTAACTAGAAAGGTTAAAGAGAGTATCAAACTTAAAGAAAAACATATAATTGTGCAACGACAGGTGGCAGGTCAGAAGCTTGGACAGAATGTGTGGAACAGTAAAGAATGACCATAAGACTAATAAGGAGTGAAAAATTAGAGTATGAAAGGAAACTAGCCAGAAATATAAAAACAGATAGTAAGAGTTTTTATAAATATTTTAAAAAGAAATGAGTTAACAAAGTGAGCATTGGTCCTGTAGAAAGTGAGTCTGGAGAATTGATAATGGAAAACAAGGAGATGTCAGATGAATTGAACAGGAATTTTGCATCAGTTTTCACTATAGAGGATACAAGTAACATCCCAGAAGCAGCTATAAACCAGGAAATGGAAGTGGGGAAGGAAGTCAGGAAAATTACAGTCACCAGAGAAGTGGCACTGAGTAAATTATTGGAGCTGTGGGCTGACAAGGGCTCGGGTCCTGATGGACTTTGTCCTCAGGTCTTCAAAGAAGTGTCTAGTGAGATAGTTGATACATTGGTTTTAATTTTCCAAAACTCTCTAGTTTTGGGGAAGGTCCTATTAGATTGGAAGATAGTAAATGTAACTCCATTATTTAAAAAGGGAGGGAGACAGAAAGCAGGAAACTATAGGCCAGTTAGCTTAATATCTGTCGTAGGGAAAATGCTAAAAGCTATTATTAAAGAAGTTATAGCAGAGCACTTGGATAAGCTCAAGGTCACCAGACAGAGTCAACATGGTTTTGTGAAAGGGAAATTGTGTTTAACCATTATTTGAGTTATTTGAGAAAATATCGTGCTGTGGATAATGGGGAACTGGTAGATGTACTGTACTTAAATTTCTAGAAGGCATTTGATGAAGTGCCACATCAAAAGTTATTGCAGAACATAAGAGCTCATGATATTGGGGTTTATTGGCATGGATAAATGATAGAAGATTGTCTGGCTAACAAGAAGCAGAGAATAGGCATAAATGGGTCTTTTCAGGTTGGCAAGATGTAACGGGTGGTGTGCCATAGGGATCAGTGCTGGGACCTCAACTGTTTATAATTTATATAAATGACTTGGATGAAGGGATGGATGGAATGGTTGCCAAATTTGCGGATGACACAAAGATAGGTAGAAAAGTAAGTTGTGAAGAGGACATAAGGAGGCTACAAAAAGATATAGGTAGGTTAAGTGGGCAAAGATCTGGCAAATGGAGTATAATGTGAGCAAATTTGAAATTGTCCATTTTGGTACGAAGAATAAAAGAGAAGCATATGAACTCTGAGGTGTCGAGGGATCTGGGTGTCCTGGTGAATGAATCACAAAAAGCTAGTATGCAGGTACAGCAAGTAATTAGGAAAGCTAATAAAATGTTTTCATTTATTGCAAAGGGAATTGAATACAAAAGTAGGGAGGTTGTGCTTCAGTTGCACAGGGCAGTAGTGAGACCTTATTTGGAGTACTGTGTACACTACTGGTCTCCTTAGTTAAGGAAGGATGTAAATGCATTGGAAGCAGTTCAGAGAAGGTTTACTAGACTAATACCTGGAATGGGTGGGTTGTCTTATGAGGAAAGGTTGGATAAACCAGGATCATATCTGCTGGAGTTTAGAAGGGTAAGAGGTGACTTCTTTGACATATATAAGATCCTAAGGGGTCTTGACGGTGGATGTAGAGAGGATGTTTCCTCCTGTGGGAGATTCTAGAAATAGGGGTCACTGTTTAAACATAAGGAATTGCCTATTTCAAAGAGAGACTAGGTGAAATGTTTTCACTCAGAGGGTTGTGAGTCTTTGGAATGCTTTTCCTGAAAAGCTGGTGCAAGCAGAGTCTTTGAATATTTTTACACAGGGGTGGATAGATTCTTGGTAAGCAAGGGGGTGATAGGTTATCGGGGATAGGTGGGATGCAGTTTTGAGGTCACTATCAGATCCGCCATGATCTAATTAAATGGAGGAGCAGGCTTAAGGGGCTGAATGGCCTACCCCTGCCCCTTGTTGCTTGTTTGGAAGTTCATAACTGACAGGAAGGCACTTCACCTGACTAGCAATTCACCCAATCTCAGCTGCATTTCCCTGCTGCCAGCCTTCAAAGTGGCACGAGAGCAGCTAAAGCAGCTGCACCGTCTAACTCTACTGAGAGTCTAGGGAGGGGGCTTCCACTACAAAATGCCCCACCTGCAGCTGCAGCAACACTAGCAGCAGCACCAGCTGCCTTCTCCACAACCACATGCCTCTGCACAGAGCAGAGGGGTGGCCACTGAGGTACATGGAAGGCACAGCTACAGGCAGAGGGTCAGCTGTTCCAAAGACTCACAACCCTCCGAGTGAAAAAACTTCGCCTCACCTCTGTTTGAAATAGGCGATTCCTGATGTTTAAACAGTGATCCCTCTTCTAGATTCTCCCACAAGAGGAAACATCCTCTCCACATCCACCCTGTCAGGACCCCTCAGGATCTTATATGTTTCAAAGCAGCCACGTCCTACTCTTCTAAACTCCAGCGGATATGAGCCTGGTCTGTCCAACCTTTCCTCATAAGACAACCCACCCATCCCAGGTATTAGTCTGTAAACCTTCTCTGAACTGCTTCCAACGCATTTACATCCTTCCTTAACTAAGGAGACCAGTACTGTACACAGTACTCCAAATAAGGTTTCACTAGTGCCCTGTACAGCTGAAGCACAGCCTCCCTACTTTTGTGTTCAATTGTGCAAGCACCAGGTTCAGGCTTTCACAGCCAGTTGTTGTTGACATCTGCAGCCTCCTGATGCTAAAGCGCTTTCCCAAAGGACCACATTGCCAGTGCCCAACAAAGTGCCAGTCACTGGAGGCCCAATTCCAATCACCTCCCCCCGGCCCCGACACCATCACTTTTCTCAACTCCACGTTCCTGACTCTTGCCAAGTTGTGTGATTTTTTTTTTGCTTCAAGGGGAGAAAGCAGAGATGTGCAAGTGATAGGAGTGGCTTGTGTTCAGAGGAGTGAGGTAGACATTGTGACTATCGGCTGCTCATTTGGGGATGTTAGACACAGCAGAGAGAGGGATGAGTGGAGCTGCAAGGTGTGTTGACTTATGACCTGCTGCGCAGGAAAGTGTTGTGCAAGTCAAAGTGTGGGACATGTTACCTGACAGTTTTATGCCATTCACCTCTCCTGCCCTCCTGATGTCCTGGATCCTCCTGCTACATGGTTTTCAGGTCAAAGAGGGAACACAGCTGCTGCCCATTTCCTCAACCACTTCTGTCCAAGCTGCTTGGTTGAATAAGCTGCCCTTAAGAGCCCTTAAGAGAGCTCACCACATTGAAGCCCCTCAGCTGCCTCAACTGATGGTGAGCAGGGGCATATATGTTATGACAATAATTGAGTTCCCACTTCTTCAGTCGGCTTCCACCATTTTACTTAGGGTCACCACCATGCTGGTTGATCACACTTCTCCACCTCCTAATTCAGATCCCACTATGCAACTGAAAGAATTATAATGAGTTTGGGAAGTATAACAAGAACAGTGTTATGGCTGAGAGGCTTATCATGATTGCGGAGTATATAATAGAAATGCTATTGTTATGATGAAGCTTACCATCAGATTGGGCTGTTAAATATGGAAATACTTAATAGCACAGTGTCAAACTTCTTTCTACAGTATACATGACTTGCTGCCTGACAGGCTTTACTGATAGATACGCAGTGCTTCTGAAAGCAACTGAGTGACTGATAGATCAGTGTCTTGCACAGTGAGCAACAGAGGCCAGTGTCTCACACAGACTGAGTTAAGAAGAGATCAATGCCTCATACAGATAGGTGCCTGAGATCCCATTGCCTTGTCCAGGCTGGATATATGCTCCACTGTTCTGTCAGTTTTAATAACTTTTGTGGAATGATCTCTCCACATTATGGCAAACAATGATTAGTCTACATTTTCAATGTCAGGCATGAAGATTAATTTTGTGAATTAGCATTTCCAACATCTGAAAGTGTGCAGGTTATAAGCTGTGTGCATTTAGTAGCTACACACTCCTGTTGTGAAAAGCTCTGTACGTGGAGTGCAAACTCGTATAATTTATCTATGTTGTTATTGATTGCCAGCCTCTGAAGATCATCTCATGAAGCTTTACAGGAAATCATGTTCCTGAGGCGGCTGTGTACTCTGTGAATGTTCTTGAGCCATCTTTGTTAAGTGTGCAGTTAGCGCATTGTCTCTGAACTGTTTGCCCCATCTGACCTTGGGAATGCTCAGTGCTGTCACTGTGTGCCAAGTGGTTAAAATGCTCCAATACTCAGCGCTTATTCCTCTCCTCAGAAGAACGTTCAAAGACTGTCAGCACGATTGCCTTCAACCCCAGGAGGGGGATTTCTCTGTGGAACAGTTGCTTGTAGGATAAACAATGCTTAATTGCAATCAGAATCAAAAGCATATGCTGTTGCTGGGAGTCATTTAAGTGCCTTAGACCTTGTTTTGGCCAATAAACAGATAGTTTTATGTTGATCTGCAGCTCCTGAATATAGTTAGTTTCATACTGAGATTTGAAATGGTTATGTAAATTATAAAAAGTTGTGAGTGTTGAAGCCAGCATTTTGTGTAGGACTGAATACCTCCAATATTGCTGACTGTGGATATGGTTATATTACATATGCTCTGTATCCTATTCTACCATATCATGAGTTGGAATGTTCCCCTTACTTAAGTTTGCCACTTCTCAATATCAAAAGCAGAAGGACAAATCAGGGGAATGACATGGAGGTCAAGGTCTTTGGATAAATTTTAATATTTGTTTTGCTTATGTAAAATTTATTGTAAGTGTTATGAACTCCATTGAGAGCAATAAACAGGAGTACTGAATTTATCAAACAATCCCAGTGGGAAAATCAATCAACAAGATTTTGCTTCTTCAAACTTTATTGTAACAAACCCAAAATCAACATTAAATAAATGTAAATTAGCAAGCAAATTATGGTTGATTATAAACTCTAAATTGCACCTTAACTGGCAGATACAGCTAAGGCAGATCACACAAATCTACTTGGCCATTCACTCAGCATGTATGTCATCAATCTCAGCCCCAAAGTCCTTCAAAACGCTGCTTTTCTCACTGTGAATTCCAGCTCTGCTCCTTCCAGGATTAGCCTAACATCAGCACACAACCAACCTGAGTTCCATAGTCACAGTCTTCACCAAAATGGCACGCTTCTGCAGAACCTGTTCAACTCTGCTTACGGTGGTCTTGATGGCGTAGATCCATTAATGTTACCTCCAAGTAACAGAAACAGCTGCCACAACCAGTCTCCATCTTCTTCAGCCTGTCTGTACTGCAACACTAGAATCATCATCTGAGCTCAGATGACCCTATGCCCTTTATGTGGTTTCAGCTAGTTACAGTTTCCCAGAAGTTTTGCTTTCCACTCTCAGTTTCAGCCTTAGTTTCCCTAGAAACCAGAAGTTTCAGTTTACTTTTTCAGTTTCCTCTTTCAGTTAGAGTCTGCCTCAAAAAATACCAGCTTTGAAACCATAAATTCCATTACAGTTAGTCTTAGCTAACGCATCCACTGCAAAAACACAGAGGTTGATGGGAAAGAAAGCCTCTCAATTTTGGCATCCAGTTTACATTTCAGACATATCTGGTCATTTCCCTCAAAAGTCTATTTCAGTCATAGAATCATACCATGGTTACAGCACAGAAGGATGCCTTTTGGCTTTGCGTGTCCATGTTGGCTCTAGAGAAGAGTTACTCTGCTAGTTCCACTCCCTTGTGATTTCCCCATAGCCTGCAATTTTTTCTCTTCAGATAATTATCCACTTCCCTTTTGAAAGCCATGATTGAATCTGTCACCACCACAGTACATTTCAGATTCCGACCACTGTGGGGTAAAAATGTATTTCCTCATGTTGCCTCTTGCTCTTTTGCCAATTATCTTAAGTCAGTGTCCATTTGTTCTTGGCTCTTCTGCCAATAATTTCTCCCCATCTACTCTGTCCAGACCATGGAATGTTATCAAACACCTTTTGGAAGTCCATGTATACCCCATCACCAGCATTACCCTCATCAACCATCGAAGTTACTTCATTGCAAAACTTAAACAAATTAGTTGAATATGATTTGCCTGTGACAAATTTATACTGGCTTTCCTTAATTAATCTGCATGTATTTATTAATGACTTAGATGATGGGATAGAAAGACTGTCCACAAAAATCAGGCCAAATACAATCTGGACAAGTACCTTCCCATCAGTAGACTCTCAGTCATCAGCAAAGTGCTGGAAGGATACATTGACAGAGCTATCAAATGGCACTAACTAAGCAGTAACCTGCCCACCAATGATCAATTTGGGTTCTTCCAGGGCTACAGACTCCAGACCTCATTACAGGTTTGGTTTAAGCATGGGAAGAAGTGCTAAATTCCACAGATAAGGTGAGAGTGACTGCCCTTGACATAAAGACAGCATTTTACCGAGTGTGACGTCAAGGAGGCCTAGCAAAACCAACGTCTATGGAAATCATGAAGAAAACTCTTCACTGGTGGAGTTATATCTAGCACAGCGGAAGATGGTTGTGGTCATTGGAGGCCAATCATTTCAGCTCAGGACTTCATTGTAGGAGTTCCTTGAGGTAGTGTCCTAGGCCCAATGACCTTCCTTTTATCATTAGGTAAAAAGTAGAATGTTCACTGATGGTTGCATTGGGTTCAGCAACTTCTCAGAAAATGAAGCAGCCTGAAGCAGATACTAAAGCCTGTGTCTTTATCCTTTATATACTCCAAAACTGCCACCTAGTTCACAACTGGTACAGGAGCCTGAAGAGCAAAAGGTGCAACTAACTGATGAAGAAGAAACACCATCATACAATCTCACTTTCACAGCAACCAGCTTAATTACTAGTACTGTGTGAACTTTCAAGACGTAGGATCAGCATGAAATGAGTTACTGGGGACGAATGGCCTGCAAGTCAGGCAGGGCCAACATTTAGCACTCGCACCAGCTCCTTGGAGGGTAAGATCCCTTATGACTTCTGTTGCAGAGGACTCGGATGAGGTATTTGATTGAACGGGTACAGAAAACAGCTGATGGGCATGCACACAGAGAGGGTTGGCACATTGATAGGCCTGCCAGAAAGTCTGCGGCCACTTTCAAAGATATAGAAGAGTCTGGCTCCAACTTGGCACAGGGTTTTGCACAGATCTTGAGCTGATCCTTTCCAGTGTAGAAGTGGTGGCCAACTTTATCAGCACATATGCAGAATGACAATGATCCAACATCTGATGGCTAATGTCTCAGCTTCCATTGCAGCATAAGCAGAAGCTGAGACATTGGCCATCAGAGATGCTGCACCATGATCATGAACTGTAATGGGAGCTAAGATGAGCTCATGAAACATCAGCATGTCATCAAACTGCTTCCATCATGGCTGTGGATGCTTTCAGAGTCACACAGGTGTCCAATAATCTGTGTCCCAGCAGATTATTAGGATTACTGATGTTGCTTTGGGGGTTTGACAGTGGGTCCATGGATCACGAGCCTGCTGACCTCACTCAGGATCTCCCATCACAATTACTCCACCAATAGCTCTTGCTATTGTCTGTAAGCCAGTCAACCCAAACAATTGGTGCTCACACTGAGGTGCTGCAATCTGAAATTAGGCCAAGAACTGCAAGGCCTTTTATTCTACAAAATCATTTGTAGTCTCTCCTACTGAAAGTCAGCAGTCTTCCACAAGCCATGCTGCAGCCTCTGGGGGAGCACTGTGTCAGAGCACTAACCCAGGCAAAAGCACCAGCAGATAGGCACCAAGGGAATGCACAAGGGAAGGCATGAATTTTGTATAGAATATTGGATGGTTTGTAGGATAAAATTGGCTTGGGATGATTGTTTTGCAATGGCTTTTGTTGTCATTGTGGCCAAGAGGATGCTGGCATGGCCCATAACAGAGGATGATGTACTGTTGGACTGTTGGAAAATGGGAACTTTGGATTGTATTTACAAGAGCCATTGTCAAATCAAATGAACATAGATATCTTCCTCCATCTGTTCCTCCTCCTTCTTTTGAACTGCTCACCATATCCTGGTGACCAGGGCTGTGTCCTCATGATGTCCAGGCTGTGGAGGATGTTTTTTGTTGTAATGATAGATACATCAATCGATCATAAAGAATTGGGTAAACATGTTGTGGCTCAATTTATTTAGACTAGGTACTTGAGAATGGATCGAAAGCTGGAAGATATCAGCAGCAGAGCTGTTTATATGTGTTCTGCTCAAAATCAAAAGTGGAACTAAGACTGGACCATATGACACACTTCCTTTCTAGTGATGTCATGCTGTTATTTCTTAAATGCATATCACAATATCCCCCTTTCTTTTTAAAGATACTTTCACCCCCATTCAAAAAAGTATAACTATTTCCAATACATGCTCATGTTAAGTTACCATTGCATAATTGTATAAAACTGAGGAATCTATGAGTCTCTAAAGAGTGGAGATAATCTGCTGGTACACCCAAATCTTGTAATGGTAACCTACGCCTCACCTTTGTGTGTAATGACTTCATAGGATCTTGGTTCCGAACAATTGCTTGTCAGCTCGGCTGGTTGCCAAGTACCTTCTGTGGGACCCTGGAAGCGAACTTGCTGCTACAACTGTGAACTTGGTATTCCTGCACCCCCATTTTTATCATGCACTTTGGTCATCTTCTCTTGCAGTTTTAAAAATTGCTCTCCACTTTCTGAGAGAGTAGACTGGGTAAGAGTAGGTAAATTGGCATGCACTGGTCTGCCAAACATGAGCTCTGCTAGTGAAGAAGCGGTTAAACTAAAAGATATCACTCGCCGATGTAACATTGCTATGTGAAGATCTTGCTTGGTCAATCTACATTTGAGAACTAGGGATTTCACCGTGTGAATCATTCATTCAGCTAGGTTGTTAGATCTAGGGTAATGAGGATAAGAAGTAGTATGATTGATAGCCCACTTCTCACACATATACCGAAATGGCTTACCAATAAATTGTGGACCATTATCCATAATGATCTCTCCAGTCATGCCAAATGAACTGAAAATAGAACTTAGGGTGTGTGCTATAGTTGTGCTTGACATATTGTACAACTGTGAAATAATAGGGTACTTGGTGAAGCAGTTAACGACAACAATGAAGTCAGTGCCATGGACGTGAAAGTGGCTGGATACAATTTTGGACAAAAGATGGGTTGGGACTTCAGGCAGAATCAGTGGTTCTTTGTGCTGACTTGGTATATGCTCTTGACATGCCTCACACTTCTTGACAATGAATTCAATATCATTGTTCATACCTGGCCAATAGATTGTCTCTGATGTGAGTCTTCTCATTCGATCTATGCCTATGTATGCATGATAAAGTTGTTGAAGACTATCAGTCCGCAAAGATTTCAGTAAGATGACCTACTTGCCTTAAAAAATGACTCACTGGGAGATGCTTAACTCATCCTGATAAGGCCAAAATGGCCTCAGATGTTCATGGACATGCTGAATTAAACCAGGCCATCCTTCAATGATGGTTTTCCACAGTTTCTGTAGTGTGGAATCTTTTGCCATTTCTTTTTGTAGCTCTGGCATTTACATTGCGCAAAACATACCAGATCAATTGACAGACTTATATTCTCCTGCAAGTGTAATGTTGCAGCTCCTTTGAAACTGCCAATTTTGTTGAAATGTTCTGGATATTTTGATGTTAGGTCATGAATTGAGGTGATAGGAGTAGTTTCTGAGGTTAACCTGTTATATGTGGCTTGGCTAATTCCATGGGTTGTTACTAATGCAAGGTCATGGCATGCCAGTGGACATGCAATTGCAGGGCCTTTAGTCTCCACAATATAGAACATCTGTGACACCCAGGAGGACTGATTGTATTTGCATTCCAGGACTATGGATACTGCACATGAAATTAGTGAACCGTTGTACACTAATTTGCACAGTGAAAGTTGCACAGTAGTAGGTTTCGCCATGGCCTCCCGTGTCTGTGGATACATGCCTTTTAGAATCTGCAGGGGCATGAGATCATAAGACACAGGAGCAGAAGTAGGTAATTTGGCCCATTGAATTTGCAATTCCAGTCAATGAGATCATGGCTGATCTGCTAATTCTCAACTCCACTTTCCTGACTTTTCCCCATAACCCTTGATTCCCTTACTGATTAAAAATCTGTCTATCTCAGCCTTGAATATACTTAACGACCCAGCCTCTACAACCCTCTGTGGTAAAGAATCCCACAGATTAACAATCCTCTGAGAGAAGAAATTCCTCCTCATCTCTGTCTTAAATGGGTAACACCTCACTCTGAGATTATGCCCTCTGGTCCTAGAACCTCCCACAAGGGGAAACAGCCTCTCAGCATCTACCCCATCAAACCCCCTAAGAACCTTATTTGTTTCAATAAGGTTGCCCCTTATTCTTCTAAACTCCAATATGCAATATGTTGGCACTTGCCCTGTGTCAATCTTGGCCAATAATGAATAGTAACCAACTTTCTTAAGGTAGATAATTTGAATCTCAGATGGTGGGATGACATCTACGTTTTCCATGAGATTGACAGTGTGAAACATGTGCTCACCACTCTTTGCCTTGCCATACACATCATCGTCATTAGGTAGTTTGTCAGCCACCTTATGTATATGTTTCTGACGGAATACCGGATGGTCGTTGTTATTGCTTGAGGTACATGTTGTGTACGGTCCGTTTGGATCAGTGTACAGCTCTTTATTGCTGCATCTGCCTTTGCTCTAGTGCACTGCAGCTGCCAATGGTCTTTTCTGCCAGGTGGCTTGCAGAATTGCTGGAAAGCTGGGCATTTCCTTGGCTGATGCAGAAGGCCATGCCTTCCACACGCCTTGCTAGGTTTAGGTGTTCCAGTAATGGTGCCAACAATTGGGGTTGTATTTAGGAGCTATAAACTTTGTTGACCTGCATGGATCGCCTCATACATATGTTTTTCCTTGAGTAGCTCTTCAATGCTGTACATTTTGAGCTTGCCTAGCAGACCTGTCTGGAATGTTTCCATGGGAGTGTTTGCGATCACCAACTTACCAATTGTGTCTACTAGTTCTGCATTTGAAAAATTACAGAATACCCTTTTCTCTGCATCTGCTGATGAAGTGGTCTATGGATTTTGTAGGCTATTGTCAAAATAGCATGAACTCCACTCGATTAATATGGAAGTTTAACCTGATTCTGAACTGGTCTTCCAAAGTAGTCCATCTCTTTTGGGGATCCTTCAGCTCTTTTGTTAAACCCGATGTGTTTAGCCTGTGTAGACGTTCATTCCCAATTGCTAGGCAAATTTTTATGGCTTGCTTGCTTTGAATCAGACATACCTGAATCAAAAAGCAATGGCTCTATATGCTGTTTAAACATTTTGAATTTGGATTGCAGGTCAGCTGCATCCCAATTCAAACTAGAATTTAGTGGCCATTTTGACAATATCGCTTTGACCTTCCTTCTCCTATAGTACCTGGGATGAATGGGGAAACCTCCAAACAATATTATTAATGCACTACTCTCTTAATAATGATGTTGATAACATGATTTAAATGATTGCCTTATGTTATTATCAGTCAGAACATTTTAACTTTTTGTTTCACTGGGACAATTACATTGAATTGTTTTTTGGCTTGATCACTGATCTGAACCAAGTTGATTTGATTTGACTCAGCGTTGTTCAGTTCAACCTAAGTTGTTGTTATCACCCAGAATTTGATTAATGTATATATTTAGGTTCCCACTATAACAAAAGCTTTTGGACTAGTAACAATGTCATGCTGCCAGTATCTGAAATGGTAAGCTGCCTCGTCTTTCAGTACAAAGCCCTCAAATTCAAGAGATCCAGTATCCAACCGCTGCCAAATGATTAGCTGAACCAATCTGTAGCTCAAATGTTATCATAACCACTATGCATGCAGCTGTCACCAATGAACAATTACTTGAACTTCTGTGTACATCAATTCCGAACATGCACATGTGGCACATTCTGCGGCAATTGTTGGAAAATGTGTTTTATGTAGTAAAACATTGATTCCTGTCACTGTGAAGGCTGAAGAAATACTGATTCTTAATAGAAAATGCTGATGGTTGATATATATATGCAAGGTTTGTTTAAATCTGGCTTAACTGTTGTTTTCTTGATAGCAACTTCTAAGTAATCTTCTTTGGCTGAGCATTTTTGTACAGCTACCTTGCACATCATGCACATTGTATTAAGGCACCTGGGCACCTTGCTTGATGAAACCTCTGCAACACGGATATTATTATCATTGCTGTCCTTGGTAAGTTTGAGGATTTGAAAAGTGTCACATAACTTGGATGAAAAGGATGAATTTAAGGGGTGAATTTTATGTTTGGAAAGCAGGTATACGGCTACCTCCATCAACACCCCCACCCCACCTTGCCCCATCTCCCCCCACCTCCCCAACCCCCACCAAACCCCCCCAACCTCTTCCCCGCCCCCCCCCCCCACCACCAACCCCCCCCACGCCCCATGCCCCACCCCTGCCCTGCCGCCACATATATGTACAATCCAGTGTGATGACGTTGGGTCATCAACCCTATGTCTCCAATAAACGGAAGTTGGGCAGGTTCCAAAAGTGGCAGTCCGTTCACCATTTTTTAAAACAAAACTAATCAACAAGCTATTAAGCTTGTTAACAATCCAATTACCTGCAATTTTACGTTACTCGCTGGATCACAATAAAAAGCTTGGGAGTCTTTTAGATCAGCTAAAATGACTGCAGATAAGGGCTGCCACTGGGACGTGGTTGGAATGTACCAGCATATTCTTCTGGGGAGAATGGCGGTATCTGTATGATCTGTAATGGCATTTTCTACACATCTTTTTGGCACCTCCAAAATGATTAATAAAGACTGATTCTGAGAGCAAGGAAACTTTATAATTCTAGCTGTGACAATGTCATTGTCCTTCGGTCACATTCTGTACCGGCCTGCAGCGCCGATTATCAGAACTCTCGCACCAAATCGTTACTCATATTACAATGTGAATGTAGCTGCGACACTATATTATTTATTATATTAACTCAACTCACAAGAGCTTACTATGGTGTGGCATTTAAGAGCAGGTGTGAGAAACTGGCCCCCAATACTAACTGCAAGCTTGGAAGCAAGAAAGGGGAATGGTTTGTGGTCAGCAAACAAGCTTCCTTAGCAGCTATAGATTGCCGGCTTTCCTGCTGGATGGCCACTGAATAGCCACAACACATTTTATTCAGCTTGAATGAAGGGTGGGGGTAGGAGTCGGTGGACTTCACACTCCTGGATTGGCCACTTGCACCAAGCTGAAAAATGTAAAATTAGACCCCCATGATTGTCTGAAGAGATTGACCATAGGCACCTCCACTTCAATAAGCTATGGTATCTGTTGCAGGCTCATTTTCAGATGGCCTCCAGGAATGCAATGGCACTACTCAAAGTTGGGAATGCAATAGCGATCTTAGGCTTACATCATAAGATACTTCGACGCTGTGACTTCCGTACGGCCTGATCAAAATGTTGAGGGTCATCGCATACCTGGTAGCACAATCTAAGACTGTTCACCATGTCGCATCTGTACTGAGTCGTGCTGGCCGGGCATGAACAATGACATTGAAATCGTCATCACGAAGAACAAGGCATGTGAAGAGCAGATGCCAAGAACCATTCATTCCAAATGAAGTTCCTACCCTTCCTTGGTCTAACATCACACCAATCTCTTTCACGCTCATGGCACCGACTTTTTCTTCAGCGTTGACTATTTTTCCATGTACCCCATTATTTGACAATTGCACAACACACCAAGCACAACTCTCACATACACTCTAAGTGCTTTTTTCAGTTTATTTGGAGTGCCCAGAGAGATCAATATGGGTAATGGTCCTCATTTTATTGGTAATCCAATTCAGGATATGTGTGAGAAGTGGAATATTGATCACATTACTTCTTCTCCTCATTACTCTAGGCCTTATAGCCTAGCTGAATGAATGATTTGCATGATGAAATCCCTAATTCTGAAATATAGACAGACCAAGCAAGATCTATGCATTTGCAATGTTACATCTGTGAATGACACCTTTAAGTGCAACAATTCGATCACTGGCAAAGCTCATGTTTGGCAGACCAGTATGTACCAATCTACCCACTCTCACCCGTTCTACTCTCTCAGAAACTAGAGGGCAACTGTTACAACTGCAAGAGAGGATGACCAACATGCACAATAAAATGCAGATACAGAATTGCCAAGATTACAGTTGGGACAAGTTTGCATCCAGGGTCTCAGAGAAGGTACATGGCAACCATCCGAGGTGACAAGGATTTGTTCGGAATCAAGGCCCTATGAAGTCATTACACATAAAGGCTCAATAGTGAGGCATAACCGAGGACAAATCAAATCCATTCCAGATCCTCAACCATTGTGCTGTCCTATTGCATCAAAGAGTAAGATCCCAAATGCAACCAGGAACAACATCCCAGAATGACAATCCCACAGATCACTGTGAGCAATTGAAAACACCTCCAGACAAGGTTATCATTATAAGATCTGGGTGTACCAGTAAATTACCTCTTTGCTTTACAGACTCATCGATTCATCAGTTCTATGCACTTATGTAATGGTAAATGAACATGAACATGGTTTGTAAGCAGTTACACTTCTTTGGAAGCAGAGAATCCCTTTGAAAAGAAAGGGGATGTTGTAATATGCCTTCAAGTGATTGCAACATGACATCACTAGAAAGGAAGAGTGTCATACGATCCTGTGTCCATGTATATCTGTGCACATATGCCTAGAATTAATAAATGAACCATAGCGTGTTAACCTAATCCATTCTGAGTGATTGATGTTTTTATACCATTATAAAAACCACACCAATATTAATAATTTGCAGGCCAGAGACTGTTGAAGCTTTTATTGGAGGAATGGATAAATATTTGCAGAGGCATATATTGGGCAATAGGAAGGGGTTGGGCTTGTAAATTAGTATTGGATTTGTTAATGGTATTTTTAATTTAAAGGGACATGGGTGAATTGCACTATAAAGGTAATCTTACGACTTTGAATTTTTGATAAAGAGCTTTGCTCACTGGGGTGCATATTGAAAATTTAAGGGGTCCCTGTTCCAATCTTGCAACCCATTCAAGTTAATGGGTGGAAAATTATTTGGGGCATATAGCCTTATCCTAGCAACACTTTTGTTTGGTAAAGCATTGTTCCACTGCTGTAAATTTAATTTTCCCCCTGCTGCTTTCTTGTTTGTATTAGCAATGTAGGGATCTTTTTAGAAATAGAGCTACCATTTTTATTATTCTTAGGTTGCATTAAAAGGAGTCAAATTCACAATGCTAACGGATGCAGCTATTTCAAGCTTTTGCAACTTCGGTGACAGAGTGACATTGCCACATAAATATATTAGCTCACTTTGTTATATTCCTGCATCATACAGGGAAACAGCCAATGTTATACAGTTAACAAGTACATTTCAGCTACAAGCAGCAGCTCTCATAATATGAAGACATCTGTTAATAACTAAAATCTGCTTCAGTAGATAACAATTGAAATGAAGGAGGGCACTAAGGTCTCTGATTACAATCTGTGCCTGTTCCTGCTGCATGCTTTCTTTCTGTGTAGAATACTGAACTCTTGTCATTTCTTTTTTCACCATTTCTCTTACTCTGTACTCTGCAAATGTAAAATCCCAGCATCTAAATTGGAAGAAAAAAATTACACTACACTTTCCTAAGTGTCATGAGATGGTTTGGCTTGTACAAATTGACAGAAGAGGAATGAGATACTGGTATGGAAGAAAGACTCCAGGAAAACTCAATTTTGTTGGCAGTTTCCTGAGTAGTTTTGCAAGTATACACAGAACTGATGTTGACATCACTGTTGTAGCCCATTAAAATATAATTTACTACCGACTGTTTTGCAATTTTTATCTCATTGTTGTTTTCTGCTATCATACTTCCTTTCTCATTCAGCCAGGCTTTGAATGCCCTGCACTGTCATGAACTGAGTTGGTAATCTGGCTGAAGTGGACTGTTATAAACTTGGAATGCAGGACTAGTTTTGTGTAAGAAACAGTAAACTTTATTTACAGGTTCCCGATGAGGCTACATGCTTGCTCCAAGACCAAGGCTAAAAAACTCCGTCCCTAAGATTCCCCGTGCGTAGGGCTGATTCACCCACACAGTCACATGATCCCCATAACAGTAAGAAATGGTTTAACTTACAATTTTTACATTCTTCCCCCTTTAATTTTGTTTCTTATTTACAAAACCATCTTAACCCATAGTATCTACAATTATATACAGTTCATGGTATTATAAGTTTAGTCTTTGAGAAAGTTTTTGGATTTGTGTCAAGCGACACAACCCTACAACCAAAGGTTCTTCCATTGGATCAACTTGCACAACGACTGCAGCATCAGGGACATCCTTAGACAATGGCAGTTCAGAACTATTTACTTCAACGGAGACCTATTCTTTGTCGATCTGGCACCTTAGGGGTTGAAGTTTCGACTTCAATTTCAGGTTAATTAACTGGTTCTTTGGGGGTTTCTCGACTTCTGATTTGATCCATGTGTTTCCAAACAATCCTTTGACTTGTCCTGTTTTAGAGACGATTATAACAGGGACCCATCTCGGTCCAGTTGCAAAATTTCATACAAAATCTCTCTCCCACAGTAAACTCTTGATCTTTTATGGTGAATGTCATGATTTACTTTCTGACTACCCTGGTTTCTCTCCACATTCCCCTCTAAATTAGGGGATATTAGACTCAATCTTGTACGAAGTTGGCATGTCATTAACAATTCTGAAGATGCAATAGCTGAACAGAAATCTTGAAATTCATGTTTCCAACATTCTCTCTGAGAGTTCCTTCATGCCGGTTTTAAAAGCTTGTACTGCTCTTTCTGCTAACCCATTGGCCAAGGGATGATATGATGCTGTTCTGCCATCTTTAATCCCATTTATGTTCATGAATCTTTGAAATTCAGTGCTAGTGAAAGACCTACTATTACCTGACACAATAACTTCAGGTAAACCATGAGCACTGAAACTCTAGCACAGTTTTTCAATGGTTGCAGACAAGGTAGGTGATCTCACTTCAAACAAGTCCATCAATTTTGCATCGATAATCACAAAAAACGTGGTACCTAGAAATGGACCCACATAGTCTATATGTAGTCTCACCCAGGGTAGACCAGGTCACTCCCAAAGAAATGGACAACTACTACTGTTGCTGACACTGCAGACAGTGTTTCACCATTTTTTCTATATCACTGTCTATACCTGGCCACCAGATATAACTTAGTGTGAGCATCTTCATTTTCGAAATATCAGGATGCGCATGATGAAATTCTTCCAATAATGGTTCTCTCCCTTGCACGGGGTCAATGACACTTGTTCCCCTTAACAAGATGTCATCTCAACATCCCAGTTCAGATCTACATACGAAGAATGGTTTTAATTCTTCAAGGGCTTGTGCATTTGACTATCCTCGTATCACTTGTTTACAGACTCTTGCTAAAATTGGATCCCGACTTGTCGAATTCTTTACTGGCCTCACGCAAACTGGTGAGGAGTCCAAGAAACTCAATGCAAGTACGACCTCTTGAGGAACATGTGTAATACAATCTGGCAAAGGGAGATGACTGAGGGTGCCTGCATTTGCTATCTGCACACCCAGATGGCGCATAAAAGTGTACTCATATGCCAACAAAATTAAAGCCCATCTTTGAAGTCTAGCAGAATCTATCTGTGGGATTACTTCATCTTCTCTAAGCAATCCTACCAGTGGTTTGTGATCTGACACTATGGTGAAGTGTCAAACGTGCAAATATCGGTGGCACGTTTTTAACTCCAAATAAGATAGATAAGTCCTCTTTCTCAGTTTGTGAGTATCCTTTCTTGGCTGCAGAAAGAGTTCTGGATACATATCCTGTTGGTCTTTCAGGTTTGATTTATTTTTCTTCTTTTTGTGTTTGCCACAGGGCTTTGCCTCATCCTTCATTTTGATTTCACAGTCAGCCAAACTTCTCTCTGGTGAAATCTTAACTTGGTTCAGTTCGGGTGTTGAGTTACCCACTCGCATCTTGGAAAGTCCTAGAACTTTCCCTTGTAATGCCACTTTTGTCTCCACCAACTGATTCCTCAATTCTTCTGAATCTCTTTTGTATCTTTTTGCTCCACCTTGGAACATTAAACATTGTTGGGTTTTTTTCTGCCAACTGTTTCTTCAGTTGGTTCAGAGTGACACTGCATTTGTTTAGCTTCTTTTCATGATTTTCCTGTGGAACCAACTCTGACCTGAGGGATCCTTACATCCTGTGAAGGTCCTTCAGCTCGTCTATCTCATTCCAAAATACACCATCATATTCCCTTGTCAACTCAGGATTTCTTCCTGCTCGGACTTGAAAAAATTCTGACCAGTTTAGTTTGATTTGTTTCAACCAATCACGACCCAGAAGGCTAGGTCCTTCTCGTGCTACAACAATTATTGGGAGCTGAGCTGCCTCTTGTCTGTATGATACAGGTACAGAGGTGATGCCTTTCACCTGTATTGCCTCTCCTGTATATGTTTTTGACTGAGCAGCAGTTTTCTCCAACCTTAATGGCTGGGTACCTTCTCTGAGGTATTTAAAGATGTGTTCTCCCAGCACTGTGGTCGATGCTCCTGTGTCCACCTCCGTGAGCAGAGGCTTTCCATTTACTTGAAGTGTAGTTCGGTTCAGTTTTCCTGGCCTTCAGATTGTGTAGAGAATAAACATCAGCCTCAATAACTTCTGACTCATCTATATTGTGCACTTCATTTAACTTGACCTGATGTCTGAATGGCTGTCTTGACCTAGTCCTGCGCTGTTTAACAAAATGCCGTTTTTAGTAGCAGTAGTGGCACTCTACCTCTTTAAATCTACAGACTTTGGGTGCGTGATTTCCCCCACAACGATAAATCTTTAACTTCTGGATTACTGGTGAGCTGCTTCCAGCATTTCTTTTTAATTTTCCAGTGGCAGGGAGTGCGTCCCACTTCGTGGTTGCCTCCCTGGCCTTCAGGCCATGCCTTGCGGCAGGTTTCCGCTCTAGCTGCAGAACGGCACCACGTTGTGCATTCTGCAGAGCCTGCGAGTCCCTCTCAGCACTCTCCATTGCTAGCGCTATTTCCACATCATGCTTCAGGTCTATCTCAACTTCTGCAAGCAAATGGCACTGAATGGCATTGTCGCTTATGCCGCAAACCAAATGATCTCGCACCATGTTGTTTAGAGTATCAACGGAGTCATAGTGCTCCTTTTAACTGTTTTAACTTCATGATGTACATTGTGACCAACTCACCGGGGGTCCTTACTTGAGAGTTAAACTTGAATCTTTATATGATCACAGAGGGTTTAGGCTGAAAATGTCCTTTCACGAGGTCAACTAGCTCGCTGAAGGATGTGGAATTTGGCGCATTTGGAACCATCAAGCTATGGATTAGTTTATAGGTTTTGCTCCCGCAGACACTTCGGAGAATTGCCTTCTGTTTCTCTCCTGTTATTTCGTTAGCTACAAAGTAGAAACCTAATCGCTCACTGTATTGACTCCAGTCCTCGGCAGATGAGTCGTAGGGGTCAATTCTGCCAAAGAGAGGCATTGCTGGTGAGTATACTTCTTTTCTTCTTCCCTTAAAATATCAGAATACTCACGGTCACGAGGCAAGGTGCTGTATCGGCGCTATTTATTCTCGTTGCCAGTTGCACTAAACTTTGGAATGCAGGACGAGTTTCTCATAAGAAACAGTAAACTTTATTTACAGACTCTAGATGAGGCTGCATGCTTGTTCCAAGACCAAGGTTAAAAAGCTCCGCCCCTAAGATGCCCACACTTAGGGCTGATTCATCTATACATGATCCCCCATAACAGTAAGAAATGATTTAACCTACAACCATTACAGCACTGTATTCATACATTTTACAATCCCATATCAGTTTACAGCACAGAAGGAGGGCAATCCTACTGCGATCCTTCCCTCAAAAGCTCAAGGAGAGCTGAATGAATTCCCCAGATGTGTGGAAAACTATGGATATGTCATCTGTCAAGTTAAATGCCTAGGTAGCAACCTGAGTTCTATTACACAAATCACTCATGACAGTCTGAAATGACTGATGCCACAAAAATTCAATGAGGCTATGAAGACTTAGCCATCAACAGACCTGACAGGCAGATGACATGGCTGCATGCTGTTATGCAGCCAAACTAACTTCCTCATTGCATGTTTACAGTAGCAATAATTGTCTTTATTAGTTGGAATTCAGAAGAATGAGGTGTGATCTCACTGAAGATATAAGATTCTGCGGGGTGGGTGGTGGGCGATGGTGGCTCGTGCTCACCAGGGTAATGCTGAGAGGATGTTACCCCTCATGGGATAATCTAGAACTAGGGGACACCATTTGAAAATAAGGTGTTTCTCATTAAGGATTGAGATAAGGAGCAATTTCTTCCCACAGAGGGTTATTCATCTTTGGAATTCACTTCAATCCAGAGAGCAATGCCAGCTGTGTCATTGAATATATTCAAGGCTGAGTTAGACTGATTTTTGATCTACAAGGGAGTTATGAGGGGCAGGCGGGGAAGTGGAGCTAAGGCCACAATCAGGTCAATTATGCTCTTATTGAGTAGCAGAGCAAGCTCAAGTGGCCAGATAACCTACTCCTGCCGCTAATAATAATCTTATAATCTCCAATGTTCCAAACGCTTCCTACTTTCCTCCTTACTAAGCTCTTCATAGAATTTATATTACCTGTAGATTCCATGAGGAAGTAATATCTTGAAAGATGCATCATCCTCAAGATTCTCTATGTTTTCTTTTCCTTCATTCTCTCCTCCTCCTTAATAATGGTGTGCATATTGGGAAGCCCTCATCTGCTCTCATGAAGGTTTCAGTCTGGGTGAGTGGGGGCAAACTACCCCCGTCACCTCACAAGCTGACAAACAATTAAATAAAGCCCAGGGGTGTTGAGGCTCAAAGCAAAATGAGGCAAAAAAGTCACTCTAAAGGGTTGTTTGCAATTGCAACAATTGTTGCCTAAATATACAGAAGCCTTTATGTTCGAAAGTTCCTCAGTTTTGTCTGCCGCAGCTGACCCTGCCAATAGCTGTACTTGAAATTTCTCCTTTAACTTACCCCTATTGGTTTTGAAGGCATAAGCACAGAAAATTTGGGACCAGTTCCATTAATAGGCCTTCACTCTAATATATGCAAATCCAGGTCTATGGGGAATTGGTGGGTGGAAAGGCTGATTTTGAGAACTCAAATGCATAATTTTTGGGATGGACAACAGATGGAAACACTTTTTGCCCCACGTTTCCAGCCAAAAAGGCAAACTGGTCTGATTTGACATCACAGAACCACTGGAAATAATGGGCCAGTTATATCCAGCAACCAAATCTTCCTGGAAACTAGCCACAGCAAGCTATCTACTAGCAACTACCATGGCCAGTGAGACATAGCACGGACATTACATGTTGCTATGAATTCCAGGATTGTATTTCTCTTGTGTAAAATGAAAGAAACCTCACTCCAAATTCAGGTCAATCATAAAGTTTTCCAAATAAATCTGTATTTGGGTTGATTTGGAAACTTGCTTCATAACCTATGGTGCAAAGTTGGGCGAGAACCCCCTAATATCAATCATCTGTGTGATGCATACGGACAGTCTTTGAAAAGTGTTCCAAAATGTCTGACATAAGATTATTGAGTGCTAAAGAAGAGTCCTATCTGACTCAAAACATTAACTCTGTTCCTCTCATCACAGATGCTGCCAGACCTGTTGAGCATTTCCGGCACTTTCTGTTTTTATTTCAGATTTTTAGCAACCCCAGTATTTTGCTTTTATTGTATAAGATTATCCCAACTTTACCAAGGAGATATTTCAAATTTCGTTATCAGTCATCCTTGTGGCTACTCTGAGCAATTCATCTGTGCTTTCATCTAATTAGCTTTGTAAACCTATGGACTTGTATTCACTAAAAACTGGGGTGAGGCTATCTAAATACATTGCAATTGGGGTCTTACAATTTGAACTAAGAATGGACTTCAATCCCACTCATTTGGCTCCATTCTGAACTTGCATCCTACACGTAGCAATGAGTTCCCAAGCTGAGCAGCTCCCGCCTGTTCCACCGCCCCCAACTGTCACCAACATATTCCAACTCTTCAGCGATTCTGACAACTTGTTTATCTTAGTGTATCTCGGAACTTGATTACCAACCCAACAGATAAATGCATAAAAATAGAGATTGGCACTTGAATAGAATACAGTTGGCTGGGCAATGTTATAATGAAGCTTCTTCAACTGAGTTATTGATTAACAAGAGGCAGAAAAATGAAAAGCAAAGTGTAAGCTAATATGCTCAGCTAATAAACTATAGTTTAATTGGCTTTTCCACGCTCTTTTGATTTCTGTTGAGAATGCTTTGCACCTTCAATATTTAAAAGTTAAACTGAAATATACAAATAGGAACCAACTTTTAAAATTATTGTTGATAATTGCGTGGAAAGGTCAATGCTCAAGGTTACCAGAAAATCGAAAGGAGTATACCACACAAGGGAAATAACAGTAATAGTTAGATGAAACCAGATTTGCTATGCAAACACTTATAAAGTGTAAGAGGGAATGGAGAATGAGGAAAGTATTAGACATGTTTTACTTCAAGATTCCCTCACAATATTCCGCCAACTGTATGAATACTTTTCAGAAAGTTTATTTCCCTTCAGCAAAGATTAATGTTGAGTATCAACAAAAAAATCAGGAGTTCCTCATTCAAAAATTGGTTTTGACCCTTCCAGACGGCATTGATGTTCAAGATTTCTCCAGGCAGGTGTATTCATTATTCTTTAAGCTCCATAGATTGTCCTTGCAAATCTTGAGTCTTCAAACTGAACCAGAGGTGCCCTTTAGATCCTCATTCCTTGTGATTTAAGGAAATCACTGGCCTCATCTTGGATGCCTGTCACTTCAGTGTCAAAACTGAGCAAGAAATAAGTGCAAGTTCTTCTTTGATAAAACAAACATAAAAGTGAACCAAGGCCAACGGCCCTTTTCCACTAAAGCAGATATGACTTTATTTTATTCTAGTGTTTCTCCTAAGTTCGGCATGAGGAGGAGTATCAAGAGCTGGTTGGCTGCTCCTGGAGTATTAAACACTCATGAAACTCACGTGGCTGTCTGCTCATGACAGCTTACCCCTGAGAAGGAGCCACTGCTGGCCGGGTCTTGGGGCTGAAGCTGATGTCACACATGCGCTGCAGGTTTGAAAACAACAGCTTTATGGAGGCTGCCTCCAGCCATCACTGGCTCCTGGATCGGTGTCCCCAGTGACCTGTGACTTAGCAGGTCTTATGGTAGTTTTCAGATCCTCAAATCCTTGTGAGACAATTAAAAACCCCTTGGACAAGCAAAGACTAATCAAAGGGAGCCAATATGGACTTGTTAAGGCTAAATCGCATTTGCCTCACTTAATAAAGTTGTTGATGAGGCAACAGAGACAATAGATGAGAGCAGTGAAGTTGATGTGCATATGGACTTTCAAAATTCATTTGATGAAGTCGAACATATTAGGCTTGTTAACAAATTTGAAGCCCATGGAATCTAAGGGGGAGTAGCAGCATATAGACACACAATGAGCTAATGGGTAGGAAACAGAGTTATGATGAGTAGCTGTTTTGTGGACTGCAGCTATGCAGTAGGGTTCTCCAAGTTCAGTACTGTCTTGCTTTTTGTTTTAATGATGCACACAGGCCGCCGACATTGTAGCTGAGCTAATTTTATTGATAACACACTTTCCTAACATAAACACATATCTACAGTAACTGAATTCTATCAATACAGGCTCCAACATGAGCTATCTGACCTTCAATCCCCAAGTCAGGTGACCCCACCCTCCCCATTCCGGTACAGAGTACCGTATAGTATCAAATACTGGAGCCCACTACAACAATTAGCTATAATGATAAGTACTAGAAACACTGCTGTTTTTGACATGCATTAATGATTTAGACTTGGGGGTGCCGGGCACAATTTCAAAATTTGAATAAGCCACAAAACTTGGAAGTGTAGCAAACAATGAAGAAGGTAGTGATAGAGTTCTAGAGGATGTAGAGGGGTTGGTGGGATGAGCTGATACATGGCAGATGGTATTAAATACAGAAAAATGTGAAGTGATAAATTTTGGTAGGATGAACGAGAGGAGAGAAAATGCAAGATAAGCAGTACAATTTTAAATAGAGTGCAAGAAAAGACAGAGCTGGGATGTTTGCGCAGAACACTTTTAAGGTAGCAGTGCATTTTAACAATGTAGTTAATGATGCATTATTAAGGCCTGCGTGTTATTAATAAATTGGAATGGCGCATGCATGTGTGTGCCCTCAGTGGGCCAAAGATCTTGAATGATGTTATCATGATATAAGTGAACCAAACAGGTTGATGCACTGCTAGGAAACCAAATGTGGGCAACACATCTGCAGGCAGCATCCTTGTTAATAACTCCTAAAGCAACAGACATCATGAAGCAAGAGTGTAAGGTCCACTGATAGCGCTTGCTCTTCACTCTCATGGAGCTGCTCTTTCACTTTCTCTTTCTTGTGGATATTCAGAGGCTGATTCTCTTCTTGACTATCTGAAAGAATAAAAGCATAAAGAGAGGGCTGGGGTGAGGGAATGGGATTGGAGAGGAGAACAGGAGTTCCATCTGCAATGCCTGTTTCATGGCACCATTCAGGGTGACGTTGAGGATTGAGTGGAGAATATGCTTAAGGCAGCAAATTCTCAATTGCTTCAGCAGTGCTGGGTGCCACTGGCTCTGTGACATGGGTCCCAATGATTTTATGTCAATATCTTTGGGTTGATGGATCTGCCATAGCTGAAGAGTTTTAGGTATATGGAATTGTGTAGATGTGCGTAAGTGGCTGGCATGACTGGAAGTTGTGTGTGGGTGAAGTGTAGTATAAGATTAATGCACAAAACATTTTTGCTTCATGAAAGTGTTTCTGACTGAACCCTTCCAACATCTGTAGCTACAGCTGCAAAATAAGACAAGGAGAACATTGCCTGTGGCTATTAAGGTAACTATGGCTCGTAACTTTTATGCATCTGGCTCCTTCCAGGCTGCTGCTGGAGATATAAAGAGTGTTTCAGAGTTTGCAATATACTTCTTTACGATAGGTCACATAGGCTCTCTACACAGAGAGAACTAGCTTTACCTCATTCCCTCTTACCAGAGACAAGCAGGAAGAATGAGCACAAGAGTTTGCACAGATTGAAGGTAGTCCCATGGTGAATGATGTCATTGACTGCACACAGATTGCCTTTATTGCATTCACCTGATGTGAACTCAGCCATTCCCCTGAAATGAAAGTGATTCGACTTGTTCAATACTGCCACGAGGAACATTATAGAGCATATCGTTGGACAACTCCAATATTGCTTGGACCATTCTGGAGGAGGCCTGCAGTACACAGCTGAGCAGCTAGCAACACTTAGAGCATTATGCAGCATGTTGCTCAACTGCGCCATTTTGAGGGAACAGCTTATCAAGCTGGAAGATGAGGAGGAGGAACATGAGACAGAGGAAGAGGAAGTGCAATAGAAAGTGGAGGACCAGAAAGAGGAAGGGATTTTTCAAAGCTGAAAGCCCTTTCTTTATGGGGTCTACGTGATCAGATAATTCATGACTGATATGAGTAACCTCAAACATGCCTCCCCATGCTTTTTACCTTTGCTCTAACATTAACAATCATATTACCTTCTTTCCAACAACACAAAAATAAAAAAGCGCCAGAAAATGTACATTCTAATACAATAATTACTTTACAATCATGACATAATATATACAAAGTAAGCCTAATTGCCCATGTGTATTTCCATTGTGCCTATTTTCCATGTGCCTTTGCCTGTCCCAGTGCTCCGCGGAGGTGCTTCTTCGGTGGCTGCAGCATTGTTGGCGGAAGGTTACTGACCTTCAATTGAGGGCACCGCAGATAGCCCTGGTGACTAACCTCACACTGGTCCTGGAGGGTCCAGTTTCAGGCTGCACCATCTCAGCCTAAGTTACAGCCGTCTTGGCTGGCTGGATGACAGGCAGCAACAACAGCACTGTTGATGAGAGCTGGAATGATGCCAGCCTGATAGAGGACAACAGATTCATGCGCCATGGGGTCACTGCCACTCTCCCAGGCTAACATATTAACAGTCTTACTGACCTGTTGGAGAATAGATCGATGGACTGCCGTGATGCCTTAGAAGTCCCTTTGAGCAGGGGCATCCAGAGTCATGATAGCAGAAGTCTATAATTCCACTGCTGTACTCAAACCTTTGATGGAAGCTATTTGTGTTGCAATTGAAGCTGCGACATCAACTATCAGATGTTGCATTAAGGTGAGTTCCACAGGTATGTTGATGAAGGTGACTAGCTTTTCCATGTTGAAAAGGTTGCACTCCAGGGTCTGCACGAAACCTTGTGTCAAATTGGTGCTGGACTATTCCATGCTCCTTGATAGTGAATGCAGGCTTTCTAGCAGGCTTTCCAGTGCACCAATGATTTGTTTATGGACACCCTTCTTCTGCAGGCTGGCTCACCAAAGTCCTCACCTGACTCCTATGCTACAGAATGAGTATGCAACCTTGCCTTCACAAGCTAGCACCTATGCTGTGATGGCTCCTGCACACTTCTGCCCAGTATCTCATCATGTGCAGATCCTTCCTCTACCCTGGCCTCTAAAATATGCAGTGTTGATCTCTGAGCTGCTAGCTGTGAGTGTAAGATTGAGTGCTGGTTCTGTTTACCTTCACTGCCTTCTTCCTCTTCTTTCATTGACTGGGAAAGTTACTTCTTGGGTACCAGAAATGAAAAAGTGGCAATGGTTGGGTCATGGTGAGGGTAGAGGAAGCACCTGCGTACACAGTCTGCTGTTTGCGAGTCAGAAGAGATTGTGAGATGAGGGTCAAGTGGGGTGGAAGTAGGAGAATTAGCAAAAAATATTATAGCTTTTTACATTTATGACACTGCTCTACTGTTCTGGGGATGGGTGAAATGATTGGCAGTGCGAGTGCCACCTCCATCCATATTTGGGCTGGAATTGTAGGGCCTCATCACAGCAGGGACAGGGCTGTAAAATGGAGCAAGCCATTCGTTGACGTCGTTGACCTTGGCGGGAGTGTAAAATCCCGCTGTCATAAAATCCCACCCTTGTTTTGCAGTCTGTTCCCATGGAGATCCAGGAAGTCACATTCGTCATAATGTTAGAATCACTGGTCATGAAATTCATGGGTTCAAGAGGGTGTAACAGAGGGGGTGGGGTGGTGGCGAGGCGGTGTTACCTGAAGGAGGATATCGGATGGGACTCCAGTCTGTCGGATTTTTGCTCCATGAGTAATGCATTCCAAAGTGGCATTGATGTGAGTGTAGGAGGAAGAAAAGGCCTGCCTCTGAGAAATTGAAGCATCTGAATTTCATTCTGTTATGTACATGTATAAAGTAGCTTTGTCTGCTAGAAGACCACAAGTTAAAGGTGCAAGCAAAGTCTTAAAGGCAAAGTGGTATAATTTTCATGCAAGTTCTCTAATCTCCTCTTTCTCCAAATATTCCTCCAATTTTCAAGAGAAATACTCATGAAATTACCCAATTTGTTAAGTATGAAAACATTTTTTGAGTAACAGCTTTCACTGCACCTTTCGTGAAAATTGTTTCAGCACTGTTGATCTGAAAATTTCAGTTACAAAACTAAGTCCTTTTACAGAGGAATTTTGAAACTGGGGATCTTGAAAACTGTAAAGTGGGATTCCCAATGGGAATGCTATAGTCTCTCCAATGTGTAAGCTGGTGGAGAAGTAGAAGCAGGTATCTTCAGAGAGAGCATATCTCATAAAGCAGCAATGATGAAGGGGCAGATCCTTGCGGAGAAACCAACAAATGTTCAGTTTGTGTAAAGCAACAACACACGAACATATGAGCACACAAATTAGAAACAAGAGTAGGCTATTTGGCCCCTCGAGCCTACCCTGCCATTCAGTAAGATCATGGCTGATCTGATTTTGGCCTCAACTCCATATTCCACCAACCCCCGAAAATCTTTGACTCCTTTGTTAGTCAAAAGTCTATCAACCTCTGCCCTTAAAATATTCAATGACCCTGCCTCCACCAGTCTCTGGGGAAGGTAGCTCCAAAGACTCACGGTCCTCTGAGAGAAAAAATTTTCTTCTACTCTCTATCTTAAATGGAAGACCCCTTATTTTTAAACTGTGTCCCCTAGTTCTAGTCTCTCCCACAGGGGGAAAGATCCTTTCAGTACGCATCCTATCAAGCCCCCTCACGGTCTTATATGTTTCAATAAGATCACACCTCAGTCTTCTAACCTCCAGTGGGTATAGGCCCAGCCTTTCCAACCTTTCCTCATAAGGTAACAACACCTCTCTCCACCGATCACAGGTGTCAGTCGAATGCACCTTGACAGCACTTTCCTCCCCTATTATCTCTACTATGTGAGGACAAAAACAACAGTGCTGTGAAAAGACCATCACTTCCAAGTCCCTTGCAAGTCATGCACCATCATGACTTAGACACACGTAATTGTTTCTTCTTTGTCTTTCAGTCAATATGCTGGAATTAACTAGCAAACACCATTACAGGAGCATTGCTGCTACAGTTCAAGAAGGAGGCCCAACACTACCTTTTCAGGGCATCTTGGAATGAACAATTAATGACCACATCTCAAGAATGAATTTTTAAAAAATGACAAAATAAGACATCAATAACAGTGGACATCACTATGGAACTGTGGGTTTAAAACTCATGATTTATGACCTAGGGGTGGAATTTTCTGTGCCCGCTGGTGTTGGGCATCATGGCCGGGTGTAAGTGGACAATATGGCAGGAAGGCCAAAAATTGGTTTCACAACATCGTGCAACCTGTTTGCAATCGTCCACTCCGCATGTCAATGGTGGGTCATGTTTCCGCCATCGGGAACTTCATTGTAATACATCTGCATATCATTATAAACACAGCTTGCCGGGATCACCCCCCCAACTCTGGATCATCCAAGCACTTAGGCATGTTTTCACACCAACATTTGTAAGGTGTGCACCTGGGGAACTCGGAGGTGAGTGCACAGTAAAGCTGCGCAGCACTTCCAAGGGTCGCCTGCTGGACCTCAAGGTTGAGGCACTGCGCCTTCAGGCGAGGACACAGGCGAGTTGCATTTTCCCGGCTGGCTGACAGTGCAGTGCTGGGGCGAAGACTGCCCTGTAGTCGAGACGAGTTGTGGGGGGGTGTGGTGAGGAAGGGCTGCACTGCGGTTGTTGGCAGTGCACAAGCATGTCCAACGGTGGGGAGGAGGGAAATGGCCAGGCATTAGGGAAACCTTGTATAAAATGACCATTCTTCTGCAGCTGAGACAGTTCAGACGCTGCCACATTGATATGATTGGAATCGGGCCTCTAGCTTATCTGCCCATTCAAGCAGCACAGAGGCCTGAAAGTGCCACCAAATGCTCCAGAGCTTTTCACGCCCAGTCACAGACTGCAAACTAATGAGCATTTCAGTGGCCTGCAGAACAATTGGATGACTGGGTACATTGAATAATCTCCTTGCTAAAGCTGGCCATGGAGCAGTCACTGGTGGAGGCACACGCAGCCCCTTGCAATGTCATCATTCCGCTTTGGACCAGTCTCCCCCATGGTTCAAGCTAACAGTGCAGCCTTGCAATGAGGGTTAGGAGAATGTCTGTACCTGAGCTGAGAGCACAGCATGCAGTCCAGTGGGCAAAGCTGCCACCAGTCAGTCAGGTGGAGTGGGCAGAGGTGGGTGAGGATTTGGGCAGTCATGCAGCGCACTAAACTCTGGCCATCCAAGTGGCGGCCAGCACTCTGCAGGATGCGTTAAAGGGCCTTCAGACTTAATCAAGAAAGTGTTCTTAGTACACCTAAACTAACCCATGTGCCTCTCTTTCATCCTGCAGGACGAGTACGTCAGAAGCATGGAGCCTGTTGACCTAGCTGTATGCCTCGTGGCTTACAGAGAGCGGAGACGAAGGAGAAGAGAGCGATGGAGGGACCTGGCTGGGCAGAGGGAGGAGCAGCACCCTTAGGGAGAAGGGGCAGCTGGGGCTCCTGCACACACTGCTGAAGAGCCATAAAGAACCATTGCTGGCCAGTGCCTGGATAGACCCAGGGTCTATCGACGGCACTTGTCATTCCTGCAGATGACTGAGAACCAGTGTCGTCGGAGACTGCGCATGCCCTGTGAACTGGTTGGTCACATCTGCCACCTGCTGCAGGATTTGGTGCCATGGGGATATAGAAGGCATCCACTGCCAGTGGCCATGAAAGTGAAAGTGGTGCTCATTTTTTACACCAGTGGCTCCTTTCAGGGCTCCACAGGCGACCTCTATGGGATGTCACAAGCCTCCAATCACAAATGCATCCATGAGGTCACAGAGGTCATCTCAAAGGCACTCAACTTTGTGCATTTCACCCAGGGTCAGGAAAGCCAGACCGCTGGGATTTGCCCAGATCTCAGGTTTTCCAAAGGTGCAGAATACCATTAGCTGTGCTCAAGTGGCGCACAGACCTCTGTGGCAAAAAGCGGTCAACTACACCAACCGCAAGGGTTTCCACTCGCTGAATGTTCAGCTGCTGTGCGACTACCACAAACATATCCTGTAGGTCTGCGCACGAATCCCAGTGGGTATCCATGAATCCTACATTCTTAGTAGGTCTCAGGTCCCTGATGTCTTCCAGGGTCCACAGAGACTGCAGAGATGGCTCCTAGGGGACAAGGGCTACCCATAGGGGATGTGGTTGATGACACCCATGCGATGGCCTCAGACTGCAGCAGAGAGAAGATATAAAGAGGCTCATGCAGCAGCTCACAACTTGGTGGAGCAGACCATCGGGATGCTAAAGATGAGGTTCTGGTGCCTGGACTGATTTGGTGAAGCCCTGCAATACAGCCCACGGAGGGTGTCACACAACACTGTTATCTGCTGTGCCCTTTACAACCTGGCACTGCAACGGAGAGAGGAGCTGGCTGAGGAGGAGATGGAAGAGCTACATGTCTCCTCTAATGAGAAGGACGTCAATGGAGATGAGGGTGAGGAGTCTTTGAAGGCAAGGATGATGACAATGAGGCCATCACACTGGCCAGACAAGGCAGGCATGCTCAGGAGGCCCTCACAGCTGCTAGATTCATGGAGGATGTTGACGACATGCAGTGAGGTGACACCATAGATCTTCACATTGCATCTTTGAACATTTGACTCCAGTCTGGCTGATGGTAGCGCACATGCCCTCTATGAGCTGAACCCCTCAGGACCACACTGTCACCAGGCACTGATGCTGACGAAATGGGGAACCAGCCACACCTCAAAGATGCTGAGAGCACACAGAGAGAATGAGGGAACTCTGTGTCGCCAGCCTAGGACAACCTGGCAGCAATGATAAGCCCCATTGGGGTGACCGGTGACTGTGAAGGCACACCATCAGTGTGCTGGGAAGGTTGCACAGAGAACAGGGAGGACACCCTGGACTGAGACACCTACCCATATCTTGTGCAGGGATCAAGGTTTCACATCTGAGTGACACGAACAGTGTTCATCAGAACAGGGAGCCATAGGCAAGGAGACATTCTTGGGAGTTTATTAACAAAGTGAACATTATGTGCAAGTGATTAACACCCGTGCCCAGGCTATGCAACTACATCTTCTTAACTATACTAACCCTGCTGCCCCTGACATCCACAGCAGAGGTGGAGGCAGCCTGCTGACTGCTACGCCCTGTCTGTGATGACCTTGATCAGTGTCCTCTGGAGGACCAAAGCCTGGAGGATCCCAGCCTGCTTTTGGAGTCCTGCTATGTGGCAGTGGCACCTGCCTTGCCCTGTGGAGCTGGATTCACTGGGGTCACAGGTAGAGGGGATTTGGATGGGCCAGACACTCTCAGACACATCTGGGTGGATGGCCCCAAGGTGTGCGCCTGCTGATCCTCCTCCCTATGGGTGCCCGAGGTCCCCTGGCTGACTCCTTGAGAAGAAGGGGAATCTGGAGTGAGATCGAGCTGACCCGCACCCCTCTCACGTTGACACTGTTAGATCTAACTATGGCATCAGCGATGGGGTTCAGCCCACGTAGCACTGCACCAAGATCCCCATGGTGGCCACCATCCTGCCAGTGTTGACACTGGTGCGTTGCAATGCTGGCACTGTCACCTCAGCCTGAAGGTGGATGGGCCCCTCCCTCATGCCTTGCATCCTGAGGAGTGCAGTGGACATCCCTTCCTGATGTTCCTGAGCTTGCTTTTGCAGGTCCAGCAACTGAGGTTTGACTGAGTCCAGAGGCTCCAGCTGTGCTCCGAATGCCAGAATCCTGGGAAGTCCCTGCCTCCGCCTGATGTGGATCAGACAGTGTGAGTCACTCACCAGATTGTGACCCCCGAGGCTACTCTAAAGCTTGGTCACACCGAGATGTGTGTCTCCGAGTTGGTGGAGGGTCTGGGTGAGCTCTGTGATGGGTCTTCAATGAGGGTTTTAGCAGATCTCTCTTCCGAGGTGTCTTTGGGGCTTGAGTCGAGGATCTGGGTCATGGACTCCTTCAGCAGTTTCCCAGATGTGCCTGCGAAAGCAAGGAGAGATAATTAGTGCATGGCAGTGGCCTGTGAAACAGGACACATCACCCACAGTATGGTTCTCTGGTGGATGTTGAACTGCTGAAGCCTCACTTGGTAGAGCACTGCCAACCTCACCGTTAGCACAGGAATGGCCTAGAACTTCACCAGCCTGCTGGATGACTCTAATTTCTAAGTCTGTGAGGTCCTTGATTTCAAGCATTCCTCCGTCAGTCTGCGGCCTCTCCTTTTTGTTTTGCACCAGCTTCTCCTGAATGAATACAGCTGGGAAGAATGTAAGCAGGACACCTGCCAGGCTAGCTGATAAGTAAGCCTGGCATCTGTGTGTGGTGAGTGGTGCCATGGGCAGGGTGAGAGTGAATGGTGATGTCCCTTGAACTGGCAATGAGTGAGTTCCTGTGGATGTGTGATGGGTTTGTGAGTGGGTGAATTGAGAGTGATGAGAAGAGTAACTTACCTGGCAGAATGGAGGAGATCATTAATCCTCTTGCGGCGTTGGGTGGCTGTCCTCTTTTGCAAAGCATTGGCACTGACTGCCTCTGCCACAGCCTCTCAAGCCAGTTTGGTGATGTTGCTGCCTTTCCTGCAGCAAGAGCGGGAGTAGAGGACATTGCGGTGGGCCCCCACAACGTCCAAAACACTTTCCAGGGACTCTGTCTTCTTCCCTTTCAGGGCCATGTCTTCTGTGCAGCAGTCCTGGACTGGAAGCATGGAGAGGTGTGTCCGCAGCTGCACTTTAAATAGGGCGCCTGGCATGAGGAAGCACTGAGATGACAGAATGGCGGGCGAATTGGAGGCCGCCCGGCTGTGAAATGCCCTGTTTCCCAGGATTGCATGATTTAATGAGGCAGGATTGGGACGGTGAGGAGTGAAAAGCCGCCATTGCGGCCGGCGGGTAAAACATTCTTTTTCTCACCCACAACCGCAAATCTGGGACGATTCCGCCCTATGACACAACATAAAAAGGAGTCAAAATAGACAGGCATTAGAAAAGACCCATGCACACATGTTTCACTTGTTTCATCCGTATTGATCAATCGATTGGAAGATTGTACAGCAACATCTTTTTGACAAAATTTGTCTGAAAACACATCTCATTTTCTAAGCAATCAGCCCTGATTTTTCTGCTTTAATTTTCTGCTTTAAAAGAACATGCACATGTTGGAGTCACATCAATTGTTTATATCCATAAAAATGCTGCCTATTTAACCATTAGACATCAAAAAGCATTATTATACGAAGCAAGCAGCAGGCTTTTTCTGCTGCAGAAACATTCAGCAACCTCATTTCTAATTAATTTCGTAATAAGATTTAATTGCTCACTTTAATGAGAAAACGTTTGCTATCTGAATGAACATTTCCACGTTACCTTGAAAACCTTATTCATTAGCTGAAAGAATTGTCAGTATTCTGTCATTCCTTCGAGCTGCTAAAAAGACGGTAATGACTGCCTCTGGTTGCTTTAGTTTGGAACTGTCGAGACTCACTTAATGACCATTTCAGTTTTACTGTCTATTGGGAGCAATTCAGAAAATATAACTTGGATGACATTTCTTGAATACTCCAATATCAGCGCGTGCCTAGGAAAGCTCACTGATATATTTTGTCATTGTTTCAGTTTCTGTTATTGTTTACTCACTCCTACCGTCTCCGTTTAAGTGAGCCATGAAATCATTTGGAGAAAAGCTACAGGAGTTCATTTTTTTGTGGATGTTAGATTTATAACCATCTGTATCAAAGGGTAATGATATAAGCATCAATGCAGTTCACAAAGTTCCATGTTACAAATCGTGAGTGGCTGAACAGTCCAATTCTTAGGTGACATGACAGTCCTTACCACAGAAGATGCAGGTATAAATCAAAGGTCCAGATGAGGAAGCCTACACAGAATTAACTCCACTCTTTGCGCTGTTCTGTGACCCTCTGCTATGGCTTGTTGTTAGTTACATCTTCCCAGCCTATGGTATTAATGTTAAACATCTTCAAGCAAACATCTTAAAACAAATATTGATCTGTCCAATGCCTTTAAAGTGTAATAAACTTGGTGTATCAGACAGGCTTCTTGTTGGAAACAGTAAACTTTATTTACAGAGCTCCTGATGAAGCCGCATGCTTGAACCAGGTCCACAGCAAGAAAACTTCCGCCCCCTAAGGTTACCTGCGCTTAAGGCTGATTCGTCTGTACAGTCGCGTGACCCCCTAAACAATATGAAAGGTTTTACTTACAATCACTACATAAAGTATCAGCAATTCTCCATGCAAAAGATTGTTAGGAATATGTCAATCATCCATCAAGTGTAGATAACCAAGTCACTGGAGACTTCTATGTTTTAAATAAGGTATTCCATTTAGCAGTTAAGTTTCCAGTCCTTGGGTGTCAGGAATTTTGACTCTCTCTTAATATTTAGAAGATGGCATAGTGAATGATGAAGAAGTTTTCTTTCAGGCCTGCCAGCAATTGGTCTAGGTTTTGCTGCTATGCAGCAGTGTGCTCAGAATACACATTTGGTAGACCCATATCTTGGTGTTAATTTCCTATACGTTAATTGGCTGCTTGTGGTTGTTACCTTTTCAATGTCAGAGTTTAATATGCCATTTAGAGATATGTTATCTGATGCTATTGATCCTAGGTGGCAAAAGAACCTGCACAACTTCGAATGTGCTGTTGGTTGTCGAAACTCATAGCAAATGCAATATGTGCTTTGTGATCGTCACAGTATTCTTTACACTGATAGTTCATCCAAATTCCCCACAAATTAATGAAAAGAGAGACACAAAGTTCTTGCACTTCTTATCGTTCCGGATAATTTGCATATTGGTTGTGTAGAAAATATTGGCATTGTGAGAATCTTTTTCCTATTTTTTTGTAATTTGGAGAATGAAGTGTCTGCTCAGAATAAGGCAATCCTCCCATAATCTGTGGAGCAACAGTTATGAAGTCATAGTCTTTCTGTGTAATGTGCCTCAGCTGGGACCAGAGCAGAAAATGTTGGAAAAACTCAGCAGGTCTAACAGCATCTGTGGAGAGAAAGACAGGGTTAATATTTCTAGTCTATGTGACTCTTCTTCAGAGCTAAAGAGAAGTAAAAATGTGATGAAATTTATACTATTTAAGGGGGTAGAGTAGGTGAAGCTGGATAGAAGGCCAGCGATAGGTGGAGGCAAAGGAGAGGTTGACAAAGATGTCCCAAACATAAGGACAAAGTATTGTTAATGGTAGTGGCACTGTCTAAAGGGGGTGCTGATGGTGGCATTAAGGTCAGAAAGCAGAATGTGGTAATAGCAGGACAAGGGTAAGCACTCTGGAAAGAACAACATGAACAAGTGATAGATGGCCCTAGTGGGAGTGGGGTTGGAGGAGGGAAAGATGGTGGGGGGAAACAAATCGAAAATAGGGTAAAAGGTGGAGATAAAACAATTAATAAAATTGAACATTTTTAAAAATAAGTGGATTAAAAATAAAAATTAAAAAATAAAAATGAATATTGAGAAAAGGGATAAAATAAGGGGTGAAGATGAAGGAGAGAGTTCATGGTCTGAAGTTAGTGAACTCAATGTTAATTCCAGAAGGCTGTAAAGTGCCTAATCGGAAGATGAGGTGCTGTTCCTTCAGTTTGCGTTGGGCTTCACTGGAATATACTGTTACTCCCAAATATTGCAGCTTGTGTATCTCCCTCACTCCAGCACACTCATCCAAGCACAATTAATTCCCGACTTTGCACATCATGTCACAGTTGCTTCCATAATTGGAATGAACATATCTGCAGGAAAAAATCAAATCTAAACAAAATATGGAAAATTACAGAAGAAAAGACCAGGAAGGAAACTATAAAATCAAAGATTAAGTAAGAAACTATCAGCCCCTACTCTCACTCTCTCTCACGAGGTAAATTTTCTCCACTTTTGAAAGAGTCTGCCAATTTATTACCAAATGGGCCCTTTTGTTTTTGGACTTATATTATTGTGTAATTATATTACACAAAAATTACCACATGCAAGCAGGTCACATAGCCCAGCTAGTCTGTGTTTGTGGCTATCTTGCACTGGAGCAGTAGTCTTGCTTCACTTGGCTGTCTCTATATTCAATTATTCCCTTTTCCTGAACCACTTACCTAATTTATTACTAAATATTGACATTTTCTCTGTTTCATTCCCGAAGTCTAGTGATACATTCCACAGCTTCGCAATTGTGTGTAATAAAAGCTTCTCCTGCTTTCTGCCCTAAATCTTTGATATTCCATCTTTTATTTATGCTCCTTTGTTCTTGACCCCCTCAGTCACTGGAAATAAATCTTTTTCTGTCCCATCGCTTCATAATTTTAAGCAACTTTATCTCTGTTCTCTTAAAAAGAGCCCATTTTTTCAGTCTTTTCATAGTTGCATCATCATGGTGAATGAAACTCAATCGTCCCGAAGACGTTTATGAATGCTAAATTTTTAAAGCCAGAAGAGATCTGGAGCCAAGTTTTCACCTGGTTGTGGAGGTGCACAAATGATCACACTTAGTTTATTTTTGAAGGAAACCCAATTTTCCTCCAGATTCCTAACCCCATGCTATTTTTTTCTGCAGGCCAGGAATGCCAAGTGTGCAAAACTTGCAGTAGTATGCAGGTACAACAAGTGATTTGGAAGGCAAATGGAATTGTTAGTTCTTTTGTCATTTATTGCAAAGGGAGTGGGATATAAAAGTATGCACATTTTGCTACGGCTGTTGGGCTTTGGTGGGACCACATCTGGAATATGGTGTACAGTTCTTACCTCCTTACTAAAGAAAGGATATCATTGCATGAGAAGCAGTTCAAACAAGGTTCAATCGATTGATTCCTGGGGTGAAAGGATTGTCTAATGAGAAAAGGTTGGACAGGTTGAGTCTGTATCCATTGGAGTTTAGAACAATGAAAGGTATTCCTGTTGAAACATATACAACCCTGAGGGAACTTGACGGAGTGGCTGTTGAGAGGATGTTTTACTCTTATCAGAGAGACTAGGGCCAGAATGTTCGGGTAGGTGAGCGGAGGGCGGGCTCTGCTCGCCGATGCATAAAATGACGCACGGTGACATCGGGCATGCATCCCGACATCACCGCGCATCATTCAGATCTTCAGTTCTGAGGGCGGGCACTGGAGACGGCTATGCGCCTGCAGAACTGTCAAAGGCTATTAAGGCCATTTAAAAACCAATTAAAATAATTAACAGAGCTGCCCATCCAACCTTAATGTTGGCGGGTGGGCAGGCGAAGAGCCCGGGCGGCCTTCACATTTATCATGAAACCTCATCCACGGGCGGGATGAGGTTTTGTGAGGGTTTTTAAAATTTAATAAAATTTTTAAATAAAATTCATTGACATGTCCCAGCTCATGTGACACTGTCACATGAGGGGACATGTCTTAAACATTATTTTTTTCTTTATCAAAATGTTTAAAAATCGCACTAATCTCCCTAAGGATTCTCTGTGCCTCAGAGATTTCTGCGCTCTCCCACGCACACATGCTCATGAAAGAGCGCAGGCCCTGACTCAGCCTACTGCCCCTGCCCACACAGGGAGCACTCAGCACTTCCAGGTGCGCGTCACGCTGGGCGGGCCTTAATTGGCCCACGCACATAAAATGGTGGCGCGCAACCAATCACAGGTGCCTGCCTGCACCCGCCCCTGCGCAAGCCCCACCCCCCCCCCCCCGCCCCCCCCCCGCCCCCGACCCACAACAGGGAGAAAATTCTCCCCTAGGTCTAGAGACACAGTTTAAAAATAAGATGTCTCCCATTTAAGACCAAGATTAGGCGAATGTTTTTCCCTCAGAGAGTTGTTAGGCTCAGTTAGATGGATTTTTGATTGTTATAGGTAAAGGGGCTAGTCAGGAAAGCAGAGTTGAGACCACGATTAGATCAGCTACGATCTTACCAGATCGTGAAGCGGGCTCGGATGGCTGAATGGCCCACTCCTGCTCTTAATTCCTACATTCCCATGCCCTTGCTGAGGTCAGGTTTACCATTTTAAATGGACGATGGAAATTGGATTTCCTTCCACATACCATTTTCATCTGCTGTTATGGAGATGTGGAAGCCCATTAAAAGCAAGCCAGGTTTGAGAGTTCATGAAAAAAAAGGAAAGACCGCTGAAGAGTCTGGAGCATTCTGAAAGGTAAGTGCAAAGTTTCTTCACACCTTCAAATATCACGACTAGGTGTTATATTACAGTGTAGATGCGTTTTTAATGTAGCAGTTCAGCATAGGAATCTGCCCTTTAAAGGTAAGTTGATCCTTACATTGACCAGTATTGTACATTTGTTCACATGCATTACAGCACTTTTCCAATGGAGAAAGTACCATAAAGCAGAAAAAATATTACAAAGTATCCTGACAGTTGTGCTGTCATATTTTTTACTGTGATTTAAATGGCTAATTAAAAAAAATAGTTTTGGCATTTGAAAGGAATGTACAGTTGGGAAAAGAATCTGCACTTGAAAATAATTTAAATATCTGCTCCCTTACATTGATTGATAGGCACTGTGCTTTGAAATTGAAATGAGCTCCTGCTGTTCTTCCCTTCCCAGGGATGAGTCTATTATTTGGACAGCTGTGACCATTATCAATGCTTGGCTGAGTTTCAAGTGCAAATGGTTTTCAGCTTATAGGTATTTCACACATCTGAAAATGAATGACAGTTTCAAGAAGTTGTAATAACAGATTGTCCATTTGAGGTTGTACCCGGTTAATTGATCCAAACAAATCGGATTACAAGTGTTACAAAGTTTTCTTTAACATGGCAAAATTCATTTTTTCTCAGCATTAATGAAATGGAGGCTTTTTTGATGGTGACAGGTTTATTTTTTCAAAGAATTTAAAATATTTTTCATTGATATTTCATGAACCCTGAGGATTATGTAGTACATATTGGGTGAATGACAATGAAGGATGCATGGGGGGGTGCATAGGGTTGGCATGGGTTGACATGAGTGAGTTGAGAGGGCATGAAGGATACATGGGGGCATAAAGCTGGCATGGATTGTCATGGGTGATCTGAAGGGGCATGGATTGGCATGGGGGGGGTTGTGGGTGAGGTTTGGGGGCCCTTTAAACATCATTGGGAATTGGGATACTGTGTTGGAGAACCGAGGCTAACACACCCACACAATAAATGCCAATTTATCCCGAGCCAAAGCAATATTATCGGTTGGCACAGTCAGTCGGCGTTGTGTCCATTTTCTCTGGAGAAAATACAGAAAAGCTTGAAAATTTATAACCTGTCCATCTATATAGAGAAAAAGCAGGTTAATCTTTTAGGTGGAGATCATTTGTCAGAACTCATTTAGCTTTAAGTTAGTCGAGAATGGAATGAAAGTTTAAGTAGACATAATCAAATGCTGAATAAAAGGAATGGAAGTGCAAATGGATATTGGGAATTTTAGCCTGACAATCTGTCAAAAACAATTGCTGAACTTTCCCTCAAGTGAAAAAGTACATGACATGGAATGCACAATTGGGCTTGGCCTGTAGAAGGAGCAGATTCAACAGACCTAACGCTAACAGCCTTTGCTCATTTATGTTGTATCCTGTAGCGAATGAAAACGTGCAAGCTTTCTAAAACCCAAGATGTGACATGAACAGAAGCCGCTGTTCCCAATCACTGAGGCCACTGCTCTATCTTCTCCTGGAGTATTGTTTTTTGCTGTTGTTTGTTGCTATTTTTGTTTTTATTGTTTTGTTCTTCATTGAATTCAAACTTCACTTTTTGTTTTGAATATGTTAAAAGTACCTTATTAAAATGTATTTTAATTGCATTGCTTCTTTGTTTCATCAACATTCTCTCAAATGCAATTCGGTACAGAGGCATCGTTACAGAAAAGCTGGAGATCTTTAGCAATCTATTCTTTCAGAGCTTACTGTCAATCAGACATGTTGGAGAGAGGAAAAATATTTTTAGAAGTAATGGAAAAATTCTATCCAGGCAGTTGTCTAACCCCTGTCACAAAACTTAAGCTAGCTATCCTATTAGCACCCAGGTTTCTCACAAAAGGACCTCTTTTCATGAAGCTTCAAGCTGTTCAATAGACTGATCAAAGCTGCCAGGAGCACAATTTATAAACCGCTAATTGATTTCCCAAGGCATTTCTCACAGGTCATCTGATGTTCACAGGCAGCTTGACAGGACTGAAATGTCACAAGCGATGTCCTTGCTACTCCTTCAATGTCTGCAGAGAAATTTTTATTATTCACATATTTCTAAGCTCTTTTTACTGGAAATGCGGACCATCACGTGCTCCACCTTTGCAATATCATAAGCTCTAACTCACTACGTGCAAAGCACGTGATAAATGTGCACCAAGATAAAAGCAAAATACTGCGGATGCTGAAAATCTGAAAGGAAAACAGAAAATGCTGGAAAAACTCTGTAGTTCTGACAGCATCTGTGGCGAGAAAGACAGAGTTGACATTTCGAATCAGTATGAACCCTTCTTCAGAGCTGCCTGAGTTTTTCCAGCATTGTCTGTTTTCCTTTCTGATAAATGTGCACGTGTGTTTACATAATGCCACATCCAGGTAATCTCAAACCTGAAGTTCAGGTGTGACATTTAACTGGTAACCTGGCCTACTGCTTTAAAGTGGTAAATCCAGGAATTGTAGCTGATTATATACTTCTGAAGTCAATCACAGTGTAATTGCATTTCTTGAAAAAAATGTTTCTTACATCTATAAATGTTAGATGTGATAAATAGGAATTGTGCTAGATGCAGCATACATGATACTTTCCTAAGCACGATCCCTCATTCCTGGTATAACTCTGATGATACTTTATTGTACCCATTCCATAGCTGCCATATCCTCCCAATATTTGACTGCTTGGAATTGCATGTAGTAATCAGACTAGACCTAGACAACATCTTATGCAGATTCAAAATCACTTTCTAGTGTTTATATTCAGTACAGTTATGATCCCAGCTGATGTTGATACTGGACAAGTCAGATCCCAGAGTGAAACCTGGCTTGGTAGATCCTAACTTTGTTTTTGTTTTGAAACCATGGAGGTCAGTTACTGAACACATTCACATGATTCTACCAGTGTACTGTTAATACAAAGAATAAAATGTTTATTAAACAAGAAAAGGAACTATATTACACTAGACAAAAAGATTGGAAAGATTTCGATACAGACAGCAGAAAATGATTCAAACTCACACTATTCCATTTATCCCAGCTACCCTTCCAGACACAAAACCCCAGTGAAGATTTACCAATGCCTCAACACATTAGCTCAGTTTCAGTTTTCTTCCGGTGAACTGCTGAGCATTCACTAGGTGATTTTCTTCAGCTGGTATCTCTCCCCGAGACATCCAAAAGCCACAATCTAAATTCACTATTACTTCAACTTCAGAGCAAACACATGGGTTCCCTAAACTCAGTTCCCCAGCAGGCTTGCAGGATTTTTTATTAGAGAGATTAGACCTTCTGCCTGCACTCTATGGTATAAACACATTTAACTGACTGCCCTCTGTGTTTCCCTGTCTCTCTGTGTGTTTCTGGACCCATGCCACTAGATAACAGCACAGTTTTTTCTACTTTATGTTTCGTTTAACTTTGCCAAACTACTAACCCTTTGGTAACCCATCTCTTCATTTCAAGAGTTGTAAAATCTCATTAAAAATGTATGTATGCAAACAGCGCCCCCAGACTTCCTGCGCCTCACTCACAAAAACCTTGAATCGCAACTGAAACCAGGTTTCACCTTTCTTAACACCCAAGTACCAAATATAAAGTAAACTTAAAGCTATACATTGTTCATAACAGCATTCCTATGTATAAAATTTCGAATAACATTTCTCTTTTTTATGACTTGTTCTACCTGCATTCCTATCTTTAAAAGCCTATGGTTCCTTGACTTTCTTGTCCATTCATGCTGTTAAGCATGTTACTATGTTGGGTTTGCTTTGTTATGATGATCTTCTTTAATATTTATATGCATTAAATTAAATTTGCCACCTATCGATCTACTCAACTAATGTGTTCTTATTCTCCTGCATTTTTTTTCCTCACAGCTTAGCATATTTCCTAATTTAACATTGTAAGTAAACCTTGATATCATTCTCATTGTGCCTATGGCCAACTAGTTTCTTAAAAAAATGTAGGGAAGATGGTGTCCAGCACTCGTCACTAGGTCACACTACTATTCTTCAAATTTGAAAACCACTCGTTATTTCAACTTTTGCCTTCTCACCTATTGTTACAATTTCCTCGGGAATATGTCACTTTATTTTCTGAAATAAATCTGTACAGCATCTCCAATGCAGCATGTAAGCCCATAAACCCACCATGTTCACTTTAACAATACACTGTAGTTTTCTCAGAAATTACTAATAAATTAGACAAGCGTGACCTGCCCTTCAAAAATCTGTGCAGGTTGTCCATGTAGCCCATTCTTTCCTTGGTGTTCACTGCTTTCACATTATCAATCCTCGAGGGGCACATAATGAATTTTCAGGCACATGCAATGAGCAATTTTCCTACTATTACCCTAAACGATTTGAAAAGCTATGCTACCCACATTTACAAATGCAACACATTTTAACGCTAGCTATGTTTCAAAGGTTTACCTCAATATTATTGCGCAGAGCTGAGACTTTGTTGTGTGAAATAAAATCTTGCCATCAAAACACGTGTAGTTTCCTAGGGTACTTCGGTAGCATTTATTCAAACTCAATTGCTGAACTGATTTTGTTTAGGGAGCCTGCACAATGTTCTAGTCATTCATTCAAATATACTCAAGTAGAAGAATGGAAAAATCCTCCCGAATGTCCTTCATCATCCTTTTGATTCCAATAAATAAAACAAAATGGGTTCAATTTTGAAAGAAAACATAGGGGGCTAAATTAGATAGCTCCAATTGGATAATTCGAAAGCAGGCCAAGGGATTGCAATGCATAATTAAGCTCCATCCATTGTTTGAAATGCAGGCAGTGTGCCAATTTCTTGCTGCTTGCTCGTTAAGTGATTGTTGGGTGCAGCCAGCAACAACAGCAATGTTCAGTGGCTGCATGTATCAGCTCACTGTCATTATTCCCTCTCTGTTGCTGGAGAAGGTGGCACACAGCCGAAGGCAACTGGACCTAACTAAAGGGGGCCTGGGTGATGGCTATTATGGGAATGGCGATTGGAGACCATGTGGCCAATGTTGGCCCTGAATCAATGAAGATGATGGTATTCTCAAACATAATTCTCCTTCTTACACCTCACATCCTCCTCATCCCAAAATCTCTTCTGACTTACAAGCTACAGGTGGTGTAAACATGTACCTCTTACTTCCCCACCTCCTACATACCCAAGAAGGACAACTTGCTAGGCAGTGGAAAAACAACAAGAAGACAATGAAGACATATTGATACTCACTTTTACACTCTCGTCCAACAGCTCAGGTACAGACACTGCACACAATTTAGAGGTCAACTTGCTACCATGCAAGCTCAGCTCATCATGGCTATGAATACCAGTGCTCAAAGGGGTTTTTTAGAGTGTCACAACAGTCTAGAAATCCGCCCTCCAATAGATCACTTGGGTTGCTGAGGTGTCATGTGGGTTGCAGGCTGAAGAAAAGACTGAAGAATGTAAGGAGTTTCAACAATTTATGATTCTGAGGAAAAATGAGTTAGAACACTGAGTTTTTGTTTTACTAGTGGACACCTTTGAGTGGACTTACAAACATGAAGACCTCAGAGAGTCATTGGAATCTCAGGCATTCTGTCACAAACTTTGACCATGCTGCCAAGCAAAATCCAATCCTTATTCAGCACCCACATTAGAAAAGCATGAACATAGCTCTCTTGAAAGCATATTTCTGAATTCATGGCTATGTAGTATGGGAATGAAAGAAAAGCATTTAGGTTTGATCATAAATATCTTTACAATCAGCACAAAGAGAATGGAAACAGTAAGGATAAGCAGGAGGGAAATAATTTCAATTTGTAATAACTTCCGGTAAATTAGACTGCAGACACAGACATACATTGCCCCTGTTACAGCATCATTTCAATTATAGTTCAGATGAACACTAGGACTTGGGGAGCAGCTGGTAGATTTAAGAATAAGAAACATTCATTAAATAACTAAGATTAAAAAGATGCAATGTGACCTTGGAGTCACATTGTTAAAAGATCAGGTTCTATGAATACAGTTTATATCTTTAATCAGCTTTAGTCTCGGACAGCCTAGCATTGGTTGGTCAATTTGCTCAGTTGTTCAAGATAAAGTTTTCCCAAGCCCTCACAAACATTTTTTCATAGCTAAAAATTTGACTCTTCTATTTGACTATTCATGAAACAGTCCCTAATATGTTGTGGTTAGCTCACCACTCATGTGTTTAGTTGTGCTAATTACCAGCTCTAATTCCTACATTTGATCTTTTAGACTTTGGGGATGTTTCTGCAGTCCAAATCACTGGCATGAAAATCCTGTTTCACATCTTGTTGTAATCACGATCACTGTATAACTTCTGCAAGCAGGTCTCGATGAAATGTCACATATCTTTCTCTATCGCTTTTGACGATTGATGTGTGTGGTGAAGCTGTGGAAGAGCATGCCTTGCTATTTAAAGTGTAGGAAATCAGCAATTTATAATTAGTAAAAATCAAAATACTGCAAAGGCTGGAAATCTGAAATAAAAACAGAAAATGCTGGAAATATTCAACAGATCAGCTAACAACTGTGGAAAGAGAAACAAAATTAATGTTTCCGTTCACTGACCTTTAGTCAGAACTAGGATTATTCTCCCCTTGTCTCGTGATTCTCACTTACATTCATGATGCTTCCAGTGCCTCAGTCAATTTAACCATTTCCAATTTCATGGCCCTTTCATGACACTCAAAGGGATCAAGACAAGCCCACAATACTGTAGCCCCAGTTCCATAACGCTTGCTTCCGTCAGATGTGACATCCCATGGGGAGCGCTGTATTGCAGAATTGCCCGAACTATGGCATTCATCATTCATCACGTTACAATTACTGCTTGTGTGGAAGATAAACACAAGCACAGACTGATTGAGCTGAATGCCCTTTTTGTGTAGTGTAATTTCCAGGTAATTCTATAAAATGTGTAAAGTTTTTTAATGAGTTAACTCAGCATAGGTAGGTTCTTTTCAATTTGCCACTGGAACATAAAATTGGCATAGGGTGTTGGGTTTTGTGTTTTAAAATTGCCTGATTTTCCTTTCCACTGTGAAAATTGGGTGGTTTTTAGAGTGTCTGACCACCCAGTTGTATATTCCTGTTGTATAGCCAAACTGTCTTGGTTCACATGTGAAATGTTCAAGCATATGTACTGTCTATGAATTATATTCCAATGGTGTGTTAGCTCAATCAGCAGAATGGAAGAGAAGAAATGGGGAGGAAATTGAAATGACAATACCTTTTCAACTTGCTTTATCTCAGTAGATTTTGGATTATTTATCACCAAATCACTGGCATGAAAACCCTGTTTCACATCTTATTGTAACCATTAAAATAGTATAACTTCTGCAGGCAGGTCTTGATGAAATGTCACATATCTTTTTCTTTTGCTCTTGATGATGGGTGTGTGATGAAGCTATGGAAGAGCATACCTTGCTATATAAAATGTGGGAAATCAGCAATATGTAATTAGTAAACAGCAAGGTAATGCAGACGTTGGAAATCTGAAATAAAAACAGAAAATTCTGGAAATACTCAGCTGGTCAGCCAACAACTGTGGAAATAGAAACAAAATTAACATTTTAGGTCACTGGTCTTTAATCAGAACTGGGAAACAGAACTGCCCTATCACTTCAGCCTGACCATGCCCAGTGAACTTATTTCTTCCTATCTCAACCCTATTTATTCTCCTCTTGTCTAATGTCCTCTCACCTACATTCATGATGTTTCCAGTGCCCTCCAATTTCTTGGCCCTTACCGTCGCCTCTCTATCATGGGCATCCAATCTCGACACTTCTATCCCCCACCCAGGATGATCTGAGGGCTCTTCACTCCTTCCTTGACAGAGACCAAACCAATCTTCATCCACCACCACCCTCCTCTGCCTAGCTGAACTTTTTCTCACAATGAACAATATCTCCTTTATCTCCACTCACTTCGTCCAAATAAAAGGTGTAGCTATGGGTACCCTTATGGGCCCTAGTTATGCCTGCTTTATTATGGCCCCCTTTCCTCACCTCTTTATGTGGTACATTGGTGACTGTATCAGTGCCTGTTCCTGTTCTCACTCTGAACTTGAAAATTTCATCAACTTTGCTTCCAATTTCCTCCCTTCTTTCACCTTTACATGATAATTCCCTGACTCTTCTCTTCACTTCCTCAACTTCTCTATCTCCATTTCTGGGGATAGTTTCTCCACGAATATTTACTATAAGCCTACTGACACCCACAACTATCATGGCTACACTTCCTCACACCTTATTTCCTGTGAGGACTCCATTCCATTCTCCCAGTTTCTCCAACTCCATCGCATCTGCTCTGATGATACAACCTTCCATAACAATACTTCTGGTGTGTCTTCCTTTTTCCACAACTGAAGATTCCTGGCAGAACACTTAACCTTGTCCATAAAATTTCCTGCACTTCTGCTGGTGCCCCTTCCCTTCCTTCCTAAAATCATGATAGGGCTCCCCTTATCCTCACACACTATTCCACCAGCCTTTGCATTCAACAAAACATCCTTCACCATTTCTGTCACCTCCAGATATATTTCACTTCCAAACACATCTTTCCCTCCCTGTCCCTTTCTACACTGCAAAAGGGCCATTCATTCCTGACATACTGGTCCACTCCTCAATCATTCCCAACCCTCCATCCCCATACCACCTTTCCATGCAAGTGCAGAAAAGCAGACACCTTCTGTTTTACCTCCCCGTGCCTCATTGTCCAAGGCCCGCAATATTCCTTCTAAATGAAACAGCGATTTACTTGCACTTCTTTCAATTTAGTATACTGAATTCACTGTTCACAATACCATCTGCTGTACATCGCAGAGACCAAATGCAGATTGGGTGACCATTTTGTGGAACACCTCCATTTAGTCAGCAAAACTGACCTCGAGCTTCCAAGCACCAGTCATTTTAATTCTCCACCTTGCCCTCACTCTGACCTCACTGTCTTTGGCCTCCTATAGCGTTCCAGTGAATCTCAACATGAGTTTGAGGAGCAGCACCTCATCTTTCAGTCTTCCGGCCTCAACATGGAATTCAACACTTTCAGATCGTGATCTCCGCCCCTATTTTGTTTCCATTTTTCTTTGCCGGTTTTGGTTTACTCTTGTCTTTTTCGCTTGTCTTTTTGTTTTTTGATGGCATCCGTTCATCATCCTGTCTTACACACCTCCTCTAGACTCATTTTTGTTTCTTTACTTATCCATTACCATTCTGACCTGATACCACCAACTCTTTTCGTTATCTAATCTCTCCTGTCTTCCTCCCTATCTCAGGCCTTCCCTTTTGATCCTTTTCCACCCTTGCCCCTTTCACTTGTTTAAAACCTGTTCTGAAATTTTCCACTCCTGATGAAAGGTCTTTGACCTGAAATGTTGACTCTGTTTCCTGCTCTACAGATGCTGTCTGACTCGCTGAGCCTTTTTTGCATTTCTGTTTGTAATTCATAATTAATACTTTGCTTCCCATATTAAAATATTGTACTTTACTGTAGAGTGCTTTAAACTTCTCATTATTTCAGTATTTTTTGAGAAAGAAGCAGTGTGATTAGTGGTTTAATTTGATTGCTAACGTATAATACACTGATTCAGCCTCAACTGAATGATTGTGTCCAATTCCGGCCATGACACTTTTGGAAGTGAAAACACTAAGGAAGCTGCAGAAAAGACTTGCAAGAATGGTTCCAGGGATGAGGGACTTAAGTTGTGATGGTAGATTAGAAAAGCTGGGAATATTCTCCATCAAGAGGAACAGGTTGAGAAGAGATTTGATAAAAAGGTCTTCAAAATCATGAGAGGTCAGGAGAAACTGTTTAAATTGGCAGAAGGCTCGTGAACCAGCTAAAGGACACTCATTTAAGGTGAATAGCAGAAGACCCAAGGGTGACATGAGGAGAAAACCTCTTTGTACAGCAGATGGTTAGCACACCACTGCCTGAGAATGTGGTGGAGGCAGATTCAATCATGGTTTTCCAAAGGGGATTGCATAATTACCTGGAGAGGGGAAAAAACATTGCAGGACAATAGGAAAAGGGCAGGGGAGTGGAACTCGCTGAGGTGTTCTTGCAGAGATAGTTTGAGTGGTCTCCTTCTGTGTTGTAAGGTCTCCATTATTCTATTCCATTCATCTGATATTACCCCCATGCAACTTTCCCTTGTGAATTATTTGCATTCAGTTTCAAGGTTAAATATTTTCTGGTCAACAATGAACAGAGATCAATTACATAGAAAAGCTGCCTCGAATACCAGCATTAAAAATACAGTCAAGTCTGCTGAAATGAGTAACTGGGAAAAGAATAAAGAATAAAATCTCTGTGCAGTGTTATAGCTATAGTCTGGGCCAGAATTGTACCTTTGACGTGTGGGCACACGCCCAACACGCTGCAATGTAAAATGACGGGTGATGTCAGGCGTGCGTCCTGATGTCAGGTGTGCGTCCTGATGTCATCACGCACTGTCGCGATATTCCGGTAGGCGAGAGTGCGATGATGATAGAGGCGCACCCGCCATTAATTATGGATCAGTTAAGGCCCTCAAGGTACCAATTGCCTTTGATTTTATGCAACCCGTGTGACTTTCAGGGCATCACATGGGCACAACAGGCAGATGGGTAGGCCACATTTTCAAAAACCCTCATCCGTGGGCAGGATAAGAGGGGTGAGAGGGCTGGCTAATGTGAGTTGTTAGTACTTTAGTTTATAACCTATTGCTGCTTGCTTGTCTGAACAGGACAACTTCATTTTGCTTCTGAACTGCTTTGACAGAAATAAGAGGCTTCAGTTCAGGGCTGTGGAGGAGTCATACCACTTGGGTCCTTCCAGGTATCAGAAAGCCTTCCCTTATCCTGGGGATGGGGATTGTGGTCTCTGCTGGGGGCAACTCCTCTGAAGAGGAAGAGAGGGCCAGAAGGGGGAGGAGGCCCAGTGTCCCTTTTCAGCCTCCAGGGGGAGTGACCTGTGGGAGGAGAGGCGCAGGCACAAGGAGCGCAGGGCCAACAGGGGGTCCAAGGCAGAAGGGCCGCAGAAGATGCCACTATCCTGCTGTCAGGGTTTACAGGTGATGATGCACCTACCTCAATAGGTCTGAGGTGCAATGCTGAAGGAGGCTCCACCTCCCAAAGGAGACAGTGACCTCCATCTATCAGAGGATCGGGCCTGAGATCAGCTCTGACTGTGTGTGTGGATTCCCCATGCTAGTAGCACTGAAGGTCACAGTGGCCCTCAACTTCTATGCCTCCGGCACTTTCCAGGGGTTGGTGAGTGACCTTTTGCGGTGTCTCCCAATCAGCTGTCCACAGTTGTATCAAGCTGGTGACAGACACTCTGTTCAGAAGTGCATTGACTTTCATTCACTACCGCATGGACGAGGCCAGCCAGGTTGAGCGAGCCAGAGGCTTTGCAGCGATTGCTGGGTTCCCCCATGTCCAGGGTGCTATAGGCTGCACACATGTGGCCATCAAGGTGCCAGCGGGTGAGCCCGGTGCCTTCGTCAACAGGAAGGGCTTCCACTCCATGAACATGCAGACAGTGTGTGATGCATAATAGGATGCAGATTCTGCAAGTCTATGCAAGGTACCCAGGCAGCCCCCATGACACTTACATCCTGAGACACTCCCAGGTGCCTTGGCTCTTCAGTGCTCCAGCCCGCCCAGATGGATGGCTGCTGGGTGACAAGGGCTATCCCCTCAGAAGGTGGCTCATGACCCCTCTCCGCCATCGATGAACAGAGGATGAGCAGTGGTACAATAGGAGCCACACCTCCACAAGGGCAGCAGTAGAAGGAGCCACAGGTCTTCTCAAGAAGCGCTTCCAATGCCTGGATCGTTCAGGGGCGAGCTGCAATAACCCCCAGATCATGTGTCACTGATAGTGGTTGCATGCTGTGCTCTCCACAATCTGGCACTGGAAAGGGGGGACACAGTGGAGGAAGCAGATGTTGACGCAGCTTGCTCTGGCGGCGGACGATGAGTCCAGTTGTGAGTCCGAGGACGAGCACAGTCAGGAGAAAGCTGAGGGGGTAGACGCTGACCTGGGTAACCTCCAGGGAGCCAGGGACACCCGGGAATCTTTGATCCAACGCTCCATCAGTTAGCCTAGTAAATAAGAGCCACCACCACATGCTAGGGCTGCAGGCTCCATACTTGATACCTGACAGGAACATTTGCTTGGTGAACAACATGCACCATATATGCCATTTCAATAAAGTCCAATGAGAAACAAGTCACTCATAACATCATGGATTACCCTGCACCTGCAGAACTAATGAAGCACATTTAATGCTGTGGTGCCTGGCATACATAATATAAATTAGATTGAAAGGTGTTATCCATCACACCAAATAATATTTACCATAAAATGAGGTAAAAAATATCATTAGTAATAAGCCCCTGTTGTGCTTAAGGTGCTTTAAGTTTTCACTTGCGGGTGCTCCGTCTAGGTGCCCCCCACTTACTGGCACCGGCATTGGAGGCAGCCTGCTCACTCTGCTGTCTTGCTGGCCTTGATGACCTTGGCGGGCGTCCTCTGGTCCATGGAGTCTGTGCTGGCCCTGCCTGGGAGGGAGCAGCCAGTGCCACGGCTGGCATCTCCCCAGTTGCTGCAGCCTCTTCAGATGTCACAGTCACTGGCAGAGGGGTGAAGAGGCTGCTGCCCTCATCCGGAGCACCCTGAGAGAATGGCAGGCAGATCGTGCACCAATGTGAGGTCACTTTGGATCTTGTTGCTCACTATTGATGGATGGGCACCTAGCTGGGATACAGGGTGCCCAATCCATCTCCCACACTGACACTGACAAGCTGAGGTCGTTGTTGGTGTGAGGGCTTGCAGGTCCGAGCGCACCCCCAGGAACGCCTGATTCAGTTCCTGGAGGAGCCTCCCATGACAGTTGCTCCTCTCTCCATGGAGGAGGCATTGCGCTTGGCCATGAGGGTCAATGCATTGCTGATGCTCTGCAAGGTCTCCTCCATCACAGAGATCATGGCACACATTTCCTCATGTATCTCTGCCAGATCCTCCCCCACACCCTACTGGACATCCAGCATCTACTGCCTCAGGGACGACTCCGTAGGCCCATCATCAGCCACCAACTGAGCATGTTCCTGGTCTCCAGCAGTCCTGGGCACTCTCTGACTCTGACTGCATCACAAGCAAGTGTGAAGTGCCCTCACTGCTGTGCACCGAGATACTATCTGCCGATCTAATGCCAACTGAGGTGCTGGTATCTGCGCTGGTGCCTACTTGGCTGAGAGGGTGTAACACAGGTGTTTCCATGGTTGCTGTCCTCTGGGCTCAGTGGTGGGCCTTTCAGGCTCCTCACCCCAATGGGTTGCTGGTGAGCCTGAAAGGCAGAACAAGGACATGTCATTAATTGATGTCCGTACACTGTTACTGTGCATGCCTGGCACCCGGATCAGAGTGCCCTCGTCTTTCCATTATCACTGGATATTCCATGTTCGAGGGTCACATCAATATACAGACCACAGTGGAATAGTTGCTATTACAGACATTCTGACCTCAGTGCACTGCATTCTTACCTCCCTGTGACATCCCAACCTCACTGCGGCCAGTTGATCTAGACGCATGGCTCCAGGGGCCCCTGCTCATATCTACTTAGGATTAGAAGGTGGGGGGGGTCCTCCGCCAGTCTGCAACCTCTCAGCATTGTTATGGGATGTCTTATCCTGAAAGGGGAGAGGAGCATTGATTAGTCCACCCTGTACCTGCATTCCCATTGCAGCCTGGTTACCCCCACCTTAGGATCACCTCGCAGGGCTCAGCCGATTCGTGCCCCTGGAGCCACAAGACACTCATTCCAAGCAGCCAGGCCTCACCCTCTTGCCCAGATGCTGCCTCATTGACATTTGCCACTCACACTCTATGAACTCTGAGGTCTGGGGCAGATGGGGGTGGGGGGGGGCCGCTCCTAACTGCTGTGCCAAGTGACCGATGCCAACACAGCACTCACCCTTCCTGATGGCAGGAGATCATTGAAGTGCTTGTGGCACCACACCCACGTGCGCCTCATCACATCATGGGAGCTCACCCTGGGTGCCACCTCCACCCAGGCATTTTTGGTGCGGTTGAGGGGGGGGTGCTCCTCCTCCTGTTCCTGGGGACAAAAATATCTCTGCGTGCTGCCACCTCCTCCAGGAGGGCAGCGAGACACTCGTCGGAAAAACGCGGAGGCGACTGCCCCACCGACCTGCCACCCCCCCCACCGCCTGTCGTGTTCAGCATTGACGTTCTCCACACTGAGGGCCCCCCCACCCCCAGTCACTGGCAGCCTTCGCATGGCTTTTGAATCGGCCGCTGGGTCTCCATTGGACCCGGTGGACGTTGAGCCCCCGCCCTCACCCCCGCTCCTCCCTGTTGCCATTGTCGAGTCTCATGCTGGGCGGGCCTTAATTGGCCCACCCGCGTGAAAACGGTGGTGCGGAGCCAATCACGGGCGTCAGTCAGCTTCCCGGGCGCCCCTGCGGTTTCCCGCTGAGCTCGCCCGACAAACTTCAGGCCACGGTGTCATTATAGCATGGGAGGAGGCCATTCAGCCCATCGGGTCCATGCCTGCTCTTTGTGGAACAATTCAATCAGTCCCATTTCCCTGCTCGACCCTGGTAGTCCTGCAAGTTCATTTCCCTTCAGTGACCATCCAATTTCCATTTGAAATCATTCATCACCTCTGCTTCCACCACCCTTGCAAGCTCTGAGTTCTGGGTCATTACCACTTGCTGCATAAAAAAAAAGTACTTCCGCACATCCCCTGCATCTCTTGCCCAGAATCTTAAATCTGTGTCTCCTTGTCCTTGTACAATCATCAGGCGAGCTTCAGCCAGCAGCCAACTAATGGGAACAGTTTTTCTTTGTCTCCTTTCTCCTTGCTAAAAGAATAACTGTTAAATAAATAAAACATTTATATGCATTGCGAAAGACGAATTGTCATCATCGTCTTGCCTTGTTAAAGCTGATGTGTTTAGTCGCTTTTGCCAATCAATATGTGTTAAGCTCTCTTACAAGCGTTTTGACTCGGTGTGAAAATTGCCTAGTAACCAATTCAGCTCAAAATCTTTTTCACCTCATCAGGCGCAAAGGCTCAGGCACTTTTAGCAATCATTGTGGCAAATCTTTTTGTTTAGTTGTGAAAGCTGCCTCATCAGATGCCAATGCTTAAGCTTTGGAGCTTTTAAAAGAAAGCTTTTTTATTACCTTTCTATTGAACATTTGCTGTGCATTGGAAGGAAGCAAATAAGAGGAGTACATTTCCTGTGATCAATAACAACTGCGTAATAATTTTCACAGTACTGTAATTGCAATTTTGTTGGCCTTAGTTATCATTAGTTTCTTAGCAAATTTGGTAAAACAGCTAAAATAGTTTATGAAATGGAAAGTTTAAATGAATAAAATTACTTGACAAATCATTATTTATTTAATTGTTTTGCAATGTGTGACCTAATTGTCCATCACAAAACATCTTTTCTATACTACCTTTAAATGAGATTGCTAAATTGCTTGTGGCTTTGTTCTGTGGAACATGTTCATTTCAAACTAAATTGAAACCACACATCAACTCATTGCATTGCGGAGCAGGCTCGGGGTGAATGGCCTGTTCCTGTTCTTACATCCTTTCAGAGGACTTTTCCAGCAAGTTGGGGGAGGCAGGGGGGAGGTGAATTTCATCGCATTAACACAAAGGCAAAATACTACAGATGCTAGAAATAAAAACAGCACATGTTGAAAATGCCCAGAAGGCCAGGCAACAGTTGTGGAGAGAAAACCAGAGACAATGTTAGTGTCAGAGATGTAATAGGTTTTAAGCAAGCACAGGAGGTGAGGTGCAGGATGGAAGGAGAACAACAGGGAAACTCTGTGACAGAATGGAATGACAGCTTAAGTGACAAAAGGGACGATGGTACAAGGCAAAAGGAGATGGCAGTGGGACAAATAAAAATTAATCTAGTGAAGGTAGAAAGGGAAAAAGCAGAATCATTACCACCAGTAGCTGTCCAGAAAAAATGGGGGAAGAGGTTATGGTCTAAAATTCTTTGACTCAGCAGAAGGCTATAAAGTGCCTAATCAAAGGATAGGATGTCATCCCTGGGGCTTAGGTTGAGCTTTAATGATACAGTGTAGGAGGCTGAGAACAGTGAGGTCAGAGTGGGAGTGGGGGTGGAGAATTAAAATGACTGACAAGCTTGAGGACAGAATGGAGGTATTCTACAAAGCGGCCACCTGGTCAATTTTGAATTTCGCAATGTCGGTGAGACTGCATTATGAACAGTGAGTGCAGTATGCTAAATTGAATGAAGTAGAAAAAATCTGTTCCAACTGTCTTACCTGGAAGGAGTTTTGGAACCCTGGGTAGTGGGAAGGGAGAGGGTAATAAAGTAAGTGTTGCATCTCCTGTGCTCAGACAGGAGGCGCAGTGAGAAGGGGTGGGGCTTATTGTTGAGTGGACGGGGCGTCGCAGAGGGAGCAGACCCTTCGGAATACTGAAAGTGGAGTGAAAGAGAAGATGTGCTTGATGGACCCATCATGCTGGAGGCGGTGGAAATGGCAGAACATGTTCTGTTAAATTTATAGGTTGAAATGTGAGGACAATGGGATTCTGAGATGAATGGGAAGAGATGAGAGCATCAGTGCAGGAAATGGAATGGACACAGTTGATGGCCCTCTCAACCATAGTGGAGCAAAATCCTCAGTTGAGAAATAGGGAAGACATATCGGAAGCACTGGAATTGAAATTGACATTGTCAGAAGAGATGTGACAGGGATGAAGAACCTAGGAGAATAGAATAGAGTCTTTAAAGGAACCAGGATGGCTAGAAGTGTAGTCAAGGCAGCTGTGGAAATCAGTGGACTTCTTGTAGATACTTATTGATAATCTATCCCCAGAAAGGGATACAGAGAAATCAAGAAAGCGAAGGGAAGATTTGGAGATGAACCATGTGAAGGCAAGGGAAGGTTGGAAATTGGAAGCAAAGTTAATGAAACTTGACTACCAAATTATTACCACCTAGAAGGACAAGGGCAAGCGATAGATGTGAGCACCACCACCTGGAAGTTCCCCTCCAAGCCACACAACATTCTGACTTGGAAATATATCGCCGTTCCTTCACTGTTGCTGGGTCAAACTCCTGAAACTCCCTCCCTAACAGCACTGTGGGTGTACCTACACCACATGCAGTGGTTCAAGAAGGCAGCTCACCACCACCTACTCAAGGGCAACTATGGATGGGCAATAAATGCTGGCCCAGCCAGTGAAACCCACATCCCGTGAATGAATATTTTTTTAAAAATCCAGTTTTGGGTGTGAGCAAGAAATGGCACTAATACAGTCATCAATGTGCCAGAGAAAGAGGTAAGGAAGAGATCCTAACTAGGACTGGAACAAAGAATGTCCTAGATATTCCACGGAGAAGCAGGCATAGCTGGCCACAAATAAACACAGAAAACGCTGGAAATACACAGCCAGCCAAGCAGCATCTGTGGATAGCTGTGTATTTCCAGCATTTTTGGTGTTTATTTCAGGTTTCCAACATCCACAGTGTTTTACTTTTGTTTTAGTTAACCCCCACTTAGGTTTCCGTAGAAGCACCTTTTGTTTGTAGGATGTGAGTAGAGTTAAAGGTTGTTCAATATGAGAACAAGTTCAGCCTGGTAGAGAAGGCTGGTAGTGAATGGGGACTGTTTAGATCTCTGTCTGAGGAAGAAGCCAAAAGCAGGCCAAGCTGTCGGGAAAGCGGTGTTGGATGTCCATGGTAAACAAGATTTGATTAGGGTCAGGGAATTGTAATCTGTTCAAGTGGTGGAAGGCATTGAAAGAGTACAGATGTAGGTGAGAAGAAACTGGACAAGTGGAGAAAAAATAGAATCAAGACAGGAAGACATTAGTTCAGTGGGAAAGGAGAGGTTAAAAATATTATTTCATTGCGTCAATCCAAACTATATTTAAATGTTAGCCCTAAAATTGACATTATGATGCATTAACCTATTATGTGACCCAGTTCTTCTCACCATATATGTCAGAATTTTGCCACGCATTATCATTATCTACAGAAATAATTGAGCCAAGTCATAACAGAAGATAAAGGTCTTGTTTATTTGCTGTTACAATACAGCAATCAAAAACTCTAGCCAATACAGAGTTCAGTTGGCCACTGAGCTTGTCTTACCTGTACCAACATACTAAACAGATTGAAATTGCAGCTCTGTGAATTTTGTCAGTCCTCATTCCTTATGATATTGTTCCACATAAAGTCCTCCTTTGGTTTCTTCAGAGGATCGCCTTAAGTTGTATTTATTTATTAATTGATTCATTTTCACTTCCTCCTACTGGTTATTTTCTCTTGTGGATTCCTGGTTGGCATGTCTTCCTCAATCTGGATTTGGCTTTTCCTTTCTTAGTCTGTAGCTGCATTATATGATCTCACTGGTTCTGCAAAAATAGGGATGGAGACAGGCATCATTACAGAGGTGGAATTTGTGACCTTTTTGATAGAGTGGATCTAAGATCGAAAGTTCAGATCAGTGCCTAACAGGACACCTAGGTTGCAAATAGCCTGATTCAACCTGAGACTGTGGCTAGGCAACAGTGTTTATGATGGGGGCCAAGGACATTAACTTGGTTTTTCTCATTGTTTAATTGACAAAAATCTTGGCACAGTCAGGACTAGATGTCGAAAAAATTGACAACACCGAGACAATGGAAGGGCTCAGAGAGATGGTGATGAGGCAGAGCTGGGTACATGTGAAACCTTATGCCATGTAACCGAGAGTCAGCATGTGGATGACCTTGCAAAAGTGAGCTGTACTTGGATTTCAAGAAGGCGTTTAATAAAGTGCCACAGCAAAGGTTATTATGGAAGATGAAAGCTCACGGTGAAGGTTTAACATATTGGCATTGATAGAATATTGGCTAGCTAACAGGAAACAGAGGGTAGGCACAAATGGGTTATTTTCTGATTGGCAAGATGTAATGAGTGGAGTGCCACAGGAATCAGTGCTGGGGCCTCAATGTTTTGCAAATTATATAAATAAATGACTTGGATGAAGGGACTGAAGGTATGGTTGCTAAATTTGCTGATAATACAAAGATAATTAAGAAAGTAAACTGAGAGGAGGACATACAGAGGCCACAAAATGTTATAGATAGGTTAAGTGAGTGGGCAAAGATTTGGCAAATGGGGCATAATGTGGGAAAATGTGAAATTGTCCATTTTGGTAGGAAGAATAAAAAAGAAGCATATTATCTAAACGGTGAGAGATTGAAGAACACTAAAATGCAGAGGGCCCTGGGCATCGTAGTGCTTGAACCGCAAAAGGTTAGTTTGCAGGTACAGCATGTAATTAGGAAAACAAATCAAACATTATTGTTTATTGTGAGGGGATTCGAATACAAAAGTAGAAATGTTATGCTTCAGTTATACAGGGCATTGGTGAGATCACATCTGGAATACTGTGTACAGTACTGGTCTCCTTATTTAAGGAAGGATGTAAATGCATTGAAATAGATCGGAGAAAGTTTGCTGGACTAATAATGGATTGGGCAGGTTGTCTTATGAGGAAAGGTTGGACAGGCTAGGCTTGTATCCGCTGGAGTTTATTCGAGTAAGAGGTGATTTGGTTGAAACATATAAGATCCTGAGTGGTCTTGACAGTGTGGATGTGGAAGAATCTAGAACTAGGGGTCATAGTTTAAAAATAAGGGGTCGCCCATTTAGGACAGAGATGAGGAGAATTTTTTTTTTCTCTCAGCCTTTGGAACTCTCTTCCTCAAAAGGTAGCGGAAGCAGAGTCTTTGAATACTTTTAAGGCAGAGGTAGATAGGTTCTTGATAAGCAAGGGGGTGAAAGGTTATCAGGGATAGTTGGGAATGTGGAGTTCAGGTTACAATCAAATCATATTGAATGGCAGAACAGTCTCGAGGGGCTAAGACTACTCCTGCTCCTAATTTGTATCTTTGTATGTTTGTATGAGTGGGAAGCTAAACCACAGCAGGCGATTCTTTGGCTACGACTGGACAGGTTAGAATGGAATCCAGAGACTTAGACTAATGACCTGGGGAATTAAGTTTCAAATTCCATTACATCAGCTAGGGAATTTAAATTTAGTTAATTACAGAAACCAGGAATAAAAAAGCTAGTACCAGTAACGGTGACCATGTAACTATCAGATTGTTGTAAAAAGTCATCTGATTCACTGAAGCCTTTCAGGGAAAGAAGTCTACTATCATAACCTTGACAGACTATATGTGATTCCAGACAAGCAATCACCTCCCCTCACTGTTACAATGACCATCTGCAAACTTATAAGGAACTGGATTATACTCATCCCCACGGCAAGACTGCACCTGACATATTAACGCAAACTGTGGCCATAGATGGCAGGAGGCTTTTGAACCATGCAATTTGACCCGTGAAGCCCAAACAATTCATTTCTAATTACCGCTTCTATTTTTTTAATCAATGCTTTATCCTGTTCAAATTTTGTGAGTCTCAACGTTTGAATAGATTTGTTCTTCTGTTGGCCAGTGCAAAAGATGAAGTGAACATGCCAGCTTCTAATTATTCAACACAGCAGCACAACAGCACAATCAGTTTTTGCTTCACTGCATAATTGCTCTGGTGGTTGTGGAAGCAGCCTTTTCCCAGTTCTATCCACTGAGGACCTATCTTTGTCCAGGATATTCTTTCTCAACACCCTCCCATTCCACACCCCCCCCTCCCCCAAATCCATCTTCCCGTCCCACCAGGAACCAAACAAATCTGTCCTCAGTAGTCCTCATTTTATCCAGCATGACCTCCATTTCAGTGGCTGAAAATTCGGAGATTAATTGTTCTGTAGGTTTCTGTGCAGACCTCTGTCTGTTCCCTCTAGAGTGTAAAAAAAAAAGCTGCAGTTTTAAGGACTTTCAATCTTGCAGCAGCATTTGGATTTCTTACTCCCTCACCTGGGATTCTGTTAGCCATTCCCTCAAGAGCCATCAGGAGGAGCCCATCTATAATTTAGCAAATTTCTTGACCCTGCAGTCGTCATTGTGCACTGGCTGAAACGCACTCACAAAACAACACCTTGGAATAGCCAGACCTTGAAGAGACCCAAATTTGGCTTTATCAAAGCCAATTGAAAATTCAAGTTACCCAGTTTTTGCACTCTCTGGAACCACGATAATCATTCTTTTTACTTTACAGGATGGAATGCTGTGGAATTTTCTGTTCATTGATCCGTAACAGAATGTATTTTATTAACCAGCAAAAAGGTCAAACTAGCTGAGCTCATGCTTGTTGTTAGGCTCACCTAGCCTCTGGAAACTGACTGCTCTCTTCATCGCTCTGTGAAGAATTGATGATTTCTGGCATAAAAGGCTGATGGAGAGCTTTGATCTGGCTAGCCTTTAAGAAGAGTGATTGATGTGATTCATGGTGTATTCTTCTGCCTCAACATCAGCCTTCCAATTATCCTAACAACTTGGGAGGCATAGGATTAGTTGAAAAAAGTGAGGATTCAAGGAATGCTTTTCACTTAGCGCAAGTTCGGTTGTCAGCAGTGTGTTGCTTAATGATGAACAATCTGACCAATTCTTAATCATGGATTCCCTGCTCTTTGGATTCAGATTGTTAAAATAAAGTTAGTATTGTTGATCATTGAGCTGTTTAATTTCTCTGTATGTGGAAAATGAGTACTTACCAACAATAAATGGCTATTGGATTGTTTTATATGTACAGGTTATATTTTTGAAACCATTTTCTAGCCCAGTTCTACACATTCTGAGATCTGAAAATAATTTGTGGCTTGTCTCCCTTCACCTGAAACTCTCGACACACTTGCTGATCCATTTGCCTTTTAACTTACTTTCATGGTCTGCTAGTCTATGGTATGTTGTCCAATCTGAGATTTAGTGTCCTTTTGATTCCTTTTGTTCAAAAGGACACAATGGAATATTATTTGGAGGGAGGGTTGGCCAAACTTCCATACAGAGCAAAAGGGAAGCATTAATTAAAAGTATTCTACAGGTTTAGTGTTTGTTTGTCTTTCTGTATGAGAGCCCAGCCTTCACTTGGCAACAGAAACATGTGGAGCGCAGGTCAGCAACTCATCAGGCTCATGATGGAATTGTTCAGTCCTGTTGGTGGCAGGTGCAATGGTGGGTGATGGCAGTGGGGGGGGTGGTGAGGAGAATTCAGCATGAGGGGCAGAAATCAGTTTCATGCCGGGGTGAAAGCTTAGCGGGATCGCTGCATGGGGAAGGAGGGTGTCCTGGGGGAGGACAGAGTACAGGGGGAGCAGGGCGCAATGGGGGAGAATGCTGCAAGTGGTAAGGGTTCAGAGGGCGGAAGGTGTTTGAGGGTAGGAGGAAGTTTGGAGAGGTGAAGGTGCCTGGTGGGAGGAGGGAGTTCAGAGGGGGGAAGTCATCCGGGGGGGAGGAGGGAGTAACGGTGCAGGAGGGAGTAAGGCGGGAGATATTCAGGTGAACGTGTAAAGGAGGGGTCTGTGGAGTCAATGACTGCCTCCTGGGGAGCGAACTGATGCTGGGCATGGTAGGAGGGAATGGTGAGTGTGAGGGGACATCAGTAACAGTAGAAGGAATGGTGAGGGCAGTCGGTGGGAACTAGGAGGCAGACATGAATCTTAAGGTTGAGAAGGAGGAGGTCCGGTGGCAAATGTTGATGGGAATGAGATTTTCAGAAAGGTAGGGAAGATGTACGTTCACCTGGACATCCTGAAAAAACAAGGGTTTGTTTGATAGGTGATGGCGGGGAGGTGGGAAGTGATGCCGGGGGTGCCCACAGTGATGGGGGAAAGGACATAGGTGACTGGGGAAAGGGGAAAGATGGGGGAGCTAATCAAAATCTTTACCATGACCATGTTGTTCAAATTGAAAGTGAGCGGAGCCTCGTGTTGGACGAGCACAGGTGCTGCATGGGTGGGTGGAGATGCAGGTCAGCTCAGATGGATAACTGAAAGAGAACCCCAGCAGGCAGCATTGAAAATGCTCAGGACATTGAGATGAATGATGGATCAAGGCTCTGCGTGTGTGGGAGAGTGCTTGCACAAGGCTCTGAAAGGCCCTGCTACACGTACATTTCTCCCTCCAGAATCACTTGTAGGCTGGGAGGATGTAGTGGGAGGACTCATGAAACCTGTCAATGAAGCTGAAAGACAACATTACACATTATCCAGTGAAAGTGAATATATTTTCTGATTAGAAAGTGACAAAATGAATTCACCCATGCAACCATTTGATCAGAATTTCTTAACTTTTCCAGGCCTATCATTTTTCTAGGTGCTGCCCTGACATCCACAGCAGGGGTGGAGACAGCCTGTCCAACGGTTGGCCCCGCTGCTTCTGATGACTTTGATGTGAGTCCTCTGGAGAGCTGAGGCCTCGAGGGCCCCGGCTTGCTTTGGCTGTCCTCCTGCGGACCAGCTGCTCCCTCTGCGGTGACAGAGGACAAGGTTACAGGGGTCGCAGGCAAAGGGGACTTGGACAGAGAGGACAGCCTCTGGGCTTTCTGAGCGGATGATCCAGGAGTGTCCAGCTGCTGTTTCCCCTCCTTTCGGGTGCTTGAGGACCCCGGCCTGTCTCCTTGAGAGGAAGGAGCACCTGGAGGGATGTCAAGGTGGCCTGCTTCCCTCTCGTGTTGCCACTGTAGGAACTCAGCCATGGCTACTGCAATGGAGTGTTGGTCTGTGTGCACCTCCGCGTTCTATTGGACCAAGGTCTCCATGGCGTCTGCCATCATCCCCATGGAGACCTCCATACATGCACATGTGGGCACCAGTTCATCAGAGAGCAGGCGGACGCGGTCCTCTGACTCATGAGCCACTCTGCTGAGGGGTTCCAACAGCTCTAGGAGATGATCCCCTGCCTTCTGCTGACTATACAAGATTAGTTGGAAGGCCGAATCCAGAGGTTCATTATCTGACTTAGGATCTCACACACGCCTCTTCCCCAGCAGCCTTCCGAATGCCAGAGAGCTCACCTGAACCTGCTTCCTCCTCCTGTGAATGCGTGTCCACGTAGTGATCACCAGATTGTGAACCCGAGCCTGCTCTAGATCTAGGTCCCACCAAGGTGTATGTCCCTGCATTGGTGGAGGGTGTGGGTTAGCGCTGTGACAGGTCTTCCAGGCTGCTTATTTTCAGTTCTTCAGCGCTGGAGGAGTCCTCTTGGCTGGAGGCGAGGATGTGGATGGGGCTGAGGGATTGGCTGGCTGAGGGTGTCAGTCACTTGGCAGACCTCCCTGTGAACCAAAGTAGAGCAATTAGTGCATGGCAGCAGAGTTAAAGCAGAGGAGAGGGCACTCACAGTTGCATTGAAGTGGGATGATGTGGTGCAAGATCCTCATGTGGGTGGTATAATTTGCTCCAATAAACTTCTTGCACTCATCGTCCTGATGTGTGGAAGGAAACCTGGCTCAGGATTAAGCATCATGTACTACCAGACTTATCTCTGTATAAATTTATCCTGTTGAAAGTCTAGTTTTCAGATTTTAAGCTGAATTTGACAACCTTTTAAAGAAAGAACCTTGCTGTCACTGAAAGTGTTTGTCAAACCATTTTCAAGATTAACAAGGTCATTTATTCTACATGTGTACTTTCCTGAATCTAATTAAAAATTGTTCTTAAAGTATTAAAAAAATTACTATACAAAAGAAAACATCACAGAGCATTAGCAATTGTTGTTTTAAGGTCACTGTGACAGTTACAAATTTTGTGAGTGGATATTCCAACTTTCCCAAGAACTGAATATCTCAGAGTATAAGTGCAATGTGTGTAGTGCTGAGATATACAGATGAAGAAGTCCCTTGTATTTGTTGAATAAGCTTATCTCAGCCAGGTGATATTGAGGTCAATCCAGGTCAGGCTCAGTTAGCGATAGGGAAATACTCAACCCCCAGTGTTTTACTCTTTCTCTCTAGTGGAAAATGTGCACAGGGAGACATTGTGTGACGATGAGATTATCTTCGGCTGATGATTCAGTAGTCCGATAACATTCAGCCTTGCCTTAGACATAAAGATTGTCCAATTAACTGAAGGAACTGAGTCTGAGGAACAGTAACCTGTTGACTCACTGTCTTCAAATGGGTGTGGCAGCAGTGGTGGGGTGGTCAGGTTGCAGGGGAAAGGGAAAAAGACAATGAATGTTGTTGGTAGCTACATTTCCAATAACGAGATCTTGATTCTTTGTTATATTAATATGTCTTCAACATTACAGCACTGCTACACAACCTATGGTGGTGAGGAGTTACCTAAAAATTGTCCGCAGAATCTTCTGTTACTTGAGCTAAGTACAATGGGTTTTAACATAAATTTGAGTTCCTTAAATTTAATTGGAAACTAGAATTTTTGAAAGGCATGTCAGAGTTATTTTGTGTTAATTGACGTAACTATTCAGAATAATCCAATGTTGGGGATAACCACTTGCTAATGTATGCAAGGGTGTGAAGATGTGATAATTAAGATTCGACAAAAACAGTTAATAGTGTTGAGATTAAAATGGATAATTAACTTAAGCGTATTAGCATTTACTGTTTGAGATGTCAGGAACGTTTCATAACGTGTTCAAAATGTTAAGTGAATGTCCTGCTGAAGCAAAGATTTACAGCACTGATGGTGCATGACTGACCTTCGTTAGTTTGTGCAAGGGATCATTAACCTTTCAGATATATGTGGTAAACACAACCCCTGGCTCTTTCATATTTGTTTCCATTGCCAAATACTTATATTAATGAATACTGTGTAATCATGCCTTAGAAAATTAGATAGTTATAAATGTGATACATATTTTTACACTTCATTGTATGGGTAAATTATTATAGCTGGAAATTCTCTGGAAAGATGATATTGATGACTAATATTATAAGTGCAACCGTTATGCTCCCCAATCCTCCTCTGATGAGTGTACACCACCATTTGCTAAAAACATAATTTGAATATAATACTGTAAGCAAAGCATAGGGGCTGGAATAGTGTGGCCAATGTTTGGTACCTTCCTATAGACTTGGGAGGAAAAAGAGCTTTCTCCTGACCTCAGGAATATGACAATTGTAACTATCTTAAAGAGGGGAGAAAAATCAAGCCGTAGAAGTTATCAAGATATTTCCCCCTTGTCCACAGCAGGGAAAATCTTGCCTTGCTCTTTCCTGACTCATTTAGTTCCTATGGCTGAGGAAATCCCCCAAGAGGCACAGTGAGGCTCTAGACTTACAGAGGAACCTCTGCTAAGGCCTTTGTTTTGGCACAGAGGCAAGTGAGGTTAAAGAGCTTTCCATTTTGGCGGTATTTTATAATCATACTAGAGAGCAGTTGATCTTTGATAAGATGAATAACCACAGTCAGGTAGATTGTAAATAGTATTGGGGTTATCACACAACCTTGCTTGCCATTGGTCCAGATTTTGAAGATGACTATTTCAGATCTCCCATTCAAGACAGTTCTAGTCGTATCCAGTTGCAAGATAGTAATGAGGTTTCTTGGACTTCCAAACCCTTGGAGCACATTCCACGAGTCTCGCATGTCAGAATTTTTCCTCCCAAATCTAGAGGAATGTATCAAACATGGCCTTTGTTGCCGGACAAATCCAAGAAAAATGTTGAGAACAACACCAGGAACTCTTCATTGCATTCATCGATCCGATCAAAGCATTTGACTCGGTAAATCACGAGGTGAAGTGATAGCACTGGGATTACCTATGTTGTCATTCTTAGAGAGGACAGCACCATGTAGCCCTGCCACTACCCATGGGTTCACTTCAGCAATCCTAATAATCTGCTGCAGTACAGATTGCTGGACTGCTGTGGGACCCTGCAAACTGCTTTAAGCACTGGTAGCCACAGTCATTAAGGCATCTGTATGACTCCCAGATGGGCTTGCATGGCAACACCGATGGGTGGCTTCTGCCTGTGCTGTGATGGAGGCTAAAGCATTGATCACCAGATGCTGCTGGGTCCACAAGTGCTGTCAGGGAGTTGCCCACCACTTACATGGTGGAAAGAACGTGTTCCAAACTCTGTGCAAAACCTTGTGCCAAATTGAAACCGGTCTCCTCCATGCTCCTTGAAAGTGGCAACAGGCTCTGTGGCAGACCTGCCAATGCAACAAGCATCTCTGTGTAGATGCCCATCAGCATTCTCTTAATCACAGCCCCATCAAAGTCCTCTTCTGAGTCCTCTGCATCATAACACACCTGTGACCTCGCCCTTCGGTGAGCTGGCAGACACTGTATTCTTTCCCACAGCCTGGTTGCAGACCAGTCATGGCCGGTGACTCACTATGAGCTGATCCCAAATCAGTTCTATACTTTAATTGCAATGCAGTGCTAATATCTGAGCTGGTAGTTACAATTGTCAGATCAAGTGATAATGTTTCATCATCAGATATCTGCTCTTGCACATGCCCTTCAGTCTGAGGCTGCACAGACTGGTCAGAAGGCCAATCCTTTGTATTTGAAAGCACAACGGCAAAAAGGGAGGGTTGTGTAAAGAAACTGTGGGGGAGGGCAGGGGGCTGGTGAGAGTGGTGAAAAGATAAAGGTTCATGGTCACACCATGTGTAGCTTGCACTTCATGCCAGATAGCAAGATGAGGGTGAATTGGAGTTTGGGTAGGTATGTAAGGCAAGAACATAATGTCATCCTGAATGTCCTCAGCAATGTCAAATGCAGTCACCTCCTTCACTACCAGCCCCATGCAGCCACTCCTCCGAAGGGCTCAGAAGATACAGGTGTGGATGTCTTCTGGTTCTCTGCTACTCCCTGCGGTTATGCTGTATGTACATGGAAACTGCCCTAGGTGGGTGCATTGGTAAGTGTGTGTGGGCGAGGTGGGGTACCTGAATGTTAAACATGCATCCCGAGGGCTCATGTATGAGTGATGGGCCTGTGGTACATTGAGCAGCATGAGAGGTTGTTGCGTAAAGGGTTGGAAATGCCACGTGAAGATTCTTTCACTGATCTTGACTACCGATGTGAGGCTTTTGAACTTTTCTCGATGCTGCAGCCGAGTCCTTGGGGATAGATTCCGGGAATTGGCTTTGGTGCCACCTGCTTCCATTCTTTTGGAGGGTACATCCTGGTGCCCTGGGGAAATGTTACATCTCTCCTCCTTTTGACCTCCTGAACTAAGGCTTCCAGTGACATTTTCTGCATTTGCAATCTCCTTCTTCCCTTCAAAGGCTTTTTCAGGCTGGGACTGCCTGCAGACTGAGTACACTTACAATTTAAAAGGGGTAGGCTGCCTTTAAGAATTACAGGCAAATTGTACATTTTGCAAGCCACGCACATTCCTGGCCTTCTGCTGAGTATGCAACTAATCAGCAGCACTTTTTGCACTGGGCTACAAGCCTGCAATCATGTTGGATAGCAAGCAGTGCAAAGTTCATATGTTGCTGTTTCAATTCAACCAGGCGCAGGGTAATCACACATTGCTAGCCCTACACTTCTTCCCAAGCCTAGTCCAATTTTTAGCCCAATGCCCCTGATCTGATAACCTGAGGATAGGAATGGACCACAGTCAGTTACAACATTATTTCCAGGTCAAGTTTAATTTGATTGATGAGTGTGTACTGATACAGTATGAATCACTGCATTAAGAAAAAAACTTATATGCATACAATTGTCTGCTGAGCTGCTGGTGAACCCTAACAATATTTCAGTGCCCATTGCAATGCACGCTTAGCGCACAAATTCAATAAATATTAATACAAAAGTAATATCAGTCAGGGAAAAAAATCAGCTCATGACTGGCTGTCAAAAGACTTATTTTATTACTTAATCGAGATTTAACATTTCAATGATGTTCCTAAAAGTTAGTACAGATATTACCCTTAGGCAACCTGCTGAGCAATTGGATATTCTTCTGATTCTGTGTCATCCAATGTCTTTTTGTAAGGGTATGTGGCTGTGGCAATCACAGTCGATCTTACCATCGCTTTTAATCTGGAGGCAGAGCTATGATAATTCATTGTTCATCATTCTCCTTGAGGGTCTCTCTGGAACAGTGCAGAAGTCCTAGCAAATTCTGGCGTGGCATAAGTAATAGCATAAGTCGCTGATGTCATAATTCCCTGAAATTTTGGCACTGAACACGATATGTCAGAGGTGCACCGTTATTAAGGTGCAGGTTTTCAGCAAATTCAGGCCCATTTAGTGAATGGATAAATACTATAAGTAATTATATAAATAAGCACTAAATATAATTGTGTGGGTAAATACTATGGATAAGTACTTCAGAATTCTAGCCAAATGCTACCGCATACCAGTTTAAGGATTATAAATAATTAGATGGATAAATGTTAAGATATAAACCACTTCATTAGGTAAACTCTAGTTAACTGGATAAATAGTAGTTAATTGGATACATTTTGCAGTAATTTGAATAAATGCTACAGGATGGATAACTGTCATGGATAATTATACAGATGATTGTGTGAATAAATAACGTTGTAGTATGTTATTGATAAACATTGGATAATTATGTAGATGATTACAGAGAATCATATGAATAGGTGTCAGCCTTGGCTCAGTGGTAACAATCCCACCTCTAAGTCAGTTAGCTGTTGGTTCAAACCCCACTACAAAGACTTGAGCACATAAAATTGGCTGACATATCTGTGGAGCACTGATGGACTGCTGCATTGTCAGAGGTACGCTTTAAGTTGAGACATTAAACTTGAGCCCTGTCATGCCCTCTCAGGTGAATATTAAAGATCTAATGCTACTTTTCAAATAAGAGCAGGGAAGTCCTCTCAGTGCCTTGGGCCTGAATTTAATATTCCCCGAACGCACATAAAATTGCGTGAAATGATGTTGGGCGCGCGTCCTGACATCATTGCGCATACGTGCAATATTGGGGTCAGCGGCTGCTCGTGGGAGTCAAAGCCTCATCTGCTGACAATTAAAGGGCCAATTCAGGCCATTAAAAAGCCTATTGACCAAGATTTTATGTTGCCTGCGCGATTTCACGCTAGTCGCATGGGCAAAATAGGCTGCACATTTTAATCACATTGTCATCCAAGGGCTGGAAAAAATGGGTCCAGGGCACTGCCATTTTGAGTAGTGAGGGTTTTAGGAGATAGTTTGCTGTTGGTTGCTTAATGAAATTTGGCAGCCTTATCTCTGTTTTTAGTTTCAGTTTTTGCATTGCAAGCCTTCATTTCAGGACTCATTGGTGTCTCCCAGGCCCCTGGAGGATTTATACCGTGTGGACCTTTCCAGTTACCAGACAGCCGTCTGTTTCTCTGGTAATGGGGATTGGCTACTCCACTGGTAGGAGCTCCTCTGAGGTGGAAGAGATGGGCAGAAGAGAGAGGAGGCCAGGTGCCCACAGGCAGTGTCCAAGGGAGCAACCTATAAGAAGAGAGGTGCAGGCACAGGGGGCACAAGGCCAGCAGGGAGTCCAAGGCAGTAGGGGCCTCAAAAGACACCACTATCCTGCTGCCAGAGTGTACAGGCAGGGATGCAGCTACCTCAGCCTATCTGAGGTGCAGTGCCGAAGGAGGCTCCACCTCTCCAAGAGGACTGTGGGCCCCATATGTTAGCTGATTGGGCCGGAGATCACCTCCAACTGTGAGGGTGGTCACCCCATGCCAGTGGCTCTGAAGGTCACAGTGGACCTCAACTTTTATGCCTCCGGCTCTTTCCAGGGATCAGTAGGAGAATCTGTGTGGAGCGTCCCAATCAGCTGTCCACAGTTGTGTCAAGCTGGCCACTGACGCTCTGTGTATCAAGATGCCTCAGCTGGCGCTGACCTTCTCCACTGGATTCCCAGACACTCATGCGAGAACTCGGGGAACGAGTGCCTACCGGACTTGCTCTCCTGCCTGGCGTGCCCAGCGTGCGCAGATGTCATTGCTATTCCGCACAAATTTTTCTTCCTTGAGCTCGACAGCTCATCCTGTGTTTCCTGGCAGCCTCTGCTGCTTTGGAAGCTCCCACCATGCCGCTATTGGACCGGGCACCTGACACCCGTCAGGCTCCTGCCCCCGGCCGTCGCTTCTGACCAGTGGAAAGACCCATTTCTCGCTGGGCGAGCCTTAATTGGCCACCCAGTGTGAAATTGCGTTGAAAGTGCGATCTTGCCCGGGAGCAGATTCTACATTCGCTTCTGGGCCTGCCAACTTCGTGCAGACGCCAAGCCTGAAGTTCAGGCCTGACTATATATCCTGCATCCTTCATAAAAAAAACAGACTAACATAAAAGCAAAATACTGCGAATGCTACAAATCAGAAAAAGAAACAGAAAATGCTGGAAAAGCTCAGCGGGTCTGGCAGCATCTGTGAAACCGAGATAATGTTTCAAGTCCAGTATGACTCCTCTTTGGAACTGGGGGCAACATTTTCCCCCCGTTGGGGAGGATGTGCAGGAGTGGGCGTGGGTGGGTGGGTTCCTGAACAGCATGCGCACGAAAGAGCGCACAGATCTCCCTGTGGCAAAGTGCTGCCTCAGGGAGATCGGCTCAGGTTTTAAAATTTCAATAAAGAAGGGGAAAACAAATTACTGACATGTCCCCTCATGTGACACGTGAGTTGGGACATGCCCATAACGTTTATTTTAAAACATTCTGAAATTTTTAAATCCCTCATGAAACCTCATCCCGCCCATAGGTGAGGTTTCATGTTTTTTCAGAATCCCACAAGGTTCCCGGCCTGCCCGCCAACCTTAAGGCTGGATGGGCAGGCCCATTAATGATTTCAGTTACTTTTTTAATGGCCTTAATGGTCAGGACACCCGCCCGATGTCACCCCGCGCCATTTTACGCGTCGGCGAGCAGGTCCTGCCCCCGCTCGGCGACCGGAAGATGTAGCCCTGGGTGTTTATGGAAACTTGCTGCATGCTAATTGGCTGTCACATTTCCTAGGTTACGTTATAGTGACTGCACTTCAAAAATAATAAATTGGCTGTAAAGAGTTTTGGAATGTCCTATAGTCATGAAAGGGGCAACAACATGCAAGTTCTTCAACTACTTCAATATTAGGGCTGCTTATGCAAAGTACTTTGGATAAATGCTACAATTAATTGTACAGATCAATATTTTGCATTGTCATCTGGACAATTTCATAATTAATCATCGAAATATTCTGCCTAATAGTCTAACTGTTTTCAACTTCCTTTTTTATGGACCCTCTGTGTGGCAGCCCATTCCCTGCATTAGAAGATGGGGAAGACCTCAATCTTGCCCATCTTCTCCATCATAAAGACCTCAACCTTTATCGTTCTATTGCCTTACTTGTATTACTAGGAATTCATGTGATAAGAACTACCCAAGGTGAAACAGGCTATGTTTTCCCTCCCTTGGATGATGTATCTTTCCTCTCCAGACCCCTCAGAATGAGCTGATCATCCAAAAGAGAAATCAGGAACCAAATCAGTTTTAAAATTTATTTGTTCATAGAATGTGGGTGTCGCTGGCTAGGCCAGCATTGATTACCCACCCTTAATTGTCCTTGGGAAGCTGGTGATGAGCTGCCTTCTTGAACTGCTGCAGTCTGTGTGGTGTAGGTACACCCACAGTGCTGTTAGGAAGGTATTTTCAGGATTTTGGCCCAGTGACAGTGAAGAAACGGCGATATAAATCCAAGTCAGGATTGTGTGTGTTTGGAGGGGAACTTGCAGGTGGTGTTCCCATGTGTCTTCTTGCCTTCCTTGTCCTCCTAGGTGGTAGAGGTTGCGGGTTTAGAAGGTGCTGTCAAAGGAGCCTCGGTGAGTTGCTGCAGTGTATCTTGTGGACGTACATATTGCTGCCACTGTGTGTCAATAGTGGAGAGAGTGAATGTTTAAGTAGTGGATGGGATGTCAATCAAGAAGTAAAGACAGAAAATGCTGGAAGAACTCAGCAGGTCTGGCAATATCTGTGGAGAGAGAAACCGAATTAATGTTTCAAGTCCGTATGACTCTTCAGAGTTCTGAAGAAGAATCACACGGACTTGAAATGTTAACTCTGTTTCTCTCTCCACAGATATTGCCCGACCTGCTGAGTTTTCCCAGCATTTTCTGTTTTTATTTCAGATTTCCAGCATCCGTAGTATTTTGCTTTTATATTTATGTCAGTTAAGAAGACTGTTTTACCTGGGATGGTATTGAGCTTCTTGAGTGTTGTTGGGGCTGCATTCACCCAAGCAAATGGAGAGTATTACACCACACTCTTGACATATACCTTGTCAGTGGTGGACATCTGTATAATACAGTACCATTGTGCTATAGAGCTTTATGGAATTACACTGCACTTGTCATTATTGATACCTTTCAAACATAATACACTCAATATTCCAAAGATATGAGAATGTGTATTGTGAGGGAAAATGTAATCTACTATATACATTAGTGTCAGGATGTCAGTCCTAACTAATCTGGATTATTAAATACAATTTTGCTATGTAATCAGTCAATGTGCTTTCCCGGCTACAGTCTTAGGCTAAATTAGACCATCTAGCGCATTGTTTGCACTCTGTTTGAACCTGAGATGAACTTTAACCTCAAGTCCTCATATCCATGATCAAGACAGCTTACTACCATATCCATCCCTTGTCTCTCTTTGTTAACTTCAAATTTGACTACTCCAGTGGTCAGTATGCTGTCCTCCCCTGCTTCAACCTCCCTATCTCCTTCCAAAGCTCTGCTGGACATACCCAGTCGCACTTTCCCTTTATTGCACCATTACTGGTGTGCATTGGCTCAACTACCCCCACTAAATCCAATGCAAAATCTATATGCTTTGTGACCATGCTCTTGCTTAATTTAGTAATCTTCACTAGCCCTGTATGAATTTCAGAATACTCTGTTGTTGTGACTGCAGTCTTCTGTGCAATCCTCTCCTTTGTCAGAATAGAACCCTCAATTGACAACCTAAAAGGAAAGACCAGTAAAAACTGGGAAATAAGAATACTGGTCCGAACTGGTCTTGTACACCTTAAAATGGAACACCAGTAAAACTGAGAAATAAGACCAGTGGTCCCAACTGTTTTCCCTTCCTTCTGGGAAGGTTTACTGTTTTTAAACTCTTTCCTAAATATCACTGTCTCTCTCTCTCTCTCGACCTTTAAAAACCTAATCAGAAATGATCTCTTTGGCTAGCTTCAGGTCAATACTCCTAATTTTTTCCTGACTTAGAATTGATTTAATTCTGCCTATTATGCAGAGCAACCCGAGACATTTTGTTTTAATTTAAGGAACTATATAAATGCAAATCATTGTTGTCAGTCAGGTATAAAAATGAGTAAAATAGTTGCACTTCATCATTCTTGCCCTCATACGATTGTCAAGGTTGCTGGATTAACCAAGCATAATCTGAATGTTTTCCCCTTCACACCTCATTTTGTGCAATTTTGCTTAGTTAACAAGAGTTGCTTTTCTGCTTTCCTGATTTATAGATGTATCCAATCTGATTTGTCATTAAATGATGGTGATATCAGCTACAACGCCAAGGGATAAAATTGTATCAAAAAACATTGGAATATCTCAGTTTGAGTTCCTGCTGGTGTCAGATAATATTCTTGTGATATGTTACAAGTGACTCTGGGCTACAGTGGGTCTTCTGATTGCTGTCCGGCTGAAGAATGCATATGCGTGAAGATCAAGCGAAGACAGAAATGGCAAGCAGCCATGTCCTCTGCAGTTCATCAGCCTATTGCGGCACAAGTCAGGATTTTCTGCCACTTATTTTGAAGCACTGAAAAGTAGGCAGCAGTTCTGTTCTTTGAATTTTTAAAATATTTCACAAGCCAGTGTCCAGTAGGCAGGACCAGCAATGATGAATGTGCCCACCTCAAACGGCAGGGTGCTTCATTTAAGGATGGATTTTGGACGGGCCACTTAGGTCATGCAGAATGTTTAGCCCATTTAAAATATGAGTTCATGTTTCTAAGTGGCTGGCTATATCGTGCATGACATAAACAGCGCTGAGCAATATAAAGGTAGCTCTACTTTAGCCGCATTCCATTTTTTTGTGATTTTTTTTCCTGCCAGCGCTTAAGTTATCAATAAAACATTGTGCCAGCTGTTCTAAATCATTTATTTTTTGACTCAGAGAAGGAATCTCCCTAGTTTCTAATTTTGCGAGAATGGTAGAACGTATAGAGTGATGCCAAGCAAGTCAGGCTACACAAGATGCCTATGTGTCCATGCATTGCTATACACATTGCATTGCAGACAACAGTGAGCCTATCTTGTTTTGGCAGATGAACAGTACATGCAGCGGTCCTTCTTTCTAAAAGAAGCTAGGACACAAGATCTGACTGCATTACCAAATTATTTAAATATCTAATTAAGCATGATGTTGAATGCTTCCTCAGAAGCATCCCCAGATACACAATGTTATACCAGTGGCACAGCATGAAAGAAGACAGGGGAGGTCAGGAGCCACAATAATTCATTTGGCCACATCAGCTGAGATGCTACCATTTCTGCAGGCCCCAGCACACCCACCAGGGAATGACCACAAGGAACAGTCTCCTAAGGACCTGAGTCAGCAAAGAAGCAGTTGGAGATTCCCACCATCTGCAGAAAGAACAGAACACTGGGCACTACCATGTTGCATACAGTTGGCAGGTCCAAAAACAGTAATGTTTAGCTATGCTCTGAACTTGGTTTACCTCACAGATATGGAGGAGATGTATAGCAATTTTGCTGTAAGGTGGCAAGGGACCACTGCCCACACGCGTCATGGTGCACCATCGAGAAATGGTTTGAACACTGAACTGCTTTGCTCACTGGCTTGCAAATTAGTGTCTTTACCTTGTGTTTCTTTATCTTTAATTTATTGTCTGCCTCTTCTTCACTTTTGTCCCTTCAACCTTGGCAAAAAATGTTAATTAATTGGGATGTTTTTTGAGACTTTCCAAAGGTTTGCAGATTTTTTATCACCTCGCTTTGGCAATACCTTTTAATTGTTCCCATTCCACTACTTTTCACTTAGAAACAATTTCCCACTACCTCACAACTGCTCTTTAAATCTGTCCAAATCTGCACTTAAATTTATTCTTAAGCTCTGATGTTTGAAAATTGGTCCAAACAGCAGCTGTTGTGTAGAGGAGGAACATTTGACTTAAAACATCAGCCCAAATCTTCCGGTATCCGTATCATTGAAATCTGGGCTTAAGTTGGGAGATGTACATCAGGACCTCATGGACGTCCTGGCAGACGGACACACGTGCGTTGTAATTGCCCAGGTGTTTTAAAATTCTGATGGGCTGATTTCAGCTTCCCAGGACACTCAGTGAAAGTCTCCGACACTGAGATCAGTGTCAGAGACTTTGGCCAGATATGTGGACCTTACACGGATACTTATCCAGGATATCTCAAGCTGGTAAGCACCGGGGCTGAATTTTACACTGATCGGGCAGACGCTTGCCCAACCTGATTGGGTGTGAAATTACACAAGATGATGTCAGGTGAGCGTTCCGACATCATCCTGTGTTCGGGCAATATTTCGGTCGGCGGTTGCACACAAAAGTCGGAAGCATGCCCGCCAACAATTAAGCGGGCAATTAAGCCCATTTAACAGTGCAATTATCTGTCATTTTATGTAGCCCGTCCAACCTTACAGTTGGCGGAAGGGCAAATCAGCCAGGCAGCCTTTACGTTTTTCATTAAACCTCTTCCAAGGGAGGGATGACGTTTCCATTATTAAATAAAATAAAAATATAAACCTGGGGACAGAATTTTTATAATCTAAATGTTCAGTTGCCTGATTGTGATGTTTGGAAACCTTTTGCCCTGATTTTTAAGACTTTATTTCCTGGGTTTTGGTCTTCAGCTCCCTGGGGCAGCTCTCTGCTTTCAGGGTGCTTTCTGTCAGCCCTCACCCATGCCCACGTTTCCATCATCGCCCACTCTCCTCCCACTCCCACCCTGGCAGCACTGAGCTTTGCAGCGCACGTTTCACGCTGGCTGGCCTTTAATTGGCCAGCCAGTGTGAAATCGCGGTCGGGAGCCAATCACGGTCGGCAGTCCATTTCCCGACCGCTCTCTGGCCCGCCAATGGCGCCGGCCCGCCAAGCTGAAAATTCAGACCCTAGCCCAGCTCAGAGATTAGCCAGCATAAATAAACTGAGCACCACAACTCAACCCCCAAACTATCCCCCAACCCAACCTGACTAGCCTGTCTCCCACCATCATCCCCCGACCTGACTGCTCACTCACTCGCTCACTGACTCACTCACTTACTCACCCACTCAACCACCCACCCATTCACTCACCGACTCACCCACCCACTCACTTGTTCTCCATCTCACTTACCCACCCACTCACACATTCCCTATTGGATTGTGCGAAAGTGTCGCACATGGATTGAGTCCTGGTGTAAAATGGAGTTGGATTCTCAGAAAGAGAATTTGGATCAGATGTGTGATGCTTTTAAAAAAATCATGGAAAAGCAGACATTTCCAGCAGACTTCACGGCACGAATGGGAGATTCAGCGGTGCCACAGAAGATGGAAGACTCAATTTCGCAGCCTTTTGAGATCATTCAGATATGGGGTGCAGGCATCAATACAATAGAAGAATCAGTGACAAAAGAAATGAGGTTGGACACGTTTTTGGAAGATCTGGCAGGTGCCAGGACTGGAGCAATAATAACAGACAAATGAACTGTGGAACCAGTGACCGATGTTTCAAATATGATTTGAAGTGCCATTATGTGGTAATTGTTCAAAAATTGTTTCAAGATGACACTTGACACATAAGATTCAGAAGTGGAAAATGAGTATATTTATAAATCTGAAGGAATTGTATTGGTCACAAAAAGCTTCAGTCTGGAAATGATTGAAATCGCGAAGTTGCAGATTCATTTAATTGTGCTGTTGGACAATAGTTGCACATCGATGGTATGTGGAATGGATTGGTTGAAATGTTATTTAGATTCATTCAGTAGTAAGGATTGAAGTAAGGTCAAGGAATATGAAAGTTCTACTTGCTTCAGGTTTAGGGTTGGAAACACATTGTGATCACTGAAAGGAGTGGTGATTCCATGCAAAATAACTGGTGTAAGCCATTTTATTAGTATAGATTTAGTATTTAGTGAGATACCCTTGCTGCTAAGCAAGCCATCCATGAAAAAGGCACAAGCGAAGTTGGCCATGGAAGGTAATAAAGCAATTGTTTTTGGAAAGTCAGTAAGTTTGCAATATACCTAATCAGGACATTATTGCAACCCTTTAACAAAACCTACCACAGCAAAATTCCTGAAAACTGGCACTGCAACCGGCACACTCTTGTAACTGGAATTGCTGTGCTGGGTCTGTTTTTTCACTGGTGATGTCTTTCATTCCTCAGAAGTTGGTGCTAACACTTGTTGCTGACTAATTATGCTTACTGCACCTCATCAGTCCCATTCTTTACACTAATAATTGTGAAACTCATGGGTAGTTGTTGCTGGCGTGCTTCCGTCACTCTGATCTCAGCCTCCCACTGTTCTGCAGCACCATGGGCAGACTTTTATGGCCCTGTAACTGCAGGGCATGGCCATAAAATGTGGTGAGCCATTCAAAAGTCAATTGACTTTGGTGGAACTGTAAAATCCCACCTGTGTAAAATCCTGCCCCATGTTCTCTCAATCAATTTGTAAATTCCTGCACCTCTTGTGAGACTGCAACAATCTCAACAAGCTTTCTGATTGTTGAAAACACAGAATTCATCTTACACCTTATTAAATGGCAATTTTGATTAACCAGCTCCTCCCAATCCCCGAACATACCTGAATACAGAAATTTTACTGTATTTCTAATCAGAATGTTAAAGAAGAATGAAGAATGTTAATGGAATCAGGTGATTGGAGTTTGAATAAAAAAAAAAGCAAATGGTCTTAAAGTTATATCAACAATTTGCTCATCCCTCTTATCACAGATTAAAAATCCTACTAAAGGATGCAGGGGTGGTTGATAATGAGTACAGAAAGCTTATTGAAAAGATTAGTGAAAAATGTGATACATTGTAAAAGTGTTGGGGGATGCCGTCACGGCCTATTGCAAGTCTCCCATTAGCACAACACTTCAATGAAGTAGATTTAAAGGGGATAAGGGCAGAAATATTTTCATCTTGCATTTTAAATACAAGGCAACAAGATTCAGTCTTTCTACAATTATATTTGGTAAAGATAATGGAGTGAATCATAGAAAAATGGATTGGGTCCACTTTGGTGGCGTTGGCTAACTACCTTACTGAAAAAGGGAGGGGGTGAAATTTACCAATGATGACGTTAGAGTCATGCAAAAATATGAATATCAAAGTAATGATCACCGCAGCCGAAAGTCCTGTCAGTAGTGGACTCTGAAAGAAATCATGTGGCGACCGATGAGATGCTTAGTCAACCAACCAAGGTGCAAGATAATGTTAGCCCTGGAAGCAGTCCATTTTAAGAATACTCATCAAATGGTTGGTGACTATCATCCTTATCAATTGGAGGAATCCCAAAATACCTTCTATGCTGTGTGATAATTCCATTGCCCTAGAAGGGACTACAATTAGTTCCACCTTTTCTGTGCACTTTAATGACCTGCAAGCAAGGAGAAGGGCATTCATCAATGCAAAAGTCTAAGAGAAAATTCAGCGAGCTTTCTGGCATTGCATAAAACCATTGGAGATAAACTTTAATCCTGATGATTTAGTATATTTGAAAGAGAGGGTCAGGAATAGTGGAAAGGTCCTGATAAGGTGATGGGGAGAAAACACACACCTCATTATCTCTGAGGAGCCATTAATGATCACCTGGGGACTGCACAATCCAACGCCAAAGAGAACTTTACAAAGGCCATTTGGATCTGATAACCCAGGCTTGGCAGCAGGAGACAGAAGGTCTGCTAAGACAAAAGAGCCCTCAAGCATTCCTTTCAACTCATAATGGCTGGGACATCTAGCAGTCTTTCAGGCCCAGTCAAATTCCAGATGATGGATACACTTCCTTTGGTGAATACCTGAGCTGAATAGCTCAGTCTAGCAGCCACACAGTATGGAGATTTGCCCAGGTTGAACACCTGGCCCCATCTACATTGCTTCTGTTAGAAGTTCAGTGCCATCACCTACAATACTGATTTATCTCTGCATTCCTATCTCATCTTGTGAAAGCAGCACCACCAGAAAAGTGCACTCTACAACACTGAGTTTTCAGCTCATCAACCTCCATGAAAGAATATCTCATTGGACTTTGATTCTGGACTCTGAAACTCATGTGAATTGATTTTTGTTTTCTCTGTGGTCTCTGTCCTGTAAAACCTTCTTTTTCTCTCCCTCTCTTTACTGTCTAAGTGTGGAAGTGATGTTATGAACCCTTCTTCCTGCATTTTAAGTGTGTACAGATAAACTAAGCCTTTGAGTTCACCCTATCTCAAGTTTGCTGCAGAGTTATTCATAGAAATTTGGATTGCCCAAAAACCGAGGGATTGGGGAGATATGCCACTGCTTATAAAGAGGGGGAAAAAAATCAAAACATCTTTCTGCTTATGGATGGATGGTGAGAGGAAAAGTTAGTGCTGTTTAAATTAATACCCTCCCATCCATAACAATGATAATAGACAAAGTGACACCAATGTACAGAACAGGGTTATTAAACCCAAGGGACAACTGACCAAAATTGGTACTAGTGAAGCATCCATACCAGAAGGATCCAATGAATGGAGAGATGCAACCATTGTAGGGAGAACAGAAAAAGCCACTGACAAATAGCTAAATGTCCAAGATGATGGGCAAGTGATAAGTTCTATGGACTAGCAAAATGGGTGAAATGGTGGAAAGCAAGAAAATGCAGTGTGAATCCCCACGGTGGATTGAAAGTGACTCTAGCACTAGAAAACAATCACATACTGGCAACAGAACCTTTGATCGTGGGAGGGAGGAACCCTGTAGCACTAGTCAAGAAAGAGATAGGGGGAAAGTAGGTGCTATGGTTTGACTGGGTTATCTGATAGAGCAAGGACAACAGAACAATCTAGGAACTACTAGAAGCAGAAGCCCTTATGATCAGGAGGTTTTGGTGGCTGAAGAGAAAGTTGAAGATAAATTAATCGGAGAGGCAAAACAAAAAGGATTGGATAGTTGGAAGGCACTTGGTGTGGACTCTAAGTGCCAAGTAGGGAACATCCAGACTTATCACACAAATGGATATGTATGGAAAAAGAACTCCCACATGGGACATGTAAGGCTAAATCAAGATTAGTGGCTCAAAGTTTCAAAGGGAAACTTGGTGATCAGTATGTTAGAGTGGACTCCCCCATGGCAGGAAAAGTGATCTTGCAAATTTTCTTAGTTCTTTTAGCCACATATTCATGGGAACGTAAGCCAATTAATCAAAAACCACATGTTCGCAGAGTGAAACATTTCAAAGAGAAGTGTCTTCGAAACCACCTAAAGAAGCGAGTGATATAGAAGTAAAGCTGTGGAAGTTAGACACATTTTTTTATGGATTTTATGATGCTTTGAGGGTATAGGATTTCTCAGTTTGGGCTGTCTTGCTGAAAGTAAGCTGTATTCAGCTGAAAGCAACCTAGCAATGTTCCACTGGTATCACAAAGAGAATTTGCAGGCATCTTTATGATGCACGTCGATGATTTTCTATGGGGAGATTCTACAGAATTTGAGCATTGACGGGAATTTAAGATTGGAAATCAGGTTTCAGGGGTCTTTAAACACATAGGCTTAGACATTAATCAGCATAGGATGAGAGTAACCTTAAATCAACAATCATATCTAGAAAGTGTTAATCATATCCTGATAATTTGGACCAGGTCATCACAGAAAAATGATCTGACACTCAAAGAAGAAACAGAGCAGTTAAGAAACTTGACTGGACTGTTAAATTGACTAAGTACTCAGACAAAATCTGATGCCTGTTATGACATATTGGAACTTAGCATTATGATGAAAGACACTACAACTGAGGAGGTTTTAAGGGCAAATAAGACATTAAAGAAATTGAATTTAGAGAAATGTGTATGCAAGTTCCTAACCCTGGGTGTCCTGAAAGACATGAAATTAGTTTATTTTAGTGATGCTTCCTATTGCCAATCTTCCAAGTGGGCATTTGAGTACAGTTGGGCTTGTAATATTCTTGATGAGCCAAAAGGAAAAGTGTTGTCTCTTGGCCAAGAAAAGGTTAAAACTTCCCTGCTTCAGTAACTGGCTCCAGCAGAAGTGATAGATATTGTTCTTTACTTATCAAATATTTGAAGGTAATATTTTATAAGGGGCATTCTGAAATAGTTTGCCCAATGAGTGTGACTGAGAAAAGGTTAAGGATTGACATTGCCAATATAAAAAATAGGCTAGCAGTGTATTCCAGATCTTAACCACTCCCTGCGTGAAAATAATTTTCCTCATATCTTTTGCTTGTTTTACCAATTACTTTAAACCTGTGACATCTCATTCACGATTCTTTGACGAGTGGAAACAGTTTCTCTCCATCCACCCTGTCTAGACACCTGATAATTTTGAATACCTCTATCAAATCTCCTCTCAGCCTTCTCTTCTCCAAGGAAAACAGTCCTAACTTCTCTGATCTACCTTCATAACTTTCCCACCCTTGGAGCCATTCTCATGAATCATTTCTGTGCTCTCTCCAATGCCTTCACACCTTTCTTAAAGTGCGGCTCCCAGAACTGGGCACAATACTCCAGCTGAGACTGAAATAGTGTCTTATACATGTTCAACATAATCTCCTTGATTTTGTACTCTATGTCCCTATTAGGCTTAGGATACTGTATGCTTTATTAACCAATAACTGAACCTGTCCTGTTACCTTCACATATACACCCAGGCCACTCTGCTCCTGCACACCCTTTAGAATTATACCCTTTATTTTGCATTGTCCCTCCATGTTCTTCCTGCTGAAATGAATCACTTCACCTTTCACTACTTTCATCTGCCATCTGTCCACCCATTTCACCAACTTGTCTATGTCCTTTCGAAGATCTACTCTATCTCCCTCACAGTTCACAATGCTTCTAAGTTTTGTATCATCCGCAAATTTGGAAATAGTACACTAAGGTTTAGGTCATCAATATATTCCAGGAGGAGCAAGGGTCCCAACACTAACCGCACTGGGAACTTCATTACAAACCTTCCTCCAGCCCGAAGAAACACCCTGTTACTCAGCTAATTTCATATCCATGTTTTTACTGTCCCTGTCATTCCATAAACCCATGATTTTGTTCATAAGGCTGTTGTGTGGCACTGTATCAAATGGCTTTTGGAGGCCCATATGCACCACATCAGCAGCACTGCCCTCATCAACCCTCACTGTTACCGCATTGAAAAGCTTCAGCATGTTAGTTAAACACGACTTTCTGTTAAAAAATTTGTGCTGGATTTCCTTAATATTTAAAAAATTTATTAATGGGATGTGGGCATTGCTGGCTAGGCCAGCGTTTATTGCCCCTCCCTAATTTCCCTTGAGAAGGTGGTGGTGAGCCGCCTTTATCCATATGACTATTAATTCTGTCCTGAATTATTGTTTCTAAAGTTTCCCCTACACTGAAGTTAAACTGATTGGCCTGTAGTTGCTGGGCTTATCTTTACACTTTTTCGCAATTCTCCAGCCCTCTAGCCCCACCCCTAGGTCAAAGGAAGACTGAAAAATTATGGCCAGTGCCTCAGCGATTTCCACTTCCACTTCCCTCAGTATCCTTGGATGCATCCCACCCGGTCCTGGTGTATTATCAACTTTAAGTATAGACAGCCAACTAATACTCCTCCTTATGTATTGTAAATCTTTCTAGTGTATTAATTACTTCCTCCTTCACTGTGGCCTGGGTAGCATCTTCTTCCTTGGTAACGACAGATGCAAAATGTTCACTTAATATTCCGGCTATTCCCCCTGCCTCCATGTGCAAATCCCCTTTTTGCTTCCTTGAGACTTTGGGATTCCCCTTTACATCAGCTGCCAGTCCTCCACCCCTCCCCCCCCCACCCACCCCCCACCACCACACACCTTAAACCAGCTTATATTTCAACTCTTTCTTGGACTCGAACTCAAGTTCTGTCGAAGGGTCATGAGGACTCAAAATGTCAACTCTGTTCTTCTCCGCCGATGCTGCCAGACCTGCTGAGTTTTTCCAGGTAATTCTGTTTTTCTTTTAATACTCCTTCTTTACTCCTTTTAATTGCTTTTTCATCTCCCCCCCATGCATCTTCTATATTCAACCTGAATCTCCATTGTATTATCCACCTGACATCTCTCATAAGCACATTTCATCTTAATCTTTATCTCTTTTGTCATCCAGGGTACTCTGGATTTGTTCACTCTACATTTCCCCTTTGAGGGAATATATCTTGACTCTGCACCACTTATCTCTTCCATGAAGGTAGCCGGTTCAGCTACCCTTTTTCCTGCCTTCCTTAGATTCCAATTTATTTGGCCCAATTCCATTCTTACCACATTAAAGTTGACTTTTCCTCAGTTAATTATTCATACTACGGATCGTTCTTTGTCCTTTTCCATAGCCAACCTAAACCTTACGGTACAATGACCACTGCCACTAAATTTTCTCCTACTGACACTTGATCCACTTGGCCTACCTCATTCCCAAGAATCAGGTCCAGCACTGCCTACCCTCTTGGTAGACTGGAAACATACCGCTATAGAAAATTTTCCTGAATGTACTCTAGTAATTTTTGCCCCGCTCTTCCCTTAAACTATTGCTATCCCTGTCTATATTCAGACAATTAAAGTTACCAATTCTAACTACTTTATAAGTCTGGCACTTCTTTGTAGTTTCCTTGCAAATTTGTTCCTCCACATCCTTTTCACCAGTTGGTGGCCTATACACTACACAGAACAATGGATCGTACCTTTTTTGTTCCTTAACTCTAGCCAAATATTCTGTCCTCGACCCCTCTGGGGTATCCCCTCTTTTCAGTTTTGCTGTAACCTGCTGCATGCTTACTTTTCAGAATGTAGCCATTTGAAAGGGAGCGCAGGGAAAGCCTAGCCTAATAGATTCCTCAGAGCTGGGTTTCATAGGCAGCAGATCAAGATAGCAATGGATCATGCAACGGATTGAGAGTTTACTGAGGGCTCCTTTATACCAGGCCAAGTTTCATAGGGACAACAAGCTATTAGGCAGCAATGACATCAACAATGATAATAATTTCTCACAGGTCAAAGTTCAGCCAATGGTTCTCGTGCTATTAATGAGTTTTTCAAGAAAACCTCCTCCAAATCTGGTGGCACCAAGATGACTATGAAGATGGGCTCTTTATCAGTCTTGAGAGAGGGTGTACCCTCCTACACACCTGACACTTCTCCCCCCACCAACAATGCCACCATGTTGATATGGGAGGCAGGAGGCCTGACTCCAGCCCATCCCAAACTGCCACCATGAAAACAGAATCAGTGGACTTAGCTTGTCAGAAGATGGGATTGCAAAATCAGGAAATTCCTCTACTCCCAATTTTCACCTCCAAGATGAAAATCCAGCCCAGAAAGTTTTATGGGCTCTTGGCTGTAATCCAACTATCAAATCATTTTATAAGTAATTGACACAGTTACGCAACTGGTTTAAACAATCTGTGTGTTAACTCAAGGAGCTTTATGGGCTATTCAATACCTTCCAACTTTTATAACAGGGTTGGTGAGTTATGCTCATAAAATGGATAATGGCTGGGGGTGGGGCGGGGGGTGCGGGGGGCGTTGAGGGGAAAGACTGTGGGAGTAAGGGTGAGCAGTTGAGCGTGAGATGTTGAGGGTGAGGGGTGAGTGAGTTATGGTGAGGGGTTGAAGGTAAGGGGATGAGAACGAGAGGAATTGCTGTGGGGAGTTTAAAGTCAGAAGGTTCAACTGTATACAGCTGAGCTGCTGATTGCTTAGGAAGCACCAGGCTGAAACTTTATGGGAATTGAGGTGGGGCTTTTAACCTGCCTGCTTTGGAATCTGCCCACATTCATTTCAGCCTCAGGCATTTCTGTTTTCTCTCCACAGATGCTATTGGACCTGCTGAGTTTTTCAAGCATTTTCTGTTTTTGTTTCTGACATGAACATCCTGCTCTCAATATCGTTGCTTTGGTAGCATGGTCCCTTTTTGCTTGACTATGCCTAAGCACTAATTATTTGTGGAAGTAATAAAGTTACAAAAATGAAATTTTTCCTGTCTTTGGTTTATGATGGACTTTTCCAGACAAAGATGGAATTTGACCTTTGGCATTGCATGAACTCTGAATGTGCTGGGTCAATAGGTTTGATGAAATGTAGAGCATGAGAGTGATTTTCTGTCAAAATCCCAAGAGGAAGAAATTGTTGGCAGTGATTCAGCCCTATCAGCAAGAGGAATCAGAAACTGACAGAGGTGAGAAGTAGTTTGAAGTATAGGGAGCAATAGTTGGTTTACATTGAGAAACACTTGGCTAAAATGGTGGAAGCTTGACCATATCTGAACTGTAGGCATGTACTTTAAACTCTTATGTCATGCTGTTGGTCTTGTTTCTTATTACTGTACAAAAATTGGCTTTAAACTACAGCAGTTTATTGTTGCTAGTTGTCAACACATGCATTAATAAATATGTCTTGATTCTGTCAATCCAAAGCTTTATGAACTTGCAATGATCATAGCATGCTTTTATGCATTTAGTTATTTCAAGATGCAAGAGTGCCGACTGTTCCTCCATGACAGGAGGTGAAGAATGTCTTTGCTGTGGAACTTTCAGAAAATATTGCCAAATGATGCCTTAAACTTGGTGATGTTAAGATGTGTACCACAATGGATTCCAGGTTTTCTCTTTAATAAAAATGAAGCCAGTACTGTGTCATTATTTACATTGCACCAGTGCTAATTATGCAGTAAAACACTACTGGTTTCTTTACAAACACAAAAAATGGTGTTAGTGGTCGAGACAGCCCAGAAGAGACACATTCATTGTGATATAACTGTAGCTGACTGAAGATTGAGATACTTCCAACTCAGTACACAGTTACATGTTTTTGTGATACGTAGTTGCATGAGCCTGCCATACAATTGATCTAGGGGGACTTCCACCCTACCGCCCCCACTTCACTGATTTATTTGTCCTTTTTTTCCCTGAAGGCGTTGATTTATCCTGCAGCACTGCCTGTGAAATTCTTGGAATAAAGTGTAAGACCCAGCAAGGAGCATTCAGAAGCAGAACAGCATGTGCTTTTAAAACATGGATTCAGGGTTTAGCAGGGAGGCAGTGGCATAGTGGTATTATCACTGGATGAGTATTCTAGCAAATAGCTTTATTTTTCAACTTGACAAAAATGGAACAGATGTTATTGGATGTCAAGTCAGTTCTCAGTGGAATTGAATATTAATATATCAGTGCTACAAATACAAATCCATAATTAATACTGTTGAACAATTACTTGTAGTTGAAATCTAAATATTTAATGTAATTATTACATTGCATTTATGCTTTAATGAGTTTCATTGCTTTTCTTTTCATAAAGTACATATGTTTGTCAATGACTAGTATGTGTAGTGGTCTGAATTTGACCAAATAAAGAGATTTCATACCCCTTCCCATACACACTTGTTACAAAGATGAGAGTCTTTCTGAAAAACAAATTGGATCTGTTTCATACTATTTCTGGGACAAGAATAGTGATATTAGGTGGGCGGGCACAGGTTTCAATTTCCATCTTGGTGAATTGCATCTTTGTGTAGAAAGAAATGTAAACTGTCTGTGAGTCTCTACCAGGCCTCTGATGAGCTGAAATAATACTGCAGGCTATTTTCTGCCTTGCAAATGATCACCATAATTACCAATAATAAAAAGCCATGGAAGAATTCTTGAACCAGAATTCAGTACCATGTTGTATGAAAGAATTAACATTGGCTCAAGGCATAAAGAGAAATGGAGTATGTTTAAAAGCATGAGTTTGGCAGTCCCCATCAAACATATCGCACCAGCACAAAACCGTCAGACGATCTACACCATGGCGAGTTGCAGGATTAATCTGTGATTCTGTAACAATACCACTTTGTTGGTGCTTTTATACATCATTAACAATGTTATTGCATGTTTCAAGATATTTCTTTTGCTCCCTAAGGTCCAGTAGGTAATTGAGTGATATTGCAACTTGCTTGAACAGCTAAGGACAATACTAAATATAGAAATTTTGATTAAAATTGTCCCATGTCTCATCACACTCAGTTTATCACCAGAGATGGGCTTCTTGCATTCTTATTAACCCACTCATGTGGGACAACTTCATTGCTAAAACTGCAGCCCATAAAACTCATAACACTCTCATCATTCCTTGGGGAAAGGATGTGACAATGTGTTAACTCATTTATTTTCAATAGGTTTGAAGCAGAATTCGGTTAGATCAGCACTTTGTTGCTAAGACATTGTAATGTAAATAGAAAGCCAGGCAAAATTCCATTCAGAAGTAAAATAAGCAGGTACAGAATCCAGTGAGCTCTGAAAACATTGTAAGACCCAATATCAAGTCTAACACCTTATCGTAATAACAAGATGCAAGTGCTGCTGCTGAATGCTGCTCGGAATTTAGTTGCAGTGCTGTAAGGAAAATGAGCTGGAAGTTTTCCCTTCAGAAATGCCAAGTTTCAGCTAAAAAGGTGGATTTCAATGATCACTGAATGACTGCACAGGAGCATTTAATGGTGCCTGGAGAGAGAAAGAGAGGAAGGGACCGCAATCTATTTAGTTGAATTAAGGGAGAATGACTAGTCGTCAGAAAATAATGTCTTGATCCATATCTTTTAAGCAACTTTATATGCTGTTTGTTATTCTAGTACTTTGAAATCCACCTTGTACTATGGACTAGGTGAATTTCACAGTACGGGGAACCCAAGATATAGAAATGATTTTTTTCTTGATAATGCTCTACAACTTAAAGAGGATGCCAGACATGTGTATTCTATTAGCAGTTTGCTGTGTTTGCTGTTTTAGCTGACAAACTCTTATTTCAATACTCCAGGGCCTAAACAGGGATAATCTTGAGTTCCTGTTTCTAATTTCTATCCAGTAGCCCTGGTGGAAAGTGAACATCAATGGATTGAATGAGAACAGGATCAGGCTTAGTGGCAATATACCACTAAGTCTGCTTACATCAATCCTTAGCCTCACACATGATTAATGGTTATTTAGGCAAGATAACAGAAAGTGTTTGATTTTTGTGGCACAATATCCTAGCGTAAATCTGTTGCCTTCATGAAAGGAGGGAACAAAATTCAACAGAGAAATAATGGCCTCGACTTTTGCGTTAGCTGTTTTCTATGATCAGGGACAGGAGTTTCCCCCCATCGAGTCGTTGGGGGGAGGCGGGGGGTGGTTGTGTGGGACGGTTCCCGATCGGCACTCCGGGTTGGGGAGCACGCAGCCATTTTTTGTGGGCGGGCCTTTGTCCGTAAACACTGTGCGCTCCCTGTGCGAGCAGGATGGGTTTGGGGGATACCCTGAGCCTCAGGGAAATTGGCTCAAGATTCAAAAGTTCATCAAAGGCAGAAAAAAATATTCCTGACATGTCCCCTCCTGTGACACTGTAACATGAGTTGGGACATGTCGATGTCTTTTATTTAAACATTTAATACAAATTTTGAAAACCCTCATGACCCCTCAATGCCCATGGATTTTTTTCTGAAGGCCGCCTGGGCTCTTCGCCTGCCCATGAACCTTAAGGTTGGACGGGCAGCTCAATTGATTGTTTTAATTGCTTGTTAACTAGTCTTAATAGGCCTTTGACAGTTCGGCGGGTGTGCAGCCAATTCGGCTGCGGGCCCGCCAAACTGAAAATCTAAATGACGCGGGGTGATGTCAGGATGCACGCCCGACATCGCCCCGCATCATTTTATGCATCAGCGGGCAGGCCCCACCCCCGCTTGCTGACTGGAAAATGCAGCCCCATTTCAGGGAACTGTAGAAAGGTTTAACAAGAATAGGCCACTTGGTCTACAGAGGCTTATTCTGTAAATGCTTCGACTCATTGACCTGAAGCACTTGTACTGCCTAAGCTGATGACAATTGGATTAAAAGTTCTCAGCATAATTTATTTAGTCTTAAATCTACTATCCTAGCTTTGTATCCCAGCATTCAATTTCCTTTCAGTTAGCTTCGCCATATTGTTTTGACTTTGAAAGGGACCAATCAAGTATTAGCTGTAAATTTGTTTAAAAGTCTTTCTGCCCCATTGATTCCCTTCATTGTATGCCTAGGTTGCTCATTGTTTGTCCAATATGCAATACTTTGTTTTCTTCAGTGTTACATCTATTTTGTCATTTCTTTACGTATTTGCATAATAGTTATAACTCCTTCAATAAATTCATGTTATTCTCCATTCCTAATTTAGCATTGGCTGTAAAGTTAATGAATTTTAAATTGGCATATATATTCAGGCCACCTATATAGGTCAAAAACAACAAGGATCTTGAAATATTCCATTCAACGGTCACACAAAAAAATACCCAATTTCATATTTATTGTCGAATTACTAATCTATTCCTACATTCTCTTCTGCCTTCATAGTCAAAAGCTATCAGGATGTCAAATAATACTAGCTCAGGGCGTTCCACCACTCCCTCAGCTGACAAGTGCTCCTCCATGTTGAACACCACTTGGAGGAAGCACTGAGGGACGCAAGGGTGCAGAATGTAGTCTGAGTGGGGGATTTCAATGTCCATCACCAAGAGTGGCTCGCTAGCACCACTGCTGACCAAGCTGGCCGAGTTGTAAAGGACAAAGCTGCTAGACTGAGTCTGCAACAGGTGATGAGGGAAGCAACAAGAGGGAAAAACATACTTGATCTCATCCTCATTAGCCTGTCTGCTGCAGCTGCATCTGTCCATGGCAATATCAGTAGGATTGACCACCATACAGTCCTTGTGGAGATGAAGTCCCATCTTCATATTGAGGATACTCTCCATCATGTTGTGTGGCACTACCACTATGCTAAATGGGATAGATTTTGAACAGGTCCAGCAACTCAAGACTGGGCAAGCATGAGGCGCTATAGGGCAATAACCTGCTCACTGACACTCAGTTTGGGTTCTGCCAGAGTCACTCAGCTCCTGACCTCATTACAGCCTTGGTTCAAACATTGACCAAACAAAGAACTGAACTCCAGAGGTGAGGTGAGAGTGACTGCCCTTGACATCAAGGCAGCATCTGACAGAGTGTGGCATCAAGGAGCCCCAGCAAAACTGGAGTTTCCACTGGTTGGAGTCATACCTAGCATAAAGGAAGATGGTTGTGGTTGTTGGAGATCAGTCATCTCAGTTCTAGGGCATCACTGCAGGAGTTCCTCAGAGTAGTGTCCTCGGCCCAACCATCTTCAGCTGCTTCATCAATGAACTTCCTTCCATCATAAGGCCTGAAATGGGGATGTTCATCAATGATTGCATAACATTCAGCACCATTTGATACTCCACTGATACTGAAGCAGTCCATGTCCAAATGCAGCAAGACCTGGGCAGCATCCAGTCTTGGGCTGACAATTGACAAGCAACTTTCATGCCATACAAGTGCCAGTCAATGACCATCTCCAACAAAAAAGATTTAACCATCGCCCTTGACGTTCAATGGCATTACCATCACTATCAACATCTTGAGGGTTACCATTGATCAGAAACTGACCTAGACTAGCCATGTAAATACTGTGGCTACAAGATCATGTCAGAGGCTAGGAATCCTGAGGTGAGTAACTCACCTCTTGACTCCCCAAAACCTGTCCACCCTCTACAAGGCACAGGTCAGGAGTGTGATGGAATACTCCCCACTTGCCTGGATGAGTGCAGCTCCAACAACACTGAAGAAGCTTGACACCATCCAGTTCAAAGCAGCCTGCTTGAGTGGCATGCCACCCACAAGAATTCACTCTCTCCACCACAGATGCACAGTGTATACCATCTACAAGATGCACTGCAGGAATTCACCAAGGATCCTTCAACAGCACCTTCCAAGCCCATGACCACTACCATCTAGAAGAACAAAGGCAGCAGACACATGGGAACACCATCACCTGGAAGTTCCCCTCCAAGCCATTTATCATCCTGACTTGGAAATATATCACCGCACCTTCACTGTCGCTAGGTCAAAATCCTGGAACTCCATCCCTAACAGCACTGTGGGTGCACCTATGCCACATGGACTGCAGCGGTTCAAGAAGTCAGCTCAGCACAAGGTTCTCAAGGACAATTATGGAAAGGCAATAAGTGCTGGCCCAGCCAGTGACACCCACATCCCTTGAATGAATAAAAAAAATTGTAATGTCATCCGTGATGCCAAACTTGGAGGACAAAAAATATAAATACTGAAATTGTTTTGGATATGTGTTTTGAATTGGAATAGTAACTCTGTAGGTTACATTTCAGAACCATAAAATAAACTTTAATTTTGGAAATATTTTCTATCTACAACTGTAATCTGTTTAAACTGATGACTGAGCAGGAGGATTGATGACTTAATGATGATGCAGCGGCTGGTGATGTTTTTAATCTCCTGCTGTCTGAGAAAATGGATTGATGACATAACAAAGATACTTTTGGCATCAGCATCATGTTGTGTGAATTATGCTAGAGCTCATTCTGCTGAAGTGCCCTCAGGGTTATTATCCAGGAGACCACTGTGGCAGTCTATAACAGCATTTACCCTATATTGAACGGGAAGAGCAGTTTCTTTGACAGCATGGGAGTGGGATGAGCTAACTGCTGACCAACATTGCCCGTTTTGCAAAAGCAATGGTAACTTATTATGCTGGAACTAGGCCAGGGATCATTTCAGAAGTTGCTTTGAAAACCACCTGCTTCCTGCAGGACCAAAGAGCAAAATTGCTTTGTGCTGTTGTGCAAACATATGGGGCTGTATTGGCAATAGTATAATGGTGGAGCATTTCTGAATTACGTGGTTGTTCTAGGTCAAGTAGAGAGCTGGGGTTTCTCATTGAAAACAATGTTGATGGGGAGGGATGAGTGGATTAGATTTAAAGCATTGAAAATAGTGAATGCCTGCATAATTTTGCAAAATTAAGTATTGTCTCTTGGGTATTAGAACTCAGTTAATGCGATTCCCACTGCACGAGTGGGGCAGATGTGAAGTTAATATTTTACCTGGATGATGGAAAAACAAGCTCCCAGACACCAGGCTGAATCTTTAAGGAAATAAAATTTCTATGCATATTTTAATGAATATTTGTGCTCCAAGTGTTATTAATTTTCTTCATCAGGTCATGAAAGCACCATGGGACATTGTTAAACAGCTGAAGGGTGGAATTGATTGAGATATGCAGAAGCTTATTGGTCTAAACTGGAAGCGCCATTGATTTAGAAACAGCATAATTTTCGGTAATTTAGGAAGTGTATTTATAGTCAATTGATTAGTAAGTGAATCACTGCAGCCCTAAGTCCAAAGCTGAAATCTTCATGACTATGTCCGCTACAATGATTTCACCATCACTTCTATTCCTAAACACAACTTATCAGCTAAAATCCATTTATTTTTGTTATTGTGATGGTCTCAAAATATTTTTGATATCTTATTGGGGTTGGAAAATGTTGTAAGTGGAAATGTTACAAAATTGGCTTTTATAAATATCAAATACCTATTCATTGTGAATTGTTTAAACATTGTAACCCATTAGAACTAGGGTATATGACTCCAGTCATACACCAGTGGTGGTGATGTGCATCTGGAGAGGAAGAAAGAGATGGCTGTTTGCTATACCCTCAAAGCTCTTCAGGAAACACATTCATTACCAACCAATTTTCACATAACAATAAGGTCCCTTTGAAATAACCAGGCAGCATCTTGCATAAGTAGCTAATTCTCTTTAGATTGGCTCAAATAAATTGTTTTGATTTGTGCATGTTTGTTGCTGTATTATATTATCTAAATTATATACCTATGCTCACTTATTTTGTGCTCATTGAAGTTTAGTTATCTCATGTACTGGGGCCTTGTCAATATAAATAGAAAGATGAGGGAAGAATCCCTCTATGTTGCATAGTGGCAGTGAGTTAGAATTGCAATACTGTATTGAACAATTCGTCAATATGGAACATTAGGTTCTTGCTCAATCATGGCTAAACTTTTTGGTTGTTCAAGATTTATTTCATTAGTACATTTGCTTTGAAGAAGGCCTTTGGAATTCTTGGAAGGATTTATTACTGGAGACTGGAATTATAGTTAAAGGGATTGGAGGGTTGAGGTTGCTGCTAGAATCAATCTTACTTATAACATGATTTTGAACAATAAATGGCTTTCAATACACAATGGGACTGTTCAAAAGCATTATTAAATTATAGTTCACAAAATAACATCAAAGCATAAAGTAATTTGCCTGTAATTATTTAATCACAAGTGTTGTTAGTAGTTTATTAGATGGGAAGTGGATGTGAAAATCCATTCATCAATCTGGATAAAACTGAACTCTAATAAAGACACTTAGGTCATCAGTCGATCAGATTTTTAGGTACGTTTCTAAGCTAGCAGCAGCTTTATGACCCTCCAACTGACATGATAACCACCCTAAGCAAGCTGCTCTTTCTTGATGAGATGGGATGCCACAGTTCTCATATTCATCGTAATTATGAACATTATTCACTTGGCATAGTCTAGATTCTGTATTGTAATGGATATAAAACAATTATCCTTGAAAGTTTCATAATTCACAGGCTTTCAGTCTCATGCATGAGAAACAGTGTGACATGTTCTATATTTCACCCATTACTATCCTCTTTTGTCATGCACCATCATAGTTTTGTTGTTTAATATCTCCTGCCTCTCACCTTATCATAGACAACCACCCTGTCGTCACCACACATCATTTTACGCATCACCAAGCTAGTTCCACCCCCACTCGCTAACCGGAAAATTCTTCCCTTGCTGGTTGTTAAAAGCCCCTGGCCTAAGAGAAGTATTCTTTGGACATCTTAAAACTCTGAGAGAGTGTATGTGGGGGTTGCCTTGGAAGCCGGCTGCAAGAAAAAGACTCTTGTTCCCTCTCTCTGCCCCACCTTTGTGTCAGACCATCCTCAGAATTGTCTCATCAGGAGAACTCATCTGTTTTTTTCCAAAAGTCTACAAAGTTGTGAGAAATAAAAGTCATCAAGGCTAGTTTCACCAAAAAATCCATTGAAAGAACTTGCAGGCCTACTGCGACCAAAATTCTGTTAGATCAACAGCATTGAGATCTCTTCGAATTTTACCCTTTTAAAAGAAACATTTCCATTTTCCAGCCTCTGCAGGGGACTGTATTTGTTTTGTCCTGATTTCTGTTTGTGTGTGTGTGTGTATGGGGGTTTGAATATCTGTTTTTTAAAAGGGGGAAAATCATTACACTTTGAAAGTACAGCTTGTATGCTAACCAGTTTATTAACTTTTTTAAAAAGTAGTTTATTCTATAATAAATCAATGTTTTATGTGAGTCTACTGAAAGAAGCCTGGTTAGAGTATTTTTTTATGCTGGGAATAATAGTATCAAAGGGTAACAATTGGCCAGTTTTGTGGGTGAATTAAACATTTAAACTATTGTTACGACCTGTGGAGAAGTGGTGCTAGAATTAACTGTGCACTCCTCCAATCTCGGTCCATAACGCAACTTACAGTACATTTTTATGTCTAGTTACCATTACAGATGACAAAACAGATGACTCTATGTGTCTCTAAATCATAGAGGTAACCTGCTGCAATGCCCAGGTCTTGTAGTGGTACCCTTGTCCGGAGGTGTCTTCAATTGCTCCTAGTGATCTGCAGGATTGTCCTTCTTGGATGTTGCTCCTGGTTGCATTTTAGATCTTGTCCTAGATGCAACAGGGGTGCATGGTGACTGAGAAGCTGGGATGGATCTGCTTTGTCCTTGGTTATGCCTCACCTTTATGTGTAATGACTTCATAAGACCTTGGTTCCGAAGAAATCCTTGTCACCTCAGCTGGTTGCCATATACCTTCTGTGGGATCCTGGATGCAAACTTGTTGCCCCAACTGTAAACTCAGCCACTCTGAACCCACATTTTTATCATGCATATTGGTTATCTTCTCTTGTAGTCTTATAAGTTGCTCTCTAGTTTCTGAGAGAATAGAATGGGAAAGAGTAGATAAATTGGTCTGCACTGGTCTGCCAAACATGAGCTCTGCCAGTGATGGAATAGTTGCACTGAAATATGTCACTCGCAGATGTAACATTGCAATGTGAAGATCTTGCTTGGTCTGTCTACATTTGAGAATTAGGGATTTCATTGTGTGAATCATTTGTTCAGCTAGGCTGTTAGATCCAGGGTAACATGTAAAAGAATATCCTACTTCTCGCATATGTCCTGAAATGGCGTACCAATAAATTATGGACCGTTATCCATAATGATCTCTCTAGGCACACCAAGAGTGTGTGTGACAGTTGTACTTGACATTTTGTGCAATTGTCGGATAATGTAGTACTTGGTAAAGTAGTCGACAATAACAATGAAGTCAGCGCCATGGACATGAAATAGTTTGGAGGAAAGTTTGGACAAAGAATTTCATGTGGAATCAGTGGTTCTTTGTGCTGACTTGGCATATGCTCTTGATATGCCTCACGTCTTGACAACGACTTCAATGTCATTGTTCATACCCGGTTCAATAGACTGTCTCTCAGGTGAGTCTTATCATCCAGCCTATGCCTATGCTTAAGTGATGAAGTTGTTGAAGACTATCAGATCACAAAGATTCTGGTGAGATGGCCTGTCTGCCTTTAAAAAAGACTCCCCAGAAGATGCATAGCTCATCCTGGTTGGGCCAAAATGGTCACACATGTTCGTGGATCTGCTGAATTGAATTAGGCCACCCCTCAATGACGGTTTTCCACAGTTTCTGTAGAGTAGAATCTTTCATCATTTCTTCTTGCACCTTCTGGCACTTGCATTGTGGAAAATGTACCTGATAAATTTGAAGAACATCTTCAAATTTGATGTCAATGGTGTCAACTTGTAGATCCAAGGATATATCTTCTGTTTTCGTTGGGTTAGGCAACCTGCTAAGTATGCCTGATGTGGCCATCAAGTTGCTTGGCTTGTGCCTAATCTCACAGTCATAACCGTTAATATTTATCAAGGGACTTTGCAATCTTGGTGGTGCACTAATCAATGGTTTTCACCAAATCATCTCTAGGGGCTTGTGTTCGGTCTCTGCCACAAATCTTTTGCCAAATAGATAGGTATGAAAATGCATGATTCCAAGCACTAATGCTAATATCTCCTGCTCAATGTTGGAATAGTTGGATCACATTATGGACAAAGATTTTGAAGCAAATGCAAACAGTTTGCCTTTTTGTAGTATGTACGCTCCCAGACCTTTCTATGAGGCATCTATCTCCAGGGTAGTTGTCTCCCTAGGATTGTAAAATTGCAATTTTGATGCTTCCAATAATGACTCTTTCAGTGCTTCAAAGAGACATTGGTGGTCTTTGTGCCACAAGAAAGGCACATCCTTTCTCAACAATTCCCTTAGCAATGAAGATTTTTGAGCAATTTTGGGATTGTATTAGGATAAGAAATTAAAGAGACCGAGAGAACTTTGAAGATCGACCAGACCTTGAGGAGTTGGCGTTGCTTTAATATCCTATATTTTATTTGGATTGGGGCCTATGCCAGCACTGGTATAAATATAAATAAAGAAATTGATCTGCTATACATTGTTGGCACACTTCAGACAATTGAACACTGAACCTTCCTTGCATCAATAAGTGCAGATTATGGTCATGTCCTTGCTTTGCTCTGCCCACAACAACAATGTTATTGGTGATACAGGTGAATCCTGGAACAGTGCGTGTAATGCGCTCCATACGAGCTTGTAAAAGACCTTGGCTAACAGATAGCCCAAAAGGAAGTTGTTGAAAACAGTATCCCCTGAATAGTGTACAAAATGTAGTAAGCTGTTGGGACTCAAATAAGTTGGCACTTGCCCCAGTGTCAATCTTGGCCAATAACGAATAGATACCAACTTTCTTAGGGCAGATATTTTGAATCTTCAGACGGTGTGATGGTGTTTATATGTTTTCCATTAGGTTGACAGTGTTAAAGGTGTGTTCACCACTCTTTGTCTCATTGTGCACATCATCGTCATCTGCTGACTTGTCATACACTTCATGTATATGTTTCTGATGAAATACCAGATGGTCATTGTTATTGCTTGAGGTACACATTGTGTACGATCTGTTTGGGTCAATGCACAGCTCTTTGTAGCTGCATTAGCCTTTGCTCTAGTGCACTGCTGCTGTCAATGGCCCTTTTTGCCAGATACCTTGCAGAGTTGCTGGAAAGCTGGGCATTTCCTTGGTGCATGCAGAAGGTCACACCTTCCACTTGGCTTGCTAAGTTTAGGCATTGTAGTGAGTGTATCAAAAATTGAGGTTGTACTTAGGACCTGTAAGCTTTGTCGACCTGTAAGGATCTTTGCGTACTTACGTGCATCCTTGAGTAGCTCTTCAATGCTATGCATTTTGAGCTTGTCTAGCAGATTTTTCTGGAACACTTCCATGGGAGTGGATGCAATCACCAACTCAACAATTCTGTCTGCTAGCTCTGCATTTGAAATATCACAGCACATACCCTTTCTTTGCATCTGCTGATGAAGTGGTCTATGGATGCCTTAGGCTGTTGTCGAAATGACATGAACTCTAGTCGATGAATGATTCTGAACCAGCCTTCTAATGTACTCTATATCTTTTGGAGATCCTTTAGCTCTTCCGCTGTTACATACTTAGCCTCTGTTAACCATCATTCCCAATTGTTAGGTGAATTTTCATGCTTGCTTGTCTGGTTCAGATACATCTGAATCAAGAAACCATAGCTCTGTACGCTGTTTAAGCATTTTGAATTCAGATGGTAGGTCTGCTGCATCCCAGTTCAGACTGGGGTATTTAGTAGGCATTTTGACAACATCCCTTTCACCTTCTTTCTTCCATATCACTTGGGATGAGTGTCACTGTAGCCATCTTCACGCACTTTTCTGAAGCTCCTCTCATTGTGATTATAACCTCTTCTGGCCCGATATTTCACGAGTTTTTTTTTTGTTTGACTCTCCCTCTCTCGCTATCAATCCAGCTCACACCCTGGTTACTCACCTTTCCCAAATGAGCTAACCCAGTGCTAGTCTTCTCGACATGCTGGCCCACTCACTGAACTGACCGGATATCCGGTTTGAAGCTGGATGTTCCCTTAGCTTTCAGTTATAGTCAATTACCTGAAAGTAAGAAGAGAATAATGATGAGACAATCTTAGAGTTTCAGTTGAAGTGTTTTTCATGCAGCAATCTGTACTGCCCATGAGTAGGACAGTGTTTAAGCAAAATCTTAACAAGTGATTAATAAGGTAATAGAAAAAGCAATAAGTTTCAGAAAGCGAAATAATGCCTGCGAATCTGTTACCTTTCGAGCTTGATTAGTATCCTCTCTATCTTCAAATGCTCAGAAGTAAAAAACAGCATTAGCAGGCGCAGCCACTTAAAGTCTAACTCTCATTAATTATTCTTGCCGAAATCAATAGCAAAATAAATAGTTGCAGCAGAAATCACAGGCTGAACCCATTCTAGTCTGCAAGTTTCAAAATGGCTGAAATAAATTAAAACACTTGTTTTTTTATTGATGTCCAGCTCTCCTGTTCTCACACATCAATCATGACAGCTACTCGAGTAAGGATGCTGGGCAGCAATGTATGACAAATTTGGCAGGTGCACACAGATACAAAAGCAAAATATGGCAGACGCTGGAAATTTGAAATAAAAACAGAAAATTGCTGGAAATATTCAGCAGGTCAGTAGCGTCTGTGGCGAGGGATAAGAGTTAATATTTCAGGTTGATAACCTTTCGTCCGTTCTGCTGAGTATTTCCAACGTTTTCTGTCTTCATTACCAGATGCACAAGTCAGGGGCACAAACCAGTGAAGGGATCACATTGAGTAGTTTATCTTTTTACACTGTAACTCCTGTTGCCAAACAAAAGTGGAGCAGGAACAGTTGCACATGTGCTTTCAATTCACACAGCAGCCGCTGGTGCATGTACTCCTAATGCCAGCAGCAGAGTGGAATTTTTCTGGATCCACTATTACTATATAGATGGAGGGAGAACGGGGGCGAGGAAGGATTAACTGGGGAGGTAGGTGTAAGGGGGGAGGAAGATGTAAGGGGGGGACTTCGGAGTGGGGAAGGTGTCTGGGGCGTGGGGTGGGAGTGCGGGAGGGAGGTTCAAGAAGGATAAGGTGTCTGTGGGAAGGAGGGCTGAAGGGTGCAGAAGGGGGTAAGAAGGTGTTGTCCAGGTAGATGTGTAAGAGAGGGATCTCTGAAGTCAATGACTGCCTCCTGGGGAGCAAATGGAGGGTGGGCATGATAGGAGGGGATGGTGAGAGGGGGCAATGCAAGCGGTTAGGGTGGGAGGGTGTGGGCGCATGGGCAGTGACAGAAGGAATGATTGATGGGGACTCAGAGGCAGACACGGACCCTAGGTGTAGGAAGGAGGAGGTCAGGGAGGTCAATATGAATGGGGATGGGATTTTCAGGAAGGTAGGGAACCTGCATGTTCACTTAGACATCCTGGAATAACAAGAGTTCAGGTTGGTAGATTACTATGGGGAATTGCAAGGTGATTACAGGGGTGTCCACAGTGATGGGGGAAAGGACTTGGGTGGCTGGGGGAGGGGAAAGGACAAGGGGGCTGATCAAAAACTTTGCTATAACCATGGTTTTCAAATCGACAGTGAGCTCGTGTTGGACGGGCACAGGTGCTGCATGGGAGTGTGATCAATTGCTGGCCGGAGGTGCAGGTCAGCTCAGGTGGATAACTGAAAGAGAACGCCAGCAGGCAGCAGTGAAAATGCTCGGGACAGTTATATGTGTGATGAGTTAAGGCTCTGCGTGGTTGGGAGAGGGCTTGCACGAAGCTCCAACAGGCCCTGCCACATTCGCACATCTCCCGTCCGAAACAGTTGTGGGCCGGCTGCATAGAACTGAACTGCTATTGGGGAGGGATGCAGCTGGAGAACTCATACAGCCTCAATGAAGCTGAAGGAAAACATTATTCAGTGCAAGTGAATACATTTACAGATTGTAAGGTGACAAAAAGTAGTTCACCTGTGCAACCATGTGATCATAATTTCTTATCTTTTCTAGGCCTCCACTTCTGCTAGGTGCTGCCCTGACATCCACAGCAGAGACGGAGTTCCCCTGTACATTGGTTGGCCCTGTTGACTCTGACTCCAGCATGCGACCCAGAGCTGAGGCCTCAAGGGCCCCAGCTTGCTTTGGCTGTCCTCCTGTCGGCCAGCTGCTCACTCGGCAGCGAGAGAGGATAAGGTTGAGTGGGTCACAGGCAAAGGGGTCACGGAGGGAGTGGACATCCTCTGAGATTCCTGAGTGGCTGACCAAGGGATGTCCAGCTGCCACACCCCCTCCTTCTGGTGCCCAAAGACCGTGGCCTGACTCCTTGAGGGGAAGGAGCACCAGGGCGGATGTCGAGGTGCCCGGTTTCCTTCTCACTTTGCCACTGCAGGATATTACCCGTGACTACCACGATGGAGTGCAGGTCTGCACGCATCTCCGTGGTCTGATGGGCCAGGGTCGCCATGGTGTCTACCATCCTTCCCATGGAGACCTTAGTATGGGTAGGCACCACTTCATCAGAGAGCAGGCAGGTGCACTCCTCTGACTCACTTGCCACTCTGTTGAGTGCTTCCAACAGCTCTGCATGATATTTCTCCATCTTCTGCTGACTCTCCAGGATGAGTTGGAAAGCTAAATCCATAAACCTGATCTGACCCAGACCTGATTGATGCCTCTTCCCCAACAGTCCTCTGAGTGCTGGGAAGCTTGGCTGAACCTTCCTCCTTCTGGTGTGGACACATGTCAATGCGGTGACCACCAGATTGTGAACCCCAGCCTGTTCTACATCCAGGTCCCACTGAGTTGTGTGTCTCTGTGCTGGTGGAGGGTGTGGGTAAGCGCTGTGATGGGTCTTGCAGGCTGCCTATTTCCAGCTCTTCAATGGAGGAGGTCCCCTCTTTGCTGGAGGTGGGGACATGGATGGAGCTGAGGGACTGGCTGGCTGAGGGTGTTGGTCGCTTGGCAGAGCTCCCTGTGAACCAAATTAGAGATAATTAGTACATGACAGCAGAGTCAGAAGCAGGAGGGAGATGGATGACATTGTAGAGGATCCTCACATGGGTGTTCACTGCCAGCATTGCCATTACTGCAGGTGGGAGCCACATCCTTACCAATCAGTGAGGTGGCACGCTCCCCAAAGTGAGTGAGAGGCCTAATGTGGGACACTCCATCCCTGGTCTGGGACCTCTCCCTGCTGATGTGAGCCAGCTTATCCTTCATGCAAACAGATGGAGGGGGTCTTAGCAGGACACGTGGCACTGCGTGGAATGTTTGTGTGGTGAGCGGAGCCATGGACGGGATGAGGAAATGAGCCCCAGAGCATATGACCCTGAGGGAGATGTGAGGGTGTGTGTGAGAGTTTGTGGTGTTGTCCCTTGAGTTGTGAAATACCTGCAGATATATGATGGGTTTGGGAGTGTGTGAGTTGGGAGTGATGAGGTGGTTGACTTACCCTGGCGGAACGAATGAGATCATTCATCCTCTTCCTGCGCTGGATGGCTGACCTCCTCTGTGGTCGAGTGGCACTGACCACCGCTGCCACCGCCTTCCAGGCTGGATTGGTGACTCTGGTGGACCAGCTGCTGCCAGGCCATGGGTAGAGGACATTACAGCTGCCTTCCACTGAGAGGCGTCACTAAATTTTGGCCGTCTTCTTTGCTTTCAGGGCGTTCTGTCACTTGCAGCAGTGTTGGTCTGTAGACATGAAGCAGGCTGCGCTCTGGTGCGCTTTAAATATGGTGCCTGGAGCGAGGAAACGCTGAGGTGACAGCATGGCGGGCAAATCAGGACCCACCCACCAGCGGCCTGGAGTGTTTGCCATGAATACATTATTAATGAGGCGAAATCCCGCCATTGCGGCCAGTGGGTAAAGCATTTTCTTTACAGCCCACTACCGCACTTAGAGCAAATCTGGTACCATTCTGCCCTTAATTCCAGGGACACTGTTTTGAATCTTACGTGAGGTAATAAAATTCTTTAGTATTTTATTCAAAATAATTTTTACTGATTTTTATCAAAAATTATTACAATCGGTTCTCCACAGTCCCTTGAGTTCATTGGAAGTTGAGAATTTCATTAACTAAAATTTCCTGATTATACATCTTTATCATTAGCAGAACCATCAGAAGCATGTTTTACAGAGGGAACTGTTGATATTTCAGGCAGTGAATGAAATCCCCAAGTTTCAAATTCAATCTCGAAAAGAAGCTGAATGATTTTGTTTTAGTTTTGTCGTCAGGTAAAATTTTCCTGTGTAGATATTCCTCTGGTCATTGGTACTGTAAACTTTCCTCTTGTTCCCCCTGTCCCCCTTCCATTCCTACATTCTACAAACTTCTGAATTTTTCTGACTCATGTCCTTTATCGGCAACAGCTTTGTTTTTACCTTTTCAACATTGGTGGTGTCACGCTCAAAATAAGCTGAGGCTGTTCAATTTTAATAGCTCCGGGCTGGATTTTCCGGCCCTACCAGCCACCGGGATTGTCCTGTCCTGCTAAAAGCCAATGGACTTTTGGCTGGCCCACCACATTCCCCACCCCCCGGCAGATCCCCCCATGTCAGGGCCAGAAAATCTCGGCCTTAGTTTTTAAATAATAATCAAGTTCACAGTACATCTGTCGTTCAGTCCCAGCAACTTTCTCCCATATTATATGCTCAAAATCTACCCTAATTAGCTTTCTGTTTGCATAAGACAGGGTAGAGAACTTAATTTGTAATAGCCACCAGAAGACGTATGTGAGTATCTTAGAAGCAACCATATACAGGCTCCAGATTTATTCATTCTTTGTTGCAAACCAGTATAATTGGTCTCTGTAAATGGGACTGATTGTGGAAATGAAACAAGTAAGTTCTTAATTGTTTAACTAGACAATTAGAACTCAAGGCTATTATTAACTGGAACATCCGTTGTCTGAAGGAATCAGCTCACATCAGAGCAGTTAACTAAATAAATGCAGATGAGAAAGGTAACTTGCATCTCCTTGCTTATTTATCCATAAATACTTCCCATCACAGCATCCACCTTCCTCATGAAATACTCCAGAGATTTTCCGTTCTGTCCCAACAAACCATTGAAATAGATCATATCTCTGTGTACTTCCTGACATCAGCCTTTCACCAATGAAAAGCTATCAGCCTGAAGCATTCAGGGAAATTTTTACTCCACAAAAGGGGTGTGTTTGGAGCAATTAAACTGCAGAATTATTTAAAATGTCTAACCCAAGCTCAACTTGCTGACTTCCGGTTTTAAAGGAAGCGAGGTGGGAGGGCAGCACTTAATTTTATTTCCATTTTGAATTATGAGGCCTAGGCACCCACTGCCCCCCACCCACCACCACCGCCCCCCCCCCCACCACCACCACCGGTCACCCTCACTGGAATCTCCTGTGGACCCAACCCTTTTGATCACTCACTCCGTCCACCGGAACCCACCCCCTCCTCACCAATCAGTCTCCAGCCCTCACCTCAATGTCTCCAACCACTCCCCTGGTGTCTCCGACCCCCTGATCGATCCACAGCCATGATCCACGACTTCTCCCTCCCTTCATTGCTCCCAGGGTGCACCCTGGTGTTGTAGGTCTCTCCGCCCGACACGTGACCAGCCTCTCAAACTCGCTGACTAGAACTGAGAACAGAAATGACAAGGTGGTAATCAGGCCCCTCTCTTAAATTTGTGAGAGAAACTCGTTCTCCTGGATGTCCACATACAAATGGCTCCCACACCGTCACACCCTGCACCCACCTCCACCCACCCCCAACCATTTTTCTATCCATGCCTCCAGTTAATTTCTGGAATTCTGCTCCTCTCTTCACAGATACGATCAGACTTGTTGAACGTTTCTAGAATTTTCTATGCTTATTACAGTATTGATGTTACTGCCAGATCTGAAGTCTACTTTATCTTTAACTGGCAGCCTCAGAGTGATGGTTTCTTGATTTGATACGATAGCCCAGCATTCTGTTTGCTACTACTTCTGTTGGGTGTGGTGAGAATAGAGTCCGCTGTCACTCCAGGTTTCTTTCAGCCCATTGCCACCTAGTTCATTATGTTTCCCATTTTTGATCTCCAACTAAATTACGGTGGAACCTTCTAAAACAGGTAGCCTGCAATGCGTGTCTTTTATCCCCCAATTCTTCCTGGGACTATTCAAAAGAGGGTATTTAATATCAAAATGCAGAAGTACTAAAGGACACAGAGAGGCTGTAGGCCTGCGGTAAAGGAAAGGCAGACGTAATTTGAGATGGAGAATTGTAAAGCTAAACATTGGCACTGGGAAATGTTGTTGAAGATGCACTAAATGGAAATGTATTTGTGATTGGGGAATGCACAGCTAGGGGTGTAACTGATATGCCAAAGCCAGAGTTTTCTGCTCCTGTTAGCACTAGGCGTGTTTATCCAACCCAATCGCAGAAAATATCGTGAGATGGCCCTAGTCGCATTTCCCGGTGACATAAATCCAAGACGTGATTGTCCCCCATTAGTAGTGTGCCTTGCTTCCTGCTGTCCAGTGTCAGCAACTTAATTTAATGCATTTGCATTTCATTATTGTGCCAGAATCACCAACCCCACCACACAACCTCAAATTTAATTCGCACTTTGGCGTGACTTCAGACCGGCATGATTTACGTCTGCCTTTAAAAGGTGTGTATCTGGTGAGCTGAACTTCGGGGGAACCCGGAGGTGAGTGTACACAACCTTGCGTGGTGCTTGCATGGATCGCCCATTGGACAACAAGGAAGAGGCGCTGTGCATTCAGTGGCAGGCACAGGCAAATCACTTTTCCCTGGCTGGCATTCAGTGCGGTGCCAGGGCAAGGGCTCCAGTGTAAGTGAGGCCTTCGTGGTTGGGGGGGTGTTGCGGGGGGGGGGGTTGGCGGGAAGCCAGCACAGACTGATGGAAGTACATGAGCACATGTGATGGGAGGGTAAGGGGAAGGGAGGGAAGCGGCCACACACTTGGAAAACCTTGTCATACGTGAGCATTCTTTCGCAGCTTAGACCGTCCACGAGCAGATCCACTGACATGCTTGGAGTCGGGCCTCTGAAACTTCCCTGCAATGCAAAAGCATGAAAGTGCCATCAAACGGTCCAGAACTTTTTACCCCTTGGGTGCAGACTGTAAATTAATCTGAGTTTTAGGCGGCTGCAGAACAATTGGACAACTGGGCAAGTTGTATCGTCCCCTTGCGGAATGAGGGCATGGAACAGTCACTGATGGAGGCGCTCAGAGCCCTTTGCAATGTATTTATTCAGGCTTGGGCCCTCATGGTTCAAGTTAACAATGCAGCCTTGCAATGTGGGTTAGGAGAATGCCTGTTCCTGGGCTGACAGCGCAGCATGCAGGCCAGTGGGCAAGGCTGCCGCCAATGGGTCAGGTGGGGCGGTGGTGGGTGGAGTTTTGGACGGCTGTGAAGCGCACTAAACACTGGCCATCCAAGTGGTAGCCAGCACTCTCCGGCATGCATGAAGTGGTCTTGAGATGCAGCCAAAGCCAGGGATCTAACCAAGAAAGGTCCTTAGGTGACCTATGCTAACCCTTGCAAATCCCTCTTTGATACTGCAGGAGGACAACATCAGGGCCATGGGGCCTGGTGATCTATCTGTATGCCTCATGGCTTATAGGGGTCAAAGAAGAAGAAGATTGTGACAGAGGTGCCTGGCTCGGCAAAGGGAAGAGCACCATACTCAAGAAGAAGGGGCAGCAGGGTCTGCCCCAGGAGCAGCTGAAGATTCACAGAGAGCCATCGCTCATAGGCATCTTGCTATATGTAGGCCCTATAGGCAGTATTTGTTATTCCTGCCGATGAGCGAGAACTAGTGTCGGCGAAGAATGGGCATGTCTAGGGAACTGGTCACTGACATATGCCACCTTCTGCAGGACTTGGCACCAGGACTTAGAGGACATCTATTGCCAGTGGCCATGAAAGTGACATGACACTCAATCTTTGCACCAGTGGCTCCTTCCAGAGCCACAGATGACCCGTGTGGGATCACACAAGCCTCCACGCACAAGGGCAGCCAGGAGGTCACGGACGCCATTTTCGTGAAGGCACAGAAATTTGTGCATTTCGACCAGGATCGGACAAGCCAGGAAGCAAGAGCGGTGGGATATGTGGTGAATTCTGCTTTTCCAAAGGCGCAGAGCATCATCAACTGCACTCACGTGGTGCTTAAACCTCTGTGGTAATAAGCAGCCCTGTATGTGAACCACAAGCACTTCCACTAACTGAATGTTCAGTTGGCCTGTGACCACAGCAAACACATCATGTAGGTCTGCACACAGCACCCTGCCAGCATCCATGGCTCTTGCATCCTCAGTAGTCCTCAGTTCCCTGACATCTTCCAGGGTCCACAGAGGCTGCAGGGTTGGCTCCTTGGGGACAAGGGCTACCTGAGGCCGTGGCTGATGAGGTCCATGCGTTGCCTCCGACTGCAGCAGAGCGACAGTATAATGAAGCTCATTGCCGCGAAGCGGACTTGGGTGGAGCATACGATTGGCATCTTGAAAATGAGGTTCCGGTGCCTCGACAGGTCTGGCGGAGCACTGCCATACAGTCTCCTAGAGGATTTCCCCGTCTCCGTCTGCTGTGGATCAGACAGTGCAGTGTGCTCACCAGATTGTGACCCTGAGGCTAATCTAGAACTAGGTCCCACAAAGTGTGTGTCTTTACAGTGTTGGGGGCTGTGACGGGCCTTCAGTGAGGGTGTCTGTGGTTTACTCTTCTGAGGCATCCTCAGGGATGGAGTCGGTGACCTGGCTCATGCTCATCCTTGGCTGCTTCCCAGATTTGCCTGCAAGAGAAAAAGGAGATACTTAGTGCATGGAAGGGGACAGTAAAACAGGAGACATCACTCAGAGGATGGTTGTCTGATGGATGACACAGTACATCGAGGAATCCACACATTGTTGAGCACCACCAACCTCACCATCAGCACAGGAAAAGTTAACATCCTCACCAACCAGTTGTTTGGCTCTATTTTCAAAGTCACGAGGACCTTGATGTGGGGCATTCCTCCCGCAGTCTGGGACATCTCCCTCTTGCTGTGGGCTAGCTTATCCTGCATGGAGACAGCTGGAAACAATGTAAGCAAGATGCTTCTCAGGCCAGATGAGAATGCCTGGCTTGTGTGGAGTGTAAGTGGTGTCATTGATGGCATGAGAACATGATGGGCAGGGGAGATGAAGGTGTTTGAGAGAGAGTAAGTGGTGTTATCTCTTGAGCTGGCAGTAAGAGAGATTCCTATGGATGTGTGATGGGTACGTGAATGTATGAGTTGAAAGTGATGAGCAGAATGATTTACTCTGGTGGAACAGAAGAGATTATTCATCCTCTTCCTGCTCTGGGTGGCTGTCCTCTTTTGGAGGGCATTGGTGCTCACTACCACCACCATCTCTTCCCATGCTGGATTGGTGAGCTTGGTGGCTGGTCTCGGCCCAGAGCTGAGGTAGAGGAGCTCATGGCGGGCTTCTACTGTGTCCAGCAGGCGTCCCAGAGAGGCGTCACTAAATTTGCAGTCAGTCGTCTTCTTTGCTTTCAGTGTCATCTGTCTCCTGGAGCAGTCCTCTGGCCTATGGACATGAAGTAGGCTGCGCTCTGGCGTGCTATAAATATGGCGCCCAGAGCGAGGATACGCTGAAGTTATGGTATAATGGAAAAATCTGAGTCTGCCCGCCAGCAATCTGGCGTGTTTCCTGTGCATGCATCATTGATGAGGTTGGGAAGCAGGTGATATAGCGCAAAAACCTGCCATTGCGGCCAGTGTGAAAATGTCTTTTTTCACGCCCGCCACCACACTTAGTGCAATTCAGGGAAAATTTTGTCCCAAGAGTGGGAATTCCAAAATGATGTTTGCTCTTGCCGAGAACATATGCATGCAGGTTCTGTTTCTCAGTTTCAAAAGGTACATAGTCGTTGGTGGCAACGCAAAGTAATTGCAAGCCCAAGGGACTGAACTAAGAGGAAAGACTTTTCATCTTGGAACCTTCCTCTCTTGAAAAGAGACTGAGGGATGATTGATAGAAGTGTTTGCATTTATGATTAGTTTGGACATTTTGAATTCAGCTCTTTCTCCCGCCCCCCCCAGCCCTTGTTCTCCGTAATGATCAAAAACAAGTGGTCACACTTTCAAACTAAAGACAGAACAAGGGAATGGGAATGTCAGGCAAAATACTCTCAGTTGAAATGTAGGTGGAATTAGAGATTTGGTCCAGGTTGAAAAGAGGATGAATAGGATCAGGTATCCAATCTGAAAATACATTAATGATATCTTGTGTAAATTTGGGTAGGTAGGGTTGAGGGTGTGAATATGAAGTCATAATTTTGTATGTTAATTATTCTGATTTATTTTCCTCATTCAACTTCTCTTAATCATCTCAATTATTTGATAACTCTGGCACTGCTAGCTATCAGCTGTGGCTCTGTTTGAGCATTCTCACCTTTGTGTTAGAAGGTTGTTGGTTCAAGACCTGCATATAAGCCCATAGGTGAACACTCCAATACAATGTTGAGGGAGTGCTGCACTGTTGGCAATGTTGCCTTTTGGATGAGATATTAAAAAGAGGCCCATATCCACCCTCTCAGGTGGGCACAAAAGATCCCATTACACTGTTTTGTAGAAGAGCAAGGGAGTAATCCCCTGTGTCACCCAATGTATCAGCATAACAAAAACAGGTTACCTGGTCAGTATCACATTGCTGCTTGTGGAAGCTTTCTGTGTGAAAATTGGCCTCTGTTCCCACACTGCAATAGTAACTCTACTTCAAAAGTAATTACAAACATACAAACAAGGAGCAGGAGTAGGCCATTCAGTCCCTCAAGCCTGCTCCACTATTTAATAAGATGATGGCTGATCTGATAGTGACCTTAAATCTGCATCCCACCTACCCTCAATAACCTATCAACCCCTTGCTTACCAAGAACCTATCCACCTCTACCTTAAATATATTCAAAGACTCTGCTTCCACTGCCTCTTCAGGAAGTGAGTTCCAAAGATTCACAACTGTCTGAGTGAAAAAAAAAGTTTCATTGCCATTTTAAAAGGGTGATCCCTCATTTTTAAAGTCACCCCTAGTTCTAGATTCTCCCACAAGAGGAAACATCTTCTTGTCATGAAAGTGTAACAATTCTTAGAATGTTATTGTGATTTACTGTAAAAGTAGATTAATAGTGGGGTTTGAATAGTTTATGTGTGCATGTGTGTGTGGAGACAGCAGGTATGGAGGCTTTGACTCAACAAAAGAAGCTAGGTTTGAAATGCTAAATACGTAAACATGGCTAAAGTTTTAGAATGTGAGGTGAAGAGAATTTGTATTTTTAGATAAATCAGGATAGTTTGAATTTCAAAGAGATGGCAGGATGCTACACCTAGCCAGAGAAGCTAATGTGTTTATTTTTCCCAAAGGTTACTGATAGCATTAGCACCATAGTTATATTATGAGAAAGGTAAAGTTCCAAAGACATATGGGAACAATGGAATTTGCATTAATTGGGAGAAACATGTATAAAGGAGAAGAAGGTATGTGTTAGCGGGTGAGGCATTGTGAGATCTACCAGAAGTATGAATGGCTCCAGTGGTTGTGCATTAAGCTGCTGTCTACAGAAACCGAAGCTGGGGAAAGCCACGTTGAATTCTATTGTCCAAGGTGTTGTGTTGACTTGCCTGGATCTGTTTAAATCATTTTTTTTACTGTTGCCTTAATGAGGGTGTAACTGGAAGCCAGATTAATCAGGGGTTTTAGGAGTTTTTATGATAGTAATTTGTAGACCTATGTATGTGCTTGAAATCTTTTGTTTTGTTAATAAATGTTTAATTTAGTTTTGTAAAAAAAATCCCTAGAATCTTGGTGGATGTATTATTACTGAATTCAGGGCATACAACATGAGATAAAATACAAATTGAAAAATCATTGTGATTGCGTGATTAAGTTTCGCTCGTGGATTTGACCTGCCTGGCAGACATGATGTATACCAAGCAGATCAAATCCATGAGGGAAACTGCCGTGTCCTAACATTCTCCACATCCACCCTGTCAAGACCCCTCAGGATCTTATATGTTTCAATCAAGTCGTCTCTTACTCTTCTAAACTCCAGTGGACACAAGCCTAACCTGTCCAACCTTTCCTCATAAGACAACCTGCCCATCCCAGGTATTAGACCAGTAAACCTTCTCTAAACTGCTTCCAATGCATTTACATCCTTCCTTAAATAAGGTGACCAATACTGTACACAGTACTCCAGATGTGGTCTCACAAGTGCTCTGTAGAACTCAAGCATAACCTCCCTACTTTTGTAGTCAATTCTCCTCGCAATAAATGATAACATTCTATTATCTTTCCTGATTACTTGCTGTACCTGCATATTGGCCGATTGCGATTCATGCATTAAGACACCCAGATCCCTCTGCATCTCAGAGCTCTGCAATCTCTCTTTCTTTCTCTATCTCTTTCCCTCTCTTTTTCTATATCTCTTTCTCTCTTTATCTCTCTTTATCTCTTCCTCTCTCTCTTGAATGTATTTTCTTAATCTCCTTCTATCCCATTATGAATCTGCTTCTTTAATCTGCATTAATCAATAATCAGTATGTACGTATTTTGTATGGTCAGTAGCTGCTCTTCAAAGTATTTTATCCTTAACTGAAGTTATTAGTGGTACCCCAAATTATCTGTTCCTTTGTTACCTTGAAGTTCGTCCTTTTAGTAAAGCTTTTGAGAATGTGTTTGACAAACACTTAATACAGGTTGTATCAAAATCACATCTTTTTCCTGTATCCAGAAGTCTTTTTTAAAGAGTTATTTTCTTTGACTGAAATGAATAACACATTCAAGAACAGAATGTATCAAAAAGCTTTTAAAATATTTGAGATTTAGTGTAATCTTCAGTTGGCATTTTCACTTAAAAGCTTTTTGATTGCAAGATAGGGATTTTTCTATCAAAAAAATCCTGATTTCTAATGGAATACAGTTTTCATGTCTAACATGTCACATTAGCACAACTTCAAGTGGAATTCTTTATTTTCATTCTGCTGTATTAAGCATGTAAGTTGCTGATGAACATGCAAATAACTGCAATTCTATTACTGTGTAAAAGCAACTGATGTTAGACCTATAGCTGGTAATGTGGAACATACATATGTTTTAAGTAATGAGGAGGTAATGGTGCAGTGGTGTTGTCGCTGGATAGTAATCCAGAAGACCCAGGGCAATGCTCTGGGGACATGGGTTTGAATCCTACCATAGCAAATGGTGGAATTGTCAATTGGTTCTGGTTCACTAATGTCTTCAAGGAAGGAAATCTGACATCCTTACCTTAGCTAGCCGACATGCGACTCCACACCCACAGCTATGTGGCTGACTCTTAAATGTCCTCTGAACTAGGGATGGGTAATAAATGCTGTCCTGGCCAGCAGTGCCCACAGCCTATGAACAATATGAAGACTTTATTCACAGCTGATTTTGGGCATAGGGTTCTGTATGCCCAATGATAGGTGTGCATGGCAAATTTATTTTTTTAAATATCTGAAGCTAGGTCTTAATACTTTGACTGTCTTGTCCATAGTCCTGGCTTCAGAAAATGTGCGAATACGTTTTAAAACATTTGATGATGAAATTCCCTTTGTTCCTTCATTCTCCCTTTTTTCATCATTTCTCCAGCACATATCAAGTGATGAATCCAATTGACAAGGATATGGGTTTGGGACCATTTTCTCCAGCGCAAAACCCTACAGGGTGCAGTTGGAATGGCGAGGAAATTAAGTAGTGTCAAAATCATTGTATTTAGTGAAGCTTCCTGATAAAAATCACGGAACTTCCTTCCTAACAGCACTGTGGGTGTACCTATGCCATATGGACTGCAGCGGTTCAAGAAGACAGCTCACCACCACCTTCTCAAGGGCAACTAGGCACGGGCAATAAATGCTGGCCCAGCCAGCAAAGCCCACATCCCATGAATGAATAAAAAAAAAGCAACACTATATTTTAAAAGGGCAAAGGACCAGTATACAAATTAGAAATAAAGAAGTTTTTGTTTTTACTTTTATTTTCTGTATCTTTTTTCTCACTCTCAGAATACAACCTTTCTCTACGTCTCTTTATTGCTCATTCTGCACCTAATTTGACATTGAATCCACCACTCTACACTCTTTTTTCCCCTGTCCTGATGCTGCTTATTTCACAATCCTCCAATGTGATTGGTGACGGATGCTTGCCCTGTTTACTGGGGTTCCAGATGTCCAGTTTCACGCACTGCAATTTTATTAACTCACATTTTCAGTAAATTGCCATCCGAAACTTTAGAAACACAAACATTCAAAGGCAAATTTAACAAACGGCAGACATCATTAGACTTCCCACTACTGCAAATTATGGCAAATTATGTGTGAATTGGTAAGCAAGCTGATAAGTTCTGTATAGTCACTGCAAATTGTTCTCTGGGGCTTGCCAGCTCATGATTTTCTGTATTAAGGTGAATGGTTGGGGAGTTGCAGTCTGAAAATCAGGGAAGTGGAAAGTCTCTGCCTGTGTATTTTTTCAGTATAATCACACATTTGTGTACACATTTCCTGCCTCTTTTGCATCACATTTCTATAACATTTCACGATAAGCATTTTCTCCAGAACAATTCCCTGCAGATGATTGGCTCATTGGCAAGTTTCTTTCTCACGAAAAGAAAGCCTGTTATTTGGAGGGAGCAGGGAAACTCTCTCATCCCAACTAAGCTCTGATTTACTTCAGCATGCACAATTATGTCACCAAATATTTAAACTGAATGAGCTGTGACCATGCTTACTTAATGACAATTAGATCTTGTGGACTTAAATGAACATTATTCTGCATAATTAGAATAATATATGAATAATATATATGAATAAGTAATCATGTAGTGTATTATGGAGATTTCCTCTCTTTATAAAAAACTCACCTTGAGCATCAGTGCTGGAATTCTACAAATACTTATATAATATATAAGTATTAATATAAAAACTATAACTGCAAGCTTTCTGCCTGTCAGACTTGACACAGACTAATTACATTCAACTTTATGATTTGGGGATTTCTTGCAGCTCAATGCAGATTTCTAGCTGATATGCAATTTTATTAATTATGGTTCACTTATATGCAAATTGATTAAAGCAGATGAACTAATCAAATTGCTCAAATCCTTCTCTAAAAAGTTGACATTTTTACTCCCTTCTGCAAAGCTTCCTGATAAAAATTTAATTTATGACTTAATTAACACACTAAAACCATAAAAAGTTGCAAAAAACATCAACTTACCCATAAAATTCTCCAAGTCCTGTCAAATACGTATCTACCAGATTTCACCCGTTTTGAGGCCTAACCTCTTTGAAGATCTCGAGGCCTTCATTTGTGATCCATCCCGATGTGCCTTCGACATAATTGAGCCTGTTCTTACCTGCCACGATCCCGATAGCACTCATTCACGGTCTGCTACTTGCCATTCTTCCTCCTTGCCAGGCCAAGTCTGGTTCCCAGAGTGTCACCTGTTCGAATGCTGCATTTAGCAACAGCAAACTTAGCAAATAAAATACTGAAGATCATATTTGCCTTGAAAACGGCTTCTGGGTGCAACCTAGGAATGCAGTGGTAGGGTATTTAATAGTTCAGAAAAGGACTGATGTGCCACCTAAACAATGCTGTCGGACATTGGATTCTCCTTCCAGTACTCCTAGACCCCGAGACATGAACCCATTCCCACCCACCTCCACCACTTTCACCTTCATACTCCTCCGTTGCTAAGTGCCAAGATCATGTTCAACTGCATTTAGCAGCTAAGCTGCTACCCCTGGCGTCCAGTGCTGCAGTACCATGAGCAAGGTCATCTGCTATATGAAAATATCAAGAGGTCGCGTACATAATTAGAATCATAATAGTGAAGCAAGTAAGCCCGTTGTCATACTGGGGGATACTAGCGCCAGCCAATTTCTGCAACTGGGAAGAGAGAGGATCTTCCCCCCAGAGGCTGCAGTACAGGCTAAAGGATTGGTAAAGGGTATCAAGGGAGAATACATGCCTGTATCTTTTATACAGGGTACGCCAGGAGTGCGACCCTATTTTAGGACCGGAGACTGGTGGGAGTCGTCCCCAGTTTACAGGTGGATGGGGCAGATCTGCTCCTTGGAAATGGCCACTGGGAATCAAAGGTGGTAGCGTCCTCGGAGGTTTTAGAGAAGCAGAATGAGGTCAGGGAGACAGGTGAAAGCCCCTGGCATTTTTTCTGACTGCATGGTAACCTGGCCTATGGTCAAGCAAGCCCTGTGAGAGGAGGCCAAACTGGCATTGCAGACAGATGACCCTGCCATCTGGTTATGCAAAACCTTTATCAGAACATTAGAAGCCCCTAAAGATGTAATGAGTAGGTCTTCCTTGGTTGCTGCTCCACAAGCCGACTCAGCACTCAAGAAGTGAGCAGAGACTACCCAAACCAAAGCTGAAGTGGAGGGAGTCATGGAGTGCAATCATTTTATCCTAGAGGAAGTGGAGGCCCCCCTTGCAGACCTGTAGATGGGCAGTGGACAGTGATTCACCAGATAGCGGTGCCGCTGAGGTACCGAGTGCAAATATTGAGTCGGGCCCATGAAATCCTGACGGCTGGACATCTCGGCATACCAAAAAACCCAAGCCCACATGAACCAGCATTTTTACTGGCCGCACCTCCACAAAGGTGTGACGAGGTACTACAAAATCTGCCACTCCTGTCAGATAGTGGAGAAACCACAACTTGTGATTAAGCCTGCAACTTTGGCTCCTGTACCCATCTTTGGGGAGCCCTTCAGCAAGATGCTTGTGGATTGTGTAGGACCCCTGCTGGAAACAAAAGCGGGCTACCGGTATATTCTTACTATTATGGATGTGGCTACCCGATTCCGAGAGGCCATTCCCCTGAGAACTGCCTCTGCCAAGGTAGTGGTGGAGGGATTGACACAGTTCTTCACCCGATATGGGCTGCCCACCGGGATCCAGTCAGATCAGGGCTCGAATTTCATGTCCGGGTTATTCCAGGAAGTCATGGGTAACCTGGGGGTAACCCAGCTAAAGTCCTCAACATATCACCCACAGTCACAGGGAGCCTTAGGATGGCACCACCAAACACTAAAAACAACAATCAGTCCTTACTTTCACAAGTACCCCCATGACTGGGATAAAGGACTGTGTTTTTTCCTGCTTGCCACCAGGGACTCATCCAATGAATCTACTGGGTTTACTCCTTTTGAATTACTTTAAAGACTCTAGGTGCAGGGTCCCCTGAAACTAAACAAGGAGAATTTTTTTTAGAACAGAAGGGGATCTCCACATTAGGCTACGTATCTGTGTTCCATGAGCAGCTCATGAGAGCCTGTGATGTGGCTCAGGAACATTTAACAACCTCCGAAATAGCCACAAACAAACAGGCAGGTGAAGATGCCAAAGCCTGAAACTTTCAGCCAGGAGACTCTGCGCTTGTGCTCCTACCAATAGAAGGTGAGCCCCTGAAAGCCCGGTTCAGTGGCCCATATAGGGTAGCAAAGAAATCTGAGGTGGTGACCTATTTAATCAACAACCCAAGTGGTAGGAAAAAACCACCTGTTAAAGCAGCACCACAGCCGGGAAGGTGATAAGCGGACAATGGTCTGTCAGATAACAAAAGAACTAACAGATGAAGAGGACAGGGCAAATTAGAGGGAGGCAAAGGTGAGGCCCAAATTGAACCCCAGACCGATTGATTAGCAAATACAGAAATTATAGAAAAATTAGGCACTATATTCACCCATTTAAACATGGAACAAAGAAGTGACGTGGCAAGGCTGCTCACTGTGTTTAACAGCATCTGTAAAGACGTGCCAGGCTGCACCACTTTAGCTCTACATGATGTAGAAGTGGGAAAGATCCCTCCTATTAAATAGAATCCCTATCGTCCAGGCCCAGTAAAACTGACCAAGGTTCAGGAGGAAATCAAGTGTACGCTGGAGCACAAACTGATCGAGCCCAGTAACAGCAGCTGGTGTTCCCCAGTTGTGCTTGTGCTGAAGCCTGATGGCTCTACAAGGCTCTGCATTGATTACCAAAAGATTGATGCAGTAACCAAGCCAACTCCTACCTGATTCCCTGCCTGGAAAATTGCATAGGCTGAGTAGGTAACACAGCCTACATCACTAAGACAGACAAAAGGGATACTGGCAATTGTCTTTGACCCCTGAGCGAAGGAGATCTCTGCCATCGTAATTTCAGATGGAATTTACCAATGTCGAGTCAGGCTATTTGAACTCAAATGCCCCAGACACCTTCCAAAGACTGATGAATCAAGTAGTGATGTGCCTACCCAACTGTGTAGTGTACCTAGATGATCTACCAGTGTACAGTGACATCTGGGAAAGCCAACCTAGAACAACTAGATTCCCTCTTCCAAAGGTTACATTCAGCTGACCCAGTGGTTAGCCTTGCAAAAAGCTAGTTCACTGAGGCTCAGGTGACCTACCTTGGACATTTAGGTCGAGAAATAGTACTGACCAGGCTACAAAGGTATAGCAGTGGCGAATTTTTCCATCCCCACAACAAAACAGGAAATAATGAGATTCTTAGGGCTGTGTGGTTTCCAGCATGAGTTTGTCCCTAACTCCAGTACTATTGTTGCTCCACTAAAAGATTATTACAGAAAAAAGCAAAGGTGTTGTGGACAGAGAGATTATCAGGGTTTTGAGAAGCTGAAAGCTGCTCTAGCAAACAAACTGGTGTTAGTCGCTCCAGAATTCAACAAAGCATTTACCTGTCAATGCCAGTGACCTCGGTATGGGGCTGTTCTAATCCAGGAGGATGAATCAGGCATGGAGAGACCAATCGGGCATTTCTCTAAGAAATGAAACAAACACCAGAAGTGCTGTTCCACTTTGTAGAAGGAAACCTTAGGATTTTTACTAGCTCTCAAACACTTTGAGATATATGTTCAAAATGGCTACACGGAGACCACAGTCTATTCAGGCCACAACCCATTAACCTTTGAGAAAAATTCAAAACCAAAAATGCAAGACCATTTCATTGGAAATAATTAAAAATCACTTAAAAATTACCCACAATGCAGGGAAAAGTAATGAGATTGTGGATGCTCTGTCCAGAGTTTAAAACCCACGTAGGGACAACTCAAGCCTCAACCCAACAGACGCAGAGAAAAAAATGAAGATGTGAGGGTTTGCATGAATATATAGGTATCAATCTTGTTTTTTTAAATTATTATTATTTGTGCTTTTTCCCAATCTTATAATTAAATAAGAGTCAATCTCATTCCATTCCACGTGGTATAGAAGTATTACTTAGAAGTGTTTTTAAAGGAAAAGGTACAATTTCTAATGCCCTTGCTCTGACCAGATTTTAATAAACTGTAATCCCATTAAGACAATAGAAAGACTGCCAACCAACTGATTATAAAACTTGCATTCCACCCCAAGTGGGATGAAAAGGAACAGACATTCAAACTACCAACCCTGTCAGACTTTCAAACCACTGACCCAGGCAGTGTGAAATACTATCACCTGTTGACTCTTACATGATTACTTTTCAAATGTTTCTGATATGGGACATCAGAAATGAAAAATGAAAAAAAAAACTATTCTACAACAAAATGATTACAGCTGACATGGTCATCAGGTTCCTGTGTAATATACAGCCTGTAAGGCTTTTTAAGAACTGTTTACCAAGTTAGAGCATTGATCAGAAGGATATACTGAAAACTGCAAGAGCCATGTCTCTTTGCCTCTGAGAAGTATTGAGCACAAATATTGTACACTAACAATTCTGAGAAGAGAAAATCTACTACAAACCAAGATCTTTTGGGGTTAAAATATGGAAATCCTCTCTGTACAGCTACAGCAGGAAGACAATTGAAAAAAACAGCTGCAATGTGGAATCACTGAATCGAGACCAGCCAAAGAACAGTTCTTTGATTGTTTATTTTCTTTATGAACTGTAAAAAATCTTTAAGTTTATCCTTGTATTCTACCATTTCTACAGTGTGTATATGTAGGGCCCAGGGAATGTGTGTGACGTGAGAATGAGGGTTACAATTTTCCTAGTTTTAATAATTTGGGAAGTAGGGTCAATAAACTTACCTAGTTTTTTGATCTAAACTCAGGAAACTTGTTTGATTAACTCTTTATCATTTGAAAGCATACATAGCGGGACTCCTGCAGTATTGGCAAAGCAAATCCTCACTAAATTCACACCAAAACCCTGTTACAACCAGACCTGGAGAAATAAATTAGGGGAGTCAATTTCTACCCCTCCTCGCATGATCATAGCAGCACACGCTTCAAGTTCTTTGTGTTCCTCCACACTACTCAGTATCCTTCTATTTATCGTATGTTCTCTTGCATAACTCAAAATGCATTATCTCATACTTCATTGGACTGGATTCAATTTTCCACTTTTCTGCCCATTGATCAGACCATCTACTTCTTTCTGCATTCCTTCCTCTTCACTGCCAACCATATGGCCAATTTTTGTATCACCTGCAAACTTCTTTTTCACACACCCTATATTAATGATTTAGGCTCAAATGCAAACTACAAAAAGCAGGGGACCGAATACTGAGCTCTGCGGAACCCCATTGGTAACAATCTTCTAGTTGCAAAAACACCATCCACCCCTTTGCTTCCTGCCAGGAACTGTGGCAGATCATGAACCTGTTGAAATCTGCAGCAGGCTTCTATTGTGGCTCTTTAACTGGACCATGACATTAGTATTCTTCTTCCAGTTTTCCTGAACAACCAGGGAGTTAGGTTGGATTACACACTGGATCTGTCAAAGGAAGGATTTGTAATTAAAGGGACCCCAGCAGGAGTCAGAATGGCTGATCTGCACATGGGTTTTTGAGACTGCAGCAATGAAAGGGATGGAGAGGAAACCTGGAAAGGTTACTTTCCACATCTCTCACTCCGATCTGGAGATCCTGCTGTGGGATCTGACTACAGACTAGAAACCAATTAGACATAAGACCCATTTTTGCATTGCTTTAAAAGGCATTAATTCAGACCACCAAGGATGGGGAATTATGATAAAATGTACTCCAGTAATTCTGACCTTGGAGTCAAGTAATGAAAATAAAAGTCTCTGGTGCATGTAATGGTTGCTCATGACCTCCTGAGACCACTTCTTTCATTGTATATGGCCAATGTCAGAATGACAGGAATAAAAACTTACACAGTCACCTTGAAGCAGTAGCCTTGGTTGTAAGCCTTTACTCTGTAATTTTGGTTATATATTATTTTTGGAATTGTCAGCTTCTTTGGAGCCATTCATTAGCTCTTCATGTCTTTGTGACTTTGCCAATTTACGGTCAATTAATGTTGAGCTACGGAGAATTTTTCACTTCATATTCACTTTCAGTGTTTTCATATTGCTCACAAATACATTTCATTCATGAGCTTTTACACCTGACAGATGGAAATTTTATCACATCAAATTTGGATATGTGTAAACTTAGCTCCAGAAGGTGAACTAATGCAGTACATTACCCCATCTCTTTTGTCATCTCAGGAGCTGGTTCTCAAATGTGACATCCCACCTGTGATAGTGGATAAGTTCAAGGTTTCTTTGCCATCCATATTAAGTTGAACGGAACAAAATGTTTTTGATGCAATCTCAGAATTGATAGGACACAAAATGAGCAAAGTTGAACATGGCCTGGAAATATTTGGGACTTCAGAACTTACCAGCCAATTGATGCTGCCTGCATAATTGGTGAGACGGCACGTATGGAAGGTGCAGCCGAGGGGAGAGCAGGGGCAGCCAAGTCGCTACTGCGAACCTCTATCCCCCTGGGGGAGTAGTCATGCCTGACAAGAGCTCATGTGGTTAGTCTTTCTATTATGACAAGGCAAAGGTCCCTCTCTAGAGTCTCAAGGGCAAAGGAGGCATGCAGATTAGTATGAGAGGGAGGCTTCTTGCACATGGCTCTGATCACCCTTGTCAAAGAGCGATCTCTCCATGCACAGACAAGTATTAGGGAGGAACACCCATTCTTGGTATCCCAGGATGTCCTTCACCTGGAAGGAATGGAATGCATGTGGCCATTAAAGCAACTAGCAGCAAGAATGAATCCAGGAGACTTCCAGTTAGTGAAAGCTAACACATATTTACAAACTGTATACAATGATTGTACACGCTGTGCTACCAGTGTGCATTCAAAACTTCTTAACTTTTCTAACTGTACCACTACATGATGTTCCCCTGCATCCCTGACATCTGCAGCAGAGGTGGAGATGACCTACTGACTGCTATGCCCCTGTTGCCTCAGACGACTCGGGTGGGTGTCCTCAAGTCCAAGGCCTGGAGGGCCTCGGCCTGCAAAGGGTCTCCTGCTGTGGGGCAGGCGCACACTCCTCGACCTGGCCAGCTGCAGTTGATGGGGTCACAAGCAGGTGGGCTTGGAGAGGTAGGCCACCCTTGGGGTTTCCTGGGTGGATGGCCCTCGGGGTGTCTGGCTGATGCCTCTCCTTGAGGTGGAAGGGAAACCCAGATCTCCACAGCAGCTGCCACCCTTTCCATGGAGACCTCGAGGCACTCGCATGTCAGAGTCACGACATCAGAGACCATGCAGGCACACTCCTCCATCTCTGTTGCCATTCTGTTGAAGGTCTCTGACATCTCTGCCTGATGTTCCCCTGCATCTCTTTGAATCTTCAGCTTATGTCCAAGGGTCGAAGGCAGAGGCTTGCCATTTGACTTGGACTCTGCAGGGGCCTGTTCTCTAGCAGCCCTTCGATTGCCAGAGACCTTGGTTCTCATTGCCTCTGCCTGTTGCTGTGAACACGTCAGTGCAGTGACCGCCAGTGAGTGACCCCGGGCCTACACTTGAACAATGCCTCACTGATGTGTGTGTCTCTGCACTGGTGGAGGGTGCAGGTGGAAGCTGTGACGGCTCTGCAGGTGTGAACGGGTCTTCTTCACCCCCCCAAGGTGGCTGGGGCTTTCTTCAGTGGAGGAGGTTGGCCTCCACCTCTTCCTGCTGGCACCTGAAATGGAAAAAAAGTGAGAATGAGTGACTGACTAGGTTGGTTCAGGCATTAAACACATCAAGCAGTCTCTTGGCGAAGTCCCTGTTTCCTTGCTGGATTGTTGGGCGCGACTGACCTCGCCATCGGTGCATCCACATTCTCTGCCCTCCCTGCCAACTCTGCAACCGGCTGCAAAAATTGTGTGAGGTGCATAGCTCCGCCATTTCACCGCCTGTCTCCATTCTCTCCCTCCTGTTGTGGGCCACCTTGTCCTGCATGAAGACAGATGGATTGAGTGTGAACACATTGTTTGAAAGAGAAGGCCAGAGGCTGGAGAGTGCCTCACCTCCTGACTCTCCAAAGTTTGTGCAGCATCTACGAGGCACAAGTCAGGAGTGTAATGGATTACTCTCTACATGCCAGGAAGAGTTCAGCTCCAATAACAATGAGGAAGCTGGGCACCATCCAGGACCAAGTATCCTGCTTGATTTGCACCTCATCCACCACCTTCACATTAACTCCCTTCACCACTTACTCAGTGTATACCACATACAAGATGCACTGCAGCAACTCACCTAGGCTCCTTTGATACTGTGACCAGCTGCATAATTAATGAGGTGAACAACATAGGATTCAGCGTGTTTACCCGCCCTGCTCACCAGTGGAAGTCACTCCGGCTTCCCACTCCCGCCACCTGTCTTAGACTCGGAATGGAAAATCTGGTCTCTGTCTCTCTTTTTTTACGTTACTTTTTTATTTAAGTTTCTTTAATTTCAGGTCAATTATTTCCTGACGCACAAATGCCTTGGTCTCTTATCTTGGCAAATATATTTTTACGGCAAAAGTACCGATAAAAGATAATAGCGTTTTTATGTGATTTTATATATGTCAATAAAATGGTTTTTGAATAATTCCTACATCTAATCTGGATTCTAGGATAAATATATTGTAATTAATTTCAGTATTTTCACTAACTATGAAATGGAGGAGTTCCCAATATACTTAATTTGATCTATTTCCTGTTGGGAGGAGAATTTGCCATATGATGCTTTGTGTGATGCAATGCAGTCTGGAGCATTTCAAGTTCAGTTTGACTAGTGTTACTTTGTTGAAAAATGTTAAACTGACAGTAAGAGCATGTTAGGCTGTGTAGATAGATATGACCTTCCAAGTACAGATAACACTGATTGCTTAAAGTTGGCCACATTCATGGTTACAAAAAGGCACATTGTAAATTAGTTGATGGTGGTGATATTATCTAAAGGATGTGCTAATGGGGACATTAAGGGTAGCTAGCAGGACAAACTAGACAAGAACTGGTGTGGGACTGCCCAAGACTAAACCATCAAAGGTCTGCACCTTATGTTCCATTTTCTAATTATGCTTGCCTGCAAAATCTTTCATATTTAAAAAAAATAAGCACAGTCAATTTAAAATAAGACAATAACAATGCTGATTAACACATTCACATTCATGGTTACAAAAAGGTACATTGTAAATTAGCTTCAGATTGGAGACAGCTTTGGATTGTGGTCACAGTGGGGCTGCCCAAAACGAAACGATCCATTTTCTAATCCATTTCCAGTTTCTTATCCATTTCCATTTTCTAATTATTCTTGCCTGCAAAAGGCTTCCTATTTTGAAAAATAAATAAGCAAAACTTAAAATAAGGCAATTTTAATGCTAATTAACAAAGACTGGAACATTTAACTTTCTTGCTTGATCCTCTTTGCCAGGGAAAAAAAAACAGTTCAGCCTGGAGAGAAGATACAAGGAGGAGTGATTTGCATTTACTCGCCCTCTTTTAAGTATACGGCTTTCATAGTTATTCAATTATTGATTCACCAAAGCAGTTTCAAGTTAGCTTTGTGCAATGCTACCAGTTCATGCAAAGCCTATGTGTTGCTATGGCAATAGTGCAGCTCAAAAGCTGTAGGCTATTCTTAGACATGATATTTGGATACTGTCATAATGTCTAAAGGTTAATGCAATGATCGTCATGACCGTACCTCTGAATTCTCTCCCACCTTGTAATTATACCAAAAAAGTATAAATCCACAACACTGCTAAATATGAAGCAAGCAAGATTACCTTCAAACTTGAAATTAAGTAATGTAGCTGTTCTTATCAGGGATGCAGCACAAAAACAGCATTATGCAGCAGAATTTTATGGCCTCCTGTGGGCAGAATAGCAGGCCAGGAGAGGGGTATAATGGCCTTAAAATTGTGCGCCATGCCAGGGGCTCCATTCCTGGCACCTATCCATCCCTCCCCTGCTGCAATTCTATCAGCGGCTGGTGAAGTGTTGGGAGATCCACCTGCTCGTGGGCTAATTGAGGTCCTGAAGTAGCCAATTAATGCGTTGAGGAAGTTGTCTCCTTTTGGGACAGCTCTGCCCATTAGAGGCTCCCCCTCAAGTATTCCATCTTACATTTCCCCTCCCCACTGTCCTGTCCACCACCGCCTCCCACCATGCCCCACAGCTTGCGACCCTGTCCCCAGCCTAAAATTCAGCACATAAATCCTGCACAAAGGAGGAGAGAAAACAACTGTGCAGAAAAGATGTAATCGAAATGAAGTTTACTGATCATGTGCAACTGCTGAAAGCAATGCTGTGTTGATTGGTTATGTATGTTTTGGAATTGGAAATGTCTTACTTACAAATCAAATCGAACTGGATGACTCTTTACATCACCGTGTGGAGAAAGATATTCAGCTAGATGATTATTATAGTGTTTGTCATTAAGATTTAGGTATTTTAGGTACTTTCATTGAATAAACATAGTAACTAAAGCTTACATTTGAGCTGCAATTCAAGCTTCTATGGCTGGAATTTACCAGCTCCTCAAGCTGGGTGGGGTCTTTGGGTCCCACTGATGTGAATGGAGATTTCAATGGGTTGCCGGCGCAACCGTGGGGGAACCCGCCATGGTGGGGGTTGGGGGGTGGGGGAGGACTGGAAAATTCTGGCCTGTGAATCAATTTTAGATTTCAGTTTTTTCAAAACATAGTTTTCCAACCATTTCTATTTTTGGAGACTTTCTTTTGAATTCTGTGCTCTTCAACATGAGGGCTTCTGTGGAAGTCCAGTATAGCATGAGCCAATGCAGAGCAAGACACCTTTCATTCTGGCTCAATGACGTCTTGGTCCCAAACTCTGAGCATCCCAGCAGCTTCTGGCTTTAACCATATTCTGTACCAGCCACTCTTAAAAGCTCTTCGAATAGGATTTCCAAATTATGGGGTCGCTTTGTACTACAGATTGTTGCTCATAAAAGAGTGGTTGACATCGCCAATATTCATTACAGATTGGCCCCTTATAAACAGGAGACTCTCCCATTAGTCCATGTTAGCCTTGAACATGGTTCTCAGAAGTAAATGGAAAGCATCCTAGTTGCTTTGTGACTCTAACCCCTTAATGACAGCAATTTTCCCATTAATTTTAAATCCCAAAAAATGCCACTTTAGTCATTGTTCCCTTCACTCTATGTCCTGTCATGGTCTTAATCTCTGCTGCTGTGAGTTACCTTCGGAGATCTTTCATTTGCTTTCTTTTTCTTCCTGATTTTAAAAAAATCACTTTGGATTCTATTCCTCCAGAATCTACTGAAGTCGATCTCTTCATTTAGTTTCTCATCTCTATTTCCATGCTTGATGACGTTTCACTGTAGATTTTATAATGCTTAATTTCAACCAAATTATACTGCCTTAGCTGAGAATTATATGCTCAATGAAATGTCTACTACCAGTTTTGCAATCCAATAAATTCACCAGAGCATAGTTTATTGTTGCTTGTACATGTACAAATCTTTAAAGGACCCCAGCTTTGCAGGAGCACAGTAAACATGGCTTAGTTGCAGCAAAATTACTGAATTACTAGAAACCGAGTGGTAACAATGAATCTAGTAACTAGTAATCCTGAGAAAAATTTACATTCTGTGCAACAATTTAGGTTTCTAAAAGATGGCATACTTATGTTCTTCGAGAAGCCTTAATGACATCAGCTGTATCCAGCATATCAAAATAGGATAATTAGATGGACTGGTAGTTCAAAAGTAGCACCGTGTTATAAGCTTTATCAAAAATAGAATAAGATAATATTTTTGGATGCTGCTGTTAGTGATGCATGGTAGTAGTACAATATCATAGAAGGCAATTTACTTTCATAACAGCTTCACCCAATTTTATTCTCCATTGCCATCATTGACTCTAAAACTCCTGCTGCAGCTTCCAGACTGCCTATTAGAAATTAAGATTTTGATGAGTCAAAATTTCCTTCTAGCCTGGAAATTTATCACCTCAAGCTAAAAACCGAAAGATAGATTCAAATCCAAGTACGGTGCTTTGTTTAATTTCTGCAATATTAGTTCAAAATATTGGAATTGACATTATTCATTTAACATTTTTTGACAAGGACACAAATGTAGTTAAGTGATTTGCTATTTAATGAGCTGCAGCAGAAGCTTGTATTTCATGTACCCCTTTTCATGTCTACTACTCTTAGTGGCTTTGCAGTGATATTTGTTTTGTAGACAATCTACTGTTTCCTCATGAAAACCCCTAGCGTGAAAGCAGCAGTTAAAAAAAACTCTTGAACAATATTTATGAAAATTGTCTTGTGCATCTTTGAGGCTATTTTATTGCAGAGTTTCATTTTCTGCAGCCCACTCTAGTTGATATTGTATGCTCTGATCAATTTTCAGTCATTAAATTCATATTCAAATGTTTTACTGAGATTCTTGTACAAAATGTTCATTTTCATAGATATTAAACAAATCCCATAAATCGCATCCTGTGGGATTCCTGGATAATCTTACCAGCTGGAAAATCTCCCCTCATGTGTAACCAAGTCAAATATAAAATTCCAGCTAAGTATAGTGATCCAAAGCAGCAAATCAAGAAAGCAGCAGATGCTATATATATTTTTTTATATGGACTTCCAAAGGGCATTTTAGAAAATAAAAACACAAGGTATTAAAAGGGGTAGTATTAAATTAGTCAAATAATTGGCTAAGTAGAGAGAAGGTCTGATCAGGTGTTTTTCTCACTCAGGAGAACTATGCAGTCAGGTTCCCCAGGGTCAGTAGTAGGAGTATCGCTTTCCTCATTATACAAAAATAATCAGGACTTACATAGAGGGAGTGCAATTTTAAAGTTTGTGCATGATACAAAAGTTAGTAATTTAGTGAATAATGAGCATGATAATAGCAGACTTCACGAAGCCACAGGCAGACTGGGGAAATGGCCAGGCACAGGGCAGATGCAATTTAATATGCATAGTGTGCAGTGATGCACTTTGGGAGGAAAAACATGGAGAGGCAGTATAACGTGAATGGTATTATTTCCATGGGCGTGCAGAAGCCAAGAGACCTAGGGTACATTTTCACAAATCCCTGAAAAGGACAGGGCAAGTTAATAAGGCAGTTAAGATAGTTGGCTTTGAATACAAAACAGGCATGTGAAATCCTTAGAAATCGCTGCTTATGCCTCAATTGAAGTTTTGTGCACAATTCTGGGCACCACCCTCAAGGAAGGATGGCAAGGACTTAGAAAGGGTAGTGAAGAGTTTTTTTCAACATAATACCAATGATGAGGGACTTCAGTTGTGCGGAGAGATGGAGAAACTTTGTCTCTTTCCTTCAGGTGCAAAGGAACGCAAGTTCCAACAACTCATTGATATCAATGCCCATAAAGGACCCTCCACCCTTTCCCATCCCTCTGACCCCATCCTGTCTTCTAATCCCAGCCCTTTCCTTTTTTTCACCATACTCCATGACCTTCCCCTCTCTGATGCTGAATGTTCAGTATTCAGCAAAGGACTCAGTTTCATACCCTTACGGCCTCAGCTCAATGAATTCCGGGCTCGATGCAATGCTGAACTCTTCTTCCGCCACCTTCGTCTCCGTACTCACTTCTTTGGGCAAGAGTTCTCCCCCCCCTTCAGTGGGTCCTTTCACCCGCCTCCAGTATTCTCCCTCCACCTGAACCCCTCCTTCTGGCCTCTTACCTGCCCTTGACCTTTTCATTGAGAACTGTCAGCGTGACATTGGCCGTCTCAATTTCTCTACACCTCTCACCCACTCTAACCTGTCTCCTTCTAAACTCACCACACTCCGTTCTCTCAGGTACAACCCTGACTTTGTTATCAAACCCGCTGACAAGGGTGGTGCTGTTGTTGTCTGGCACACTGACCTCTATCTCGCAGAGGCTAAGCGCCAACTCTCAGACACTTCTTCCTACCTCCCCCTGGACCATGACCCCACCACTGAACATCAAGCCATTGTTTCCAGGACTGTCACAGACCTCGTCTCCTCCGGAGATCTTCCCTTCATAGCTTCCAATCTCATAGTCTCCCAACCTTGGACAGCCCGCTTCTGTCTCCTCCTCAAAATCTACAAACAGGACTGTCCCGGTAGCCCGATCGTGTCAGCCTGTTCCTGCCCCATTGAACTCATTTCTTCCTCTCTTGATTTCGTTCTCTCATCCCTTGTCTAGTCTCTTCCCACCTATATCTGTGATTCCTCTGATGCCCTACATCATATCAACAATTTTTAGTTCCCTGGCCCCAACCGCTTCCTCTTCACCATGGATGTCTAATCCCTCTACACCTCCATCCCCCACTGGGATGGTCTGAGGGCTCTCCGCTTCTTCCTTGAACAGAGGCCTGAACAATCCCCATCCACCACTACTCTCCTCCGTCTGGCTGAACTTGTTCTCACACTGAACAATTTCTCCTTAAACTTGTCTCACTTCCTCCAAATAAAAGGCATGTGAAATCCTTAGAAATTGCTGCTTATGCCTCAATTGAAGTTTTGTGCACAATTCTAGGTACCACTCTCAAGGAAGGATGGCAAGGCCTTAGAAAGGGTATTGAAGAGTTTTATAGCATAATACCAATGATGAGGGACTTCAGTTGTGTGAAGAGATGGAGAAACTTTGTCTCTTTCCTTCAGGTGCAAAAAATAACATGGGCCCCAGCTATGCCTGTCTCTTTATGGGGTATGTCGAACATTCCTTGTTCCAGTACTACTCATGCCCCCTCCCACAACTCTTTCTCCAGTACATCGATGACTGCTTCAGTGCTGCTTCATGCTCTCGTCTGGATCTGGAAAAATGTATCAATTTTGTTTCCAATTTCCACCCCTGAATCAGTTTCACATGGTCAATCTCTAACACTTCCCTTCCCTTCCTTGACCTCTCTGACTAAATTTCTGGTGATAGACTATCCACCAATATTCATTACAAGCCCATCGACTCCCACAGCTACCTCGACTACAAACCCTCACATCCTGCTTCCTGTAAGGATTCCATCTCATTCTCTCAGTTCCTTCACCTCCGTTCCGACGATCCCACTTTTCAAAATAGTGCTCCTGACATACCTTCCTTCTTCTTTAACCGAGTTTTCCCACCCACGGTGGTTGACAGGGCCCACAACCATACCCGACCCATCTCCCACCTCTGCTCTCATACCTTCCTCGCCCTCCCTCAACTATAATAGGGTCCCCCTTGTCCTCACTTTTCACCCCACCAGCCTCTGCATTCAAAAGATCATCCTCCACCATTTCCGCCAACTCCAGCATGATACCACCACCAAACACATCTTCCCTTCACCCCCACTGTCAACATTCCGTAGGGACAGTTCCCTCCTGGACACCCTGGTCCACTCCTCCATCACCCCCAACACCTCAACCCCCTTCCATGGCACCTTCCCATGCAGCCGCAGAAGGTGCAACACCTGCCCCATTACTTCCTCCCTCCTCACTGTCCAAGGGCCCAAACATACCTTTCAGGTGAAGCAGCTCTACACTTGCACTTCCCTCAATTTGTTCTACTGCAAGCATGACCCAGACCTTTCTGACACTTGCCATTTCAACACACTATCCTGCTCTCATGCCCACATGTCCGTCCTTGGCCTGCTGTAATGCTCCAGTGAAGCTCAACACAAACTGGAGGAACAGTACTTCATCTTCCGATTAGGCACTTTACAGCCTTCCAGACTTAACAGTGAGTTCAACAACTTCAGACCATGAACTCTCTCCTCCATCCTCACCCCTTTTTGGTCCCCTTTTTCAATATGACTTTTTATTTTTTTAATTTTTATTTTTTCCACTTATTTTTATTATTATTTTAAAATTCATTTCCATTGTTATTCATTGTTTTATCCCCAGCTTTTAGCCTATTTTCGATTTTTTCCCCACCACCCCACCCCCAATAGGGCCATCTGTCACTAGGTCATGTTGTTCTTTCCAGAATGCTTACCCTGGTCTGGCCATTATCACATCTTGCTTTCTAACCTTAATGTCACCAATAGCACCTCCTTCAGACAGGACCACCACCATTAACGTTCCTTTGACCTTTTGTTTATGACATATTTTGCAATCTCTCCTTTGCCTCCACCTATTGCTGGCCTTCTATCCAGTTTCACCTGTCCCACCCCCCTTAAGCAGCATATATTTCACCACACTTCTACATCCCTTTAGCTCTGAAGGAGAGTCATGTGGACTCAAAACCTTAACTCTGTCTTTTCCTCCACAGATGCTGTCAGGTCTGCTGAGCTTTTCCAGTATTTGTTGTTTTCGTTGGAGAAGCTAGGGTTGTTCTCTTTAGTTCAAAGGTGTTTAAGGGGAGACTAAATAGAAAATAGAAAAATTATAAGGGATTTTGCTGGATTAGATAGGGAGAATCTGTTTCCTCTGGCAAGAAGGTTAGTAAGCAATGGTCATGGTGTCAAAATAATTGGCAAAAGAAGTAGAGTGGAAAGGAGGAGATTTTTTTCACACAGTGGTTTGTTTAGGGATGCTTGCTGATGATTGCAGAATGTTCAGTGTTATTCATGGCTCCTCAGATACTGAAGCCATCTGTGTTCACATGCAGTAGAACACTTGGGCTGCTACATAGCAACCCAAGCCATACAGGCGCCAGGCAATGATCATCTCCAACTAGAGTGAATTTAGCCATCAACCTTTGACAGTCAAATTGCATTACTATCGCTGAATTGCATGCCATCAACATCCTGGGAGTTACTATTGGGCAGAAGGATAATAGGACCAACCATTTTAATACTGTAGGTACAAAAGTAGGTGTGGAAATTATGGGTTTTATCTAATGTGTAATATACCTTTTGCTGGTGGGCAGCCTCCAATTCGCCACCATGCCATCACCTCACTGTTTCTTCACACTGGGCACACATCTCAGTGCTTCCAGCCCAGGACTGCGGCACAGAAGATATGGCCCCGAAAGGCAACAAGACTGCAGCCCCCAATTCAGTGACGCAGCCCTGGAATGTATTCTAGATGCCATGGAGGCTTGCCGTGATGTCCTCTACTCCCACTCTAGAGGAAGACCAGCAAGCAGTGTCACCAATCCTGCATGGGAGGTGGTGGCAGCAGTGGTCAATATCAATGCCCTGCAAAAGAGGACAGCTACCCAGTGCCGGTACAGGATGAATGGTCTCATCCACTCACCAAGGTAACACACTCTTCTCATCGCTCTCAACTCACATACTCACAAACACATCACACATCGACAGGGATCTCACACCTCAAGGGATAACACAACTAACTCTCACATGCATCCTCACATCTCCATCAGGTTCCTATCCTCTTAAACTCACATCATCATCCCATTCATGGCTCCACTCACCACTCAAACATTCCATTCAGTGCCATGCGTCCTGCTCACACTCCATCCATCTGTTTTCGTGCAGGATAAGCTGGGAGACACCCCCAGACCGGGGGTGGAGTGGCCCACATTAGGCCCCTCACTCACTTTGAGGAGCATGTCATCGTGATGACTGGTGAGGACATGGACCCTGCCTGCAGCACAGGCAAGGTCAACGGCGAATACCCATATGAGGATCCTGCATTACATCATCCCTTTCTCAATGCAAATATGAGTGCTCTCTCTCCGGCTCTTGACTCTGCTGCCATACACTTATTATCTCTACTTTGGTTCACAGGGAGCTCTGCCAAGCTGTGCCCTCCCTCAGCCAGCTAGACCTTCAGCTCCATCTAGGCCATCACCACCAGCCAAGAGGACACCTCCTCCATTGAAGAGCTGGAAACAAGCAGCCTGGAAGACCCGTCACAGCGCTTACCCACACCATCCACCAGCACAGAGACACACTCCTTGATCGGACCTAGATCTACAGCAGACCTGGGTTCACAATCTGGTGGTAACCTCACGGAGACATGTCCGCAGCACATGGAGGCAGGTTCAGCTGAGCCCCCTAACACACAGAGGACTGCTGGGGAAGAGGCATCCATGAGGTCCCAGTAAGATGACAGGCCTCTTGATTCAGCCTTCCAACTCATTGTGCAGAAAGCAGGGGAACATCACACAGAGCTGTTGGAAGCCCTCAACAGAGTGGCATGCAAGTTGGAGGAGTGCATCCACCTGCTCTCTGATGAAGCAGTGCCCATATGTGTGCATATGGAGGTCTCCATGTGAGAGATGGCAGACACCATGGAGACCCTGGTCCAGCAGAACACGGAGATGCACACAGACCTGCACTCTATCGTGCTAGCCATGGGTGAGTTCCTGCAGAGGCAACGTGAGAGGGAAATGGGGCACCTCAATGATCCTTCAGGCATCTCTTCCCCTCAAGGAGCCAGGCTGAGGCCCTCAGGCACCCAAAGAGAGGAGGAGCGGCAGCTGGACATCCCTGTGTCATCTACTCAGGAACCTCAGAGGCTAGCTTTCCCTTTGAATCCCCTATGCATGTCACCCCATCAACCTTGTTCTCTGTCACTGCAGAGGGAACAGTTGGCCCACAGGAGGATAGCCAAAGCAAGCCAGAGCCCCCAAGGCCTCAGGCCTCAGGGAGACCCACGCTGGAGTCATCAGAGGCAACAGGGCCAACCATTGGACAGGCTGTCACCACCTCTGCAGCAGATGTTAGGGCAGCACCCAGAAGAAGTGGTAGGCCTAGAAAAGTTAAGAATTTCTGATTACAAGTGGTTGCACAGGTGAACACATTTTGTCACTTTATAATCAGAAAATATTTTCATTTTCACTGAATAATGCGTAATGGTGTCCTTCAGCTTCATTGACAGTCTGTAGCGGGTCCTCCCACTGAATTCCGCCCCACAGGGCCTTTCGGAGCCTCGTGCAAGCACTCTCCCACACACGCGGATCCTTTCCTCTATTGCACGCATCTCAATATTCTGAGCATTTTCACTGCTGCCTGCTGGGGTTCTCTTTCAGTTGTCCATCTGAGCTGACCTGCATCTCCACCCACCCACTGATCACACTCCCATGCAGCACCTGTGCCCGTCCAGCACGGGCTCCGCTCACTTTCGATTTTTCCAAATGTCTTTAGCTCCCCCTGTACTTTCCCCTCCCCCATATTCCTTTCCCCCACCACTGGTGTCCCCCTTGGCATCACCTTCAACCTCCCCACTGTCACCTATCAGCCAGGGCCCTTTTCTTTCTGCGATGTCCAGGTGAATATGCATACTTCCTGCTGTAATGAAAGTATAATAATATTCACAATATATTTCTGGTTTATTGTGAATTAGGTTTATGGGGTTAACTATAGTTCTGTCTGTGTGTGACTTAATTATATTTGGAGTCAAGTAAACTGCAAGTTTGAAATCAGAAGAAGCTAGATGCTTGACATGCTTATGAGTGAACATAGATACTGGCTAAGCATGTAAGGTGTGATGGGAATTTGCATTTTTAGATAAATGAAGAGATTTGGATTTCAAAGGGATCTTTAGTCTGTTTACAACTAGCCAGCTAAGCAAGGCTAAGGAATGTGTTTATTTCTCCGAAAGGCAACTGACAATATATTGGCAACATGAAAGTTTTTATATTATGAAGAAGATACAGTTTCAAAGACATATGGAACAATAGCATTTACATATTAAAGGGAGAGAAACATATATAAAAGAGAACGAAATGTAAGATTCATAGAATCTTAACGGCACAGAAGGAGGCCATTCGGCCAATCATGTCTGCATTGATTCTCCAAATGAGCATTATGACCTAATGCCATTGTCCTGCCTTTTCTCCGTAGCCTTGCACCTTGTTTCTATTCAAATAATTATCTAATGTCCCCTTGAATGCCTCGATCAAACCTGCCTCCAACACACTTCCAGGCAGTGCATTTCCGACCCATTCTCGTTGTGTGAAGAAGTTTTTTCTCACATCACATTTGCTTCTTTTGCAAATCACTTTAAATCTGTGCCCTCTAGTTCTTGATCCTTTTACAAGTGGGAACAGCTTCTCCCTACCTACTCTGTCCAGCCCCCCTCATGATTTTGAACAACTCTATCAAATCTCCTCTCAGCCTTCTTCTCTCCAAGGAGAACAGTCTCAATCTCTCCAATCTATCCTCATAGCTGAAGTTTCTCATCCCTGGGACCATTGTTGTAAACCTCTTCTGCACTCTGTCCAATGTGTTCACATCCTCCCTATAATATGGTGCTCAGAGCTGCACACAATATTCCAACTAAGGTCTAACGAGTGTCCTATATAAATTCAGCATAAGCTACCTGCTCTTTTCCTCTATGCTCCTATTAATAAAGCCCAGGGTACTATATGCTTTATTAACTGCGCTCTCCACCTTTCCTGCACCTTCAATGATCTATGCACATATACACCCAAGTCTTTCTGCTCCTGCACCCTCTTCAAAATTTCACCCCTTATTTTATATTGTCTGTCAATGTTCTTCCTACCAAAATGCATCACCTCACACTTCTCCGCATTGAACTTCATCAGCCATCTTTCTGGCCACTCCACCAACTTGTCTATGTTCTCTTGGAGCTCCATGCTGTCCTCCTGGCAGTTCACAACACACCCAAGCTTCATATTATCTGCAAACTTTGAAATTGTGCCCTGCACACCAAGATCTGGACCATTAGTATATATCAGGAAAAACAAGGGTTCCAATACTGGCCCCTGGGGAAGTCCACTACAAATCTTCCTCCAGCTTGAAAAATATCCATTGACCAGCCAATTTTGTATCCATGTTGCTACTGTCTCTTTTGTTCCATGAGCAATAACCGTTCTCACAAGTCTGTTGTATGCCACTGTATCAATTGCCTTTTGAAAGTTCATGTACATCACATCAACAGCATTACCCTCATTGACTTTTTCTGTTACCTCTTCAAAAAAACTCCACCAAGTTAGTTAAACATGATTTCCCCTTTAGAAATCCATGCTGGCTCTTCTTTATCAACCCATATTTTTCCATGTGGCTACTAATTCTATCCCGAATAATTGTTTCTGGAATCTTGCCCAGCACTGAAGTTAAACTGGGTGGTCTGTAATTGCTGGGCTTATCATTGCAACCGTTTTTGAACAAGGCCATAATGTTTGCAATTCTCCAGATCTCTGGCACCACCCCTGAGTCTAAGGAAGACTGAAAGATTATGGGCAGTGCCCCTGTAATTTCTACTCTCACTTCCTTCAATACCCTTGGCTGCATCACATCTGGTCCTGGTTTCTTGTCAACTTTAAGTACCGACAGTCTGTTCAACATTTCCTCCTTATTAATTTTGAACCCTTCTACTGACAGAGTTTCTTTGTCTGTCACCATGACCTGGATAGCATCTACCTCCTTGGTAAAGACGGATGCAAAGTATTCATTTAATACTTCGGCCAAGACCCCTTCGTCCATTTGCAAATCTCTTTTTGGTCCCTAATCAGCCCTACTCCTCCTTTTACCACCCTTTTACTATTTATATGCCTTTGGAAGACTTTGGGATTCCCCTTTACATTGGCTGCCAGTCTTTTCTCAATCACTAGGTTCTCTAATATGCTTTTTCACCTCCCCTCTGGACCTCCAGTATTCCTCTTGGTTCTCAATCGCATTTTCTACCTGACACCTGTCATAAGCACACTCTTTCTTCTTTATCTTAAATTCAATCTCTTTTTTCATCCAGGGAACTTTGGATTTGTTTGTCCTACTTTTCCCTTTCGATAGAATATACCTTGACTGTGCCCAAACCAATTCTTTTTTGAAGGTAGCCCATTGTTCAGCTACAATTTCTCCTGCCAATCTTTCATTCCAGTCTATCTGGCCCAGCTCCGTTCTTGCCTTATCGAAGTCAGCTCTTGTCCAGTCAATTATCTTTACTCTGGATTGCCTATCATCCTTTTCTGTCATTATCCTAAAACATACAATACAATGATCACTGTCTCCTAAGTGTTTTCCCACTGACACTTGATCTGCTCGGCCCACCTCATTTCCAAGAACCAGGTTCAACAGTGCATCTTTCTTGTTGGATTGGACACATACTGACATAGAATATTCTCCTGAACACAATCAAGGAACTTTTGCTCTCCTCTGCCCTTTATACTATCACTGTCCCAGTCTACATCCGGTGTAGAAATAATTTCACTGGACTAGTAATCCAAATGCCCAGGCTAATGCTCTGTGGGTTCAAATTCCACCATGGCAACTGGTGGAATTTAAATTCAGTTAATAAATCTTGAATATAAAACTATTCTCAGTAATAGGGCCCATGACATCTATCATTCATTGTCGTAAAAACTCATTTAGTTCACTAATGTCCTTTAGGGAGGGAAATCTGCCAGCCTTACCTGGTCTGGCCTACATATGACTCCAGATCCCCAGAAATGTGGATGACTCTTAACTGACCCCAGCCCTCTGAAATTCAGTTCAAGGGAAATTAGGGATGGGCAACAAATGCTAGCCATGCCGATGACTCCCACATCCCATGAAAGAATAAAGAAAAAAAGCACAACACCAGTTCAACACCATCTAGGACAAAGTAGCCCATTTGATCAGCAGCCCATCCACCAACTTAAACATTCACTCGCCCATTACCGGTGCAGAGTGGCAGCAGTGTGTATCATACACAAGGTGCACTGCAGCAACTCACCAAGTCTTCATCAACAGCACCTTCCAAACCCACAACCTCTACCAACTAGTAGGACAAAGGCTGCAGACGCATGGGAACACCACCACCTGCAAGTTCCCGTCCAAGACACAGACCATCCTGACTTGGAACTGTAGTATATCACTGTTAGAAATCTGGAACTCGATTCCTACCGGCACAGTAGTTGTATCTGTACCACATGGACTGCAGCATTTCAAGAAGGTGGCTTACAAGCATCTGCTAAAGAGCATTCAGGGATGGGCAACAAATGCTGGCCTTGCTATAGTGATGCTCACACCCCATGCATGTATTAAGAAAAAGTAAGCTGATGCTTATGGGAGTTAAGGATACAAAACCTGTCAAGAAGTCATTGAAATAATCAAAAACAAAAACAAAAATACCTGGAAAAGCTCAGCAGGTCTGACAGCATCTGCGAAGAGGAACACAGTTAACGTTTCGAGTCCGAATGACCCTTCAACAGAACTAAGGAAAAATAGAAAAGAGGTGAAATATAAGCTGGTTTAAGGGGGGGTGGGACAAGTAGAGCTGGATAAAGGGCCAGTGATAGGTGGAGATAACCAGAAGATGTCACAGACAAAAGGACAAAGAGGTGTTGAAGGTGGTGATATTATCTAAGGAATATGCTAATTAAGGGTAGAAAGCAGGACAAGAAAGGTACAGATAGCCCTAGTGGGGGTGGGGTGAAGGAATCAAAAAAGGCTAAAAGGTAGAGATAAAACAATGGATGAAAATACATTTAAAATTAATGGAAGTAGGTGGGAAAAGAAAAATCTATATAAATTATTGAAAAAAAAGGATGGGGTTGGAAATCAGAAAGGGGGTGGGGATGGAGGAGAGAGATCATGATCTAAAATTGTTGAACTCAATATTCAGTCCGGAAGGCTATAAAGTGCCTAGTCGGGAGTTGAGGTGCTGTTCCTCCAGTTTGCATTTGGACTCGAAACGTTAACTCTGCTCCTCTCCGCCGATGCTGCCAGACTTGCTGAGTTTTTCCAGGTATTTTTATTTTTGTTTTGGATTTCCAGCATCCGCAGTTTTTTGTTTTTATCTTAGTGTTGAAATAATCAAGTCTAGAGGTAATAACTGGAAGACTTTGTCTTGCAACATCAATGATATAACTAAAACAACAATTTATACAGCACCTTTAATGTAATGACATGTCTCAAGGCGCTTCACAGGAACGTTATGAAATTAAATTATGACACTGAGCCACATAAAGAGACATTAGGTCAAAAGCTTAATCAAGGAGGTAGGTTTTAAGAAGTGTACTAAAGGGGGAAATTGAGGCAGAGAAACAGAGAAGTGAAGTGAGGGAATTCCAGAGCTTGGGGCCTAGGCAACTGAAGGCATGGCCACCTATGGTAGAGCATTTATAATTGGTAATGCAAAAAAGGCCACAATAAGATATCTTCAAGGTTTGTGGGGTTGGGGGAAATTACAGAGATGGGGTGGGGGTGGGGCAAGGCCATGAAGGGGTTTAAAAACAGGAATTTGAAAATCAAAATGTTTTTTGACGGGGAGCCAATGTACATCAGTGAGCATTGGGGTGATAGGGGAACAGGATTTGATGCGAGTTAAGACACAGGCACCAGAGTTTTGCATGACCTCAAGTTTGCAGAGGGTAGAATGTGGGAATGTGGGTTACTCATGTCTAGAGGTAATGAAGACATGCATGAGGGTTTCAGCGAAAGATGAGCTGAGACAGGGGCACAGTCACAGTATCACAGTATCTTTACAGTGCAGGAGGAGGCCATTTGGCCCATCAAGCCTTTACTGGCTCTCTGAAAGAGCATTCCACTGAGTCCCAGTGCCCTCCCTTATCCCCATATCATTGCAAATTCTCTCTTTACAGGTCGCAACCCAATTCCCTTTTGAATGCCTCAATCGAACCTGCCTCCACCACTCTTTCAGAAAGTTCATTCCAGACTCCAAACACCCTCTGAGTGAAAACATTTTTCCTCACATTATATTTACTTCCTTTGCCAATTATTTTGAATCTGTGCCCTCTAGTTCTTGATGTTCTCATGACTGTGAACAGTTTCTCACTATTTACCCTGTCAATACCCCTTAGTACCTTAAACACCTCAATCAAGTTTCCCTTCAGCCTCCTTTTCTCCACGGAAAACAGTCCCAACCTCTCATAGCTACAGTTCTTGATCTCTGGAATCATTCTTGTGAATCTCCTCTGCAATCTCTCCAATGTCATCACATCGTCCCTCAAGCATGGCACCCAGAACTGAATGCGGTGCTCCAGATGAGGCCTAACTAGTGTCTTATACAAGTTTAACTTGACCTCCTTACTCTTGTACTCAATGCCCCTATTGATAAAGCCTAAGATACCATATGCTTTATTAACTGCTCTTTCAACAGTCCCTGCAATCTTCAATGACCTATGTACATATACACTGAGGTCCCTCTGTTCCTGCACCTCCTTCAGAGGCTCTCGTTTTATTTTATACTGTCTCACCATATCTTTCCTGCCAAAACAAATCACCTCACACTTCTCTGAACTGAACTTCACCTGACACTTGTCTGCCCAATGCACCAATATGTCTATGTCCTTTTGAAGTTCAAGGCTATTCCTATCACAGTTGATAACGTTTCCAATCTTCATTCTGTCTGCAAATTTTGAAATCATGCCCTGCACACCACAGCCTAGGTCATTAATATGTATCAGGAGGAGCAACACTGATCCCTGGTGAACTCCACTACAAACCTTCCTCCAATCTGAAAACAACCATTTTTCACTAATCTGTTTCTTTTCAATCAGCCAATTTCTTATCCAAGTGCCTACTTTCCCTTTTATTCCATGACGTAGAATTTTGTTCATAAGTCTGTTGTGTGACATTGTATCAAATGCCATTTGAAAATCTATGTGTACCATATCAACAGCTTTTCCTTTATCAACCTACTCTGTAACCTCCTCAAAAAGCTAAACATGATTTTCCTTTAATGAACCCATGCTGGCCTTGCTTTATTACCCTACACTTGTCTATGTGATTATTGATTTTATCCCGTACTACAGTTTCAGAAGTACTCCTACCACTGAGATCAAACTGACTAACCTATAGTTGCCAGCTTTATTCTTCCACCCTTTTTTGAACAAGGGTATAACATTCTCAGTTCCCCAGTCCTCTGGCACCTTCTCTGTGTCTAAGGAAGACAGGCAGATTATCACTGGTGTTTCTGCAAAGTCCACTCTCACTTCCCTCAGTACCCTTGGATGCATCTCATCTGGTCCTGGTACCTTATCTATTTTAAATAAAGATAGCCTTTCCAGCACCTCCTTCCCCTCGATTGTAAGTTCTTCTAGTGTACCAGTCACCTCCTCTTGCACCTCAGCCTGGGTAGCAAGTTCTTCCTTTGTAAGGACAGGTGCAAAGTATCTGTTCAACACCTCCGCTATTTCTCCAGCCTTCATATGCAAGTCCCCTTTTTTGTCTTGTATAAGCCATACTCTTTCTTTTAGCACCCTTTTATTATTTACATGCTTATAGAAGACCTTGGAATTCCCTTTTATGTTCGCTACCAGCCTCTTTTCATGCTCTCTCCTTGCTTTTCTTATCAGGTTATTCACTTCCCCTCTGGTCCTTCTATATTCAGCCTGATTATCCATTATATTTTCTACCTGACATCTGTCATACGTGCAGTTCTCCCTTTTCATCTTTACTTCTATCTCTTACATCAGTCAAGGCGCTCTGGATTTATTGGTCTTACCTTTCCCCTTCAAGGGAATTATACCTTGACAATGCCTGCAGTACTTTTTTTTGAAGTTGGCCCATTGTTCAGCTACTGTCTTTTCTGTCAACACTTGATTCCAAGTCGTGTGATGTTATAGAGGTGGGGATATGCATTCCAAGAGATGGCACAATTATGATGTTGGAAGCTCTTCTCAGGATCAACTGTGATGCCAAGGTTGATAACTTAGCAACAGTGGAGGAGCCAAGAGAAATACTGGTGAGGTAGAGCTACGTGTAATCAGAGTGCATGAGAAAGCACCATGCATTTGAATGATGTCGCCAACATTCAGCATATGGAAATAGCAAGGGACCAAAGATTGATCCTTGGGATCACCAGAGGTAACAGTGCAGGAACAGGAAGAGAAACCATTGTGAGTGATTCTCTGGCTCTCATTAGATAGATAAGAATAGAACCACACGAGAGCAGTTTCTCCCAGCTGGAGGGCAGTGGACAGGCACTGGGGGAGGATAGTGTTGTCAACTGTGTCAAAGTCTGGCGACAGATCAAGAAGAACAAGGAGGGAAAGTTTACCAGCAATGGACGTCTTGAGGCAGATGATTGTACAATGGTGAAAATGTGTGATCTTTGAGAAGGAAAGCCAATGGGATCAGGAGCTCAATTTAGGATTGTGAATGCTTTCTCCTGGAGACTTTGAACTGTTTTATCTCCTGTAAGTGACTGTCCAAACAGAGATTTATCATCACTTGTTGAACCAGTGAAGTATACCATAAGAGATGGGAAAATTGTACCTTGAATGCTGGTCCCTCAGTACAAAATTTCTGCTGGTTATTCTGTGGTCTCAGCAACAACTGAACCACTGGGGTCAGTATCATAAAACTCATTCCCTTCTGTTAGTTGTACGCTTAATGGACTCTAAGATGCCTGCACACATAGGAACTAGTTTTCCAGTTGCACATTTATTGCAGTTTCTACAAGATACCTGTGCTGAATATATATAGGATCAGACTATTAATTGCGCATATAAACAGTATGTACTTATCTAATTTTGAGAGAGGCTGATGATGTAATCAATATTCTGATCACAGACTAAATCCTCTATTAGGACTCTTCTGAAAGACAAACTATTCATTATCTCCACCTGAAAGGTCAGGTAAGGTTAAAGAATTGTTCAGTAAAGGTAACGAATTGTCAGATAAACTGATTTCCATAAGATTTATACTTCTGAATTTAAAACCATAACTCATCTCACTACCCTCCCATCTCCCTTTAAAAAAAACATGCCATAGAAATAATTAGCACAGTGAAGTGAAGAATTGAGACAAGTGAGGGGAAGATATTCATTAGGAAAAAAACTAAGGGCAGAATCATCCCAGATTTGCACCAAGTGCAGTGGCGGATTGGTAAAGGGGCATTTTATCCATTGGCCACAATGGTGGCTTTTCAAACCATATTGTCCGTTTCCCACCTCATTAATTATGCAGCCACAGGAAACATGCCATCTCACTGGCAAACTGCCTCTGGATCGTCCACCGCACTGTTACCATTTCCTCACTCTGGGTGCCGTATCTAAACTGCAGCTGTGCACACAGTTCTCAATGCTTACAGCCCAGGACTGCTCCAGTGAAGACATGGCCCTGAAAGCCAGGAAGAGTTCAATGACCCGTCACTGGAATGTCTTTTGGAGGCACACCGTGATGTTCCCCACCCCCGCTCTGGACACAGGAGGCCCAGCAATCTCAGCACTCCGGCTTGAATGATCGCATCCATGCCGCCAGGGTAAAGCAACCATCTCATCACCCTAAACTCTCACATTTACAAGGCCACCACACATTCACTGGCATTTCGCTCACTGCCAGCTCAAGGGACATCAGCACACACTCTCTCACACACACACACCCTCACATCTCCATCTGGCCTGACCCCCTCTGGAGACTGCCTCCTCAGCCCACACCACCTTGAGGCCACTTGCACAGATCAACATGGGCCCACCCACACACACACCCTGGGATACCCCTAATTCCCAGTGCAGCCCTCCCCCTGCTGCCTCTTCTCTTGCCTGAGGCCACTTCTCCCCCTTCCCCAAGCAATACCTAGCCCTGCAGCCACACCCGCCATATGGCTGATCTGGTAAGCAGAGACCTGCCCGTGAGCACCCCCCCCTAAAAATGATGTGGTGCTGCCTGTGAAGCCTAGCGCTGATGACAGCAAATGCTGCCGGAAGCAAGGTGGGCAAACAAACCTTGAATTTCTGAGTGCAGCTTGCCAGGTGCACGTCGCTTATGCAATCATGCCAACGTGCTCGGATGATCCAGCATGGATCGTGATTCCGGCAGGCAGGGCTTATAATGATATGCAGATGTATGAAAGTGAAGTCCCTGATGTCTGGCAGCAGTAAGTGTGGCCCACCATTGATGGGCAGAGCAGATAATTGCAAACTGGTTCCATGACGCCATTTTGTCTGCTCACACTGCCAAACACACATAATGCCAATGGGCATGGAAAATTCCACCCTAAGACTTGCCAATTTTTCTTGCCCTGCTTTATATATATTCTTTATGTTAGCTGATTGTATGCATCATTGACCTTTCTTTTACTTATATTATTCGACATGCTGAATTTAGGAATGAAAATATCTATTGGTCCTGCGTAAATTCCTTTTGACCATTTCTGAATGGTTCAGATTGGTTGGATCCACTTTAAGGAAATCTATGCTGGAGAATTAACATTTCTAAAGAGCTTTTATCTCACTCTCATGCTAGTGACTGAAATTTCTATCTGCCTCTTACAATGTGAGAAATATTGAATAATTACCATTTATTTTATCAATCAAAAGGTCTTTATAATTAACCTAATAATTGACAACAAGGGCCAATGAGCTTTGCCAATATGAGCTGTATAAGGTGAAAAATTCCAATTTTTGGAAGTGAAAGAATTATAGGTACTGCATAATGTAATATCAATAGTACAAATACTCAATTGCTTGAGCCACCTTTGCTCTTTGTTGTACCTCCCCCGCTTTGAATGTTTGATGCCTATGTTTCCTTGTCATTCTGACTAACTTGTTCTGTTATGGAGTTTTGCTTTGACATGATGTGGGAACTACAAATAAAACTGAGTGGTCATTGCATTGTTAGGTAAAAGAGTCAAAAAGAAGATATCTAATTTAATGCATGAGACTCAAATTGTTCCTCATGCTACTGATGGCAAAGTATTGAACCAGAACTGCTGAGATATGAAGCAAAACTTGGTACTGAACCAAACAGTTTTCCAAACTAAGGTTGCCAGCCCTCTAGGGTTGTGCAGGAGTCACCCAGAAGAAGGAATAATCCCTTGGACACTGCTATGAGCAACCAGCAGAAGAACAGGCAAAGAAACATTTTTTTTTTTAATTGAATCATTTCTACCATTAGTTGTAAACATATTGTGGATGTTTGACTGCAGGAGTCAGAAAAAAAAGGTCATGTGATGAAGCCTTCAAAAATAATGATCAACCAAAATTGTCAGCCCTGTTAAGCTAGAAACAGGTCCTCCTGAATGTATCCATGTGTGACAGAGTCCCCAAGCCATGCTTACTTGTGTGGATTCTCACAGTATCCATATGTGGAAGAATTCCAACCAAAAGTTTCTTGGAAGAGAGCCATGAAACAGGTAAATCACCAAACTACTTCAACCTCTTATTGAATCACAATCTGTACTTAATCATAATGTAAACAACATGGGTCCCTGTGGTAAATCCTTACCTACTTCACTCAGAATTTTAAATCTGCATGTGGTGAAGCGCAAAAAGAACATGTCTGTCTGTGGTAGAGCAAGAAATCACATTCACTCTAATTGTTTTGTAGTCCCTTGAATTATAAGCTAGACAAAACTTAAATGTAAGGGTACCATTCTTCACTTACATGATGGACTGGGACTGCTCACTATAACAGTAAATTTGGATTGAGATATTCACGAAAGGACTGAATGTACAATAGACAATTCTGGGTTTGTTACCAAGGAAGAAAGTGCCAAAATTAATATTGGTGACTCTGGTGTATAGGGGAATATGGTAGCAAGCTCAATACAATGAATAGCTTTTCCTCATTCCTTCCTCCTTGTATTCTTGCCCCAGCCTGATTTTAAACCTTAAAATTTGTTCTTGTTCCGACAAGCAAGTAAGTTAAACTTCCTGGTGCCTGGTGTAGGCAAGTTGGCCTAATACAATGGGCACATTGATCTCTCCAGCGTTTCCCTTCAAAAGTTACCCTGTAATGTTTCTTATTAACTTTAGAATTCTCTGTTTGGACACTATGTTCTAATACACTCAGGACTAAACATTAGTTTTCAGACTCACACTGGGGGAGGCCGGCAGCACATCAGACACCTCAAAGTTTCTGCAGCATGTTTGTTAGTGATTTTTAAATTCAGCTACCATCTCACTTCCAGATTTCCCAATCCAATTAGAGTGTGCAGGCAAGATGACGGCCTGCTATAGCCTGTTTCAGCTCCACTAATTTACAGGTCCCTCCAAGGGTTCGTATGGAAACATTCTAGAAATATCAAAACAGAAGCAGCAACTTGACGGATGGAGTTTCAACGTGGAAAGGCTGCACCACGGTTCTTACCTGCATCTCTGGACATCATGTTGGGGCTGCAAGGGCCCACGGAGGGAGATTCTTTACCCCACAGATGGGAGAAAGAAACCTGTTGTAAATTAATAAACAGCTGTGGCTGAAGATTTCCTAGGAAGTCAACAGCAAGAGTGTGATGCCTCTATCCTGGATGCAGTGTCATGAGAGGTTTAATGACAGGCAGGAAAGGTGAGTGGCATGGTGCATTCAAGTACAAGCTTCCTTACTCAGTTTTACCAGCCTTCTCCTTCGGACAAGATACACACATTCCTGTCTTTTTGAGGTGCCCTTTCTTTTAGTCTTTCGTGGGATGTGAATGTCGTTGGCAAGGCTGGCATTTGTTGATGCACCCTAATTGCCCTTGAGAAGGTGGTGGTGAGCCACCTTCTTCAACTGCTGCAATCCATGCGGTGTAGGTACACCCACAGTGCTTTTATGAATGGATTTTGACCCAGCAACAGTGAAGGAATGGTGATAAAGTTCCAGGTCAGGATGGTGCTTAGCTTGGATGGTGGTGGTATTCCCAGGCACCTGCTGCACTTGTCCGTCTGGGTGGTAGAGATGGTAGATTTTGAAAGTGCTGTGGACAGAGGTTTGGCAAGTTACTTCGGTGCACCTTGTTGTTGGTGCACACTGCTGCCACTGTACGTCAGTGATGGATTAAAATGAGTGAATGGTTAAGTTGGTGGATGGGGTGCTCATAAAGCAGACTGCTTTGTCCTGGATGGTTTCGAACCTTTTGAGTGTTTATGGAGGGTCGCTATCTTGGATGGGTGTGACATTGTCATAAGGGTGAGTATGAGTGCTGGCTGTTCAGATGGGGATGTGAGGCGGTGGCACTACTACCGGCGTGAAATGGGATAGAGTCCGAACAGATCTAGTGACTCAAAACTGGGGATCCATGAGGCACTGTGGGCCATCAGCTGCAGCAGAATTCTATTCAACTGAAATCTGTAATCTCATGGCCTGGCAAATCCCTCACTCTTCCATTACCATCAAGCTGAGGGATCAATCATGGTTCAGTGAGGAGTGTAGGAGAGCATGCCAGCAACGGCACCAGGCATACCTAAAAATGAGGTGCCAACCTGGTCAAGCGACATTTTTCCACATTATGCTCCATATGCCAAATTTTTGCCCACTGACTTAACCTACCTAAATCTTTTAGACCCTTTACAGGAACATGCTTTCCTATCTTTGTGTCATCAGTAAATTTAACTACCATACATTCAGTTCTATCATGCAAGTCATTGATATAGATTGTAAATAGTTGAGGCCTGACTGATCCCTGTGGCACTAGTTATAGCTTACTAACCTGAAAGTGACACAGTTATCCCTACTGTCTTCTTCCTCTTAGCAAACAGATCCTCCATCCATCCTAATATGTTTCCCCCTACACATTGAACTCTTATTTCATTTAGTAACCTTGATATGACAGCTTTTTGGGATTCCAAGTACACCACATCTACAGGTTCCCCTTTATTGCTTATTGCTTCCTCAAAGAACTCTAATAAATTAATCAAACATTATTTCCTTTCACAAAACCATGCTGAGTCTGCTTGATTGTATTATGATGTTCTAAATGTCCAGCTATTATCTCTTTAATAATGAGTTCCAGCATTTTCCATATGACAACGTCATAGAGTTAAAAAGCACAGAAACAGGCCCTTCAGCCCACTGTGTCCATGCCGGCCATCAAGCACCTATCTATTCTAATCCTATAGGCTAACAGGCCTATAGTATCCTGCTTTCTGTCACTCTCCTTTCTTGAATAGAAGTGTTACATTTGCAATTTTCCAATCTGCTGGGAACTATCCAGGATCTAGGGAATTTTGGAAGACCCCAACCATGCATATCTCTGCAGCCCCTTCTTTTAAGACCATAGGATGCAGACCTTCAGCTCCTTTCGTCACCATTTCGTTCGAATAGTTTTCCCAATACCTTTTGTAATAAACTTGGTGTACTGGACAGGTTTCTTGTTAGAAACAGTAAACTTTATTTACAGTGCTCTTGATGAAGCTACATGCTTGAACCAAAGCCATGACTAGAAAGCTCTGTCCCTGAAATTACCCACACTTAGGATTGATTTGTCTGTACAGTCACATGATCCCCAAAACAGTATGGAAAGTTTTACTTACAATTGCTACATTTCTCCTCATTTAACTTCATTTTACATCCCTTATTTACAAGGATATCTTAATCCATAACATATACAAGTATCTACGGTTCATGCAATTATAGATTAAGTCTTTGAGGTGGATTTCTGATTTGGGTAGAGCAACATAGCTCTTTCACTTGAGATTCTTCCATTGGATTGACTTGATCAGGAACTGCAGCATCAGGGACATCCTTAGACTATGGCAGTTCAGAATTATTTCCTTCAACAGAGACATCAGGTACGTCTATTCCATGTTGATCTAGCACCTCAGGTTCAACTTCAATTTCAGGTGGAGTGATTGGTTGTTGGAGTGTCTCTCTACTTCTTGGATGATCCACATATTTCCTGATAATCCTGTAAAATTCTGACCAATGTTTCGGATAATAGCACTGCTTTCACTAATATGGAATTACAGAGGGTCGTGAACCTAAATGAGATTGAGGAGATCAAAACAACACCACATCATCCCTCATGCAATGGGTTAGCAGAAAGAGCATGGGAATACAATCAGTGGGTGGTTGGAGATGCAGGTCAGCTCAGATGGAAACCAAAAGAGCCCCAGCAGGTAACATTGAAAATGGTCAATGCAATGAGATGATTGTGATGGAGGAAGGATCCACATGAGAGAATGCTTTAATGAGGCTCCGAAAGGCCCTGCCATACACACACACACACACACACACTCCTTACTTCAGAATCACTCATGGGCCAGCTACATGCAGCTGAACTGCCAGTGGTGGTGGTGGGGGGAGAGGGGTGTGGAGGGTGCAGTTGGAGGACTCACAAAGCCTGTCATTGAAGCTCAAAGACACAAATGCATATTATTCAGTGAAAGAGGATATATTTTTGGACTATAAAGTGACAAAATGTGTTCACCCATGCAACCAGTTGTGATCAGAATCTCTTAACTTTTCCAGGCCTATCACAGCTAGGTGCTGCTCTGACATCTGCAGCAGACAGCCTGGGCAATGGTTGGCCCTGTTGCCTCTGATGACTTTGGCGTGGGTCCCCTGGAGAGCTGAGGCCTTTGGTGTCCTGGTTTGTGTTGCTTGTCCTCCTGTGGGCCAGCTGCTCCCTCTGCAGTGACAGAGGACGAGATTGATGGGTCACAGACAAAGGGATGTCAGAGGGAAGGGACAGCCTCTGAGATTCCTGAGTGGATGACCCAGGGGTGTCCAGCTGCCACTCATCCTCGCTTTGGCTCCCTGAAGACCGCAGTCTGACTCTTTGAGTGGAAGGAGCACCGGGAGGGACATCGAGGTGCTGGTTTCCCTCTCGCATTGCCACTGCAGGAAGTCACCCATGGCTACCGGGTTGGAGAGTAGGCCTGTGTGCATCTACGCTTTCTGCTGGACCAAAGTCTCCATGACGTCCAGCATCCTTCCCATGGAGAGCTCCATGCACACACATCTGGGAACCACTTCGTCAGAGAGCGGTGAATGCAAACCTCCAGCTTGCGTGCCACTCTGTTGAGGGCTCCCAACAGCTCTGTGTGATATTCCCGGCCTGCTGCTGAACTTTCATGATGAGTTGGGAGGCCGAATCCTGAGGTTCCTCATCGGACTCAGACCTCACAAATGCCTCTTGCCCAGCTGTCCTCCAAGTGCCAAGGATCTAAGCTGAACCTGTCTTCTCCCTCTGCGACCACATGTCTGTGTGGTGACCAGCAGATTGTGAACCCGAGCCTGGTCTAGGTCTAGGTCCCACCGAGGTGTGTGTCTCTGCATTGGTGGAGGGTGTGGGTAAGCGCTGTGATGAATCTTCGAGGCTGCTTATTTCCAACTCTTCAATGGAGGAGGTGTCCTCTTGGCTGGAGGCGAGAAACTGGCTGGATGAGGGTGTCGGTCACTTGGCAGAGCTCCCTGTGAACCAAAGTAGAGATAATTAGTGCAATGGCAGCAGAGTCAAAAGCAGGAGAGACCACTCGCAGTTCCATTGAGAGAGGGATGATGTGGTGCAGACTCCTCATGTGGGTGTTCATTGCCGACCTCACAGTCGCCATAGGCAGGGTCCGCATCCTCATCAGTCAGCGCGATGACACGCTCATCAACGTGAGTAAGGGCCTAATGTGGGCCACTCCACCCTTGGTCTGGGACCTCTCCCTGCTGTTGTCAGCCAGCTTTTCCTGCATGGAAACAGATGGAGAGAGTGTGAGCAAGGCATGGGACTCCGTGGAATGTTTGTGTGGCGAACAGAGCCATGGACAGATGATGGCGCATGCTAGAGAGGATACAAGCCTGATGGAGATGTGAGGGTGTATGTGAGATTTAGTGGTGTTGTCCCTTGAGGTGTGAGGTCGCTATGGTTTCTGAGTGTGTGAGTTGAGAATGGTGAGAAGAGTGACTTACCCTGTTGGAATGGATGAAACCATTCATCCTCTTTTGGCACTGGATGGCTGTCCTCTTTTGCAGGGCATTGGTGCTGACCACCACTGCCACTCTCTCCTATGCTGGATTTGCCACCTTACTTGCTTTTGCTCAGAGGGGTCTAGAGGACATCACAGCAGGCCCCCTTGGTGTCCAAAAGGCATTGCAGGGACATGTCACTGAATCAGAGGGCTGCAGTCTTCTTGTCTTTCTGAGCCTTGTCTTGTGTGCAGCAGTCCCGGGCTGGAAGCACCGGGAGGTGTGTGTGCGCGGCTGCATTTTAAATATGGTGCACAGCGTGATCAAGCAGCGAGGTGATGGCATGGCAGGTGAACCTAAGGCTGCCTACCCGTGAAATGGTGTGTTTCCCAGGAATGCACAACTAATGAAGCGGGATTGGGATGATACAGCATGAAAAGCCGCCTTTGCAGCCTTAGGATAAAATGTACTTTTTCCTGTCTGCTACTGTAATTCTGGGACAATTCTGCCCTTTGTTTTTGAACAGAACATATTTTTTGTTGAACTTTTTAATTGTTTCTTTATGTTTCCCACAGTTTCTTGACCACCTTGCCATTTAGTCTATTTAGCCAAACAACTTAACCAGTTCTCCCCTCATACCTTTGTAATTGGTTTTGTTTCAGTTTAAGATTCTTGTTTAGGACTGGAGTATGCCACTCTCAAACTTAATATGGAATTGACTTTTTCCTAGAGGATCTTTTACTATGAAATCACTAATTAAATCTGCCTTGTTGAAAAATACTAGATCTAAAATAGCTTTATCCCTCATTAGTTTCACAATGTACTGTTGCAAAAGCATTCTACAATCTCATTTTTCAGACTATCTTTGTCAATCTGATGTATCCACTCTATATGAAGATTTAAAATCTCCACGGTTATTACAATATCTTTGTTATAAGCTCCAATTATATCTTGCTTAATGCTTTATCTAATAATACAACTACTGTTAGGAGTCCCAGAAAATAATCCCACCAGTGTTTTCTGACCCTTGTTATTCCTAATCTCCGCCCATACTAATTCTACTTACTTTTCTCCTGAGCTAAGGTTATTTTTTGCTACTGTCCTTATATCATTCTTTACTATCAGCTCTACTGTTCTTCCTTTTCCATTCTCCCTGTCTTTTCAGAATGTTTTGTAACTTGGAAGACATATTTACCAACTTGGTCACCTTGTAACCATGCTTAGATGCAAGGCATTTGTCTTTATTTGTGTAGTTAGTTAATTTATCTTAATACGAATGCTTCACTCATTCAGATAAAGATCCTTTAATATTTTTTTACAAGGATCATATTACCTTCTTCACAATTACCATTAAACTACCTGTCCCGGCTTTTCCCACTCTGTTTGACTTCACCCAAATCACAATACTGCTCTATTGCCTTGACCTTTCTCTTTAGATTTGGAGATTTTCCTTCAAATGACCCCTCCTACCCTGCACCTTTTAGTTTACAGCTCTAACCACAGCCCTAGTTATATGATTTGCCAGGGCACTGATCCCAGCCTGGTTTAAATGGAACCCATTCCAATGCAACAACTCCCATTTTCTCCAGTAAACCAGTGCCCCATGAATCAAAGCACCTTCTTCCCATTATACTCTTTGAGCCACATGTTTAATTCTCTAATCTGCTATTCAACAAATGGAGTCTGGTCATGGCTCGGTTCAACTGAATCATAATTTCTTCTCTTCTGTATTCCGGCCCATTTGACATAAATTTCAATATTTCATTATCCTTTTTAATTGTTTTTTTTGTGCCTGTCTACTAGTTTTTAACAATATGTGTACTTGGATCCCAAATTTCCTTTGCTCCTCTGCAATTCCTAGTTTCTCAGCATTTGGAAGATACTCCAATTGGTTTTCTCGCTTCAAAGTTGATTATCTCCATATTGCTTACATTGAATTCAATTTGCCACAATTTTTCTCACTCACTAACTTCCTGTCACAACTTTCTGCTTCCATCTGCACTACTTACAGTCCATCTTAAGTCATATTTTTGCATAGGATTACATAGGGTACATAATGCAGAAGCAGGCCATTGGATCCAAATAGTCCATGCCGAGTGTTTCACTTGAGCCTCCTCCCATTTTTCTTCATCCAAATTTATCAACCTAACCTTTTATTCTCCATAATTTTAGTTTCCCTTTAAATGTATCCATTGCATTTGCCTGAATCAGCCCCTGAGGTAATGAATTCCACATTCTCCCTACTCTTTGGATAAAGAAGTTTCTTTTGAATTCCCTATTGCATTTCTTAGTGATTGTCGTAAACTGACGGCCTCTAGTTATGCCCTTACCAACAAGAGGAGGCCTTTTTCCTGTGTCCACTCTATGGGCAGAACTTACTCTTTGGCGTGCGGGGGTTGGCCCCATACGCCGACAAATAATGTGTGGTGACATTGGCCATGCAGCCTGCGTCACCGCGCGTCATTCCCACCTTCCGTTCAGTGGCTGAGCGCCGGAGGCAGCTGCGCAACCGCCGAAATGTCAAAGGCCTGTTAAGGCCATTTAAAAGCCAATTGGGATAATTGACAGGACTTCCTGTCCAACCTTCAGGTTGGCGGGTGGGTAAGCAAAGAGCCCAAGCGGCCTTCACGTTTTTCATGAAACCTCATCCACGAGCGGGATGAGGTTTCGTGAAGGGTTTATTAAATTAATAAATACATTTTTCACACTTCATTAACATGTCACAGCTCATGTGACACTGTCACACGAGGGGACATGTGTAAATAATTTTTAAACTTTACTTATTAAAAATTCTCAGTATGCTGTGAATTTCCTTGAGGCAGCTCTGTGCCTCAGGGAGATTCCTGCGCTTTTTCACGCGCTTGTACACAGTACTGTAAGAGTGATCTAACTAAGTTTCAACTCAGGTTTTCCATAACTTCCCCACTTTTCAATTATATCCCTCAAGAAATAAAGCCTAGTGCTTGGTTTGCTTTTTTAAAATGGCCTTGCTAACAAGAGGCGTAGCAGTTAGTGATTGGCCTATTTGTAGGCTGAGATCCCTTTGTTCCTCCACCGCACCTAGACTCAAACCTTCCAGGGTAATTAGTGACCTCCCCATTTCTCCTATCAGGATGTACTACGACCTCACATTTATCTGCATTGAAATTCACTTGTCAATTATTTGAATATTCTGCAAATTTATTAATGTCCACCTGGAATTTATTGAAGTCCTCCTGAGTATTGACTACCCTCCTTAATTTACTGTCATCCAAAAATTTAGAAATTATGTTTTTGATTCTGAAGGCCAAATGGTTAATGTAAATTGTGAACAGCAGTGGTCCCAAAACAGATCCTTTCCATCTTCTGCCACTTTGAATAACTGCCCTTTACTCCCACTCATTGCTTTCTACTCTGAAACCAGCTAGCAATCCATTGTTACATGTCTCCTGACCTCACATCCTCTGATCTTATTCATTGTTCTGTAATGGGGCACATTATTGAAGGTTTATCTGAAAAAATCGGATAAATTACATCTACTGCATTACCACTGCCTACTCCCTCAGTTACCTCCTCAAAAATTCAATACAGTTGGCCAAACAAGATTTTGCCTTTTAAAATCAATGCTGGCTGTTCATTATTATATGTTTTTTCATTTCTAGATGTTCTTCTATTGCCTCCTTTAGTAGGAATTCTATTATTTTTCTGAGCACTAAAGTTAAGCTGACTGGGCTATAATTCCCTGTACCTGTTATGGAAAAGCTCAGCAGGTCTAACAGCATCTGTGGCAGGGAAGACAGAGTTAACATTTCCAGTCCATATGACCCTTTTTCAGTGCTAAAGAGAAGTACAAATGTGATTAAATTTATACTGTTTAAAGGGGGTGGAGCAGGTGAAGCTGGATAGAAGGCAAGCGATAGGTGGAGGCAAAGGAGAGATTGACAGGGATGTCATGAACAAAAGGACAAAAGGGTGTTAATGGTAGTGGTACTGACTAAAGCGGGTGCTGATGGTAGCATTGAGTTAAGAAAACCGAAAGGATAGGCACTCTGGAAAGTACAACATGAACAAGTGACAGATGGACCTAGTGGGGGTGGGGTGGGGGGAGGGGATGTTGGTGGGAAGAAGAATCAAACGTAGGATAAAAGGTGGGGATAAAACAATGAATAAAAATGAAAATAAATAAAAATAAAAATAAGTGGATAAGAAAATAAATAAATAAAAATGAACATTGCAAAAAGGGGATAAAAAGGGGTGAGGATGAAAGAGAGGGTTCACGGTCTGAAGTTGTTGAATTCAATGTTCAGTTTGGAAGGCTGTAAAGTGCCTAGTCGGAAGATGAGGTGCTGTTCCTCCAGTTTGCTTTGGGCTTCACTGGAACAATGCAGCAGGCCAAGGACAGACATGTGGGCATGAGAGCAGGGTGGAGTGTTGGAAAGGCTTGCAGACAGACCAAAGGTGTACTGCAAAATGGTCACCTAGTCTGCGTTTGGTCTCCCCAATGTAGAGGAAAGCACATTGGGAGCAGCAAATGAAGTAGACATGCCAATGGCAACTGGTAAGAGTAGGAGAAATTCCTGGCCAGCCTTGTGGTAGAAAGAACTACCTATAATTCCATACAACAACATTCATGTAAAACTGGCATGTGGCACAGCAACTTGGACTTCTTGAGTGAACTGTGACATGTTGCTACCATCTCATTGCTTTTCTCATCATTTAATGTCATGTCTGTCTCCATGGTAAATACTAAAGCAAAATAATGATTTAATTTTTTGGCAGATGGAATGTTGTCATGTATTGCAAGGGGAATGGAATATAAAAATAGAGAAGTTTTGTTACAGTTATACAAGGCATTGATGAGATCACATCTGGAGTACAATGTACAATTTTGGTCTCCTTATTTAAGAAAGGATATCATTACATTGGAAGAAGCACAGAGAAGGTTCACATGACTGATTTCTGGGATGAAGGGGTTGTCATATGAGGAAATGTTTTACAGGCTGGACCTGTATCCATTGGAGTTTAGAAGAATGAGAATGATCTTATTGGAACATGTAAGATTCTGAGGGGACTTGACAGGCTGGATGCTGAAAGGGTGTTTCTTCTTGTGGGAGAGACTAGAACTAAGAGACACAGTTTAAAAACAAGGGGTCATTTAAGACATAAATGAGGATTGTTTTTCTCTCAGTGGGTCATTGGTCTATGGAATTCTCTTCCCCAGAGATCAGTGGAGGCTGGGTCATTAAATATTTTTAATGCTCAGTTAGATAGATTCCTGACTGACCATGGAGTCAAAGAGCATAGAGGATAGGCAGGAGAGTAGAGGCCACAATCAGATCAGTCATGATCTCATCAAATGGCAGAACAGGCTTGAGGGGCCGAATGGCCCGCTCCTGCTTCTAATTTTTATGTTCTGCCAGCTCTCTGTCATTACCTGTAGTGTTACTCTTATCCCTTAATGGTCCTATTCCCATTATAGTTTTCCTTTTTTATTGATAGTGCCTGTAAAATATTTTACTATTTTGTTTTATGTTCCTTGATAATTTAATGTCATAACTCCTCTTTGCCTTTTTAATAGTTTTTTTTTAACGTCTCTCCTAATTTTTTAATATTCTCTCTCATCATGCACCCCTCTGATGCCTATTATTTAATGGGCTGAATTTTCCGAGCCCGCTGGCAGCGGGTGTCATAGGTGGCGTGCGTGGAAACTATGGTGGGCCCCACTTCAGAGCGGCGTGAGGGCAGGTCATGATCTTCCCTTCAGCCCACTGACGGTGGGCCATGTTTCCCACCATCGGTCAGCAGGGAGCTAATTGTAATACATTAGCATATAATTAAAAATCCATCCAACCAGGCTCTTGGAACCCCACCGTATCATCCCTCCATGTCAGCGGGAAAGCACGCCAACGTGTTTCATAACAGCACGCAGGCGGTGTGCACTTGGCGGCCTTCACTTTGGGGAAACTGAGGTGAGTGAGCAGCAGCGTCGAACACAGCTCGCCTGTTGTTTACAGGCCTCAGGGGCGCTGGGGGTCAGGGGCAACTGATGCTTGGCCCCGCAGGTGACTGCTGAGGGGTGGGGGCTGCCTGGGGGCAAGTGCTGCCAACCTCGGGCGGCGACTACTGAGGTTGTGGGGAGTAGTGGTGGGGGGTGGTGGGGGGGGTGGTCAAGTGCTGCCCTGGAGCTGCATCCCACGCATGGGCAATCGAGGTTGGGGGCAAGGTAAGTGAGTGGCCACACATTAGGGATACCTGTATAAACTGACCATGCCTCTGCATCTAAGACAGATCAGGCACAGCCACAGTGATATGACTGGTGTTAGGCTTCTAGCCTGCCTGCCCATGCAAGCAACGCAGAGGCACCAAAGTGCTCCATGCCTTACCCTCCCCTGCCCACTCCCACTCTGACTTCGAGTCCACCACCACTTTATTGAATCGTGGAGCAGTTTGACTGCACACATTGTACAATCTCCTCGTCAATGCTGTCCATGTAGCAGTCACTGCTCACAGCCCCTTGCAATCTCAGCATTCTGGTTTGGACCAGCCTCTCCCATGTCACAGGTTGACAGGGCAGCCATGCAGCACTCTCCGGGAAGCATTAAGGGGCGGTCACACAGGGCCAGGAAAGGTGCTGAGTACAGTCATGATAACCATGTCTTTCTCCCTTTCATGCTGCAGGAGGACCACGTCAGGATCATGGGTCCTGGTTACCTAGCTGTATGCCTGATAGCCTACAGAGACTGTAGAAGATGGAGGAGAGAGTGACAGAGCGACCTGGCTGCACAAAGGCAGGAGCAGCAACCTCATGAAGAAGGGGCAGCAGGGGCTCCCGCACACCCTTCCCAGGAGTGACAGCAAGCTGAGGCTAATCGGTGCCTTGCGACACCCAGGATCAATAGACGCTGCTTGCCTTTCCTGCAGATGACTGAGAACCAGTGTCGCCAATGACTGCGCAGTCCTAGGGACCTGGTGGTTCACATCTGCCACTTACTGCAGGACATGGTGCCAAGGGGACATGGAGGGCATCCACTGCCAGTGGCTGTGACAGTGACCACGATGCTCAATTTCTATGCCAGTGGCTCCTTTCAGGGCTCCACAGGTGACCTTTATGTATTTCACAATCCTCCACCCACAAATACATCCATGAGATCATGGATGCCATCTTCTCCATGGCACACAACTTTGTGCATTTCGCCTGGGACTAGGACAGCCAGAATGGAAGGGCCATTGGATTCACCCTGAACTCGGGATTCCAACAGGTGCAGGGTGAGATCGACTGCACCCATGTGGCGCTCAGGTCTCCATCGCTACACTTAGTGGACTACATCAACTGCAAGGACTTCCACTCATGAACATGCAGCTGATATGCGACCACCAGAAAAACATCCTGCAGGTATGTGCACGGTTTCCAGGGAGTGCACACAATGCCTAGATTCTGAGTCGCTTGCAGATCCCTGTAGTCATCCAGGGTCCACAAAGGCTGCAGGGTTGGCTCCTTGGGCACAAGGGCTACCCAGAGAGGCTGATGATATCTGTGCGGTGGCCTCAGGCTACAGCAGAGCGACCCTATAATGAGGCTCATGCAGCAGCTGCCAGATTTGTGGAGGATGCTGACAACATTCAGTAAGGCATCCCCGTAGATCCTCACATTGTAGTTGTAAACATTAGACTCCTGTCTGGCTTATTGCAGTGCCGATACCCTCTGTGAGAATGCTCCTGTCATAGAGATGCAGTGGAGGCCCTAAAATTCATTCAATCACAGGAGGATAATGACAACATGCAGTGAAGACACTCCATAGATCTTCACACAGCCTCTGAGAATGTCTGACTCCTGTCTGGCTGAGGGCAGCTTGCTTGTGCTCCATGACCAGGGCCATCTCAGAGACGCAGCCATGAAACTTTAGACGCATCTGATGCTGTGTCCACCTTCAGCACCTCAGCCCTTCAGGAGCTGGTGCACAGCATCACTGGTCTCAGATGCTGGTGTGATGGGGGCCAGCCCCACCTTAAAAGTGCTGAGAGCACACAGAGAGAATGAGAGAATTCTGTGGTGCCTGTCCACTACATTCTGGCAGCAATGACAAGCACTGCCAAGGTGCAGGCATCAGTAATGTTCCCAGGGAGTGTGACACTGGACCGTCACTGTGATCTGAAGGCTGCACAGAGCACAGGGAAGAGGCCCTGTTCTGAGACACCTGCCTTGTATCTTATGCAGAAAGGTTTCACATCTGAGTGATAAGAACACTGCTCATCAGAACAAGGAGCCACAGGCAGTCAAACATTCTTGGGAATTTATTGACAATAGTGAACATTATATACAAGTGATTAATAACCGTGCCCAGGCTGTGTAACTAATTCTCCTTAACTTTCCTAACCTTGCTGCTATGTCTTGATGCTCCCCAGAAATCCACAGTGGAGGTGGAGGCAGCCTGCTGATGACTTTGTTAGGTGTCCTCTGGAAAGCCGAGACCTGGAAGGCCCCGGCCTGCTTTCGGAGTCCTGCTGTGTGGCAGTGGCACTATCCTTGGCCTGTGAAACTGGAGCTGCAGAGGTCACAGGAAGAGGAGATTCAGATGGGCTGCTCACTCCCAGAGTCATCTGGGTCACCGGAGTGTGCACCTGCTGATCTTCTTCCCATTAGATGCCTGAGGGCACCTGGCTGTCTCTGTGAGCGGAAGGGGTAGCTGGAGTGAGATCGAGCTGCGCAGCAGCTCTCTCACGAACACACTGTTGGAGGTCAACTATGGCATCAGCAATGGAGTTAAACCCATGAAGCAGTGCAGGAGTGATACCTGGACCAAGGTCTCCATTGTGGCTGCCATCCTACCAGTGTTGACCTTGGTGTGTTGGCATGCAGGCACTATCACCTCAGCCTGGAGATGGACAGACTCCTCCATCATGCCTTGCAATCTGAAGAGTGCAGCAAACATCCCTTCCTGTTTTCCCTAGCTTGCCTTTGCAGCTGCAGCAACTGTGCCATGACCGAGTCCAGAGCTCGTCATCTGACTTGGACTCAGCAACGTTCTGGCCTCCAGCAGTACCCCAAGTGTCGGGGACCTGGGAAGTCCCTTCCTCCTCTTGCTGTGGATCAGACAGTATGATGTGTTCACAAGGTTGTGCTCCCGAGACTACTCTAAAGCTAGGTCTCACTGGGGTGTGTGTCTCTGCACTGGTGGAGGGTGTGGGTGAGTGATGTGATGGGAGTTCAGGGAGGGTGTCTTCAGATTCCGCTTCAGAGGTTTTTTCGAAGCTTTCTTGGAGGCTCTGGGCTGTGGACTCCACCTGCTGCTTCCCAGATGTGCCTGCGAAAGCAAGGGGAGATAATTAGTGGATGGCAGTAACCTGTGAAAGAGGACACATCACTCACAGCATGGTTGTCTGATGGATGTTGCACTGCTGGACCCTCACTTGGCAGAGCAGTGCCGACCTCACCATCAGTACAGGACCAGTTCCGGTCATTGCCGGCTAGCTGGATGACTCTGTTTTCAAATTCTTTGAGAGCTTTGAACTCCAGCATCCTTCCACCTGCCTGTGACCTTTCCCTCCCATTGTGAGCCAGTTTGTCCTGCATGGATAGAGATGGGGAGGGTATATCAGGATGCCTGGTGGGCCAGATGATAAGTATGCCTGGCCTGAGTGGGTGGTGAGTGGTCCCATAGATGGGATGAAGACACTGATGGTGCGTGTGTGAAAGAATGAATGGTGATGTCCTTTGCATTGGCAGTGGATGAAGGCCCTGTGGGTGTGTGATGGGTTTGTGAGTGTGTGAGTTGGGAGTGATGAAAAGAGTGACTTACCCTGGTGGAACGGAGGAGATCAATCATCCTTTTGTGGCACTGGGTGAATGTCCTCTTCTGAAAGGTGTTGGCAACGACCACCATTGCCACCATCTCCAAAGCTGGCTTGGTGACTTTGCTATCCATCCGGTGGCCAGAGCGGGAGTACAGCACATCCCAGCGGGCCTCCACGGCATCCAACAGTTGCTCGAGGGGCCCGTTATTGAAATGGGGAGCTGCAGTCTTTTTGCCTTAGTTGACTATGTCTTCCTGGCAGCAGTGGTGAGCTGGTGGCGATGAGCCCTTTGATGGCGGCTGCCTTTTAAAGATGGTGGCCGGCGTGATGTAACAGCAGGGTGATGGCGAGCGGGCAAATGAGAGCCAACCTGCTTGGAAATGGTGTGTTTCGTGGGAGTGAATATGTAGTGAGGTGGGCTCGGGAAGATACGACATGAAAACCCACCATTTTCATCGGCGGGTAGGACTCCATTTTACCCACCTGCTACAGCACTTAGTGCAATTCTGGGAAAATTCAACCTAATATATGCTTCTTTACTAAACCTCAAATATTCCCTTATATCTTTATTCATCCTTGTAGTCACACTAGTTTCTAGTTTGTTCTTTCCTTTTTGTGGATATACCTCTCCTGTACTCTGTTAAACATCATTTTGAATGTTTCCCATGGTTGTTCTACATCATTGTTTGCCAATATTAGTAGTCACTTGGCCGTGCAGAATGTTAGCATTGCTGAATGAAGAGACGTGCTGTTGAAGCTTTTCATCTTGCACTCATCAGGGCAGATGGAAGAAAGCCACTTTTCAAAGGGAGCAACAATTTATACTGCATGAGAAAATGGTGTTGAAGGTTGGCAAACCAACACCAGTTAGTCAAGGCATGACCATGAAGATTATTGCACCAGCAAACTTATTGTTCCCAACTCTTCAGCTTCCTTCAAAAAGGGTACAATGCCTGGGCATGTTCCTTTTGCTCCAGAGAACAGGTCCTGACATAGGTATATACGTAGCTTCTTGCAAGCGTAAGTGGACCACTTTGCAAACCCGATCGATAATCTTAAATTGGTTCTTAGTGTAGTTCTCAGCACACTCAGCATTGTTCAGCAAGTGTTGCCCAAACAAGGAATCACATGTACCATTCAACATTATGGTCTGGGTTTTGCAAGCACATGCTAGTTGCGTACGGTCAGTACTCTGCCTATTGTGTACAGCTGAAGGGGCATGCTGTTTGACATTATCTACCAGTCATTAGGACATACAGCCTACGTACCTGGCATCACAATGGCACTGAAATCCAAGCACCACATTACAACTTTGTGTGGTTGACAAGGTTGCAAATATTGTTGGCCATTTTATTTTCCCGAATGTTATACTCATCTCTTCAAAATCATTTTTTCCAATCTATTCACCTGGTTTGCATCATACTTATATCCATTTCTACCAACATCTTGTGGCATGTTATGTTATAGTTATGATTACCTAGATGTTCCCCTACTTTCACTTCTCTTACCTGCTCTGGTTTGTTCCACAGTACTAGGTCCAAAAGCAAGTCTTCCCATGTTGGACTTTTTACATATAAGGTTGGAAAAGAGTCCTGTACAAATGTAGGATTTCCTTAGCCCTTTCACCTACCTCTTCTGTCCAGTTAGAATGAACGCAGTTGAAATCCCCCAGGATTACTATTTAATTTTTTAACTCAATTCCCTAATTTGTGTATTTCTTCCTCCATCTCCTTTCCACTTATAGGTGGTCTGTAAGCCACAACTATTGGAGTGATTGATCCTCCATTATCTTTCATCTTTCTCCATATTATTCTATTTTTGTCTTGTTGATAGCTGCACCTGTTTTGCTCCAGTGCCATTGTGTTATTCCTAGTAAATGTAACTACTCCACCTCCCTTTTTCCACCTCTATCTTTTCTAAAAACGTTATGCCTGGCAATGTGTAAATCCTAGTCCTGATTTTCCTGTAGCCCTGTCTGAGTAATCTGGTTCCTCCCAATACACAATTGCCTCCAGATCTTCTGTTTTAATACAGATAGTGTGCATTGCTTGTATACACATTTTAGCTCATCTTTGATGGGATTACCCCTCACTTTATATTTCGCCTTTTTAGACTCCTCCCCTGTAACTTTATTTATTCCCTTGCCCTCAGTGTCCTTACTTACTTTACTCTTTCCGCCGCCCGCGATCGGGCCCCTACCCACGATTTCACGCTGGCTAGCCAATTAACAATCAGCCAGCGTGAAATGCATGCTGACAGCATCAGCATTGCCGGGGCGAGGGCGGGAGGAGCGCGAGCGCTGAAGTTTGCGTACGCGCAGGGGTGCGCTCACCGATAGCTCCCTGATAGCGGAGAACTGCCTCAGCGAGCTGGATGATTTAGAAATAAAAAATAAAGACGTGAAAAATAAGGGAAACATGTCCCCACGTGTGACTCTGTCACAAGAACGGGGCACATGTTAAAAATAAGTTTAAAAGATTTATTTTTTTTATTCACTGTTGGAAACCTCATCCTGCCCGTGGATGAGGTTTTGCAAAAAAATGCAAAGGCCACTTGGCCTATTCGACCGACCACCATCCTTAAGGATGGACAGGCAGCGAAAAATTCAACTTAATTTCCAGCTTTAACAGGCCTCTTAATTGCCGGTGGGCGCGCTGTTGATTCTCGCGCACCCCTGCCGGCCGAAATATCGTGTGAGTGTGCGATAACGTTGGGACGCTCGCCCGACATCATCGCGTGCTGCTTCACGCTCAGTGTGTCATGTGCACGTCCGCACACTGAGCTGAAAATCCTGCCCCATGTTTCTTGTAGGTCCTTCCCCCATCATACTAGTCTCATCTGGAAACTCAGGCATTGAACTTTTTATAAGAAGATAAGGACATAGGAAATGGTAGCAGGACTAGGTCATTCAGCCCTTCGAGCCTGCCCCACCATTTAATGAGGTTATGGTTGACCTTCTACCTCAATGCCATTTCCCTCCACTATCCCCATAGCGTCTTGATGTTTTTGATATGTAGAAATCTATCAATCTCAGTCTTGAACACACTCGGTGGCTAAGCCTCCACAGTCCTCTGGGACAGAGAATTCCAAAGATTCACCATGCTCTGAGTGAAGACATTCATCCTCATCTCAGTCCTAAATGGCCTGCCCCTTCTTCTGAGACTGTGTCCACTGGTTCTAGACCCCTCCAGCCAGGGGAAACATCCTCCCTGCATCTACCCTGTCAAGCCCTGTAAGAATTTTGTATGTTTGAATGAGAAGAACTGTCATCCTTCTAAAGTCCAGAGAATAAAGGCCCAGTGTATTTAGCCTTTCCTCATAGGAGAATCCCTCCATCCCAGGAATTAATTTATCGAACCTTTGTTGCATTCTATGGCAAGTATATCTTTCCTTAGGTATGGAGAAAAAAACTGCACACAATACTCCAGGTGCGGTCTCACCAAGGCTCGATGTAATTGCAGTAAGATATCTTTACTCCTGTAATCAAATCCTCCTTCAATAAAGGCCAACATACTATTTGCCTTCTTAATTGCTTGCTTTACCCACATGTTAGCTTTCAGTGACACATGAACAAGGGCACCCAAGTTCCTTTGAAGTTCAACACTTCCCAGCCTCTCACCGTTTAAGAAATGCTCTGTATTTCTGTTTTTCCTAACAAAGTGATGTTGTATTCCATCTGCTAAATTTTTGCCACTCGCTGAGCCTCGCCAAATCCCCTTGAAACATCTTTGCATCCTCCTCACAACTCACACTTCCACCTAGTTTTGTGTCATATGCAGACTGGGAAATATTACATGTAACCCTCACATCCAAATTATTGATATAGATTGTGAATACCCGGAGCCCAAACACTGATCCTTCCAGTACCCGACAAGTCACTCACAGCCTGCCAACCGGAAAATAACCCATTTTTTCCTACTCTCTTTATTCTGTTTGTTAACCAGTTCTCAAACCATAACAGTATCTTACCCCCAATCCCATGTGCTCTAATTTTGTTTACTAATGTCTGGTGTGGGATCTTATTAAAAGCTTTCTGTAGATCCAAAAATACGGCATCCACTGTTCACCCTTATACCTCCCTCATGTCATTAATAAATATGGTGAAAAGTTAAGGCCCTAGAAAAAAATCCTAGGGAGCACCAGTTGTTAACATACTGCCAATCGGAATATAAACCTTTTATCCTCACTCTGTGTCTCCTACCCACTCCCAACCCGTTTCCAAACTAAGTGAAAAGACTAACTCCAATTCCTTACACACCCAGTTTTAACAATAATCACGTGTGAAACTTGCTTCGATGTGTTCTAGAAGTTCTACAGATAACATCCACAGTTCTCGCTATCTCATTAATAATATCTTCAAAACATTCAACTAGACTACTCAGACATTGCTGATCCTCAACAAGGCCATGCTGGCTGCCTCTGGTCAGCTCAAAATTGTTCAAGTGTTCAGCCACTCTATCCCTAATGACAGAGCCCAACAACTTCCAGACAACTGACTTTAAACTGACAGGTCTGTAGTTAACTGGCATCTGTCGCCAATCCTTCTTAAATAATATGGTAGAAATTTCCCCTGTCGGTGGTGGTGGGGAGGGGGGGGGGGAGGGGGGGGGGCGGTGGTAGTGATGTGGGGAGGTGGGCGGGGGCGGGCACAAGCCCAATCGGCCCCCCCAATTGGGGCCGCGCTGCCATATTACGTGGGCGGGCCAATTAAGGACCACCCAGCGTCACACGCGCCCGGAAGTGCTGAGCACTCCCTGTGCGGGCGAGGGGGGGAGGGATTTGTGTGCAAAAGAGCGCAGAAATCTCCCTGAGGCATGGAGGCGCCTCAGACAGATTAGCTTAAGGTTTAAACAGTTAAATAAAGGAAAGAAAATATTTTAAGACATGCCCCCTCATGTGACAGTGTCACATGAACTGGGACATGTCAGTGAATTTTTTTCAAGCTTTTTGATTTAACTAATAAACCCTTCATGAAACCTCATCCCACCCGTGGATGAGATTTCATGGAAAATGCAAAGTCCGCCTGGTCTCTTCTCCTGCCCACCAACCTTAAAGACGGATGGGCAGCTCTGTTAATTGGTTTAATGATTATTTAAATGGCCTTAATAGGTCCTTGACAGTTTGGCGGGCGCACAGCCAACTCAGCTGTGCGCCAGCCGAACGGAAAATCTAAATGACACGCGGTGATATCGGGACGCCTGCCCGATATCACCACGCATCATTTTATGCATTGACGAGTGGGCCCCACCCTCTGCTTGCTGACCTGGAAATTCTTCCCAGAGAGTTATATTAGTACATTTCTAATCTATTGGCACAATCTCTAAATCAAGAGAGCTTTGAAGGTTTATTTCTGACACTTATGCAATTTTCTTATCTATTACATTTAATACCATGGGGTAGATACCAGCAAGTTCTGGAGATGTATTCCTCTTAAGTCCCACTACTTTCTCCACTATTTTTTTGTGATTGCTTGAATTGAATCCAATAATTTCTCCCCTTTATTCTTAGTTTGTTAGAGTATCTTAAAAATGATTTAGTTGATCAAAGTAACCCAGCATGGGTTTGCATTTTAGCCAAAAAGGGAATGTGGCGAAAAGAGAATGGTTATGTAATATGTTATGACATGGCAAATGATGTGCGCCAGGCAGACTAAATTTACAAGGGAGACTTGGCCACGCTATCACAACAGTTTTGCAATTTGTATTTATTACGAGATGTGTGCACTGAATTCAGAAGTAATGAGTCTGCTAAGGTCTTTAGAGGTTTTAAAAATTAAATTAAAGTGTTTATTAACAAATGAAAAAAATTCAAGTGTATACATAAGACTATAATTACTTAATACTGTACCAAATCCTAAAATTCCTAATTAACCTGTCTCTAAATTATACACCCCCTTTAAGGCAACAAAATAGATTTTAAATTTAAAAAAAAAAAGCCATAAAGTTATCACAGTGCCCACCTGACAGTGGAATTTCAAAAGCTTGTCTCCAACTTTAGTTACTGGACACAGTAGACTTTGCACAAATGGCTGAAAGCTTCCCGAAGGATGTTTCACACACTCCTGTTAGATCTTACATGACCCCCCCCCACCCCCCCACCCCAAGATAGCCTTTCATTCTCCTTTATATGTGTCTCTCTTTCTAATCTGTAAATTCCATTATTCCGTACATCTTTGGAAATGCACTTTTCCCATAATATAAAAACTTTCATATTGCTAATATTGTCAGTAACCTTTGGGAAAATAAACACACTGCTTGGCCTTGCTTACCTGGGAAGTTATAACCATCCTAACATCCTTTTGAAATCCAAATGGCTCCTTCACTTGTCTAAAAATGTAAATTCCCTTCACACCTTACAAGCTAAGACAGTATCCTTGTTTACCCATTAGCATTTCAAGTACACTTCTACATCTAGCTTATTTTGATAATTTCAAGCTTGCAGTCTAACCGACTCCAAATGTAATTAAATTAAATTAAAACAGACAGAACTGTCTGCACTCACACCCTTAAACCTACTTGACGATAAATCAGAATATTATTATGGAAATGATTATACCTTCGTAACAAGTACCAGTACTTTTACTAGTCAGTTTGTATTAAAGCTTGAATATTTATTAAAAAAAACCACTCAGGCGTGAGTCTGAATTGAGGTTATTGTTGTCAGGCTAACAACCTTTTGTTGCAACAGTTAAAGCAGGAAAATCGCTAACATAGTTTCCCTTCTATCACCTCTTCCTTAGTGATGACAAAGGATGGAAAATACTTATTGAATTAATCTGCCATTATATTGCTGACTATTACAGTATCAGCTGCAGCTATATTTAATGGCTATGTATCTCTCTTTATCATTCTTTAAATTTTACTATCAGCCTTTACATTGCCTGCAAGCTTTTTTGTATTCCTTTTGCAGCTCTTAATGACCTTTAGGAGTATTCTGTATGTTTTGCCTATCAGCTGGATTACCACTTTTCTTGGGATTTGTGTAATCTTTAGCTTTAGATTGTAGTTTATCATATGTTGAGACCATGGTTGCTTGCCAGTATACTTTTGCCCTTGAGGGGATGTCTTGGTTTTGTATTGTACTAAATACTTAATTCAATATCTGTCCTTGTTTTTCTGTCACTTTACCTGTTACCAAGTCTGCCGGCAACAACTGTTGTCAGTTTAATACATTCAGTTTGCATCCCATTTCTTCAAAGTTAGATTTACATTTAAAACCTTGGCTTGCATGTGACTTTTTGCTTTTTCAAACTTAATGTCAAAGTACGTCTTGTTATGGTCAAGGAGCTCCCCTACTGTCAGTTTATTCATTATTTATTTTTTAATGGGATGTTGGTGTCACTGGCCAGCATTTATTGCCCATTCCTAATTGACCTTGAGAAAGTGGTGGTGTTCTGCCTTCTTGAACTGCTGCAGTCCCTGTGGTGTAGATACAGCCACAGTGCTGTTAGGGAGGGAGTACCAAGACTTTGACCCAGTGACAATGAGGGAACAGCAATGTATTTCCAAGTCAGGATGGTGGGTGGCTTGGCGGGGAACTTCCAGGTGGTGGTGTTCCCATCTATCTGCTGCCCTTGTCCTTCAAGATGGTAGTGGTCTTGGGTTTGAAAGATGCTGCCTAACGACCCTTGGTGAATTCCTGCAGTGCATCTTGTAGATAGTACACACTGCTGTTACTGTTCGTCAGTGGTGGAGGGAGTGAATGTTTGTGGAAGGGGTACCAATCAAGTGGGCTGCTTTGTCCTGGATGATGTCAAGCTTCTTGAGTGTTGATGGAGCTGCGTTCAAGCAGGCAAATGGGGAGTATTCCATCACACTCCAGACTTGTGCCCTGTAGATGATGGACAGGCTTCAGGGAGTCAGGAGGTGAGTTATTCACCTCTGACCCGGTCTTGTTGCCACAGTATTCATGTGGCTAGTCCAGTTCAGTTTCTGGTCAGTGCTAACCCCCAGGATGTTGATAGTGGGGGATTCAGTGATGGTAACACCATTGAATGTCAAGGAGTTTGTTATCCATTAACTGAACCATAAAGAATTCTTGTAGCTGACTGCAAAGCTAGTTGCATGACTGAATCCAGTGGCAAGATGATCTGAAGGGAAAGTCTGTAAATATTCCAGCAGGACACGACAAGCCAGTTCGCCTCGGCCTGAATTAGAGTTAACCCCGTATTTTTCATAGCTTTACAAGAACTGTATTTCCATCTGAACCCTAAATACAATTTCATTTTGTTTCCTCAGGCAAAAGAAATTTCCTTCTTACTTCTGCTGAGTGCAAATCCATTTACCAACTGTATTGGTCAATTAATTATTGTCAGAATTATAAGCTTCTGTTCCCTTTTTGCTTCTACCATTTTCAAGCTGCTTATCATTGTCTGACCAAGAGAATGTGAAAAACTTCGCCTGGACTGATAGAAAGTTCTTGAAAGCTGGATTGTTCTGTTCATTGCCCCTCCTTTGAGAACGGAAATTTTTTGCCATCGCGAATGGTGTAATTAAAACAATAATGTAGCAAAGTGAGAGATCTGATAGGCCCGAGCTTATATAATCAAGAAAACAAGCAGAAAGTTAATGTCCATTGTGCATAATGCTGGCTAAGTTTCTGGGAGAAGATAGGCAAACCTAATAGCCAGATCATTTGGATGCCACAAAGCTGGGGTATTAAAAGCCTCAAAATGTAGGAAGAAGGGTGTCAGGAGAGACCCAAGCCATGCTACAGGTGTCATGTCCTGAGGAAGTATGAATGACCATGGAAGAAGTTTGGCTGAGTCTTTTTTCAACAGGTTGAGTGTATGGATGTCATATTTGTTCCTTCGAGGAACAAGAGAACAATGTTTAAATAAACAGGGACCACAAGAGTATCAGTAACACAGAGATCGATGAGAAACATTGCGACAGAGTGTGTATGAGCTGACTTGTATGAGCTGCTTACCACAAATGTATTCAAGTATCACCTGAATACATTCTGATTGCCCTTTAACCTTTCCATTATTGCTCTGTCTAGACATTTATTTCAAAGGAGGTTGGGTTCCTGTTCAGGCGGTGGAATCATGTTAATTGTAATTTTGAACATTCATAGGGATTTTTACATGGCAAACAATTTTTAATATTTGTTTTCTTATAACTTAAACTTATTGCTGCATTGAAATTGATTTCATTTTTTCAATTTCCTTTCTAGGCGGGGATGATTGCCTTGCTGTTGGCGATATTGTTCCTCGTGATGGTTCTCTACACTCGGCGGCGATGGTGCAAGCGTCGTCGTGTTCCACAACCGCAGAAAAGTGCCAGCGCAGAAGCTGCAAATGAGATCCACTACATCCCATCGGTATTAATGGCTGGCCAGACTCGGGAAAGCCTGCGGAACTCGCGACTGCAAGGCCACAACTCCAGCGGTTCCATCAGCATCCGGGAGACTCCAATACTCGATGGGTACGAGTATGACATTGATGACCTTCGTCAACAGCTGCAGAGAGAGTGTATGAATGGCGGCGAGGACTTTGGCAGTCAGGTGACACGTACCTTGGATTCTCTTCAAGGCTGCGATGAGAAAACCTGCTTGGATCTCACTCCAGGTCAGTACCAGTACACTGCTTTACTGGGAATGGAAGCTGATGGGTGAATGGTTCTTGACTGTGAAACTGGGATGTCTGAAATGCTTAGTTTGACAGTATACACAAAGAGCGGTGGGGATGAGTATAGGCATAAACGTGAAGATGTAAAACTCAAAGCTTCTCTCAGAACATTATCTGCACCATGTTGTAAGTCTCATTCAAAATGATAGATTTCTTTTCTGAATGCATGGCTCCAAAGATCCATGACACAGCATTTTTGTGCTTTTCATGGCACTGTGCCCACCAGTGGCCTCCAGCGCTGGCCACAGCAGAATTTTTTAGGGTCATTGGGAGGGCTACTTGTCTTCGTGTGGGTGTCAAACAGCATACTACAAGAGTGAAATTCTGGAGACTACCTAACATGAAAACCTAAGCTGAAAAATATGGCACAAGTTTGTGAATGAAGAAATATGGTGTGGCAGGGCCCATCTGTACATTTGCAGATGCTGCTACATCTCATCTTACTTCCCTCTATTACACCAGATCCCTTCTGAGCCAGGGAAGCATGTATTCCTAACTTCCCCTCGCTTTAGACCTTTTGGCATCTTCAACCTTACAAGGGATTGAGTGGAGCTTCTGCTTCTCTTAAGGCCAGCCAGGAATTCCCAAAGTCAGTTAGGATCTGGTGAACTGTGCGTCTGCCTCTTTCTGGGAAGCTTTGCTGGACTCCATGGAACTGATGAATAAATTCAGGGTCACTGTATGGATATGCCAGTCGTATATCAGTCTCAACTCTGTTAGAAGGATCTGCACAAATTTGAACAAGTTATTATAGTTCCATTCTTTCCGGAAACTGTATTTCACTCAAGGTTTAAATAATTTATGGAATATATAGGTGTATGATAAAGAGTAAATCAAGCAGCTTTTGATTGGTTATTTCCATTCCAGTTTTGTTCCATTGTTTTGGTTTATTTAATGTCTTTTCTCGCTTTGGTCTCAATCATCTCTGAATTTCTGATGCGTTGTCCTCTGTTGCTTCTCAACTTTTGATCACTTACTCGTCACTCATAAAAATAATTGTTGTTTCTTATACATTTTGTGTCCTCAAATGTATCTCTTGATAGTTATGGTCTTAAGGAAAAGACCCTTTGTCATAACATATCCTTTGCTTACTTTATTGTTCCCAACTCTAGAGGCAGATATGATGTTACATGAATTGAGGGTATGCTTATTTCACTATTTAATTATAACTAAACAATTTTAATTATTATGTAGCTTAAGAAGAAAAAAAATTAGTCTATGGGCCTGATTTTCATGGAGTTGGGGAGAGTCCGCCAAGGCTTAAAGGTAGCGGATGGGACCCAGAATTGGAAGCCCCACATCCTCTACCTGCACGTACGATTTTTGGGGCAGGGCATGCAGCGCATGGGCACCTTTCATGAGTCGGCTGCACCATTTAAACCTAGCGCAGAGAAGGAGCAGGTGCGATTTTCACTCCAAAAATGTCCCGAACTTGCAATGTGCATCCCACAGCTTTGTGTTGGAGATGTGAGCAGCTCTGAAGACCTGAGTTAAAAGGTTGTAAGCCTTTAATAGAGCTGTGGAAAGAAGCAGCTGAAAAGCTGTACTTGCCTCAAAGATTGAGGGGTGCTGCCTGAACTCAAAGGAGAGGGATAGGGTAACTGGAAAAGAAGAAAGGTGCATATTGCGGAGGCCTTTTCACCTTGCATGGGTGACAGGACAGACTGCCAGTATTGCTGGGTGAGGATTGTGTTGTCCAGGAAGGAAGGAAGGTTAAAGAAATGGGCACAGCACCTCCCCACATATGGAAAAAGGAGAAAGGTGGCAGCAGTCGTGTGTGGCTATAACCAGGGCATGAGGTAGCGGAGGTACTCCAGAGAGAGTAGCAAGAAAGAGGACGGTGAGACATTACCTTGATCGAAAGGTCTACCGTCAGAGGTTCAGTTTCTTTCACATGACTGAAAGGCAGCGCAGATGAAGTCTCTGAATATCTAGAGATAAGGCCAGAGATATCTGTGCAATGTTGGAGCCAGACCTCAAGCCTCAAAAAACTGGTGCCCAGGCACTGCCCTTTGCAGTCAAAGTCATCATCACCCTCAACTTTTAATACAATTGGCTCCTTCCAGGGATTTGCTGCAGACCTCTGTGGCATTTCACAAGCAAGCACCTCAGTCACCGATGCCATCTTTGCTAGAGTTGGGGAATACATTATATTCCAGATTGATATGGAGTCTTGACTCAGAGAGTAACAGGGTTTGTCTCCTTAGCTGGCTTTCCACAAGTAGAAAGTGTGATAGATTGCACCCACATTGCCATCGAAGTGCCATCTCAGGAGGCTTTCAGATACATTCATATAAAGTCATTCCATTCCATCCACATGTAGCTTGTGTGCGCCACAATAAGGTAATCCCCTCCATGTGTGTACAATTCCCTGGAAGCTGTCGTGACTCATTCATTTTGATGGAGTCAGGCCTGCCGTAACTTTTCAAGCCCAGAACCCAGGTCCATGGCTGGCTACTGGAGCACAAAGGGTATCTATTGAGGAAGTGGCTACTTACTCCCTTGTGCCAATTATATAGCACCAAACACCTTCAGACAAAGTGTACTCATCGAGTAGGCTATTGACCTCTTAATGATGCTGTTCCAATGCCTTGACCCTCCTCGTGAGAGGATTCCAGTACTCATCTGCAAGGGTGTCGAGGATAGTGGCCTGCTGCATGCTGCTTAATACGTGAAGGGGCAAAGAGGCATTCATATGCAGGAGCTAGAGCCTGGTGATGGAGAGTGCTCATCTGAGAAAGAGGTGGAGGAGAAGGAGGGAGAGGAGGAGGGTGAGGTGGATTCCTTTAGCTCAGATGAGGAAGTCCCAAAGGAGAAGGGTGACAATGGGGGAAATGATGAGGGGTATGCCTGGGGACCCAGTGTTGGCTCAGTACATGATGTCATAGTCACCAGGGAACACTTAAATCAGAGGTAGTTCTCCTCAGCAGCATTGAGGATATAACTGAACCTTCAGCAGTAAATGTCTGACATGCCATCACAACATGAATGTCCAACAATATATAGACACTTCATATCTTCTCAGAGGTGCCCATTTCACAACAAGAGAGAAAATCAGCAAGTGTCCTTGACAACATAGGCATCACAAAGGCAGAACTCAGTGGCCTGAATCACCTGTGTTAAGGGATTGACCTTATGATGCACTGTGGCAGAGGGGCCTGCAAGTGTATGTTAGAGGCTGTCAAAGACATGGAGACAAAGTCACCCAGTACCTCCAAAGCCTGCCTTTGCACAGAGTGCAGCTGTGCAGTGTGAGGTGAGACTCAGTACATGCAGATATGACTGCTGGACCAACAGAAATGCAGAAGCTGGAGACAGTGCAGGATAAAGGCATCCAAAGAGCCCATGTGTTGGGAAAACCTTCCATTTATGTTGAGTTCAACCTGCCCCTACTAGTGGACTTGTGAGGCAGCCACAACATTCAGTCCAGCAACTCACCGAGGCTCCTTGTCAGGCCACGGCCTGTAACACACAAAAAGACAAGGGCATCATTTCTATGTCAACTCCCACAATTGCAATCTTAACTCAAAGACACATGTAGTTCTGACCTTTGTGGTCACTGCTGTGTGTTCGCTGAGTATTAGCTCAAATAATGCCACTGCGTTGGTCTCATCACTATGGTTGGTCTGCACCAGACAGATTGCCTTCTAGTTGGACTGAATTTCATGCGGGAGGCAGGGGTGGTGGTGAAGGGGGGCATATTACTACCATCCATCCCCCACCCCTTTGCAAAAATTAGTTGTCAGCTAAACAACTTAAAAAATACCCTGTATTATCAGATCAGCCGTGACCTTATTGAATGGTGGAGCAGGGGACGAATGGTTTACTTGTACTCGTAATTCATGCGTTTGTATGTTCATATGTTCACTCGCAGTCTGTGAGTGTGCTAATCCAATACTCTGCCCCATAAGGTGACTCCTGATGCTCTATATCAATGCCAAGTGAAGCATCATCATGACTGCCCTCCCTTCTCTGAGTGGGACTGTGCTCATATATCTCTGACTCAGACAGTCCCTCCTGCATTCTGGTGCTATGTCCTTTGCCATGTGCAACCCAGCCCTACGCGTGTGCCACATCCCTTCATAGTGGTCGCGTCTGTGTTGTTGGTGTGTCTGCTGGTCAGATGTGACAGTTCTTCCTCCTCTCTCTTGATGCCCGAGGGAAGACCCGGCTCTGTTGGGGTGGGGGAGGGGGGGTTGGTGAGGGGTGGTGGGTAGGCATGCAGTGATAGGATTTGTGTGAGACTAAAATGGAAGTAATTAGTGTAAACCTTGATAAGTGTATGCTCATATGTGGTTCCAGGCCATTATCAGAAACCATATTACCAGAAAGCTTGGCCGAAAACCCTCCCTTTGTTTTCAATCATGTGCCAAGCTCCCATTATTCTCGATCAACCTCCCCTGTGTTAAATAACCATCATCCCCATCAATGAAACCATGTTCAAAGGAACCTATAACACTGCCTTTGGCATCTGCTATGGCCAACTTGCCATCCCCTTTACTGGCCTCGGAAGGCACTCTGTCAATTTCAATGGCCTCTCCTCCAGCCGGCGAATGACTCTGAGGTTCGCATTGCCACCCCCTGTCCTCTTGGCATTCTGAGTGCCCTTCTCCTGCAAGTAAACAATAAAGAGGAATGTAAGTGTATTATGACACAGCAGTTGGTACAGGCTGAGTTGTTTAAGTCCCAGAGGGGAACTTGAACAACTGTCATAACCTATATTTTCAATTGGTATATTTAAGACCACGAAGCTTCAAGAGGTTTTTTATATAAAACTAAATTAAGCACTTATTAATTTAACAAGAAATTAAACACAATGGGCAGAATTTTACCCTTGATAGGCAGGCAGACCCCACCGGCTTGGCAGCAGGTGGGCAGCCAATCGCTGTTGCCGAAACGGGCCCCGCTGCCATTTTATGTGGGCGGGCCAACTAAGGCCCACCCAGCATGACGCCCGACAGGAAGCACTATGCACTTCCTGTATGGGCAGGGGTGATTCCCCAACTGTCAGAGTGCGCTGCTTCATGCATGCACGTGAAAGAGCGCACATCTCCCTGAGGCAAAGTGCGGCCTCAAGGAGATCACTGAAAGGCTGGCAAATATAAAGTGTAGGACAATAAAAAATTCATTATCATGTCCCCCTCATGTGAAAATGTCCCGCCACTGGATGAGGTTTGTAAAAAAAATCACCTACCCTCCTGCCCGTTGGGTCCGTGCACCGAACTGAAGTTCGCACGGGCCCCTCAAAATCGTCAATAATCGGCAAATTGAGGGTTTTAATGAGGCCTTTAATTAATGGCGGGCGTGCGCCCCGCTGCATAGCGCGCCCGCCAACCTAAATATCGCGATGCTGCGCGGTGCTGTCGGGTCGCTTGTGTGATGTCAGCGCGCCACATTTTAAGCACTGGCGTGCGGACTCTGTCACCCACACACCAGCCAAAAGGTCCTGCCCAATATAAACATGTCTACCAATGCTACCAGAATAACTTCTAAACAAATCTCCAAATTAATCACCCCAAGCTAAATATTCACCAAGGCAACAATAACCCATAGACTTTAAACAGACACCAGGCAAAGCACATTTGACCTTACAAATTCAAAATGAGGTCGCTTGCAATTTGGTTCCTTTGCAGACACAGTTGTAGGCTTATAGGCTGGTCAAATACTAAATGCCTCCGACTCACACAAACAAGATCCCTTCTGTTTAGACCTAGCTTCCCCTTTGAATGTCAATGTTCCAGTGTATTACAAGGTTTTTAATTTTACCTCTCCTAACAATATTCCTTTCATCCCACCAATTTTATTAATAACATAAACACATTGCTTGGCATCTCCCAGCCAGGTGCAAGATTTTATCTATTCGTTTGAATGGTTTATTCAACAAATTCAAATTATCCTTTACCTTTTAATTAACATTTATCTAATTAACATCTCAAACCACTATACATCAAAGCACCCAGACTAGCTGGCTTTAATCCAATTAGGCCACACAGTTAGGGCAGGATTTTTCATATGACGGGCGGGATGGGCATGACGGGCGGGGGTGGGCGCAGAGCCAATCGCCACCCGCCACCCGCGATCGGCTCCTCGCTGCCATTTTACACGGACGAGCCAATTAAGGCCCGCCTAGAGTAATACACAACCTACCTGTGTGGTCGGAGGGTAGGAGGGAGACTTGGGGCAAGTGCTCTTTCACGCATGCACGCGAAAGAGCGCAGCGATATTAAATTGGATATTAAATTAATATTAATATTAATATTAAATTGGATATTAAAATAATTAAATAAACGATTTAAGTGTTTATTTAAACATGTCTCCTCATGTGACTGTGTCACATGAGTTGGGGCACGTTTTTATATTTATGAAAATGTATTTATTTACTTAATAAAAGCTTCAGGAAACCTCGTCCCACTCGTGAAAAGCGTGATGGCCACTTGGGCTTTTCACTTGCCCGCTAACTTAAAGGTTGGACGGGCAGTGTTTGCAAACGCTTCAATTAATTTTTTAATGACCTTAATAAGTCGTTTACATTTTGACAGACGCACAGCTGACTCCGGTGCGTGCCCACTGAACGAAATATTGTGACGGCACGCGGTGACACCTGCACGCCAGCTGAAAAATTCTGCTCATAGACACAGACCCTACTACAATTCCAATTTAAAAATAATTTCCAATAACATTAGACATGTTAATATCTCTTCATGACAAAGTGCATTGAACCCGGCATCCAGGGACAGGCCTCAGCAATTTTGCAGTGTGTCACTTTGGGCGTTCAGGTGCCACCTCATTACTGGTAGGAGATACGAGAGTGTCATGTCAATTCATTCATCCCTGTGAAGGGGATTTACACACTGATTGTGTCCCAGCTTATATGTTAGGCAGCTGACACACATGGCAGAGACAGCTGTATGCATTTGTCAAACAGCTCACCTTACTTGAGCACAGGAGTTTGTGGAACTGCTTGTAGCACTGGATCCAAGTCCTGGGATATCCAGTTGTTCTACTCACCATGGCTGCAATGTCCTGCCATGTCTTCTTAGCTACAGCCAGAGGGTTCCTTCCACTCGCTGGATACAATACAGGGTCTCCCTCTGGCTTCCTACCTACTGTACCAGGATCTCCAGATCCTGATCCCAGAATCTGGGTACTGTGCCTCCCTGTGAAATGCTAATGCTGCCCCTTGTATGGATTTTAGGGATGGTGGGGGCCAGGGGTTGGGGAGGGGGTGGGGCGAGGGGTGAATTTTGAGCTCTTGGATAGACTTGATTGACTTGATTGGCCCCAATTTAGGATTTGCAATTGATAACAGTCTTATAGAATATTAATGTCACTGCTTACATTTTTCTGTGCACATTAATGACTCTACTTTGCACAGTTTGAGCTTTCTAGTTCATAATTGCATATTAACAAATGCACCTCCACCTAGTAACAGACCAGAGTTGGACACTGCGGCTCACCCACAAACAGGCAAACTGCCTACAACATACACATATAATACAACATATAATAGCACAGTAATAATATTTATTTATTGATTTTGTGTACCTCTTGAAATTAATTCAAAAGTCATCATCACTATCCCAAGACTATTCGCTGTTTTGTTTTCAGATATTAGCAATTCTGCAGTGATAGTTAAATAAAGCCATTACTCCACAGCAATAACAACTTCCTTATCACAAAAATCCTGCTGTAGCTAAACCTGAAGGTATATTTTCACAGAAAAATCTTATGAGGAAAATGGCATTTTTGATCTGCTTACTTGTGAGTTATTATATCTTTTAAGGTCAAAAATTAAAATATGCCTGTAATTGCAAATTTTCGAAACCATCAACTTATTATGAAAATATTTCTACCTCGAGTTTATACAATCTGATCGTTCATTGTTACTGAAACCCAGTGGAAAATAAGTTGACACAATTATTCGATCATCTTGTGGTCAACTTTTGGTAGGTAGTTTCCAATATGTTTGTTAGACACAACTTGTGACTTTGTTATCAAACTGAAATTTTCCAACATAAGTGTCACGCTCTTTCATCTTGGGTTGTTACAAAGCAGCCTTTGCATAATTATCCCATGTTTATGATTATTCAGTACCACAGATTTACTTTCCTTTACACACTGTTACAATTTTTGCATGCAGACACCGCACTAGAAGCTCTATCTCTGTGTATAAATTGATTGAATTGCTATAAATGCTATTGAGGCACACATGTCAGGATTTATTTCTCATATAGTAGTGTGACATTCAATGCTGAACTGGAAACCTGAACACAAATCCTCACTGGGTTAGTCACATCATAGTATTTTAGTTCAGTGTGACCATCACCAAACATTGCAGCTCTTGAAAGTTTTATTTCGCCCAATGCCATGCTATGGCCCAGATATTTTGCAAAGTCGTGGAGATTCCATGCCTGATCCAAAATGGTGCTGGGACCCTGGATCCAAAAGCCCTGCCCTCACTTCTGACAGATTCTATTTACACTGGGGAGGACAGGGAAAGGGGGCGGGATGTGATTCACACATCTGGGGAAACCCAGCAGAGCTGTTCGAACTCAGTGTTGAGTTCAAACAGACCCAATTTCTGCTGGAATGAGGCTCATTTCCCGCAGTCGTGACGTTTTTTTAAGAGTAGACGTGAATATGAATAATAGGTGGATAAGGTCTGTGGAACTGACAAGCTTTCAAGCTATTTAAATTCCCTGCTCTTTAAATTTTGAAAAAGAACTGCTTCCTGTGTTGGAAAAAAAGTGATACTTGCAATTTCAATAGCTGTTGGTTGACATAAGCCTGAGTGCTATCATTATAGCAATATAACTGCTTGGCTAGTCCCACAATCTATAATTATCACGCTGGGGGCTTGTAGGTTTGTGGTTTGAATGGCAGCTCCAAGATGTTATAAAGGGATTAACTGTTTTTGATGTGGGCAATGAGTACAAATGTTTGTCTTTATACAGGATTAAGCACTTGAAGGGATTTAAATGTTTTGAATGGGCATTTATCAATGAGAGTAGTAAACTCTGTAATAAGTGCTTAGAAATTTATTCGATTTCATGTCAGCATGGCTGCTGAGGTCTGTCCAAAGTGGATACTGGATGAGTTGCCATGGAGATGTAAGGGGAAAGGGTAGTGGAGGGCATGGCTGGCATGAGTTGGCAATAAGTTGGCATATTGTCTGTAAGGGGCCATGAGTGTGTGTGGAGGGATGTTGGTTGGCATGGAAGTATGAGGGGCAATGGGGGGGGACCATGATTTCGCATGGATGGGGCAAGGAGATGTGAGGGATGAGGGCTAGAGGGCCTAACTACTTTTATTACAACTGGAATTAAGTCCCGGGCACCAAGGTGTTCCTTTTAATCAGGCCATCTTGGCACTCGGGGTTCCCCTGGCTATCTCTACAATGTTTCTGGGTGGTGGGCCTGACTTCAACATGCACCTGTTCTCCCTCCCAAACCCAGAATGAAAATGTAGCCATTGGGGGCTTTTGTCTCAAGGTAGGAGGGTCGAGTCGGGAATTTTCCAAACACTACATGTCCACCTTAGGAGCAAAAGTCTAGGCTTATGGGCAGAATCTTCCCCCCATCAGGGGAAAACATTGTCACATGAGGTGGGAAATGTCCATTGCTTTTAAATGCACTTTTGTTAAATTTTTAAAAATCTACATGAACGTTTGCCTGCGGATGAGGTTTCATACTTTTTCTAATGCCCACCAGGGCTCCTCGCCTGCCTGTCAACCTTAAGGTTGGATGGGTAGGTGCACTAATTATGTTAATTACTTTGTCAATGGCCTCAATTGGCCATCGACCGGTCGGCGGGTGCACAGCTGATTTAGCTGAGCCCCTGCCGACCTGAAAATTAAAATGAGGCGGGGTGACGTCGGAAGTTCCGCCCGACAACATCCCACGGCCCCCCCCCCCCCTCCCCCCCACACTCGCCAACTGGGAAATCCTGGCCTATGTCTTCTTCAGGTAGCTCCTTTAGTGGTTTTCTGTTAGCAATCAAGTTAGGCTTATTTCATGTGTTGACTTTTTTAAATTACCTGAGAGCAACTTCCACCTTGAGTCTTTTTGTCATGACTGTGTTCCCCATCTAACAAATTGACTGACTTCTGCTTCATTTTCATTTTTCTAACCCTTTAGCTCTGTTTCTGTTTTTGTGTCAGCCTTGGCTCAGTGATAATCCTCTTTACACTGAGTTAGAAGACCATGGTTTGAATCCGCGTTGAAGAGACTGAACACATCTTCTTGACTGATACTTTCATTCAACGCTGATACTTTTCTTGGCTGTTGCTCCAAACAGTACCTCTGACAGTGCAAGCACTGTCTTTCAGATGAGACACTTAACATGAAATAGAAGCAGAGTGCTGGAAAAACTCAGCAGGTCTAGCAGCATCTGTGGGGAGAGGAGTAAAGTTAATGTTTAGATTCCAACATGACTCTTCTTCAGAATAATGAAGACGTCTAAGATGGCCTGTTCAACCTGTAGGTAGACATACAGCTGATGCCTTACCCTATATTAGACTTGTGAGAATTTAATTGGTTGTGAAATACTTTAGGACATTCCATGGTTGTGAATTAAACTATGCAAAGCAAGTTCTTCCTTCCGTTATATCATCTTTAAAAACCTTACCTCACCTCTTCTCATTTGCACTCATCAGGCAGATGCAAGAATGCCAAATTTCAAAGGGAACAATATCTTATACTGCATGAGATAAGGGGTGGAGTTTGCACCCATGCGGTATAAATTGTTGTTCCCTTTGAAATTTGGTATTCTTGTGTCCGTCCTGACGAGTGCAAGACAAAAAGGTTCAACAGTACGCGTTGGAAAAACTCTAGAGTTAAGATAATCCCATCCTCAAAATCTTTATTAAATGTTACTTATGGAACTTCATTGTCAGTGGCTGCATCAATTTTGATTGGTCAATTCCAACCGTTCCAATGAATGACTGTACTTGCTAATACAGAAATTTAATTTCCAGATTTTGGTATTTGTCTTAAAATTGCTGCACCAGTTGACATTTTCTGACTGATTTGGTGTGCCCCTGGTATATCATCAAATTTGTATTGACTTTCCTAAAATTTGCCTTCAAGTTCAGCTTATTACTCGGTTAATTTCCAAGTGTGAACTGCCTCACCACTGCACCCCCACCACCCCCCACCCCTCCACCACTGCCACACCCCCAACCCCCGTTGAACCTGAAGTGGAAATCTGTCAATATGGTTGGAAAAGCAATGACATTCAGGATAGTGTCATTGCTCAGAAAATGAAGATGTGAGTAATCCAATATCACACTGCACAGAACAACCTTATGAAAAAATACCAGCAGTGTGCATCCTATTTTAAAAGAAAAACTGAAAACATCGATCAGATATTGACTGATAACCTTGCAAATCAAATAGTAACTCATGTAAAATTAACCTGCAATTATCTTCCAGTGTTGCAGTGTTGAATACGAAAGATCTGGAGGATAATGAAAGAAAAAGTAGAATCTATTCAAGATCAAAAGGGTAAACTGTTTGTGAAGGCAGAGGATATGCTTCTTAAAGAATACTTTGCACTTGTTTTTACAAAGTCAGGGAGAGGGTGGGGGAGAAGCTGTGAGTCCGAGCTGAGGAGAAGCTGTGAGTCCGAGCTGGGGAGAAGCTGAGAGTCTGATCTGGGGAGAAGCTGTGAGTTTGAGTCAGGGAGAAGCTGTGAGTCTGAGTCAGGGAGAAGCTGTGAGTCTGAGCTGGGGAGAAGCTGTGAGTCTGAGCTGGAGAGAAGCTGTGAGTCTGAGCTGGGGCGAAGCTGCGAGTCTGAGTCAGGGAGAAGCTGTGAGTCTGAGCTGGGGAGAAGCTGTGAGTCTGAGCTGGGGAGAAGCTGTGAGTCTGAGCTGGGGAGAAGCTGTGAGTCTGAGCTGGGGAGAAGCTGTAAGTCTGAGCTGGGGAGAAGCTGTGAGTCTGAGCTGGGGAGAAGCTGACTGTCTGAGCTGGGGAGAAGCTGTGAGTCTGAGTCAGGGAGAAGCTGTAAGTCTAAGCTGGGGAGAGGCTGTGATTCTGAGCTGGGAAGAAGCTGTGAATCTGATCTGGGGAGAAGCTGTGAGTCTGAGCTGGGGAGAGGCTGTGAATCTGATCTGGGGAGAAGCTGTGAGTCTGATCTGGGGAGAAGCTGTGAGTCTGAGTCAGGGAGAAGCTGTGAGTCTGAGCTGGAGAGAAGCTGTGAGTCTGAGCTGGGGAGAAGCTGTGAGTCTGAGTCAGGGAGAAGCTGTGAGTCTGAGCTGGGGAGAAGCTGTGAGTCTGAGTCAGGGAGAAGCTGTGAATCTGAGCTGGGGAGAAGCTGTGAGTCTGAGTCAGGGAGAAGCTGTGAGTCTGATCTGGGGAGAAGCTGTGAGTCTGAGTCAGGGAGAATCTGTGAGACTGAGTCGGGGAGAAGTTGTGTGTTTGAGCTGGGGAGAAGCTGTGAGTCTGAGCTGGGGAGAAGCTGTGAATCTGAGCTGGGCAGAAGATGTAAGTCTGAGCTGGGGAGAAGTTGAGTGTCTGAGCTGGGGAGATGCTGTGAGTCTGAGCTGGAGAGAAGCTGTGAGTCTGAGCTTGGGAGAAGCTGAGAGTCTGATCTGGGGAGAAGCTGTGAGTCTGAGTCAGGGAGAAGCTGTAAGTCTAAGCTGGGGAGAGGCTGTGATTCTGAGCTGGGAAGAAGCTGTGAATCTGATCTGGGGAGAAGCTGTGAGTCTGAGTCAGGGAGAAGCTGTAAGTCTAAGCTGGGCAGAAGCTGTGAGTCTGAGCTGGGGAGAAGATGTGAGTCTGAGCTGGGGAGAAGCTGTGAGTCTGAGCTGTGGAGAAGCTGTGAGTGTGAGCTGGAAGAAGCTGTGAGTCTGAGCTATGGAGAAGCTGTGAGTGTGAGCTGGGAGAAGCTGTGAGTCTGAGCTGGAGAGAAGCTGTGAGTTTGAGTCAGGGAGAAGCTGTGAGTCCGAGCTGGGGAGAAGCTGTCAGTCTGAGCTGGGGAAAATCTGAGCTGGGGAGAAGCTGAGAGCATGAGCTGGGGAGGAACTGTGAGTCTGATCTGGGGAGAAGCTGTGAGCTTGAGTCAGGGAGAATCTGTGAGTCTGAGTCGGGGAGAATTTGTGTGTTTGAGCTGGGGAGAAGCTGTGAGTCTGAGCTGGGGAGAAGCTGTGAATCTGAGCTCAGGAGAAGCTGAGAGTCTGATCTGGGGAGAAGCTGTGAGTTTGAGTCAGGGAGAATCTGAGTCTGAGTCATGGAGAAGCTGTGAGTCTGAGCTGGGGAGAAGCTGTGAGTTTGAGTCAGGGAGAAGCTGTGAGTCTGAGCTGGGGAGAAGCTGTGAGTCTGAGTCGGGGAGAAGCTGTGAGTCTGATCCAGGGAGAAGCTGTGAGTTTGAGCTGTGGAGAATGTGTGAGTCTGAGCTGGGGAGAAGCTGTGAGTCTGAGCTGGGGAGAAGCTGTGAGTCTGAGTCAGGGAGATGCTGTGAGTCTGAGCTGGGCAGAAGCTGTGAGTCTGAGCTGGGGAGAAGCTGTGAGTCTGAGTCAGGGAGAAGCTGTGAGTCTGAGTCAGGGAGAAACCGTGAGTTTAGCTTTGAGGAAGCAGGGGAAAAGTTGCAAGTCCATTGAAGGAGTGGGAGAGCTGCGCAAGTTTAGTGAGGAGGGAGCTGTGGAGAAACGTCGAATCCTGCTGGAAGGGAACAGAATCGGCAAGTGCATCCAACTGGGTGCATGGAGTAGTAGCTAGTCCAGCTGAGAGGGATGGGGTAGGAGTGTGATTTCAGCTGGAAGGAACTTTGAAGGATGCAGACATGCTGACATCATCGTACACAGGCACACAATGATACCTGCAAGCTGCAAGCTTTGTGCATGTGAGATAACTATGCAACGTGTGATGATGTTTATGAGCAATGGCCAATCTGTACCCTTTACTCCGTAGTAAAAATTGTCTTGATTGTTTGAAATTTGTTATTCTTACATTTATCCTGATGAGTGCAAGATGGTAATCTTTGGCAACATGCCTCTTTTTGGCAATGTGCCACAGGATCTCTTACACCCACCTGAAAGGGCAGATGGACCTTGGTTCAGCATCACACCTGAATGGTGGTACCTCTGACAGTGCTGTGCCCTCTCAGTTCTGCACTTGAATATCGCCAAGTCTCAGGATTGGGGCTTGAACCCATAGTTTCTGACTCAGAGTTGAGAGTGATATGGTCGACGTGGTATTTGATCACATGGACATCACTTCTTGCCAAGTGTTCTTGCCACTTCTACATGTTTACTACTAGCACATGTCAGTGGATAGTGATCAGATACCCAAACCAATAGTTTTCATTTGCACCCTGCCACTCAGCCGTGGAGTATTGAGATCAATTGTAGCATCCCTAGTACTATGTTAAGATGAACCAAACTCAGCGCAGACTGATGTTCAAACTTGGTATTGTTCTAATCTGTTTGGGTCAGCTATCACTAATCTGGTGGTCATCTACTACTGTCAATTTAATGTCATTGATACCAAATTAGCAGCTTTTATACAATTTGTTAGTCATTGATTCTCCACTGCTTATCAGAAATGTATCAGAAGTAAATAGAGCATTTAAGCCTGATCCAATTGTGACCATCAATTCCTGGTGTCCAGTGACACTATTAACAAGTAGAAAAAGGACTGAAATATAACTTCCTAACCAGAAGCTGCTTGCTTCTCTGGTAACCCTCTGATTCTCATGCTGAAATAAATTTATCCATTGCAACCTAGAAAACTGATAAATATTGCTCTTTTAACTTGCAGACTTTAACAATGTTTTTATCATTTATGGACTTAGAAACTTAGACTAGAATGTGGAGTTATGCTATTAGATGGGGGTACTAAGAGTAGGTAGTTATGGTTATGGAACTAGGAGAAGGATTCCTAATCCTCCCCGCTCCATATTCAGGCCAGTATATTTTAAATATTAAACTTGTTAGTTGCATTCTGCAGTGCTTTCTTTAAGGACTGCGCGTTAGGTGACATATAGATTTGGTTCTCCTGAGTGCAGCAGGCTCAGCACATTACTTCAGGTGTAGACTCTGGGTGCTTTTTTTTGCATAAGCAATAACGTGGATGGTACATTTCAAGCTCATTATGAGCAAGTGCTTCCTGCAGCATAGGAGGGCAGGACAAGCACATGCTCCTTGCCAGAGCTCATGGAGTTCGTTTACAAACAATGTCCTTGCTTACCCTTGCACCCAACGGTCTCTGCACATACTCACACCCACTTAGAGACTTAGGGGTTTAGGTATGCATTTTACACCTGGAAAATAGATGTGAGCCTTTGCCTCCCATGATGTTGGAATGCATTCATTTTGGCCCATCAACTGTGTTTTCTCTTACATGATGCTGTCATTTGGAATTCATATGCTCTGGTCCTGTGGCAACTCAAACTATTTTTCTTGGACAAAAATGTTAACTCTGTCTCATGTATCGTTACAATTTTATGATCTCCGTAGAGACTGATGATTCTTAAAGAGAGATGAATTTTTCAAATGGCCAACAGAAATAAACTAGTAGACAAAATTTCACTTTTAAAAACTTACACTGTAACAAAAAAAATCAATATAGATAAAACATTAACAGGCGACTAATTCACCAAATTAAAGAAAAGGTACTTTTGCATTAACTAACTAATGCAATCAAGATATGTCCTGTAATCTCTTTCACTGTGCACCACACTTCTGGCATATGTGTAGAATTACAAACACAATTTCAAACTTACACCTGGCTCTCAAGCAAGCTCACTTCTCTCTGCCGTGCTAGGTCAAAACTTCCACTATCCTTCAAAAGCCGCTCCACTCAGACTGAGTCTTCCAGATCCGACTTTCACCAGCAAGGCCCACCTTGGTGACTCTTTGATCCTTAAATTTTGAAGAGCCTCACTGGCTCTGACCCCTTTCCTTTTGAACAGAAAATCAACTCTCACCAGCATCCTTTTTGGTTGTTAACACAAAACAGTCCTCTTCTGCTCCATGAAGGAGTAGCTACTTTGTTTCTCCACACATCAGTAATTGCTTCATCTCTCTCTCTCTCTGCATTTCACAAAGCAGCTTCCCCTTTACAGTGAGTTAGTGTGGAAAGTTGTGGAAACCATTTCAATGGTTTTCTGCTTACATTTTTTCCTCATGGCAACCAGTTTACGTGGGCCTGTCTCCAAGCCGAGGTGTTACTTGTATTCCTACTTTTACCTTAAGTTAAAAGAAACATTTTAAAACATAACCATGTAAAGTCCAGTGTTTGTAATAATAATATTTATATTATAGAATTCGCACACTGGAGTGTCTACATTAATTACATTCTGCTAAAGTTTCTTGTTGCAATGTCCTTCATTTTTACACAATTTCTGGTGACTTTCAGTGGAACCTACCAGGACTCCGTCCCTTTAATTCTATATAACTATGTGTGTTTGAGAGTTGGCACTTGATCCAAAAGCATTAAACAATTCATTTGACATATATATTTTTTCATTTACTTTGTTGCCTCACATTGGCTCAATTGGCCAAGACTTAAAAATATATTCATTTTGACTTACTGGTACTTGAAGACACTCTATTTGAATCCATCCCAGCACCATGAAACACCAAAAGGTGAAATCAAGCTTATATGTATGGAAATGTGCATTTATATAGCCCCAAAATATTGATAAACAAAATAATAAGCACTTGCTTGTTGATTTGGTAGTGTTCATGATTTCATCTATTTTTAAATGACCAATTCCTTCTCATCTGTTAAGGCTTCCTTCCCAATCTCACCACAAGAACAGATAGACAGTTTGTTAAAGGCTTTTAATATATACATGATGTTAATAAAGTATGAATAGAACATACTGAGCTTCGGAATCCATTCAATTTAAGAGAATCTCCACTTCGCACTTGAGGGACAAGTGGGTGGTCCCAACATTTTAATCACTTTGGCTTGAGAGTTAACTTTATCAATCTCCATAATACCAGACCAGAGCTCTCCTATAAGATTTATTTGTTTATTTCTACTGAAGTGGAATGTTGCTCCTTCTGACTCAAGGAGCAGAGTTTTCTGCTCCCCCGCCGGTGGGTTTGTGGGTGGGGAGGGGTGAGCATCGAATTCTTTGGATGGCTATTCCTTTGGGTTCTCATCTACTCGACCTCTCTGCAATTTTACGCTGGAGTGGGCGAGGCCTCAACTGGCCCATCCTCCTTTGTCCTAATTGATGCCTTTAAGTGGCCAATTAATGATCACCTAAGGGTCGTTTCCTGCCCAGCCTTAATTTTCAGGACAAAAGCAGCATTACCTGGAAAAACTCAGCAGGTCTGGCAGCATCGGTGGAGAAGAAAAGAATTGACGTTTCGAGTCCTCATGATGCTTCCACAGAACTGAGTGAATATAAGGAGAGGGGTGAAATATAAGCTGCTTTAAGGTGGGGGGGGGTAGGAGGGGCGGAGAGAAGTTTGGGGGGGTGGTGTGGTTGTAGGGACAAGCAAGCAGTGATAGGAGCAGATAGTCAAAAGATGTCACAGACAAAAGAACAAAAGAACACAGAGGTGTTGAAGTTGGTGATATTATCTAAACAAATGTGTTAGTTAAGAATGGATGGCAGGGCACTCAAGGTACAGCTCTAGTGGGGGTGGGGTGGAAAGAATTTTCAGGCTCGTGGGAGGAGTTCTGCGGTATGGGGGAAGCCCGAAAATAAATCAGGTTCAGGCCTCGGGTGGGAAGCGGTGGGGTGGGTGCCCATCAACAGTCCTCTTTTAACTGGGGATGCCCCTGTTCCCACCACCCCCCCCCCCAATCCCAGCCTCTCCGCTGACACCCCAATCCCCCTTCATCGACCCTCCCTATCCTTCCCACCCCAAGACGCCCAAAATTTACCGGGTCCTGGAATCCCAAGAGTTAGGCTCTGGGGACTGCTTGCAGTCCAAGTCCTGGCCACTGCAACTTCCGGTGCCTGCACGGGTTAGAGAGCTGGCAGCCAATCAGATTGACCAGCAATTGTCTAAGGTTGGACTTCCTTTCTAGTGGAGAGCGAATGTCCCATCTCCAGCCAATTAGCGCTTGTTGGTGTGTGAAATCACTGCGGGGCAGACGATGTTGGTGGGGATGTGTTCCCCGCTAATTCTTTAGATGGCAGGTAGGGAAACCCTGCCATCCTAAAAATCCTGGCCATGGTAATATCTCACAAGGAATATATTTTCTAGTTCTTTCCAAAACTACCCTTTCACCTCTGGGTCCTGATGTTGTGTCTATTTGAGACTGAAAGATGAAAGTCTTCTCTGTCTACAAAGTCTGACATGCAAAGAATATGAATATACCTATCTTAGTTCCAATGAACATTGTCCTGCAGCATCCAACTGCTAGGGTAACTCAACTGAAGCAAGGATACCCGATGCGTAAAGTTTCAAATGTCACATCGGTCCTTTAGTGTTTCTCTGAGGATTCCTCCAAATAACATTATTGGGACAGAGTAAAGATAGATTTACTCTGCATTGTAACTGTGCTGTGATTGATAATACCTGACACTGATGTGGTATGCCTGCAATGGAATTTTATTTAATTTCCATAGTGAACACTCTACACCAAAAAATGCATCAGGCCACTTGACCTTTCAGTTATCTACGCACTTAAACGTTTGCTATGTGAAGAATCATTGAACAGTCCCAGTGCTGATGGACGTTTTGGCAACTCACAGAAAACTGTTGTCTTCAAGGGCGGATATAGGGAAAAATATAATCTTTCAACATTCTATAAAGACTGTGAACTCTGACAGCCAGTTACATTTGGAGTGTTTTTTTAATTTTTTTTCTCCACTATGTTTGTATCATTGGATTTTCTATTTTTAATCCAACATATTCTGGAAAGTACATTTATGGATTTTGGGGGTGGATTTAATTGTGATGCGATGGTTAAATAATACTACAATAGGGTCAAGCATGAGGAAGGATCATTTGGATGTGGGACCGGAGTACTGTCAAAGTCCACGAATACCATACCCCTGCATTAGCTACCCATTTTCCTTTCTCTTTGTGAGGTAACTTCTTCAAAAACCATCTATCCTTCAATGAATATGGTGTTCTTTTTCACTAACTCTTTGGTTGATTGTAACCTCTTGGTAACCATTTTCCTTGAATGATCCTTTCCTTAGTGAAGTCAAATTTTTCTTGTTTCACTGATTTTCTTGGTAGTGTTTTGAATTACACCTTCATGTTTTTGTATGCTTTGCTTATAGCTTCCAGATTTCTGATAACTTTCTGTTTCCAACCTCCAATATCTTTGATAATTTTTTCTCATTAATATCCCCACAAATGAAAAGGCCATTAAATCCATTGGTTCATCCAGGAATAAAGAGCCAGTGCTCAAATCCCTCCAAGATTCTGTATTTTTTTTTTACTCATTACCAAGAAAGCAATACAATGTGTGGATCACTCTGTATGAAGAAGAATTTCCTACTCTTGAGTCCTAAATTTGCCTTTCACTAGTTTGATCTTGCTCCTTGACCAGTTCCTGCAGTCTAGTTTTAAATTATTTTCTAGTTTTAACTTTTTCAAAGTGTATAATGTATTCCAGCTCTTTAAGGTCACATCTCAATCCTTCTGCTGCTGGAAAACCCAAGTTTCTCCCATGTTCTCAGTTATCTCATTCCTCTGAGACTATGGATCATTCTCATGGCTGTTCTCTGAATTGGCTCCATGCTCGAACTGTCCCAGTGACTAAAATTGGAAACAGCACCTGAAGCCTGGTCTGACGAGAGAATTAGGTATTTTGAGCATGACTTCATCTGACCAGTTTGACCTATATTGTTTAAAATTCTGTTTGCTTTGTTGCTTTCTGCTTTGTAAGTCGTTATGCATGTTGAGTGCTGAGTAAGACCCATCTAGTTCAGTATCATTCACGAGGGAATTTTCTTTCCTATTGTGTTTTGCACATAATCTCCTGAAAACATTATCTTCTTACTAGCATTAAGTTCCATGGGTGCTAATCACACCCATCACCTTCTCCAGTATTATTTATGCATGATTATTGGGAGGGAGTCAGCATGAGCATCAAAATTCAGCCCATTTCCACTCTCACCTGATATCTGTGCATGCTCACATCCAGCAGGACTGACTAGATAGTAAAAACAAAATCACAAATCTTTGTTGAATTTACCCTTCATATCCCAAGATACTCGTCGGCCTGTTGCTCAATGACTACCATCCAAGTTCAAAGCAGCACAGACAGGGATTTGACTCTGTAACCTCCCTGCATGGCTAATTGAATAAGCTCCCAGATCACAAATATAAACCACTTTATTTTTTGAATTTCATGCATATGCACCTTTGGCGATGGAGGAAGGTGAAGAAGTCAACTTGTTTTTGGCATGGTCTTCTTTCATGATGTTGTAGAAAGTATTCAGACTTGAGGTTTTAACAGTAACCTAGTGCTCCCAATTGGGAACAAGTAATTTGCCTTTAGTGTTTCACTTATAGTGCACTTCAATTTTCCAATGAATTAAAATGCTTCCCAGGCTTGTACTATCTGTTGCAAATAGAATACGTTCAAATGTCCTTATTCCACTTGCCATATTTTGAACTATTTTGTTACTTCTGAAATGAGACCTGCATTTCTATCCCTTTGAAACATTTATGTTAATTTTAACAGCTGTGCTAAGGATAAACAACATTATCATTTGCATTATTGATAACTTGTCTGTCCATCACAAGTTATTGGTGTAGCACTCTGGTATATTAAAGGTTCAGTCAGCTGTAGCTCAGGATCTGACAAATTAAAATACGAAAGCTAAGGGTATAGCGCTCTATCAGATTAAGGATATTATTAATTGCATGGTGTGGCATTCATTTATGGCCTCTTGAATGTTGCAGAACTGGAAACAATGTCTCTAATTTTTCCATTTTGTCTGCCACAGTGAGCTCATTTCAATATCTTAATTAATGAACGTTATTTCAAGGACCCTAAAGAATCTTACAATTATAAAATTATTTGAAACTTGCCTTCTGCTGCCTTTTAGTTCTGACCCACCTCCCTCACGTTTCCCACACAATTTGAAAAAGCTGGAGCTATTTAATCCGTTTGTCAGGCAGCCAGTACCTTTGCTGATGATACTCACAAAGTCTGAGTCATTGGCAGCTCAATGCAATTAAACATCTCACTGTTACAGGCACAGTATTTAGCACAGTAACACCTTCAGCAGAAACAGAATTATGAAGTTTTTGATTGCATATATTGTGTGAGATAATTAGAGCTTACACTGTCAATGTATCACATTTGAAAGTTTTATGTCAAAAATTGCACAATTTTAGAAACTGGGAGAGTCAACTGGAATAACAAAGAATAAATCTGGCAAAATACTGTGAAACAAAAATAGCTTTATGGATGTTGTTGGCCTATAGCTGTAAAAGTCTCGAGTATACTCTGGTTTGAGTTCCGTAGAATATTGTGTATAGTTCTAGTTCCATTATTCTGGGATGGCTAGATTATAGCTCATGGAATTATCATCCCAGACCACTGGTAATATATTGCCTTTTTTTACAAACATGAGCATGCTATTTAATTAGCTCGGTACAAATTTCAGGAATTTGGATTGGTCTGTTTTCAGTAATGTTCCCTTAATGGGGCTAATAAATAATATAACAGTCGGTGCAGATAATTTGAGGAATATTATTGTTCATACATTATTTTTTTTATTCCAATATGGCTGGAGGTTCTAATGCCAGGATACAGAAGAAATTATTTGGCACACATAACATGGTTTCAATTTAGCTTGATGTAAAATAAATAAATAATATTGAATGAAAGCACTGAGACACATTTAACTGGGAAATGTAACAAATATAATTGTAATTAAGTCAGAAAGCACCAGTTCATTTAAAAAGGAATAGCTTTTAAATAACTTTATTTTCAATATAAGTCATATGTTTTGATACATAATTATACAGAAAGAAGCAATTCAGTATCAATTTGCTGAAACTCTAGCTAATTTAGCAAAGGTGAAATACATTAAAAGTCACAACACTTTAAGCTCTAGTTCTAATATTTTCTAGTAATTGAACATGTTAGAATAGGAATTGGCAATATCCAGGGGCACATTGAAAACATTTACCACAACCTGGAAACCAGAATACAACCAAAATTACATACAATCACAGAATTTACAGCAAGAACATTTTGGCTGAACTGGAGCATGCCAGTACTTATATTCCATACAGGCCTCATTTCACCCTATTTCACCTAAATCTATTAACATATTCTTCTATTCCTTTCTCCCTCATGTGTTTATTTAGCTTCGTTCTAAATGCATCAGTGCTATTTGCTTCAACCGCACCATGTGATAGCAAATTCTACCTTTAAACCACTCTCTGGGCATGGATGTTCATCTTGAAACTTCATTGGGCCTATTAGTGACTATCTTATATTTATGATGCCCTAGTTTTGATCACTAACTCAAATATTGGCACTGCTCAAAACTTAAGAAAGTAGTATAAAGTTGGGATCCAGTGTTGAGTCACCAGGCATGGCTAGACTGCAGCCAGACCAGAGGGAAAGGATAACACATTGGAGGAAGAGGGTGCTGTCGACAAATTCTGTCTCAGAGGTGTCAGATGATGACTTTGATAGGGTGGCATACAAGAGAACATTAATGGGCATGCACACAGAGGTGCTTTAGTGCATTGTCAGGTATGCCACAGAGCCTGATATCACTGTCAAGGGGCATGGAGCAGTGCGACTCCAACTTGGCAGAGGGTTTTGTGTGGAAGCAGTGGCTAACTCCATGATAGCACTTGCTGAATCAACCATAATGCAGTGTCCGGTGGCCAATGTCTTAATTTTCATTGCAGCGCAGGTGGCAGCCACTTAATGCAGAGGAAGCTCAGACTGAGGTCATGAAATCAATACTCGTTGACATGCAAGCCCAACATGTTGTCATACAGCCTTAGACTGGCTTGGCCTAAATAGCCAAGTGGTTATGGTACTGGGTTTGTAACCCCAAGATCAAGAGTTTAAATCTCACAATGGCAAACTATGAAACAATGTAACTTCATCTGTATAAACAGATGGAAATGTGTTTGTACTCAAAAAGCTTAGGGCTTGGCCTAAATAGCCAAGTGGTTATGGTACTGGGTTTGTAACCCCAAGATCAAGAGTTCAAATCTCACAATGTGAAACAATGTAATTTCATCTGAAACAGATGGAAACGTGAAAAAGCTTGGCCTAAATAGCCAAGTGGTTATGGTACTGGGCTTGTAACACCAAGATCAAGAGTTTAAATCTCACAATGGCAAACTGTGAAACATGTAACTTCATCTGAAACAGATGGAAACAGGTTTGTACTCGAAAGAGTATCAGGAGTTCAAATCTCACAATGGCAAACTATGAAACAATGTAACTTCATCTATATAAACAGATGGAAATGTGTTTGTACTCAAAAGAGTTACCTCATGTCATGTCTCAATTTACTCAGATACTGCATCCCAAATTGTTATTTTAAATGTTCTGGACTCCTGGTCGGTCAGTGGCAGATGGATCCCCTACCCGAGGAGCTCAGGCCTTTCACCTGGAGCAGGACCAGCCTCCTCTACCTGGGGGTCCATTTCTGACCCGCTGAGGAATCCTGGCCGGCAAACTGGCAGGAACTGGAGACGAAAGTCACCGCTCGCCTGCGGCGCTGGACAGGACTGCTCCGAGTGCTATCTTACCGAGGTCGAGTTCTGGTCATAAACCAGCTGATCGCCGCCATGTTGTGGTATCGGCTGGTCACTTTGACCCCTCCCCCGGACTTTGTCACAAGAATCCAGAGATTGTTAGTCGACTTCTTCTGGGACAAAAGATTGCACTGGGTCGCAGCCGAGGTTCTGAATCTCCCGCTTAGGGAGGGTGGTCAGGCGCTAGTGTGCCTACGCACACAGGTGGCGACTTTCCGCTTTCAGACCCTGCAGCGATACCTCTACATCGAGCCTCCTCCTAGGTGGTGTACCCTGACGACGTATTTCTTCCGTCAGGTGCACGGCCTGAATTATGACGTGCAGCTCCTGTTTATAGAACAGCTGGGCCTCGGTGGCTCCTTGCAGGCGTTGCCCGTCTTTTACCAGGACCTGATCAAAGTCTGGAAAGTGGTCGCCTCGCGACGCAGCTCTCGCCCGTCAGGAGTAGCAGCTATCATCAGAGAGCCGCTGCTCAGGAATCCGCCCCTCCGTACCTTTCAGTGGTTGGCGGAGAGGAGGGCTGTGGCCGCAGGGGTGACCAGGATCGGGGACGTGCTGGGTGGCGGAGGACTGGGCTGGATGCTCCCGCAGGAGTTGGCGCGACGCGCGTCTGTGAGTGTCCAGGTCGCAGCCGATGCCATCCAAGACCTGAGAACGGTCGTGCTCGGACCCGACGTTATTTTGGGTCTTGAGGTGGCCCAGGTGCGCGGTGGTCTTCCGTCTGAACGTTCCCCTGTTCGGACAGAATTCCACATTGGCCCCAAGCCCCGAACCCTCCCTCGGGTGCTGGTGCCCCGCAATATGAGCCGCCTCGGGGACATGCCCTCCGTGCCTTTTGGCATGGCAAAGAGGGGCTTTTTGTACGGACTGCTGCTGCACACCTTCCATTTTCTCGCCCTTGTCCGTCGCCCGGACACGCCCTGGCGTGCCTTGTTGCCGTCCGGCGGCGGAGGCCCCCGATGGGAGGCCCTCTACGGAGGTGTCCGCCCCCTTTCTATCGGGGACCTGGGTTGAAGGGTGTTGCATGCAGCAGTCCCCTATAATAAGAGGATGCATAGGTTCACGGACTCTCAGGACACATGCCCTTTTTGCGGTCTTGTGGAGTCCGTGGACCATGTATACATAGGGTGTTGTAGGCTGCACTCCCTTTTTAGTTACTTGAAAAACCTTTTATTGATGTTTTGTTTGCACTTCAGCCCCACGCTCCTGATCTATGGGCACCCGGTGAGGAAGGGGGTCGGGAAGGAGGAGGACCTCCTCGTGAACCTGCTCCTGGGCCTGGCCAAGTTGGCCATTAACAGGTCCAGGCAGCGGGCGATCGACGGGGGAGTCCCGCCCGATTGTTTGTCCCTCTTCCGCGGCTACGTTCGCTGCCGGATGTCCCTGGAGAGGGAGCACACGGTGTCTGCTGGCACTTTCGAGGCCTTCCGTGCTCGGTGGGCACCGCGGGGACTGGGGTGTTTTGTTGACCCCTTTAATCACATTTTGATTTAAAGTTTGTAAGGCTCCTTTAAACTTTGTCCTTGGTTTTACAGCTGACCTGAATTAGGGGCTGTGCCTGATTTATCCCAATTTTGTTGATTTGGTTTTCATTTAAAAGATTATCAAGAGTTCAAATCTCACAATGGCAAACTATGAAACAACGTAACTTCATCTGAATAGGAACAGATGGAAACGGGTTTGTACTCAAAAGAGTTACCTCATGTCATGTCTCAATTTAAGTTGACCTGAATTAGGGGCTGTGCCTGATTTATCCCAATTTTGTTGATTTGGTTTTCATTTAAAAGATTATCAAATCTCACAATGGCAAACTATGAAACAATGGGGGCCTTGGTGGCTCCTTGCAGGCGTTGCCCGTCTTTTACCAGGACCTGATCAAAGTCTGGAATATGGTTGCCTCGCGACGCAGCTCTCCCCCGTCAGGAGTAGCGGCTATCGTCAGAGAGCCACTGCTCAGGAATCCGCCCCTCCGTCCCTTTCAGTGGTTGGCGGAGAGGAGGGCTGTGGCCGCAGGGGTGACTAGGATCGGGGACGTGCTGGGTGGTGGAGGACTGGGCTGGATGCTCCCGCAGGAGTTGGTGCGTCGCGCGTCTGTGAGTGTCCAGGTCGCAGCCGATGCCATCCAAGACCTGAGAACGGTTGTGCTCGGACCCAATATTATTTTAGTTCTTGAGGTGGCCCAGGTGCGCGGTGGTCTTCCATCTGAACGTTCCCCTGTTTGGACAGAATTCCACATTGGCCCTAAGCCCCGAACCCTCCCTCGGGTGCTGGTGCCCCGCAATATGAGCCGCCTCAGGGACATGCCCTCTGTGCCTTTTGGCACGGCAAAGAGGGGCTTTTTGTACGGACTGCTGCTGCACACCTTCCATTTTCTCGCCCTTGTCCACCACCTGGACACGCCCTGGTGTGCCTTGTTGCCGTCCGGCGGCGGAGGCCCCCGATGGGAGGCCGTCTACGGAGGTATCCTCCCCCTTTCTATCGGGGACCTGGGTTGGAGGGTGTTGCATGCAGCAGTCCCCTATAATAGGAGAATGCATAGGTTCACGGACTCTCAGGACACGTGCCCTTTTTGCGGTCTTGTGGAGTCCGTGGACCATGCATATATAGGGTGTTGTAGGCTGCACTCCCTTTTTAGTTACTTGAAAAACCTTTTATTGATGTTTTGTTTGCACTTCAGCCCCACGCTCCTGATCTATGGGCACCCGGTGCGGAAGGGGATCGGGAAGGACAAGGACCTCCTTGTGAACCTGCTCCTGGGCCTGGCCAAGTTGGCCATTAACAGGTCTAGGCAGCGGGCGATCGATGGGGGGAGTCCCACCCGATTGTTTGTCCCTCTTTCGCGGCTACGTTCGCGGCTACGTTCGCGGCCAGATGTCCCTGGAGAGGGAGCACACGGTGTCTGCTGACACTTTCGAGGCCTTCCGTGCTCAGTGGGCACCGCGGGGACTGGGGTGTTTTGTTGACCCCTTTAATCACATTTTGATTTAAAGTTTGTAAGTTTCCTTTAAACTTTGTTCTTTGTTTTACAGCTGACCTGAATTAGGGGCTGTGCCTGATTTATCCCAATTTTGTTTATTTGGTTTTATTGGTTTTAACTCAAAAGAATTACACCCTTAGACTGGCTTGGCCTAAACAGCCAAGTGGTTATGGTATTGGGTTTGTAACCCCAAGATCAAGAGTTCAAATATCACAATGGCAAACTATGAAAAAATGTAACTTCATCTGAAAAAACAGATGGAAACTGGTTTGTACTTGAAAGAGTTACAATAGGCATCTCTCTCCATTAGAGAGAAATAATTGATAGCTTGGCCTAAATAGCCAAGTGGTTATGGTGCTGGGTTTGTAACCCCAAGATCATGAGTTCAAATCTCACAATGGCAAACTATGAAACAATGTAACTTCATCTGAAACAGATGGAAACTGGTTTGTACTTGAAAGAGTTACAGCCTTAGACTGCTGCCGTTATAGCTGCAGATGACAATGCTCAAAGGGCACTCAGGCTTTCACAGTAGTCCAGCAATGTGCTCCAGCAGATTACTAGGATTGCTGAGGTCCTGTCTGGGGGTATAATAATGGCTCCATGGTGCACAAATCTCCTTTCTCAAGAGGACAGCTTCCACCACTAGTGAGTCTTGCAAGGCCATCTGTTTCTGAAAGTCAGCAGCCTTCTTTTGTCATGCACTGGGGTAACATTGGATAGGAGGACAAAGTTAGAACTCAATTATGCAGCTGTTATCTGTACCTCTTTTTGTCCATGGCGGTGGTGTTTCCATGCTGCCCTTATTCTTCTAGGTGGTAGAGGTAATGGATTTGGAAGGTGCTGTCGAAGGAAGCTTAAGCTTAGTCAGTTTCTGCAGTGCATTTCTCATATGTTATACACTGCTGCCACTGTGCATCGGTGGTGGAGGGAGTGAACGGTTAAATTGGTGGATGAGATCCCACTCAAGCAGGCTGCTTTGTCCTGGATGGTGTTAAACTTCTCAACTGTTGTTGGAGCCACACTCATCTAGGCAAGTGGAGAATATTTCATCACACTCCTGATTTGTGCCTTGCAGATGATAGACAGGCTTGGAGGAGTCAGGCGATGAGTTACCTGCTGCAGAATTCCCATCCTCTGACCTGCCTTTGTAGCCACAGTTTATTTATGGCTGGTCCATTTCAGTTTATGGTCAATGGTAATCCCCAGAATGTTGATGGTGGGTGATTCAGCAATGGTAATGCCACTGAATGTCAAGAGGAGATGGTTAGATTCTTCCTTGATGGAGATCGTCATTGCCTTGCACTTGTGCAATGCCTCTTACCAGCCCAAACCTGAATGTTGTCCAGGTCTTGCTGCATATGGACATGGACTGTTTCAGTATCCGCAGAGTCACAAAAATGGTACTGAACACTGTGCACTCATAAGGAAGCATTCACATTTCTGATGTGATGGAGAAGAGGTCAATGATGAAACAGCTGAACATGGATGGGCCTAGGGCACTACCTTGAGGAACTCCTGAAATGATGTCCTGTGTCTGAAATGATTGGCCTCCAACAACCACAACCCCCATCTTCTTTTATGCTAGGCATGACTCCAATCAGTGGAGAATTTCTTGATGCCACACTCATTTAAATGCTGCCTTGATCTCACCCCTAATCAAAGTTCTATATCAGTTTAACATAACTTTTCCATGTTTCATTCTATCCATCTAGAAATGAACCTCAGTGCTTTGTTTGCATTTTATTGCCTTGCTAACCTGCATTGCTATTTTGAATTATTTGCAGATCTATACCCATAGAACCCCTTGCTCCTCTACCTAATTTAGACACTTATTTTCCAATGAACATGTGACCTCCTACCAAAATGCACAACTTCACACTTATCTATATCAAAATTGATTTGCCATTTTCACACCCATTCTGCAAGTTTATTAATATCTTCTATTTTTTGCAGTTTTCCCCAGTGTTAACCATATTGCTAGTTTGGTGCCATACTTTGAAATTGTCCTTCTGATTCCCGAGTCTAAAATTTTTATGTATAGGATGAACAAGTGTTTTCAGCATCAATTCCTGTGGTGCACCACTTCCCACATTTTGCCAGACTAAGTAAATATTTTTAACTAACCTTGTCCCCATTCTGCTACTTGACTCCTGTCTCAACCTTTGTCATGAGTGTTATACGTAGCTGTTTTATTAAAGGCTTTTTGAAATTCCAATTATATTACTTCTACTACATTACCCTTAACTCTACCTACGGAGTTGTCTTTACCAATATGTCAGTAAGCATAATGCAGGCCTGCGACATTGTAGGAAATGGATGCAATAGTGACCAATTTCTACCTTTTCATGTGTTTATGGATACTACCTGATCTTAGTGTTCTGACTGATAATATCTTATTCATTGGGACACTCAGCCAAGATCAGCTCTTTACAAACCTCCAGGTGCTTGAAAATATAATGGTAACTGCAACTCATATAACTCATGTACTCTAGTTTGGACCCTTGATCAATAGTAATTCCTTCAGTTGTCTCCTTGTTGTGCTGGGCAATTCAACAGAGCAATCTATATAGAGGATAAATGGAATGCTCAGATCAGACCCATCACCATGGAAGATACACTTAGGTGCTTAAAGCCAAACTTTGGGAGCTAAGCAAAACTGGTGCTATGCCCGAAATAGAATAGTAAAACAATATGTTGTAGCTAGTGTCAGCTGTACCATTGCTTGTTTAGACACAGACTTCAGATTCTATATGTATATAAGGAAGGATATTGATGCAGAGCAATGGCATGCGATGAACCCAAAGTGAAGTCTAAATAATTATTTGAAACCTGCCTTCAGCCTTTTCGTAGTACAGGTCATTGTTTGTTGTTATAGAAAATGGCAAATATTGTGGGATGACCATGTCGGGCTATTAATGATAGAGTTGATCTGCAGATGCTTCTTAGGTGGGAGCATTAAGTTTATTTACAAAATACTCAGCAGCAACTACACATGTGCTTTCAACTCTGCCTCCATCTCTACATAGATTCTGAGGTAGCCCGCGCTACTCCCCTATTGGTTACTACAGATTATATGATTTTGCCTAACATGTATTATTCTTAAAGGTACTTGCACGCTAAATAAAACCAAAATTGCTACAGCCATCAAGAGGAATAAATAGAAAAATCTTTCTTGTCACTCGTAGGTTGTGGTGTGAGCTAATCTCAAAGCCCCGAAGTTGGGGCCATTCTCTGAACAGGCTGCTTCCTGGAAGAGTTTCCATATCTTTAAGTCCCCTCTGAGGTTGAAACCTGTTCTTTATTGATGAGGGTGATCAGTTTCAGCAATTTACTGAAATCTGTGGGCGGAATTGTCCCAGATTTGCACTAGGTGCAGTAGTGGACATGAAAAAAGCCGTTTGACCTGCCAGATGCAATGGTGGGTTTTTGCGCATATCATCCCATTCCCATTGCATCCCACCTCATTAATAATGCATTCACGGGAAACACTCCGGATCACTGGCGGGGCAGCCTCTGATTCGCCCACCTAACCCTCGACATTCAGTAATCTGGGCGCCATATTTAAAGGGTGCCCCTGCTCAGAACTAGCTCTCTCTAAAGGATTGAAAGCTGCTGGAAAGTCATGGCTGCCAAAGGGGGGAAACATGCTGCCCCCAAATTTAGCAATGCCTCCCTCAGGCACCTACTGGATGCAGTGGAGGCCCACCGTGGAGTCCGCTATCCTCACTCTGGGCGAAGACCAGCAAGCAAGGTCTCAAATTTAGTATGGGAGGCGGTGACAACAGTGGTCAGGGCCAACGCGCTGCAAAAGATGTCAGCCACCCTGTTCTGGAAGAGGATGATTAATCTCCTCCATTCCGCCAGAGTAACTTACTCTTCTCATCACTCTCAACTCACACACTGCAAACCCATCACATATCCATAGGGATCTCATTCACTACCAGTTCAAGGGACATCATCATTCACTCTCTCACACACACATCTTCATCTGCCCTGTGGATCATGCCCTCATCCTGTCCATGGCACCATTCAGTACCTACACATGCCAGGCATCCTTCTCATCTGGCCTGGCAGGCGTCCTGTATACACTCTCTCCATCTGTCTTCATGCAGGACCAGCTGGCACACAACAAAAAAGGGGAGATCACAGACTGGTGGAGGAGTGCACGACACGAGGACCCTCACAGACTTTGGAAGCCTGTTCTACAGTCTCCTGCCATACATGAATGAACTCTCCTTGCTTTCACAAGCACATCTGGGAAGCAGCCGACGGATTCCACGAGCTGGGTCCATGACTCAAGACCAGTATACATCTTGGAAGAAGAATCTGATGACACCCTCATTAAAGATCCATCACAGCGCTCACGCACACCCTCCACCAGCACAGAGACACATGCCTCGGTGGGACCAAGCTTTAGAGTAGCCTCGGGGTCACAATCTGGTGAACACATTGCCTGTCTAATCCACAGCAGGTGGAGGCAGGGACTTCCCAAGTTTCCATCACTGGGAGGACTGCTGGAGGCCAGAAATCTGCTGACTCCGAGTCAGATGAGGAGTCTCTAGACTTGGTCGTACCTCAGTTGCTGAAGCTGCAAAGGCAAGCATGGAGCCATCAGGAAGGGATGTCTGCTACACTCTTCAGATTGCAAGGCATAATGGAGGAGTCCCTTGTATTCATTCTGAGGTAATAGTGCCAGCATACCAATGCAATGAGGTCAATGCTGGCAGAATGGTGACCACTATGGAAACCTTGTTCCAGGACATTCATCCTGCTCTGCTGCATGGGCTAAACCCCATTGCCAACACTATAGTCGGCCTCCAACAGTGTCAACGCAAGAGCGTTGCGGGGCAGCTCAATCTCACTCCAGCTTCCCCTTCTCCTCAAGGAGTCAGCCAGAGGCCCTCGGGCACCCATAGGGAAGACGGCCAGCAGATCAACATCCCAGGGCCATCCATCCAGATGGCTCTGGGAATGTCTGGCCGATCCAAATCCCCACTTGCTGTGTCACCCAAAGCTCAAGCTCAACGGGCTGAGAAGGGTGCAGCTGGCCCACAGCACGACACCCAAAGCAGGCCAGTGCCCTCCAGGTCTCAGCCCTCCAGTGGATGTCTGCCAAGGTCATCACAGAAAGGGCATAGCAGTCAGCAATCTGCCTCCACCTCCGCTGTGGATACCGAGGGCAGAACCAAGATGTAGTGGCAGGGTTATGAAGGTTAAGAAGATGTAGTTGCAAAATCTGGGCATGGGTGTTAATCACTTGTGTAGAATGTTCACTATTGTAAATAAACTCCCAAGAATGTCTCCCTGCCTCTGGCTCCTTGTTCTGATGATCAGTGTTCCTGTCACACAGAGGTGAAACCTTGGTTCCTGCACAAGATAAAGGCTGGTATCTCAGACCAGGGCCTCCTCCCTGTGCAGTGTGCAACCTTCATACCAGAGAAATGGTCTGGCTTCACACTCACTGGACATGCTAGTGATGCCTGCACCTTGACAGTGCTTGTCTTTGCTGCTGGAACATCGTGCGCAGACATCACAGAGTTCCATGATTCTCTCTGTGTGCTCTCTTTGAGGTGGGGCTGGCCCCATCTCTTCAGAAACTGTGACCGGTGAAGCTGGGCTCCTGAAGGGGTCAGGTGCTGAAGGAGGACAAAGGATCAGGTGCATTTAAAGTTTCATGGCTGTGCCTCTATGATATGACCCTGATCACAGAGCACAAGCGAGCTGCCCTCAGCCAGACGGGAGTCAGACATTCAATGAGCATATGTGAAGATCTATGGAGTGTCCTCACTGCATGTCGTCATCATCCGCATTGAATCTAGTGACTGTTAGGGCCTCCCATGTGTCTTCATGACCTGAGCCTGAGCACTGAGGGTATGTGCACTTCCAGCAGCCACAAAGAAGTCAAATGTTCACAGATGCAAGGTGAGGATGTCAGGACTGTCCTCACTGCATCTTATCATCATCCTCCATGATTCTTGTAGCTGCCTCGTCTGGCCAGTGTGATGGCATCATCACCGGTATCCTCACCTTTGAGGACTTCATCATCATCCCCTTCGACGCCCTCCTCATCGGATGATATGCACAGTTCTTCCATCTCCTCCTCAGCCAGGTCCTCCCCGCTGTTACAGCTTTAGGTTATGGAGTGCGCAGCAAGCTACGATGATGGAAAGATGTAAAAGCAATAGGGTTGTTGTGGTGGGTGATTTTAACTTTCCCTATATTGACTGGGAATCACTTGGTGCTAGGGGTTTAGATGGTGCAGAATTTGTAAGGTGCATCCAGCAGGGCTTCCTGAGACAATATGTAGATGGTCCAACTAGGGAAGGGGCAATACTGGACCTGGTATTAGGAAATGAACCCGGCCAGGTCATCGAAGTTTCAGTAGGGGAGCATTTCGGGAAAAGTGACCATAATTCAGTAAGTTTCAAGGTACTGGTGGATAAGGATAACAGGAATCCTCGGGTTAAGGTGCTTAATTGGGGGAAGGCTAATTATAACAATATTAGGCAGGAACTGAGGAATCTAGACTGGAGGTGGATGTTTGAGGGCAAATCAACAACTGACATGTGGGGGACTTTCAAACGTCAGTTGATAAGAATTCAGGACCAACATGTTGCTGCTAGGATGAAGGATAAGTATGGCAAGTTTCAGGAACCTTGGATAACGAAGGACATTGTGAGATTAGTCAAAAAGAAAAGGGAAGCATCCGTAAGGGCTAGAAGGCTGGGAACAGATGAAGCCTGTGGAGAATATAAAGAAAGTAGAAAGAAACTTAAGCAGGAGTCAGGAGGGCTAGAAGGGGTCATGAAAAGTCATTGGCAACCAGGATTAAGGAAAATCCCAAGGCCTTTTATACATATGTAAAAAGCAAGAGGGTAGCCAGGGAAAGGGTAGGCCCACTCAGGGACAGAGGTAGGAATCTGTGTGTGGAGTCAGAAGAAATGGGAGAGATACTAAATGAGTACTTCTCATCAGTATTCACCAAAGAGAAGGACTTAGCGGTCCATTTGTCTAGGGAAGAGTGTGTAGATAGCCTGGATCATGTTGCGATCAAAGAAGAGGAGGTGTTAGGTGTCTTGAAGAATATTAAGGTAATAAGTCCCCAGGGCCAGATGGAATCTACCCTAGAGTACTGAGGGAGGCAAGGGAGGAGATTGCTAGGGCCTTGACAGAAATCTTTGTATCGTCATTGGCTACAGGTGAGGTCCCAGAGGACTGGAGAATGGCCAATGTTGTTCCTTTGTTCAAGAAGGGTAGCAGGGATAATCCAGGAAATTACAGGCTGGTGAGTCTAATGTCAGTGGTAGGGAAATTATTGGAGAAGATTCTTCGTGACAGGATTTACTACCATTTGGAAGCAAATGGCTGTATTAGTGAGAGCAGCATGGTTTTGTGAAGGGGAGGTCGTGTCTCACTAACTTGATTGAGTTTTTCAAGGAAGTGACAAAGATGATCGATGATGGAAGGGCAGTGGATGTTATCTACATGGATTTCAGTAAGGCCTTTGACAAGGTCCCTCATGGCAGACTGGTACAGAAGGTAAAGTTGCATGAGATCTGAGGTGAGCTGGCAAGATGGATACAGAATTGGCTTCATCATAGAAGACCAAGGATAGCAGTGGAAGGGTGCTTTTCTGAATGGAGAGCTGTGACTAGTGGTGTTCCGCAGGGATCAGTGCTGGGACCTTTGATGTTTGTACTATACGTAAATGATTTGGAGGAAAATATAACTGGGCTAATTAGTAAGTTTGCAGACGACACTAAGGTTGGAGGAGTTGCAGATAGTGAAGAGAATTGTCAAAGGATACAACGGGATATAGATCGGTTGGAGACGTGGGCAGAGAAATAGTAGGTGGACAAATGCGAGATAATGCATTTTGGAAGGTCTAATACAGGTAGGAATTATACAGTAAATGGCAGAACTCTTAAGTGCAATGATGGGCAGAGGGATCTGGGTGTACAGGTCCACAAGTCACTGAAAATGGCAATGCAGGTGGATAAGGTAGTCAGGAAGGCATATGGCATGCTTGCCTTCAGCGGCAGGGGTATGGAGTATAAAAGCTGGGAAGTCATGCTGCAGTAGTATAGAACCTTGGTTAGGCCACACTTGAAATATTGCATGCAATTCTGGTTGCCACATTACCAGAAGGATATGGAGACGTTGGAGAGGGTGCAGAGGAGGTTTACCAGGATGCTGCCTGGTCTGGAGGTTATTAGCTATGAGGAGAGGCTGGAGAAACTTGGATTATTCTCACTAGAGCGACAGAGATTGAGGAGCGTCTTGATAGACGTTAATAAAATTATGAGTGGCATGGACAGAGTAGATAGTCAGAAGCTATTTCCCAGGGTGGAAGAGTCAATTACTAGGGGACAGATTTAAGGTGAGAGGAGAAAACTATAGAGGAGATGTGCGGGGCAAGTCTTTTACGCAGAGGGTAGTGAGTGTCTGGAATTTGCTGCCAGAGGAGGTGGTGGAAGCAGGTACGATAGTGGTGTTTGAGAAGCAGCTTGACAAATACATGAATAGGATGGGAATAGAGGGGTACGGACCCCGGAAGTACAAAATATTTTAGTTTGACAGGCAACATGATTGGTGCAGGCTTGGAGGGCCGAAGGGCCTGGGCTTCCTGTGTTGTACTTTTCTTTTTTCTTTGTTTTTTGATGCATGTGATCCTTGGTGGACAGTGCTCCACCGGACCTGATATAGACACCGGAAACTCAATTTCAAAATGCCTATTGTCTGCTCCACCAAAGTCCGGGTCATGGCATGAGGCTTGTTATACTGTCGTCCTGCTGCAATGTGAGGCTGCCCTGTGGGCATCATCAGCCACGTCCTCTGTGGGCAGCCCTTGTCCTTGATGTGCCAAATCTGCGGCATCTTGTGTCCCTGGAAGATGTCAGGGAGCTGAGACCTGCTAAGGATGTAGGAGTCGTGGATGCTCCCTGGGAATCATGTGCAGACCTATAGGATGCATTTATGGTCATTGCACACCAGCTAAACGTTCAGCGAGCGGAAGCCATTGCGGTTGACGTAGCTGATTGCTTGTTGCCACAGAGATCTAAACATCACGTGAGTGCACGCTGGCACCCTGCACCCATGGGAAACCAGGGATCTTCACAAATCCCAATGCTTTTGCTTCCTGATCCCGGGCGAAATGCACAAAGTTCTCTGCATTCACGAAAATAGCGCCTGTGCATGGGGGCTTTCAAGATCCCACACAGGTCACCTGTGGAGCCCTGGAAGGAGCCACTGGCATAAAAAATTGAGCACCACGTCACTTTCATGGCCACTGGTATTGGATGACCTCCATGTCGCCATGGTGCCAAATTCCGCAGCATATGTGACCAATTAGTTCCCTAGACATGTGCAGTCTTCGGTGACGCTGGTTCTCATTCATCTGCAGGAATGACTAGCATCATCTACAGACCCAGGGTCCAGTGAGGCGCCTACGGGCGATGGCCCTCAGTGGATCTTCTTCTGCATGGTCAGCAGGCCCTGTCGGCCCTTCATCTTGAGGGAGGTGCTCCTCCCTCTGCCGAGCCAGGTGCCTCCACTGTTTTCTTCTTTTCTGCTCCCTGTAAGCCAAGAGGCATACCGTTAAATCACCAGGCTCCTCCTGCAGGATCAAAGAGAGAGACATGGGTTAGCATATGTGTCCTAAGAGCCTCTCTTGGTTAAGCCTGATGGCCCTTTCACACACGCAAGAAAGTGCTGGCCGCCATTTTGATGGCCAGTGTGTAGTGTGCTCATTGGCTGTACGAAACCCCACCCACCTCCGCCCCATTCCACTTGGCCGATTAGCAGCAGCTTCGGCCATTGGACAGCATGCTGTGCTCTCAGCTCAGGCACAGGTATTCTCCTAACCCACCCTGCAAGGCTACACTGTTAGCTTGATCCATTACGGGCCCTGGTGCAAACCTTAATAAAGACATTGTAAGGGGCTGAGCGCCACCACCAGTGACTGCTCCATGGTCAACTTTCACAAGGGGATTGAACAACTTGCCCAATCAGCCAATTGCTTTGCTAACCCCCTAAAACACACATTAATTTGCAGTCTGCAGCCGAAGAGTGAAAGGTTCTGGAGTATTTGGTGGCACTTTCATTCATTTTGCGTTGCTTGGAGTGGGCAGAAAAGCTTCAGAGGCCCGACTCCAAGCATGTCAATGGAGCTGTTGCTGAACGGTCTCAGCTGCGGAAGAATGCTCACTTCTGACAAACTTTTTCAAGTGCATGGCCGCTTCCCTCAAACCCCCCGCCGGGTGAGGGGAATGTTGGAGGGAGGGAGGTTGGAGGGGGTGTTTAGCTGTTTAGCTGGGGATGTGGAAGGTTGCCTGGGGGGGTTGGGGGGGGGGGGTGGTTGAGGGAGGTTAGAGGTGGAGTTTGGGGAGGTTTGAGGTGGTGCAGGGGGAAGACTAGAGGGGGGAGTTTGGAAGAGGAGGGGGAGGAGGTTGGAGGTGTCGGGCAAAGCTTGGAAAGGGGTGGGAAGAAGGTTGGAACAAAAGGTTAGAGGGGGTGGGGGGAATGGTTCGAGGGGTGTTGGAGAAGGTTGGAGGGAGAGATAATGGGAGTGAGGGGGAGGTCAGAGGTGGGGTGAGGGCAAGGTTGAAGTGAGGAAGGTTGGAGGTGGGTGGGAGGTATTTGGATGCGGGTTGGGTAGGTTGGCGAAGGGACCGGGGGGAGGTTGGAGGTGGTTTGGGGGAAAGTTTGGAGGAAGAGAGGTTTGAAAGGGGGTGGGGGAAGTTTGGAGGGGGTGGGGGGAGGTTGTAGGGGGTTGGCGGCAGGTTGCGAGGAGGTTGTAGGTCAGTGGGGGAAGTTGGGGGTTCATGTTGTGGGGTTGGAAGGAATGTGGGGGGAGATTGGAGAGGTGATTGGAGTGGGATGGGGGAGGTTGGAGGGGCCTGGGGAGAAGGGGATGGGTAGAGTTTGAAAGGGGTGTTGGTGGGGGGGTGGGGAGAGGTTTGGGGGTGGAAGGGGGTACTTGAGGGTGGGGGATTTACTTATAAGGATTTAAAGTTCTGGGAATGAAATCCCTAATGGTCACTAAGGGATTGCTTAAAGAAAGGTTGTACAAATCTCAACTCCACCCTAAATTCACCCCACCCTGCCCCATCCTGTTTAAAATCTAGTAGGAGGTGGTCACACTGCGGGACTAAAATTCCTCTGGGATGAGGATTCACGATTATCCATTGTAACTTTGTCAAAATACAAATCCATTTCAAACCAGAGAAACAGCATAAAGGGCTTTTACCACAAACGGTCTTTGTAGAAACACAATCCTATGACTCAAGCGCTTTCAGAAATGATTTCTCCTAGGATTTCACTGTCACACTCTTTGGAGTTTCTTACTTTTTAATTATATTTTTCCACTTAATTTTCCTGTTTCTCTCACACTTCAAACAATTAGAATTTTTTAAAGATACGATTTGCACATTTATTTAGTACTAATGTCATGCAACATCATATGGAACCTGTTGATAGGCTGTAAATACACAATGTACAACACAATTGTACGACAATGGCTTGGTGCCAGAGAAGTCAGAATGGTTAAGGCTGTGTTAGCTACACAGTTGAATTGTTTGTAAATGCCGTGTTTTCTTTGTAGCCACTTTCATGACTTTAGCTCATTGCTCTGTGGTTAATTATCCTTAGAGACTCAGCGTTGGGCCTCCAATGTCACCATTGCTACAGCCACTCTGCCTATTGCATGCAGGTGTAATGAAAGAAAGACAAAACCTACATTTGTACAGCATCTTTCCTGATGTCCCGAATTGCTTTACAGCCAATTAAATACTTTTGAGTTGTAGCCACTCTTAGAATCTATGCAGAGCAAGCTTGAGGGGCCGAATGACCAACTCCTGCTCCTCAGATGCATGCTCATTTGTTATCTGGGTGGATGAGATGAGCTGGGCTAGATGGCTTTTGTCATCCATAATTATCTTGTAAGTAGAGGGTGGAACCGTGGCTGGAGTTCTGTTTATTTTGTTGCTAATGGAAGTTTACTGTGAGCAGGCTTTGTGAGGTGAAATTGTCAAGGCAGGAGTGCGTAATGGACTCAGTGAATCAGTAACCTGTTTTACATTGCACATGATTCTCAAGAGTCTTTTCCATTGACTTCAGTCTTGTACTTTTATCTACTTACCTATTATTACACTTTATCTTGATGCTTTATGCGTTTTTTTGAGGTATTGAATTATTGTGGTAAAGTTGTGTTGCATAGTAGATATTAAAGATATATTGTAGTGAGAAGCAGCAATCAGCAGAGACTTCAGACTTGCTGATCAAGAAAACACAGATACAATTGTGAACCATTCAGTCCTTTCCTTCTAATCTCTTAAAAGTTGTGTTGCACACAGACACCTGAGGGCTCCAGTGCTTCTCACTGACATTGAAGACCTTTATTGCTCAATCATTCTACTTTGTTGCTCAGGAGGCATTTGATCTTTCTAGCCTGTGAGGTTACTGGTAAAATAGAATCCAATTACACCTTTGTGTGAAATAATTGTATTAAATAATATCATGCACCTAGGCAGAAGAAAGTCTTCTTCTACTTCTACACAATTGAAAAGATCTTGTGCAGCTGGGTTGCACGCAGTGAATCTTTTCCCCAAAAATAAATTTACTGTCACTGTGTCCATATGGTGCAATGTGTGGAACATGTTAATGAGGGCTGAGCCAGTCATCAAAGTCAATGTTACTGTCCACACAGTATTATAAATAACAATTGCATTTTTTTCCTGTCAAATTAACAATATTGTGCAATGCTGCTAAAGTAAGATTTGTACTCTCTGGATTGTTTAATAGTTGCGGTGGGATCACCTAGAGGGTACAGACAAAAACACACTGCATTATATTATTGCAGTTCTTGATATTAATGACACTTGCTGCATATATATTGGATGACATTTGTAATCAGATGCCAACAATGGGTGTTATCATTTTACTAGGACCTTTCTGTAATTGATTGATGAATCTTGAAAGGTCAGAGTGGGATAGGGCGAAGGAACACAACGGCAAGTTTTCAAGACTTTGCTGCAGATGGAACAGAGGCATTCAGCAGCACTCCCTCCCTTTCCCTGTGCTTATTTTAAATCTGTTAAAGCTGTAACATTTTCCAGTTCGATGAAAGGGTGAGACCAAAATGCTGGGTTAAATATTCCCATCCTGCCCACGGTAGGTTTCATGGTGGGTGGGAGTGGAGAATCCAGTGGCAGGCAAAAAGTCACAAATCTGCCATCGTAAAAATAGGTCACAATTCTCTAGATGTTGTGTTTATGGCAGGTCAGTTATCCCGCTGACTAGTGGTGTGAATTCCATTTGCATTCATTAACATCTCATGAATGCTCATTAAAATGGTTGCTCGCTGGAATCTTGTCATGCCTTCCATACTTATGTCACACCAGCGGGAAATTATGTCGGCCTCAAATCCATTCGAAAATGGGTGGCTTGCAGAAGTAAGACCTCAGCTCACTGGTATCTTCAAGATGAGTGGAACACACCCGCCACAGCGCTGCGCCAGACTTGTTGCGATGTACGCCACTCTGCTGGGGCTGTAGGATTGCTCTGCTCTTGCTCTTTGCCTACATTGTCGCGAGGAACATCACTGTGCTCTGCTACTCATGCAGGCCTCCACTTTCAGAAAGTAGCATTTCAACCAGAGTGGGGAGTGGGCTGTGAGGCAAAGGTGGGGTTGATGAACACAATGGGGCAACGGGGAGGGAAGGCTGTAGAATGGCAGTCGGGGGAAGGGCGAACACGAGGGGGCATTTCTGGGGTCGACCTCTAACTCCTTGTTGCCACAGGAGTGAACAGAAGTCTGCTTAGAAAGAGAGGACGAAGACCTCCTTGTGATGAAAGCCATTGAAAGCCAATTACATCAATAGCACTGTTAAAAGGCTTCTCATAACTCAGTGACTTCACATCACAGAGGCTGCATCTCAAGAGTAACACAATGCAATGTAGAATTCGGGAAAGCAGGCAATGGTGAAGGAGGCACAGCTGTATCATATATGGCGTTCCATCAATGAAAACCTGTCATGTGTTCACCAGAATTGACACTCCTAATGGGCTATCCACTCAGTGACCATGAGCAACTGATTGGTCATTAACATGACACATCAGAGATTGGAGCACAGAACTAGGATGGGTCAATCATCTCACTGAAACTTTAGCATCCCACACAGGTCTCAAGATGTTACATATCTGTGATGGCATCTTGGTCACCTCGATGTGTGTGCTAGTGTCTCAGGGACAAGGTGGCATCAGCCACCATGCAAGTAGGGCAGGAAAAACTATGGCTCCTTACAGTCTCCAAACATGTCATCTTCTAAGCTTCACTTTCTTGCCCCTTGAATCTTTTATGTCTTCAATGTTTCCTTTCAGAGAGAAGGCAAAAGCAGATATGGATCCAGGGCTCAATGCTGCCTTTGTCAGGGTCCTAATGCAATGGAGGTGAAGGAGGAAGAGAGCAGGAGGGACATGGTCAAGCAGAGCCAGAGCATGAACAGGAGGATCAGCAGGAGAGACTCAGACAATGGGGACGACTTGCCAGACCTAGGGCTTATCATAGAGGGGTCTCCTATTTACAAATGAGTGAAAGGCAATGCCTTGCAAGTCTGCACAGGTCCCGAGCTCTGGTGCATCACATATGTCACATTCTTTGTGAAGACCTAACACCACGTGGCGTTGGAGGTATCCCCTGCCAATAGCTTTGAAGGTGACCACTGCATTCAGTTTCTTGTCCTCTGGTTCTTTCCAAGGATCAACAGAGGACCTGTGTGGCATCTCAGTCTGCAACACATTGATGCATAAAGGAGGTCACAGATGCCCTTTACAGAAAGGTCCATCATTATGTCAGGTTTGCTTTGGGTGAAGATAGCCAGGCTGCAAGATTCACTGGCTTCACCGCTATCTCAGGCTTTCCTAGATTGCAGGGCATAATAGGCTGCACCCATGTGTCTATACGGGGTCCATGGCAGCAGCCCCCCTAATGTTTACAAACTACAAGCCCTATCATTCCATCAATGTACAACTGGTGTGTGATTATCGGAAGTGCATCCTGCACGTTTGTGCACAGTAGCCTGGGAGATGCCATGACTCCTACATCCTGAGTCATTCCCAGGTGCTTGAGACTTTCAAGCGGCCATTACGTCTGCAGGGATGACTGCTTTGGGATAAGGGGTACCCACCGAAATGCTGGCTGATGACACCAATGCATCGCCCTCAGGGTTGTTCCATGGAGAGGTACAACACTGCTCACAGCTCCACACGTTCCCTTACAGAACAGACCATAAGGCTTCTGAAGATGTGTTTCAGATGCTTGTATCGCTCAGGCGGCTCAATCCAATATACTCCCAGCAGGATTTCCTGCATCATCGCAGTGTGTTGCGCCCTTCAAAATTTGGCTATGCAAAGAGGTGACCCCTGCCAGATGATGACCTGCAGGAGGATGGGAGCTCATTGGAGGATGAAGATCCCAAGGCCCAAGAACCTCATGAGGTTACTGAGTGTCAATGTGAGCACCATCACGCCATGGAGGAAGGAAGACATGGGAGACGTGTCCATAATATGTTGTTCGCTGACAGGTTCCAGGAAGAGTAAGTCAAGTGAGCGAATATGGCCACATCTCTCCTAGCCCTCAATGCCATTTACTTTCATCTCAGGGGATGTTCACCCACTCATAGCGAGAATGAGTCCCGCATTCACACTTGCACGTTCTGGCCTCATGAGTGGCCAGGCCATGATCTTTGCTTTGTTCCGTGGGGCTCTGTGAGTAAGCTCACTTTGGGAACTGAGAGCCCACTTAGAAACAAGAGCGACATGAGAGAAGTCTTGAAGGCTTCACCGACATCTAACGATACAAACACTGCTGTGACTGAGATGTGGACATGCCTAGGGATCTCCTTCTCCTGTGCATGTCTTTTCTTCTGCCACTACCACTGAGGAGACACAAATTCTGCTAGATTATCAATGCTGATGAGCTGCCCTCACTCAATGGTGTCCTTGAGGAAGAAAGGTTAGAATCGCTTGCATCACACACTTCCAATAAAGATTAAAACACATCTCCCTGACATCACACAAGGGTGCGGAGACTAATTCAACTGAGGTTGACATCACAGGAATGTGAACCTCACAGTGGGACACCATCACTGGGTGGGAGCAAGGCTAAACCTCGAAATAAGTGGATTCCAAAGTTGAAAATCAGAATGCCTTCATTTAACAGGAACTTTCACACAACCATTAAATGTGTTTAAAAAAGTGCAATTTATTTACATGTCTAGCACATCGTGACCCAAAAGTGACAACAATTTTTCTTAACTTTCCTAATTCTTAAACTGCGCCTGGGTGCAGTCCCAACATCTGCAGCAGAGGTGGAGGCAGCCTGCTGACTGCTACGTTCTGATGTCCGTGATGACCTTGACGGACGTCCTCTGGTGGCCTGTGGCCTGGAGGGCCTGATAAAGGTCACCTGCTCAGAGGCAGAAGAGCTCTCCCAGTGGCCTGAGATGCTGGAGTGAATGGGGTCATAGGCAGAGGGGGCTGTGAGCAGCTGCACAACATTGGAATCTCCTGAGAGGAGGCCCCCTGGGTGTTCAGCTGATGTTCATCCTCCCTGTAGATGCCCAAGTGCTCCGCCCTGACTCCTGCAGAAAATGGTGCACTTGGAGGGCCACGTCTCCAAGTCACCTACATCTTGATGGTGCCCATCAGTGTGTGTGGACATGGAGTGCAGGGCCGAGCAGAAAACCAGCAGAACCTGCTGGACCAAGGTCTCCATGGTGGTTGCCAGCCTTCCTGACCTTGAGTCACGACATCAGACAGAACACTGTTGGACTCCTCCATCATTTGCTATAGTCTGCAGAATCTCAGTCTGATGTTCCGCTGCCTGTCGTTATATGTCCAGCGCAGATTTGGCGGATGCTCGCAGAAGCTCATCATCTGACTCGGACCAAGTGGGTGGCTGGTCTCCAGCAACCCTGTAAGTGCTGGAGACCTGGACTGTCCCTACCTCTGACTGCTGCGGAGACATGTCAGAGAGTTGTTCCCCAGAAAGTGAACCCGAGCCTAATCTACAGCTCTGTCCTTCTGAAACCGCCCGCCACTGCATTTAGTCTTATTTGTGGAAAATTCCACTCATTGACTCTTTCTCTCTGTACAAATGCTACCTAACCTGTTGAGTATTTGTAGTATTTTCTACTTACATTCCTTGAAATGTAGCCTGATGTAGTGGCTGTAGTTAGTACCAGAATCAGTGAATTATTTAGCTGACTAAACTTACACATATTGGTAATATTGGAAGATCTCTTATAGTTTGTTTTTTTAAGTTTGACATGCCCAGTGAAAGATAATAACTACGATGATGATGTTGAATTGTTCAGTCCTTTATGATTATGAAGTTACTAAGGTAGACCCTCAAGATTTAAGCTCGTGGGATGGGAATGGGGGGATGAGGATTTGTAGGGGAGAGAACAGCCTGAACCCCCCATCCCCTTTGGCTATCCAGTGTGGTTATATGCATATAACCAATACTAGCGAGGGTTGACTCAGGCTTTCCTGTGCTGCTCTTCATAGCCACATGGCCTGATGAAACTCAGCATTTGAACTTACGTAGGTAAGAATACCCCAAAGCCATTAAACTAATCTACATGAACCTGCATCATCAGTGAAGGAGGAGCAAAAATGTACAAATTTCTTTTTTAGATTTCAACTCCAGTGAGGGCCTGTTGTCCAATTGACAAACTACGGGGAAGGTGTAATTTCAGTGCAGTCAGTGAAAGAAGCACAAGCAGTGATTAATAATACCAAGGTAATTAATCCTCCAAAGGAGACATTGTACAATATACTATAATTAATTTTGTGTGATGATTCAAAATAAATTTTCCAACACCTGTCTCTGAAACTGAGACTTCCGCTAAAATGCATTGGAGCACCTTCATTATATTTCCAGATACGCTAACCAGCATGGAAACGGGCCCTTAGGGAAGAATTTTTACCTTGGTGGGCGGGCGCACGCCTGACCCGCTCGAGCGTAAAATGACGTGGGTTGGCATCAGGCAAGCGTCCCGATGTCAACGCGCAGTCGGGCAATATTTTAGTTGGCGGGCGGGCGAGGGAATTGGCAGTGTGCCAGCAATTGAAAGGCCTGTTAAGGACGTTAACAAAGTAATTGAAAGAGATTTTTCGCTGCCCGTCGGACCTTACAGCTGGTGGGCAGGCGAAAAGGCCAAGCTGGCCTTTGCACCTTTTTGGAAACCTCATCCACGGGCAGGGTGAGGTTTCCAACAGCAAATAAAAATGAAATAATTTTTAAAAGATTTCATCTACAACATGTTCTTACTTATGTGACAGAGTCACATGAGGGGACATGTTTCATAACATTTTTAAAATCTCTAATGATTGTTTTGAAAACTCCTCATCTCCCCAAAGCAGCTCTGTTCCTCGGGGAGGTTTTCAAGTGCGCACCCGCGCGCATGCCTGAAGTCCGCGCTTGCCCTCCTCCCCCTCTTGCACAGGCAGCACTGAGCGCTGCCTCTCGCATTTCACACTGGGCGGGCCTCAGTTGGCCTGCCAGCGTGAATTCACAATCCGGCCCCGATTGCGTGCGGCAGCCGGCTTCCCGAATGTTCCTGCCCAGCCCCCACCAAGCCTGCCCGACAAGGGCAAAACTCTGCCCTTAGTCTCATTTGTGGCAAATTCCGCCCATCGACTCTGTTTCTCTCTGTACAAATGCTACCCGACCTGTGGAGTATCTCCAGTATTTCCTGTTTACATTCCTTGAAACGTAGTCTGATGTAGGTATTTCTTGGGCAGTTGTAACACACATCCAAAAGAAAATCTAAGTCTGAAGAGTGGTCCACAGATAAATTGGAGAAAGAATTTTTCTATGCATCCGGAATAGGCATGAAGAATATATTGGCTGGAATTTTAAGCTCTCCCCGGGAGTGGGATAGCAGATGGGGGCTCGTAAAATTGAGAACCATGGCAGCGACACTGTACCAGTCGTTTGCCTGCCCCCACCCACCCTTCGCAGGTATTTTACCTGCAATGGGGATGAGTTCAGTCTGTCCACTCACCCATGGGCCAATCAAGGCTGTTAAGTGTGGGAGATGGTGGCACAGTGGCAATGTTAATGGGTTAGTAATCCAAAAGCCCCAACATATGTTCTAGAGACATGGGTTCAAATCCCACCAGGGCTGCTAGTGAAGTTAAATGCTGATAATTAAAAAGTCTAGATTGAAAAGCTAGTTTCAGTAATGGTGACTATGAAACTCTTGTCGATTGTCATTAAAAAATCATCTGGTTCACTCATGCCATTTAGGGAAGGAATTCTGCCATCCTTACCTGGTCTGGCCTGCATGTGACTCCAGGTCCACAGAAATGTGGTTGACTCTGAACTGCCCTCTGAAAAGGCCTAGTAAGCCGCTCAGTTCAAGGACAAATTGGGATGGGTAAATAATGCTGGCCTTGCCCATGTCTGATAAAAGTAAAAATAAATAAGGGCTCCTTGCTGCTGCCACAAGGATTGTCACCATCAAGTGAGGCCAGCACCAAACAGTCTAGGAGGGGGGGTGCTTATTGTTCTGGCACCTTTGTGCCTATTGGAGGGTCCCCAAGGCATTCTCTCCCATGTTTCCTATCTCCACCCACACCCTGTTGACCCCAACTTCCCAAACTCCTTGACTGGGCTTGCCAGCCTGCTTACCTGTAAGTCTGGTCCCTCTTTTTTGGGACTGCCTGTACTTTCAGCAGTGGCCACCTCTCTCTCGGTTCTGGTGCTGGGGTGAGAGCTGCAGGCTGGTCATCAGTTGTAACCATTTGCACAAATATGCATTATAAATATTGATGCAAAATGTGTCACAGGAGGAACCATTTTCAGACGGGGACCAGCATGAGATACCCAAGATTTTTAGTAAGTTCGTTTGCAGAGTTTCAACTGTCTTATCCCCCAATACCTGGTGACCATTCAAATTTTTAGTGTGTATATACAGTTGCAAACAAGCCTTGAAAAATCTGGACCAGTGTTAAATGAGGAATGTTAGGAGGGAGCTTGAGTGGAGCATAAGTGCTGACACGGACTGGTTGGGCTAAATGGCCAGTGATGTATATTGTATGTAAACCTTTGAATCAATCTGGTAAACCATTGTTACATTGCCTCTAAGGTAATTACTTCCTTCCTTAGGTATGGAGAACAAAATTGTGCCTATCACTCCAGGTGTTGTTTCATCAAGACCCTGTACAATTGTAGTCAGACTTCCTTATTCTTGTATTCCAATCTCCTTGCAATAAAAGTCAACATGCCATTTACCTTCCATTCGCTTGCTGTATTTGCATGTCAATTTTCCATGTTTCTTGTACAAGGGCACCCAAATCCTTTTGATCATCAATACTTGGCATAGAAGGGGCATGGTGGTAATAGAGGGACATCAGGTGGCAAGGGCATTAGGGTGTGGAGGGATATGAGGGGTCATCGGGATATAATGGAGCATTGAGGGGACATCGGGGGCATGGAGGAGCATGGGCATATGGAGGGAGTATTGGGAGGTTACGGATTGAAGGTGAGGAGGGTGAAAGGGGAGGGAGGTGAGGATGAGGGTTGGGGGGCTAACAATGACAAAGAGAACTGGCCTGATGTCCCAGACAGCCAGGGTCTGCCTTTTAAACAGCCCGCTTTTGCACCCCATCTGCCCTTGTCACTGCCTCAGGCCTGCCTATCAGAGGTGGCAGACCTGAACCTTGCCCGCCCACATTTTACAGGCACAAAATTTCTGTGGTAATGGGAGGAGGTTACAGGTTTGGGATTGCAAAGCTGGGAAATGGACTGATTAATGTCTCCTGAAGCAAAAGTGAAGTTCCAGCCCTTTCTGTCCTCCTCACAACTTGCTTCAATACACTCGGTCCTTTCATTCAAGTCATTCATATAGATTGCAAATATTTAAGGCTCGAACACTGATCCCAATAGTACCCAGCTAGTTACAGTTTGCCGACCTGAAATGATCACACAATTGAATGTCAGATCAAAGAGCAATTAGAGGTGGGAACTTGATTATTTTTAAAAATGTTCCCCTCACAAGCTCAGGAGAGATGAAACCAATTGTAATACCCTACCATGGGTTCGACAATGCCCCTCCCTTCAGTGCACAAAGCCTGATTTTATCATTTGCAATCAATGCAAAAGGTCTGAAGCAGCACAATGAGAGTGCAATGGGTAGATTCCTGGTACAGAGCCATGCAGGCCAGGAAAGGTGTAATTCTTCGGCTGTTAGCTCATTGAGCCAAGGTAGAGATACAGAATTGGCTTTATTGTACTGTGAGAAAATAGCCCTCGATTTCCGCTATAGATCCAATGTCCCTGCCAGAAAATATTAGTGTATCAATACTGAATGATGATCAAATCAGATTCACTTGTAATACGCACAACGGCTCTGTAGACAGTTGAACTAATTACTTGGGCTTGCATATGAGGAGTTGTTACCTGGTAATATTCTAAAGTACTGCTGGCTTGTGTGGAACCGTAAGCTAAAGTGAATAATGAACTTTGGGAGAATAAAAGAAATAATTGAGCAGTTTAAAAAAGATTCTGAAGGATCATTATCTAAAGTGAACACAATTTAATGAACAACTTAAATACTATGAGCTGAAAATTTGATTAAGCATGTTAGCTGACCAGGGGATCATGATGAACAAACTTTGTACTGCCTACTCATCAACATGATGATGGCATCCATCCCAGAGTGAAGCATGCTGCTTACTGGCAGCACATTCAGCATGGAGGGTCCAGGTGTATACATGGCTTGCACAAGTTAAAGCTAGTCTGTACTTCTTAAAGGCAGTCTGCCCCTCTTAAAGGAGATATGCATTCAGGCTGCAGCAGCTAGTGGAACTCTTTGTGAGAGTCTTTCAGGAAAGGTGTAGCAGGCCAGCAAGATGTTCCCATATGCAGCAATGGAGGCTGCAGTTGAGGAGGCTGAAAGGAAAGAGGTCAAGTTTCCATGGGGGCAAGGTGGCCCTCCAGAAACAAACTGCAAAGGAAATGGAAAGTGATAGCCATGATATCAGTGCAAAAACTCTGGCCCAGCGAGCCTGGCTGCAATGCCGCAAAAGGTTCAGTGACCTCATAGGGGTGGTCAAGGTCAGTGATCGCATCTTCAAATGCTCGATTCAGTCCACTGCACCCCAAAACCATACACTGCTCGATAAACCACAGCTCCATCACTAACCAATCAGGATTCAAGCTGAACATTCAAATGCTCCTCCTGATGCTCACACACTCACCAATGCTGCAAGCCTCACACCTACATCTTTCAGCTTCACGTTCAGTTATAACAGGTGTAGTATAATGGGTTAATAGTTGTGGTAATGAGTTAGTGATGTGATCCATGATGTAACAGTGACATCAGCAGTGATGTGCTAGGGAGTCTGTAGAGCAGATGGAACAGTCTGCACCCAAGAAAGCTGTGCCCACCTAGTAGCTCATCATGTATATAGTGTATATAATGTAAATAAGGTAGTTTGAAGTAACCTACCTGAGTCAGACCAGAGTTATGAATGTAAAAGGGAAACCTTCCCAGTATAGATTAGGCCATTAGGCCAACGTACTAAACATGGTATCAATGGTGGTGATGCCAACCTAACAACGGTTTGGTACCATCAGCAGAACATTTACGGTGAGAAAGTGGAAGAAGACCTGTTAGTAACAAGAAGCTGAAAACTTACCAAAGAGGGAGGTACACTGAGTACCGGTAGCGATGTCACATTCAGTCCAGTGGTCACTGCCCCATTCGCAGCCGTTCGAAAACCTTGAAGGTTCACAAAGAGGCCAACATTGGAAGTTGTGGAGAAACATGTTCTAAGTTATCAAGCAGCATCAGGCTTGCATGCCAAAGAGCAGAGGCACCAGGTTAGTTCATCCCTCTACGCCATAGGACCTATTGCCGACCATGTCCTCCTAAGACGGGGCATAGAAGAGACCTCTGCAGACTTCGAAACTGTCCTAAAAACACCTGATGCATATTTTAGTCTGAAACAGAACCATTGAGTGAGTGCGATTCAATCAGAGATCCCAAACACCAGGGGAATCCGTTGAATCATTTCTAACTGACCAGTATAGGTTAGCCAGTTGTTGCGAGCATGGGTCATTGAAAGACAAACCTATTCACGGATGCGTTGTCATCAGAGTCTGCGATGAAAACTTGTCAATGTTTCACAGACAAAAGATGACCTCACAGTCGATCAAGTGCTTCAATAGTTTGGGCAGGCCAAACTGAGGGAATGAAATAGGCCTCTTATCCATTGACACACCAAGGCTTTGGACAGGTCTGCTGGTCACTTAGGCCCAAAGGCAGCAGGCCTTCCCACTCAAAAGCCCACCAAAATGGCCAAAAGGGCGGGAAACCCTACAGTGGCCACCTTGAGGAGCTTACACTGCGGTGCAAAAAAGCAGCACAGAAGGCATTTTGCCCAGCAGGGGGCACAAAGTGTTAATGCAGAAAGAGAGGATGCGTAAGCGATTCTGAAAATTAAAAAAATCCACCATGGGAAGAAAGCAACACATATCTGCGACATGGAGATAACTCAAAATTTTGGGCATAAGCAAAGAAATGCCATCACAGATTTCCTTGGAGGAGGAAAGGCCCATGAGCAAGACTTTTGATTTGTCACTTTGAAAATCGAAGGCTTTAAAACTGATTTTAAACTTGACACTGGAGCTAATGTTGCAATACTGGCTGATCGTTTGGCATGGCTCAACACAATTCCTGTCTAGCCATCAAACATTAAATTTAAAGGTCCTGGTGGTATGAATCTGCAAGTAAAAGGTCAGATCACTTTGCCACAAAGGGTGACCGATCACAGAGACCCCTATATATCTTGCACAATCAAAGCATCTCTTCACCATATTACATTGCACCAAGATGCTGCACCTGTATGTCTATTTACTCCCAGGAAGGTACCACATCCACTGCTGCCTAAAGTTAAATGAGGAACTCCACAGAATGTTACATGGAGGTGCCCTATCACCAGTCATGGAGCCAACCCGATGGTGTTTGAGGCTCATAACAGACCCCAAACTGAATGATCAGTTCAGGTTTTGCATCAACCTCAAGCAATTAAACAAAGCAGTCAAGAGGGAAATCCATCCTTTGGCGTCAGTGGATGATAGCTTAGCAAAACTTGCCAACAGCATTCTCTTCAATAAACTAGATGCTAATGGCGGGTTTTGGCAAATGCCTCTCGACCAGGAGTCCAGACTGTTAACAACATATATATTAAGGCATTTAGGTACTTCTGTTTTAACCACCCTCTCTTTGGACTATCACAAGCTCCGGAGATATTTCAGGGAATCATGTCAGATATTCTGGAAGGTAAACAAGGACTAATTTGTTACATGGATGATATCTTTAACAACGGAGACACAAGACAGGAGCACAATCACAGAGTTCGGGAAGTTCTGAAAGTATAACAAGAGGCAGGTCTCACCTTAAACAAGAAATGGGAATTCGGTAAAACTACTTTCAAATTCTTGGGGCATGTTATTCAAAGACAGGGCATAATGGTGGACACTCAAAAATGAAAGCCATCAGTGACTTTCTACCACCAAAGTGTATTTTATAATTGTACTTCCGATTTCCAATTATAGCACAAAACCATGTCCACAAGTTACATTTACTGCATAAAACTGAAATACAAAACAATTACCTTTGATTTGTAACAAAAACAAAAATACCTGGAAAAGCTCAGCAGGTCTGACAGCATCTGCGGAGAGGAACACAGTCAACATTCGGAGTCCATGTGATTCTTCATCAGAACCTGTGATTTGTAGACTGACTATTAGAAATCATGTGGGACATGAATTAAGTGAAAATATTTCAGTGATGTGAGATCAGTTAGGAACAATAGTTCACAACTTCAGGGGAAGATGGTGGCGTAGTGGTAATGTCACCAGACTAGTAATCCACAGGCACAGACTGATGTTCTTGTGGAGTTTAAATTCATTAATAAATCTGGAATTAGTCTCAGTAATAGAGACCAAGAAATCATCATCGGTTGTTGTACCTGGTTCACTCAAGTCCTTTAGGGAAGGAAATCAGGAAATCTGCTGTCCTTACCTGGCCTGGGCTACATGTGACTCCAGACCCACAGCAATGTGGTTGACTCGGAAGTGCCCTCTGAATTGGCTTAGCAAGCCACTCAGTTGTAACGAAAACCACTACAAAGTCTGCAAAGAGAAATGAAATCAGATGGATCATTCGGCATTGACCTATAGGCACTGGAATCAACAACGGCAAATCCAGCCCTATTGACCCTGCAAAGCCCTCCCTACTAACATCTGAATGGGACTGGGAAAGATGTCCCACGGACCAGACAAGCAACAGATTGACATAGTCATTCTCATGGAATCATACCTTACTGACAATGTCCCAGACACCACCATCACCATCCCTGGGGATGTTCTGTCCCAATGACAGGACAGACCCAGCAGAGGTGGCTGAATAGTGGTATACAGTCAGGAGAGGGTTGTAGTGGGAGTTCTAAACATCAGCTCTGGACTCCATGAAGCCTCATGGCATCAGGTCAGACATGGGCAAGATAACCTCCTGCTGATTACCACCTAAAGCACCCCCTCAGCTGATGAATCAGTGCTCCTCCATGTTGAACACCACTTCAAGGAAGCATTGAGGGTGGAAAGGGCACAGAATATACTTTGGGTGGTGACTTCAATGTCCAATGCCAATAGTGGCTCGGTAGCGCCTCTACTGACTGAGCTGGCTGTGTCCTGAAGAATATAGCTGCTAGACTGGGTCTGTGGCAGGTAGTAATGAAAACATTTTACTTGACCTTGTCCTCACTAATCTAGCTGTCAATGATGCAACTGTCCATGGCAGTATTGGTAGGAATGACCTTGTGGAGATGAAATCCCGTCTTCCATTGTGTTGTGTGGCACTACCGCTGTGCTAAATGGCATAAATTTTGAACCAATCTAGCAGCACAAAACTGGGCATCCAAGAGGCACTGTGGACCATCAGCAGCGGCAGAGCTGTATACAATCCCCCACTCTACCATTATCACCAAGCTGGAAGGTCAACCCTGATTCAATGGAGAGTGCAGGGAGGCATGCCAAGTGCAGCAGCTGGCATACCTATAAATGAGGTGGCAACCTTGTGAAGCTACAACACAGGACTAGTTGCATGCCAAACAGCAGCATCAGCTTGCAATAGACAGAGCGAAGTGATCCACAGCCAAAGGATTAGATCTAAGCTCTGCATTCATGCTGCATCCAGTCATGAATTGTGGTGGGCAATTAAATAACGAAATGGAGGAGGAGGCATCACAAATATCACAATCTTCAATGATGGGGGAGCCATTGGTTTCAAAAGATTAGGCCAAAGCATTTGCAGCAATCAGCCAGAAGTGCCGAATGGATGATCCATCTTGGCTTCCTCCTGAGCTCTCACAGACGCCAGCCTTCAACCAATTCGGTTCACTCCATGTGTTATGGTAGGCAGATGGTAAATGCCAAGCTGCCCAAATCCCAAAGGGAAATTTGGAGCAGCTGCCTCAACTATTTACAATTTGTACTTATTACGAGACGCGGGCTTTGAATTCAGTAAAAGGTCTATCAAGTCTTATAGGGGGAAAATTTTACCCCCCATCGGGGGGGTTGTGTGGGGATGTGTGGGGGTGGGTGCCAAACCAATCGACGCCCCCGATTGGGTCTGCGCCGCCATTTTACGTGGGCAGGCCAATTTTGCACATGTGCACGCAGGAGCGCAGAAATCTGGCCTCAGAGGGATTACTTTAAGTTTTGAAAAGCTAAATAAAGAAAATAAAACATTTTAAGACATGTCCCCTCTGGGACGTGCCAATGAATTTTTACAAATATTTTTATTCAATTTATAAACACTTCTTGAAACCTCATCCCGCCCGTGGATGAAGTTTCACAAGGGTATTAAAATTTGTATAAAATGTTTCAATAAAAGAAATTGACATGTCCCAGCTCATGTGACAGTGTCACATGAGTGGACATGACAGTAATTTTTTTCCCCTTCTTTATTGAAATTTTCAAACCTGAGCTGATCTCCATTGTATACCCTCTAATGAGGTCAGAAGCTGAGTGACCCTGGCAGAACCCAGCACTTTGCCTCAGGGAGATCTGTGCCCTCTTTCATGCGCATGCATGAAAAAGCGCACTCCCGGCTCAGGGAAACCCCCCCTCCCTGCCTGCACAGGGAGCTCACAGCGCTTCCTGGTGGACATCACGCTGAGCGGGCCTTAATTGGCCCACCCACGTAAAATGGTGGCGCGCCTCCGACTGGGGGCACCAATTGGGAACCGGCCCACCCCCACCCGCTCCCGCACAACCCCCCCCCCCCGCCAGGGGGAAGATCCTGCCCACTGTTTCTTAACTACCTGATAATTTGGAAAGCTGCCTAGGTATGTCCTGTCCACAAAAAGCAGGGTAAATCCAACCTGGCCAATTACTCCCCCAATTACTCTCGATCATCAGCAAAGTGATGGAAGGTGTTGTTGACAGTGCTATCAAGTGACACTTACTCAGCAACAGCCTGCTCACTGATGCTCAGTTTGGGTTCTGCCAGGGTCACTCAGCTTCTGACCTCATTAGAGCCTTAATCCAAACGTGGACAAAAGAGTTGAACTCAAGAGGTGAGGTGAGAGTGACTGATCTTGACATTAAGGCAGCAGTTGACGAAGTGTGGCATCAAGAAGCCCTAGCAAAACTGGCGTCAATGTGAATGAGGGGAAAACTCTCTGCTGGTTGGAGTCATACCCAGCACAAATGGAAATGGTTATGGGTGTTGGCCTACAAGGTGCACTGCGGCACCTCACCAAGGCTTCTTCAACAGCACCTTCGAAACCAGCGACCTCTACCACCTGGAAGGACAAGGGCTGTAGATAAATGGGAACACCATCACCTGCAATTTCCCCTTCAAGCCACTCACCATCTTGACTTGGAACTATATCACCGTTCCTTCACTGTTGCTTTGTCAAATTCCTGGAACTCCCTCCCTAACAGCACTGTGTACATACACCGCATGGACTGCAGTGGTTCAAGAAGGCAGCTCACCATGACCTTCTCAAGGGTAATTAGGGATGGGCAATAAAAATGCTGGTCTAGCTAGCAAGGCCCACGGTCCCATGGAAAAAAACCCTTGTTGTTGCATTGGTGAAGTATAAGATGAGGTTATAATAAAAGTAAAACAGAAGGGACACAAATACCGGATATCTGAAACAATGATTAGAAGATTTTGAAAATACACAGCATATAAAAGACAAAATGTTGATATTTTATATAGAGCTCTTCATCAGAGCTGCCCTATTTTTTTTTCCCACTTACCCAGACATCTAAGGTCCAGGTACCTATCACCATGCTTAAGTGCCTCCAAACTATTCTATAGATCTGAATTTTCTGTTTGATTGATGTGGAGTGCCTCACCACAGAAGTATACAAACATCAATTCGGCATAGGTTAGCAAAAGCCAATGTTGTAGAGTAACCACGTTTGCACAAGGTTTAGCCAGCTATAACTGCACACTTTACCAGTTGGTAAGCCTCCTGCAACTTGTTCTACCCAATTATTAAGTGATTATAAGCCAAGGAGAAAAGATGCCAAACTTATCCCTCCAAATCCTGATATGACTGTGTACTGCTATTAATGCAAATCTACTTGGCACAGATATTTAATTATCATAATGGAAAGTTAAATGCATTGTAATGTTACAAATGGCATATCATCCTGGACTCCACAGAGACCCTGGTACCCATCCTGCTCTGGTAAGGAATCACACCCAAATATTGGCCTACATTTCAGATGCTGATTAACCTACTATGTAGTTCCAGCGTTTTCTATTTTTGTCATTGATGAAATTTATTCCATATTCAACTAAGGATCAGTCAATTTAGATGCTCTATTTTTTTGCGATATTAATACTAATGGAAACAAATTCTCGCACCGGTGGGGATGTGTTGGTGGGCTGATGAGATAGAAGCCTGGTGATTCTTTATGAAGAGATAAGGTAGTTTTGACTTCATAAGCCCATTTCAATTGCCTGACAGGAAAGGAAGCCATTTAACTGTGAAGCAAGAGGTTAATAAGTAATAATGTTGAAGAAAGCACCATCTGTTACCACAAGTTTCTGCTGTCATCACGATTGAGACAGTATTTTTACTTTAATTTAAACTGCCATCGTCATTGCAAAAATCCACTCAGTCCATGGAGAGGATCACTGCGCATTTCAGACTCCACTTTAAGCAATGCATTTTATCCCAAGCAAGGTAAGATATTGATGGAAAGAGGCAACTGGCCACAAAAGGTACTACTGGAATTCCTGCCTCTCCCCCACTCTAATTAGGAAGAAAAGCAAGGGGCAGCCAAAGACTTTTTGTTTCAAACTGTTTTGTTAAAGAGAAAATGTCAAAACATTTCAGACACTTTGTGTCTTCCCCACCCTACATCTCACTAAATGGCTTTTCCTTATCTCAAAAAACAGTGGCCTGGAGTTCCACTCAGTTGTGCTGCTTCTTTCATGCAATTTACCCAAAACTGGCCTAACTAGTGCAAAGAAGTCACGGCATTTTAACAACCAGTCATGTTCATTGCAACTCAAGTTTCCGAGATCTTTGCTAATTTAAAGAACACCCCGGTCAAAGCAGGCCCCACCACAAACTTGGTCACGCACCAAATCGAATTAAGCATCATTGCACATTTCTGCTAATTGCACTCGTTTGTGAGCCTTTGAAGAGGCTTTAAAAATTAAACTAGTTCTTTTGGGCACAAGCAATATATACAAATATATATATATATATATATATATATATGTGTGTGGGTATTTTTTAAAAATCTAATAAACCCAATATCAGGAAATGGTTGTCTACATTTTTCGAACTAATTTAAATATGGGTTAATGCAAGGGTGATAAATTAACCAAACTTTCTTTTTTGTGATAAACCTATTTTCATCTGCATTAATCAAATTGCCACTCTTAAATATATTATGGGCAGAATTTTTCATCCCACAGATGGGCATGCGCCCAACCCAAATGGGAAGCTAGCTCAACGTCATGGTGCACTCTCACGATCTTTCAGCTGGTGGATGTGTGTGAGAGGTGGCAGCGCGCCCGCTGACCATGAAGAGGCCTATTAAGGGCCTTAAGTAATTAACTAAGTTACATTTTTCACTGCCCACTCAACCGTTCAGTTGGGCAAATAGGCCAGGGGGCCTTTGCATTTTTAGCGAAACCTCATGCATGGGTGAGATAAGGTTTCCAACAGTTACTAAAAAAAAAATAATTTCTAAAAATCGTTTTTTATATGACCCTCTTCATGTCACTGAGTCACATGCGGGGACATGTTTATATCATATGTAAAAACTTTATTTTTCATTTTAAAATCCTTCAGCTCCCTGAGGCAGCCCTGTGCCTTCAGGAAGCTGTCAGTGTGCAGGTCACCACACCGCCAACATCCCCCCCCCCACCCCCCCCACCCTGCAGGCGCACACTTCGCGATCCTCCCGCCCCCTCCCCGGCAGCGCTGAGACTCTTTGCGTGCCTTTCATGCGCGCTGGGCCATTAATCGGCCAGCCAGCGTGAAATCGCGGTCAGAGCCTGATCACGGGCGACAGTCGGTCTCGTGATGCGCCCACCCAACGGGGGGAAAATCCTCCCCTAAAGAATATTGTTTAAAGTAAAATATTTTGAAAAAACTTTTAAATTGCGGCCTGACTGTGGTGGTTCATATTTTGTATTTTGTGATGTGCAAAAGATTTGAGCACACGAGAGGGAAAAAAAAAACATATTTTAAATGGGCACAATTTTGGGTGCGTTTGGTTTTTGTCTCGTCGGTTGCCCCCAGTTGTGGAAATTCAACTCTTTAGCTCCTCAATATGGGGGAAAGGGCAATGTTAACATTTTGGTGTGGAAAACTTTCCATTTTAATTCTCCAGTGTCAGCGTCAAACTAGCCCGACTCTGCTCCAAAAACAAACCTCAACTCCAATCTCGGAAGTGTCCTCTTACTTTGCTCATGTGATATTTCCCATAGCAGTCATTCTCCTGGATCTCTGTCCAAACTTATTCCATGCTCAATACTGCTACACCTTCATCCCCCCAACAGGATGTCTCCTGCCTTGAACAGAGGCCCAACCAGTCTGCATTCATCGCCACCCTCCTCTGCCTTGTTGAACTTGTTCTCACATTGAACATCTTCTTCAATTCCACTCACTACCACCAAATAAAAGGTGTTGCTATGTGTTCCTGTATGGGCCCTAGCTATGCCTACCTTTTGTGGGATATCTGGAACATTTTTCATCCCAGTCTGACTCAGGCCTCTTCCCAGAACTTTTTTTGCAGTGCATTGATGACTGCTTTGGCGCCGTTTCCTGCTCTCACCCTCAACTGGAAAATTTTATTGACTTTGCTTCCAATTTCCATCCTTCTCTTGCCTTTGCATGGTCCATCTCCAACTCTTCCCTTCCAGTCCTTGACTTCTCTGTCTCCATATTTGGGGATAGGCCATCAATTAACACTTACTCCTGCAGCTAGTTTGACTAAACTTGCTCACACCCTGCTTCCTGCAAGGAATCTATTCCATTCTCCCAGTTCCTCCATTTTTATTACATCTGTTCAGATGATGCAATCTTCCAGTATGTCTCCCTTTTTCCAAAATCAACGATTCGTTCCCCCCAACCCCCAAACACATTACCATATATGACATACTTATGCTTGCACTCGTCCCTACCAAACCCACGCTAGAGTTCCCATTTTCCCTCACCTTCCACCCCACCAGCCTGCATATCCAATGGATCATCTTCCACCATTTCTGTCACCTCCAGCATAACGCCACCACAAATACATCTACCCACCCTCTTTCAGCATTCTGTAGTGACTGCTGCCTCTGTGACCCCCTGGTCCACTCTTCAATCACCTCTTAACACCCCCTCCCTTCTCTGCACCCTTTTACCTCCTTCCATCCCACCGTCCAAGGCCCCAAACATTCCTTCCAGATGATGTAGTGATTTGCTTGTATTTCTCTCAATTTAATATACTGTATTTGCTGCTCACTATGTGTTCTCGTCTAAATCGGGAAGACCACACACAGGCTGGGTGACCACTTTGTGGAACACCTCCGTTCAGTCTGCAAGTGTGACTCTGAGCTTCCAATTGCCTGTCGTTTCAATTCTCCATCTTGCTCCCATTCTGATCTTTCTGCCCTTGGTCTGCTGCCGTGTTCCAATGAAGTTCAACACAAGGGGAAAAAGTTTCCCCCCATTGCGGGGTGGGGGGGGGGGGTGGGGGGGGAGTGTGAGAGCGGGTGCGCCTCCAATCTGCGCCGCCATTTTATGTGGGCGGGCCAATTAATGCCCGCCCAGAGTGATATCCGCCAGGAAGTGCTATGCGCTCCGAAGTGCGGGCAGGGGGGGATTCTCTCAGCTGGGAGCGCGCTCTTTTACGCATGTGCGTGAAAGAGTGCACTGATCTCCCTGAGGCTAAGTGCTGCCTCAGGGAGGTCGGCTCCGAATAAAAATTGGAAATACAAATGATAGAAAAGTTTCCCTGACATGTCCCATCATGTGACACTGTCACATGAGTTGGGACATGTCCATAACTTTAACTGAAGTCTTTATTAAATATTTAAATACCCTTATGAAAACTCCACCCGCCTGTGGATGAGGTTTCATGCTTTTTCTGAAGCCCACCAGGGCTCCCGGCTGCCCGCCAACTTTAAGGTTGGACAGGCAGGTTCATTAATGATTTTAATTAGTTTTTCAATGGCCCTGCATTATTTTACATGTCGCCGAGCGGGCCCTGCCCCTGCTCGCCGACCCAAAGATCCTGCCCAAGGTCTAGAAACAGTATCTCATCTTTTGACTGGGCACTTCACAGGCTCTGGACTCAGCACTGAGTTCAACCATTTTAAATTGTAACCTCTGCCCCATTTTGTTTTATTTTTCTTTGTTTTATTTTTCTTTGTTTTTTCCCCCTCTTATTTCTTTCTTATTTCCTTGACTTTGCTTTCACATGGCAGCTATTCAGGGCCGTGCCATTCACGCCTCCCATAGACACAAGTTTTGTTTCTATACTAGTCTGTTATCACTCCATTTGGGCTTTGCACCATGAAATCTTTTTTTTTCCATTTAATCTCTGCCGATATGCACTCTATTGTAGATCTTCCCTTTTGTCCTTCTTTCCACCCAACCACCCCACCCACCCCTTTACTTGCTCAAAACTTATTAATATTTCTCAATCTATAACTCTTCTCAGCTCTGATGAAAGGACACAGGTGAGAAATTTTAATTCTGGATCTTTTACAGCCAGGACAGACACTTCCACCTCATCTGTTTAGGCTAGCTTTGAACGCTAATCCTAAAATTTCAAGGAAAGTATCACGTTCACTGTGTGCCAGTCCCATGAGTGATAAAATTGATTATTTCCCATCACTGGGATAATTCATTGCTGCTCTTTAGGTGATGCACTTCCTTCTACAATTTATAATTATTACTAAACCTACAGTAGGTGTAGATAACATTCTGTTAACTTTATTACACTTGGCAATTTTCCAGCATGGCAGTGTGAATCTAAGAAATGCACTGCAGAAAGCCAACAGTAGGATCAACATGGATTTAAAAAAATGAATCCTGTGGATATGGAGTTTGAGACAGACCATGTTACTCCAAATGACCCCTATTGTTCCTCTAGTTGTTTTTAAGTTGGAGCCAGAAGCTGTTATGTTAAAGGTCACCGATGTTTTGTTGGGCATTGGAGACGCTTTCACAAAGCTTTGAAAGTTTTGTATCGTTTGTGGTAGCAACGGCATTTGCAGTAAGGAGTGCAATGTAATATTCAGGCAAAGCCACAGTAATCTGTTACCTTGGAAACGCTCCTGTTTGTCTCCAGAATCTTAATCTGCGATGACATGAACTGGCATGAAGTACGAATGGTATCAACATCACTGTTTTACAACTTTGTTCCTTTGCATTTCCAATCCATTATTAATGGAACTTTCAGAGCAGTAGATTTAGTTATAGTAGGTCCCATCTGTAAAGACTGTTGACAGTTGGAGATAACTTGTGGGAAACAGTAAACTGGAAAATTTGATTAACCACGTTGCTGTTTGAAAACTTTAGAAGCAGTAGGTATGGTAAGAAAAACACTGTTTATAAACGACTAAGTTATTTAGGAGCTGTAGTCTTTTTACTATCTTGTGCGTGAAACAAGTTAGATAAATGATTGTTGCAGATACTATTATGTCGATGTTGAATTATCAGCATGTTTTATTTCTTCAGCAAATTTTCTTCAGTAACGATATGCATTGATATACTGACTTGAAAGCAAGAAACATTTCTAAGCACTTCATGGGTGTAATTTATTGAATTGAGCAGGAGTGGGATTTCCTGTACATCCTCACCTTTTTTTATTAGTGGGGGCTGGAATGCTGGGGGCATTGATTGGAATTGAATTTGACATATGGTAGTGCTCCACTGCAAGGAAAGGATGCCTCAAAGTGGGCAGGGGTGGGCAGGGGCAGGTTGGCTACATCCTCCAGGGGCGAAATTAGAGTGTAAAAAGTGAAGGTTCACGTCAATTAAAATGATTTCAAAGGTTTTCATCAGCGAGGGCTTCAACATCGCACCCGGCAGCGAATTTCTCCATTTAACTGTGCGTATGCAGATGCCAGACGTTGCTGTCAGTTTCACCAGCATTACAACCACGAAATCTGAGCCAGTAAGTTGGATGGAATTCTTTGGAATAGACTCCAAAGGAAATGCTGTGAATTGGCTCAAATGGCACGAGTATATTTTGGGCAGTTTTAGTGCAGCTCACCAGATTTACTCCATTTGTGATTTTGAATATTTTCCATTGCTCTTTGATCCTACTATCCAACTTAAGATCACAAGTTAGCCTGCAGTCATCATTACCTCTTTTTGGCATTAGTTTTTATATATATGAAACATTCCCATTTGTTCAGCCCCATGGGTTCATCTGAAAAGACTCATCTATTTGATGCTATTTATTCAGAACAGATTATTAAAGAACTTACTGGGTAATAAATGATCAAAGAATTATTGATAGAATCAGCCAACCTATATTCTTGAGTCTTACAAATTTATCTAAATCTCCTTTTATATAGAATTTCAGAACATTTTGCTTTGCAAAGTAGAAAAACTATATTATTTAAATGTAATAAATGCAGTTGTCCCCGAGTAGATCTGATTCATCTTGACATAAAAACTTCATATAAACTAAACCCTCCTTCCAAGATAAATGCAACATGCAAGTGAGGTCAAAATGAGCATTTTCTATAAAATTATTCATAGAGAGTACAGGTAAAGCTATACTATTATGAGACATTTGGGGAAAAGAACTCAAAAAGGTCATTAGTTTGCTTGCCTGGGAGTATATTTCATTTGTGTCATGCACAGACTGTCAATCTCAGGTCTGGTGAAAAAGGTACCATTTAAACCAGAAGATCATTTTTATTTGGATTCCCCGCAATTTGTATAAAATTCCTAAAATCACTCAATCGCCTTCATGCAACACAGAGAGTGGAACAGTTGTTCATTTGGTCAAGGCTTGTCCCTGAACTGTTCCAATATAAACTAAAGTGAATTAATTAAATTCATCCAGAGTTTTAATGCTATCCAATGATGTGCCTCTGTCAGAATTCATACATACTTTTCTCTAATCACCCATACATGTTATATTCATGGAGGACACTAATGTTTGAATATTCACTGAATTGTTCAGATGGAAATCAGGTGACCCATGCCACATCATCCACTGGAGCACCATCATGAACTGTATGCTTTTATCTGAAATAGGACTTGGTTTTCTTTTTCACCTACGACATGCCTATTTTGCCAAGTTAAAGGTGCCATATAAATGCAAGTTGTTGACGATTAAGGCAACATTTTTGTTAGCTTTTACAAAGTATGAGTCTTTTCTTCATTTCTCAAAAATCCAAGCGTTGTGTCAATCCTGCAATCCCAGAAGAAGAGAGCAGTGATTTGAGCTGGTGTCTTGTGTGTGGTAGCCCTGCTTTCAACACATCAAGCACTACCTTTCTTCGGAATGTAAGACTGCCAAGTGCCCCTTCATATCACTGCTACTTAATATATCTATTCCTTCACACACATTTTAATATTGATATCCTAATCAGTAGAATTTGACCATTCACCATGATTTCCCATTTTAAAGAATGATAGATTGTTATCGGCAGGGCGAAATCTCTCATGTATTATGCTGGTTGTCCATGTGTACTGCAAGGGAGGAAGCTGGTCTTGTAATTTGGTCTGGATCTTGGGAAAAAAATTCCCCCTCCCCCATCCGGGGGGGGGAAGTGCAGGAACGGCCGCGGGCAGGCACACCTCCAATTGGCAGCCCTAATTGGGGGCGCCATTTTATGTGGGCGGGCCAATTAAGGCCCGCCCAGAATTCCCTCAGCCAGGAGTGCGCTCTTTTGTGTATGGGCACAAAAGAGTGCACTGATTTCCCTGAGGCTAAGTGCTGCCTCAGGGAGATCAGCTCCAAATTAAAAATTGTTAAGCAAATGATAGAAAGATTTCCCTGACATGTCCCCTCATGAACATGTCCATAATATTTATTGAAACTTTTATTAAGTATTTAAATACCCTCGTGAAACCTTATCCTGCCCATGGATGAGGCTTCATGTTTTTTCTGAAGCCAGCCAGGGCTCCCGGCCTACCCAACAACCTTAAGTTTGGACGGGCAGGTCCATGAATGATGTTAATTACTCTTTCAATGGCCTCAGTTGAGAGGTCGGAGGGTGCACAGCTGATTCGGCTGTGCCCCCACCGACCTGAAAGTGGAAATGATGCGGGGTGATGTTGGGAGTTCCACCCGAGATCATCCCATGTCATTTTATGCACTGATCGGAAGTTGAACTAAAGAGTGGGGTCACTTGAATTCATAATTTTAGTGATATAGTCACTGAATATGGAATTTAGATTTGCCACATTAGTATTCTCATGGATGCAGTTCAAGGAAAAGAATAAAGACCCTGTAGCCATAATGGTGAGAGTGTTAGCACACGTGTAGTGAACAGATGCTGGAAGTATGCAGAACAGGCAGATCACGATGCCAATCAATGTGCAATGCTGATTTGATGCTAGCATTGCCGTTTTGGAGCCTAATGCACCAGCTAACTCTTAAGCTTGCATGGCAGAGCACATGTACAGCAACGGGAAGGACCCCATTCGTCAGTGCTATTTTAAGGAATCATCAGCTAATTGTCAGTTGATTTCTTCTGGCTGTTTCTCAAAATCTACAAATGTTTAGTGCTAAGAGAGGGCTTTAAAATAAATAGTTGGGGCGAGGGAGGGGAGATTTGGAAAGTTAAAGAGATAGGACAGGTCAATAGTGCAGGGTAGCAATGTGGGTAATGGTAACCAGAGTGCAACAGAAAGGGACAGAGCATATAACCATAATCTGCATCAGCAAATAAGATCAGAGTGGGGAAACATGGTAAAAAGACAGAACTAAAGACTGTTTATCTGAATGCACATAGAATTCATAACAAGATGAATGAATTTAAAACACACTGAGAAATAAATGATATTGAGATGATAGCTATTACAGAGATATGGTTGCAATGTGACCAAGGCTGGAACCTGAATATTCAAGGATATTTGACATTTCAGACAGGCAAGAGGGAAAAGAAGGTGGGGTAGCTCTGTTAATTAAGGATAACATCAGTATAGCATTGAGAAACGAGTGGATCAAAATGTAAAATCAGTTTGGGTGGAGAAAAGAAATAGCAGAGGAACTGGTTTGAGTGGTTTATAGTCCCCCTGACAGTGACTACATGAAAGGGCAGTGTATAAATCAGGAACTAATGGGGACTTTAAGAGAGGTACTGGGATGGGAAATGTTAATCTTCATATAAATTGGATTAATCAAATTGACAAAAGTAGCCTTGAGGGTGAGTTTATAGAATGTATTCAGGACAGATTCTTAGAACAATGTGTCCTCGAACCAAGCAAGAAACAGGCTCCTTTAGACCTGGTAATGTGTAATGAAACAGTATTAATCAACCACCTCCAAGTAAAGGATTCTCCAGGAAAGCATGATCATGACACAATAGAATTCCACATTCAGTTTGAGGGTAAGATATTTGGGCCTGAAACTCGTGTTGTAAATGTAAATAAAGGCAATTACAAGGGCATGAAGGCAGAGTTGGCTAAAGTGGAAAGGGAAAATATGTTAAAAAGTTAAGACTGTAGAAAAGCAGTGGCAGACATTAAGCAGATATTTCATAACTCTCAGAAACAATACATTCCATTGAGAAAGAAAGACACTACAAGAAGAATAAACTATCCAGGAAGTTAGGGATGGTATCAAATTGAAAGAAAAGATGAACAATGCTGCAAAGATTAGTAGTGAGCCAGAAGATTGGGAACATTTTAGAAACCAGCAAACAATGGGGAGAAGCATAATGAAGAGGGATAAATTTAAGAGAGAAAACTAGCAAAGAATACAAAAGAGACATTAAAAACTTCTACAAGTATAAAAAAGGGAAAAAAGTAGCTAAAGTGACAATTGGGCCCTTTGATGATGAGACTGGGGAATCAAATGGGAATCAAAGAAATGGCAGAGACCTTGTACAAGCATTTTGTAAAAGCAAAATACTGCGGATGCTGGAAATCTGAAGCAGAAACAGAAAATGCTGAAAAAACTCAGCAGGTCTAACAGCAACTATGGAGAGAAAAACAAAGTTAATGTTTCCAGTCTGTATGACTCTTCTTCAAATCAAATATTTTGTATCTGTCGTCACAGCAGAAAACACAAAAAAGTCCCAAGAATATTAGAAAATCAAGAGGCAAAAGAGAAGGTGGAATTTAAAACAATCGGAATCACTAGAGGAGAAACATACTAGGAAAACTACACACCTTAAACCAGCTTATATTTCACTCCTTCCTTGGATTCACCTAGTTCTGTTGAAGGGTCTTGAGGACTCGAAACGTCAACTCCTTTCTTCTCCACCGATGCTGCCAGACCTGCTGAGTTTTTCCAGGTAATTCAGTTTTTATACTAGGAAAACTAATGGGTCTAAAGACTGATAAGTCCCCTGGGCCTGATGGCCTGAATCCTAGGGTCTTAAAGGGAGTGGCTGCAGCTATAGTTGATGCAGTAGTTGTAATCTTCCAAAATTTCCTACATTCTGGAAAGGTCACAGCTGATTAGAAAACCACAAATATAACACCACTACTCAAGAAAGGAGCAAGACAGAAAGCAGGAAATTGTAGGCTGGTCAGTCTAACATCTATCTTTGGGAAAATGCTAGAATCCATTATTAAGGAAGTTGTAGTGAGATATTTAGAAAATTATAATATAATCAAGGACAGTCAACAATGTTTTATCAAAGGGAAATTGTGTTTGATAAATGTATCTGCATTCTTTGAAGATGTAACAAGTAGGATGGATAAAGGAGGGACAGTATATGTAGTGTGTTTGGATTTTCAAAAAGTGTCTGATAACATGCCACATATAATCTAACTACACAAGATCAGAGCTCATGGTGCTGTGGGGTGATATATTAGCATGAATAAAGGATTAGCTAACCAACAGAAGACAGAGCATCATGATAAATGGGTAATTTTCAGGTTGGCAAACTGTAATTAGTTGAGTGCCACAGGAATCATTGCTGGGACTTCACTACTTATGATTTATTTAATGACTTGGGTGAAGGGACTGACTGTATTTTACCCCAAACTGCTGATTATACAAATATCGTGAGGAAAACAAGTTGTGAAGAGGAGAAAAGAGCCTGCAGAGGGATATAGATAGGTTTGGTGAGTGGGCAAAAAATTGGCAGATGGAGTTTAATATAGGACAATGTGAAGTTGTCCAGTTTGGCAGGATGAATAGAAAAGCAAGATCCAAGGCAATTTGGCAAATTGAATCCAGAATTGGCTGAGTGGCAGGAAGCAGAGGGTGATGGTCGAGGGGTGTTTTTGCGACTGGATGCCTGTGTACAGTGGGGTTCCACAGGGACCTTGCTGTTTGTGGTATATATAAGCGAGTTAGACCTGAATGTAGGAGCGTAAGGTAGTGGGACAGGTTGATAATGTGGTTAAGAAGGCATATGGGATACTTGCCTTTATTAGTCGAGGCATAGAATATAAAGGCAGGGAGGTTATGCCGGAACTATATAAAATGCTGGTTCGGCCACAGCTAGAGTAGCAGTTCTGGAATCCGCATTATAGGAAGGATGTGATTGTGTTAGAGAGAGTGCAGAGGAGATTTACCAGGATGTTGCCTGGGCTGGAGAGTTTTAGTTATGAGGAGAGATTGGACAGAATGGGGTGATTTTCTTTGGAGCAAAAGAGATTGACAAGGGTCATGATTGAGGTGTATAAAATTATGAGGGGCATAGATAGGGTAGACAGGAAGGAACTTTTCCCCTTGGTGGAGGGATCAATAACCAGGGGGCATAGATTTAAGATAAGGGGCAGGAGGTTTAGAGGGGACGTGAGGAAGAAATTTTTTCAGACGGTGGTGGGAATCTGGAACTTGCTGCCTGAAAGTGTGGCAGAGGCAGAAACCTTCATAACATTTAAGAAGTATTTGGATGTGCACTTGCGATGCCATGGCATACAAGGCCTTGTGCTGGAAAATGGGATTAAAATAGTTAGGTACTTGTTTGACTGGCACAGACTCGATGGGCCAAAGGGCCTTTTTCTCTGCTGTAGACCTCTCTGACTCTATGACTATAAAAACAGAATGTTATTTAAATGGAGAGAGGCTGCAGAATTCTGCAGTACAGAAGGATATGGGTGTCCTTGTACATGAATCACAAAAAGTTAGCATGCAGGTACAGCAAGTGACTAGGAAGGTAAATGCAATGTTGGCCTTTATTACACAGGAGATGGAGCGTAAAGGTAGGGAAGTCTTGCTACAATCTTACAGGGCATTCATGAGACTGCATCTGGAGCACTGTATACAGTTCTAGTCTCCTTATTTAAGGAGGGATGTATTTGAATTGGAAGCAGTTCAGAAAAGGTTCATAGGTTGATTTTTGGGATAAGCGGTTTGCCTTATGAGGAAATGTTGAGTATCTTGTTGAAACATATAAGATTCTGAGCAGCATGAACAGGGAAGATGCTGAGAGGATGTTTCCTCTCGCAGGAATCTAGAATAGTTTAAAAATACAGGGTCTCCCCTTTAAGATGGAGAGGAGGAGGAATTTCTCCTCTCAGAAGGTTGTTGGCCTTTGGAATTCTCTTCCACAGAAAGCAGTGGAGGTGGGATCATTGAATATATTCAAGGCTGAGTTAGATATATGCTTGTTTGACAAGGAGACAAGGGTTATGGGGGCAAGCAGGAAAGTGGAGTTAAGGCCACAATCAGATCAACCATGGTCTTATTGAATGGTGGAACATGCTCAGTTGACCGATTGACCTACTACTACTCTATTTCTTATGATCTTCTGAACTTACGATCCTCCTGTTGTTTAAAGTTGCTAATATCTACAGATAGAGCTGTGACAGATGCTGAAGGAGATTTTGTTAACTTCAAGTCTTCTAAGCAAACCAGCTGTTGCTATAAATGACTGCACTGGTAGGCAATTCCCTTGGAATACAGCATTACTTTGATAATGAACAGAAGCCAGTTGAAGCAGGATAATTTGTTCCAAAAAGGGGTGGATGAGGCTATATCTGCCCAAAGTGTTTAGTGAGCAATTTTCATACCCGAACTTCTGAGGGACAAAGTGCAAAATATCTGTGCTTTAGTCAGGATCTCACAACTGCAATCAACACACGTTTTCCTCCAGAATCACTCGCGAGCCCCAGCTGTGTGCATCTAAACTGCTAATGGGGAGGGTTGGGGTGGGGCTGTTGGATTGCAGGGGGCTGACTTGAGAAGCCTGAAAATGAAGCTGAAACACACCATTGCAGCTTATTCAGTGAAAGTGAATATGTTTTCAGCTGGCAAAGTGACAAAATGTGTTCACCCGTGCAACCAACGGTGATCAAAATTTCTAAGCCTTAGACTTCTAGGTGCTGCCTTCACATCTGCAGCAGGGGTGGGGACAGCCTGTGCAATGGTTGGCCCTGTTGCTCCTGATGACTTCAGTGTGGGGCCTCTGGAGAGCTGAGGCCTTGGCCCCGACTGCTTTGGCTGTCCTCCTGTCAGCCAGCTGCTCCCTCTGCGGTGTCAGAGGACAAAGTTGAGGGGGGTCACAGGTAAAGGGAATTCAGAGGGAGATGACAGCCTCTGAGATTCCTCAGTGGATGGCCCAGGGTTGTCCAGCTATTGGTCCTCCTCCATTCGAGAGCCCTAGCCTGACTCCTTCAGCGGAATGAGCACAGGAAGTGACGAAGAGGTACCCCGTTTCCTCTCGCGTCTCCATTGTAGGAACTCACCCCTGGGCAATGGCGGTGCATTCTACTGGACCAGGTTCTCCATGGCACTGCCATCCTTCCCATGGGGACTTCCAATGGCGCAAATGTAGGCACCACTTCATCAGAGAACATTCTGACGCACTCCTCTTACACACATGCCACTCTGCTGATGGTGTCCAACAGCTCTATGTGGTGCTCCCCCACCTTCTGCTGACTCTCCACAATGCGTTGGAAGGCCAAACCCAGAGATCCGTCATCTGACTCAGACCTCACAGATGCCTCTTCCCCAATAGTCCTCCAAGTGCCGGGGAGCTTGGCTAAACCTGCCTCCTTCTGTTGTGGACACATGTTCGTGCGGTGACCACCAGATTGTGAACCCAACCCTGCTCTAGACGTAGGCCCCAGGGAGGCATGTCTCTGCGCTGGTGGAGGGTGTGGGTAAGCGCTGTGGCAGGTCTTCCAGGCTGCTTATTTCCAGCTCTTCAATGGAGGAGGTGTCCTCTTGGCTGGAGATGGAGCTGGGAAACTGGCTGGTTGAGGGTATCAGTCGCTTGGCAGACCTCCCTGTGAACCAAAGCAGAGATAATTAGTGCATGGCGGCAGATTCAAAAGCAGGAGAGAGAGCACTCACATTTGCGGTGAAAGAGGGATGATGTGGTGCAGGATCCTCATGTGGGTGTTCGCCGCCGACCTCACAGGCACGGTTCATGTCCTCACCACTCAGTGCGATGGAATGCTCCTCAAAGTAGTGAGGGGCCTAATGTGGGCCACTCCACCCCTGGTCTGGGACCTCTCCCTGTTATTGTGAGCCAGCTTCTCCTGCATGAAAACAGATGGAGAGAGTGTGAGCAGGACACTTGACACTGCGTGGAATGTTTGTGTGGTGAGCGGAGCCATGGACAGGATGAGGACACGAGCTCCAGAGGATATGAGCCTGATGGAGATGTGAGGGTATGTATGAGAGCTAGTGGTGTTGTCCCTTGAGGTGTGAGATCCCTGTGGGTGTGTGATGGGTTTGTGAGTGTGTGAGTTGAGAGTGATGAGAAGAGTGAGTTATCCTGGTGGAACAGATGAGACCATTCATCTTGTAGCAGCACTGGATGGCTGTCCTCTTTTGCAGGGCATCAGCGCTGACCACCACTGCCACCTCCTCCCATTGCTGGATTGGTGACCTTGCTTGCTGGTCATCACCCAGGGCAGGGTGGAGGACATCACACCGGGCCTCCACGGCATCTAAAAGGCGCTCAAGGGATGTGTCATTAAACCGGGGGCCTGCAGTCTTCGTGCCTTTCAGGGCCATGTCTTCTTTGCAGCATCCCTGGGCTGGAAAGGCTGAGGGGTGTGCACACGGCATGCTGAGGCAGTGAGGTGACAGCATGGCGGGCGAATGAGAGCCCGCCCGCCTTTGAAATGGTATGTTCCCCGGGAATGCATAGTTAATGAGGCGGGATTCGAACCTTACAGCATGAAAGCCGCCATTGCGGCCAATGGGTAAAATGTCCTTTGTCCTGCCCGCTTGCACACTTAGTGGAGACCTGGAATGATTCCATCCATTGTTGCGCAATCTGTCTGGGTGATTGGACTATCATGGCTGAATAGCTGACAGTGTGTGTGAACTGTGAGATGTGAATGAGACTTGCAGCAGTACCCAGCTTCTGAGAATACGATGAAGCATATGAACGCCCTGATTGATCGAGATTGTTCACAGGTGATTGATGAAGGTGTGGTGAATTGAAAAGTGTCTGAAGCTAGTGGTGTTATTGGTAGGAAGTGGAATTTAAAGATGCATTCACTGATGTCAACCATTCACAGGAAGTAATTGAACATTTTGCGGCACTACAACTAGACCTTGGGGCTTGACCTCTGTCATTGACCTCCACGGCTATCTGCTCCCACTTCATTCTGAGCTTCTGTTTAGAGGGTGTCCTGGCCCCTGTGGATAAAGAACCTCTTTCCTTTCCACCTTCAATACTAAGGCCTCCAGTGCAAGATCTAAAAGCCTTGGAGCCTGCTTTCTCCCATGTTGTGCCATTTTTCAATATTTCCCCAGTCAAAGTCACTTCAACCATATTATCAGCATCTGCTGCAGCCACAATACGCTCCTCTTTAATAGCTGAAGGCTAACTTGAAGTCATGCAGGCTAAGCTTTAACGGTGCTAGCCACTTACGATATTGGTCCCTGTTGACATGGTTTGCATCGGACGGACTCTGAAATCATTGAAATGAGCAGGCAGCAAAAAGTAGCCAACCTGCCTGTATCACAGTCAACAAGTCGAGGCTAATTGTGCATTGTCCATTTTTTGCAGGTTATTAAAATTAGTCCCTGCAGGTGTTTTAGTTTTAAGGGGGAAGAGCATTCACTTTCCAGAAGCATTTCATATTTTAACTTTGAGTTAGTTTTCTCTTTTCTTGCAGATGCATAGCGACACATTCATCCTGCTTATTATAACATTCAAATCTTTTGCTTCTTGCTATGTATATTAATCAAAGTTATTGGCATCTCATTCATCAACTTCACCTTCCATTCCCATCAACTGCCATCCCGTTTCTAATCTTGCTTTCCTCTTAAGGTTCTGGAATGTGTTTTTGTGCCTAACTCCATTTCCAACTTTCTTGACATTCCTGGTTTGAATCTCTGGCACTGGCCTCCAAACAACACTGAAATTGCCCTGGTGTAATGAGGGATATATATATTTTCATATGTTTATGATTATGTTTTCTGTGTCGAGAGCTATGTGTGTGTGTGTGTGTGTGTGTGTGTGTGTGTGTATGTCCAGGATTAATTAAACAGGGGAAGATTAATAGAGACAGGTTGTCTGTGAGGTCTAAGAGATAAAAAGTTAAAGGTGTTAGGTTTGTGCATTTGTAATGAGAGGTTATACTGGGCTTTGTGTTACTAGTAAATAAGTTGCATCTGAAATTTGCATTGTGAGAGAAGTGGGGAAATTAGTTTTCAGCTGTTGAATTTCAAAAAGGAGTTCAGAGATGACAAGGAACATTTGCACCTTACAGGCATTCCATTGGAGAAGTTGAGTTTCAAAGAGGTGTTTGAGGACAATGGAACCTGAGATGAAAGATGAAAAGGGGAGAAGATATTTAAGGAAAGGGCTGTTTAATGTTAGAGAGTTGCTGTGGGTGGGGGGATGCCCCCTGGAGACAGCTTTTGTGCCCTGGAGTGCTGAACAGCTGTAAAAGATTTAAACTGAAGAAAGCAACTCAGTGCTAAGTCAGGAAAGTCATTGTTTTAGGAAACAGTTTGTTTCTGAACCTCCTTTTGGAATCCCACGTCAGAGTGGAAGTGTCATTTAATAAAGTGACAATAATTCCTTGACTTGGTTCATAATTATTGGACATTAATGGTTAAAAATTTATAAGGGGTTGTTGCCAGAAAGGTAGTTTAATTGTGTACTTTTGACTAAGCACGTCTTTTGGTGGGTTGTTCTGTAAGACTGTTTAACTATGTAACTTTTATCTTGTGTGCTTAAGGTTTTTTTTCCTTTTTAATAAATCTTTAAAGTTTTAAAATTCTAAAGGTGTTAGTGGAGTCCTATGCTTTTGAGGTCAGTAGCTCTTCTCCCCAATGTCACAAATAAGAAAAAAGGGGTTCTGATCAGTGAGACAGACTTTACTCTGGGGTCTGGCTTGCTCAGCAATAACATCAGCTGTGGTCATAGCCCCTGCTCAAAATCACTGATGTTCTGTTTAACCTAAGCTGCAGAGTGCTATCCCTTCTCAACCTCTGCAACCATGTGCATGATTAAGGATGCCATCCTTTAATGCCTTCTTTCCTCTCTGGTCCACATCTGTGCTATGTTCTTCTTGTGTCCCATGTCACAATTATTCCACTATAGCCAGCACACCTCTTGCAATAGCTTGTTCTCATACATTCATCTAGCTGTATCCCTCAGTGATGCTATCCACTGACAACATGTAAAAACATGGAGTGGTCAGCTTTTGTATAAAAATGCAGAGGATGTCCAACTACTTACTCTCCATAATCACCCATGGTTGCCACTTGGCGATTTAGCTGTCTACCTATGAAGTTGTAGAAGACACAAAACTGTTGGCTGAAAATCGACAAATTAAAGCTATCCTGTTTGTCCTAGCAGAATCTGTGCATCTAAGCAATCTGAGCCCATCACTTCTTAGCTGCCCACTTGAACTTTGGAATTGCACAACTCTTTGGCCTCTTGACCTAAGTTTAGCTTTAAAGTTCATATCCATTGGCACCACTTTTTTTCAAATTTCCACCTATACTGCTGTCCAACGCTACCTCATCCTACTCGCTAAAACTCTCATGGTGCCTTTGACACTTTCTAACTCAAATTTCTCACTAACCTCTCATGTTCCACTCTACATATACTCCAATATTCAGAAGCTTAAAAGAAGCGTATTATTTAAATGGTGAGAGATCGAGAAGCTCTGAGTTTCCGAGGGATCTGGGCTTCCTAGTGCATTAATCACAAAAGGTTAGTATGCAGGTACAGCAGGTAATTAGGAAATCTAATAGAATGTTATCATTTATTGTGAGAAGAATTGATTACAAAAATAGTGGGGTTATGCTTCAGTTGTACAGGGCACTGGTGAGACTACATCTAGAGTATTGTGTACAGGACTGGCCTCCTTATTTGAAGAAAGATGTAAATGTGTTAGAAGCATTTACTTAACTAATACCAGGAATGTGCGAGGTTTTCTTATGAGGAAAGGCTGGATAGATTAGGCTTTACCCCCTGGAATTTAGAAGAGCAAGATGCGGCTCAATTGAAACATTTAATAACCTGAGGGGGTCTTGACAAGGTGGATGTGGCGAGGATGTTTCCTCTTGTGGGAGAATCTGGAACTAGGTGTCACTGTTTAAAAATAAGATGTCGCTCATTTAAGGCAGATGTGATTCGGGTTTTTTTCTCTCAGAGGTTTGTGAGACTTTGGAACTCTCTTCCTCAAAAGGCGGTGGAAGTAGAGACTTTGAATATTTTTAAGGCAGAGCGAGATAGATTCTTAATTAACAAGGGGGTGAAAAGTTATCAGGGATAGGCAAGAATGTGGGCTTGAGGTTACATTCAGGTCAGCCATGATCTTATTGAATGGCGGAGCAGGCTTGAGGGGCCTAGTGGCCTACTCCTGCTCCTAATTTGTATGTTCAAAAGTCTACTGCCTGTGTCATAAGTTATTCAACTATCTGCCTTTCCCTTGCTGACCTCTATTACTTCCCCTTTACTCAGCAGATTGATTTCCAAATCCTTATTCTGCTCTTCAAGTCCTCCAACAATCTTACACCCCATTTCTGCTAACTCCTTCATCTGTCTGTCTGCTTTTCCAACTCTGACATTGCATCCCTCTCTCTGCTGTACCAATATTGGAGAGCCTTCAGCCACCTCTACACTCTGAACACCCTTCCTAACTTCATCTATACCTCTTCTTTTCAAGAGCACCATCTTAAATTCTACCACTTTGAAAGTACCTTCCGCAATCTCACCAAGTCCCCTGCTTGAGTCTGATTCTAAAATCAAAACGACTTGGGATATCTTGGCAATGGTGCAATCTGCATGTCAGTTGTTGCTGTTGTTGCTTTCAGTAGAGATCACCCGTTCTGACCAAGCCATTGTTTTTCATTAGCATCATTTTGGTAATTATAAAGTCAATAAAATAATTACATTCTGTTTGCTTCAACACATTGAAAGTGATGTGTTTCGCAGAGGCTCTGTGGATGAGTGCACTTTTTAATGCTGAACCATATAGACTAGAGAAGTCTAGACTCTATTCCAAATTCTGTTGGGATGTTGAGAAATTTCTCTTTAAAACTTATGAAGCTTTTGTTGCTTTTCTTTGCTTATCATCAAGGGATGGGCAGCACTTTGTGGTAGCAGTGACTGTGTACAGGAAATTATGTATCACACAGATTAAGTGCAGAGTAAAGCTGTCTTTGGGTCATAGGCTTAACGAGTCATTCTGGTACAGAAGGTGGTTATCCAGGCGATGTTGGCTCACTGTGGCACAAGCCAGTCATCCACATTTCCCCCAATCTATCCTTTGACAATTCCAAATTCTGAAATGTATATTATCATGATTAAGATTATCTTTACTACATCAGACATCCTTCTGTGCCTCAAAGATGAAAAGAATGTGCAGAGGCCCACTCAAGTACTCAATCCCTTTTAGAGAGAAAGATCTGGATCTTCCCCATTTGGAGGTTTATAGGTGAATGTTGACCTCTCAACAGGTGATAGATCAGAAACCTTCAGTTTTGTGTGAAATGATATTTATTTGGTAAGGAATAAATAGGGTGCTACCCTGAAGAAAAAGGTAGTTAGCAGTTGGTGAGTTAGGTAGAGGATGAAATACGGGTGTGGGTGAGCAGAAGACATTGGTATATTTAAGTTACTTGGAGTACATTGCAAGTGAGAATTGATGTCCACACAAGGTTTATAACAGATAAAAATTACTTTTATCTCTCTTCAATGAAACAGCTCTTCATAGTCTTACACAATCTGCAGCATGGGCAAATGGAAACTTTTTAGCACCAGTGTAGATACTTTTTTGAGACAGTCTTGTCATTTGTCCTGGAACTACCACCACCAAATGAGAGCAGTGGTACAAACTTGAAACAGTAATTCTGCTTGGAAAAACACTTTGACATAGCTTTGTTTCTAACGAGAAGACTTTAACAGCCTTCTGAATACATTGCACTGTGTAGAGAATATCAATGCATTTCCTTCATTATGCCGGCATTCAGAACTGTAATAAATCCTGCATAGCACAGTCATCAGTGCACAGCTAACAGGGCGGGGGGTGGGGGGTACATTACATGCACAGGCCAAAAGGTATATTCTAACTCAACCCATATGAAAGCTTAAAATGGTATACTCTCCCCAGACAAGATTTTGCCAGAAGTCTCCAGTCAACCTAAATGTACTTTAAATTATTTAAATTTAAGTCATAGAGGGAAAATGCAGTGAAGAAACGGACTGCATACTCAAATCTTTTATTGTGCATACCTGTTATCATCAGTAGGAAAAATTCAATTCTTATAAAAACAAAAAAACTGGATGCTGGAAATCCAAAACAAAAACAGAATTACCTGGAAAGACTCAACAGGTCTGGCAGCATCGGCGGAGAAGAAAAGAGTTGACGTTTCGAGTCCTCATGACCCTTCAACAGAACTGAGTGAATATTAGGAGAGGGGTGAAATATAAGCTGGTTTAAGATGGTGGAGGGGGGGGTGGGTAGAGAGAAGTGGGGGGGGGGTGGGTGGTGTGGTTGTAGGGACAAGCAAGCAGTGATTGGAGCAGATAATCAAAATATGTCACAGACAAAGAACAAAGTGGTGTTGAAGGTGGTGATATTATCTAAACGAATGTGCTAATTAAGAATGGATGGCAGGGCACTCAAGGTACAGTTCTAGTGGGGGTGGGGTGGAAAGACTAGCAAGCCATAAAAGATTTAAAAATAATGGAAATAGAAATAATGGAAATAGGTAGGAAAATTCAATTCTTATTACTCACAATCAGACCATCAATGATTTTGTTGGAATTGTAGCAAAAGAAAATCCTTTTTGTTCGGGCTTCAGAGTTTCTGCATCTTACCTTATTATCCAAGAGCAACTAAGTTTTTTATTCTCTAATGGATTTTGTGCATAAATGATTTCAACACCAAAAGAAGTGAGTTTCTCTCAGTGTGAAGCAAAAAATATAATTTTTACACCCATTGTTGTTAGGCTCACACGTTTATTGAATTGTAGATTAAAGCACTTTCTGAAAGCCAATGGTTTTCTTGCAGGTTGGAATCTGCTAGTGACTCTTGTAGACTTAGCTGAATGACTTGCATGTTTTGGCTTGTACTTAGGGTCACATGGCATCACTTCAGTTGAAAGTTACGGATTGAAATATAGATTAATGAAACTGGTAATGAAGGCTCCAAGTGAATACCTAAGCATATTGAAAGCTTTATCATGTTCTAAATAACTTGCATTAGCAGGAAACATAGATACTGCGAAACGTACTGGCACCAAGAATAATCACTGTTGTTACTGAGCTGAGGTTATCCTTCAAACACACTATTTAAACAGCAAAGACACTCTGCCTTCAGCGCTTTGCTAGTCGCTCCTTTCACCGCTCTTCTCCCCGTTTTGCTCGCCAATCCTTTTGCCACTCTGCTTGCCGGATCTTTCACTGCTCTACTTGTCACTCCTTTCACCACTTCATTCGCCGCTCCCTTCCCCTCTTTGCTTGCTGATTCTTTCACTGGTCCGCTTGACCCTCCACTCATTGTCACGTGCCACTATGCTCCAACAGTCAACGTGAAATCCTTACTTTTCAGACAATATAGATTTCACCTGTGTTGTTTTGTTGCTTAAATGTATAAATTAGGTGAATATCATAAATTAAAGACCCCGCTTACAGACAATTCCAAGATTTATCAGTTCACTGAAGAAATCATTTAACCAAATGAATCACTGAGTCGAATGGCTCTATTGCACTTTCACTGAGCTACAGATGTTACTGTTCTCTCTGCTTACGTTAGTTTAATGATGCAGACAGCTACCTGCAGCGACTGCATGTGAAGTGAGCGCACCCCCTGCAGTTGCAGTGGCAGCAAATGCAGCCAGTGTCATTTTCAAACTTTAATTGTCTTCCTTAGTTTTATAGAGAATCTTGCAAACGGTTACTTGATTAATCGAGTTGTGATAATTGATAACAGTGTACAAGCTTGAAGTAGTAATCCTGCTAGAGAAAAATAATTTCCCATGTCACCTTTGTCAATAAAAAGAAAACAGCTTTAAGGTTGTGGGGGATTGCTCACACTTTTATGGCAGCATGGTACATGCCCCAGCCTTCTCTTGCAATTCTGCAAAAAAACATCTTTTTTTTCGAGAAAAACAAGTGTATGTTAATAAACAAATCAAGCTGGTATTCTCAATCACCTTGTAGATGGGGACTGTGGTGAATAGTGTTCTTATAATAGGAGCCCAGGCCTAATCTCTATTCCAGGGTCCTGATTTTTTAAAATTCATTCACGGGACGTGGGCTTCGCTGGCTGGGTCAGCATTTATTGCTCATCTCTAGCTGCCCTTGAGAGGTTGGTGGTGAACTGCTTTCTTTAACTGCTGCAGTTGGACTGAATTCCCGGTCGGGAACACAGAAGTGGCTATGGCAGGACCCCAGAGGAAATTTTCAAAGAGGTGACCAATTAAGAGGCCACCTCCAGGGGCCTTGTCCAATTAAGGATGGGAAGCGGCTCTGAAGATGGGAGCACGTGAGGCTCTGGGCGGCAAACAGCCCCACCGGGAGAAGTAGGCACCACACCTCTAAGACTCGTAAATGGGACAAAATATACTTCAGCTGCCAGGCCACCACTGGGGGAACCCACAGCTTTCAAAGTGCCTTTTTGAAGGGTCACCTGGCCTCCTGAGGGAGGAGGAGGATCTCTTCACACCATCCACCTCCTGTACCAAAGCCACCACGGTTGCACTGGAGAACCCTGGTGTATGCTGTCTGGCCAGTTGTGCCATGCTTACTCCTCTTTCTGCTCATAATCTCTCCTGGAACCAGTTTAAGCATCTGCTGCCACCAGAATGCACCTTATCAGAGGTGAAGACTGATCTTAAGTAGTGCAGTCTATCTTTAAGTGAAGCTAACCTAACCCTAGTATAGGTCCCCTGCTGGGGCATTCAGTCACCCAGCAACATGCTTAGTAGTAGGTTGCATGCCACGACCAGTTAAATTAACAGGCAGCACAATGTTCGAGTCCTGCGACATTGCTATGAACGGGCATGGGTTTAATAAATTAGTGAGATCTCCACGCCCTTTTTTCAGCCCTACCTAATTTTTTTCCCCAAGGTTTTGAAACTTCAAATTACAACTGATGGGTAATTTCCTCAACACAGCCCATGCAGAGATGGATGGAAAAACATTTGCTCAAAATTTTGACTTCACAACTGTTGTTTTTCTGGCTGCTGGACTTTTACAAAATACTGGGGAACATCTGTATGGGTTATGTAATGGGAAAGCTTTCCTACTGGCCTGTGCGTGCTCAGCTGCCCAAAGTCAGGACAAATATTGTCTTGTGCGGAGACCTGTTTATATTGCTCATGATGTGGTACAAGTGAAGACTAACTCTCTTGATTGATCCCATGTCTTAGAGCTCTAAATCTTTTGCTTCTCAACCACTAATGGAACTACAGTCCCCACCAGTTAAAATGTCCATACTTAAAATGGGTAGTTGCTTTCATAGGCCAAAAACTGGAAACCATTAACCATTTATATTAACATGATTGTGAAGCATGTTTAGTGCTCCATTTATTTCAGACAGGGACAACTGGAGGTCAGTATTTTATTGGAAAGTAAACCAGCAGTTGATGTACTGAAGATATATATGTTGTACAACATTGTGTGTAGTGTTTGGAATTTAATATGCAACTGATTTTCATAACTGTTGCACTGTAACCCAGCAATGGAGACATATTTGTAAATTTCATATATGATTATTTATGATGTACCTCCATCATAAGTCTTTTCAGAATTATAAATTTACTCATTTCTAACATTTTTTGCAATGCAACAGACAACTCTGCTAGCATTCCTCTAAGAGACCATCTGACCCACTGTTGTAGCATCACTTCCAATGGCTTGTGGATATAGCACTATATGATTGGGTAAGAAGCCATACGCTATGTGAATATGTCCCATTTAAAGAAAATCAGCTATTTAAAAAAATGGCAATATATTACTGGCTATTGTGCAAAAGCTCTCGTAATGAGTGGAGGGGACCCTATGTAAGTTATTGATAGTTTCCTTACAAAACTTTTAGTCTCCTCTTCCCTTTGTTTAAGTTCATTAAATAATATGATAGGGTAAATTGAAGTAAACAATTTCCTTTGATGGGAATGTCCAGGACAAGGAGGTATACTGTCCTAAGGAGACTACTACTGATGTGATACATTCAAATACAGTGAATAGAATGATTTTAAAGGCCTGTATTGTGTCACTCCTTGGCCTCCTCTTTTCAAGAGAAAAGAGACCCAGCTGTCCATCCTTTCCAGCTGGCTACAACCTCATATTTCAGATAGCATTCTTGTAAATCTTTTTAGCACCCTTCCAAGTATCTCCATGTCCTTTCTATAATATGACCAGAATTGCACAAAGTAGTCCACCCAATTTTCAACAAATTCCTCCTGAGTTTGGTCTCAATTGGGAGACCCCTTATATTTAGTCTGTGCCCTAAATCCTAGATTATCCCATAAGAGGAAACATTCTCTCAGCATCCACCCTATCAAGCACCCTCAGAATCTTATATGCTTCGATACGATCACCTCCCATTCCTCTAAACTTCAATGAGTATAGAAATCATCTGTTCAACTTTTCCTCAAGACAACCCCTCATCTTAGGAATCAGCTTTGTAAACCTTCTCTGAACTGTTTCCAGTGCAAGCATATCCCTTTTTAATAAGGAGACTAAAACTATACACAATACTCTAGGTGTGGTCTTACCAATGCCCTGTACAATTGTAGCAAGACTTCCCCCCCACTCCGCCCCCCGCATCTTGCAATAAAAACCAACATTCCACTAGCCTTCCTAATTATTTGCTATACATGCATGCTGACATTTTGTGATTCATTAAAGACACACAGATCTCTCTGTATTGCAGCATTCTCAAGTCTCTCTCTGCTTAAATTATATTCTTCATTTCTATTCTTCTTGCCAGAGTGGACAATCTCATGTTTCCCCACGTTATACTCAATCTGCCAAAGTTTTACTTACTTAACCTATCCATTTCCCTTTGCAGACCCTTTGTATCCTCCTCACAGCTTACTTTCCTATCTATCTTTGTATCGTCAGCACATTTGTCTACAATACAGTTGCTCTCTTCATCCAAGACATTAATATATATTGTAAACAATTGAGGCCTCAACACTGATCCCTGTGGCACTCCAAAGATACAGTTTGCCATCCTGAAAATGACCCAGTTGTCCAGACTCTGTTCCCTGTTAGTTATCCACCCTGTAATCCATGCTAATATATCACACCCAACATTATAAGCATTTATCTACCGCAGGAACCTTTTATATGACACTTATCGAATGCCTTTTGGAAATCTAAATACATCGACTGGTTCACCTAAAATATTTGTGGAGTGATGTCACAGGCCTTTGTGAAAATACAATTTTTCACTGAGAGATTCATTTCCTTAATGGGTTGAATTCTGGCACACTATATAAGACCCTTCAGGCCCAAGTGGCAACCTTGCAAAATCTGAATGCCAACATGTCTACCACCTTATATAGGTTTGCAGACCAATTAGATGTGAGCTTCCAGGCAGCTCTGATCTCCTCAAAGCTAACTCCTACAGATAGGAAGAATGTGTAACTGGCCCAGGAGACTGACAATGATGAGAGGTGAGATGAAAGTGCAAAATCTTCTCAAAGCATTTACAAGTCTTGCCCATGCAATCACCCACTCTCAGTCCTCAACCAATACCTGACATGTTGCCTCTTCTGCCGAAGGCCGAGTCCGCAACCATACAAGTTCATGTGAAGTGAGTGGGCCCCTCCCAGGCTCCAATTCCCATTGGCTACGAGCACCTCAAAAGTCAGAGCAGGGAGCAGAGCAGTCTGCTACTGTCTCTGCTGAAGTCGCAAGGACTGCACTACGTAGAAGTGCCAAGGAGAGGAAGGGAAAAGCTTTATAGTTCACTGAGGGTACGTTTTGAAAGTTTTTTTCACATATTTAATTCATTAAATCATATTTAATTTATGTGTACAACTTTTCTGTATTCCACAGTCCTGAATGGCGAGTGTCAACTCTGCTTTTCATTTGTTTGGTGCTGAATGTCAACACCTGGAATTGACTGAAGCCAATCGATGCATGTGTAATGAGTGGATGGATGGTCACAGGACTGTCTGGTTATGTAGGGGATGTTATATTCACTTTGGCCCAGTGTATCTGATTAACAACGTTTGAGATATTAGGGCATCTCAAGCAATATTGGTACCCAAACCTGATATGAAATCAGGTGCCAAACAAACATTGAGCAGCAAACCTGCATGTGGCATTGGGTGGCTCCTCTTTCTCCTCCTCCACGCCTGTATTGGAATCCTCAACAGATAGGGACCCCTAAGCAGCTTATTCCTCCTGTATCTTTAGTCATTATGGCTGCACAATTTTGTACAGAATATAAGACACATAATCCTCCTTGCTGGCAAGTGCCGAAGTTTACCTTCAGACCTGTCCAGGCTTGGCTTGTTCCAAGACACATAGAGTTGCATTTTGCTTCACCTACTGCTCCTGGTGTTCATTGCTGGTGTTTCTTAGAGGTGTGATTAGCCATGTTTGAAGGGGGTATTCTTTGTCTCCTAGCAGCTACCCATTAAGGATTGTTCCAGGACTGAACATATCAGGGATGTTGGACTGCAACAGCAGGAAACCATCCTGGAAACCCTGGGAATCTGATGCATACATGCATGAATCATTTTATTGTGATTGCACACTAGCTGAGCCTTGACAGAATGAAATTCCTTGTGGCTTACAAATGCTTGGGGTACTCTGACTGCCATGTCATTGATGGCACCCTACACCTTTGGGGACCTGCCAGATGTGCAAATCTGAATGTGTGTTTATTCTAGCTGTTGTCATCACTGTGAAAGTTAAAGAATCTCCCAGCCCTGGCAAAAACACCATCAGTCAACTGTCATATGCATTTGTATATAGTTGACTGTGAGATCCTTGCCAGGCCCTCAGAAGCACCAAGGGTAATACATGGCCATCAGGTCCAAAAGGCAGCAAGCTTTCTTCCAGGAGACCGGGGATACCTGGGTCCACCTGATGTGACAATCTCAGCATTTGGAAGTACTGCTCCTTCAATAGGTCGAGGAAGGTGAGCCTATATTTGTGGGCCCTGCTAGACTGGTAGTGCCTCCTGTGGCCTCAACCTCTTTTTTGCCCCCTTCCCTGTTGGCCACCTGCAGCAACCATCACAGCATATCCTTGCTGCTACTGATCCTCATTCTCTCAGTTGGACAAAGTTCAATCAGAAGTAGCTATGGTGTCACCTACTTCGATCTTCTTCGTGTGAACGCCTCCAAACTCTACAAGTAAGTCTCTCACAAAAAGTATGCTCACCAAACTGTTTCCTGGAGGGAACTAAGAAAGCACCTATGTTTCTGTTAAGGATGTCAAGGGGTATGGGAAGAATGCAGGAGTATGGTGTTGAGATTAAGGATCAGCCATGATCGTATTGAATGGCGGAGCGAAGGGCCGAATGGCCTACTCCTGCTCCCATTTTCTATGTTTCTATGTTTCTATCTGTAAGCAGTGAACCTTTATTCAAATCGGACCAGCTGACCTTTACCCCAATAAAGTGCTGCTTGATCTTGCCTCAGTTTCACTGCAATTTTTCCCAACATCCAGGAAAACAGTGCAGCAGCTATTAATTCCAAATCAGTTTTCCAATTGCATTGTAGGAGACCGTTTTAAATATATAAAAGATCAGCCTATCCCTTCATGCTCAGACATTCAGGCACAATGTTGTCATGTTTCTTGTATTTGTTGGGAGTAACTGGACCCTCTCCTGACCCCTCACCTCTCCCCTGTCACGGGGGTGTAAATCTGCAGCATCAGCTTATAGATATCTTGCTCTTTAATATAATGAAATGTCCCTAGGCATATAGAGCCACAAGTCTCCCTGTCTCCACTTTTCTTAGGAAATCCAAACAAATATAATCATTGAGTCTGATATTTTGTATATTTATGAACCTAACTATAAATATTTTATGAACTGTATGCAGATTACAAAAAAAGTCAGAAAGATATACAATGCAAACATGTCCACTGAGTGGGATTTCAGTACTGAAACTAAAAGAATGGTTTGTGTTGCAGGCAAAGATTTGTTTCACAGTAGGGTAACTGTACTAGATGCCTAGCATTTTAATTCTCCAACCCATTCTGACTTCTCTGTTCACAACACCCCCCCACAACCCCCCCCCCCCCACACTGTTCTAATGAAGCTCAGCGTAAATTTGAGGAAAATCACCTCATCTTTCAATTAGGCACTTAACAGCCTTCTCAACTCAATATTGAGTTCAGCACTCTGTACATATTCTTTTTTCAGGCAGCATCTAAGAACATAAGAGCATAAGAAATACAAACAGGAGTAGTCGATTCAGCCCCTCGAGCCTGTTCCACCATTCAATAAGACCATGGATATTTGCTTATGTTTTGAGTTCTACATTCCCGTCTACCTCCGATAACCTTTGATTCCCTTGCTTAACAAGAATCTATCTACCTCTGCCTTAAAAGTATTCGATGACCCTGCCTCCACCACCTTCTAAGGGAGAGAATTCCAAAGTCGCACAACCCTCAGAGAGAAAAAAATTCTCATCTCTGTCCTAAAAAGTGACCTCTAATTTTAAAGCAGTGCCCCCTAGTTCTAGACTCACCCACAAGGGGAAACATCCTTTCCATGTCCACCTTGTCAAGAACATTCAGGATATCATACACTTCAATCAAATCACCCCTCACTCTTCTAAACTCCAGCAGAAACAAGCCCAGCCTGTCCAACCTTTCCTCATCAGACAGCTCACTCATTCCAAGTATCTGTTGGTGATGATTCTGTGATTCCTGTTTAGATCTTCTCTGGACCCATCTTTTGTTTCTATACTTGTCCCATTGCTATCTCCTTACACCATCATCCCTTTATCATACAGCCTTGTCTTGTCTTTCACTCTTTCAGAGACATTTATGCTTGTCCCTTCTCCCCCCTCTTCTCTGTCTCAGTACTTTATTAACTCATAGACATTTACAGCACTGAAGGAGGCCATTTGGCCCATTGCGTCCATGTCACTAAAACCTGTTCAATCTTTAACTTTTCGCAATTCTGACTAAAGGCTATTAGCCTGAAATGTTGACTGTTTCTTTTTGCACAGGTGTGCCTAACCTGCTGAGTATGTCCAATGTTTTCTGTTTTTATATTAGATTTACAACATCCACAGTATTTTGCTTTTGTGTTAAACACCTGACATCCCCCAATGGCTAGTGTTGGGTTCCTGTGGCTGCTATTGGGAAGCCACTGAACTAATATGTTCACCTGGATTTTCCCAGAGTTGTGGAGGCTCTGGGGGCCTTCCAGAATAGTGGGTTGCATCTGGATCCAGAAGTCCTGCCCCTATTTCTGATAAATCCTATTTTTGCCAGCAGGGGAATGGGGGTGAAAGATGATTTCCACATGTGGGAAACCTAAACCCATCAGGGCCACTTGAACTCAGTGCTGAGTTCAGTTGGACCCTATTTTCACTGGAGCAAGGGCCTTATCCCGTAGAATGAGATTATCACACTTTTAAAGTAGACATAAATGCTCATGAAGGGCAGGTGGGGTCTGAAGAATTGTCAAGCTGTCAAGTTATTTAAACAGTCTGCCCTTTAAAAATTGAACAAAATGGCTTACTTGTGACTGTGAGTTGAGGAAAAATCTGTGCTATCAGTTTCAATAGTTGTTTGTTGACATAACCCTAACTGATATCATTATAGCATTACTAATGCTTGACTACATCCCACAACCTATCACTATCACTATGGGGAGGGGCTGTAAGTTCACAGTTTGTTTGACAGCTTAAATAATTTATATAAGGATTAGCTGTCTTTGATGGGTTTTTTTTTTATAGAATGAAATCTGTCCTAGGCATTTAGAACTTTATTTTATTTCATCTCAACATGGCTCCTGAAGTCTGCTCTGATGGATACTGGGTGAGTTGGCATGGAGGACAATGGCAAAGGGGGTAGGACTTGATGCTAAGTTGGCATAGGGGCTATAAGGGTTTGTGGGAATGGGTGGGGGTTATGAGTTGGCATGGGTTGGCACTAACTTGGCACAGGGGCCATAAGGGGTCATGGGGATGGGTGGGGGGGGGTGTCATAATTTGACACTGACTTGGCATAGAGGCTTTAAGGGACCGTGGGAGTGGATGTAGGGACATGGTTTGGCATGAGTAGGCATTTATGGACTTGGGGAGTGGATGGAAGATGAAGGGCTATGAGGGGTGAGGCCTAGAGGGCCTAATATTCAAGAAAACACCTGGGACAAAGTGCCAGAGAACCAAGGTGGGCTTTTTTAACAGCCCATCTCAGAACCAGCAGCTCCTGTGGCCAGCTCTGATCTGTGTCCAGGGGTGGCAGGTCCAACTCCACCTGACACCACCATCCCCCACACCACCCACACCCCTTCCTCCTTCCTGGAACTAAGGTTCCATCAGGGGCACATTTTGCCAAGGCAGGTGTGGCAATCCAGGAGATTTTCTGCCTCTGCGCACCAACTTCAGGAGCGAAAATCTTGGCCGTTGTCTGACCTTTCCTTCCTAACAATGTATAGGTATCCTAAGTTTCAAAGCTCTCATCTTCCAATATTTCTACAGAAGAGAATATAATCAAAAGCATTATCAATATAGGAGTAGGATGCCACAGCTGCAAGTATTTGTATCATAGAATCATATCGCACAGAAGGAGGCCATTCAGCTCATTGCACAGGTGCTAGACCTTCGAAAGAGGTGTCCAATTAATCCCATTCCCCTTTTAATAATTAAACTACCTGCAATCAATCCAGAAATATCACTGGTGCTACCAGACGACCTCAATCTAAAAATGCTCTAGGAAAGAAGCGTGTCTCAACTAGAATGTAGCTGCTCGGTAATACTATAAATAAAGTGATTGTGGCATTGAAGAATTTTCTCCTATTTTCAAAAAATTCAATTCACTTCAGATTAAATGAGAAAACTGGAACAAGGAAGAACTAAAAACATTAATAGAAAATACGGCACACTTTACTGTTGAAGTGGAGTCTCTTTTTTCTGTCTGAAAACACACTAATTGGTGTGCTGAAAACAAGCTACTTTTATTTTTAGACTCTCTAGAACATTCTGTTGAAGAATAACAAACACAATGCAAGTGAACGCCTTGGGGTGCAATTGCTCCAGTGTGCTTCCTCACAAATAGGGGCATCCAGGGTTCAGTTAAAAATATATAGATGTCATAAGTTTCCGATATTTCTGCAGAAGAGAAGGTAATCGCAAGTATTATCAATATAGGAGTAGGAAGGTATAGCTGCTAAACAATGCATTTCTGCAGTGACCAGAATGCTACAATGACTTGTTACCTTGTTTAATGCTTGTGTGGTTGTGAAAATCTGAGATTGCAATAGATACAGAAACTGTGACAAAAAAAAAAGAAGCATTAAGGTCTAAAGTTCAGTTTCATATGAACTTCTTGAAAAATATTGTGGTATGATGTGTAATTCAAAGGAGAGAGTTTCAGCTAAATTTATTGTAACAATTATTTAGTTCCTCTGAAAACAGGTGCCTGTAGGAGGGGGTGAGCCAGATAATTCAAATGGAAGAAATTAATGGTTTGCCCAAATATATCTGATTCTCTGCTCCTTTAATAGTTGGACCCACATGTTTAAATTCATGAGCCCTGGTAACTGCTTTGAAGGTATTTATTAGGTAGGGGTAGAGTTTCTGTTTCTGGTGCAATTGGGAATATATGCTCAAAATGCACTTTCAAGTTGTACACTGTACATTATGTTAGGCTGTTGTACAGTTACACTGAACTGTACCTGCCATCATTCTATCTGTTTGGTAATCTATGTGATGTTTCAATCATTTGTTGTGAAATTCCCTGTCTTCCTAAGTTAGCCTCATGTTTTCTAGAATAGCAAAATTGGAATTGAGCAGGTACAAAATCATGGATGTGCCTTTCTTGTAGTTCAAAGGCTTACTTTGGTCTAAGGTTGCTGCTAATCATGTTTTCTCCTACTTGGAACACTCTCCCTGCGCATTTAAACTGTGTTTGCAAGACCATAGCCTCCAACAAAGTTGATTTAGGTTAGCACAGTAAAATACAGTAAAGCAGCAGCTCTTATATAACAGACACTCTCTACAAAGTTGCGTTCATGGAAAAGTTGAATCATTTTTCAGAAAAGCTGAGTCTGACTACAAGACATACAGCCAAAGCTGGTTTGACTTCATTTGAGATGGAGACAACCCTCCAATAAAGAGTACAATTTCCTAGTTGCCAACCAAATCAGTGCAATAATTGAGGTCCCTTGGAGCTGGACAAACAAGAAATAAATTTTCCATTATCATGTCGAAGTTAGTTTAGCATGAATGTTTTTCTTGGCCCCATAAGCACAAACCTCAAATGGGAGCTCCTTACCCTCTGGGGACTACCATTGCCCTGTTTCATACATACATCCATTGTGTCAAAGCTGCAGTGATCACTTTTCTTGTAGGTGGACATGGTCCCCAAAGAATGACAAGCAGCTGCATACATTTCTGGTTCAAGGTGCTTCTCTGTTTTTACAAGTTTCAACAATCATGCCTATAGAAAACTACCTCCTAATAGTTCCCAATTCTCTTCTATGTAATTATTGTTGATGTACATAATGTTACTATGCACAGAAACTACCTGAATGTTAATTGAGTCCAAGCATTCCGTTTATTTTTAAAATTTATTCGTGAACGAGATATGGGTGTCACTGGTTAGGCCAATATTTATTGACCACCGCTAAATGTCCTTGAGACGATGGTGGTGAGCAGTCTTGTTGAACCGCAGCACTCCATGTGGTGTAGGTACACCCACAGAGCTGTTAGGGAGAGAATTCCAGGACTTTGGCCCAACAACAGTGAAGGAATATCAATATAGTTCCAAGTCATGGTGATGAGTGGCTTGGAGGGGAACTTGCAGGTGATGGTGTTCCCATGTGTCTGCTGCCCTTGACCTTCTAGGTGGTAAAGGTTGTGGGTTTGGAAGATGCTGTTGATGAAGCCTTGGTGAGTTGTTGCAGTGCATCTTGTAGGTGGCAGAAGCTGCTGCCAGTGTAGTGGTGGAGACAGTGGATGTGTAAAGTGGTGGATGGGGTGCCAGTCAAGTGGGCTGCTTTGTCCTAGATAGCGTTGAGTTTCTTGAGTGCTGTTGGAACCACTCATGTGAAGAGTATTCCATCACACTCCCGAATTGTGACCTGTAAATGGTGGACAGACTTTGGGAGTCCGAGGTTACTCTCCACAGAATTCCCAGCCTCTGACCTGCTCTTGTAACCACAGTATTTATATGGCTAGTCTAGTTCAGTTTCTGGTCAATGGTAACCCCCAGGATGTTGATAGTGGGGGATTCAGTGATGGTAATGCCATTGAATGTCAAGAAGTGATGGTTGGATTCTCTCTTGGTGGAGATGGTCATTGCACTTGTGTGGCACAAATGTTACTTGCCTCTTATCAGCCCAAATCTGAATGTTATTCAGTTCTTGCTGCGTATGGGCACAGACTATTTCACGATCTGACAAGCCAAGAATGGTGCTGAACATTGTGCAATCATCAGTGAACATCCACGTTTCTGACCTTGTGATGGAAGGAAGGTCATTGATGGAGCAGCTGAAGATGGCTGTGCCTAGGACATGTCCCTGAGGAACTCCTGCAGCCATGTCCAACAACCATAACCATCTTCCTTTGTGCTAGGCATGACTCCACCCAATGGAGAATTTTCCCCCTAATTCGCATCGACTCCAGTTTTCCTAGGGCTCCTTAATGCCACATTCGGTCAACTGCTGCTTAATGTCAAGAGCAGTCATTCCCACCTCACCTCTTGAGTTCGGCTCTTTTGTCCAAGTTTGGAACAAAGCTGTAATGAGGTCAGGAGCTGAGTGGGCCTGGCGGAACCCAAACTGAGTGGCAATGAGCAGGTTATTGCTGAGTAAGTGCTGCTTGATAGCACCATCGATGACACTTTCCATCACTTTGCTGATGAACGAGAGCAGAATGTCGGGTGGTAATTGGCCGGGTTGAATTTGTTCTGCTTTTTGTGGTCAGGACATATCTGGGCATTTTTCGACATTCCTAGATGGCAGTGTTCACCATGGTTTGATTCCCATGGATTCCATCCATGCACTTGAGTCAATCTTACAGCCTTGTGATAACATTCAATTCTGCACAGCTTGATCTGCATTTCCACAAATAAGGCCAAGAAATGTTATCTCTTCCAGACATAGTACTTTTGAGATTCTAGCTTCTAGACTATTGATCATGTGGCTCGGAAGAATCTGGCAGCATGAAAGCTTAATGCTGAAGTGATCTTTATTACTAGGAAGATAACTGTCCCTGTTCTACATTATGCTCGCAGGTCATCCTTCAGTAGATGACACAACTCTGTAGAGGAGACATTGTGACCAGTCTCTTCTTACTTGTCAGATAAAACTGGAGGTATTTACAAATGCGGGCTATGGGATAGTAACTTGCACTATCCGAGCACTTAATTTATCATGGCATCTGCATTTACAGCTGAGAGTGAGATTGCAGAAGGGTGCCAGAGTTCAGGACATCTGCTCTAGGCTGGAGAGGAATTGCAGTGGAAGGGGAAGGATCCAGTTGTTGTGGTTCATGTAGGGCTGCAAAAGAGGTTAGGGAGAATCAGCAGCTCGGAGCTAAATTAAAAAGCAGAACCCTCAAAGGTAATAATAATCCCTGGATTATTACCTGAGCCACGAGCAAATTGGTATAGTGTGAATAAGGTTAAAAAGTTGAATGCATGGCTCAAAGAATGGTGTGGGAGAAATGGGTTTCCATTCATGGTGCACTGGCACCAGTACTGGGGAAAGTGGGAGGTGTCCCATTGGGACGGTCTTTACCTGAACCAGACTGGGACTAGTGTTTTTGGCGAGTCGAATTGCTAGGGCAGTAGAAGGGGCTTTAAGCTAATCAGTGGAGGTGAGGGACCAAGTGAAAAGAGATATGATGAAGTAAAGGGAGAGGACAATGCAAGTGAGTAAGGTAGCAATAAGGGTAATGGTAATTGGAGCATGACAGGAAGGGACAGAAAGTACAAATTTAAAAGTGTGCCAGCAGGAAGGCTCGAGGTTGCAAAAATAGTAATAAGCCACAGCTGAAGGCATTGTATCTGAATGTGCATAGCATTCGTAACAAAATGGATGAATTGGCAACTCAAATAGAAATAAATATGTTTGATCTGATATGTATAACAGAAACAGGATGACCAAGGCTGGACCTGAATATTCAAGAGTAAATGATATTTCAGAAGGACTGGAAGGTGGGGGGTAGCTTTGTTAATTAAAGATGACCTAATTACAATAATGAGAGATGACCTCTGTTCTAAAGACCAAGATGTAGAATCAGTTTTGGTACAGATAAGAAATAGCAAAGGTAAGAAGTCAATTGTGGGTGTAGTTTATAGGCCCCCTAACTGTAACTACACTGTTCGATGGAATACACAGGATAAAACAATGGAGGCTTGTAAGAGAGGGTTGGGGATAATCATGGGTGATTTTAATCTACATGTAGGGCAGAATTTTCCCCCCGTTGGGGGGGGGCGGGAAGTTCAGGAGGGGGCGCGTGCGGGCATGCTTCTGATTTTTCACCACCAATTGGGGGCACGCCACCATTTTATGTGGGCGGGCCAATAAAGACATACGCCAGGAAGCGTTATGCACCCCCTGTGCGGGCGGGGGAGGGGATTTCCTCAGCTGAGAGTGCACACGAAAGAGCACCCTGAGGCTAAGTGCTGCCTCAGGGAGATCGGCGCCAAATTTAAAAATAGTAAATTTGGAGAAATAAAATTTCCCTGACATGTCCCCTCGTGTGACACTGTCACATGAGTTGGCACATGTCCACCACTTCTAAGCAAGTTTCTATTAAATTTTTAAAAACCTACATGAAACCTCATCCCACCCTGGATGGGCAGGTCCATTAACTAATTGAATTAGTTTTTAAATAGCCTCAATTGGCCATTGACAAATTGGCGGGCACACGGCTGATTCGGCTGGGTCCCCACCGACCGAAAATTGAAATGATGCGGGGTGACGTCGGGAGTTCCACCTGACATCATCCTGTGTCATTTTATGCATTGGCAAGTGGGTCCCGCACCCCCCCGCTCGCCAACCTCAATATTCTGGAATTGTTTTGACTAATCAGATGGGCAAAGGAAGCCTGGAAGATGAGTTCATAGAGTGTTTTCAGGACAATTTCTTTGAGCAACACATTGTAGAACCAACTGGAGCGCGGGCTACTCTAGATCTGTTAATGTGCAATGAGACAAGGTTAATAAATGACCTCACAGTAAAGGCATCCCTAAGTAGTAGTGGTCGTAACACGATTGAATTTTGCATTTAGTTTGAGGGAGAGAAAAACGGATCTAACATTAGTGTTTTAAACTTAAATAAGGACAATTATGAGGTTATGAAGATAGAGCTGGTGAAAGTGAACTGGGCATTAGGTTAAGGGATGGGTCAGTAGAGATGCAGTGGCAGTCATTTAAGGATATATTTCAGAAACTCAGCAATGATACGGGCCAGTGAGAAAGATAGACACTAGGGAAAGAACACTTCATCCACGTCTAACTAAGGAAATTAAAGTTAGTATCGAATTGAAAGAAAAAGCGTACGATTCCAAAAAGTATAATGGCTGGCCGGAAGATTGGATAGAAAATATAAAACAACAAACAATGATTTAAAAAAAGAGGGAGAAATTGAGTATGAGAGTTAGCTAGCTAGAAATATAAAAACAGGTAGTAAGAGTTTCTGCAGGTATTTAAAAAGGAAAAGAATAACCAAAGTGAATATTGGTCCTTTAGAAAGTGAGTCTGGGGAATTAATAATGGAAAAGTAGGAAATGCTGAATGAATATTTTGCACCTGTCTTCACTGTAGAAGACACAACTAACATCCCAGAAATAATTACAAATCAAGAGGTGAAAGGGAGTGAGGAACTTAAACTAATTACAATTACCAAGCGGTAGTATAGTGGTAATGTCACCTGATGAGTAATCCAGAGGACAAGGCTAATGCTCTGGGTTCAAATCCCACCATGGCAGCTGGTGGAATTTAAATTCAATGAATAAACCAGGAATTAAGAGCTCATCTAATGGTGACCATGAAACCATTGTCGATTGTTGTAAAAGCCCATCTGGTTCACTAACGCCCTTTCGGGAAGGAAATCTGCTGTTCTTACCTGGTGTGGCTGACATGTGACTCTTAAAAGTCTTCTGAAATGGCCTAGTAAGCCACTCAGTTGTATAAAACTGCTACAAAGTCAAAAAGGAATAAAAGCGGACAGAGCAGTCGGCATTGACCTGGACACCAGAAACAACTGCCTGACCTTGCAAAGTCCTCCTTATGAACATCTGGGGCCTTGTGCTGATGTTGGGAGAGCTGTCTCACAGACTAGTCAAGCAACACCCTGACATAGTCATTCTCACGGTATCATACTTTACAGGCACTGTCCCAGACACCACCATCATCATCTCTGGGTATGTCCTGTCCCACCAGCAGGACAGACCCAGCAGAGGTGGTAGCACAATGGCATACAGTCAAGAGAGAATTCCCCTGGGAATCCTCAACATTGACTCCAAACCCCATAAAGCCTCATGGCATCGGGTCAAACATGGGCAAGGAAACCTCCTGCTGATTACCACGTATCACCCTCCCTCAGCTGATGAATCAGTGCTCCTCCATGATGAACACCATTTGGAGGAATCACAGTGCAAGGGCGCAGAATGTACTCTGGTGGGGGACTTCAATGTCCATCACCAAGAATGGCTTGGAAGCACCACTACTGACCGAGCTGACCAAGTAATAATGGAGATAGCTGCTAGATTGAGTCTTCAGCAGGAGGTGAGGGAACCAACCAGAAGAAAAAACCTACTTGACCTCGTCCTCACCAATCCACTTGCCGCAGATGCACACGTCCATGACAATATTGGTTGGAGTGACCATGGCACAGTCCTTGTGGAGATTAAATCCCATCTTCACATTGAGGATACTATTCATCATGTTGTGTGGCACAACCACCATGCTAAATAGGATAGCTTTTGAACAGATCTAGAAACTCATAACTGAGCATCCATGAGGTGCTGTGGGCCATCACAGGCATACCTAAGAATGAGGTGTCAACCTGGTGAAGCTACAATACAGGACTACTTTTGCATGCCAAACAGCAGAAGCTCTGAAGAAGAGTCACACGGACTCGAAATATTAATTCTGTTTCTCTCTCCACGGATTCTGCCAGATCTGCTGAGTTTTCCCAGCATTTTCTGTCTTTATTTCAGATTTCCAGCATCAGCAGTATTTTGCTTTTATCTTAGCGGAAGCAGCATGCTTTGACAAGGTTAAGCAATCCCACATGCAAAGGATCTGATCAAAGCTCCTGCCACATGCAGTCGCGAATGGCATTAGACAATTACACATCTAACTGAAGGAGGAGCAGGAGGCTCTGCAAACATCCCCATCCTCAATGATGGGGGAGCCCAGCACATTATCATAAAAGACAAGGCTGAAGCATTTGCAGTCATCTTCAGCCATAAGTGCCATCTTGGCCCATTGACTCCAGTTTTGCTAGGGCTCCTTAATGCTACACTTGGTCAAATGCTGCCTTGATCTCAAGGGCAGTCATTCTTACCTCACCTCTTGAGTTCAGCTCTTTTGTCCATGTATGGACCAAGGCTATAGTGAGGTCAGGAGCTGAATGACCAAGGTGGAACCCAAACTGAGCAAGCTATTGCAACCTCAGTGAGCAGGTTATTGGCAAGTGAGGTATTTACTGAACAGGTTTAGACACCATATATCCATTAGGAAAGATTGAGGAGGGTGATGTAATAGAGCTGTTTAAAATTATCAATGAGTTTAACAGAGTAGTCTTTGTGAAGGTCTTTCCACTTGTGAAGAGTCAAAAACTAGGATCTCATAAGTATACAGTAGTCACTAATAAATCCAATAATGAATTCAGGATTAACTTCCTTACCCAGAGAACGAATAATATGTGGAACTTACGACCACATGGAGTAACTAAGGTGAATAGCATTGATGCATTTAAGGAGCAACTAGATAATATATGCAGCGGAAAGGAATAGAAAGATAGCATTATAAATAGGATTAGTTGAAGCAGTGTAGCAGAAGACTCATGTGGTGCATAATCACTGGTGGACACCATTTGGAACAAATGCTATGATTCTGTGCCGTAAATTCTATGTTAAAAAAACACTGATGCTCCAGCCATCAATTAAATGTTGAACACAGTTCCTTTGTATCTGTGGATACAATGAGAACTTTGTAAAGGCAAACAAATTAAGGTGGCAGGGTGTATGTTGGGAGGATTCAGCAAAGGGTAAATTGGAAAGCAGTAAGAGAAATGTCAAGGCTATTGAACAGAGTAATAATTTGGGTAAAAAAAAGCAGAATGGATCAAGAAGGAACAAAGAACTTATCAAAGCTAATAGGGTATAAGTGACTAAGGTGACATCAGAGAGAAATGGAAAAAAATTTACAGCTAAAGGCACATTTGAATGCATGATGCATTTGCAACAAATTAGTTGAATTACTAGCACAGAAAGAAATACATGAATTCAATCTAATAACCATTTCTGAGACTTAGCTGCCTTCGGAAATAAATATTCTAGGAGAGAGAGGCAAAATGGGAAAGGAAGAGGAGTTGATTTGATAATCAAAGAAGAGGCAGAGAATCAAAGGCAGCAGAGAGAAAAGATCTTAACTCGGAAAATTCACAAATGGAACCAATTTGAGTGAAACTGAGAAACAACATGGGACAGAAAACATTTGTGAGAGCATGTTTATCATTACCCTAATAGTGGTTGTGGTATTGAGCAGATCATATGTCAACAAATAAGAAGTGCACATAACAAAGGTAAGAGAGTAATCATGGGGGATTTTAATCTTCATATAGAATGGAATGCATTCAAGATAGTTTTCTACATCAGCAAGTCAAGGAACTAACTAGGGAACAAGCTATTTTTAGATTTAGCACTGTACAATGACACATGGTTAACTAATAGCCTTGTAGTAAGGGGACCTCTGGGGAGGAGTGAACATAATCTGATGGAATTTTATATTGAGTTTGTGTAATTTAGGTGAGTGGAAGCTAGAGCCTAAGGGCAATTGGCGAAGGTAGTTTGGTAAACTAGATTAAAAGATATGACAGTAGGTAAGCAATAATAAAAAATTAAAGTGTTAATTCACAACACACAGCAATTATATCATTGTTATGACCGCAGCCGATATTATTCGCCGAGCAAGCCAAATCCCAGAGGGAAACTAGTCTTACTGATCATTACTTTTTTTGGAAAACATGGAGAAAATTACTGATCCCAGAAGTATAGAATTCCAATAACACTTTTAGGATTTTAACAGTAAAAGATTTATTAACAAGAAGAAACAAACTTAAACACAAAAATTAAAATTATACAGTAAAGCAACCTTACAAAACATTCTCCAAAAGAACCCATTTGATCAGAACACACAAGTAACCACTTGGCAACAGCTCCCTTATAGACTTTTAACCATAAAAATCCAGTAATATTACACAAGGGAAAAACTGCTGCTATTTTAACAACATATACTACATGACTTCTCACTCTCTTCCACTCTGTTGTGGAAATTTAAAATAAAGATTCAGAAACAGATGACTTTCCGAAAACAAAGGCTTGAAACGGGATGGCTGCTTCAAATTCACAATTTTTCTCAGCACAGAGCTGGTCTCAGGATATTTCCCCCAAACAGACAATAATTCAACAAAATATCTCTCTTAGAAACCATTTTTTTTTACACTTTCATCCTAGATTCCATTGCCCTAAGCACTGCTTTGAACTGAACTTGTCCAAAATATAAAAATCTTTCATGTCTTCCTGTTGCCTCTGGGTCAAGTAAAATTGAATAACCTTCCCTTGTTTACTTATGAAACCTTTGTAAGGTATTAAAGTCCCTTAAAATCCCTTTGAAATTTAGCAGCTGAAAAGTCAAGTCCTTACTTATCACCTAATGCAAATTTTAAAATCCAACCCATTTCTTATAATTATAACTTCACCACAGCCTCTCATTACAACTGCCTGCTTCTTGCACCTTTACCTTTTGTCTCTGTCCCCCCAGTTTAATTCACACACACACACACCCACTTTTACAGAATATCACCATATTCCCAAAAATATTAAAAGAAATAACATCCACCTTCACATCTACCTCAATGGAAAAAAATGAAACACCGTATTTCAAAAAAACCTTATCATTTTTTCAACCCATTTCATATTAATTAGTATATTTATCAGAAAAAAAACTATTAAACTATGGTGTACATGCATCAACCATGAAAATATATTCAACTCTTTTGTAAGAATAAAGCTCGCCCCAGTCCATTCTCATTTCCATCATCTAAGTCCTTTTGAACTTAAGCTTTTGACAACACAGTTGCAATTAAATTCTCTCGTCCAGCCACATGTATAATTTTTAAATTGAATGGTTGCATCAACAAACTCCATTGGAACAATCTGGTGTTTTTATCTTGAAAATGTTCCAGAAACTTCAAAGGTTTGTGGTCCATATGTGCAACTATCTCTGAGGAGTTGTTACCAACATGCGCTTCAAAATACTGAAAAGCTAAAAGCAAACTTAAAGGGCAGAATTTTGCCCTCGGATGCGGGCCCCACTGGCTCGGCGGCGGGCGGACAGCCAACCCCTGCCACCGAAACGGGGCCTGCCGCCGTTTTGAGTGGGCGGGCCAATTAAGGCCTGCCCAGCGGCCTGCCCGACAGGAAGTGCAATGCGCTTCCTATGCGGGGGTGGAGGGATACCCCATCCGTCAATATGTGCTCTTTCGTGCACGCTCAATGCTCCCTGAGACAAAGTCCTGTATCAGGGAGATTGCTGACAGTCCAGAAAACTTTAAAAATAGAAAAATTACAAAATTATTAACATCTCCCCCTCATGTGACAATGAGATGGGACAAGTTAATAAATATCACATAAAATGAATTAAAGTTTTTAAAAACGGATATGAAACCTCATCCCGCCAGTGGATGAGACTTCATGTTTTTTTCAGAAGCCCGCTGGGGCTCCTGGCCTGCCCGCCAGCTTTAAGATTGGACAGGCAGGTATTTAATTACCTTAATTACTGATTTCGCTGTCTGCCCGCCTTCCTAAAAATTTAAAGGGACCTGGATGACACCGGGGGTTCCTCCCGACGTCATCTGGCATCATTTACGTGTCGGCGAGCGGGCCCCGCCCCCAAATCGCCGACGGGAAAACTCAGGCCAAAGTCTCTTTCTCGACAGTTGAATATTTCTGCCGATGCACTTTCAACTTCCGTGAGAAATACCCCACTGGCTTCTCAAGTTCATCTTTCTTTAGCAATACAACATCAACACCCTCAATCCAGGCATCAACCGCCATTTTAAACTGTTTTGTATAACCAGGTGCTGCTAGAAGAGATGTGGTGGTTAGTACAGCTTCAAGCTGTCAAATGCAGTCCGACAGTCCCATGTCCATTGTAATCTCATGTTCTTTTTTAATAAGCTAATCAGTGGAGCAAATACACTGCTGAAAGTTGGCACGGGTTTCCGATAAAATCCACTCATGCCCAGAAATCTCAAAGCTTCCTGTTTTGTTGTAGGCGCTGGGGACTCTAGAATAGCTTTTATTTTTGCATCTCTCTCTTTTATAAAACTCAAGTAAACCTGTCTGATTGCGTCTTTCATGATCACAGCATGTAAACAGTTAAACATGCACGGAATTGGCAAGTATATCTATTTTAAGAAAAAACAGTTGTGGTCAAACAAGGAGAGGGAAAAGAGGGGGAGCCATTGAGCCCCATCTCACCCAGTCATAACAGCAATCTATATTAATGACTTGGATGAAGGGACCAAGTTTTTTGTAGCCAAATTTGCTGACAATACAAAGCTAGGTAGGAAAGCAAGTTGGGAGGAGGACACAAAGAATCTGCAAAGGCTAAATGTGTGAGGAAATATTTGGCGGATGAATATGAAGTTGTCCACTTTGGTAAGAAGAATAGAAAAGCAAGATATTATGATATTATTTCAATGGAGGCAGATTGCAGAAGCTGCCATACTGAGGAATCTGGGTGTCCTTGTACATAAATCGCAAAAGGGTAGTATACAACTACAGCAAGTAATTAGGGAAGCAAATGGAAAGTTGGCCTTTATGGCAAGGGGGATGGATTATAAAAGTAGGGAAGCCTTGTTACAGCAGGGCATTGGTGAGACCATGCCTTGTGTACTGTGAACAGTTTGCTTACAGTTATTTAAGGGAGATATACTTGCATAGGAGGCAGTTCCGAGTAGGTTCATTATGCTGATTCCTTGGATGAATAGGTTGCCTTATGAGGAAAATTTGAGTCTGTATGGCCTATGCTCATTGGAGTTTAGAAGAGTGAGAGATGATCTTATTGAAACACATAAGATGCAGAGAGGACATGACAGGTTAGATGATGAAAGGTTTTTTTCCTCTTGTGAAGGAATCTAGAATTAGGGAGCACAAGTTTCAAAATAAGGAATGTACTATTTAAGATGGAGATGAGGATGAATTTCTTCTTTCAGAAGGTCATTAATCTTTAGAAATCTCCACCCCAGGGATCGATGGAGGCTGGATCATTGAATACATTTAAGGCTGAGTTAGATAGATTTTTGATCTACAAGAGAGTTGAGGGTTATGGGGAGGAGGGAGGAAAATGGAGTTGAAGCCACAGTCAGATCAGCCATGATCTTACTGAATGGTGCAGAAGACTCGAGGGGTCAAATGGCCTACTCCTGGTCCTGTTTCTTACGTTCTTATGCCTTATTCCCAACTTTTTATGGCATTTGGAGGTTGGGGGTGTGGAAGGGGTCAGAGGTTGGGGCTTGGAGGATTAGAGGTTGGGGGGTTGGAGGTTATGGGTGGGGGGGGTCAGAGATCAGGGGGTGGGAGGGGTTGGGGGTGGTGGGCTGGGGAGATTTGAAGGTGGGGTTGGGGAGGTTGGAGGTTGGGGTTTGGCGGGGCTGGGGGGTCGAGGGTGAAGGTTGAGGGGGTTGGGAGGGTGTGGGTTGGAGGTGTTGGTGAGGGTGGGTGGAGTCTTGTGGAGGGGGGTCGGGGATGTTGGGGGGAGGCCCCTGGGTTGGGGGGGTTGGTGGGTCGCGAGTGTGGGGGGGCATCCTGTATGGTCAGTCTTGGTCTTTAGAATAGTTACCCAGAAGTTAGAAGAGGTTTTAATTCTTCTAACTTTTTCTGAGTAACAATTGGTGTAACCCTGGCGGAGCCATCTGAAGCTTGTGATTTAAACTGCGTTTTCGGATGGTTCCCACTGGAACGCAATTGTCAGAGGGCATTTGCACTTCTGGGCAATTTCCATGCAAACCCTTACCTGGTAACTTCCGAGAGGTATTCCCCAGTGCATATTTGGGATACCCCCCTCCTCCCCCCGCATCCAATGCTGGGGAGCTCGGAGGTTACGGACCAATATATTAGCATGGATTGAGGATTGCTCAATAGACAAAAATATACAGTAGAAATAAATAGGCCATCTTCTAGTTGGCAGGCTGTAACTAGTGAGATAATGCAAGAATTAGTGCTTGGGCCTCAGCTGTTTAGAATCTACATCAACGATTTTGGGAAGGAGACCAAGTGTAATGTATTCAAGTTTAATGATGATATGAAGTTTGTGGGGAAAATAAACTGTAGGTTGCAAAAGGATTCAGAGAAGTTTAAGTGATTGGGCAGGATCACGGCAGATTTTATATGATGTGAAGAAATGTGATGTTGTTCACTTTGGTAGGAAAAATAGATAAGCAGTCTATTTAGAACTGGTGAAAGACTGGGAAATGTTGATATTCAGAAGGCCCTGGATGTACGTGCACATGGATCTCAGAAAGTTTACATGTAGGTACAGTTAGGAATTACAGAAGCAAATGGCATATTAGCCTTTATACAATGGAATTAGATTATACAAATAAATAAATCACATGACATTCATATAGGGTTGAGGCATCGCCTGAAGTTATACTCTCCTTACCTAAAGAGAGATGTACTTGCCTTAGAGGGAGAGCAACACAAGTTTGCTTGACTTATTTCTGGGATGATGGGTTTGTCCTATGAGGAGAGATTGGGGAAATTAAGGCTAAAATCTCTGGAATTCAGAAAAAATAAAAGGTAACCTCACTGAACATAAAGCTTTTAAGGAATTTGACAGTGTCGATGCTGGGATGATGTTTCCCCTGTAGATGCTGGAACCAAAGGTCACAATCTCAGAATTAGGTGTCAACCATTTTGGACGGAGATAAAGAGAATTATTTTCACTCAAAGGGCTGTGAATCTTTGGAAATCTCTACCCAAGACAGCTGTGGATGTAATTCATTGAATATATTCAAGACAGAGTTTGATTGATTCTCAAGGTGCAATGGGAAGCAAGAGATATGGGATAGTGCAGGAAGGTGAAGTGAGGTAGATGAGAAGGCATGATCTTTTTGAATGGTAAAGCATGATGCTCCTGTTTCTATTTTTTCTGCTCTTATGTATAATTCCGAGCACAGAAAAGTCAGGAAGGTGTTGGAATAATTCTAAAACTCATATTTGTACTAGTATCAACAATATTCCAGGCAGAGCACTCACCCATCATAAAGCTTAGATTGTGTTCTTTCTAGCTGCCAGATAAGTTTTCTATGCTTAGTTTGGTATTGTCACAAGGCTTTGCTTCTTCATTTTTGAAAATATGACTTTTCAACTTTCAACAGTCTGGAAATTTTGCAATTTGAACTGAGACAGAGAAAACTGCTTACATATGCAAGACCACATTCCAAGGTGAAGGTGAGAAACAAACAAATCTCCCACAGGGGAGTGTGAAGAGAGAGGCATTTCCCATAAACCAGACACCCATCAAAACTCACAGCTACCTGAGGAAGATGCATTAAAGATGCAAATTACTAGATATTGAAATGTTTCAATACAATGAAATCTGTACTATTTGTACAATGGCTGCCACAGACAGACACACCCAAAACCTTTTAGAAATACACAATGGGTGAAGTATTTCAAGCAAGACCGCCAGCCACTAGAGGGAGCTTGCAAGTGACACAGGTGGCGCCGGCATCAAGACAGCCTTCAGCAGAGGCAACAAGCTGAAGGCTGCTCTCTCTCCTTCTCTCTCTTTTGGAATAAAAGTCTCACCTGTTTCGAGAAGTCAATGCTACCAGAAACCTACCAGTGAAGTTAGAGCTTATAATAATTGCAACACCTTCTACATCTGACCGCATCCAAGGCCAGGATTTTTAGGATGGTGGGGTTTCCCTTCCTGCCATCCAAAAAGTCATAAGAGAACAGATTCCTGCCAATACTGCCTGCCCCACAGCGATTTTACACACCAACAAGCATTAATTGGCTGGAGACAAATCAGACCAATCTGATTGGCTGGCAGCTCTCTAGTCCCTGCAGTACCAGAAGTTGCAGTGGACAGGGCTGGGGCTGCATGCAGCCCTGGGGTCCCAAGTTCTGGGAGTCCAGGACCAGGTAAGCATGGGGTCTCAGGGTGGGGAGGAGATGTGAAGCCCAGGGAAATGGGCAGAGGGGGATGGGGCTTTTGGTAGAGAGGCCCGGGTGTGGAGAGGGGATGAGGGAGCCCCTGGAGGAGTCAGATATTTTGGGTGGGGGCATCCAATGTTAAAATGGGGCTGCTATTGGAGGTGCCCCCCTCACTCCTCCCCCGCCTGGGCACCATTCATTTTTAGGATACCGCCTGCCCCTGAACTAATCACGCCAGCCTGATAATTGAGGCTGAGCAGGAAACGGCCCTGAAGTGGTCAATAGTTGGCCACTTAAAGGTCTCAATTGATGAAGGGGCGGGTGGGCTGGCCTTGTCCTTCGTGTCCAAGCGTAAAATTGCAGAGAGGTTAGGGCAGGCGGGAACCCGGTGGGAAGCTCATCTGAGAAATTTTATGGTCACGTCCCACCCACAAAACTGCTGGTGGGGGGTGATAAAATCCTGCCCCAAGAAATCAGCTAACCCGAATCAGCGCAGCATTTAAAATCTACGCCTCAAGGACAATCAAAGGATACTTAACCATATATTCTTTTAACTTTTTTTGTATTGGATTCTAACTGCCCTTATTTCTGATACCTGTGCAGGTGTGTATATGGACCTGAGTGACTGCATGAAGGCCGAATGCTTGACATCGCACTTCTAGTATTTTCCTCGTGGTTAATAAATCTACTCTTTCTTTGACACAAGAAAACCTTGTTTGATTTGCTCCTTATTGCTCACAGCCTAAATAATAAAATATATTCTGCTTTGGAAAAGGCATATGCTCGTGAAAAATAAACTTAAACCTTTGTTGTGACCATCTGAAGAGGTTGAACAGAGTGGGGGGAGCAGTTCACCCCTTCTCACCTGGTTGTAACAATCTGGGAGGCCTTTTAATTCGATTTAAGTTTCATAAAGTCATATTAATCTTATGATGTGAGCTTCTGCTGGATCTCTGCGGGTGATGACTTTGCATCCTCTTTGCCAAAGTGAGTTTAGTATAAGAATGACATCAATATGGTGCAAACCAATTTTTGATGTAAACCGCTGAAGTGTTTAACGGGCGTTGATTCAGGGATGGGCAAATTCAAGACCGCACAGTGTCCAAGTGCCCAGAACCCAACAGTGTTAGGATTTTAAGCTAATGCTCGATTTAATGTAATGCTGCAAGCTTATTCCTGCCCCTATTTCCTATGTTTTTTTTTATTCATTTGTGGGATGTGGGCATCACTGGCTGGGCCAGCATTTATTATCCTTCCCTACTTGCACTTGAGAAGGTGGTGGTGAGCTGCCTTCTTGATCCACTGCAGTCCAAGTGGTGTAGGTCCACCCACAGTGCTGTTAGGGAGAGAGTTCCAGGATTTTGACCCAGCGACAGTGAAGGAATGGCGATATATTTCCAAGTCAGGATGATTAGTGGCTTGGAGGGGAACTTCCGGATGGTGGTGCTCTTCCATGTGTCTGCTGCTCTTGTCCTTCAAGCTGGTGGTGGTTGTGGATTTTGAAGGTGCTGTCTAAGGAGGCTTTGTGCGCTCCTGCAGCGCATCTTGTAGATGGTAGACACTGGTGCCACTGTGCGTCAATGGTGGAGGGAGTGAATGTTTGTGGATGGGGTGCCAGTTTGGGGGTCCAATGGGGTCCTATTTGTTGTAGTACTCTGCAGTTCATACCATAGTATTTTAATTTACCCCGCTTTTCTAATTGTAGCAACATTGCAGGTAGCTGCCTCTTTTTCTGTAATTTCTAAGATTTTATGGTACTCCCAAGACCACTCTGGAGGTTAGGCCAATTAATCCTTCCTCTGACAAACTGCTCCGCAAACTCTTTTCACTTGTCCTCTTCAGCTTTGTTGCTAACTCCAAGCATGAACAGGTTATGGGTGATTTGCTCCAGGATTGATAACATTCCACATAGCTGTTACTTCCTATTCCTTCACCCGTATCTGATTGACTCACTACCCCTTAATCACCCCAGTCCTAACCCTTCATCATTCTGCAGTTGCATTCATGTCTTGCAGGGAAGGAAATCTGCCATTCTTACCCGGTCTGGCCTACACGTGACTCCAGACCCACAGCAAACAGGCTGACACTTAACTGCCCTCTGAAATGGCCTAAGAAGCCACTCAGTTCAAGGGCAATGAGACAATTTCTGGTCTTATCAGTGACACCCACATCCCATGAAAGAATAAAGAAGAAAAAGGCAGCCTTGTGATCCGTCTGACACTGAGCCAGAATTTTGTCCAGTTGAACATCAGAAAGATCAAAGGACTTTTCTGAGATCCTGTCAAAAACTCTGAACCTTTGCTATTGACTGAAGCCCTTCTATGTCTGCTTTTTCAAGTTGTATGTGACCTGCATTGATCTTCAAGCCCCCACATCCTGTGTCAAGACCACTTATATTATCTGTCCAAACATTTCCTTCCCATGCTCCTACCCTATTTCCACTGCCAAGAAAAACCATTATGCATATTTCTGTTACCTGGAGGCTAGCTTTCTCCAATAGCCTTCTTCCCAACTTTGCATAAACTCGATTTTGTCCAAGCCTACACTCTAACCTGCTCTAAGCATCTGCTTGCCACAGACTCGCTGAGCCGTGTCTCCCAACTCTTCAAACCTAGAATCCTTGTCCTCACCTATAAATCCTTCCAAGCTTCAACCACAGATACTTAGCATCCCTTCAATTTCCTCCTCTACACTGTTGGACTTTTTTCTGTATTAAATATTCCATAAATTGAAATTGATGTCATGAAGGTGCTTTATTTAGTATTTTACTGTGTTAGTTAATTCTATGGTGCAGTGTTCAGTGTCATGTGCTCCATTCAGTGTTGTGTTGTTGCAATACAATGTTGAATTTTACTGATGGCTGCTAACAAACAATATAAATTATATATTCTCTTTCTGTGCTGTGAATCTAGCACTGCAATTTTGCAAAACATTTACTATTTGTGACACTTTGGGTAGTTTGACACATAAAGGGCATTTGAAGGTCTCCAAGCAATGTAAAGTGTTGAGCTTAGTCAGCTACATCAATTAAAAGACTTTCACAGCTTTTCCAGCACACTCCACACACACAGCAACTGACTACAGCTGAAGTCCTGTTGTCATAAATACCCTTTTCACCCCTTTCATTTTAGTCCTCCATTGTCTTCAAATATCTCTTTGAAAATCAGTTTTCCAAATATTATAACCTTTCATGTTACTATTTCACCACCATTTTTGTGTCAATAAAATTTTAAAATGCCTGCTCCTGTTTACTTGCAAATCGGCTATAAAATGCAAATGTTCTTTATGATCTCTGATACTCCTTTGAAATGCAACAGCTACAGATCAATTTCAAAACTTATCCTCAAAAGCTAATTTCAAATCTACTCTGTTTACTTGTAAGTTAACACCCACTATAAGGCCTCATTACAACTGCAAGACAACGCCCTTGCTCTTTTATCCCTTACTTTCTACAGATAATCTGGCTCCAACAACCTCGCCTTTGACTAACCCTGAGTGCACACAGACATGTTCACCCTTACCTACACAGAATATAGACATAAACACAGAAATATAAAAATATACACATATCATCACATATCTAGCCATTGCTTGAATGCTCTTCTGCTTTCTATGTTCTTCAGTCTTAGTGGTGATGCCCTGCATAATGGGTTGTGGTCTTTCAGCTTGGATTCTCAGTTAGCAAAAAGACTATTTAAAATAATTAATGTATGACAATAGCATGTTATGCTCATATTCTTTTGGAAGGTGGGTATTGAGCATTTTTGAGAGGTAATGGTGAAGAAATATCAATTCAAATTTTGTAAAATGCTAAATCTTCCAAAGAAATGTTTCCCTTGATTGTTAGTAGTATGGACTTTCAAATAATTAAAATTTATGCACGTGCTGCCAATTGAAATTGCATAACTGCTACCTTTAATAGGTTGCCCAGACCCTAGAGTGTACTGGAGCATCCAAACATAAGCATGAAACCTTGTGAGAGGGGGGTTTGAAAATTATTTTTTTAATATGTAATTACTTGGATTTTAATTAATTAATGAAAATTGGTGAGAGCTACTGGTACTTCCCACCTGGGAGTTGCAAGTGGTGGTGTTCTCCTGCGCCTGCTGCCCTTGTCCTTCTGGGTGGCTGCAAGTTTGGAAGGTGCTGTCGGGAGGAATTTGGGCAAGTTGTTGCACTGCACCTTGTCAATGGTACACATTGCAGCCACTGTGCATTGGTGGTGGAGGGAGTGAATGTTTGAGGTGGCAGATGGGATGCCAATTAAAGCAGACCCTGTCCAAGATTGTGTCAAGCTTCTTGAGTGTGATTAAAGCTGCTCCCCTCCAGATAGTGGAGAGTATTCCAACCCACTCCTGATTTTCCCATTGCAGGTGGTGGAAAGGCTTTGGGAAGTTGGTGATGAGACACTCTGACCTGCTCTTGTGGTCATAGTATTTATGTGGCCAGCCCAATACTGCTTCCGGACAATGGTTATCCCTTAGGATATTTTTGAGGGGAATTCAGCAATGGTAAAGTCCTTGAATGTCAAGGGGAGATGGTTAGGTTCTCTCGTGCCAGAGGAAGCCACTGCCAGGCATCAGTGTGGAATTAATGTTAGTTCCTACTTATCAGACCAATCCTGAACATTGTCTAGGTTTTACTGCATGCAGGTACCAGTTACTTGAACACCTGAGAATTGTGGATCATACGGAAACCTGTACAATCATTAGCGAATACCATCTTCCTGAAATGTGATTCCATACATGACAGCTGCCCTGAAGCCCATTGCTCACATATGAATTAGAACAATGAGTGCCTATTGGCTAAAATTATAGCAATTACATCATGCAAGGAGACTCTTTGGCCAATGTACCTGTGCTCATTTGGAGCTATTTACTTTAGTCCTGTATCCTTGCCCTTCCCAGTATCCTTATTTATACTTTTCAGATACTTATCCAATACTTTTTTAAGTGAGGTTATAGTCTTTTACTCAATAGTCACTTGTGGGGGCCATTCTATGGGAACATAGGAATAGGAGTAGGTTATTCAGCATTCAATTAAATCATGGCTGATCTGCACCTCAACTCCATTTGCCTTTGCTCTATATCCCTTGATATCTCTTTCCATTCTTCCTTGCACTTTCCTTGCCCCCGAATTTGGTATCATCAACTATGAATGTTATCCTTCTTTCACTACATCCAAACCATGTTCAGAACTGAAAAGCAAAAACTTCAACCAGTTTATTTGGTTCAATTATTCTATCCCTGTGTATATACTCCATGAGGAAAGACTTACTCACAGGAGCAAGTGGGTTTGGGGAGAAAGTGGGTTTAACATCACTGAAATTGTCTGCGCCTTAGGAGGCTGGTTCCATTCCGACAACTTCCGCATTTAACTGCAGTGTGCTAGGCCACATGTGAACAAACCCTCGGGATAGGCAGGTTGCCAATTCCAATATGTCAATTGCTCAATTATGATCATATTGACATAGCATTTGGAATTTAACCATAGGTGCACAGATTTCCTGGGTTTCCTGGAAGTCGCCAGTGAAAACAAAGGGAGACGACAGCAACAAGTGGGGGAGCTGAAGAAATGACATACAAATATTTCCAGATAGCTACCTTTTTGCCGAATTGAGTGAAAGGCTTTTGCCAACAGTACCAGTTTAAAGCCGTATTATGCAAATTCAGGATTCCTTCCTTGCTTTTATATTCAACACCAGTATAAAACGCAAAACCTTACTTGTCTTTTTATGATTCTTTTTTCTATGAAATGTTACTTTCACTACTTCATAGGTTACTTTCATGACTTTGGAGATTTGTATGTTTGATCTCCATTTTGTGACTGTGATCTATCAGATCATGCTGTTTTACTTCAGACCTCAGCTATCTGCATTTCACATATTAAACAAAATTAATTGTAAGTTCTGCCATAGACTCAATAATCATACATTCAATTAAAAAAAAGTAAGAGTCAGTGCCTTCTGGGAAGGGAAGTAATTCTGTTCCTAAAAGTATCTTGTTTGTATATGACCAGTGCACTATCCTTACACAGGGTGTAAAAAGCACAGAAGTGTGCTATTTACCATCAGCACCATGCAAAACCCTTGAGTACAAAAAAAACTCGTTTAAAACTGAAGAAATTGAAAATGCTACTGGAAGGCTCCTCAGAAAAGCCGAGAAGTGTTTTTAATCTGCTGTTGCTAGATCATATCATTTCAACATCTTCACACAGCAAATAAACAGAATATCCATCGAGCACCCAGCAGTCAGCATAAATCAGATGGGTGTAGGCGTGAAATCGCCCGATCCCATTGGCGTTGGGCATCATGGCGGGCGTAAGCAGACAATATGGCAAGAGGGCCAAAAATCAGCTTCACGCTGTGGAGAAACCAGTTTGGGATCGCCAGCTCCACCAGTTAATGGCAGCCACATTTCCTGCCACGCACGTCAGGAGCCTAATTTCAATACTTTGTTGTCTCATTATAAACCCTGCTCACCAGAATCGTCCCCACCTCCCAACGCCAAACTTACCACTCACGTCGGCGTGACTTCAGAACAATGTGCTTTAAAAGGCGTGTACCTAGTGAGCTGAGCTCGGACACGAGTGCACACAGCATTGTCCAGTGCTCACAAGTGCCGCCCGTAGGATATTAAGGAGGAGGCACCACACATTCGGTGGGGGCAGGGGGGAGGGGTTGCACAGACAAGTCGCTTTTTCCCAGCTGGCTCACAGTGCAGTGCCGGGTCAAGGGTTCCAGACTCTCATGCAGGCATGAAGGGGACATCAGACTTAACCAAGAGAGTTCTTAGGATGCATTTGCTAACCCATGCATCTCTCTCTTTGATCCTGCAGGAGGAAAACATTAGGATCATGGAAGCTGCTGATTTAGCCTCATGGCTTTCAGGGAGCAGAGGAGAAGAAGAAGAGAGCGTTGGAGACACCTGACTCAGCAATGGAAGGAGCACCTCCCTTCAGCTGAAGGGGTAGCAGGACCTACTGCGCATACAGTTGAAGAATCACAGACAACCATCACTCATAGGTGTTTTGCTAGACTCAGGGTCTATAGACAGTGCCTGTCATTCCTGCAGATGACTGAGAACCAGTGTCACCGAAGACTGTACATGTCTAGGGAACTGAATCCTCACATAGGCCACTGTGCACAGGATTTGGCACCATGGGGACATGGAGCACATCCACTGCCAGTGGCCGTGAAAGTGACTGTGGTGCTCAATTTTTATGCCAGTGACTCCTTCCAGGGCTCTCTGTGTGGGACCTCACAATCCTCCGTGCACAAGTGTATCCAGGAGGTCACAGATGCCATCTGTGTGAAGGCACAGAACTTTGTGCATTTCAACCAGGATCAGGAAACAAGAGCGCTGGGAATTGCACAGATCTCTAGTTTCCCACAGGTGCAGGGTGACAGCGGTTGCACTCATGTGGTGCTTAGGTCTCCATGGCAACAAGCAGCCAACTACGTCAACTGCAAGGCCTTTCACTCGCTGAATGTTCAGTTGGTCTGTGACCACCACAAATGCATCCTACAGGCCTGCGCATGATTCCCAGGGAGCATCCAGCACTCTTATATCCTCAGCAGGTCTCAGATCCCTGACATCTTCCAGGGTTCACAGAGGCTGCAGGGTTGGCTCCTCGGGGACTACTTGTAGAGGATGTGACTGATGACGCCTGTGTGGCAGCCTCAGACTGCAGCAGAGCGACAGTATAACGAGGCTCATGCTGTGACCCGGACTTTGGTGGAGCAAACGATAGGCATTTTGAAAATGAGGCTCTGGTGCCTTGGCAAGTCGCGTGGACCGCTGCAGTATAGTCCACCAAGGGTGTCGCATATCATCGTAGCTTGCTGCATGCTACGCAACCTGGTGCTGCAACGTGGGGAGGACCTGGCAGAGGAGGAGGTGAAAGAGCTGCACATATCCTCCGATGAGGAGTTTGTCGAAGGGGATGATGGTGATGAGGTTTTCGAAGGTGAGGGAACTGGTGATGAGACCATCGCACTGGCCAGATGAGGCAGGCGCACTCGGGAGGCTCTCATAGCCACAAAATTCATGAAAGATGATGATGAGATGCAATGAGGACAGTCCTGACAACCTCACCTTGCATCTGTGAACGTTTGACTCCTGTGTGGCTAATGGCAGCGTATATACCCTCTGCACAGGCTCATGTCATGGAGACACAGCGGAGGCCCTAATAATCATTAGATTCTAGGAGGACGATGATGTGTAGTGAGGATACTCCATAGATCTTCACATTGCCTCTGTGAATGTCTGACTCCTGTCTGGCTGAGAGCAGCTCACTTGCGCTCTGTGATCAGGGTGATATCATAGAGACACAGCCGTGAAGCTTTAAATGCACCTGATACTTTATCGGCCTTCAGCACCTGACCCCTTCAGGAGCACAGTGTCACTGGTCACGGATGCTGAAGAGATGGGGGCCAGCCCCACCTCAAAGGTGCTGAGAGCACACAGAGAGAATGATGGAACTCTGTGATGCCTGCCCACAATATTCTGGCAGCAGTGACCAGCACCATCGAGGTGCAGGAATCAATAATGTGTCCAGGGAGTGTGAAGCTGGACCATCACTTTGGTCTGCAGGTTACGCACTGTATAGGGAAAAGGCTCTGGACTGAGACATTATCTTATGCAGGAACCAAGGTTTCACATCCGAGTTACATGAACACTGCTCATCAGAGCAAGGAGCCATAGGCAGGGAGAGATTCTTGGGATAAAAACAAAAAAACTGCGGATGCTGGAAATCCAAAACAAAAACAGAATTACCTGGAAAAACTCAGCAGGTCTGGCAGCATCGGCGGAGAAGAAAAGAGTTGATGTTTCGAGTCCTCATGACCCTTCGACAGAACTTGAGTTCGAGTCCAAGAAAGAGTTGAAATATAAGCTGGTTTCAGGTGTGTGGGGGGGGTGGGCGGAGAGAGAGAGAGAGAGAGAGAGAGAGAAGTGGAGGGGGGGTGTGGTTGTAGGGACAAACAAGCAGTGATAGAAGCAGATCATCAAAAGATGTCAACAACAATAGAACAAAAGAACACATAGATATTAAAGTTGGTGATATTATCTAAACGAATGTGCTAATTAAGAATGGATGGTAGGGCACTCAAGGTATAGCTCTAGTCGGGGTGGAGGGAGCATAAAAGATTTTAAAATATTTAAAAATAATGGAAATAGGTGGGAAAAGAAAAATCTATATAATTTATTGGAAAAAAAAGGAAGGGGGAAACAGAAAGGGGGTGGGGATGGAGGAGGGAGCTCAAGACCTAAAGTTGTTGAATTCAATATTCAGTCCGGATGGCTGTAAAGTGCCTAGTCGGAAGATGAGGTGCTGTTCCTCCAGTTTGCGTTGTGCTTCACTGGAACAATGCAGCAAGCCAAGGACAGACATGTGGGCAAGAGAGCAGGGTGGAGTGTTAAAATGGCAAGCGACAGGGAAGTTTGGGTCATTCTTGCGGACAGACCGCAGGTGTTCTGCAAAGCGGTCGCCCAGTTTACGTTTGGTCTCTCCAATGTAGAGGAGACCACATTGGGAGCAACGAATGCAGTAGACTAAGTTGGGGGAAATGCAAGTGAAATGCTGCTTCACTTGAGTGTTTGGGCCCTTGGATGGTGAGGAGAGAGGAAGTGAAGGGGCAGGTGTTGCATCTTTTGCGTGGGCATGGGTTGGTGCCATAGGAGGGGGTTGAGGAGTAGGGGATGATGGAGGAGTGGACCAGGGTGTCCCGGAGGGAGCGATCCCTACGGAATGCCGATGGGGGGGTGAAGGGAAGATGTGTTTGGTGGTGGCATCGTGCTGGTTCTTGGGAGTTTATTTACAATAGTGAACATTATGTACAAGTGATTAACACCCGTGCCCAGACCGTGCAACTAAAACTTCTTGACCTTCCTAACCTTGCTGCTAAGTCTTGGAGCTCCCCTGACATCCAGAGTGGAGGTGGAGGCAGCCCTGCCTGCAATGACCTTGATGGGCGTCCCCTGGAGGGCCGAGACCTGGAGAGCCCGGCCACCTTTGGGTATCCTGCTGTGGGCCAGCTGCACCCTCCTCAGCCTGTGGAGCTGGAGCAGTGATGGTCACAGGAAGAGGTGATTCGGATGGGCTGGTGAGTCACCTGGGTGGATGGCCCTGGGGTCTTGGGCTGGTGATCCTCCTCCCAATGGGTGTCCGGCAGCCCCTGGCTGACCCCTTGAGGCAAAGGGGAAGCTGAAGTGAGATCGAGCTGCCCCACAGCCCGCTCGCATTGACAATGTTGTAGGCCGTGCACGAGTACAAGACAGATGTCCTAGACCAAGGTTCCTGAGGCTGCCATTCTGCCAGTGTTGACCTTGATGACCTTGGTGCGTTGCCATGCCAAGGGCTATCACCTTGGATTGAAAGTAGATATCTCCTCGATTGCCCCTTGCAATCTGAGGAGTGCAGCCGACATCCCTTCCTGATGTTTCCGTGATGCTCCAACAGCTGATTGAGGACTGAGTCGAAAGGGTCATCATCTGACTGGGACTCAGCAGATTTCTTGCCTCCAGCAGTCCTCCGATGCCAGCGACCAATGATGTCCCTGCCTCCACCTGCTGTGGAACAGATTCTATGCTGTGCTCATCAGACTGTAATCCTGAGGCTACTCTACATCTGGGTCCCACTGAGATGTGTGTCGCTGTGCTGGTGGAGGGTGTGGGTGAGCGTAGTGATGGATCTTCAATGGTGCTGCCCTCAGGATCCTCATCCGAGGTGCTCTCAGCACTGGAGTCAGGGTCAAGCTTGCCTGAGGGCGACGTGTCAGATGTGCCTATGACAGAAAGTGGAGATTATTAGAGCTTGACAGCTGCGTTGAATACTGAACAGTGGACTCAGAGTAGTGTTGAGAGAGGGATGATGCAGTGCAGGATCCTCACGTGGGCATTCACGCTGACCCCGCTGTCTTGGCAGGAATGGTCGACGTCCTCTCTGGCCAGCTCCAATGCGTGACTCTCAAACGGAGTGAGGGTCTTGATGCCTGACAGTCCACTGCTGACCTGGGACCTCCCCCACGTGATTGTGCACAATCCTGGCCTGTATAAAGATTGACGGAGAGAGTGTAAGTAAGGCGCATGTGAGGCTAAATGAGAAGGATGCCAGGTGTGCTTGTTTGCTGAGTGGAACCATGGACAGGATAAGAAGTCGATCTCCAGAGGAGATATGACGGTCCGTGTGAGAGCGTGAGTGGTGATATACCTTGAGCTGGCAGCGAGTGAGATTCCAGTGAATGTGTGATGGCCTTGATAGTGGACAGGGTGAGATTGATGAGTTGGTTGCCTTACCATGGGTGGCATGGATGAGATCATTCATCTGTTTTCTGCACTGGATGGCCGACTTCTTGTGTGTAGAGTTGGCACTGACCACCCCTGCCACCATGAGGCTGATGGGCCTCCTGTGGCCAGAGCTGGGGTAGAGGACTGCAATGGACTTCCATGGCATCCAGAAGGCATCCCAGGGAGCATTCCTGGGTTGCAAACGTTGAGAACTGTGCGTGCGGCTGCAGTTTAAATATGGCGCCCAGTGTGAGGAAGTGGTGAGTTAACGTCATGGCGGGCCAATCGGAGGCCACCCACCAGGGATACGTCATGTTTACCGTGACTACATAATGTATAAGACGGAAAGGGAACATTACAGCGTGAAAATCCACCATTGCGGCCGGCAGGTAAACCATCCTTTTTCACGCCCACTACCGCAATTAGTGCAAATCTGAGGCGATACCTCCCCAGGTCTCTATTGTTTGAAATGTTATATTTAGTCTACGCTCTGCAGAGTTTGTTCTGTGAAAGTGTTTTTGAAAACTAGTGACAGGATAATAAATTAGCCCTTCATAAAATAGCCATCAACTCTCTTCCACAGTCGACTTCAGTCCTGTCACTGCTTTCAAATGAAGCTGGCAAAGAGTTTTTTTGGTGTTTCCACTATTGCTTAACAGTGCTGCCTTTGTGTCCTGTGACAAAACCAACCTTCTGTTGCCTATCGCGTGGCAGGGAATCAGGCTGGCGTTCAGCCTCTGTTGTAGTATTCACTGCAGTTGATTGACAGAATGTTTGGATATTAATGAAGCAATTTCAATCCTGTAATAAAGCTCCAAATAAACTTAATTTGTCACATAATTTGTCAGAAATTATAAAGTGAGCAGTTAGGAAATTATTTTGAATAAAACAAAGAGTGAATTGAAAACTGTTATAGAGTTGATCTTCAGACAAAATTTTCTCAGTGGAAACATTTAACTTTATTTACAAGACAGCGGCAGTAACTACACATATGCATCAAGCTCCGTAACTAAAGAAGAACTGTCCTGTAAATATTCTCTGCGCTGTTAACACATTGGTTTACACAGATCACATGATCTTACAACACAGGATTATTCTTAAAGCTACAGTCCTACATTTCCCAAAACCATAATTTCTACATTCCTCCCCTTTTAACGTTTCCGTACATTTTGTATTTACAAGGATATTTATCTTATGACATTACAATATTAACACAGGTCATGAAATTACAAGTTCAGTCTTTCAGGTGGTTTCCTGATCCATGTGGAATGTTGCAGCTCCACAGCTTCAGATTCTTTTGTAGGAAACACCGAGTCCACCTACTCGCACTGGAAGATTTCAGACCAGTTTAATTTAATCAACTTCAATCAATTATGCCCTAGAATGCTTGGCCCTTCACCTTCTCACATCACTACTGGTAGCTGTGCCGATTGGTGTCTGTAATGAACTGTTACTCTGGTGATACCTTTTACCTGGATTTCTTTACCTGTGCGCGTTTTCAACTTGGCAGATGTTTGTTCCAAATTAATTGTTGATCACCTTTATTTAAATATCTGAAAGTGTCTTCTCCTATTACAGTGCACACGTGTCTACTTCCATTTTTAGGGTTTACCATCCACTTGCACTGTAACAAATATTGGCTCTGTCTTCCTAACTTTCATATTGAATAATGAATAAATGTCACAACTGGTTGTTTCTGGCTCTTCTACACTACAGATTTCATTGGACTTTGTTTATTGTTTGGATGCCTGTTTAAATCTCGCTTTGCACTGTCTCATTATGTGTCCACTTCTGTGACAAAAATAACATTCCACTTTTATATATTGCCAATAGCTAGAAGACTGATTGTTTTCGCGTCAATGAAAGTTAGTTTTCGATTTCGTTGCTAAGCTGTCTCCTCTCATTTATCGATTAACAGGAAAGTCTGGCTTTTTCATGCCACTTTCAGCTGACTGTTCCTACCCAACTAGGAGAACGGCACCATTTTGCGCCCCTTGAATTGCTTATGAACCCCTTACAGCGCTTTCCACAGCCAGCATTATTTCAAATACTTTCTTAAAATCAAGATTCACTTCAGTCAGCAATCTTCGCTGAATAATGTCTTCCTGCACGCCACATTCTAAACGATCTCTGAGCGTGTCATTCACTGTTTCATCAAGATCACAATATTCATTTAATTGTTTTAATTTCACCATGTAGTTCGCAATCGTCTCCCCCAGGGCTCTATTCCGTGAATTGAAACTGAACTTCTGCATTGTGACTGACGGTTTGTGTTGAAAATGTCCCTTAATGAGGCCTACTAATTCACTGAAAGTCTTCAAATCTGGGGGACTGGGGGCTTTCAAGCTTCGAATTAAACTGTAGTTTTTGCTCCCACAAATACTCAGGAGAATTGCTCTCTTTTTTTCCTCCCCCATGATTTTGTTTGCTTGAAAAAAGAATGCAAGACTTCTGTATATTAAGACCAATCATCTGTGGCTAGCTGAAAGGGATTGATTCTGCCAAACTGTGCCATTTTGGATGAGTATATCTTCTTTTATTTTTAATAAACTTAGATACTCACAATCGCTGGGCAAGGTACAGCACTGAATCTGATTTATCCTTATCGCCAGTTTGTTAAGGAGTTACTCTTCAGAAAAATTTTCTTGGTGGAAACATTTAACTTTATTCACAAGACAGCAGCAGTAACTACATGTGTGCATTAAACTCCATAACTAAAGAAGAACCCTACTGAAGAGGTTCCCCGCACTGTTAACACATTGGTTTACACAGATCATGTGATCTTACAACATAGGATTATTCTTAAAGCTACAGTCCAACCTCGCCCAAAACTATAATTACTACAAAACTTTGATACTTTCTATCTGAAATAAAATGCAGTTAATGTGAATTTCCTGTAGATTAAGATGAAAATTACAGAATCACAGAATCACAGAGGGCAGAAGAGGCCCTTCAGCCCATTGAGTCTGCACCAGCATGTGAGAAACACCTGACCTACCGACCTAATCCTATTTACCAGCACTTGGCCCATAGCCTTGAATGTTATGACGTGCCAAGTGTTCATCCAGGAACTTTTTAAAGGATGTGAGGGAACCCGCCTCCACCACCCTCCCAGGCAGCGCATTCCAGACCATCACCACCCTCAGGGTAAAAAAGTTTTTCTTCTGGTACAACTGGTAAGTTTTAATTGTGAGCTAGCTGAGAATCAAGGGCAGGTTTGAGAAAGGCCAGCAAAGTAAAAACACCACTTCTTGCCTGTACAGAGAACAGTCTATCTATAGCCAAAGTCCAGAAGGAAAAATCAGTTGAAAATGGTTGAAACTTGCAACTGTATTTTCCTGGAATAACCACTGCACTGGGAGCAACCAGAACAACTGAGAAATCCAACCAGAAATTTGGTGATTTTTTCAGCTAACCTTGGCTGTGGTGGGTTGTGATTTACTAGGAACAGTTGACTTAACTGGGAACTGACTGGCTGAATCCTAGGCATTGTTATTCTCCGTAGGGTCCCCTGCATTCTTTGTGTCACATACGGACCGGAGTTCCACATTCATGTGTATGGCCACGTGCCGGTTATTGAATTTTGTCAGGTAGTTCTGTGCTATCAGATCGCACAGATCCTTTCCAGAACCAACTGTCCCAGAATTTGCGTAGCGGTCCCTTGTCCCGTATGGTGGGGGCAGTGGGTAGTCCCACTGCCCTGGGCGGAGAGAGGGACGGGAGCTTCTGGAGGCCATGTAGAATAGGTAGGTGGGGGTCCACCAGACAGTGGGTGCTGATGGTCTGGTGGGCCCGTGGGTTCAGGGAGCCTGGAAATCCCATGGTGCAGGGGGCCCAGGCAGGTGTAGGGGGGCCCAGAGGGCCTGTGGGCGTGGTGGGTGGGTGGGGGGGGGGGGGGGGGGGGGCGCACGGACCCATGGATGTGGGGCTTCAGCTGGCCTGAAGGGGGGTCTTTTCTCTTCGCATGTGTTTTCCCCTTAGCACTATGTCTAGTGTGGTAATTCTCAGGGTTTTTAGATGCACCTTCCACTGTCCTATTATTATTAGAGAACAATGAAGTGAACAGTGCAACTCTCCAACAACATCCAAGGAGCTCAAGACCATGCAGGACAAAGCAGCTCGCTTCAATCCGCCCACTTCATCCATCACCTTCAATATCCACTCCCTCCACCACTGACGCACAGTGGCAGCAGTGTGTGCCACCTACAAGATGCACTGCAGAAACTCACCAAGGCTCCTTTGACAGCACCTTCCAAACCTACAACCTCTACCACCTGGAAGGACAATGCCTGTAGTTGCATGGAAGCACCACAAACTGCAAGTTCCCCTCCCAGCCACACACCATCCTGATGCGGAATTATATCACCATTCCTTCAACATCGCTGGGCCTAAATCCTCAAAATCTGTTCTTAACAGCACTTTGGGAGCTCTTGCAACACATGGACTGCAGCTTTTCAAAAAGGGAGCACGCGACCACCTTCTTGAAGGCAATTAGAGATGGGCTGAGGTTGGCGGATGAGGTTGAGGTTGCCCACATCCCATGAATGAATTTTTAACAAAGCAACAAAACTGATGAGGTTTATTCTTAATTGAGATCTGATGTCCTTCTGAATTTATTCAGCTTTTGGTGTACCAATTCTTGGCTGCAGGTCAATAGAACGCCTGTTCCTGAATGCAGCCTGAGTGCCAGGGAAGAAGCCCTGCTTGAATTGTCATCATAATCAAGCTTTGATCACAGATGTGAGAGTGACAACCTGTACGTGGTTCTCACAGTGATGCCCGTTAATGTTTCCCAAATGAATTGTGGCAATTTTTTTTTTAATTGAGTTGTACTTTCTGACCTTTAACTCATTTTACTTGCCTGGAATTAAAATCAAGGTTGACATGATATTTTCATGAAATCAGCAGGCACTAATACCTTATTGACTAGAAATCACTTCTAGAACAAAGCTAAAATAATAGCTAGGCTGTGGAACTTAATCTATATTCACTTGCCTTCAAGGTAATTGCATCAACTGTACAGATCATAATTTCCTTCACTATTCTCTGCACGTGCTACAGTTATTCTGTCAGTCTCTTGCTTTCTCACTCTGTCACTCTCTGTTTTTAACTGAAATTTGGCAAAAAAAAATTAAATATTACTGAAATATAGCAATCAAAAATAAATCCAGGTTACTAAAGAATATCATGCCTTACATAAGTATACTGAAAACACATGGTAATTCTTTTTTGACTGAATATTTATGTTTCATATATGATATATAAATTGGTGTGATTACAATGTTCAACTAGCCATTTAAGAAATTAATTGGTTCATAAGAGCACCATCAGCATCCATTATTTCCTGAGACAATTTCTCTGAACTGGGTGCCGTGCTGTCATGTTTGTGATAGTAAATGCAACAGAAGCCAATCCCATTAATTTGTGTTGCATATGATTTTTATTCCCTGGGCTAGACTTTTTACCCATTGACTATAAATAGGGAATGTGTTGTGATGGTGGTCCCCAAATCCCTGTTCAGACAAGTTTTTTTATGGAGTGGGAAGGCTACCTAGAAAACTGAAGGATTCCATTTGATTTGAATATGACAGCAATTACAATTCTGGAAGACAGCTTCTTTGGCTATTACCTCTCATTAGCACTTTAACTATTTTTAAAAAAAATACATGAAAAATTAAGAGCGGATAAGTCATTTGTGCCTTTCCAGCCCACTTCAGCCACAATTTATTTGGAGTCCTATCAGAGAAGCCAGAAGTGTCGAGTGGATGATCCATCTCAGCCTCCTCCTGAGGTCCCCAACATCACGGATGCCAGTCTTCAGCCAATTCGATTCACTCTACGTGATATCAAGAAATGGCTGAAGTCACTGGATACTGCAACGGCTACGGTCACTGACAATATTCCAGCAATAGTATTGAAGACTTGTGCTCCAGAACTTGCTGTGTCCCTAACCAAGCAGTTCCAGGACAGCAAGTATACAAGCTTCTACACAGCAATACAAACATACACATATGAACATATGAAATAGGAGCAGAATTAGGCCATTTGCACTTTGAGCCTTCTTCGCCATTCAATAAGATCATGATATTAAGAAATGGCAGAAGGTATTGAATACTGCCAAGGCTATGGGCCACAACAACATTCTGACTATAGTATGAAGACTTGTGCTCTAGAACTAGCACTATCCTTAGCCAAGGTGTTCTAGTGCAGCTACAAGACTGGCATCCACGTAGCAATATGGAAAATTGCCCAGGTATGTCATGTCCACAAAAAGCAGGAAAAATCCAACTCAGCAATTACCGCTCCATCAATCGACTTTCAATTATTAACAAAATGATGCAAAGTGTCATCAACAGTGCAATCAGACAGCACTAACTCAGCAATAACCTGCTCACTGACATTCAGTTTGGGTTCTGCCAGGATCATTCAGCTCCTGACCTTGGTCCAAACATGGACAAAAGAGCTGAACTCAAGAGGTGAGGTGAGAGTGACTCCCCTTGACACCAAAGCAGCTTTTGACAGAGTGTGGCATCAAAGAGCCTTAGCAAAATTGGAGTCAATGGGAATCAGGGGAAAAACTCTTCACTGGTTGGAATCATACCTAGCACAAAGGAAGGAGACTGTGGTTGTTGGATGTCAATCATCTCAGTTCCAGGACATCACTGCAGGAGTTCCTCAGGGTAGTGTCCTAGGCCCAAACATCTTCACTTGCTTCATAAATCACCTTCTCTCCATCATAAGGTAAGAAGTGAGGATGTTCGCTAATGATTGCACTATGTTTAACAGCATTTGTGACTCCTGATACTGAAGCAGTCCTTGCCCATGTACAGCAAGACCTGGGCAACATCCAGGCTTGGGTTGATAAATATCAAGTAACATTCGTGCACACAACTGCCAGGCAATGACCATCTCCAACAAGAGAGAGTCCAACAATCCTCTCTTGACATTCAATGGCATTCCCACCGCTGAATCCCCCACTATCAACATCCTGGTGGTTACCGTTGACAAGAAACTTAACTGGACTAGCCATATAAATACTGTGGCTACAAGAGCAGGGAATTCTGTAGAAATTAATTTACCTCCTGACTCCCCAAATCCCGCCCACCATCTACAATGCACAAGTCAGGAGTGTGATGTTCTCCTCTTGCCTGGATGAGTACAGCTCCAACAACACTCAAGAAGCTCAACACCACCCAGGGAAAAGCAGTCCACTTGATTGGCACCCCATCCACTATCTTCAGCATTCACTTCCACCACCACCGACGCATAATGGCAGCGGCTTGTACCATATACACGATGCATTGCCACAACTCACCAAGGCTCCTTCGGCAGCACCTGCCAAACCCACGACCACTACCATCTAGAAGGACAAGGGCAGCTGAAATGTTATCATTAGCTCCATGCTGCTGAGGGGGCCGAGGCTCAGTGAAGCTCTGGAGCCATTGGCAGCTCTATGCTGCTGCAAAGATTTGGTGTTCAGGGAAGCCCAAGACATTATTTTCTTGGTGCAGCTGAGAGCTGGGGCTCAAGGAAGTCGAGGAGCAGTTTTACTCCACGTTGCTGAAAGTTGGGGTTCAAGGAAGCCCAGAAGCATTAGTGGCATGGTACAGCTGGGAGTCAGGGCTCAGGGAGGCGCAGGAGAAGTAGTATTTTTGTCAGAGCAGCCATATAGCTAGGATTGTGATGATGATTTAATGCTGTGGTGCAGCCTTGTGAATCCAGTAGGATGCAGTTTCGGGAGAAGAGATTGAGCAATTGAGAGGTGAGCAGTCTTTGGGGTAGTCCGAGTTGGAATGTCTGTTGAGGGAAATCAGAAGCTACATCTGTGAAAGAGAGGAGCTGCAATTCTTTGTGAGGAAGATAGTGTTTTAAAGAAATGTTACGACTCACTGTGATGACTGATGTCTGGGTGGGCTGCTGAGAAATTCATGGGATCTGTCTTGGTTGTATCTTCCATTTAATATGTATCTTGTGCTTTCTTTGACTACAGTTTGCCTGTTAATGTTTATCTCACGTTAATTCTGGTTGTTGGAATATAAAATGGATGCTGTTAATTGTTTGATTTTCTGGCATTTGTACAGTACAATTTATTCTGTTTGTTTAAAACAATGGAATTTTTAGGCTTTATCATCTTAGTAAGAAACTGGGATTTCAAATTTTGACTACTTCAAACAAAAGGTTACTGGTCCCAGATTGTAACAAAATTGGGGGCCTGGTCTGAGGGCATAGCACAAGACATTCAAGTGAAACCTTGTTTACCCTCACAGATGGATGTAAAAAAATATTGGAGAAGAGCAGGGGAATTCTCCCTGTATCCTGGCCACTATTTATCTGTTAATCAACAACAATAAGGACGGGTTGTCCGTCCATTTACCTCTTGGAAGTTTGTGGAACTCTGCTTGCACAAATTGGCTACGATGTTTTCCTATATTACCAATCATAACATAGGGGAGAATTTTCTCCCCATCGGTGGGGGGTGGGGGGGGGGTGGGGGGGGGGGGGGGGGGGGGGTGGTGGTGAGGGGGCTTGAGCGGGCGTGGGCAGGCACGCAACCGATTGCCGGCCGCGATCAGCTGCGTGCCGCCATTTTACGTGACAGGCACCCGGAAGCGGTGAGCATTCCCTGTGCAGGCGGGGGGAGGAGGCTGAGTCATGGCCTGTGCTCTTTCATACATGTGGATGAAAGAGAGCAGAAATCTCCCTGAGGCACGGAGCTGCCTCAGGGAGTTTAATTTCATTATGAAGAACTTAAATAAAGAAAAAAAATTCAGACATGTCCCCTCATGTGACAGTGTCAAATGAGCTGGGACAAGTCAAAAAAAATGAAATAAAAAATTTATTTGATTTATAAATCTTTCATGAAACCTCATCCCGCCCGTGGATGAGGTTTCATGATAAATGCAAAGGCCGGCTGGGTCTTCGCCTGCCCAACGACCTTAAGGTTGGGTGGGCAGCTCTGTTAATAATTTTAATTAGTTTTGAAATGGCCTTAATAGGCCTTTGACAGTTCGGCAGGCACGCAGCCGATTCCAGTGCGCACCCGCTGAACTGAAAATCGGAGTGACGCGCGGTGACGTTGGGGTGCACGCCCGATGTCACTGTGCATCACTTTCTGTGTTGGCAAGCAGGACCCACCCCCACACGCCGACCCGAAGATTCAGACCATAGTTAATTGGTCATGAAGCACTTTGGGAAATCTCTGTTTGTGAAAAATGCTATATATAACTTCCCTATGCTTATTCATATCTTATCCCAGCAATTTGTTCCTCATTTCACACAAAATGGCCTGCAATTGTAAAATTTCCTCTTCCATTGCCCCTTAACCTTTACTGCTTCCCATCATTTAACCTAAATTCCAACTTTATGACCTATTTTCACCTTTCTCAACTTGCCAGTACTAACATTTATGCATCCTCAATCTCTCCTGCTCCTTCATCCCAAATGTTTTGTACCTTTTCATCGTGCAACCTCAACGCCAGAACCACTGCCCACCCCCCACCCCACCCTACCCCACCCCACCCCACCACAATCCAATGTTTCCCTCTACATGCCATGCATAAGCTTTGCCAAACTCAGTGCCCAGAGTGCTGTCCCTGTAACCTGAATTCCTGCCTTCATAGCCCAATTTATTTCCTGGTGATAAACAGGGTAGTAGACATTCACCAACATAAACATAATCTTTCCACAGTTCACAGTGTGGTACTCGCATAAAAGTAAAATTAAACTTCTTTGTCAGTTATCTATGAGTGAAAATCTGGAACTCCCTTACAAACAGCACTGTGGGCGTACTTACACCAGACAGGCTCCAGTGGCTCAAGAAGGTGGCTCATCATCACCTGCTTAAGGGCAATTAGAGATGGGGCAACAAGTGCTGGCCGAGCCAGTAACACTTTAAATTATGGAGGTATTTGATTGGGTAGATGTTGAGAAGATGACATGCACGTGGAGAAAACCAAAATTAGGGGCTGCAAATATAAGATATTATTAATGTAATAAGTATAAATCCAACAGAAATTTCTCTACCAAGAGAATGGCGAGAATGTGTAACTTGCTACCAAAGGTTGAGACCAATAGCATACATGCATTGAAACGGAAGCTAGATATGTAGTGAGGGACAAAAGGACAGAAAGATGTGCTGAGAGGGTGAGATGAAGAGATGTGGAGGAAGCTCTTGTGCAGCTTAAAAACACTGTTATAGACTAGTTGGGCTGAGTGGCATGTTTCTGTACTGTACATTCTGTGTAACTCTAAACAGTAATATAATATTATATCAACATTCAATGTCTAAGCACACATGTAGGATCAATGGTCACTTGGGCAAGTTAATGATTGTGGACAGTGCCAGGAGAGCCATACTCCAGTACATGTCAGCACTTGCAGAATGCAAATTCAAGGGAGGTTAGTGGCTGAAGATTATTATTTACTGAGTAATGCTTCCAAAAGTCTGATGCTGAAAATTAATAGGCAGCGGAACCTTTCTGAAGACTAGCATGAATTTACTGCTGACAATAATCTTAATAAAGCAGTTACGACAAGCATGAATCACTGCCTCTATAGAATTGATTGTAGTTGCTGTATTTTCAAGCATGACAGCCTGACAAATGGAGAAACTATTGATTGAAACAGGCTCTTTGTTGCCACTGGAGTTGAATGCTCTGGGTGGATATAATTATGCATCCTGTGAAATACTGGTACCACTGATCAGAGATGGGTTCCAGTGGCCATATATGGCCTGACATATATGCTGCAAAGCCATCTGCTATCCCCATGGCTACCCAACCATGCAAATGCATTAGCTGTTTTTTTTTCTTCTTATAATTAATGTTCTGAAGCTTCAACTCAGCTTCAGTTTCTGATCAATATCAATAATTTTCCATGTCACTCAAATAGTAAAGATATTGCTTACATTTCTGAGAGAAATAGGGAGCTAGTGAAAGAAATTTGTTTTTAAATGTAGACAACAGGCCAATGGCATGCTACAGTTGTCTATGGCATGTGGGCTTTCCAAAGGAGTGAATACTAAGCAAGCCATATGTCTATAGTTTTGATTGGGTGGCTATAAATGGAGCATTAAATTTTCAATGGGGTAGAGTGGTTAGAAATTAACAACAGGCATCCTGATGCCTGTGATGATGATAATGAAATCCCAGTGGAACTTGGGACAGAGTCGGCAAGCGCCCGACCCAGCCGAGCGTAAAATGATGCACGACGACGTTGGGCAAGCATCCAGACGTCATCGCGTGGTCCCACGATATTTCGTTCGGTGGGCACGCACCGGAGTTGGCAGCACACCCACCAACAATTAAAAGGCCTATTCAGGCCATTAACAAGGTGATTAATTTCAAATTTACGCTGCCCATCCAACCTTACAGTTGGCGGGCAGGCGAAAACACCAAGCAGCCTTTGCACTTTTTAGGAAACCTCATCCACAGGCGGGATGAGGCTTCCTAAAACAAATAAAAATAAAATAAAAATTTCACACTTGAATTAAAAACCGGTCCCTGCTCATGTGACAGTGTCAGATGAGGGGACATGTTTTATGACATTTTTATTCTCTTCATTTTTTTTTTTAAACAGCGCTACATCTCCCTGAGGCAGTTCCGGGGCTCAGGGAGATTTAAGCGCTTTTTTGCATGCATCTGTGAAGTTTGCTCTAGACCCGCTCCCCCTCCTCCCCCCGCCCACACAGGCAGTGCTGAGTGCTGCTGCTCGCATTCCACGCTGGATGGGCCTTAATTGGCCAGCCTGCATAAAATCGCGTTGCAATGCTGATCACGGGCAGCAGTTGGCTTCCCAAACACCCCCACCCACCCATGCCAATGGAAACATTCTGCCCTTAAGTTTCAGAAGTCTCAGTTTGGTTGTAAATGGAAAACAGGATCATAAATGAAGCAGGTATAACAGAAACACTGATTTTCAAGAACAATGATATTAATGTGCAACTCAACGGCCTTCTGAAAGGTCATTGTCTGGGATCCTGAACTAATTGACAAGTGGTGTGCTAAGTTGAGCACTGAATGGCATCCTGAGCTGACAACTGAATAGCACTCTTAAGTAGTCCATGATTAATTAGCTAGTGCCTATTTAAAATCTGAATTGATTGAAACACAATGAATTGGGATCAAAATACCTAAATGACAATGTAAGTTAATGTAATTTAATTACTTCTAAGTAACTTCTAAGTTCAACTTTGCTGTTGTGGGAAATAGATCTGGGAAGCATTTGGAAACTTGGAAAAAAAGATCAATAGCATTTTTCTATCTGCACTCATCATACTTTTCTCTGATGTTTCAGTGGACCTGTTCAATTCCCCTGAAGGAAAATTTCATTTATTGAGATTGCACACTGGAACGTGTTGTGAACGATGCTACACAGCCACTATCTCTATCATTTCCCATGTGGCTCAAATAATAAAGATACTACTTACTTTCCTCAGAAGTATGGAGCTACTACAAGCTGTTTTAAAAGATCACTGCCTTCATGAAAAACGCATATAGGTAAACCTTTCTTTGCTGGTTGCTAACCCCTATTGTAATATCAAACTGCCCCACCATGTCACTTGTGTGTGAGAACCTCTGAAGAAAATGGAGCGCAGTTTTCCTCTTTCTTACCCACAAAACAAAATTGCTTTATGCTGAGCAAGGCTTTTCCACATTAACAGAACAAATTATTTCATTGTTGTTTTAATGGTCTTTAACAGTACATCTTTTGGCAGCACACAGTAAAGTTGCATCTTAATGACAATTTTTCCAATCTCAATACCTTTGGATATGAAAATGAAATCTTGCGGTGGATCATGTTTTCTGCAGTCACTCTTGATTGCACATTCTGCAGCTGCTACTTCCCAGCAGAATGATTTCAAATGTGAAATGTTTAAACACGTGCTCAGGATCTAATGACTGGAGTGCAACATTTAGCTGTATCCTCATATCCCTACCCAGTTTTGAGGCTATTGGTTGGAGTTAGCTGGAATAACCCATCATGCTCTTTCAATTCTTCCAATTGGAGAAAGTGCTGATCTCCATTATCATCCATGGCCAGGAGCAGTGGAGGCCCCAGGAATTATATGTTAACATTAATGAAGAACTTCTTCACCTTCTCTTTTTGGAGAGACTAAGAGGCTTTTGATTATTATAAATTGTTTAGGCTTAAAAAAAAAGCTGTCAAGAGACAACTTAGTTATATGCCTTGGAATTTCTTCTCTGCCAATAGAGCTGACAGAGAAAATCCCAAGGTGTGTGGTTAATCTGGTGAATTTAAAAACCATGAGCAGGTTTCTCAGTGTGGGGTCAGGACCATAGTATGAGTAAAATTACAGGTCTTAACCTTGCTCTGAGGGGGAAGTAGTCACTGATCACAATTTTCCTGGAAGTCGGCTCTAATTGGCTGGAGGGCAGGCTCGGTCGCCAGTGGGCACCAGCAGGCGCAGGTGAAGAAGTTCAAGACTACAGTGTCTTTAATGACTACAGGCAGGCCATGGCAACCAGAACTGCAAGGTCTGAGATATTCCATAATGAAGGCACTAATCTCAGATACCATCTGCCTGGATAAGCAAAGTCTCATATTGTACTGATTCTCTGATATGTCGACTTAGCTTCTTCTTCGGTAATACACTTGATGTTGTAGACCTTCAGTGCCTTCCTGCCTCTCATTTCTCTCCTTTGCCCTTCTCATGCCTGGCCACTGCATCTGCCCCTGAGAATATTGATCCTCATCACTAATCCACCCTATCTCCACGTATATTCATCCCATCTCCAGTTGTTGTCTTTTTGTGGTCAGCTACACTCACAATGCTCACTGTGCTCCCCTCTTATGACCCCCAAATCCCTGGCGGGTCACAGCCCACTCAACTGACCGAGCACACGCAGACCATATTCTCTGCTAACTCTGTTCACCCGATGACAACTGTGTGTCAATAGATGAGCGCCCCTCTCAGCCTCCAATGTCATTGAACAGCAGGACCATGACTCACTGCTGCATTGCTGGGTTCTTCTACATGGCTTATTCTACATCCAAGTAAATCCTAGGTGCCTTCCCACAAAAATTGTGGACTAGCCCTAAGCAACCTGACAATAAGCTTGTTAACAAGTTTAATTAAGAATTGCTCAGAATTGGATGGGTCCCCCACTCCCTCCTCAGCTAAATCACTGACATCTGATGCACGACAGGCTGTATTGGGAAATTATATGTCTGCCCACCTCAGTTCCCAAAAATTCTCCCCATATAGTATGAGCAGCTTGGTAGATCGCTTTTAATTTTGCAGATATTACTGCAATTAGAAAAGGGGAAAGCTTTGGTGCCAAGGGATCAGTTGCACACCAGTGTAGGTGAATGGCACCATTTGGAAAAATCATACAAAGGGGAAGGGGCGTTGACAAGGAAGGTATTTTGTCTGCTGAGAGGAAAAAGTGAAGGTGGGCACATGAAGAAATAAAATGGTAAAGAGGAGTGAGGAAAAGAAAAGACAGAGAACCAATGCAGAAACAAGATAAAGAGGTTTATTCTGTTTGATATTAAGTTTTATGCTGATAGTGGAACATATGTTCCCTGTCAGTGCATGAAGTTGTTTGCAGTGACTAATGATTGTGGCATTATATGTAGATTTATTGAGAAATACATTTACAATTGATTACGAGGAATTAAAAAGTAGGGATATCTATGTACATTTTGCTTGAGACATATTTCCTGTACATATTATTCTTACCTTGCTTGTAGTACTTCAGTAATGGAAACTTTGTCAATATGTCACAATTGTAGAATCTGAAGTCAACATTTTTATAATGGAAAAAACAAATATTAACTATTCACTATTATGGTTTGTTGATCCAATCAAATCATGCAACATGTTTTTTGAAAGTTTTAATTTGCCATTTTATTCAAGAACTAAAGTTTTTAGGCAACTGTATCAACAGAAGCAGTTAGAACAGATGGCCAGACATCTGTTTTCCAGATAGCCTCATTACGAATGATTAGTTGAGCTCCCAGAATGGCTAATACACATAGTTTAGCAGGCAATGTTGGCACAGCTACAAATGGGAGTTCAAGATTTATTTACCCTGTAATAATATGATCTTTCTTTGAATCATTTTTTCAATGCCTGTGTGTTCATTTAAACAAGATTAAAGGCTGTGAAGTGGATAAATGCTTATTTTTATTGATAATATGAATGGCTGTGGTTGTGACAGCTTTATGAGAAAGTAAAAGGGACAATGTACTTCTAACAGAATTTTGAATGGCTTTTTTTTTGTTCCCAACCCAGAATGACCCCAAACAGGATGGGCCTGTCTCCATAAAATTGAGTGAGGTTTGAAATGCCCATCCCTGCAATGGAGCCAGCAAGGGCGGGAGTGCTGCGTGCGGGCTGGTTACCTGCACCTTTATCCCGTGCTGACGAAAATTGCCAGAAATAGGAATGGGGGCGGAAATCCCAGAATCAGATCCAGCCCACCATTTTTAAAGGTCTTGCAATTCAACCTGACTACACAAAAATTCAAACCAGAATGTGCAAATGATAAATGTAGGATTTAAGTGTTTTTTTTTAGCTGCGGTAGTTTTTTTTGTGGGGAGTTCTGCCATGTTAGAAATTAAATAAGCCACCAATGAGTTTTATGAATCAACTGAGAATCTTTATTGGCTTATGCTTGGGGAAAAAATAAAATCAATTTATGATTTTTATACCAATCCTCTTGATTGTTAAGGGTTTGTTGCTTGATTTTTGAACGGGTACAGCTGTGACCCAGATATTTGGAATATTGACTTGATATGGGGGTCCAGCACTTTGCAATAATGAAAACAAAAGACAACTTCACTCCAGAACTATGAAATTTGAGTTCCAGAAAGAAAGAGGTATGCCTGAAACCTTAACCTGTTTTTTTTTTCTCCCTTTTACAGAAGTATACTGACCCTGCATGTGCTTCAGGAATTTATGTTTTTAGTTCAGATTTCTAGTTAGCCATGAATCCGTGGTGGCACTGTCACCTTAGAGCCTGAAAGATATGGTTTTAGCTTATTCTTTAGAAATTTCAGCAAATGACCAAGGCTGATATTTCAGTGCAATACTGAGGAAGTGCTGCACTGTCAGAGATGCTGCCCTTTGGATGAGTTGCCAACTTGAGGCTCCATCTGTCCTCTCAGTTGGACATAAAATAATCCCAAGATGTTATTTGCAGAAGAGCAAAGAGCCTTTTGTTCCTTGACCCATGGTTGGCTCCTTTGTCTGCATCACTAAAAAAATTAAAGAGGGAGACATTCGAATGTGAGAACAAACTAGCGAGAAATATAAAAACAGACAATAAGAGCTTCGACAAGTGTGTGAAAAGAAAGAGTTGCTAAAGGAAACGTTTGTCCTTTAGAGAGTGAGACTGGGGAATTAATGATGGGAAGGGAAGGCAGAGACTTTGAAAAAGTATTCTTCATCAGTCTTCAGAGTAGAATGTAAAAAAATCCCAAAAAAGTAGTAAATCAAGGAATAAAAGGGAAGGAGGGGTTTAAAACAATCATTATCACAAGATCCCTCACCATCTTAAGGACACTCGCACAGATCAACATGTGTCCCCACACACACCCTTGGATAACCCCCTTCCCCTCTACTGCCCTAGCCCTGCAGCCAATGAAAAGCCACCTCCGCCTTATGGCTGGTCTGGTAGATAGAGACCTGCCCGTGAGCCCCCCTAAAAGTGATGTGGTGCTGCCTGCGAAACCTGGTGCTGATGACCGCATGTGCTGTCCAAAGCAAGGTGGGCAAACAAACCTCGAAGGCCCGAGAGAAGTGCAGATCGCCAGGTGGACGTCACTTATGTGCCATTGTGAAACACGTCGGCATACAATCACGCCAACGTGCCCGGACGATCCAGCATGGGGTTTGATTCCGATTGGCAGGGATCATAATGATATGCAGGGCCGGGATTTTACAGTTGGCATGCAGGCGCGGGCCCAACATGCCAGAATGTAAAATGATGCGCGATCGCGTCAGGCATGCGTCCCGATGTCATCACACCATCTCTCGATGTTTCGCTCAGCGGGCGCACGCTGCAGTTGGCTGCATACCCATCAATAATTAAAAGGCCTATTAAGGCCATTAAGGAACTAACTAATTTCAAATTTACGCTGCCCGTCCAATCTAATGGTTGGCAGGCAGATGGCAAGGCCACGTTAGGAAACCTCATCCACGAGCGGGATGAGGTTTCCTAAAGCTTTTACAAATAGAATAACAATTTTTTTTGAAAAATAAAAACTGGTCCCATCTTATGTGACACAGTCTCATGAGGGGACAAGTTTCATTATTAGTTTTTGCATTTAATTATTTTTTTTAAAGTGCTTCAATCTCCCTGAAACGCACTTTCACGTGCATGTGTGAGAGTGCAGGCCCCAACTCTCCCTCCTCCCCCTGCCCGCACAGGTAGCGCTACCACTCACGCATTACACCGGGCGGGCCTCAATTGGCCCGCCAGTGTAAAATGGCGACGCAGAGCCGCTCGCGGGCGGCAGTCAGCTCCGCGACCACCCCCGCCCGTTCCCGCCAAGCCCGTCTGACGTGGGAAAAATTCAGGCCCAGATTTATTAAAATGACATTCCTGACGTCCGGTGGCAGGAAACATAGCCCGCTATTGATGAGTGGAGTGGACGATCGCAAACTGGCTTCACAATATTGTGAGACTGATTTTTGCCCTTTGAGCCATATTGTCCGCTCATGCCTGCCATATGTCCAACGCCAACGAGGGCGGAAAAAATTCTGGCCAAAGGGTCTGCAAAGGGATATAGTCAGTTAAGTAAGTGGGCAAAAAATGGCAGATGGAGTATAACGAGAGGCAGTCAATGTTGGTAGGAAGAATAGAAAAGCAGAATATGATTTAAATAGGGAGGGACTGCAGAATTCTGCAGTGCCAAGGGATCTGGGTGTCCTTGTACATGAATCTCAAAAAGGTAGCATGCAAGCACAGCTTGTAATTAGGAAGGCAAATGCAATGTTAGCCTTTATTGCAAGGGGGAATAGAATATATCAGGGACAATATACTTGCATTGGAAGCAATTCAGGGAATGTTCATTAGGTTGATTCCTGGAATGAAGGTCTTGTCTTATGAGGAAATGTTGAGTAGGTTGGACTGATACCCTTTGAAGTTTAGAAGAGTAAAAGGTTGTCTTATTGAAACATGTAATATTTTGAGAGGGCTTAACAGGGTAGTGAGGATGTTCCCCCTTGTGGGGGAATGTAGAACTGAGGGGCATAGTTTCAAAATAGGGGTCTTTCATTTAAGATGGAGATGAGGAGGAATTTCTTCTCTCAGAGCGTTGTTAATCTTTGGAATTCTCTTCCCAAAAAGCAGCAGAGGCTGGGTCATTGAATATATTCCAGGCTGAGTTAGACAGATTTTTGATCTACAAGAGAGTAAACGCTTCTGGGGGCAAGCAGGAAAGTGGAGTTAAGACCACAAGCAGATCAGCCATGATCTTATTGAATTGCGGAGCAGGCTCAATTAGTCAAATGGCCTACTCTTACTCCTATTTCTTACGTTCACCATCATCCCTTTGTCATTTAATCACTCATGCATTTCATCCAATCACAGACATTTCTCTTCGGTCTTTCCTTCTCTCTCCCCCTTTCCCCTACCTCTGTACTTGCTTAAAACTATTGAAATCTAATTCCTGCTGGTCCTGATGATAGGTCATTAACTTGAAATGTTAATGCTCTTTTTCGCTTAACAAATGCTGCCTGACCTGCTGAGTACTTCCAGCATTCCCCATTTTTATTCCAGATTTCAAGTATCCACAATATTTTCCCTTTATTAGAGCAGGGGAGTCGCTGACTAGTATTTATCCCTCAGCCAACATCATCTGGTCATTATCTCATTGCTATCTGTGGAAGCTTTCTGTGCACATATTGGATGTAGTGCTTCCTGTGTTGCAAAGGTCACTACTCTTCAAAAGTACTTAATTGTGTGTCAAATGCTTTGAAACATCCTTCGGTCGTGAAAGATACGATATAAATGCAAACCTTTCATTTTCTCTTTTACACTTTCTTTTTAAATAGAGGATTATTGGGTGACATGTAAGCTTACTGAAAGTGCTTGATCAACCATCCCAGAACACACGCAATGGGGTTGATGCTGTTGGTGATGTTGATGCTCTCTGTGCAAGGGTACGGGGAAAAGGCATGGCAATGGTAGTAAGTCATAATGCTCGTTTGGAGAGCCGGTGCAGACATGATGGGCCAAATGGCCTCCTTCTGTGCCGTTAAGATTCTGCGATTCTGTAATAATTTCTGAATCAGGCGTCATGAATGTGCACTACTTTTGAGGATTACACACACAGGGCGGGATCATCCGGCCCCACCAGTGGTCAGCATCACCATGGGTGAGGCTGGGAAAATTGGAGAGCAGCCACTGGCCGTTGCGGGACCAGAAGTTCTCAGCCATAGTGTAGGTATGCGCTTAAGTGCAGTGCTCGTCGAGTGCTACAGTATTGCTGTGCAAATTCTTGGATGAGCTGTTCAACAGAGGCCCCACCTGCCTATTCAGGTGGACATAAAAGATCCCCAAAAACTATATGAAGAGGCACGAAGGAGTTCTGAACAACATTTATCTGTCAACCAATGCAGATGAACAGATTATTTATATCATTTGCTGCTTGTGGGATGTTGTGCACAAAATTTGCTCCTACATTTGCCTATATAATGACAGTGACAGTACTTCTCTGGTAATTCATTAGCTGTGGTATGTTTTGGGATGTCCCAAAGGTATTAATTGCACTATGTAAATACAAATGTTCCCTACATTTACTGATCACCTGGGTCACGGATCAATAATGCCTGTTGCCCATTGCACCAATAAGGATATTAGATTCTGTAAAACTTTAAAAAATGCATTTATACTGTATAATCCATGTTGAATCCAGAGGGATAGAGGTAACTCAAGCGTAGTTTTAAGTGAAATGATTTTGTTTTGATCCTGATGTGACCCTGGACCTCTTAGTTTGCCATCTTAACAAATAACACTGTTATTTGCAGGCACAACTGAACTTTTAACCACATGTCACATCAGATATGCCAGAGTTTAGCTTGATGGTTGAATGGTCTGGCAGCATCTCTGCTGACAGGTAACAACACTGAGAACTGTTATCTTTATTTCTCACTCATGCCACTAATTATAGGTAACAACTATTGAAATTCAGCTGTTACCCTTTGAGAAATTCTCATTGCCTGGAAAACATTCACCTCGAAACGATTTAGGTGCCTAAATGGAACTGATACACTGTTTAATTCAGTGTAACGTCAAACTCTTGAAGCAGAAATGGTTGTGAATACAATTTTGAAACATTACAGAGTCTAGAAATGTTGAACTCTGGCCTAGAAACATAGAAACATAGAAAATAGGAGCAGGAATGGGCTATTCGTCCCTGCGAGCCTGCTCCGCTATTCATTATGACCATGGCTGATCATCCAACTCAATAGCCTGCTCCTGCTTTCTCCCCATATCCTTAGATCCCTTTCGCCCCCCAGAGCTATATCTAACTCCTTCTTGAAAGCATACAATGTTTCAGCGTCAGCTACTTTCTGTGGTAACAAATTCCACAAGCTCACCACTTTCTGGGTGAAGAAATTTCTCCTCATCTCAGTCCTAAATGGTCTACCCTGTATCCTCAGACTGTGACCCCTGGTTCTGAAAACGGTGCCTAAAATGGTGGCCATCCAAAGCCACAGTTTGGAGGCCGAAATAGTTTGGGTTTGGGTTTCACTTGAGTTCAGCTGAAGAGTTGTGTGCACTAAGCGGATGCTGCAGTGTTGCCCTGTATTTTTGGAAGAGTGAAGGTTGGTCCCAATGGGAGATTGTGGGGGCTGGGAAAGTGGGAGTAAGAATGGGCTGGCAGCAGGCTGTCTTCCTCTGATTCCAGAGGAGAACTCTTCTGGCCTCCTCAAAAATCCCTTCCAAAAACTTTGCAGCCTGTTTTTGGATGACTTCCAGTGATGGTCAATGCCTGGTATCATTGGGCTGAGCATGTGTGGCATCTCTTCACCCATTTGTGTCTGAAAATGATTATCAGGGTCTTATCATCAGCATGGGACTTCATTTTGCACATTTAAATAACCTCCCACCTGTGCTGCATGCCCATTTAAAAGCCTGCCTGACAAATCTGTACATAGAACTAAATGGGTGTGAGAACAAAGCTCTTCTACTTCAAAGCTACTTTTGGTTATGTTTCCTGACGAATCTGACTTCTCTTGTTTCCTTTACCTTGTTTTGAGGCTCATATTGCCTTTATTTTCATTTGCCATCAAGGATTTCTTTGATTTATCCGTAGGTAACTGTGAATGGAACCTCGGGGATTAGATGCATTGATCTGTTGTCTACTCTTTGTCTGATTGAAGTCACCTTGCACTGATGGACGATTCAGCGAGTCACTTTTAATTCATTGTTTTGTTTTTGGTCCCTGCAATCTGAAGATAACCCTGACATTTCCTTAAGTAACAACAGTAGAAGAGAAGAAAATAAATGGAGCTATCTTATTCACATTAACACTTCCCCGCTGATCATACCAAATGCATAGCTACAGAACCTGCAGATGGGAACAAGACTAGAAAGATATCTTTCAAATTATAGTTTTGTCTTTCTCTCTGATCTAATCTCTGAAGTGAAAACTCTAATGAGCTTCAATAATGTAATGGGGTCAAACTTGAATTTTCGGCTGTGGCAAGAAAATAATTGTGATGGTGTAGGATTACTTATGAAAAAACGCCTTTGCTTGTGGGATCATTGGAACTTTCCTCGAGTTTGTTTATTTGGCAAAAAAAATCAATTCTCAGAAACTTACCAATTCTTGTAAAAACTCAGCTTTATGAATGAAGTATGAACAGTTCCTATCCAGTTCTGAAGTCTGAATCTAATTCACAGTTGATAATGATAGGACACTACCTCACTGAACAATTGCTATTTTTCAATAGGTTAATTTCCATGCTGTGTTAGTAGCCACCAACTTGCCCACCTGCGCTGTATGTTATAAACAGCTTTATTTTGGTAAATCTGAAAAAGCATTGTTCTATATAAGATACTTTCGGGTAGCAGCAAATGGTTATACATCACTCTGTAGCCTAATATGTAACATAACATGCATTGGTTATTGTTGATCAACTTAGAGAAAATCAGAAACAAAACCACACTCACTGCAACCATCCCTAATACAGCACATGTTATTTATGGCGGATTTATTAATAGGGAAAATATATAGACCATCTTGCCAGTAACATTCAAAAATAACACATATTTCTCCTTTTACAGAGAGCAACCGAAGTATTTTTTGCATATTTCACTTGTTTTGATCTGGTAAATGACAGAATATGAGTTCACCTTGTGAGCAACTTTGGATTATTCCTGGTCAAGTGTCGGATTTCGGGTGGTAACGCAAAGTGCTGGATGGAAAACTCTCCCTGAGTGAAAAATGGTTATTTCAACTTTCCACTGCTCATCAAATGATTACCCTGACTTTTTGAATCCGAACATAGCCCGCTCTGTGTCGAAGAAGCTAGAAGTGTGTGGCTCAGCACTCTGTTGCCTGAGATCATGGCGACCTTTTCCTTTGCCAGTTCATAAAGCTGCAGAAAGGTTAGGGATTACTTCAGAATTGAATATCCCTGAAGGGTGTGCAAACATTCCGCTCCGAGCATTGGACTGAATTTAATTACTGCTATGTGGACCCATCCATTGGCTGGAAAGCAGGTGGTAACCCTGCCATAGCCATGTCCATGAGCCCTGATTGAGTCCAAGCTAATCAGTGGGCTGGCAGCTCTTCTTTCCAAGTAGCAATGCTGGGAATGGTGGTCCCTGCTGCAGGCCCAGAACCAGGAGCTGCACTGGAGGCCAGGAAGAAAGGTAAATGAGGTCTGCTTGCCACCAGGATCGAGCAGGCAGGCTGTAGTGAAGGGAAAGGGGGTGTAGCTGGGTGGGGTGGGGGGGGGGGGGGGGGGGTGTTGCTTTTTGTAGGGGTGGTCCTTGCTGCTGGCTGGGCCCTCTGTGGGGCAAAGTGTGCCTAATCAGGAGGAGGCCCCTGTCCTCCACAAGCCCGCAGGCAGGCCGCCAAGGCATAACTGGTGGCCTGCCAATATGGCGTCCCCTCTCCTCCCCACCCCATACCATCAGCATTGGGTTTAGATTCAAGCGGAAGCAGAACCTGCCTTCAGGACCTGTGGCCGTTCATTAATTAATTTGTTCATTCGGCTCTAGTTTACTTAAAAGAGTATAAAGAGACACTTACTGACGCAAGAATTGTGTGGAGTCAGGAGATACATACGTGTAAAGTTTCACTCTGTAAGTAAATCTATTCCAAGTAAAGGTTGGCTTTGGAATCTCCCTTCACCATGGTGCTCAATTGGAAACAGAACCTGTCATCAGGGTTCTGAACAAAATACAGCACGGTAAGAAGAAAGACACACGCATAAATCTTTTCTTCCCTTCAGCTGGGATTGTTCATATTCCAGAAAGGAAGAAAAGGAAAAAATCCTGACTCATTGTTGCGTCCAGGTTAATTCTTGCCGAGACCAAACAGGAAAACTGAGCTTGAATGGAGCTCCCAAAAAGAGAAAGCAGTACAGCAGGCAACCTTTCAACTGAGAGGAGAGACTTAAGCGTCTTTAGTCGTCTGGTTATATTTGAATCCTGTGGTTGACATGAGCTTTATTAAGATTGCAGGTTTACTTCATTAAATGTCACCAAGTGCTCATGTATTGCTGAGGATAGGAGATAGAGTATTCATTGTGTACACGCTACAGATTAATGTTGTATTGTAAAATACAATGTTCAAAATACTGGTCAGTTGCTTCTCAGTTATAAATTGTGGGTTAAAAAAAAAATCATTAAAAATACTGATCTCATATATCTTTAAGCTAGGGTCAGGTGAATTGCTGTGGCTTGATTAGTTTGCCTCTCCTGAATGTTTTTAAGTTTTTTCGATGCTATTACTAGAATCCATGAAGTTCACAAATCATGTCACCAGAATTCAGTTCTCAGGGCCTTGAGGATATCACATGCGTTTCAGTTTTGGGCCTATATATATAGTGTTGGTGGATATCAGTTTCTATAACCTACAGTTCTAGAACCTGCAAATTCCTTTCCTGAGATCTGATTCTGGAACATGACAGCATGGTCTAAGGCAATATAGATTCCAGTAGACATGGATGATAGAAGTAAGTTTTGCACCCGATAAATTGCCTGAGATTATGATTATAAAGCTTAGAGGCAGCAACAGTAAGGTTTGTATGACATTTTTATGGGATGGGGGAATAAAGATTAAAATTGTAAAAATGTGTTTACTGTGTTAATTTGTTCCAACAGGAAGTGATACCACCAAGCTGTCACTCATGAATAAGTACAAAGAGAACTTATTAGCAACGAGCCCTGTGGACATCAGCCACCAGCAGACAGCTCTGCTCCCACGCAGTGCTTCCGGTGGACAGAGGAAGCGGTTTACAAGTAAATCCAGAGGTCAGTTGTTTACTATACTCACTGATGTTGGCCTTGAAAGGAAAAATCACTGTTTTCCAAAGGATTACAAAAGTAATTTAATTTTTTTCTAAAATCGTGAACATATGGAACAGAGAAAAATGACTTTAAATCTCATGCATTTTTTTTTAATGACGCAGTTGAACATACCATTCGTGATAATAAAAGGATTTTAGCATAATGTTATTTTTTATTCATTCATGGGATGTGGGCTTCACTGGCTGAACTAGCATTTATTTCCATTATCTCGTTGCCCTTGAGAAGATGGTGGTGAGCTGCCTTCTTGAACCGCTGCAGTCCTTATGATGTAGGTATACCCAGTGTTGTTAGGGAGGGAGTTCCAGGATTTTGACCCAGTGACAGTGAAGGAATGATGATACATTTCCAAGTCAGGATGGTGTATGACTTGGAGAGGAACTTCCAGGTGGTGGTGTTCCCATCTATCTACTACCCTTGCCCTTCTAAATGGTAGGGGTTTTGGGTTTGGAAGGTACTATCTAAGGAGCCTTTGTGAATTCCTGGAGTTCATCTTGTAGATGGTATACAATGCTGCTATTGTGCATTGATAGGCGAGGGAGTGACTGTTTTTGGATGTGGTGCCAACCAAGCGGGCTGCTTTGTCCTGGACGGAGTCAAGATTTTTATGTGTCATGGGAGCTGCACTCATCCAGATTAGTGGAGAGTATTTCATCACATTCCTAACTCGTGCCTTGCAGATGGTGGGCAAGCTTTGGGGAGTCAGGAGGTGAGTTACTCACCTCAGGATTCCTAGACCCTGATCTGATCTAGCAGCCATAGTATTTATGTAGCTAATCCAGTCCAGTTTCTGGTCAATGGTAACCCCCAGGATGTTGATCATGGGGGATTCAGTGATGGTAATGCCATTGAACGTCAAGGGGCGATGGTTAGATTCTCTCTTCTCTCCATCTGGAGATGGTCATTGCCTGGCACTTGTGTGGCATGAATGTTACTATCCACTTGTCAGCCCAAGCCTGGATATTGTACAGGTCTTGCTGCATTTGGACATGGACTGCTTCAGTATGTGAGGAGCCACGAATAGTGCTGACTATTGTGCAGTCATCTGCAAACATCCCCATTCTGACCTTATGATGGAAGGAACATCACTGATGAAGCAGCTAAAAATGGTTGGGCTGAGGACACTACCCTGAGAAACTCCTGCAGTGATATCCTGGAGCTGAGATGACTGACCTCCAACAACCACAACCATCTTTTTTGTGCTAGGTATGACACCAACCAGCGTTTTCCCCATGATTCCCATTGACTCCAGTTTTGCTAAGGTTCCTTGATGCCACATTCGGTCAAATGCAACCTTGATGTCAAGGGCAGTCACCCTCACCTCACCTTTGGAGTTCAGCTCTTTTGTCCATGTTTGAACCAAGGCTGTAATGAGGTCAGGAGCTGAGTGACCCTGGCAGAACCCAAACTGGGCATCAGTGAGCAGGTTATTGCTAAGCAAGTGCTGCTTGATAGCACTGTTGATGACCCCATCCATTACTTTACTAATGATTGAGTGTAGACTGATGGGGCGGTAATTAGCTGGGTTGGATGTATCCTGCTTTTTGGGTACAGGACACACCTGGACAAGTTTCCACATAGCTGGGTAGATGCCTGTGTTGTAGCTGAACTAGAACAGCTTGGCTAGGGACACGGCAAGTCCTGGAGCACAAGTATTCAGTACTATAGCCGGAATATTGTCAGGGCCCACAGCCTTTGCACTATCCAGTACCTTCACCTATTTCTTGGTATCATGTGGAATAAATTGGCTGAAGAATGGCATCTATGATGATGCCGGGGGCCTCCAGAGGAGGCCGAGATGGATCATCCACTCGCTATTTCTGACTGAAGTTTGTAGCAAATGCTTCAGCCCTACCTTTTGCACTGATGTGTTGGGCTCCCCCATCATTGAGAATGGGGATATTTGTGGAGCCTCCTCCTCCAGTGAGTTGTTTAATTGTTCACCATCATTCACGACTGAATGTGGCAGGACTGCAGAGTTTAGATCTGATCCATTGGTAATGGGATCCTTTATCTCTCTCTATCACTTCCTCCTTATGCTGTTTGTCATGCAAGTAGTCCTGTGTTATAGCTTCACCAAGTTGACACCTCATTTTAAGGTGTGCTTGGTGCTGGTCCCAGCATGCCCTCCTGCACTCTTCATTGAACCAGGGTTGATCCCCTGGCTTTATAGTAATGGTAGAGTGGGGGTTATGCTGGGCCATGAGATTACAGGTTGCGTTTGAGTACACTTCTGCTGCTGCTGATGGCCCACAGTGCCTCAGGGATGCCCAGTCTTGAGTTGCTAGATCTGTTTGAAATCTATCCCATTTAGCTCGGTGGCAGTGCCACACAACATGATGGAGGGTATCCTCAATGTGAAGGCGGAACTTCATCTCCACAATGACTGTGTGGTGGTCACTCCTACCGACACTGTCATGGACAGATGCATCTGCGGCAGGCAGATTGATGAGGATGGGGTCAAGTATGCTTTTTCCTCTTGTTGGTTCCCTTGCCGCCTGCCGCAGACCCAGTCTAGCAGCTATGTCCTGTAATACTCGGCTAGCTTGGTCAGTTTTGGTGCTACCAAGCCACTCCTGGTGATGGACATTGAAGTCCTCCCAACCTAGAGTACATTCTGCACCCTTGCCACCCTCAGTGCTTCTGCCAAGTGGTGTTCAACACTGATTCATCAGCTGAGGGGGTTGGTACATGGTAATCAGCTGGAGTTTCCTTGCCCTTGCACCTGATGCCATGAGAATTCATGGGGTCCAGAGTTGATGCTGAGGACTCCCAGGGCAACTCCCTCCTGACAGTATACCACTGTGCCGCCACCTCTGCTGGGTCTGTCCCTAGGACGTGCCTAGGGATGGTGATGGGGGCGTCTGGAACATTATCTGTAAGGTATGAATTCCGTGAGGATGACTATGTCAGGCTGTTGATTGACTAGTCTGTGAGACAGCTCTCCCAATTTTGGCACTAGCCTCCCGATGTTCATAAGGAACATTTTGCTGGGTTGACAGGGCTGGGATTGCCGTTGTTGTTCCCGGTGCCTAGGTCGATACTGGGCGGTCTATCCAGTTCATTCCTTTTTTGAGATTTTGTAGTGGTTTCAAACAACTGAGTGGCTTGTTGGGCCCATCAGAGTCAACTACATTGCTGTGGGTTTGCAGTCACATGTAGGCCAGACAAGGTAAGGCCAGCAAGTTTCCTCCCCTAAAGGGGCATTAGTGAACCAGATGGGCTTTTTATGACATTCGACAATGGTTGGTCATCATTAGACTTTTAATTCCAGATCTTTATTGAATTTCAATTCCACCAACTTCCATGGTGTGATTTGAACCCGGGTCCCCAGAGCATAACCCTGGGTTTCTGGATTACTAGTTCAATGGAAATACCATTGCAGCATCACCGCCCATTTTATATATGCTGCAATTTTTAAATTTAATATTGCAGACGTCAAACATTCTTAGGTTAGTTTAGCTATACCTCCAAGTATGTTTCCAACTCCACTCTGTCTCACTTGCTTGTGCTCAGAGGTCCAACAATAATCCCTGGTGAAGTCCTTGGGGCATCTCCAGCTACCATTCCCCCTGATTGGCTGGCAGATTTTGGCAGGTGGGATTTCTGCCCCTTGGGTTGTAAATCTCAGGGAAGGCCCGGCGCTTGCCACCTCAGTGCCTGACAAGGACTTAATTTGAACGCACCTCCTCCACACATTTTCCACCAGTTATCCAAACAGTGGGTGAGACCCCATCACCCACATTTAATCCAGCTCTAGATGTCAGATACTCCAGGCAAAAATACATTATTTCTTCTGCTAATTTTAGTTTATAGTTTCCTTGCTTAAGCATGCCCACTATTTCATTTTTGCTTCTTTAGCACAAAGTCCCCCTCAAAATCAATCTTATTAGTAACTTCCCTCAGTTGAAAAAGTTTGAGTTACATTCATTTCCTCCTTAATTTTATCCCTTTCCCTGACTTAGCATAGGTTCAGCTTCCATAGTCTTTCTTCATTGTATATTGATTTAATTGCATTGATGTCTCAATGAAATACACTCGCATTACTCTGAAATCCAGTTGGGAAGGCCCATGGCTGTGTTTCAGGGAAGTGACTCTCTTCTCAAGGACAATTAGGGAAGGGCAACAAATGCTGGACATGCCAGTGATACTCGCATCTCATGAAAGGATAAAAAAACAAGTCCACAGTCAAACAGTTTACCTAGCAAATGTTTTAACATAGTTGTGCAATCAAAACTACCTTTTAATTGCAGAAGTTGCATTACAATTAGAGATATAATTTGTTGGATTTTTGGATGTCCAGGAAATACTGTGCATTTTGCATATGTTGTGAAAGAATAACTGTTCAGCCAACAGAGTTTCAGGATTTCTTACCTAAGCGGCCTTTCACTATACAGATATGATAAAGAGAAACCGCTGTCTTACACATCAAATGCAATCAATGTCTTTTAAGAGCATGATGGGTTTTTAGATAAAAGCAACTTGCACTTAATAATGATTCCTTTTATTGGAAATTGCTTCTGTGCACAGCACACCATCTCACCACTGCTGTGTGATCCAGCAGTGTTTTAAAAGGACAGTGATAAAGTTAGAAACCTCCTGAAGACATTGAGTGTTTTCCTATAGATAAGTTTCTTTGAAATGCCAAAGCTCCACAACTAAGGAGTTGATAACCCTTTTAAACCGTGTAAGACTCGCCATTAGTTGAAGCCTGAATGCAGATTATTCTTTTCTGTGCTGGCTCAATGTAATACGGGGGGGATTTTCCCCTCATCGGGTGGATGCGGCGGGCAGAGACCTGAGAGCGGTCGCGCAATGGTCCGCTGACCACGATTGGACCCCAACTGTGATTGCACGCTGGCTGGCCAATTAATGGCCAACCAGCGTGGAACATGCTCTGATAACCTCAGTGCTATGTGGGTGGTGGGGCGGCGGGGGGGGGGGGGGTGGGGTGGGGGGCGGTGTGGGGGCGGGAGGAGGGCGAGCGTGGAAGTCAGTGCAGGCGCGGGGGTGAGCGCAGTGAAAGCTCCCTGAAGGCAGAGAGCTGCCTCAGGGACCTGAAGGTTTCTAACATTCAAAATAAAGATTTTAACATTAAGGTGAACACGTCCCCTCCTGTGACTCTGTCGCATGTGAACAGGAGCATGTTAAAAATGAAATTTAAACAATTTCATTTTATTTTCAATTAACATCGGAAACCTCATCCCGCCCATAGACGAGATTTTCTCAAAAATCCTAAGGCCACTTGTCCTTTCGCCCGGCCACTGACCGTAAGGTTGGATGGGCAGCGAAAAATTCAGTTTAGTTAATTTATTAATGGGTGTAACAGCCTTCTTGTTTGTCAGCGGGCACGCTGCCAACTCCCGGGCGTGCCCGCCAACTGAAGTATCACGCAGAGGCGTGATGATGTTGGAACGCTCGCCCAATGTCATCGCGCACTATTTCACGCTTGTGCGTGTCGGGTGCATGTCCGAACACCGAGCTGAAAACCCAGCCCATAAAGCTTTTCTTTCAAACAGGTCCTGCCCATTCTCAATTAGAACTTGGTCCTTCCTTGCATAACACATAGTTTACACTTTGATTGGCTGTAAGCATTCTTCAAAGTTGCCTAACATCATCCCATTCCTAATCAACGTTAGTTCACAGCAGACAACTGCTCTGAATCCAACACTAAGGCCGGGAATTAAGAAAGGGAAAGTGTGGGTTGAGTGGGAGGGGTTTGGTGGTACGCAGCTAGGGCAGGGTGGTGTGATGCTACAGTTGATAGGAATGTAGACAGCACATGGAACCTGGCTGCGTGCTCATTTTATTGATGTGTGCATGCAGCCAGTGCTCCCAATGTTGTTCATTGGTTGTGCATCTATCACTCTAATAGAGTCTGATACTGGGAGGAATCAACGCTAGCTAAGGGCAACCAGTGCCTCTTAAATGGGAGATGGATTTTGGTTGCAAGAAGTGCTATGTGGTAGTGACCAGTGAAATAGCTTGAGCTGGGAGAAGGCAGGTTCCATCATGCTCTGCTGCTGCATTGGAGGCATTGGTGCAGGAAGTGAAGTGGAGGGGAGGGACAACTTTTATGCTCTAGGGGTAAGAGGCCTTCCAAGTTGCTGATTTAGAGATGGTGGGAGGAGGTCACCAACAAATTTAATGCAATGGTTATTGTTCTCCCATGCCATGGATGCAGTGTTACAATAAGTCAAATGATTTGACGAGTGTTAAGGTAAGAGAACTGTTCAAATGCTTCTCATCACAGCTGCAACACTCAGCCACAATAATTGCAGCACACCACTCCTCGCACCCAGCACTATGACAAAATTCACACCTACAGCTCACATTTCACACACAGACATTGGCAGCTATTCAGCCATGATGGACACAGTCTCCAATCATCTTACAAGACTCTCATTAACACACTTCCCTCTTGCAGGAGAAGGTGCTGCATAACATTAGGCAATAGGTTATAAGATCTTAGCTCTGGAATCTGCAGGTTTATGATTCATATTTGAGATTTATGAGAAATTACACAGGACACAAGTTCTATCTATACAATTGCATTTTATCTTCGAGACAGATTCAAAACCAGCATTACCATTCAATCTAAAGTTAGCAATAAAATAAAGCTCTACAATGAAAACATTAAATCTCTGATGTTACAAGAGATAGCCAAACATACAACTATCAACAGATGATCAATATATGTTAATTGTAGACCCTCTTGAGTGATGTGACTGCAATAAAAGGTGCTTTTTTTGCAACACCTTTTGTATCCTTTTTTGAGGATGGGCCTTAATTGTCACATTGACAAGAGCCTTTTGCCCCATCAGAGCCACCCTTAACATGACATATCCAAAGGGGAATTGAGTTCTTTGTTTAACCATAGGGTGAAAGCCTGCTCTGACATTATCAAGTTATCTGGCATACAAGTTCCTGTGGCCGTAATTAATCAGGATTTTCCTTATCTCATCTTGTATTGTCTTGTAATGTCCCTTTGTACAGCACAACTTAATCCTTCCCTCTTCTTCATTTTAACTCTCAGCCAGTGGAGGAAGAAGATGGGGATGATCATGAAGATGCACCATTACTTGACCTAACTCTGCCAGCCGCCAGCTCAGATGCTTACACCACATGGACCTTAAAAGTTAGGCTAAGTGAGGGATTGGACTAGATTAGGTCTCAACCCTTGCTCAATGGAAGCAGCCTCTCCTTTGAGTCAGATGGTTGTGGGTTCCAGTCCCACTCCAGAGACTTGATCACAAAATTTAAACTGGTACTCCTGTATACCGTTGAGGGAATGCTGCGCTGTCTTTCAAGTGAGAATTTATGCTGAGGCCCTATCTGCTCACTCACGTGGATTTAAAAGATCTGATGGTACTATTTCAATGAAGAATCGGTGGGTTATTGGTCAATATTTATCCCTCAACCAACATCATGAAACAGATTATCTGGTTGTTATCATATTGCTCCTTATGGGACCCCACTGTGTGCATATACTGCTGTGTTTCCTACAATACAACAGTGACTACCCTTCAAAGGCTTTTGGTGGTCAGAGAAGGAGCATTTAAATGTAGAGTCAGTAGGGAAGTTGTGCTTTGGCAAGTTGACACCTGCAATGCACTACCCCTTTGTACTATATGCTGAGCACTTGTTGAGCACTAGATGTTGAGTCACCAAGCAGAATTTAATCCAACCCTCGGGAATGCCAGTAAAAGCTGGCAGCCTCCTTGCAGGTTCAGGGGGCCCTTCCTGAGTAGACATCCTGTGGCAATGGAGAGCCCATACCCCCTCCACCTACCCCAGAGGTAAGGGCCACCCCCTCAGAAGACACCCCTCACCCTTGCCCTCAACAATGATCTCCTCCATTCCCTTCACTGGGGCCTGCCTCACTCACTTGGGTTCCAGACCTCTTTCATGTTGCTGGTCCAGGCTGGCTGCAGTACCAGCAACGGCCACTGCTGTCAGTGGCGCTACTGAGACTGAAGAACTGCTGGACCTCTGGTTGATCGACAGCTCTTGAAGGTTATCATCTCCTTCAAGCTACAGCAACCCAAAACCAGGTTGTTAATCATCTGATGTCAATTGAATTGCGTTGTGACTCCCAGGATCTACTGTGGTTGGGTTCCCCCAGGCTTTCCGGCCTGCTATTTGAGGCCTCGCTGCTGCTATTAAATTTGGCTCATCATGTGCTGATGAAAAGAAAGAAAGTCACCTGAAAGTGAGGCCACATACCAATACTGCTACAGAGATCTTAGAGGCAGGCTTTGATGGACCAGCTACCGAAGAAGGCTAATGGGTATAAACCAGGAAACGTTTGATATACTGGAAAGCATCTGGATCACATAATATCATGGAGTATGCAGACCACTTCCAAACTGGCTTAAAGCTTTGCAGCAAGCATGAAGCTTATTCATTACTCAGCTCAATCAGCAATGCAATGGAACCCTCCATGATAGAATGGCTCATGATGAATCCGACAATTCCACAAAATGCTGCTTTGATAGCTCGGATGGCTGCCACCTTGGCTCTGGAGCCACTGTTGAAAAGGGATTGCAGGGATTATTATTATCATTATTTCACGTGGTTGGGGAAGTAGTTATAGCTTGATATTGAAGTTAACAATCCCTTCAACAGCTTCAACTGACAGAGTGTGAACAGTTGTGATGCCAACTGGAATGGATCTCTCAGGACAGGAGTTCAGAACATGGATGATGGTCTGATTTGGATGGCCACAGTCACAATTTGAGCTGCTTCTCATGGGAGCCACATTTCTCCTGGACTATTTATAAGCCAACGAGGGTTGTCTGGCTTTTCTGTGGAATGTTGAAACCTGGAACTTCGCCACTTGGGTTGAATACCAGGTTGCAGTTGGTAATGGGAGGTAATGCTTGCAGTCAATTAGGAAATGCACCATCAAGAGGCAGGGCTGTTATCAGTTTGTAGGATGCGGGGTCTGTTCCAGTTGGGGCAATGGGATTTCAGGCAAATGCGTGGTTTTTTTTTAGAAGTCCTGTGTCAGCAGGATTGCTTTGTTAGGTGTCAGCTGATGGCATTCTTTGAAGAGGACCTTTCCCCTCTGAGCATCTGGAGGTTGAATGTGCATTAGCACAGGAAGCCACTCAAGTTATGTTGGTCCTAATGTTTGAGAAATAATCTCCTCAGCGGTGGAAATGCATTGTGTTTATGTGGCAGCAAGTAATAATATCACTCTATTCTCCTGAGGAGCACTAGGAGGTGCTGCCCCCAGAGAATGACCTTGGCTCCATAGGAGAAGAATCTGCTGACCTCTCACAGAATGACAGCATATCTGCTCCATAGTCAGCTACTCCATCAGTGCTTTTCAGCCAGTTGGTACCGATTAGTGTAATCCAGGCCAACATAATGCAGTCTGCAGACTGGCCCTCTAGGCCCAGAACTTATCCTGCAAGATCATCTGGAATGTCCTCATCTGAACCTCTACCTCCAAAGCTGTAGGCACAGGAACACCAGGAAAGGCAAATGAAAGATAGACATCAGTGTAATGCACAATGATGAATAGTGATATTTTCTGCAGAGGCTGATATTATGTATTTCAAGATTTGATTTTACATTCTTTTTGGCATTTATTTTTGTACTGAATAAGAAATTAGACTGTGCTGGAGGATCCCTTTGATAAATTGCTATCTGAGAGCTGAGGCAGATAGGGGCTCTCTTTGCCATTCATCCTCCTCCTGAACTTGTTAGTTTGCAGGTGATGGCAGAATTCTCCAGCAAGCAGCAATGACCATACATCTGGACGCTTGCTTTGGGGTGTCCGAAATGTTGGGGAACACAGGGTTTAGTGAGAGGGAGGAACTGAAAGAAATAAGTATTAGTAGGGAAATGGTATTAGGGAAATTGATGGGATTGAAGGCCGATAAATCTCTGGGGCCTGATAATCTACATCTCAGAGTACTTAAGGAAGTGGCCCTAGAAATAGTGGATGCATTGGTGGTCATCTTCTGAGATTCTATAGACTCTGGAACAGTTCCTACAGATTGGAGGGTAGCTAATGTAACCCCACTATTTAAAAAGGGAGACAGAGAGAAAACAGGGAATGACAGAGCAGTCAGTCTGATGTCAGTGGGGAAAATTCTAGAGCCCATTATAAAAGATTTAATAGCTGAGCACGTGTAAAACAGTGGAAGAATCAGAGTCAGCAGGGATTTATGAAAGGGAAATCATGCTTGACAAATCTACTGAAATTTTCCAAAAAGTAATTAGTAGAGTTAATGAGAGGGAGCCAGTGGATGTGGTTTATTTGGACTTTCAGAAGTCTTTCGACAAAGTCCCATATAAGTCCCATATAAAAGATTAGCATGTAAAATTAAAGTGCATGGGATTGGGAGTAGTGTATTGAGAAGGATAGAAAACTGGCTGGCAGACAGGAAACACAGGGTAGAAATAAACGGGTAATTTTCCGAATGGCAGGCAGTGACTAGTGGGGTACTGCAGGGATCGGTGCTGGGACCCCAGTTATTCACAATATATATTAATGATTTAGATGAGGGAATTAAATGTAATATCTCCAAATTTGCAGATGACACAAAGCTGGGTGGGAGGATGAGCTGTGAGGAGGATGCAGAGATACTTCAGTTTGATTTGGACAAGCTGAGTGAGTGGGCAAATGCATAGCAGATGCAGTATAATGTGGATAAATGTGAGGTTATCCATTTTGGTAGTAAAAACAGGAAGGCAGATTATTATCTGAATGGCTATAAATTGAGAGAGGGGAATGTGCAACAAAACCTGGGTGTCCTTGTATACCAGTCGCTGAAGGTAAGCATGCAGGTGCAGCAGGCGGTAAAAAAGGCAAGTGATATGTTGGCCTTCATTGCCAGAGGATTCGAGAATAGGAACAGGGATGTCTTGCTTCAATTGTACAGGGCCTTGATGAGACTGCACCTGGAATATTGTGTGCAGTTTTAGTCTCCTGATCTGAGGAAGGATGTACTTGCTATAGAGGGAGTGCAGCGAAGGTTTACCCGACTTATTCCTGGGATGATGGGACTGACATATGAGGAGAGATTGAGTCGATTAGGACTTTATTCACTTGAGTTCAGAAGAATGAGGGAGGATCTCACAGAAACCTATAAAATTCTAAAAGGACTAGACATGGTAGATGCAGGAAGGATATTCCCGATGGTGGGGGTGTCCAGAACCAGGGGTCACAATCTGAGGATATGGGGTAGACCATTTAGGACTGAGATGAGGAGAAATTCCTTCACCTAGAGAGTGGTGAGCCTGTGGAATTCACTATCACAGAAAGTAGTTGAGACCAAAACATTGTATGTTTTCAAGAAGGAGTTAGATATAGCTCTTGGGGCAAAAGGGATCAGAGGGTATGGGGAGAAAGTGGGAGAAGGCTATTGAGTTGGATGATCAGCCATATCCATAATGAATGGCAGAGCAGGCTCGAAGGGCTGAATGGCCTACTCCTGCTTCTAGTTTCTACGTTTCTATGACACAGTTACTCCAGAATGATCCAGGCAGTGATGTTGATAGAGTACGCAGACTGTTCACATTATGTTGTTCCCTGTGTCAGTAAGGCTCTCAGTGTAGGCCTGCTGTGTAGTTGTTTCCTACCTGGATTCATGACACATGCCTGGATCAAAGGGATAATCCTTGTCCACCAATAACTGGTTTGAATAAATGCAATACATTGATCTAGCACAGGATTAGATGCTGTCAAATGGCACTTGCTCAGAAATAACTGCTCACTGATGCTCAATTTGGTTTTTGCCACGATCGCTCAGCTTTGGACCTCATTACAGCCTTGGTTCAAACGTGGACAAAAGAGCTGAACTCCCGAGGTGAGGTGAGAGTGACTGCCCTGGACATCAAGGCAGCATTTGACCGAGTGTGGCATCAAGGAGCCCTAGCAAAGCTGGAGTCAATGGGAATCAGGGAAAACTGTCCACTGGTTGGAGTCATACTTAGCACAAAAGAAGATGGTTGTGGTTGTTGGAGGTCAATCATCTCAGCTCCAGGACATCACTGCAGGAGTTTCTCAGGATAGAGTCCTTGGCCCAACCATCTTCAGCTGCTTCATCCATTACCTTCCTTCCATCATAAGGTCAGAAGTGGGGATGTTTGCTGATGATTGCGTAATGTTCAGCACCATTCACAACTCCTCAGATACTGAAACAATCCATATCGAAATGCAGCAAGACCTGGACAATATCCAGGCTTGGGCCGACAAGTGGCAAGTAACATTCGTGCCACACAGGTGTCAGGCAAAGACCATCTCCAGATGGAGAGAATAGAGAATCTAACCATTTCCCCTTGACATTCAAAGGCATTACCATCGCTGAATCCTCCACTACCAACGTCCTGAACATTAACATTGACCAGGAATTGAACAGGCCTAGCCATATAAATGCCATGGCTGCAACAGCAGGTCAGAGGCAAAGAATCGTGCGATGAGTGACTCACCTCCTGACTCCCCAAAGCCTGTCTACAATCTACAAGGCACAAGTCAGGAGTGTGATGGAATACTTTCTACTTGCCTGGATGAGTGCAGCTCCCACAACACTCAAGAAGATTGACACCATCCAGGACAAAGCAGACTGCTTGATTGGCACCCGATACACAAACATTCACTCCTTCCACACCGATGCACAATGACAATCTATAAGATGCACTGCAGCAACTCAGCAAAGTTCCTTGGACAGCACATTCCAAACCTATGACTGCTACCATCTAGAAGGACAAGGGCAGTACATTCATGGGAACATTGCCACCTGGAAGTTTCCCTCCAAGTCACTCACCATCCTGACTTGGAAATATATCGCCGTTCCTTCACTGCCGCTGGGTCAAAATCCTCAAACTCCCTCCCTAAAAGCACTGTGGGTGTACCTACACCACATGGACTGTAGCGGTTCAAGAAGGCAGCTCACCGCCACCTTCTCAAGGGCAATTAGGGATGGGCAATAAATGCTGGCCTAGCCAGCGATGCCCACAGCCCATGAATGAATTAAAAAAAGTCCTTGCATTGGGATAGTGGACAGAGACTGTTATAATACTTTAAGGGATAGCAACATGCAGTTCACTAGAAAGGAACTGTGTCATACAATCCTGTTTCAGTTTGGCTTTTGCTTTCAGCAGAGCACACACACATACACACAGCTCTACAGCCATTGAAGCTTTCTGCCCATGTATATCTGTTCACACGTGCCTAGAATTAATAACTGAATCCACAACGTTTTTACACAATCCCTTACGAATGATTGGTGCTTTTATATTATTATAACACACACGACAGAGAGCTGGTTGATGCACAAACCAGATGAATCTCTGCTTTAAGTGGTTCCTGAGGTTTCAAATGACAACTAATCTTTAAAATGTCTGGTGTATGAAACCATTCACTCTTCCAGTGCTGCTCGTCGGATTCCCATTCATATCAATTGTTGAAATTTGATAGCCATTAAATTTGTTTTTTCCTCTGTTTATGAATAAATTTTGGGTGAATCAGGCCTCCTCTGTCATGCACCACTTTTGATATCATGCTTGTTGACACTACAGGCAAGGAAATAAATAATTAAGACCTAGATTTTCCTTCAGGTTTTCACACTGAATATGCTTATAAATTAGGTTACAAGCTCATGTCCCAAAACACTTTGTAGTTACCTGCTTGTACAGACTTGTATTCAGGTCTGTTTTTAAGCTAGTAGCTTCTTTGGAAAGCTGTGAATGAACTTTGGCTAGTTTTACAAGTTGGTATGTAGGGGTTTCAGCCAATTCATTCAGTTGACATTCTTAAGTGCAGATTTTCTATGGCACCTCATGTTGCAAGCACATTCTTCAGTAAGCTGGTAAGCATCTCAGGTTCCATTTATTCCTGAAACTAGTCAACGAATGGAGCCTGCTGTTAATTAGGCTTGGCCTTGCTTGAATAATGCTTGAATATCATGAACCATGATATTTGGTGTGACAAATTGCTGGATGTATAAATAAATGCAAGTGAATTCAATGTCAAATCAGGTGTAGAAGGAAAATTAAAGAGAAGGAAAGAAAGATTGAATTAAGATAGAGAGATAAGAGAAGGAAAAGTGAAAAAAAATAACTAATATCTCCAACAACAATTAAAATCTGATTGAATAGAACTCCAGACTCGTAATAATTATTTTTCTGTCTAGAGAGGTTGACTGGCAATAATTAATACTTATCACACGGTTAAAAGAGCACTTTGATTTGAAATGACTACCTATCATTCTCTGCAGTGTTTAGAACTTCACACCATTCAATGCTTTTCAAGCATTGACAGCAAGGAGCAAGATGCCAGTTTGATGAAGCTAACAGAGGAACGACACATCTTCAAATAGTACTTTTTGATTATATTCTTTAATCGTACCAATGAAGTTGGTATGTCATTTGCACCTAAGGAAGATTGAGCATGATTAGTCTCACCGTTATTTTGACAGAAATTTTTGGGCTATTGTATTTCCTGTCATGGACTTGATAGAGCTGATATTGGAGAATTTTTTTTTCATAAGAGATCCATTCATGCCAAGTGCAAATGTTTTTTTTTCAGCTGCAACATTGGCTGAGTTGGAAAAACCTCTTCTATTTTCAGTTTTAAATTGGATGAGCTAGCCATTACAATCAGCAGTAATTGCCATCACTTCAACTTTTTTGGTGCACCAATTAAATTAATATTCATCTATGCTATTACTATATGTGTCCATTTTCTTCTTGAACACTGCTGTGAGTGCTTAGAGATCACTTTGTTATTGGATGATTGCCAATAACTGAAAGTTTATCCATAATTTGTCTACCGCACTAGTACCTCTGATGCAGCAACTGGATGTATAATAAATTATGGAGCAGTATTTAATGGAGGCAGTGGAGGTCTTGCCCGCTGGTTGGTGAGCCAGTGGAAGCCCCGCCTCCTCTGTTTTAGGGAGGGTCCACCTGTTTGAAGTGCTACTCAGGCACCTAACTGGGCAGTGGCGAGGCTTCCCCAGGATCAAGGACCCTGGGACCAGATACTCCACCTACTGAGAGCAGCTGCTCAATCAGAAGCCAGCAGCTAGATTGAATGGCAGTGCCACTGGGGAGGCAGTGGCTGCTGCCAGTACGACACCCAACTGTGGCCTAGCATCATTGCTGGATCCCAGGCCACAGGTCTGTGATGGCAGGAGGGTTGCGGGGTCTTGGTCATCAGGGTTGGGTGGCGGCAGCAAGGGCAGCGGGTGGCTCTCAGCAGGTTCTCCCCACCCCCGCACCTTCCTGATGCCAGTCCTTTGATCAGGCACTGAGCCTTTGCACTTGACATAAATGGATCTCTTATGAAAGAAACTCTCCAATATCAGTCCCATCAGGTCCATGACAGGAAAGATAATAACCCAAAAATTTCTGTCAAAATAACGGTGAGACTAATCATGCTCACTGTTCCCTAAGTGCAAATGATACATCAACTTCATCAGCACGATTAAAGAACAAAATCAAAAAGCTGCATTTGAAGATGTGGCCCTCCACTGTTAGCTTCATCAAAATGGCGCCTTGCTGTCTTTGCTCCTGAGAAGCATTGAATGGTATGAAGATCTAAACACTGCACAGGGTGATAGGTCATTTCAAATCATAGTGCTCTTCTGTAATCCAGATCCTCAGGCTAAGCCCTTGGGGACAAGGGTTCAAGTCGCACCATGTCAGATAGTGGAATTTTAATTCAATTAATCATCTGGAATTGAAAAGCTAGACTCAGTCATGGTTACCATGTAATCATTGTTGATTGTTGTAAAATGCCATCTGGTTTACTAATGCCCTTTGGGAAAGAGATCTTCCATTCTTACTTTGCCGACCCTATATGTGGCCTACACAATGTGGTTGACTCTTAACTGCCCTCTGAAATGGTGTGGTAAGCCACTCAATTCAAGGGCAATTAGGAATGAGAAACAAATGGTGGCCTTGCCAGCGATGCCCACATTACATGAAAGAATAAAGGAAAATAAAGTCAAGGCAGGTAGAGATGTGGAAACTGATGCTGTGTTTCCAGAATATGACAGACGATGAAGAAGAGTCATACGGACTCAAAACGTTAACTCTGTGTTTCTCCACAGATGCTGCCAGACCTGCTGAGTTTTTCCAGCATTTTCTATTGTTATTTTCGATTTCCAGCATCAGCAATGTTTTGCTTTTGTTTATGTCATTGAGGGGCAGCGTATAGATGAGAAATAGGAAGAGACCAAAGATAGATCTTTGGGAGATATCAGAGGTAAGTGTATGGGAGCACAGGAGAGGCCATTGCAAGTGATATTCTGGCTACAATTAATGACTTGTGTTTTAGTGGCAGCGGAGGAGTTGACCGAGATGGTGAGGTAGAACTGTGACATGTCAAAACTAAATTGTATATATAGATTGTAATTGAAAAATAATAATGCCTCAGTAATTTGGTTTTGTTATCAAATCAATTAGAAAGCATATGCCAGTAACTCCTATTGCCCTAATTCACAATATGCATGTGTTAAATATGTGAAAATTCCATCTAGAGGAATCTCAGCATAACAAATTGTGAAATTCAAGAAATATATGTGTACTGCTAATAAGTGTACTGCTTTAAGTCGGTACTAAATGAAAAGAAGGATTGATAAACCCTTTAAAATTTTCAATTCCTTTTCGTCTTTAAATATCTCTCCTTTTATCAGGAATAAAATTATATTAAGTAATGAAGCTACATTTTCCTACCCCGAGGAGAGTGAAGAGCAGTTAAGAGGCCAAACTGTCATTCACCAGTGATTAGCAGGGAACGTCAGGCAACACTGAAATTTTTATAGAAAATCACAGAAAATAATTTTGTAAAGATTTGGCATATTCTCATATTCTGCCATTCCAAACATTAACTATATAGAACTTTAAATAGTGACATATTCCCAGGAGCAGCTAATACAAAGGGCAGAAATTTTCGCTCGTTGAGCGGGCTCAAGCGTGAAATGACGCATGTTGACGCTGGCCAAGTTTGCCGACCTCAACCCGCAGACACGCGATAGTTGGGTCGCCGAGCGTGCGCTGGAGCCAGTAGCGCGCCCGCCAACAACTAAAAGGCCTGTTAAGGCCATTAAGTTAGCAATTCATGTAACGTTTTCGCTGCCCGTTCAACCTAACGGTTGGCGGGCAGGCGAAAAGTCCAAGCGGCCTTTGCATTCTTTCGGAGGCTTCGTCCACGGGCGGGATGAGGTTTACGAAAGCAAGTTAAAAAAAATACTTTAATTTTTCATTTATAACATGTCCCTGCCCATGTGACAGAGTCACATGAGAGGACACGTTCTATCACATTTTAATTTTTTTTTTATATCTCTTCATCTCCCTGAGGCACGGAGCTGCCTCAGGGAGATTACGCAGTGCTCACTCGCGTGCACGCGCCAAGTTCGCACTCGTCCCGCTCGCACTCCGCTCCACACCCCAGCCATCCGCACAGGGCAGTGCTCAGTGCTGCCGCTGGCATTTCACACTGAGCGGCCTTAATTGACCTGCCAGTATGAAATCACTGTGCGGTGCTGAATGCGGGCACCAGTCGGCTTCCTCACTGCTCCCGCCGAGCCTGCCGACCAAGGGCAAAATTCTGCCCAAAGTGCATGTTAGCACTTTTCAGAAAAGTTTTTTTTTAATTAAAGAATTCATAATTCTTGTCAGTTTTCATTTTGAATTTGACTATTTTAAAACCCTTAATATAAATATTGGGATGAACCTTAAACCTCAAAGATGGGCTGAGGTTAAGAAATGAAAAAGCTGAAGCAGGAAACATGTTCCCCTTGCACAAACCTTTGGTTTTCATGGTGGTGGGACAAGCAGCAGAAGACTAATCTGCTCATGACAACTATTGTAATGAGGTTGCCTGCCTTTTTATACAGTCGTTCTATTATAACTCATTTCAGCTGGTTTTCCTAGCCCTCCATAAATCATGAAGCTGAAAAAAGGTGAGAAGGGTTAAATCCATAAGGTGAGTACCTTTGCAACACTGCTTGTGGGCCAGGTGGAGCAGGATCTTTTTCTCTGTGCCCAATGATATCTGACTGCTTCCCCCATGATCACAATCTGCTTCCCACCCCCAACCACTATCAGATGCCCCTCCTGCAGACAGAAACATTCCCTCTGACTGTAATCTGGATCCCCCCCACTAATGATCACTCTTACTCCCGCACTATAGTCACAGCCCACTAACCTAAATCTGACCAACGGCTAACACACAAGTTGCAGCCACAAAAAAAAACTCTTGTTAACTGTGATTTCCTTTTTTAAACTCATGTTTATTCTGCCCAATAATATGATGATTTTCTGAGTGCTTTGCTTTCACTTCCCTAATGATAGATTCTAACATTTTCTTTACAGGTGATGTCAGGCTAATTGAATCATTGTTTCCTGTTCTTCTTTTATTGCTTTCCAACCCAGGGCAATCATTCTAGAATCTAGGGAATTATGGAAGATCAAAACCAATGCACTCACTCTCTCTCTCTCTGTAACTACCTCTTTTAAAGCCCTAGGATGTAGGCTGTCAGGTCCAGGGGATTTGTTGAAAGTTATTTCCATTAATTTCTCAGTATTATTTCTTTACTAATACTAATACCCTCAAGTTCCTCATTTTCACAGGAACAATGGCTCTCCATTATTCCAGTATGTTTTTCATGTCTTCTAGCATGAAGACAAATGCAAAATATTTACTTAATGCTTTTGCCACTTCCTTAATCCCGTTATGATTTCTTCTGTTTCTGCCTCTAACGGTCACAGATTTACTCTCACTTATCTCTTCCTTTTTACATACCAACATAGGCTTTTCCACTCTGTTTTTATGCCTCTAAATAGTTTGATCTGATATCCTACTTCTTCATCAATTTCTTTATCATCCTTTGCTGAATTTCAAAATCCTTCCAATCATCAGGCTTACTACTTTTTTTGAATTATTATACACCATTTTCTTGAATCTAATACAAACTATAACTTTTCCTGTTATCCATGATTAGAGCATTTGTCCTGGGGGATTTCATTCCTTAAGGGTGCGTGTATCATTGTGAATTATGGATTAATTATTTAAATTGTTTAGATTTAAGGCCCTAATTTTTGGCTTAGCTAAATCACTCTCAAATCCAATGTACAATTCCACCATATAGTGATCACTCTTCCCTAGAGCCTCCTTTGATACATGCTATTAATTAAAGAGCCTCCCTGACTCATTCTGCTGATTTTTACTCAAAGCACTACTCTGCTCTATATCCTCAACATTTCTCTTATTGCTTTAAAATTTACCTTTCCTGAATCCTCCTAACCACTCCCCACCGCCATGTCCATCAGGTTGAAACCTTATACCTTGTTGTAGTTATGAGATTCATCAGGACACTGACCCCGGACAGGTTTAAGTAGAGCAAGTTGCAATGAAATAGCTCCTTCTTTCCCAATGATACCATTGCCCTGTGAATTGAAACCCCTGTCTTCCGCATTGCTCATTCAACCATACATTTAACCTTCTAACCTGTTTGTTCCAATGCCAATTGCATGTGGTTCAGGTAACAATCCGTCATTCAACAAGATCATGGCTGATCTGATTGCGAGCTCAACTCCACGTTCCTGCCCACCTGCAATAACCTTCTACCTCCTTGCTTAGCAAGAACCTATCCACCTCTGCCTTAAAAATATACTAAGACTCTGCTTCCACCGCCTTTTCAGGAGGAGAGTTCCAAAGACTCAACCCTTTAAGAGGACAAACATCTCCTCATCTCTGACCTGAATGGGAGACCATTTATTTTTAAACAGTGGTCCCTAGTATTAGATCCTCCCACAAGAGGAAGCAACCTCTTTGCATCAACCCTGTCAAGACCCTTCAGGGATCTTATAAGTTTCAATCAAGTCATCTCTTACTCTTCTAAACTCCAGCAGATACAAGCCTAGCCTGTCCAACCTTTCCTTATAAGACAACCCTCCCAATCCAAGTATTAGTTTATTAAACCTTCTCTGAACTGCTTCCAGTCCATTTACATTCTTCATTAAATAAGGAGACCAATACCACACACAGTAATTATTTCATCATCCAGTACTTTATTTTGACCCTACTTCCTCAAGCTCCCTCAGAGGAGCCTCACGTTCTGCCTCTGTCATTGAGTCCTATAAGGACATGTCAACTGGATTCACCACCTCCCATTCTTAGTTCTCCTCCAACCAAGAACAAATGTAATTAATCCTGGCACTGGACAGGCAACACAACCTTGGGAACTCCTGGTCATGGCTCCACAGATTATAATGCCCATGATTATACGGTCTCCTATCACTATCAGATTCCTTTTCCCCAACTTGAATTGCCTCCTGTAACATGATTCCATGTTGCAGCTTTTACCCTGATCCATACAGGTCTTGTACCAATTGGATATGGACAAAGGGTAAGGCTTCTCCAGCATCTGATGTCCCCTTGCCTGGCTGACTCACGGTGCCAGTAGACCTGTACCACTACCTACCCTCAGGGTGTCCAGGTAACTCTATCCCTCCCTGAGACCCACAATATCTGCACTTCAGACTCCAGCTCAACAACTCTGAGCTGAAGTTTCTCAAGCAGCAGAAACAATGAAGATACGGTTATCTGGGATAAATATGTTCTCAACAAACTCCTAAATGCTGCAACTATGGCATGCTGCTTGCACTGTCATCCTTATCTAACCTTGTTTTATTAATTTAATTAATCAAGTTAGTTTATTATTTTAGTATTTAAACTAATTACTTGATTTAATTTGACTTATAGATAGGTTAAATGTTATGTATAAACTTACCCCCATGTTCCTCCTTGTGTTGTGATATCACTTGGTATTTTTTCTCTCCCATGCCATTCACTGACTGACAGACTACCCTTTCCTAGTGCTCCATGCTGGGGCCTTGTCCTTTTCAGTGCTCTGCAGTGTTAGGAGCCTTGGCCATTTTTGTGTTCTGCCCTGCTCCACTCTAGGCCCTACCCTTTCCAATGTTCCACTCTCCTCTCAGCCATACCTTTTTCACTAGCTGCATTTGTTCTGCTTTGGGCTTTGCTTTCTCCTTGTGCTCCACTTTCAGTCTCGCTGTTTTCACTGCTCCGCTGCACCCTCAGCCTGGGCTTTTCTACTGCTCTGCTCTCAGCTTGGCTCTCTTCACTGCTCAGCTCTGCTCTTAGGGTTACCCTTTTCACTGCTCCCCCAGCCATCAAGAAAACACATAAAACACGTAGCATTCTACATTCTGGTGGGGTGAAAAGTGAGGACAAGGGGAACCCTATCATAGTTCTGGCTGGGAGGGGAAGGGTTGAGGGCAGAGGTGCAGGAGATGGGTCGGACATGGTTGAGGGCTCTGTCAACGAGTAGGCAGAATCCTTGGTTAAGGGAAAAGGAAGACTTGTCAGAAGCGTCTTACTGGAAGGCAGCATCATCAGAACAGATGCGACAGAGGTGAAGGAACTTAGAGAATGGGATGGAATCCTTACAGGAAGCGGGGTGTGAGGAGCTGCAGTCGAGGTAACTGTGGGAGTCGGTGGGCTTGTAATGAATATTGGTGGACAGTCTATCACCAGAAATGGAGACAGAAAGATCAAGGAAGGGAAGAGAAGTGTCAGAGATGGTTCATGTGAAAGGTGAGAGATGGGTGGAAATTGGAAGCAAAATTGATAAATTTTTCCAAGTTCAGACGAAAGCATGAAATCGCACCGTAACAGTCATCAGTGTACCTAAAGGAGGGTTGTGGGAGGGGCCCTGAGTAGGAATGGAAGAAGGAATGTTCCACATTCTCCACAAAAAGATAGGCATAACAGGGGCCCATGTGGATACCCATAGCCATACCTCTTATTTGGAGGAAGTGAGACAAGTTAAAGGAGAAATTGCTCAGTGAGAGAATAAGTTCAGCAGGTGGAAGAGTGTAATAGTGAATGGGGATTGTTCGGGCCTCTGTTCAAGGAAGAAGTGGGGAGCCCTCAGACCATCCTTGTTGAGGATGGAGGTCTAGAAGGTTTGGACATCCATGGTGAAGAGGAGGTGCTTAGGGCCAGGGAACTGGAAATTGTTGATATGATGTAGAGCATAAGGGGAAATCCCGAATACTGATGGGAAGAGACTGGGCAAAGGGAGAGAGAATGGAGTCAAGATAGGAATAAACTGAGTTCTGTGGGGCAGGAACAGGCTGACATGATGCGTCTACTGGGACAGTCCTGTTTGTGGATTTTGGGAAAGAGGTAGAAGTGGACTGTGCGAGGTTGGGAGTCCACGAGGTTGGAAGTTATGGAGGGAAGATATCCACAGGAGATGAGGTCAGTGACATTCCTAGAAACAATGGCTTAATGTTTACCGGTAGGGTCATGATCTGGGGGAAATAACGAGTGCCTAAGAGTTGGTGCTCAGCCACTGCAAGATAGAGGTCAGTACGCCAGACAACAACAGCACCACCCTCGTCGGCAGGTTTGATAACAAAGTCAGGACTGGACCTGGAAGAACAGAGTGCAGCAAGTTCAGAAGGAAATAAGTTGGAGTGGATGAGAGAAGCAGAGAAATTGACATGGCCGATGTCACACCGACAGTTCTCATTGAAAATTCAAGACCAGGTAAGAGGCCAGAGGAAGGGGTCCAGGCAGAGGGATAATACTGGAGGTGGGTGAAAGGATCCATTGAATGAGGGGGAGGACCCCTGCCCAAAGAAGTGAGCATGGAGATGAAAGCGACGGAAAAAAGAGTTCATCATTGTGCCGAACCCGAAAATAATTGAGGTGACAGCATAGGGGATGAAACTGGGTCCTTTGCTGAGTATAGAACATTCAGCATCAGAGAGGGGAAGGTCAGAGGGTGTGGTGAATACACGGAAAGGGGTGGGATTAAAAGAAGGACTGAGGATAGGGTGCAGGGTCCTGGATGGGCGTCGGCATCTTGCGTTCCTTAACACCTGAAAGGAAGAGAAAAAAAATTCTCGTTGAGGCATCGGATGAGATGAAGAATAGAATGAAACTGGGGACGAGGACAGCTTTGAGATAGGGTGAGTTGGTGCTGCGAGACAGAGAGGTCGAGTGTGTACATATGGCGGCACATGGCACTGAGAGTGAATCTAAGGATGCTGTGAGCACAGCAGTCCAAGGAACGTTGTATGTCCCGGAACTGTATGTAACCCTGGGTGGATTCCAAACATGAGGGATGAAACTTCAGTTGGAATCTACATGGGGTAAGTCAGAGATATAGACAGTCGCTGAGGAAGGAAATATGGCTGTGACAGCGGGTTTTGGTAAACACCTTGTTAAACACCAGGAGGGGAATACAAAACGATTTGTTCAGGCATCAGATGAGATGAAGAATAGAATGAAACTGGGGCCAAGGGCAGTTTTGAGATAGGGTGAGTCGGTGCTGCTGGAGAGAGAGGTTGAGTATGTACATATGGCGGCGACATATGAGAGTGATAATGAGAGTGGATCACTTTGTATAGAATTAGCAAGTGGCAATCTGATTTTGTGGTTTTACTTAACTGCAAGAGGAGAATGTCCATGTCATCTCCTCCTAAATTAACTTCATGTCATCACATATTTCATCATCTCATCTATTAGATATATCATCATTCTTTTTTGGAATTTAAGTACTGAGTGAATTGAAAATACTTACTAAATAATAATCTTAAATTGGCATAGAATTTTCCAATCAATTTCATTTTTAATACTAGCAGTGGTCAATTTATTTCAAACGGATTACTGCCAGTGTTACAAGTGCACTGATCAGAAATTCCAAGCTTTTGTGTGTTATGTGCAGCAAATATGCTTACCTGAATGTCATACTTGTAGAATGTAATCTGACCTTTGAACTGGGTGAAGCATGTATTTTATCAACTTGGTAGGAAGAGTTTACCTCAAGCAGCATCAACTTAGTGACATAGAAAATCACATTGAAGTTTCAGTATGGTAATAGCCCATTTAGCCCAGATTGTCTATGCTGTTTTTCATGCTCCACATGAACCTCCTCCCAACTTCATCTCATGTTATCAGCATTTATATAGTAACAGTTACAGGCAGAAGAAGACCTTGGGTCCAGCAAGTCCACCTGTTCACAGTATTCCCTTGGTGCATTTCTACTAACAATTATGTTATGATCCTTGACCAGACACCCAAGTTTATGGTAAGATTTGATTAGGCACCAATAACATTTTGTTTAAAGTAGACAACGTTTGCAATTCAAGACACCTGATAAGAGAACAAAGCCACAAGATTCCACGAGTTTTGACCAAACAAAAATAAACTTTACTGTACTAGGTCAGAAAGATGAAACAATTTGTATTATCTATTTTATACTTTAACATTCAGGGTAAATATAAGGTACATGTGAATTAGCTGGCAGTGGTCAAACCCACCACACTGCACAATAAATGGCAGATGTGACCAAGACAGAGTCCACAGATTTCTCAATAACCCATCCTAATGTCAGTAAACATTGTGAGTCAACCAATATCACTAAAATCCTGTCTCTCTCATGAGGGATTCCAGTCTTCACCTTCAAAGATCTAACCTTGGATTTTTCTCCAAAAATCAGTCCAACTCAGATGGTCCACCTTGCAGGGTTTCAATCTTGTCTCCTGAGATTTTGTTCCTCTGGATTCCCGAGCATGCACTCAAGCACCAACTCATAAACACAACTTCAGCCTTTTGGCTGCACTGTGCAGAAAACTACTGCTCCAAAGGGGTACCTCCACTCCAACAGCCCGCAGCGTGGAGTCACCAACTTTCTTGGATCTTTAGGGATTCTCACAAGACATCTCCAATTGTCAATGCTTCTCTTGAGCCTTCTTCACTTAAAGTCTGCTAACTGAAGCCCTCTTCCTGCTTGGAGGCTCCTTTTCTGCTCCTCTCTTAACTCTACTGGGATCTCTTCCTGACCCTGGCCCTTATCTGGGATTCTTCTTTTGGGACCTCTCCCTGTCCCCTCTCCCTTTGGGACGTCTCCCGATCCCCTGCCTGGGATACTTCACTTCAATGGTGCTCCGCTCCTAGCACACAATCCAGTTTGCACCTTTTTAATTTATGTACAGGTGCACTGGACCTAAAGAGCTTAAAAATACAGCCCTGCGTGTGTGCAATCCAGCCCCCGGTCTGTGCAGGCACAGAAACTCCGAGGTCTGTCAGGACTTGGAGTTCTAGGCCTCCCGCTCTCCAAAGAGGTAAGTGTAATTTTCATAACACTGATTACCATTTGTTGAAAGGAACTTGTCCAGTTCTTTATTTGAAACCCATCGAGATTTCATGTTCCATTACCTCTGCAGAGAATCTGTTGCACTTACTACCGAATTTGTAAAAAAAAAATTGTCAGGCATTTCCTCTTGTCTTTTGTTGACTTTAACTTTTAAATATGATCCCTCCTACTTAATTTCTGCACATAGCAGTGAGCTTACTTGAATACACTTTGTCCAAACCTTTGGTAATTTTAAACTTTCTTCAGTAAACATCGGCAGTGATGACACCAATCAGTGTTACTCCGATAGCCTCTCGTTGCAGACGACAGTTGCGACTGTTGCCTATTTTGAGGGTCAGCCTCACAAATGCTGAAGTGTGCTCCACCACGGAGTCATAGAACAAGGGTCTGTAAACATAATTTCTTATATAATGAGCTCCTGTTTTCAGTAATGCTACTTATAGCAAGAGGAGATAAAGCAAGAACTTTCCTACAGGAAGAGAATGGATAGCTAAAACTACAGCGTTTATAGTTTTATTTAAATAGCTCTACTTTGGACACTCACACGGTCTACACGAGCTGAAATAGCCTTGCCTTCTTGTTTATCATCACTTCATTTTCGCTGGAGAGCAGAGAGAAAGAAAAGTACTAAATCTTAATTCAGTCAATTTAGCCCTGCTCTCTTAAAAAATGACTTTCTTCTTGTGCCATTGTGGTAAAGAGACAAATGGATGAAGTTGAGAAGAAAAATTATTTTAATTGTACTATTATTTTTGTTAGTTCACACTTGAGACTGATATACATATATATATATATATATATCTTTTTTATTCTTTCAAAGGATATGGGCATCCCTACTTGCCCTTGAGAAGGTAGTGGTAAGCTGCCTTCTTGCACTGCTGCAGTCCCTGTGATGCGTACACCCACAGTGCTATTAGAAAGGGAGTTGCAGGATTTTGACCCAGCGATACTGAAGGAACAGCAATAGATTCCAAGTCAAGATGGTGTTTGGCTTGGAGGGGAACTTGCTATTGGTGGTATTCCCATGCATCTGCGACCCTTGTCCTTCTTGGTCTTAGAGGTCGCAAGTTTGAAAAGTGCTGTCGAGGGAGCTCTGATTGGTTTCTTGTAGATGGTACACACTGCTGTTACTGTGCGTCGGTGATAGAGACAATGAATGTTGAAGATTGTGGATGGGGTGCTAGTCAAGCAAGCTGCATTGTCCTGGATGGTGTTGAGGTTCTTGAGTGTTGCTGGAGCTGCACTCATCCAGGCAATTGGAGAGTATTCCATCACACTCCTGACATGTGACTTGTAGATGATGGACAGGCTTTGGGGAGTCAGGAGGTGAGGCCCAGACCACAGGATTCCCAGTCTCTGACTCGCTCTTGTAGCTATGGTATTTATATGGCTCATCCAGTTCAGCTTCTGATCAATGGTAACCCCCAGGATGTTGGTAGAATGGGGATTCAGTGATGGTAATGTAATTGAATGTCAGACGATTGGATTAATTCTTGTTGGAGGTGGTCATTGCCTGGCACCTGTGTGGCATGAATCTTACTTGCTACAGCCCAAGCCAGAATATTGTCCAGGACATGCTGCATAGGGACACAGACTTCTTCAGTAGCTGAAGAGTCATGAATGGTGCTGAACATTGTGCAATCATCAGCAAACATCCCCATTTCTGACCTTATGATGGAGGGAAGGTCATTGATGAAGTAGTTGAAGACATTTAGGCCTAGAATACTACCATGGGGAACTCCTGCAGTGATGTCTTGGGACTGAGATGACTGACCTCCAGCAACCACAACCATCTTCCTTTGTGCTAGGTATGATTTCAACCAGTGGAAAGTTTCCCCTTTATTCCCATTGACTCCAGTTTTGCTGGGGCTCCTTGATGCCACGCTGTGTCAATTACAGCCTTGAAGTCAAGGGCAGTCATTCTCACCTCACCTTGGGAGTTCAGCTCTTTTGTACAAGTTTGAACCAAGACTGTAATCAGGTCAGAGTGGTCCGGGCAGAACCCAAACTGAGTGTCATTGAACAGGTTATTTCTGAGTAATTGCCACTTGATAGTATCATCGATGACCCCTTCCATCACTTTGCTGATGATCGAGAGTAGACTGACGGAACGGGAATTAGTTGGGTTGGATTTGTCCTGCTTTTTGTGAACATAACATACCTAGGCAATTTTCCACATAGCTGGGTGGATGACAGTGTTGTAGCTGCACTGGACCATTTTGCCTAGGGGCGCGGCAAGTTCTGGAGCATAAGTCTTCAGCACTATTGCGGGGATATTGTCAGGGCCCATTGCCTTTGCGGTATCCAGTGTCTTCAGCCATTTCTTGATATCACGTGGAGTGAAACGTATCAGCTGAAAACTGGTGTCCGTGAGGCTGGGGACCTCAGGAGGAGGACAAGGTGGATCATCCACTCGGCACTTCTGGCTGAAGACTGTTGCGAGTGCTACAGCCTTATCTTTTGCGCTGATGTGCTGGGCTCCTCAATCATTGAGGATGGGGATATTTGTGAAGCCTCCTCCTTGTAGTTGGCTGTTTAATTGTCCACCATCATTCACGACTGGATGTGACAGGACTGCAGAGCTTAGATCTGATCCGTTGGTTGTGGAATTGCTTTGCTCCTTCTATAGCTTGCTGCTTTTGCTGTTTGGCATGCAGGTAGTCCTGTGTTATAACTTCACCAAGTTGACACCTCATTTTTAGGTATGCCTGGTGGTGCACCTTGCATGCCCTCCTGCATCTATCTCTGTTTCAATATTTTTACATTTGGTACGTTAGTTCGGTCATGCTTCATTGCCATTTCAAACATTGTGTGTAAGTGTAAGTTTCTTGTCTTCTCAGAGATAAGTTTAATTGGCAGTGTCTCTGTACTCACCAGATTGTGGCTACAAATGGTATTGCCGATAATGAAACAATTCTAGTTTATACTTCATCTGCTTTATGAAAAAATGGTTAATGGAAGACCTCAATAACTCACATACTTTGAAAGAAACATATAAAATGCAATTAGATCAAATATTTGCAATATTAAACAGGTCACAAATGACTATTAAACTGGGGATTAACGTACCTCTGTTCAGTAACCTTTCATTACTTCTCTTTTACCAGCTTCTCCATTTGCCTAATAACAGTGAAATCTTTGAACCACATCACAAGGAGAGTGCTAACTTAAAGTTCTTATTACAATAAATGTTTTGGAGAAAGGCGCAAAACTTCCCTCGTGTAGTGTTATGTTTGAAATGTGGTAAATTATTAGTTTCAGACCACAATCCTGGTTTGAATAAAAAATTCTACTTAATTAAATCCTTTCTCAAACATTCCTAACATCACAGCCTGTATTTTGAGGTCAACAGCAAAATGTTGCTGATGACATCAAAGAATGATGCCTACAAATATTTAGTGCATTCGATAGTGTTGACTTCCTTATTGCAACACCAATTTCATTCTGATGCTATCTATAGGGGATCTCTGAAAAGTTCATCTAGAAGGTTAAACAGGCACTCGAATCGAAGAATTCTCACAGATAACAAGACAAGAAATAAAAAGCACTTTATAAACTTCACTTTATAATCATTTTACTTAGAGCAAAATAAAGATTTGGGCATACAAATATAATTAAGGTAGAAGTTGAAATTGCTAAAAATATATATATTTCATTATCCTATAAACCTATGGATTTTTTTTATCATGGAATGGAGAAAGTGACACTCCCGATTTCTAAAATTGATTTCACAGATCCAGAATGGTTGTTCAGCAGTAATTATAACTCAATAAACCATTAAATTGACTCACTAACTCCTCTTTCAGGGCATAACTTGTTAAATATGTTTTATAACAAGAATAATATGTAAAGTAAAAGCAGAAAATGCTGGAAAAATTCAGCAGGTCTGGCAGCATCTGTGGAAAAAGAAACAGAGTTAATGTTTCCAGAACCTATGACTTCTTCAGAGCTAAAGAGAATAAGAAATGTGATGGATTTTATACTGTTTAAGACAGGATGGAGCAGGTGAAGCAAGACAGAAGGTCAGGGATAGGTGGGAGCTAAGGAGAGATTGACAAAGATGTCACGGACACAAGAAAAAGGGAGAGTTAATGCTCATGGTTAGGGTTAAAGAAGGTGCGAATAGAGGCAGGATGTGTTAATAGCAGGACAAGAGTGAGTGCTCTGTGAGAGCACAACATAGAAACAAGTGACAGGTGGCCCTCTTGGGGGGTGGTGGGGTGGGGTTTGGGGAAAGATGATTTTTCTTAAAATTGAATAAATAAAAATTAAAATTAAAATAAATAAGAATAAAAATAAAAGTTAAACTTTAAAAACAAAATAACGTGTAAAGAATTGAAGTTCACGCCAAGTCACTGATTCCATGCTTATTGCGTTTGCAAAGCCTGCAAGAAGGCACCTTGTGGAGGAGTAACTTTAGGGTCTCCACATGTATTTGCACATGTGTGCACGCCAGAAGTTGCTGTCAGTTTTATGTGGTAAGGATGGTGAGGACTGGGTATTTGTGCCATCATGAGACCCGCAAAATTTCAGGGCGTAGAATTAAATCAGTTTCAAGTGTTGAAAACCAATGGAAGTTGGAGAGACAATGATGTAGTGGTAATGTCAATAGGCTAAAAATCCAGAGGTCCAAGTGGCATGGGTTCAAATCCCACCACAACAACTGGTATAATTTAACTTGAATTAATAAATTTGGTATGTAAAACTAGGCTCAGTAATGACAACTATCATTGGTTCTTGTTGTTAGAACACATTTGGTTCACTGATGTCCCTAAGGAAAGGAAATCTGCCATTCTTACCTGGTCTGGCCTACATGTGACTCCAGACCCACAGCAATATGGTTGACTTTTAATTGCCCTCTGAAATAGCCTAGCAAGCTGTTCAATTCAAGGGCAATTAGGGTTAGGCAACAAAAGTTGGCCTCGCCAACAACCCCCACAACCCATGAATGAATAAAGGAAAAAAAGGGGAGTAACATTTTTGATCCCGTCTGTCTTCAATTTTTGAAGAGTCGGTCATGATTAGTTTTTCTTTTGACCACAAAATCATAATGTTGGATTTCTGCATGGATTGGAGGTTACTTGGATAATGAGCTCATCACATTCACTGTGAAGCCAAGAGTGTTGGAAAGAGAATTGAAGTACAAAAATAGGTATTAACACTGCTTGGTTGTTAAACACGCTGTTCAGTGCAATGTTGAGCTATACAAAGCAAGATGGTTCTAAATTGATCTATTCCATCTAAACTCGATGATGAATAGAAATCCTCCTATTTGAACATATGGGAAACAAGAGCAGAAAAATACCGGCTCTCATAAACAGTTGGAGAGACAGGTGGAACTCTACCTTGCATTGTATCCTAGGAGGAACACTGTCACTAAGGAAACTCTAGACACCATAAAAAGCCTGACCGTCATACATATCAAACCCACTGTGGAGGAACTTAGCAAAGTTATTGACTTCCTTGCCATGGACAAGCTCCAGATACTGATGCTATATTGCCTGAACTCATCAAGCATGGGAGACTGGCACTCTTACAGCATCTGCCAGACCAGATAAGAATAGCAGATTTCCTTTCCCAAAGGTCTTCCTCCAAGAACTCCATTAAGTTGTTTAAGTGTGATTTGCCTTTCACAAAACCATGTTGACTCTGCCTGATTACCTTGAGCTTTTCCAAGTGCCCTGCTATAGCTTCTTTAACAATAGCTTCTAACATTTTCCTTATGACAGATGTTAAGCTAACTGGCCTGTAGTTTCCCGCTTTCTATATTCCTCCTTTTTTGAATAATGGAGTTACATTTGCTACCTTCCAATTTAATGGGACCTTCTCCAAAACAAGGGAGTTTCGGCAAATTAAAACCAATGTGTCAACTATCTCACTAGCCATTTCTTTTAAGACTATAGGATGAAGTCCATCAGAACGCAGGCTCTTGTCAGCCACAGCTCCAACAATTTACTCAGTACCACTTCTCTGGTGATTGTAATTTTCTTGACTTCCTTCCCCACTTCCATTTCCTGATTTTTAGCTGCTTCTGGGATGTTACTTGTATCCTGTATAGTGAGGAATAATGCAAAATACCTGTTCAATTCATCTACTATTTCCTTGTTTTCCATTATCAGTTCTCCAGGCTCACTGCATATAGGACCATTGCTCACTTTGTAAACTTGTTTCTTTTTAAAATATTTACAGAAACTCTTCATATCTGTTTTTGCATTTCTGGCTAGCTTTCTCTCATACTCTATTTTTTTTCCCTCCTTATTAACCTTTTAGTCATCCTTTGCTGTTCCTTAAATACTGTCCAATCTTCTGGCCTTCCACCTATCTTTGCACAATTATATACATTTTCTTGAAATCTGATGCTACCTTTAACCTTTCTAGTTGACCAAGGATGGTGTGTCCAGGCCTTGGACTTTTTCTTACTCGTTGGAATGTAACCATTCTGTGTATTCTGAAATATCCCCTTAAATGTTTGCCATTGCATTTCTATTGACCTATCCTTTAACCTAATTTGCCAATTCACTTTAGCCAGCTCTGCCTTTGCGCCCACATAATTGCACTTATTTAAGTTTAAGAACATAGCCTTGGACCCTTCCTCTCTCCCTCAAACTGAATGTAAGATTCAATCATATTATGGTCATTGTTACCTAGGGACACCCTCACTATGAGATAAGTAATTACTCACATCTCACTGCAATGTACCAGGTCTAGTATAACCTGCTCTTTGGTTGGCTCCAGAACATTCTGTTCTAAGAAACTATCCCAAAGACATTCTATAAACTCCTCATCTAGGCTACCTTTGTCCATCTGACTTTTCCAGTCTATATGTAGATTAAAATCTCCCATGATTATCACTGTACCTTTCTGACAATCTCACATTATTTCTTCCTTTATGCTCCATCCTACCATGTGATTGCTATTAGGGGGCCTGTACACGACTCCCACAAGTGACTTCTTGCCTTTACCATTTCCCATTTCTATTCAAACTGTTTCCACATTCTGCTTTCCTGCACTAGCTTCCACAGCCCTCTAGGGTAAAGAAATTCCTTCTCATCTCAGTCTTCCCATTATATTCCATGGTTTTAGACTCAGCAGCTAAGGGAAACATGTTATCTACATCACCCTGCCATGGCCTGTAAGAATTTTGTACATTTCAGTGAAATCATCCTTTATTTGTTGAAACTCTAGGGAATTCAGACCCAGTCTCCCTAATCTCTTCTCATAAAATAATCTAGCTCTCCCAGGGATTAATCTGGTAAACCTCTGTTGTACTCCCTCTATGGCAAGTATATCCCTCCTTGGATAAGGGTCCAATTGACATCAGTGCTGGCTCAGCGACCTTCATCGGATGGATGACAGCCATATACCCAAAGACCTTCTGAATGATTAACTGGCCATGGATCACGACTTCTGGGTGCCCCTACCTCTGCTACAAGGCCACCTGCAAGTGAGATATGAAGATGGCGGATATTGACACCAACAACTGGGAGACAGTCATTGATAGCTGTGACCTCTGGAGGTTTGGAAGAGCATTGGAAGAGGCGAGCAGAAACAAAAGGCTCAGCTGGTCAAGCAGAGGGCTTTGGGAAAGCAAAGGCCAGTAAATTGTGCACCTTCTTAGCCCTTGATCTTCCTCTGTAGCAAATGAGGCAGAGGCTGCCATGCCAGAGTGGGATTCCTGAACCAACTGAGGCAATGCTTAACTAGGAGTTGACAGCCATTGTCTTATGAGACAGAAGGCTGAGCCTCCTGTACTTTATCAAAAATATCTGTTCTATTGGTCTGTGGGGACTTGCCATTTGTCAATTCCTGCTGAGTCTTAACAACTAGTTTATATCTTTCTAAGTGGTCCTCGTTTGATATTTTCCAGAGAGACACAACCACACAACTCACTAAGCCTTGAATCCTTAACCACTTATGCGAGTGTTTCTGTAGCATTTTCCTGAGTTAACTAAAAACCTTTAAGCCAGCAAATATAAGTTGTTAATTCAGGCATCCAGCCAAAAACTAATTACTAACTCAGAATATAAATAAATGTGGAACTTAAGAACACATTTAATCTTGAACAACATATAGAAGTTGTAGAAATCAGAATATATCATCACCTTATGTTTTTTTCCGATTCTACCAATGTACCTTAAACATTTTTTATCATCTTTTAATATCCTGAAAATTCCAAATTTTTATGCATGTTTCACATTTCCAATGTATTTTGTGCACAGTCTTTATTTATTATGCTTCTAACTGCCCTCTGTTTCAGACAATTTATAGTACTAATATCTCTCTGTTCAGGTACAATGCCCTATGAAGGCATTGGCAACCATGGATGTTCACATGTTGGTCCAGGTTATGCTTGGCAAGGTACTGCAGTCATTTGCTGTTGCTGCCTGCTGGTTTTGGTAGACCAGGAGACTCTCCCACTCTTACCATCTGCCTGTGTTGGAAGGATTGGCAGGTATATAATCAACCTGTGTGGCCGCTTTATGGATACACCTTCCATGGCCATCAAGTCCCAAAGTGGGATTCAAACCCAGAGCTTCTGGCTCAGAGGTAGGGACTGTACCACTGCGGCACAAGGCCTCCAGTACTGAGATATCTTTGCTTGATCATAATAGCTTTCATAACCTTCCTGTGATCTATTCTGGCCTTCTTGCCCACTGGTCTTCTTACAACTTCTACTTATATATTTTACCAGTGCCCTCTCAGTTACCTTCTAAGCCACTCAAATTCTAGTGAGGGTAACAATATAAATGAAGTATTACAATTCAATCATTGTATCATGCAAAGGGGCAAAATAATATTTTACCCGAGGGAAGCTGGAATATTTTAGCTTTTTCCCCCAACTGCCTTCTAGCTTTGGAAAGAAAGGTCTTTTGAACAAATAGTTCAAGGGGCACATGTGATCTTGAGAACAAAAAGATTATGAGAATAGAGGATTCTACAAAATGAAAGATTAGAAACATCTCAGTAACTGTTCAGGATGGATTTCTTTTTTGAACAAATGGAGACTGAAGAATAATGTAGATCATATGTAGCACAGTAACAGTGTAACATCTGGAAATAACTTGAGAGAGAATGGCATAATTTCATAAGAGGGAGTCATGGATAAGTACCTGTAAATGAAATCACCAAAACGTTGTTGTATATTTATAAGGAAACAGGATAGAGAAGTATGCTACCTTAAAGGGAATTGGATATAAGCTATAAAAAAGTAAACAAAAACAGGGCAGTTAGGAAGAAGCAGAAGACTGGGACAAATGAGAAAGGTCTTTCAAGAACTGGCACAGGCACAAGAACCCAAAAGACCTCCTTTATGTAGAAGAACTTGCTCCTTAAAAACAACACTTTGTAATTTGCACAATATATCCCATGAAACTTGATGCATCCCAAGGGAAGGCATTCTCTACTCCTTTTCATTTTTTAAAGGTCCTAATTCTGGAGTTCTGGCTCTGTATATACAGGCCCATCCTCTGCCAACATAAGCAGTCCTCTGATGTGAGCAGCAGCAAGCTTTGAGCTTGGGACCATTCAGGTCTGTATCATACACTTCTGCAACAATCATTACACTCACTACATGAATCACTGAGGGAGCCTGTAACATGGAGGCTTGCTGGATGAGGTTTAAATATGAATATTTTTGGAACATGCATAGAATGAACAAAAAAATTTGCACATTGGCATAGTGCAGGCCTGTTCTTTTTTGTAAGTGCTATTTGAACCAGGTCTGAATTATTTTTAATAGCTTTCTTCAGGAGAAAGACATTTTCAAAGATCATGGGAGTAATTTTCACTTTTAACACTTGGTGGGATAATCAGTGGAATTAATTGCCCACCCACTTGTTACAGAATCTACTTGAAAGAATAGTTTCTGACCCATTGACCTCACTATTGAGATGTTTTAAAGTGCCTGATAAAATCTCTTTTGTACTGAAAAATTGATGTCCTTGAGATTTTCTATACGTTACCAATAGAATTGAAGAATTGCTGTAGCTTGTCTTCTTTTGTGCTGCTGTGCAGATGATTGCAGCCGTGAAAAGTTTCAGTGACTCAGAACTGGGCGGCGGGGAGGGGGATTAATTTCAACAACTCCAATTTTTCCTCTCACTACCTGTCCATAAAAAGAAAGGTGTTTTTGATTTCTGATTTACCCATCTGCTGGATCCTAGTCACCAGTTTGTTGGGACTTATGGGTCCTGGTTGCCCCCTTGCCGTGGGATGGCCGAGTTGGTACGATAGACAAGAGTTGATCAACAGACACTTCTTAGGTGGAACACATTCTGTTTATTTACAAAAGTACTCAGCAGTTACATCTGTATGCTTTCACATCAACCCTATCTCCATACTACTGAATACTAACTACAAACTGCCCACACTACTCCTCTATTGGTTATATAAGATCATGTGATCTGCCTTTATAACATCCTCCTTAAAAGTACATTGCACATTACATAAAACTATAATTACCATACCATTTATAAGTGGTGGCATAGTTTCCCTAACCCTTAAATTTGGAGTGATCCAATCCTCTATTAACAATCCCACAGCCAACTCAGGATAAGGTAAAATAAGAGGGTGTTACGCACACACAAACCACAGAAGGGCTTTTGCAACATGTACCCCCTTTTTTCATTCATACAACAGAAGGCGGAAAAGGGAAAGAAAGGGGTGCAGGACAAGACCATGATAATAACCATGTGAGTCCAGAATCCAGAATCAAAAGTCCAATGGGGCATTCCTTCAAGCTGAACTATTGCAGGGTGATCTGTCTTCTTAGAAGCGGTGACTTCCCTGGTGGAAGAAGGCATGTAGAGATGAATGAGTCCTATAGGTACAGGGTTCTGATGTTCCAATAGTACACAGTGTAGATGAGGGCCAGGCAATTTACCTGGACAGAGCGCTTTCTGCTGTTATCTGTTAGGTGGTAAAATGATAGAGTGCCTGGGCTCAGTTCCTCACGGCAATGTTACAGGTTCTAATAGCTTGGAGGACCTCATGTGACATACCTCTCATTTCTTCTCCTGGGTTTTGGACGAAGGATGTATTTTTCTAGGCCTGGAATAGTGAGAGGTTTAACAGAGCAGTCAGGGACCTTTTGTTCTTGCAGACATACCTCCTTCGTTGGCCACAGCTCTGCCTCAGGAATGTAAAGGCGTTGGTGCATTTCTTTGGAATTTGATTTTCTGCAGTCAATAGCACTTCTTTAAAGGTAACAAGGTCCCTGCTGGTTTCTGAAGGTTAGAAATTTCTCTGGTATGAGTCATGGCTCGTCAGGCATGTCAATGTAAAACCTTTGTGCACTTTAAAAATAAATTAATAATTTTATAAAGTAGATGCAGTTTGACATAGATATATTTTTCTCCTTCCATCTGGGCAGGACATATGGGTACGCTTAGAACTTTCAGAGCTAGAGATACTTTATGGCAGTGCAGGTGTAGTTCTGTTTACTTTTATGTGTGCTTTAAAATCAATTTCAGCAGTTTAATTCAGATCCTATTTTACTTTTTGATTAAATAAAAATGTACCGATAGTAAGAAAAATGTTTTCTTTTAAATTCAACGTTAGATGTAATGCAAAACAGTGAGTCTGCCATGTGAATGACAGTATGCTACTATGCCACCAAAGTAACTGCTTACAGTGACACAGGAGCAAGAGACTTGAAGTATACTACTGTCTCCATGTCAGTCACCAGCAGGAAAATATTAATTTAAGTTCAATGTTAAGAAAGAATTATACATAATTGGTTTTCACTTGGCATTAATAAGGATGAGCCATGAGGTTTAAAATTTCCCAAATGATGAGTATCCTTTGCACCAGTTGAGATCTTAGCATAGGGTCTGCAAGTGGAGGCAATATCACACCATGGGCTGAATTTGATTTGGCCAGTGTCTATATACTTTATAAAATTGAAGATACATCCTGGAATAAGTGAACTGTTATTGATGCTAACTCAGGCCACCTATTGGAGCTTGGTTCAGAGGATGCACATTCTAGGTGTTCCATCCCAGTTATCACAGTATAAAATAAACAAGACAATACTCATTTTTTTATTTTAAGGTACTTTGACAGGAAATATAGGCTCATCCTAACTTCAATAAAAATAGAATGAAATGCAAGGGAAATCTGCTCACTCCCAAGGATCATCCTGGAGAGGAAAGATGAGCCACAATCTCCTCCAGTTAAAACATGAGGAGACCAAATTCATCGTCACTTGCTCCCGCCTCAAACTGTGTACCCTTCCAATTTATTCCATCCCTCTTCCTTGTCCATTGTTCCAGAATGTTTACAATCCTAGTGCCCCATTTGGCCCCAAACTGTACTTTCAGCCCATGGCCTCTCACAAGCACTGCTAATTTCTATCTTCATGCATGTTTATTTCCCAGCCCCACCCCTCCCTCTGCCCTATGTACAGCTGACACCCTCATCCATGACTTTGTCACCTCCAGACAATGCTTCTAATGCTTTCCAGGCTGGCTTTCCAATCCTCAGTTTTCATAATGTTCATCTTGTTTAAATCTCTGGGGACTGTATCATACCCCAAGTTCCATTCACCCATAACCCCCTGTTACCTGAAATTAGTCTTGGTCCTCCAATCCCTTCATTAAAATTCTCACCCTTACAACGTCAGCCTCCTGGGCCTCAAAATTTCCTCTGGCTTGTTCTGGCTTTTTCTGTAATGTCTCCCCTCTCCCTCTCGTAACTTGTTCCACCAGTGACACCACAACATAGGCGGTGTAGACCTAATTACTAGAATATACCTGCTGAAACCGCTCCCTGATTCCATTTTACTCTTCTTCTTTAAGGTTCTCCTTAAAGTCCACCCCGTTAACCAAGCTTTTGATCATCCTTCATATTAGCTCTTCAGCACTTTTCTTTGAATGTCACCTCTGTGAAACAGCTTGAAATGTTTCTCTGTTTTAAAGGCACTATATATATAAAAACTAGAAAATGCTGGAAGCACTCAGCAGGTCTGACAGTGAGAAACAGAGTTATTAGGCGGAAGCTTGTTGAGGCGTCAGGCATCCCGCTTGCCAGCTGGAGAGCCGATGAGGGACCTGCGCTGCCTCTTTTTAGGAAGGCCCCCCCAAACCACAAGCTAATCAGGCAGTGGCAAGGCCACCAGTGGGCCTTCCCCTGGAATCAAGACCCTGGGGAAGAGGTAGAAGACATGGCTAGCAAGAGCTGCTGGCCAATCAGAGGCTGGCAGCGCTTGCTCTCAGCAAGGAGGCTGAGGAGGCTGTGGCTGCTGGCAGAAGCAAAGCTCCTCCACCCGCCTGGAGTCCCAGGATTGCAGAGCACCCAGGCTACAGGTAAGTAATATGTGGGGGGTGGGGGGGGGAGGGGCAGGGGGACAGGGTCTCATGGGGTGGTGGTCGCGGAAAGGGGGACAAAGGGGTCAGTGGGATGACTGTCATTGGGCCCCCCTTCCCAATGGCAGTTCCTCAATCGGGCACCGAGTGTCTTTGATCGAGGGACATCCCCCCCACAACACCTGAGGTGACAAGCAACTGTATAGTTTCACCTGTCGTGCATGGCACATAATGACAGGCCCATTATAGCTGGGTTGATCCCAGTGGGATGAAGCCCTTAAGTGGGCATTAATTTGCCACTGATGGGCCATAATTGGTGGCAGGGCAGGAAGATTGACCATAGGCCTTCTTACCCAGGACTTAATTCTAGTGGAGGTGCAAAGGCAGGCTTCAGATATGCCACCATCCCACCTAATGACACACCCTACCTGCCTCCAAGCTCACCACTATCAGAGGGTGTTTATAATTGGGATATAGACTTGGGGGAGATGTAGACCAAAGAGTTAACAATAGAGGCACATGATGCTGATGTAATGATGATGTAACAACACATGATTGAATAATGGACATCAGGTGGGAGCAGAAGTTCCAACTACCTGCAGAGGGCCCAATATGTATAACACTCTTTAGCGAAAACAGGCGCAATATGTGTAGATATTCTTTCTGTCTGCAAAGGACTGGGCCCTGTGTACTAATATATGTAGCTTCTAGTACACGCAACTGCATCAGTCACTATCACTGGTGTATTTCTCCATGACAATACCTCTACTAACCAGAATCCATTTGCTATCCAATCAGCACTCTCTTCTCATACAGTATAAATTGTTGTTTCCCTCTTGTATTGGTATTCTTGCGAAGTGTCCTAATGAGTACAAGATGTAAAGCTTTGACCTGTCTCCTTTTTCAACAATACTCAAGAATTATGCAACAACTGGCATTCCAGAAATTGTGGTGTCAGACAATGGTCTGTAATTTGCTAATGAATTATTCCAAAATTTTGCAAAGGATAGCGGATTAATTCACATGATCAGCTCATCTCGTTATCCTCATGCAAATGGAGAAGCTGAGAGAAGTGTGCAGACCATCAAAGACTTGATGAAGATCGTAATTTTGCTCTTCTGAATTACAGAGCTGAATCGCTACAAAGTGGTTTCTCAGCATCAGAGTTGTTGATGGGAAGGAGAATAAGAGCACAATTTCCAGCTCTACAACAGGAACTGAAACCTAATATTACCTCAAATGACCACGAGAGGGTGAAACAACATGAGGAAGAACAGAGGAACAAACAAGGTCATAACTTTATCTTCAGACAGAGAGTACAGGACTTATCAGTGTTGAAGCCCAGGATACTATATAGGTATGAGACCAACAGAAAGAAGGTATAATAATTGAAAGAGCTCCATAACTGAGATCATACATGATTGAGATGGACTAGGGAACTAACAGGAGAAACCATAGTGCCTTAATATCCTTGGAAAGAAAGCCAATAGAAACTTGGGCTTACTACTCAGATCCTGATGAAGATAAGGAAGACAAAGCTCTACAGTCACCCAGAACAACAGTCATACTGACAGAAGGAAGAGTGTAGAATGTCGTCAGCCTGAGAAGGATTCAGAACAAGGTCTGGGAGATTGGTCATGGTACCTTAGAGACTAACCGTATGAGGTCTGATGCTTCGTAGGGAGGTGTAGGAGGATGTATATAATTGCGATAAAGACTTGCGGGGAGATGTAGAGTAAAGAGTTAACCTCAGAAGCACGTGAGGCTGATGTAATGATGATGTAACACCACATGATTAAGGCATGGAGATCTGGAGGGAGAAGAAGTTCCAACCTTGTGCAGAGGTCCCAATATGTATATATTTACTGTAAATAAAGAGTAGTGGTTTTAACAAACTACAGACTCAAAACAGCTTGCATTGGGAGAACAGACAAGCACCAAGAACCCCACCTAGACCCCGAACACATCTCCAGAACAGCCACCAGCGAGAGCAGAAGATTCTGCCCATTGTTTCAAGGGTGGGAAATGATGATCTTTCATCAGAACTATATGAATGCATATTGTTGTTATTGATGATGATAAGCATCTGTAAGAGAGATAAGTTTCATCAGGGCTCAGTGGACAAATAGTCTATGTGAGAGTAGGTAAAATAGTCTGAATTAAATCTAGAAAGTTGTTATCTAGAGTGCTTCTCAGCCTCTTTATGGAATGGGTCATTGCTGCCAGTCCTGAAGCAACAGAACCCTTGAGAACTCCTTCTTGATGCCTGAAGGCTGCATCAATCTTCTGGACTACCAAGGAGTTCCTCTCATCATATTATGCTTCCTACATTGTATTGCAGTCACAGCATATGAATTCTTCCAACGTTTCCATGATAGACCATGAATGAGAAGAGGCTATGCATGAAATCCATGTTCATGATTGATAGGACTTTTAAAGACTGACCCCTGAGATCTTGGTTCTTGGGATTCTCAAAGAGCTTTCTCATGGAGGGGTGGCTGTTTACTCATCATTCCTTCCCAGCTCCTCCTTTTTTTAACTAGTACTATGTGATTCATGTAGTGATATCCCTCTTGTGTTAGTAATCCCCTCATCCCAAGAGCTGATGTTTGACTAAGTAAGGTTCCCTGCTGAAGCAGGTGAATAAGATCGGGCAAAGATACCTTTTGATGTAACAGGCTGTTCACCAGATGTTGCTTTTTAAAAATGTTCAACATCTGTGAGGGACACCACGGACATTTATTTTAGGAAGGTGCTCTTTGTCCTGTGAGTCAGGAGATGTGACTGAGGAAGAGTAGGAGACCTTCACATGATCAGAATATGTGCAAACAACAAAAATTTCATTTGCATATACATTCAATTCTACTTCTAGCCTACAGTTGGTCTTTTTTTTTCTCCCACAGGAATTGCAATGCTTTTTCCTTGGGCCTACTGTGAGGTGGTGATGAAAGGGGTGTGGGGAGGTAGGTGCTGGTGATGCCAACCATTCCTCTACCCATGGCAATCTTGTTGCCACTGCTTTTGCATGTATCTTTCCTTTGCAAAGATGCAAATAGATATTGGAGATCATGGAGTATAAGTTGGCCTTTGAAACCCCAAAAAAATCCTTCCAAAAATGGAAGTTGACTTATATGCTGGGTATAAAATGTGATCAGCTGGTGCAAGCATAGGCCGTCACCATTTTGAAATGTGAAAAATAACATCAGTGATTCAATTTAAATCAACGTGACACATTTTATTGAACAAATTAATTCCACAAGCATACTTTTAACCACAAAGTGTTTCAAAAACTATCAAATTCATTGTCTTTGGTGTAGTATAAAGGGTTAATAAATGTGATATGTTAATGTATGATGTAGATGATGATAAATTACTGACATCATGTCATGTGTTAGACTCTCTCGAGAGAAAGAGATAGAAAGAGGTTGAAATCATGCCTAAAATCTACATGCCTACTCTGTAACCTATGTAGATGTTGTATGAATAAACAAGTGTTAACCAACAACCAGAACATGTCCGCTGTCTCAGAACCTAGTCCCATGCCTAGAGTTCAAGACAATGGGACTCAAACTCAGATTATGATGACAGCTGTGGAGACATCAAAGTAAAAAGACACGCCAGTGTTATCAAAGGAACCACAGATTGAAGAAACCTTTGAAAACAGTTCAATAAATTTCAGTGGTAGAAGGAGGCACACTGGAGAGATGTAACCATGGCCATATGATGAGCAGTGCCTGGCCTTGCCCTGCCTGTTTGACTTCCTCAAGGGCAACAGAGAAGCCAGGAGTGGGAATTATGGAAATGCCATTTTTTCTTGTACCATCTACAAGATGCACTGTAGAAACTCACCAAGACTCCTTAGACAGAACCTTCCCAACCCATGACCATTATCATCTAGAAGGACAAGGGCAGCAGATACATGGGAACACCACTGTAAGTTCCCCTGCATGTCACTCACCATCCTGACTTGGAAATAGATCGCCATTCCTTCACTGCCGCTGGGCCAAAGTCCTGGAACTCCCTCCCTAACAGCACTGAGGGTGTATCTACACCACATAGACTGCAGAGGTTCAAGAAGGTGGTTCACCACCACCTTCACAAGGGCAATTAAGGATGGGCAATAAATGCTGGCTCAGCCAGTGAAGCCCACATCCCATGAGTGAACTTTTAAAAACCTACCATACTTAAAATAAGGATATCAATGGCTTCAAGGAAAACATGTTCACCACAGGAACCACACCTCAACAAAGAATTATACTTGTCGTTCCACTCTAGAACAAGAAAATTTTGAAGTAATTTCAAATTTATACGTAGAAAGCACAAACTCAGACAGTTCAAAAAACATCATGTTTAAATACTTTCAGAAGAGATAAAAAATATCTTGACTGGATATCCTACCATTTGTGTATGTATTCTTCTCTCACTCCAGAAGACACCATAATTCAGGTTGATTTCTCATTTTAGACTGCTTGTTGTTGGAGTTTGGGTGAACGAATCTCTGCCTGAAATCACAATTTAACACCAAATTATCGGCATAGTGCGTTACTCAAAGCCATTGCACCAATCCCAGTTACTTGCTTATCTCATAACTCAATGATTTGCAAATTAAATGGCGGTAGTGAAAATTTATGTTATGTTATGGTACTTAACAGAGGATCAGCCTGTTTGCTTACCAGCTCAGTAGGAGAGCACTCTATGCATGCTGTTTATGATGCTATCCCTTTAATTGAAGCCTGCCTGGATCAATACCTAATTTTAAAACCTCATGTATTCTATGCAATCTGTGCCTCAGAGCATTTAAGAGCGCAGATGTGCCTACTGTTGGTTTGCTACGATATCAGCACTGTATATTCAAAACTTTATCCTTATTGCCATTTTTTTTAAAACTGTGCTTTTCTGTTGAACAAAGATCATTGAGATGGCTGCTACAAGTCACCTGATCACAAGGTTGGGTCTTTGTTTGGGAGCTATCCCCAGCAGTTTCAAGGACAAAATAATTATTTTCTCAGCTTCAGGAATGTCACACCTCATTATGGCTGGAGAGCTACTAACAGGTTCATACCACACCTGCGACTGTTCAGACCAATTTCAAAGGGAACTACAGGGATACCATTTGCATCTGATAAACCCACCTTATTAGTGGAGTCAGTGGGTTCCCAATGGCTTTCCAAATGCCAGGCCCTTAACATAGATTATACCTCTTTCAAAAACTAATGACTGGGGCATTATCAGTCCTGAAATCAAAGCCAATTCCAGATGCTGGATAAACATCCCTTTGGGAGTCATTGTGGAGAAAGAAGGTCACATGACCCAAACCTCTGACCTTTTGGACAGTTTAATATTATACCTTCTTGGGCTTCACAGCTGTTTTAACATCAAACAGGTGAGCCAAGAAGCAGGCTCCTCCCAGCTTAACAATGACTTGCCCATCTTCCTAGCTCTGCTGGAAGATTTTGTACCTGTACCATTAGCTACATAACTGACTCAATCCCTGCGTACCTACTTCATCTTGAGGATTCAGCACCAGCTGAAAGGTGAATACAATAACTCCCCAGCTGAACTCAAATGCCTATGTGAAATAATTCTTCAGTGGACTCTGATCTTGGACTCTGGAACTCACATGAATTAATATTCATTTTCAGTGGTCTTTACACTGCAAGACTCCTTTCTCTTACCCACCACTCCTGCACACTTCCCCCCCACCCCACCACCCTTTTACTCTGTATGTCTGTGTGTGTGTTGGGGTTTTGGATGTGAAAAATAAACTAACCTTCTGAGTTAATCCTAATTTGAGGTTGCTGGTTACTAGTGAAATTGGATCATAAAAACCGAAGGATTGGGAAACACCTTCTATTTACGGAGAAGTGATAAGAGGAAATCAGCGCAGTTTGACTGTCCCTTCCCTATCTATAACAGAAATTGGGAGCTCAGGCCCAGGAAAGACCCATTTGAACCAAAAGTTGATCAAATAAAAGAATCTGACAAAAATTTGACCAGAGCCGAAATCATAAGACATGAGCCGAATCTGATATAAAAAGAACCAAGTGGAAGTTACTAGGGAATAATTCAGTGGCCGGAGCAATTTTTAAAACACAGCAAGATTACCAAAGCAAATTCTTTTCCCCTAACACTAAGAAAATGGCAACTTTTCATGCACAGATATAGGTAAAGTAAGGAGACCTAAACAGTGAAACAATAGCATCCCTAAGCACAGAAGAATTGAAAGCTGTAGCTAGGGAGGTACAGCTGAAACTACCTGGTAAAGTGAAAAGGAGTGAACTGATCCAGTTGCTGGCCCAGCACTTGGATCTCACTTATCAAACAGAACAGTTGGATGAGAAGTTCAACCCTAACTCGGAATCCCTTGCCCTGGCCAAATTCGAGCTGTAAAAGCTCAGAATGCAGCTAGAGTTTCAGGAGAGAGGAATGAGAGAGAGAGAGAAAGAGAAAGGGAAAAGAAGAGAGAAAGAGAGAGAAGGAAAGGGAGAGAGAAAAATCTCAACTCTGAAAATTGGAAATGGAGTTAACAGCTCAAAGGGAGAGAGAGACCAGGCAGTTGGAAGCTGTGAGGGAAAACCTTTCTTGACCCAGTAACAGCCCCTATCTCCCTACACTGGAACCACATTCTAAGGTCCTTAAGTATGCTAGATTCATTCTGAAATTTGAAGAGAGTGATGTAGAGCCCACTTTTGAGAAAGTAGCAGAACAGCTAAAATGGCCATCAGATATCTGGATGATTTTAATTGAAGGGCAGCTGTCTGGGACAGTCCAAGAGATCTCTTCCATGCTGTCTCCTAATGAGTCCCCTAATTATGAACAGACCAAAGCTGCCATCCTCAGTGCCTATGAGTTAGTCCTGGAGGCATACTGCCAGCAATTCTGAAACGCTCATAAGAAACCCAAGCAGACCCACATCGAGTTTGATTGGCTGAAACAAATCGCATTCAACCGATGAGGTCGATCATTAAAAATCCAGCGCACAGATGAGGAATTTTGCAACTTGATATTTTTGGACAAATTCAAAAACTGCCTACCTTCCACCCTGAGGATGCACTTAGCGGGGGGTAGAATCCTCACAGCCAGGAATGCAGCCATCATAGCAGACAGATACAACCTTACCCTTAGGCCTGGGCACTCAGGCAGACCCTTTCCAAATGAGCATAGGAAGCATAAGCTGTACATCATAGATACGACAGGCCCTCCACCCTAAAAGGAAGACACAAGTGTGGGTGCGGGAAGTTCTTCTGCAGCCCAAAAGGAGAACACCCAGAGACGGTTGTGTTCCCCTTGTAATAAAATAGGCCACTCCAGACCTGAATGCTAAAGGTTGAGAGAGAAGCCCATGGGTCTAATAGGGATCCATAAGAGTAGCCTTCCAAGGGATTCCCCAACGGGTAATGCAGCAGAGAAGGCAGTGCCCCCCCCCCACCCCCCCACCACCCCATGCAGAAACTCACCACTTGGAGGGCATGGCACATTGTATGGCCAAGCCTAACATATCGCCATGTCCGGGAAAGACCCATTCGAATCAAAAGTTGACCAAATAAGGGAATCTGACAAAAAATTTGACCAGAGCCAAAATCATATGACATGAGCTGAATCTGATATAAGGAGAGCTTTCAGAGTTTTGCCCTTTCAGGAAAAAATGCCCCCGTACCCATCCCAGTATGTGAGCAAGTCCATGGCACTGTTCTGGGCACAGGGGCCATTCAGTCCTTAATGTAGGAAAGAAACATAAACCTTGCTCCGAGTCCCCCCGGAAGATCAAGGTGCTGGTCAGTGGAGTGGAAGAAGTTTCCATGTTTGTCCCCCTCCATAGAGGCCATCTACAATGTGATCCAGGGATGGAACTTCCTACTGGTGTTAGAAAGTGCTGGACCACAGGAATTAGAAGAAATAAATACCTACTTACTCGGGGTTGGGGGAGTCCCGTGGGTGGGGGGCGGGGGGGGGGCGGGGGTGCAGTTTCAGGGTTTCCCATAGAGTGGGGTGGGGGGGTTGGTGGTTGAGGCTGTCAGGGAGTCCCATGGGGTCGGTCTGGGTCTTTACAATAGCTTCTCAGAGGTTAGAAGAGGTTTTAATTCTCCTAATGTTTCCTATGTATCTATTGGTACAACCCCAATGGAATCATCCAAAGTTAGTGATTTAAATCGCATTTTCGGATGGTTCCCAGCACAGCCCTATTGTCCAGAGGAAGTGTACACTTCTGGGCAATTGCCGTGCAAACCCTTGCCTACGAACTTCCCAGAGGGATTCCCCAGTGCATCTTTCGGGTACTCACCAAATCCGTCACTGGGGAGCTCAGATGTAACGGGCCCTATTTTCAGGTGCTATAATGGTAGGAATTGTCCCCAAACTACCAGTAGCATGAATCAAGTATTTTCTATTCATTCATGGCTATCACTGGCTAGACCAGCATTTATTGCCCATCGCTAATTGCACTTGAGAGGGTGGTTGTGAGCTGCCTTCTTGAACCGCTGCAGTCCATGTGGTATAGGTACACCCACAGTGCTGTTAGGGAGGGAGTTCCAGGATTTTGACCCAGCGACAGAGAAGGAACAGCGATATATTTCCAAGTCAGGATGGTGAGTGACTTGGAGGAGGACATCCAGGTGATGGGGTTCACATGTGTCTGCTGCCCTTGTCCTTCTAGGTGGTAGCAGTTGTGAGTTTCGAAGGTGCTACCTAAGGGGCCTTAGTGAGTTTCTACAGTGCGTCTTGTGGATAGTACATACTGCTGCCACTTTTCGTCAGTGGTGGAGGGAGTGAATGTTTGTGGATGGGGTGCCAATCAAGTGGGCTTCTTTGTCCTGGGTGGTGTCAAGTTTCTTAATATTGTTAGAGCTGCAATCATCCAGGCAAATGAGGAGTATTCCATCACTCATCATCCTGACTTGTGCCTTGTGAATGGCGGACAGGTTCTGGGGATTCAAGAGGTGAGTTACTTTGTTTTTATTCATTCACGGGATGAGGGCGTCACTGGCTGGGCCAGCATTAGTTGCCCACCCCTAGTTGCCCTTGAGAAGGTGGTGGTGAGCTGCCTTCTTGAACTGCTGCAGCCCATGTGGTGTAGGTACACCCACAGTGCTGTTAGGAAGGAAGTTCCAGGATTCTGACCCAGTGACAGTGAAGGAACGGCGATATATTTCCAAGTCAAGATGATGAGTGACTTGGAGGGAAGTTTCCAGGTGGTGGTGATCCCATGTATCTGGTGCCTTTGTCCTTCCATGTGGTGGTGGCCATGGGTTTGGAAGGTGCTTTCTAAGGAGCCTTGATGAGTTACTTGTCGTAGGATCCTAGCCTCTGATCTACTTTCATAGCCACAGTATTTATATGGCTAGTCCAGTTCAGGTTCTGGTCAATGTTAACTCCCAGGATGTTGATAGTGGGGAACTCAGCAATGGTAATGCTATTGAACGTCAAGGGGTAATTCTCTCTTGTTGGAGGTGGTCATTGTCTGGCACTTATGTGGCAAGAGTTTTACTTGCCACTGGTCTGCCCAAGCCTGGATATTGTGCAAGTCTTTCTGCATTTGGACATGGACTGTTTCAGTATCTGAGGAGTTGTGAATGGTACTGAACATTGCGCAATCAACAGTGAACAAGTCCACTTCTGACCTTACGATAGAAGGAAAGTCATTGATGAAGCAGCTGAAAATGGTTGGGCCTAGGACACTAACCTGAGGAACTCCTGCATGGTGATGTCCTGGAACTGAGGTAGTTGACCTCTGACAACCACAACCATTTCCTTTTGCGCTAGGTATGACTCCAACATGCAGAATTTTCTCCTTGATTCCCATTGACTGCAGTTTTGCTAGGGCACCTTGATGCCACACTTGATCAAGTTCTGCCTTGTTTTCAAGGGCAGACACTTTCACCTCACCTCTGCAGTTCAGCTCTATTGTCCATGTTTGAACCATGGCTGTAACGAGGTCAGGAGCTCGGTTACCCTGGCAGAACCAAAACTGAGCGTCAATCAGCAGGTTATTGCTAAGCAAGTGTCACTTGATAGCACTGCTGAAGACCCCTTCCATCACTTTACTGAGGATCGAGAGTAGGCCGATAGGGCAGTAATTGGCCGCATTAGATTTATCCTGATTTTTTCCTCCTCAAGAACAGTTTGGCTGGCAGCAAAGTGTTAGCTAGCGAAAGAAAAGAGGCTGACAACAGCTGGCAGGAGCTAATGAGGCAATGATTGGTTTAGCTGACAGCTTTGTGGCAAATTTAAACATGGACCAGGGAAGTTCCCAGATAGACCCAGAAAGAGAGAAGGTGATGCCTCATTTGGTTGAAAAGCCACAGAGAGGAACAGCAGGGGCTGAACATCAACCAGAATGCACTCGAGTTCCACAATACGTGGAACAGCTTACGGCAGAAACCATTCCGAAAACAGGAGGAGAAGAGAGGGATGAGCTGCAGAGAAAAATAGATGAAGCCCATATTGAACCCCTGGCTACCAAATGAGAAATTCCAATGAGATTGGACCCCATATGCACCCAGCTTAGTGCAGAATCGGGAGGCAACCTGACAGGGCTGCCCACTGCAATTAAATCAGCCAGGCAGCACCACTGTGGCCCTATTGATCATCTGGGCCCAGAAAGGTTGGCCCAGGTTTGGGAAAAGGAAGATGACATATCACTGTGCCAGCCAGTAGAGCACAGCAGCTGTAACTGGAACACCAGTTATACTCGCGCACAAACCAGACACTGAACCGGAATCCCTGAAAGAGGACAAAATCACATTCAAATCTCCCAATCTCCTGTCAATCAGCTTGACAACCGTGACTAGGTTTGAACAACTGCAATCACAGGTTACCCAGGTGGACAGGGAAGATTTAAGCTGGACAGGAGCAGCTCAGCCCCACAATCAAATTGCGCTCACAGAGTGAGCAACCCAGAATACCCCTTCAGATAGCCCAGAGCAGCTTGACCATTATTAACAACCTGGACGCCAACCACCGTGTGAAACCCCCAGGCTCTGTATTAATACCTAATCGGGATATGAACAGGCACTGAGCTCTGAAAACAATGTCTTTGCTCGCGCCTGACCCCCAACGAAAAAAGAATGAATATCCAGAACTCCACTGCCCGTATCGTCTTTCCCCAATGTAGTCAGATCTTGAATATTCCCAGTCAACCTAAACATTCCCTACATTGAAGCAAAGGGTAAGGCACTTGCTGACACCCAATCCCAAGGTGAAACTTCGGAAATGCAGAAGGGAGCTGACATCGCCTCTGCTAGGTCTGTGTTTGACTTTCCAGTGTGAATGAGAGAATGGCTGCATATCTCTGTACTTCTTGGTTTTCTTTTGCGAGACCAGTTTTAAAAACTGAAATAGAATTCATTTTTTTCCCCCCAAGGGTAAGAGGGATGTTGGGTTCCCATGACATGAAAAGGAACAAGTAAAAACATATTCAAAACACCTTCTGCTTATGGGCAGGTGGTTTGACTGTCTCCCTCCTGTCCGTAGCACCACCTTGATCATAGAATTTTACAGCATATTAACAGGCCATTCAGCACATTGAATCTGTGGAGATGTTTTCTCATGAACTGTCGACTGGGCCTCACTCTCCCAGGAGCTCAGTTTTAAAATCAGACAGGTCTTAAGCATCCATTCAGGCGTCTCTGGCAGTGAAGTGTGCGGCTGCGTGTGACTTTCGCCACATCAGGCTGCGCCCCCTCATCCATCCTGCTCCAATCGCGGCTCCTCCTGCTTCCTCCTCCTCCTCTGAACTGAAACCTAATTAAGGACTTGCACAAATTCAGCAATTCTCCTCTGTTTTTGTATTGTATTCCTCTACACAGAAATCCAAGGATTCAGTTTGTTTTTCAATGACCTTACCCACTTGCACTGCTACGTTATAATTGCTTTATATTGACAACAGGGTTCTTCTGCTCCTTCTTTCTATGTGAAATTGTACTATTGATGTGTAGCTCATTTCTTATTTTTGCTTCCAAACTGTGCCAGTTCCCAATTTTCAGCATTGAATTGCATTGTTTTCCACCGATCTATCCAAACTTCCCACTCATCACCCTGTGGATGTTCATGTTCTGCTTCCTTTTCTCTCAATGTATAACAGATGTGCTGGTTTTTCCATTGCGAAGTTCTGATCCTCAGTGCCACGGTCTGCATATTTTGATTTTCATTATCATAATCATGGTAAATTTTGAAGGACCGATGCTATACAAGGGACAAATATTAGATCATAATTGACCTCCAGGGCTACTGTTGTATTATGGAGCAAAACCCCATTTGCTGTGATTTTGAAGGAATGTGATACACTACATGTGTGGTGCAGTACTTGATTTGTATAAAAACACTCGATCATTTAATTTTGTACTTAACAGGCTGGATTTGCACATATTACAGTCGACTCCAGAGGCCCTTATAAATGGTAGGCCGAACCTGATTCCAGGATTCCCGCCCCTATTCTAAGCACCAGCAATTTTCATAGTGAGCCGATACCCTGCAAATCCGACCTGGTAAGTTCCATTGTGGCACTAAGCATCCCATACCCATGCCACAAGTTTATCGAGGACATGTGGATCATGGTCCTTGAGAGGAGTTGAGAATCATCGTCTCGATTTGGGAAACTTTTAAAAAGTATGAGTAAGAGATTTTATCCATGCTCCCTCCATGCCTCTTCCATGTCCCCCATGCACCCCACCCCCTTCCATTGCCCTCCTGCATCCTCCATGCCCACTCATCCAGCATGCACTATAGAACCATTGAGCCATATAATAACAATGGCAAGACTTAAAATGCACTTTAAAAAAGCACCAATTCGAAAATCTGCTTTGACAAAAACTGCTGCTCTTAGAGCCCTATAAAAATGTCAATAGGCTAGAGGCATTACAGTTTCAATAACAGAAGCTTTACTTCACTTCCCACCTCTTAATCTTATCCAAATAAACATACAAATATTGAAAGAAGCAGGTCAAAGAAAGAACAATTTATTATTACCACATAAAGATGTAATTCAATCAAAGCACACACTCCACTTGAGCCTCTGAAAACAGACCCCTTACTGAGCCAATCCATTAGTGAATCTTGGAGGTCAGCCAAGCATTCCTAATGTTTCTGTGCCACTTGAACATCAATTTTCTCGCAGATGCTCCATGCATTCAAATAAGGTGACTTCAATTTTATTTGTTACAACTACTCCCTATATGAACCTTACTCTCTGATGCACTATTACTGTTAAAGTCTCTGCCCCTTACTGTCCCATTCAATTTATTGTTCCCCATATTAACATGCTTTTCTATTGCTTCAACTTTTATCTTTAATTTCTAAATCTCCTTTCACCTGAGCTCTCCTCCCCCTCTGTAAATTGAAAGCCAATTCTTCCTACTCTGTCCATATTTGAACTCTTTTGTTTCTATGCTCTGTGCCTTCCTGCCACACTCTGGTTACCATTACCCATATTGCTACCCTGTACTATTGCCTTGCCCTTTCTCTTTAACTTTTCAAATCTCTCCTCACATGGAGGCTTTCACATGCACAGACTGACATTAGACTTGTAAAGTCTTCTGCAAGTCAGCAAGACAAAAGGATGGCTTTGCAGCTCTGTGCATTGACTGGCATCGCTTGTCAGGGCAGAAGTGAACTGAAACTACGCTGCAGCAGACAAGATTACCAGTTTCTCAGTCCTGAGATATTATCTGGCAATCAAGCTATTTTTGTCTCCACCAATGGCTATATCTCTATTACCTGCTGACATGCAAGCACATTTGCACAGTATTTTGAGCATACAGCTGGAGCTGGATATTGAACACAAATAAAATACTTTGTGAAAAACATTGCTCTCTCTCTTGTCCAACCTCCATCCCCACCAAAAGGGTTTATAAACAAAATTATAGAAGTTTGTGCTCTTGTTCTCAATTCTTGACTGAAGGACACTTCAGTGGATACATACCTGTTTCTAACTGTAGCGACTGGATCTTTCCTTGGGCAATCAGATGCTTCTGTCCTGGAGAAAATATTGACTCCTATACAAGAATAATGATGATAGACAAACAACTGGAATGTCATCCCCAACTATGCTACAGAAAAAAAAGCAAGTATGACAACCATTGCAGAGAGGAACATATTGAGCTCTGTGTCACCTGGCATTAGTATCTGGAAGTGAGGATACATAAATGATAGTGGCTAGCTGACTTTGACTTGTACACAATAAAATTTAAAAATTTAATGTCACATGGTAGTAATCCAAAAACAGCACTTATTCAAGGTAGAAACATGGGTCTAGATTAAATTGGGTGACCCCCTGCACCCCCACATAGGACATGATGATGTTGGGTCAGCAAAAGGATGTCATCACACCAGTCTCCGAAATTATGGAAGGTAAGCTGGCATGGAAATCAGCAGCCCGCCTGCCATTTTGAACTTACATTGATCTTGTTAACGACCCATTCATCTGCAATTTTTCATTGTCTACCACACATACCGTGTGTGGAAAAATCTGGTCGTGTTTTCTGGCAGAAGAAAAGGCCTGCCACTTGGAGCATGGCTGAGTGTCGCAGCAGATCCTGCTGGTGAAGGTGGCAGTGTCTGCTTATTTTAAAGCTTACTTTAAATAAAAAAAGAAAGCCAGGTTCATGGAGTAGCAGGCCTTTGAATTTGTAGCCGCGACCGTCTTCCTGTTTGTGCCATTAGCCCTTTGCCACATGATGTCCCAGCCTAGACTCCCAATTGGGCATGAAGCCCCCCTACTTTGTCCCTCTTTAAGTGTTCGCCTTAATGCCAGACGGCCACTAATTGGCCATCCGACGTTTGATTCAACGAGCTGAGATGGCAGTAATGGGAACAAGCGGACCACTCAGTTTCTGTTCCCCCTCCCACACCACGCCAAAAAACGTAATATCCAGCCGATAGAAAATTTATGGCGCAGGAGGAGGTCATTCAGCCCATCATGTCTGCGCCACCCGAAAAAGAGCTATCCTGTTTAATCCCACTTTTCAGCTTTTGATCCAAAGCCTTTCAAGTGCAAATGCAACTATTTTTTTAAATAATGAGGGCTTCTACCTCTACCATCCTTTTAGGCAGTGAGTTCCAGAGCCCCACCAGCTTCTGGTTGAAAACATTCCTTCTCAACTCCCTTCTACTAATTATTTTACATCTATAAAGCGGGGTGGGGGGGGGTTAGAGAATGAGAGAGAGAGAGAGGGAGCCCATAAAATGCCAGAGAGAGGGAGAGAGAGAGACAATAAAGCAGTGAGAGTTCTAGGGAGAGCCCATAAAGCAGCAGGAGTTCAGAGACAGAGAGCCATTAAAGCAGTGGGAGTTCGGGGAGAGTGAGCTCAAAAGCAGTGGAGAGAGAGAGAGAGCCCACAAAGCAGCTGGCGTTCAGAGAGAGAGAGCCAATAAAGCAGTGGGAGATTTGGGTGAGTGAGCCCAAATGTAGTGGAGAGAGTGAGCTAGGAGTTTACAGATAAAATCTTATAGTGACATCACAGGAGTCCCATAAGTAGACTGGTACGTAAGCATAGGCTTTCTAGACTCGGCACACAGGGGACAATTGGTATGTGAAAGGTGAGTTATTATATTATACCATACTGTAGTGAACACTTTATATAAATTCTAATGTATGCCAGTGCAGCTCGGCCGTGTAGAATGTGCAACCTGTGGTTTGTGGAAAGTCATACAGGCCCAAAGTGCCCTCAGTGACAATATCTTCAGGAAGTGTCCCCAGTTGCAGAAACTTGAGCTTTAGGTTGTAGAACTCAAACAGAGGCTAGAGTCACTGTTGTGCATCCACAAACCTGAGGATTATGTGGAGAGGTGGTCTGGGAGTGGGTGACCGCTGGTGTATCCAAAAGAAACAGGCAGACAGTGCAGTAATCCCCTGAGGCTACCTCACTCTCTAACCACTTTTCCATTTTGGACACTGGTGAGTGAGATGGTTCCTCAAAGAACTGTAGCACAGCCAAGTTCATGACACCATGGGAGGAGGAAGAGTGGTAGGGGATTCCATAGTTAGGGGAGCAGACAGGCATTTCTGCAGCCATAGACGTGACTCTAGGATGATATGTTGCCTCCCTGGTGCCAGGGTCAAGGATGTCACAGAGCTGCTGCAGGATATTCTTTTGGGGGAAGGGTAAACAGCCAAAGTTTGTTGTCCACACTGGGACTAATGACATAGTTAGGAAAAGGGATGAGGTCCTGAAAGCAGACTTTAAGAAAGGAATTAAAAAGCAGGACCCCAAGAGCAGTAATCTCAGGATTACTCCCAGTGCCATGTGCTTGTGAACATAAGAATAAGACGACTGAGCAGTTCCACACATGGCAGCAGAAGTGGAGAAGGAGGGAGTGCTTTAGATTTCCGAGGCATTGGGACTGGTTCTGGGGCAGGTGGGACCTGTACCAGAAGGATGGGTTACAGCTTAACAGGACTAATGTCTTCACAGGGAGGTTCGCTAGTGCTGTTGGGGAGGGTTTAGACCAGATTGGCAGGGGGATGGGAACATGAAGGGAAATTCAGAATGGACGGGAGAGGATCTGGCAGTTGGAAGTAGAGAAGTATTAACTGATAACGAGAATATATCAGAGAGTCGAATCAAGGTAAGTAGAATACTTGGACAGTTTGATAGAATTAGAGTAAGCGATAGTAAGTCATTAGATGAGGTCAGAGTAGGGGGGGAAAGTGAACAAACCTAAATCAGGATTAATGTGCATGTATGTGAATGCACAGAGTGTGGTTAATATGTTTGGTGAACTACAGGCACAGGATGGCAAATTGAATTATGATATTGTTGCTATAAGAGAGACCTGGCTCTAAACAGGGTGTTAAATATTCTTGGACACAAGGCTTTTAGGTGAGACCAGGAAGGAAGAAAAGGCGGGAGAGAGGGGTTGTAGCAGTATTGATTAAAGATGGCAGTATGGTACTGGCGAGATGTGCTCCAACCTCGCTCTGGCCACAGGAAGTCCAGCAATCTCACCACTCTGGCTTGGGAGGCAGTGGCAGTGGTGGTCAGTGTCAATACTGCACAAAAGATGTTGGCCATCCACTGCAGAAAGGGGATGAATAATCTCATCCGTGCCGCCAGGGTAAGGCAACCATCTCATCACTTTAAACTCACAAACTCACAAGGTGATCACACATTCACTGGTATCTCACTCACTGCCAGCTCAAGGGACATCACCACTCACTCTCTCACACACACACCCTCACCTCTCCATCTGGCCTTAGCTCCTCAAGAGACTGTCTCCTCAGCCATCACCATCTTGAAGCCACTTGCACAAATCACCATGTGCCCTCACACACACCCTGGGATACCCCGCTGCTCCAGTAGATCCCTCGACCTGCAACCTCTTCCCTTGCCTGAGGCCACTTCTCCCTCTTTTCCAAGCAAGCCCAAGCCCTGCAGCCACTGAAAAGCCAACCCCACCTTATGGTTGGTCTCATAAGTAGGGATTTGCCTGTGAGGCCCCACTAAAAGTGCTGTGGTGATGCCAGTGAAGCCTGTTCTGAAGACCGTCAGTGTTGCCCTGGAGAAAAGATCAGTAAATAAACCTTGAAGTCCTGAGCGAAATGCAGCTTGTAAAGTGCACGTTGCTTATGTTCAGTTGTGAACCATGTCGGAGTGCAATCATGCTGATGTGCCCGGATGATCCAGTGTAGGGGGCATGATTCTAGCAAGCAGGGTTTATAATGAGATGCTAAAGTATTGAAAATTAGGTTCCCAATGTGTGGCAGTGGGGAACTCAGTCCGGCATTGACAGATGGAGTGGACGGTCGCAAACTGGTTTCACAATGGCGTGAAACTGATTTTTGGCCATCTCGTCAAATTGTCCGCTCACGCCTGCCATGATGGGACTGGGAAATTCTGCCTATGGTGTTATTTTAATGGCTGCAGCGTGACTGTTGGAAGGCTGCTAGCATTCAATGGAGGAGAGTGCAAATAGAGGCTGACCTCGTGTAGGCCTGGGTCTTGCAGGCCGCACTATAAACTGCACCATTTCAGCATGGGCGATGGCAATCCAGGCCAGCTAGGCCGGATAGCCGGCTATCTATGCAACAGGAAGAGCACTGGCAGTGACAGTGCCATTGTAGGAGAACAAATGCTGTGTTCCCAAGAAAGGATTGCAGGTTTTTGCCCCATGGAGCCATTGCTACTCCCCCTGACAGGCTCCTCTGCAATCCTAGTAATCAGTTGGAGGACACATTGCTAGACTACATGCTGAAAGCCCTTTTGCGCACTGTAATGCACAGCCATGATGGCAGCAGCCTGACCTTGCATATCAGCAATGTGAGTTTCCACTGAAGCACTAAGATGTTGGGTGGCTGCTATTTGTGCTGCAGCATCCATTGTGAAACATCAGCCATCGGATGCTTCAACATGGTTGGGTCAATGCATGTGCAAATGGAGCTGGACACTACTTCCATGCTGGAAAGGATTAGCTTCAGACTCTGCACAATTACCTGTGCCATGTTGGTACTGGACTCTTCCCTGCAGCTGAACATTAGCTGCAGGCTTTCTGGCAGACTTCCCAATGCATCAAACATTCGTTATGCATATCCATCAGTGTTCTCCTGTATCTGTCCTGTTGAGCTCCTCGTCTGAGTTCTCTGCAGCAGAACCGCGTCCATACTGTAATGGACCGTGATTGGAAGAATTCGCAGTTAATTCCAACCCCACTTCTCAAACAGTAAACTAATATTCAAATATAACGATGGAACTTTTAGAGATATGGGCTTGATATTGACTATGAGTGCGGAAGATTGAAGAGGAACATGGTAACGGGTGAAGGCTCAGCAAGGCTGGGACATGGAGACCCTAAAGATTTTAGCAGCAGTACTCACTTAAATAAACATTGACCACTTGGTGATGGGCAGGAATTTGGACCTGACCCTGATGCTATCATATTAACAGCAATGATTCAGGTCCTGGATGTGACTTCCTGATTTATATGATCAGTGCCACAAATAATTTTTAACATCACCACAGGGGAAAAGCTATGTTTACTGCTGCCCAGCAGCAGGGAGATGGCGGGAGGAGCTGAATGCCCAGAACAAGCCTGTGTATGTTCTACGACATTGTTGGTTTTTAATTTCCCCGTGAGCCAGGATGAACAAGAGTCCTCCCTCAGGCCTCAGTAGCAAGCCTTCAGCCTTCCCAGTCTCAACCTTTCAGGGTCCTCACTTCCCCCATCTGATCATGGCCCCAATCTTCACCCAAGCATCTTTGCTGCAATCCTTTAGTCTCTCCCCCGATCCTGATCCTGGTCCCCATTTCTCAGGTTCTGCTCCCTCCTATTCAGCTTCCCTGTCACTGACTGCCGGGGATTGTTCTCATGTGTGCCCCATTGTGGCCTCCTGCTACTAATTTCCATTCCTGCCATCACCAAGTGGTCAATGTTTATTTAAATGAGCTCTGCTGCTAAGATTTTTAGGGTCTCCGTGTCCCAGCCTTGCTGAGCCTTCACCCGTTACAATGTTCCTCTTCAATCTTCCACGCTCACCGTCAATATCAAGCCCATATCTCTCAGAATACCATTGTTATATTTGAATATTAGTTTACTATTTGAAATTGTGTTGGGCTTTGGGAACAGTAAATGCTTTTGCTTCTTGTGGCCTGTCTCTATGTTGGTTGGCTCAGCAGTACCAACATCAATATGCTATCCTGACTTTCAAACTAGAGTATTACTTTTACCAAGCATGGGAACCCAGGCTTACAGATTTCCTGACTGAAATTCTGCTCCCCTGCTAACCAAACGCACCTTTGTCAATATCGAGGCCTGTTGTTACAAGACACCATGATCATCTGATGTTCAATTAGCAATCTCCTGCTCACTGTCAGCAATGGTGCAGTTTATGTCCATCTTGTCAGCAATGATGCAGTGTATCTCCCACTCACTGTCAGCAGTGATGCAGTGTATCTCCCACTCACTGTCAGCAGTGATGCAGTGTATCTCCCACTCACTGTCAGCAGTGATGCAGTGTATCTCCCATTCACTGTCAGCAATGATGCAGTGTATCTCCCACTCATTGTCAGCAATGATGCAGTGTATCTCCCACTCACTGTCAGCAATGATGCAGTGTATCTCCCACTCACTGTCAGCAGTGATACAGTGTATCTCCCACTCACTGTCAGCAATGATGCAGTGTATCTCCCACTCACTGTCAGCAGTGATACAGTGTATCTCCCACTCACTGTCAGCAATGATGCAGTGTATCTCCCACTCACTGTCAGCAGTGATACAGTGTATCTCCCACTCACTGTCAGCAATGACGCAGTGTACCTCCCACTCACTGTCAGCAGTGATGCAGTGTATCTCCCACTCACTGTCAGCAATGATGCAGTGTATCTCCCACTCACTGTCAGCAGTGATGCATTGTATCTCCCACTCACTGTCAGCAATGATGCGGTGTATCTCCCACTCACTGTCAGCAATGATGCAGTGTATCTCCCACTCACTGTCAGCAATGATATAATTTATCTTCTTTGCACTCACTGTCAACAATAATATTGTATCTCTCGCTCACTTATCATCATCCTCTAATCGAGAGGTTGGGATCCCCCGAGCCAGGGGCTGGATCCGGCCCATGGGGAGATTTCAAAATCTGGCCCCACCACCACCCCCCAACCCAAAATGCTGCACTCTCGGCCAGTCGCCACCATGTTCTTATGCTTGAGCCTCAGCCACAGTCACCAGAGGCCCAGGCTGTGGTGAGAGAGCGAGGCCCGAGATCCAGGAGCGGGAGTGCAGGGCAGGGATAGGAAGCTGCTGGGTGCCAATCAGGTGGTGAAGTGTGAGTAACCCAGGGTGGAGAAGAAAGGGAGTAGGACCCCAGCTCCATCGGTGACTCACCAAACAACCGCCCCTCCTGCCCCTCCTCCCTCCCAGCTCCATTGGTGACCTAGGACAGGGGCTCAGCACCTGCAGATTGAGGAAGAGGCCCAGGCTCCAGGCCCAGGTATAGTTTCAGACTGGGAGTTGGACAGAGCCTTCGGTTGTTGTGTCACTGCCCTGGGCTAGTTTGGTGGTGAGACAGAGTGGGAAAGGAGTGAGAGAGACACACCGACAAAGTGGGAAAGGAGAGAGAGAAAGAATAGGAAAGGAAAGCAAGCAAAAAGTTGAGCTGAATTTCAGGAGTGCTACGATTGAGGCACAGAAGCTGTGCTACTCATTTAGGAAAAGTAAATTCAGCCAATCACATTAAAGCAGTGGGTGAGTTAAATGTTTCCATATTCTCTCTTAAAAATAAATTAAGTTGTTTCTTATGTGTGTGTGGCCTGCAACTGATTTTGTCTATGTGTGAGTAGGCCTTGATAAGAAAAAGTTCCCCTGTCCCTGCTCAACTCACTGTCAGCAATAATAGTGTATCTCTCATTCACTGTCAGCAATGATGCAGTGTATCCTCTACTCACTGTCAGCAATAATAGTGTATCTCTCATTCACTGTCAGCAATGATGCAGTGTATCCTCTACTCACTGTCAACAATGATGCAGTGTATCTCCCACTCACTGTCAGCAATGATGCAGTGTATCTCCCACTCACTGTCAGCAATGACTTAGTGTATCCTCTACTCACCATCAGCAATAATAGTGTATCTCTCATTCACTGTCAGCAATGATGCAGTGTATCTCCCACTCACTGTCAACAATGATTTAGTTTATCGTCTACTCACTGTCAGCAATAATAGTGTATCTCTCATTCATTGTCAGCAATGATGCAGTGTATCCTCTACTCACTGTCAGCAATGATGCAGTATATCTCCCACTCACTGTCAACAATGATTTAGTTTATCCTCTACTCACTGTCAGCAATAATAGTGTATCTCTCATTCACTGTCATCAATGATACAGTGTATCTCCCACTCAGCATCAGCAATGTCATGGTATACCCCCCATTCTATGCCATTAATGCCAAAGTGTATCCCTTTCCCTAGCCACTCAATGGTCAGCAATGCCACAGGAGATTTGCTAGCAAGATATATAAAAGATTTTGCCTATATTATACACTTTCTGGATGTCTTGCACTGTTTCTGTTGCCCTCTTTCTATCATGTTCTGATTATTTTATTTACCTCTGATTCATCTCTGGTTGTTCTCCGCAGTAAACAATTGCTTACTTACCTCCGAGACCCCCTGACCAGTAGGTGTTATGGCAGCCAGCCTGATGTTTGAAAGTATTTGGGGTTTGTTTTTTTTTTCATTTTTGGAGTTTGTTTGTTTTGTGTATCTTCACACTGTTTACCCCCTTGGAGAATGGTGTGAAATGTTGAAGGATTTTGCAGACTGATTAATAATTGGCTTAGTACCACATTAAATTATATCTATACCACTGACTGAATTCTCAGCTATCCCTAGCCTTCCCATTTTCTATTTCCACATGTCTTCAGTCTGGACCAATATGCTTTGGTCTTCCTTTCCCTCTCTGAGATATCAGGTTTGGCCCTCACTCTCATAATTGATATTCTGCATGATGGTTCCCTCTCCCCAGTTCTCTGGGCTTGCTCCACTGACATTGAAATGGTGGCTGTTTTTGGAAGGTCAGCGACACTGAAATCATGGGGGTAAATTTTGATGTAGTAAGGCCCCAGCACACTCCAGCTGAAAACTAATGGGCCAGGTCTTCCAGTATAGGAGTGGCAATGTACTGAACTTACTTTGCTGGTGCACATCAGGATCCTAAGTCAGTAATTGCCCAGAATTAATCTACACTTGGAGAGGCAGGGATTAATCAAGGACAGTCATCATGGTTTTGTTAAGGGGAGGTCACGTCTGACCAATTTGATTGAATTTTTCAAAGAGGTGACCAGGCGTGTGGTTGAGGGCAATGCATTTGAGGTAGTCTACTTGGACTTCAGCAAGGCTTCTGATAAGGTCCCGCATGAGAGGCTGATAATGAAGGTAAGAGCCCTTGGGATCCAAGGCAATTTGGCAAATTGGATCCAGAATTGGCTGAATGGCAGAAAGCAGAAGGTGATGGTCGAGGTGTGTTTTTGTGACTGGATGCCTGTGTCCAGTGGGGTTCCACGGGGATCGGTATTGGGTCCCTTGCTGCTTGTGGTACATATAAACGATTTCGACTTGAACGTAGGAGGGTTGATCAGAAAGTTTGCGGATGACATGAAAATTGGTGGGGTGATAAATAGTGAGGAGGATAGCCTTAGATTACAGGAGGATATGGATGAGCTGGTCAAATGGGCTGATCGGTGGCAAAGGGAATTTAATCTGGATAAGTGTGAGGTGACATACTTGGGTAGGACAAACAAGGCACGGGAATACACAATGAATGGTAGGACTCTGGGAAGTACCGAGGATCAGAGGGACCTTGGTGCGCATGTCCACCAGTCCCTTCAGGTAATGGGACAGGTAGATAAGGTGGTTAAGAAGGCATATGGGATACTTGCCTTTATTAGTCGAGGCGTCGAATATAAGAGCAGGGAGATTATGGTGGAACTGTATAAGACGCTGGTTAGGCCACAGCTACAGTATTGTGTGCAGTTCTGGAATCCGCATTATAGGAAGGATGTGATTGCGTTAGAGAAAGTGCAGAGGAGATTTACCAAGATATTGCCTGGGCTGGAGTTATGAGGAGAGATTGGATAGACTGGGGTTATTTTCCCTGGAGCAGAGGAGGCTGAGGGGGGGACCTGATTGAGGTGTATAAGATTATGAGTGGCATGGATAGGGTAGACAGGAAGGAACTTTTCCCCTTGGTGGAGGGATCAATAACTAGGGGGCACAGATTTAAGGTAAGGGGCGGGAGGTTTAGAGAGGATGTGTGGAAGAATTTTTCCACCCAGAGGGTGGTGGGACTCTGGAACTCATTGTTTGAAAAGGTGGTAAAGGCAGAATCATCTCATAACATTTAAGAAGTATTTGGATGTGCTCTTGCAATGCCATGGCATACAAGGCTATGGGCCTAGTGCTGGCAAATAGAATTAGAATGATTAGGTACTTGTTTGACCGGTGCAGATTCGATGGGCCGAAGCGTCTTTTTCTGTGCTGTAGACCTCTATAACTCTATGACTTCTGGTGGTTTGATTGTGCTGCCTTGGACCTCGGTGAATGTCATTTACACTGATCTCAGTGTCAGAAAATTGGACTAGATACATGCTACTTTTTTCAAATTCATTTATGGGATGTGGACATCACTAGCTGGGCCAGCATTTATTGCCCATCCCTAGTTGCTCTTGAGAAGGTGGTAGTGAGCTGCCTTCTTGAACATGTGTAGTCCATGTGGTGTAGGTACACCCACAGTGCTGTTAGGGAGGGAGTTCCAGGATTTTGACCCAGCGACAGTGAAGGAATGGAGGTGAGTTACTCACTGCAGGATTCCTAGCCTCTAACCTGCTCTCATAGCCACAGTATTTATATGGTTAGTCCATTTCAGCTTCTGGTCAATGTTAACTCCCAGGATGTTGATAGTGGGGGATTCAGTGATGGTTATGCCATTGAACATCAAGGGGCAATGGTTAGATTCTCTCTTGTTGGAGGTGGTCATTGCTTGGCACTTGTGTGGCAAGAATTTTACTTGCCACTAGTGAGCCCAAGCCTGGATATTATCCAAGTCTTTCTGCATTTGGACATGGACTGCTTCAGTGTACAAGGAGTCGCAAATGATGCTGGACATTGTGCAATCATTAGTGAACATCTCCACTTCAGGCCTTATGACAGAAAGGAGGTCATTGATGAAGTAGCTGAAGATGGTTGGGTCTAGGACACTACCCTGAGAAACTCCTGCAGTGATGTCCTGGAGCTGAGCTAATTGACCTCCAACAAGCACAACCATCTTCTTTTGTGTTAGGTATGACTCCAACCAGTGGAGTGTTTTCCCCCTGATTCCCATTGACTCCAGTTTTTCTGGGGCTCTTTGATGCCACGCTCAGTCAAATGCTGCCTTGATGTCAAGGGCAGTCACTCTCACCTCACCTCGGGAGTTCAGTTCTTTTGTCCATGTTTGAACCAAGGCTGTAATGAGGTCAGAAGCTGAGTGACCCTGGCAGAACCCAAACTGAGTGTCAGTGAGCAGGTTGTTGCTAAGCAAGTGCCGCTTGATAGCACCGTTGATGACCCCTTCCTTTACTTTATCCGGATGCTCACCCTAGAATTGTTACATTGTTTTATCTCTGGTGTAACTCAGTGATTAGCAGTGCAACCCAACCTACCACCTCCCACACATAAGCCAGCACACATCACCCCTACACCTCAGCACTACCCAACCCATCCTCCTAATGCATCCTCCTTTTTTCTCAATGAGAGCTTTATCCTTAATGAATCAAAAATTATTTTCATTACATCTAAAGAAATTTACCTTGTGCTTGAAGATCCTGTTACACAAAGCAATGCATTTTAAGGCTCTGGTGTATATTGGGATCTACTTATCTGTCCAGACTTAGTTATGATGACCTTGGTTTGAGACTGCCATAGGCTGATTGCTAGGCTTGAAGTTTTGACATGCCTTGCACTCCCTCATCATCTACTTGATGTCTTTGTGGATTCCTGGCCAATGTACCATCTCTCTGGCAAATCTTCTGCTTTGGTCAATTTCCATGTGCGCCTGGTACAACAGTTGGAGGATATCAGTTCTCATTGACCCTGGGACAATTTGCTTTCCCTTGAAGATAACTCCTTGAGACACCCTGAGTTCATCTCTATAAGGCCAAAATAGTCCTATAGCCTCTGGAACATCTTGGAAGGACTTTGACCATCACTGTCTTCCATATTTGATGCAATATAGTATCATTGGATGTTTCCTGTTGCAGCACTTCATACTTATATTGCCGAAATGCATTAGAATGACATGCAGAACATTTTCTATTTCAGTATTCCTGAGATCTGCTTGCAGACCCAAGGAGATATCTGCAGCTTTTGATGGGATAGGTAAATGGCTTAGAATATCAGATGTGACCATGCAACGACCTGGTTTGTAGCATATGGCACAATCGTAGCCTTGTATTTTGACCAGGTCCTGTAATCTTGGCCAAAACAAAAACAGAATTACCCGGAAAAACTCAGCAGGTCTGGCTGCATCGGCGGAGAAGAAAAGAGTTGACGTTTCGAGTCCTCATGACCCTTCGACAGAACTTGATTTCGAGTCCAAGAAAGAGTTGAAATATAAGCTGGTTTAAGGTGTGTGTGTGGGGGGCGGAGAGAGAGAGAGAGAAGTGGAGGGGGTTGGTGTGGTTGTAGGGACAAACAAGGAATTGAAAGAAGCAGATCATCAAAAGATGTCACCAACAATAGAACAAAAGAACACATAGGTGTTAAAGTTGGTGATATTATCTAAACGAATGTGCTAATTAAGAATGGATGGTAGGGCACTCAAGGTATAGCTCTAGTGGGGGTGGGGAGAGCATAAAAGATTTTAAAATATTTAAAATAATGGAAATAGGTGGAAAAGAAAAATCTATATAATTTATTGGAAAAAAAACAAAAGGAAGGGGGAAGCAGAAAGGGGGTGGGGATGGGGGAGGGAGCTCAAGACCTAAAGTTGTTGAATTCAATATTCTATCTTGGCTTTGCTGGATCATTTTCAGTGGCTTATGGTCGATTTCCACTTCTTCCCAGATAAGTAAGTGAGGAATCACCGGACGTTGAAGACCAGTCCTAGTGTTTTAGGCCCAATATTTGAGTAATTAGCTTGGAAAAACTCTTGGAGACAAAAGTAATAGGTTTCCCTATCTGGAGATGGCTCACTCCAAATCTTTTTTGGGATGTATTAACCTCAAATGTTGCTTCTTCAGTTGGGTTGCGAAACTGAAGAGTTGACGGTCCTTTGATCAATGACTTTTTTAAGTCATCAAGTATGTGTTGGTGATCCTCTTGCCAAACAAGAGGTACTACTTTCTTTAGAAATTCACCAAGAGATGAGGCCCCCTGTGAAAAATGAGGTAAAAGTAAATTAAACAAAGGAAGGCAATGTTGCAGATCATTTTTCTCTTGAGCAGGGGGCACTACATTTGACATCTAGCTTGCTAGGGTCAGGAGGGATTCTGTGTCTAGATAGATGGATCCAAAAAAGTTGATTTGTGCTACATTACTGTTGCATTTTGACTGTTAAACACAAAACCTTCTCAACATGCAGCTTCCATCAGAAGGTGCAGATTCTGATCGTGCTCCTATTTTGTTGTGCCAACAACAGTGATGCCATCTGCTATGCAGACGCATCCTGGGATGTCACATGTGACCCTGTCCATATGTTGCTGGAAAATACCTCGACTTATGGAAAGCCCATGTGGTAACCTTTGGAAGCACTATCTCCCAAAAGGAGTATGGAACGTTGTTAACTCCTGGGGCGTCTTTTCCAAATGCACGAACCAGTAGCCATTTTTAGCAACAAGTTTAGAAAAAAAATTACCGTTGGCAGACTTGGGGTTCAGCTCCTCAAACATGGGAATTTTATGAGGGCATTGTTTTAGAGCTGAATTCAGAGGGCTTGGGTCTAAACAGATATGTATAGAACCATCCTTTTTGACAATGTACATGATGGAGCTACACCAGTTGGTGTGGCGTTTGATTTTTCATACTAGGTCAACTCTCTCCATCCCTTTCAGTTCAGCTTTCATCTTGTTCTGGATGTGCATGCTGCACTGACATGGCGCATTGATGGACAGAGTATCATCTGTCTATAGACGCAATACTGCATCACTCTCGGATCCTCCAATTCTATCGAACCTATCCAAGGATAAGGATGTTAGGTTGGCTACTGAGGTGATCAAGGGTGTCCTTGCATTCTGCTGCCTTCATCATTGAGTTGTTGAAGCTGTGGATGGTAACCAGTGTTAGGTCTTAGCATGCCATTTGGGCTGGCAATCGCTGGACCTGTGACATCCACAATATAAAATATCTGGGGTGAGCAGGTGAGTTGTTTAGAATCACAGTATTATCACAGTGCAGAAGGAGGCCATTTAGCCCTTCATGTCTGCACCGTTTCTCCAAATGACAATTCATCAAGTGCCATTCCCCGCCTTCTCCCTGTAACCCTGCACATTCTTTCCTTTCAGATAACAGTCTAATTCCCATTTAAATGCTTCGAGTGAATATGCTGCTACCACACTCTCAGGAATTGTATTCCAGGCTTTAATCACTCGCTGCAAGAAAAAGTTTTGCCTCATGTCGTCTTTGTTTCTTTTGCCTGTTACTTTAAATCTGTGTCCGCTCATTCCTGGTCCTTTCACAAGTGGGAACAGTTTCTCCCTATCTGTTCTGTCTGGACTCCTCATGATTTTGAGTACCTCTATCAAATCTCCTCTCAGGCTTTTCTTCTCCTCGGAAAACTTTCTCAACTTCTCTAATCTCTTCATCACTGAAGTTCCTCATTACTGGAACCATTCTCAGGCATCTTTTCTGCACTCTCCCCAATACCTTGTCATTCTCCCTAAAGTGTGGTGCTCATATCTGGAAACAATACTCCAGCTGTGCCAAACTAGTGGCTGACACAAGCTCAACATAACCTCCTTGCTCTTGTATTCTATATCCTTGTTGTGGAACATCAAAAAGACATTCAACATAGAGTCAACTGCAGGTAGATTCAGCAACTGTTCTTCATTTAATACAAGTGTGAACACATGGAAAATGCTCTTTCAGAAAGCTCTCAAAGGCAATTTGAAGTTACACAGTTTCTCTTGGTTATATATAGCATCTTTGAGATAACTCATCATTAACTCACAATATTCTTATCTTGTACGTCTGATTGTTATATCCTTAATTACAAATGGTTTTACAACATAAACACAGAATGACATTTTCGGAGTTCCAGAGGAATTTGTAAAACAATTACAGAATGACCTGACCTTTAGCACAGAAGATGTTCACAGTTCATTCCAAATCATAAAGTTTGCTTAACTACCCTGATATTTTGCTGCTGTGCCTAGTCATCTGCATATCTTGACCCTGAGGTTAAGCTATCAGTTTATTACAGTATAACTCATAGCCCATCCATCAACTTATTTTATCCTGACCCAAAGGTCACATTCATTTAGCTTTCATGGACTGATCCATAGGCTCGTCATTAAATTCCGGGCCTGGCCAAAAGGTCATATTCATTCTAGCTTTATTTCTGAACTTCAACCACTTTTTAAAGCTTACATCCACAACTTGGCCAAGCCTGTAATCCCATGATGCATCCTGTTCAGTTCCCCCTTTTGACCCTTGGCTACTAACCCCCAAGATGGACAACTAGCACTATCCTGTGCTCCTTGCCCCATCACTGCTGGCCAAGGGGTTAGTTTCACACAGTTGTACTTTCTACATTACATCTAGTATATTCTGTTTCTCCCCAGGCTTGTGCAGTGCGTTGGTTACTACTTCAGCAATGGCTCGGTTCTGGTGTCACTGGCACCAGGTACCACATTCGATCTTAAGTCCATTCGTAATTAGCGGATGTACTACCAGCAGTATATGAGGGGTAATTCAGATACAAGGATGAATACCCACCTCAATACCCCAGTCCCAAATTGCCCACCATCACAGTACATCCTCCATTTCGGTTTTCACATCCTTTTCCAGTTGCTTGACTTCCTGTTGAATTCGGTGATACTGCTTCATTGCTGCCCGGGGGCCCCCTTTCGCAATTCCAGTAGATGTTCCATCAACTTCGGGATTTGCTTCCCATCTCCCCCTTGGGAAGCAGGGAACTCGCTGAGTCCTCCTTCAAATCATTGGTTATATCCACCTGCTACTTATGAGGAGGCCAGATGTGGTTTATTGCCAAATGTCCAATGTTGTTTGGGCCCAGGGATGAAAGCAGGAACTTGAGTTGATTACTGGGCAGAGGATGTTACTGTACTGGTATTGAGGCCCGAAGATGGTCATGCAGTATCTCCACGGTATGCCACCTGTGTAGGTTCGTGGCAGGTGCTAGAAATTTCAAAGGTACAGTTCAGGGTGGTGTTAAAACTGCAGGTACTCTCATCCCCATCCATACAGGATATGGTCAGACAACATTATTCCCTTTATCCCCATGCCTAACCAGCGAGATTCCTGCAAAGAGGGGTCCCCTCTGGGTTGCATATTTGGATACGCGGTAGCACTTTAGGCAATTGCCATCTCTTATGATCCCGATATCTTCTACCTCATGTGCAGAGGGGTCCCCTGGGAGTTCTAGCCAGGTAGATTCTGTTCTTGACCTCTCTCTCCCTAGCACTGCAATGCTCTCCTTAGTCATTGCTGTCACACATTTCCTGCCCTGTCTTCCCTGAATACCTTGCATCCGTGAATATCTAACATCCAGTCCTGCCCTTCTTTCCACTTGGTCTCTGTTATAGCCAAATCATATTTCCATATGTCAACCTGCACCTGCAACTGAGCAATCTTATTTATTCACATATATGTGTTTATTTACATGCATGCATGTTAACCCTGATTTAGACTTTATTACTTTCTCCCTTACTCTGACCCCACCTAAAAACTTACTACTCCCTTCTCTTGTGCTATGTCTCCCTCCCAGTATTCTGTGCACCTTGGTATGCCTCTCTGATATTTCTTCCTGTTTCCCACATGCCTGCCAAGTTAGGTTAAATTGTCCCCAATAGCGCCAGCAAATTGCACCACAAGGAACTCAGTCCCGGTTTTATTCGGATGCAACTCGCCTGGCCTGTACAGGTCCCCTCTCCCCAAAGCCAATCCTACTGTACCACAAATCTAAAGCCCTCCCCCCTTCATTATCTTTCCAGGCACACGTTCATCTGCTTTATCCTCCTATTTCTATATTTACTTGCGCGTGGTACGGGGAGTAACCTGAGATTACCACTTTTGAGGTCCTGCTTGCTAGTTTACTACCTAGCTCCCTAACTTCTGACCCCAGGACCACATCCCCCTTTCTACCTGTGTTATTTGTACCAATGTAGACCATGATTGCTAGGGGTTCACCACCCCACCTCAGGGTGCTCTGCCGATGTAGAGACATTGAAGTGCAATGGATCCGAGGGATGGGATCTCTGTGCCATTGCATGTAGCAAGTTTGGCAGTAGTTGGTTGAGCCATCACTTGCCACTTCTGTGGGTACAAACAGTATGCAAACTGAAAGGGCGTTTGCCCCTACTCCTACAGGCTATGTGTAATTTGTTGTCATAATAGCCAATGCAGGAGAGTCTAGTAAGCAATGCAGGGCATACGGCCTCACACATGCACTCAGAAGTTGCCCAGCTTTCAATGATGTATGCAAGGCATGTAGCACCAGAGGACGCTAGAAGCACCAATATTGAAAACAAAGGCCGGAACCCGTGGTTTTGCATATAGGTTATGCATCCTTGGGCATATAATCTGTATGGTGGCAAAAACTTCTGATGGTACTCCCATACCAGTATGTTCTTTGCTATTCACTGTATGGAAAGTCTGCTCACTTCTGGTATCGATGTTCTGGTCATGCTCATCATCTAGTCATATAGCTTGGCTAGTCATTTTGTGGATCTTGTTTTGGTGATGTTTGATATTTGTTGGAATATTGTACCCGCCTGGCTTCTGGCTGTGGCTTCTCATGATATTGAACCATGTATTCTGGCCTTTGTTTTATGCATTGGTACTTCCAGGGTCCTCTGGTGCCACATGCTTTGCATACATCATCAAAACCTGGGCAATTTCTGAGGCTGCATGCCCTGCATTGCTTACCAAACTCACCCGCATTGGCTATTATGCCAATGGGGGACAAATTGCACATAGCCTGTAGATTCTGTCTACTTAGTAGTATGGCTTCATGCTGTCCGCTTTGTAGTAGCGCTTCCACACCGTAACCTTTGAGTTGGTCCAAGAGGCCTTTATGGAATGCTTCTATGGGGGTAGATGGCATCAAGAGTTCTATTATTCTGTCAACTAGCTCTGCTGTTGTAAAGTTGCAATCACGCCCTTTGGGCAGAATTTTCCGTTTGTCGGGCGGGCAGGCCTGACCCAATTGCGGACGGGGGCGGAGCCGATTGTGGGCAGGCCAATTAAGGCCCGCTCGGCATGACATCGGCGGAAAGCGCTATGCAGTTCCTGTGTGGGCTGGGGGGGATTCCTTAAAATTGAGAGTGTGCTCTTTCACGCATGAGCCTAAGTGCAGCCTCAGGGAGAGTGCCTCCACTTTTAAAACTGTTAAAAATAGAGAAAAGAAAAATCCCTTACATGTCCCCTCATGTGACAATGTCACATGTGTTGGGACATGCTCCTAATGTACAGAACAAGTTCACTACAATTTTTAAAACCCTGCATGAAACCTCATCCCGCCCATAGATGAGGTTTCTTGTTTTTTCTAGTTGCCGCCGGGGCTCCTGGCCTGCCCGACAACCTTAAGGTTGGACGGGCAGGTCCTTTAATTGCTTAATTGACCCTGTCAATGGCCTCAAGTGGCCATTGACAGGGCGGCAGGCCCGCAGCTGATTTTGCTGCACCCCCGCCTTCCTGAAAATTTAAATGGGGCGCGGTGACATCGGGGGTTCCGCCCAACGTCATCCCGCGTCATTTTACGCGTCGGCGAGCGGGCCCCGCCCCCTGCTCACCAATGGTAAAATTCTGCCCTTTGTTTCTGCACCGGCTTATAAATTGATCAATCATCTCCATCGGCTGTTGTCTGAAATACGTGAATTCCACACAGCTTATTTGGAAATTGAGCTTCACTTTGAACTGGTTTTTGAGTTGTGACCATATTTTGTCTGAATCTTTGAGGCCTGATAGATGTGAAGTATTCAATCTGTGGATGGCTGAATTGCCCGTAGCAATTTTAAACTTTATGCCTTGTTTATCTAGTTCAGAAGTACCCAAGTCCAGAAAGCAGAGTTCTATGTGTTGTCTGAAGTCAGAGAGGAGGGCTGCTGCCTTTCAACAGAGTGTTGGAAATTTTGTGATCATCCTGCGGCCTTTTTGCAGGATTAGCAGGATTATTAGTAACAGAAACAAATGTTCAGGCTCGCACAGTCCTTCAGGACTTGATTTCTTGCAGCTCCCTGACTTGCAGTACCTTAACTAGCCACAATTTGCTGGTTGACTGCAATGGTGGTACTATTGTGCCATTGCTGCTTTCCCGGGCTTTGCTCATGAAGCTATGACTTTGACGCAGAAAAATAGACTCTCGGCTTAAAAATGATAATGTAATGGTGGAAATGTTTTTTTTTAACCGCCTTCTAAAAGCTACTGGCAGCTGGATGTACTCTTGTTTCTTGGCCCAGGCTTGAGTATTTAATGGCCCCCTCCCCCCACACCCCGACCTCCTGAAGAAATGACCTGCAGCAGTAATGGATTGTCCCATCGGTGGAGTTGTGCTTAATGCTACAAACCCTGGAGATGGCTACTTAGTAGCCGTTCCTGCATAAACGTTCTCAGCAGGTAGACTCAGACTACTCATGGTCTCCCAGGTCAGTGATCTTACCGGGGCCCGACACCCGCTTGCTGGTGCAAGGTTTGGTGTCCCAGAACAGGAGCGCTGTGTGCAGGATTCCTTCAGTAGTGCGGAATCAATTACACACTTCAAAGCTGTGGATGCTTGACAGATGTTTCACTTCCACATCTGTTCTTGTGTTATATGTTAAAGGGTTGAGGGTTGTATGTTTTTCAGTCAAATCTTCAAAAATCACAGGCTACCACCACTGCCACCCTTTAATGTAATGAAATGGCCCAATATGCTTCACAGGAGCATTGTATATCAAGGCTGGACACCGAGCTACATAAGATGATATAAGGGCATATGGCCAAAAGCTTGGCCAATGAGGCAGGTTTTAATGAGTGTCCTAAAAGAGGAAAGTAGAGAGGCTGAGAGGTTTAGGGAGGGAATTCCAGAGTTTAAGGCAAGGCAGCTGAGGGCACAGCCACCAATGGTGAAGCAATTAAAATCTCGGATGCTCAAGAGGCCAGAATTAGAGAAACACAGGTACCTTGGAGGTCTGTGGGGCTAAAGGAGATTAACGAGATAGAGTGGGGCAAGGCCATGAGGGGATTTGAAAACAAGGAGGAGAATTTTAAAATGAGGTGTTGCATGCCTGGAACTCAATCTAGTTTCGGGCTATTTGTCACTTTCAAACACTAAGGCCCAGAACCACTTCTTCACTGGTGCTGAACCTAAAGTTTCGTTGGTCTGTTTGCTCGGTTATGCACCAAACCAGACATTGAATGACTGTTAAAGTTTTTTAATTCATGTGCATCATTAGCAAAGCTTGTGTTTGAGAAGGCCAGATCAGAAAACATTTTATGATGGGCAGTCAAATTACATTTCTTTAAAACCGTATTTAAGGTCACATCTAAAAATGTTGAACTGATTTAAAGAAAACTGAATGTCAAAATGGCCACTCTCTCCCCTTATCCAGTTCCATCTACAAAGCTTGCCCGTGAAAGCAACCTCTGGAAAGTCAACTGTGGAAGCCATTGCAGCTGCTGAGACAGTCCTGCAGTTCCAAATCTTCACTTCAGAAAATGCAACATCTCTCCTTCAAAACAATAGGCTTACATCGAAACAACAGAGACTGAACTTTATTCAATGTTTTTAAGTATTGTTTTTAAAATCATCTGTAATTAATCTTTGTTTGTGTGTGTGTGTGTGTGTGTGTGTGTGTGTGTGTGTTTGTGTTAGTGGCAGTTTCCTTAATAACTTACAGAGCAAGAGTGTAAAATAAACTAACCTTTCCTTTTAAGCACCAAAGGTTTTGCTCCTGGGTTATTTTAAATTGACTCACTCACTCCAAGGCTAGGAAAACGTAGACACTCACACACAAATATATTGATCATGAGCAACTTCGAGGAAACACCTTAAAACTGTCTGTGACGCATGAATTGAGAGTTATATTTTGGTCTATCAAGCTTTTTTCTCCTGTAATGTGTATGCATCCATGTCCACCTGCCTCAACCCCATCCCCCCAACCCACATTTAATTTTGTAGGAAATAATTTTGCATAAAATTATCTTAGATTACCACAAGTGATAACGTTTCTGTAGGTTCCACAGAAAAGGTGTTGCATTTTCCTCACTAACATGAGTCCCATGCCAATGGGTTTCTTAATTTATTCTTCTTCTTTGCAGCTGGATCTGCCTTCTTGAACCCGGAAGGTGACTCTGGAACTGAAGCTGATAATGAACCCCAGCTGACATTTTACACTGACCCTTCCCGCAGCAGACGCCGTAGCAGAGGTACGATAGCAAACTTACGTTGCTTTTTGGCATTGCGCTAGCATTTTGGCATTGAAGTTTCAATGGTATGAAAATCAACTTAGCTGAGTGCAAAGTGATGTGAACCTTTTCCTGGAGGCATTCTTGTGAATCGACTACATTTCTATTCACCTAAAATTAGCTCAGAGGTGTCATATTTACAAAGATTCATTTCAAGTCAAGGGCACAAGGGAAATATTAAATACCAGGACCAGATATGAGTAAATATCAAAAGCTAGGGTTCAACATTGATAAAACATGAAATGTCATCAGGATAGGGTCAGTTGCAAGACACTTATCAAACAGCAGCCATGGTACATGTGTGGAAAATGTGTGGTACCGCTAGAGCCAAAACAGACTTAGAAAAATATCAAACTGAAGACAGCCCAAGTTTAGTCCCAGCACCGGAAAAGTATCAAACACCAGAACAGCCAGGGCCAAACATGGAGAGTATATAAAAGTATAATACCGCAGATCCTGGAATTCTGAAATAAAAACAGAATGTGCTGGAAATACACAGCAGGTCTGGCAGCCCCTGTGGAGAAAGAAACATAGCTAATGTTTCGAGTTCAAAATGACTCTTCTTCAGGTATTAATGGCTAGCAAAACCACAGCCAGTCAGGAACCAGGAAACTACTGCATAATAATTAGATATGGTACAAATATTAAATGCCAGCAGGTTCAGAACTAAACCTGGGGGACCTCTCAGAGTACCCACATAGGGATAGATATTGAACAACAGAAGCTTCATATAATATTTATAACAGAAACATAGCGTGCCTATTGCAAAATATATTTTTGTTTTAATTTCATGAACATGACTTTCATAGTCAAGACTAAATGACACAGGAGAAGGTTCCCTTTGTGATATTATCAGAACTATTGTACAATATTGTTATAACTCAGATAGCCAGGCAGTGAAGGATAGAATACTGGAGCCTAATCTTTATACACTCACAAGCATTTATTTTCAGAGTCACACATTTTATGCTGTACAACTCCAGCTAAGAACCAGCTATAAGCCTGTTCTGATATATATAAGCAAAGGTGAGTTTCCATCTAATGTGCATTGCATAAATACAATTAACCACTCAATTGATATACAATTAACAGGACCGGTGCACGGGCATCAAGCATCCTAGGCAAACCTTCAGATTGCCCCCACCATCCTCACCACCCTCCACACAAACACAATTAAAAATGAAAACTGTGCATTTGCATGAATAAATACTCTGCATTTATAATTACAGATTTATTTTACATGGAAAAAGAGAATATCATGACAATGACTGTACATTCTCATTATTCTACACTTTTCACAGGATATGTACGAGAAGAGATGCGTTTTATAATGTGTAATATGGCTCACATGGTTTAATATTATTTGTTCCTGCAACAGTTGCTAGATGATTTTCAGTGCACTTTACACAATCAATAGTCATTACGATAGAGTGGCATGATTAAATTACATTCTTTGATATTATTTATCGGTGCGCAATTTGGAATAGTCATGTAAACTTACACATTTGTAAGACTGTCGCATAAACAGAATGAGGAATATAATATGAAATTTTGGGAAAGAGTGCAACGTAAATTCATGGAAATTTACACGCATGTCAATATAAGAACATAGGACCTAGGAGCAGGAGTCGGCCCTTCGAGCCTGCTCTGCCATTTGAGAAAATCATGGCTGATCTGGTTGTAGTCTCAACTCCAATTTCCTGTCTGCCCCCAACCACCCCCCCACCGCATCCCCCCCCCACCCCCCCCCCCCCACCCCCATAACCCTTGACTCCTTTGTCTATCAAAAATGTATCCAACTCGGGAAATGTGAATATTTACCAGTGGATCTATGGGATTTTCATTCCCACTGCTGAAGCTTGTTTCTTTACTTATGTAGTTTTCAGGGGTGAGAGTGGCTGAAGACAAAAAGGGCTGAAAATTGCTTGTGATGTGGAATCAAGTACATATTGGTCCAGAACTTCCAATCTCTGGACAGTTGTACCCCCGGGGTACCCCAGAAGATGCGCTGGGGAACCCTGGAGGTCCCTATGCAGTGACTGCATTGCAATTGCCCGAGAAGTTTAAACTTCCGATGGGCAATTACCCTGCACTGGGAACCATCTGATACACTGATTTAAATTGGAGCTGTCGGATGGTTCAGCCTCGCTTAGCAGAATATTGCCCAGGAAAAGTTAGAAGAATTAAAACCACTTCTAACTCCTGGGTAACCATACTATTTATCCCCACCACCCCACCCCCGATCCGCCACTGGACTCCCAACTACCCGCCTAACCACCTCCACACCCTCCGACCACCCAATGCCCTCAGATCAGCCCCCCGCCCCCGACTACATCCCACCTCCTGACCACTTGACAGGACACCCACCCATCCCCCAGACTACCGCCCCACTCTGGCTACAGTGCCACCCCCAACCCTCCCCGCCCCAACCCCCAGTGATGACCCTACCCCCTCACCTGCTTACCTTACACACTTTCCTTCTCAAAGCGACTGAGACCCAAAAACTTATTGCTTTATGGCAGCTAATGTCATTAAAAAGGGGGCATGGCTTCCTTTCCCTTGACACTGCTGCCCTGCACTGGGAAGACTCAGGATCCAGCTGCGCTGCACATTTCTTCCACATCCGGGTCAGAAGACCAGGAAAGAAATGTGCAGCTCCATACTAAGGTAAGTAAAAAGGAGCAGAGTGGCAATCTGACTATGACTGCCACTGCACGGAATTTCTGGCCCAATTTAGCACAAAATGGCAAAGCCACTGCAACATGAAGAGCTCGAAATTATAGCACTTTTTATGTTCTGTAATGAAATCCAAATGCTTCTGGGCCACTTAAATTGGGTGAAATGATTAGACTTCAAGTGAGTAGAAACATTACTATTGACTTTGTTGGCCTTCTATTATCATCAAGGCTGTGGACCAATGCATTTGTATAAAATCATCGCAGTGTCCTCAGCATTTCAACATGTCAGCTTTTCATGCAGTTAGTGCATGCGATATGGGATGAAGTCCATACTAACAATAGAACATGAATTTACTGGTTTATGTACATCATAGGCAGGGAAGCTTCAATAAGGCAGCAAGGTCTCACCACCCATAAGCTAAGGTTGCCATCTGAAAGTCTCTGTTCATCACCTATGAAGAAAAGGTGAGCCAGTCCCAGTTATTCAAAGCAGTTAACATGAGGATTTCAGGGTCCATTCATGCTTAGTTCCTTGATGGTTTCTCTCAAATTTGGATTCTAAATATAATTCCCAATTTACAATAATAAACTAAGATAAAATTTATCTCAAAATTCAACTACTTGACACAATGAAACAGAAATCAGGCAGGCGTAAGAAGCAGTTTATGTAACTAATAACACGCCAAATGAAGTTCTGCATTTTGATAATTTTCTTCTCATTTATCATTACTTCCCCAGCCACCAGCACCACAGGTTTATTTACTTAAAGGTAGCAGTCAAAACCCTGAAGGCCTAGCAACCTGTCCACTAGTCTCACAAGTCAGTAAGTTCCCAGGTTCAATTGCTTATCTCTGCTGAACTGACTGATCTTGACCGATTCAGTGGAACTATACTGCAGCCAAGAACCAACACTTTCAAGTTTCAGCTTGATACAACACTGAAATGAGGGTAACCATATTTCTCAAACAGTATATCACCCCTCACTTACAATTTTAAATATCACTAGGTCTTCATAGTCCTATGTTCAAAAGGTTGTGCTTGGAATCTTCTTAAATCGAGAGAAGGGTCCCAAGGTGTTGCCATGGCAATCTTGTGCCAGTTTCCCACTCTTGAACACAGAGAGCCCTGCACATCCAGAGCAACAGCTGGCCTGGTACAGACATCCACCACCACCCTACTCTGGGTTTCGGCCCACCTCTTGCCTCCTCTTCTTTCTTACTCAGCTTCTTGCCTTCGGCGTTATGGAAGAAGTTGAAGGGGTTGGACTGGTTGTCAAGCATCTGTTCAAACTCATAGATGATGGCACAGTGAAAAGTGTCCTGCATGCTGACAAGTAGGACCAGCCAGAATAACTGCTCCTCAATCTCCAATGATACTTCCACCCTTGCTGCTCTTCCAATCATAGATTCTGTCTCCGGAGGAGCAGCAAGATTGGAAGAGAGAGAGGTTGTGATTGGAGGAGTTGGAGAATTCAGCATGGGAGAGACAGAATCCGTGATTGGAGGTGCAACCGTGTCTTTCCTGTGTTCGCTACACCTCCAATCACTGATCTGCCGTCAGTTCCCACTCTCAGCAACTGTCAGTTTAACTGACAGTTAACAATCTTTAATAAAAAAGCTGAGAGTTACTGAAAGCGGGGAAGACATGATAGTTTCAATAATTTTTTTAAAGCCTGCTGGAAAACCACAAAGTTGCCCAAAGGTAGGAGGCAGCAGTTCCCATTTGCAATAACAATCAGTGAAACTGACAGTTCCAATTTTTTTTTTTAAAGCTGGTCCTTTGGGTCTGCAGGTCAGAAAGGGAGATACGCCTGGCAGACTTCCAAAACCCCAATGTCAAAAATCTGCCATTTGATGGAAATTTCTCATCCCTGAGTTTCATGAATTTTGTATTTTGCCAAAAAAAAATTACTATTTTTGCTACCTGGCAATTTTTTTTCCCACTCTAGGTAGCTGCCCAGTTTGTCTAGTGGCTGCACCAGCACTGATAATCCATGCATAAAAAATAACTTAAAAATTGAAAAGCAGAAGGAGCAAAGATAAAGCTTAGCTGAAAAAGACAATTTCAATTGGATAAAATTGGAACTAGCCCTGATAAAATTAACAAATAAAGCACTGCACAGACAGCGGGAAACATCTGAATGGAAAATGATTATGGTCTACAAGATTTATTCACACAAGTGCTAATATCAGTACAGCAAAAGCTGGAGTTCCTTTGTTGAGAAGAAATAAACAGTTATAATAGACTTAAAAAATAAAAGCTTTAAGCCTACTGCTGAATCTTTCTTTCAATGAAATTAATTTCAGCTTCCTTTTAATATCAGGACCTATAATCATCCTTTTACTCTTCATTGAATCTATAGCATTCATCGGCATTGCTGACACATAAGTTTCGAAGGGAGTCCCAATATTGCATGAAGGTGGAAGACTTGAGTTAGTAACAAAGTGGAATAACTCCATCACTGAGTCCACTACCTATTTATTGCTGCATTTAAAGACCCTTGAGGATCACGAGTGCAGGCTATGGCGATTAATCAAACTCTTCTTGGAGGTAGAATTCCCAAAATCCACAATGCAGAACTACAAACATGGACTAATCTGGGCCAACAATCATTCTTTAATCTTGTTTGATCTTCTATCTTTGTGGATAGAGGTACAGTACTCAAGTCTAAATGCTTCATCTTCACTTTTTCAAAGTGCATATTTTACTCCTATATGTTAAATTTGCTTTTGTTCTTTCATATTCATCTACTTAATTAGTCCAGGCTATTTTGAATTTTATCAGTCTCCCTCAAGTTTGTCACAAAGCTACATAGTTTGATGTTATCTGTAGATTGTCTAACATTATAAGAAGTGTCATTTTCCATGCCCTTTAAACAAATGACTACTGACAATCTAAATATTCTATATCTACTGATTCCCAAGTTAACCAATTAACTCATCATCTTAAAGAAGTCCAACATATTTGTAAGACACAATGGCCTAGATCTTTCAAACAGGATTGGAAATCCTACCCCCAACTCTCATCAGACATCCTTACCTCCCTCTGATTTTTCTGACCAATCTTTTTATGGAGGATCCTTTGCATCTGACCCAGTGCAGCAAAACTCATAGGGAGAAGTGCAGAAAAATCACATAGAAGCCATGCCCCCTTTTTACGGTATGAGCTGCCATATTCTGGTAAGTAAAGAATTTTGATGTAAAAAAGCTGTTTTGAAAACAGCTATGGAGAGAAGGTAGGAGCATAAGGTATGTGGTTAAGGGGGTAGGGTGAGTCTGGTAAATGGATAAAGTAAGTGGGTAAGGGGGTAGGGAGGGTAAGGGGGCAGGATGGGTGAAGTAAGTGGGTAAAGGGATAGGGTGGGTGCTGTTAATAGTATGTTAATTATATTGTTATGATACAGAGGTGAAGGGTATTGTTTAATTAAGTATTTTGAGCACATATAAATATAGGGGAAAGCTGGGACACTGGGTGTATGGGAGGAGAGGTGAAAGATTGAACAAAGTCAATAAACTCTCTGGATAAAGGAAAACCCTGTCTCTTGGTTTCAGCTTCACCAGCTGGCTTGGGTCCTATTAACATTGGTAAGAGAGAATGGCTTGCCTAAATGTGAAGATTGGAAACTTAAGGTTTTTTTTAATAGGAGGTTTAATAGGAGTTACTTTGGAGAAGAATGACTGAAACCAAGTGTAAAGTATCAAGATATGATTTTCCACCATTTTTCTGTGAAGCTGAACCTTATGACCAGTTGAAGAATGAAGATGATATATGGACATGGGTTATGTCCTTACCAAAGCAAAAGCAAAGCATGGCAGTGGCATTTCACTTTCCATTAGAAGCAGGATTAGATGCTAAGTATTTGCGCAGCTAGAGGGCGATAATTTGCACACTGAGGAAGGTTTTGATAATCTCTTAAAATTTATGGATACAATTTTAAGAAAGATGACCTGTTAAATGCATATGAGGCATAGTCAGACTGTGATAAATTTAGAAGAATGGACTGTTATTCCATAGAAGAATATATCATGAAACTTAACAGGTTATATACAAGATTGCAAAAATTCTATTTGGAGATCCCTAATTCAGTACCTGCTTTCAAATTGCTGGTTTGTGCTAAAGTATCGAATGTGGATAGGCTCCTGGTCTTGACTAGAGTTAGTTTCTCAGAAAGTGATACACTTTTGAAACAAATGTCTGAAGCTTTTAAGTATTTTCTGGGAAACATTAATTTCCAGCCATTTTCATGGCACAAACGCTTCAGCTGTAACATAAAAGATGGGGGACTCAATGCCAGAAGCATTTTGAGGCTGTTTAGATATGGAGGACAAGCACCAATACGAGAAAAGAACCACAAACAAAAGGAATTGGGGTAGGGACCCTTTTTGTAGCTCTAACAGATGACAGGAATTAGCTAACTATAGCAGGAGGATGAATCCCAGGAACAACCAAGGGATGGTTAACAGGTGTTTCAGGTGACTCCATAGTATTATGTGATGAACTGTCACACAGGGAATGACAGAGTTTTTGAAATGACATATGACCTCAAAGGTTCAGAAGGGGAAGGTGATGATTTTGATCAGCCAGAAGGAATTGTACTGGTCATCAGAATCTTCAGTCTGGTAATAGGTGTTCTAGTTGTGGATTAATTCACTTGCCCTGTGTTAGACAGTGGCTACATGTCCAAAGTATGTGGAGTGGATTGGTTAAAGTGTTACCTGGATTCTCCAAATAGTAAAGACCGAAATAAGGTTAAGGAATAAAAGAGCTCTACTTATGTTCGGCTTGGGGATGATAAGACTTTAAAGTCACAAAGAGATAGTGATTCTATGTAAAATGGCTAGGATAAACCATTTTATCAGCACAGATGTAGTATCCAGTGAAATCATATTACTATTGAATAAGCTGTCTATGAAAAAGGCACAAAAAATTAGATTTGGAACATGATAAAGCAATTGTTTTTGGGAAATCTGTAGATTTACAGTTTGCACAATCAGGACATTATTGTGTCCCATTAACAAGACCTAACATTTCTAATCAAGATGTCAAAGAAATGTTGATTACATCAGGGGGTAGGAGCTTAAAGGAAAAAGGGCAAATTGTTTCAAAGCTATATCGGCAGTTTGCCCATCCATCTTGCCATAGGTTAAAAATCCTACTGAAGGATGCAGGGGTAATGGATAGTGAATACACTAAACTTACAGAAAGGATCAGTGAGAAATGTGATGCATGTAAAAAAAAAGGACGACACCATCACTGCCTGTAGTGTGTCTCCCATTAGCAAAAGACTAATTAAATTGTAGCAAAGGACTTGAAGGTATGGGATAAGGACAAAAATATTTTTCTGTTACTACTTCATGGACATGGCAACTAGATTTAGTCTGTTAACAATAATATATAGTAAAGGCAAAAAGATAATTGTGGACAAGATAATGGAAATATGGATAGGAATTGGATTGGCTCAATTCTGAACCAACAATGGGGAAGACTTTGCCAATGATAAATTCAAAAGTATGTGTGAAAATATGGACATCGTAGTTACAAACACAGCAGCAGAATATCCTTTTAGAAAAGGGTTTTGTGAAAGAAATGACGCAGTAATTGATGAAATGCTTCACAAAATTTTAGCTGACCAGCCAAGCTGTAAATTGACATCTGCCCTGGCATGGGTAGTCTGTGTGAAGAATTCACTTCCAATGGTTGTGGGCTACAGTCCCTATCAATTAGTTTTTGGGAGAAATACAAAAATACCTTCGGTGATGTGAGATCATCCCCCGTCCTTGGAGGGGACTACTTGGAGGTTTAATTTTTTTCTAAGCACCTGAATCCCCTGCACACAGGGAGAAGAACATTTAACAAGGCTGGGGTTTCAGAGAGAATTTGGTGAACGCCACTTAAAGCCATCAAAAATGACTTTTAATCCAGGGGACGTTGTATTTACAAAACAGAAGGGAAGAAAGAGTGGAAAGGCCCGGGTAAGGTAATAGGTAGTGCTGGAAAAACAGTAAGTTTACAAAATGGCAATCAAACTGTTAGGGCACATTCCTCGCGGCTGATTGGCACTGATTATGCATTTATAGAATCTGAACAGGAAAGTGAAGAGGCAACATGCTCACATCTTGGATAATTACGGGGAGCAGATTATGGCAGAAAGAGGGCTGACTGAATATGGAAAAAGTGACACTGAAGCACAGGATAAGGCTATTTATCCCAAAGGACAACTACCCAAAGTTGTCACTAGAGTAACATATATGCCAGTAGGGGCCAGTGAGTGAAGAGATGCCACTATTATAGGGGGAGCGGGAAAAGCGACAGGCAAATACAAACCAGTACAAATACAAATTTGGGCTAATGTTTCTCCATACTGACCATTTTTAAAGGCCTCTGAGCTTTATAACATGGACATTGATATGACCCCTGTAAAATGCTCTGAAGCATTTCCTCAAAACCATTATTAAACAAACTGTGAATTCCTACCTCATTTCAGGCCCGTGATTTATGAAGTAATCTGACTCCTCATGTGAGATTAATGATTTGCAATACCTTTAAGGTATCCATTATTTTCTTCATCTGAGCCATTCAACTAAATTACAGCTTATAATGCCACACTCCACCAGCTCCACCACCCCCACCCTCTTCGCCTGCCTTATTATTCTAAAAGCAAACTGTATGAATTAGTTACAATCTGTAACTCGTGTCTTGTATCCGCTATTCTATATAGCACTGTCAATTGAATTACAGTCTGTAGTCATCCCTGAACATAGTGTTTCATAGAAAACCACCAGTCCATCTGTCAATTGGATAATAGTCTGTGATTCATTCAGAAGAATGGTTTTCTCTTTCCATAAATCAGCTGGATATCTTCATTGGATTACAGTCTGTAAACTCCTGGACATCCTTGGTCATATACATGGTTATGTATTTAATGCTTAACAGGCAGAACAGCAATGCACAAGGCCAAAGGGAATAAAATCAAGAGAAGAAAAGACTACTGCAGGACTTCACCACATAGTGAAACAAAGCCTGCTGCCAGACTGATAGGACAGAATTTTAACTGCCGAGGTAGGGTGGACTTGGGCGTGGACAAAGAGTTAAAACCCTGAAAATGCCAGCAAGCTTGAAGCGCGACATGATCCCATCATTTCAGAGTTTCACTGAAGTGGGCGCTCACAGGCGAGCGGGAGAGCCCTTTGGTGCCTTTGGGTCAGTCATTTAAATATTTAAATCATTAGTTAATCCAGGATTCTGATTTTAGCAGCCAGCGCATGGCGTCCCCAAGCCTGTGTAGGAGTAGCCAGTGTCTACCAGACTAGAGTGCAGTGCGGAGTCGTTGATCTATGAAACAGACAGGCTCAAAAGCTTGTTAAAATGGAAGGGCAGAACTGTGGGTCTGCCTATGAGAAAACTGTCTGCTCACTGCATTTGTTCAGAGAGCATGTTTTCAATGCTTCATAGAAGTTATTTCACTGACGTTGGACTTTATTCAACTAATTCAGAACTTCCTGGCTGTCAGCCTTCACTGCAGCAGGGAACAGCTTACACAGCTCTTCCATGGACCTCTGATAAGGAACAAGAAGCACAGCACCAACAGCATCAGGTGCAACACCAGCAGCATCAAGAGCATTCTCTTCACCACATGCCACTCACAGAAAGAAGAGATGGACACAGAGATGCAGCTGAAAGGAAGCAAAACCCCACAACGCAGGGTCCGCAGGCGAAAGATCAGCATTCTTAACATGTATGAACACCAGCGCCTCATGAGGCTCAGGTTTTCACAGGAGGTTGTTGTTTACATCTGCAGCCTCCTTCAATCTGGACTGGGTGGTCATGCATTGCCAGAGGGCATCAGGATAGCTATCACTCCCAGTTTTCTGCCTCCCTCTGGAGTTGGGGACTCTCTTCTGGCAACCCCTACACCCCAAGATCATACCGCACCCCCCTCCCCCCCCCCACCCCCCACCTTAATCCTCTCCTGGCTCCTGTTCCTCCTCTTACCAACCTACCCACCCTCCCCCCAAACACCCACCTCACTGGGGTCTGCCAACCAGGCACGTCCAAAAGCTGGGTTTAGCTTGAAGTCCGGGCTGCATCACTTCTTTTTTGGGACAGCTTGTAGTCCCAGCAGCGGCCACTGCTCAAACCTGGCACTGCTGGGTCTACAGAGCTGCTGGCCAATCAGATTGGTCAGCAGCCCTGTTAAGGTGGGACCGCCTCCCCAGATGGGGATGGAAGTCTCCCCATGAAACAATTAAGGCTGCTCGCAGCATAAAATGGCTGTAGGGTAGCCGGCTTTTGGGTGGGCAGGCTGATGACCAACTCTTCAGGTGGAGATGTGGGGGAGCAGAGGGCAGGGATTAGGAGGCCCTGTAAAATCCAACCATAATATGATAGTGGAGTAAAATATGGAGGCGAATAGCAATGTGTTGATAGAGATAGAAATAGAAATAAGTAAATAAGTGCAGAGGTCCAAACTCAAACAGAAAAGAGTCCATGATAAAGAGACACAGACAGCAACATTCATATAATGTATCCAACACAGGAAGGAATTCCAAGGCTCTTCATAGAGACATGAGGGGAAAATATGGACACTGAGCCAAAGAAAGGAATATTAGGGCAGGTGATTAAAAGGTTGGTCAATGTGAAACATTTTAGGGAGGAAAGGGAGGTGGCGAGGCGGAAAGATTTAGGGGCAGAATTTTTAAGGGTAGGGTCTCCCGACTAAAAGCACAGGCACACATGGTGTGGCAAAGAGTGTGGAGTTGGGACAACACAAGGCAGGAGTCAGATGAAAGCAGAGTTTAGAGGGCTTATTGTGCCAGAAGAGTAAAAGAAGAGGAGAGTGAGGCCATAGAGAGATTTAAATACAGATATGAGAATTCTAAATTTGGGATGGTGAGAGAAAAACAAAATCATTGTAGACCAGCAAAGATGAGAATGGGTGGTTAGTTGTATTTAATTGGGGACATGATACGGGCAGCAGAGTTTTGGATGAGCTGCAGTTTCATGAGAGTGGAGGATGGGCATTTTTATGTTTCTGGTTAGCTGGTTCGCTTTGTCTGGTGAACGCTAGCAGCTCCCTTGATATTAGTCCTCAAACAATATAGGCAGAGAGACCAATTAAATGAACAATCACTGGTGGTTTACTGGAACTAAGAACACAGCACTAACACCATGTGTGCTTCTTCAATCACCCCCAGCTCTAGACTTAGCGTTACCCAAGAAGCCCACACTGTGTAACGATTGGTCAATATAGTCACATGGTCAACTAACTACATTCTCTTAAAGGTACATAGCACTTCACTTTACCACAGGCATCCAGACAACAGAGCATTGACATTGAGCTACATCGAGTCAACGCACAGGAACAGGCCATTCATCCCAACAATATTCGAATCTAGAGATGACAAAGGGATTAGAGTTTTAGCACCATATGAGCTGAGGCTGTGTTAGAAGCAGGCAATTCCACGGAGATGCAAATCTTTGTGACGGAAAGGAAATGGGGAATAAAGCTCAGCTCAGGGTTGAATAGGGCGTCAAAGCTGTGAACAGCTTGGTTCAATCTGAGATGGCAAGGAGAAAGGAGTTAACAGCAAGAGTACCAGGTTTGAAATGGGGTCCAAACAGAATGGTTTTGTTCTTCCCAATGTTTTGCTGGAGAAAACTGCAGGTCAGCCATGACTAGGAAGAAGGAAAGGTGTCTGAAATAGGCGTCACCAGAGTTTGTATGGAAGCTGACCTCATAGGCAGAATTTTCTGGTCAGTGTGCGAGGGTGGGCTCGACACACCAACGCATAAGATGACGCGCGATGACATTGCGAGTAAACGGCTTACTGAGGCCACTAAGAAATTAAATGAAGCAGTTGTGAATGCTGCCTGTCCTACCTTAAGGTTGGCAGGCAGGCGAAAAACCCAAGCGGCCTTCGCGTTTTTTAGGAAACCTCATCCACGAACGGGATAAGGTTTCCTGAAGCTTTTATTAAATTAATAAATACACTTCCATAAATTTAAATACATGTCCCAACTCATGCGATGCAGTCACATAAGAGGATTTGTTTAAATAAATTTTTAAATCAATTATTCAATCCTTTTAATACCCATTCAATCTCCCTGAGGCAGCTCCATGCCTCAGGGAGATCGCTGTGCAGGTGAAAGAGCGCTGGCTCCGATTCTCTCTCCTCCCCATGCCTGCTCAGGTAGCGCTGAGCGTTACTGGCCACGTATTATGCTGTATGGGCCTTAATTGGCTCGCCTGCGTAAAATGGTGGTGTGGAGCCAATCATGGGTGGCGATCTGCTCCACGCCCACCCCTGCCCACTCCCACACAGCCCCCCCATCAAAGGAAAAATCCTGGCCCACGTATATGGATGATGTCATGCTGGACAAGCAGTATTTAAATTACAAGGGGCCGTAGGCCAGGGATGGAACTTTTGGGGGACTTCTAAAGTGATACCGTGGGGGAAGAAACCAATGGCATTAATAGAGATGCTCTGGTTATGACCATGCAACTCAGAGTGGAACCAAGCAAGTGCAATCTCATTGGACAAGAAAGGTGAAACTTTGGAGGATAATGTTTTTAACCGTAACATGGTTGCAGAGAAAGTGAGGAGGAAAAGCAGGGATAATGCCATTTTTTCACAGTGACAGAGAATTTAAGGCTCTTTCAGTACTTTAAGCATGGGAACCTGATTGGAGGAATTCAAACAGAGTTGTAGAAAATTATAAGCAAGATCTGACAGGCGACAGACACTCGACGTTTTTAGAGCGGAAAAGAAAGTTGTCGGTGGGGTGCTAACAGAGGTAGACTGGTAGAAACATGCATAGAGATACTGATGTCCTGTTGATGTGCAGTCTTTGGCTGCAACATTTGAATACATAGCACTGCTGGAATTGACGCTACTGAGGTCAAAATGGAGAATGTGGCATTTATAGCCAATCCGTGTGGCCCATATGATACTGCATGCTGGGAAAAGTGCTAATATGGGTGGGTGGTGCATATTCCAGTGGCTTTCAGGGCCCCTCAGGCTGATAAGACATGCGTTCTGCAAACTTGGACCATGCAGTGAATGCACTATCCTAATCACTCATTGCTGAACATGCATTCAGCTGGAAGAGGGAACCCCCCCACTACATCTCTTTAAAAGGGCAGCCACCCAACTTGTAGACGAGATGCTTTTTGCCCAAACCTTTCAATCAGGGTTGGAACCCCTATTTCTGACCCTGATCAGACAAAAAACTACCCACTTACCTTTGTCTGATTTTCCTGGCCAATCTTCTGATGGAAGACAGTGCAAAACTCACTCAGAGCAGGAAACCTCGGAGACATCAGTGAAGGAAATCCTCGCTGTCCTTTTTACAGCACTAACTGCTGCAATCTGCTAAGAGTTTAAATGTCCCTAAGCTTCTGAGTGTGGTAGAGTGTATGAGTAAATGGGTGAGTGAATGTGTAGGTGTTTAAGTGGGACAGGATGGGTGAAGGAAGTGGGTAAGGAGATAGGGTGACAGCTGGATAGAGGGGCAGCTGGGCAGAATGTAGAGATTGGGTCAGGCCGGATCGAGGGGGAGTCACGGGGGGTTGGAGTCAGGGGAGTTGGAGGGAGGGGAGTTGGAGCGTCAAGACGGGGACTGGAAGGGGGTGGTCAGGTGTATAGTTACCCTGGAGTTAGAAAAGGATTTTTCTGTCTAACATTTTCTGGGTAGCTATCTAGGTAAGTTGGAACCATCTGAAGTCTCCAACTTTAACTTGGTGTTGGAGAAATTTTCGGAGTGTCCCAGGATATTGGAAGCTCAAACCTCCTGGGTAATTCCCACAGAGTCAGTGTGCTGGGGCTTCTGTGGGGTCCCGTAGCATATCCTGGGAGGTAGGTTCAGTCTCCGATGATTCGGAGACCGGAAGACCTGGGCCTTTGGCTTGTTTGTCTGCTAAAGCTTGTGGCAGTACTGTGGTATGTTTTTGGAGGAGTTCTGGTGACTTGCTGGATTTGGAAAGGAGTGTTGCTGCATCCTAGCAGCGAAGTCGGAGGAGTTATGTGCCCCATCTGCAAAAAGGCTGCTGCAATAGTTGCAGTCTTTCTGGGCTTTCAACATGACAGGGAAATGAAGGTAAGGCTGCAGAGTGACGAGGAAGGGGGAGATCTATGGTCTTCAGGGGGCATTTCTCCCACCTCCATCTCAGCCAGGACCAATTCTGAGATGTTTGTGAGTCACTAAAGAAGTGATCACAGAAATGTAGCACCTTATTCAATGGCCTGCAATGGACCTGCAGCCTCACAGCGGGGTGAAGATAGCACTGCCAGAGGATGAAGGTCACCATCACTTCATTTCCATGCAGTCACATTCTTCCAGGTGGAGCAGGTGACAATGCCAACATTTTCCAGTAAGTTGCTTGTCACTGCATCTGAGAGGTGAGGGAAGCCCTGTGTGCCATGAGAGATGAGTTCGTCATCTTCTCTCTAACTAGAGAAAAGCAGGATGAATGACCTTGTGGTTTTGCCAGGGTGGCAGGATTCCGAGTGGTGCAGAGAGCCATCGACTCTGAGGGCTCCATAAGTAAACAGGGAGAGGTCCAGGAACTGCAAAGTGGCACCATTCCATGAGCCTACTATTTGTACATGATCATACCCAGAACATAATGTTGGTGAATGCCGGCTATCCTGGAAGCTGCCATGATGCCCTCATCCTGAGGCAGCTTGCCGACCCCTCTATGTTCAGGCCACCATGATGAAGAACCAGAGGCTGACTGATTGGAGACAAGCGGTAACTCCTGTACACATGGCTCATCACTCCCTTTTACCACCCAACCACATAGGGACAAGGAGCCTTCAACAAGAGCCATTCTTCCACCGGGAATGTGTTGGAGTAGACCATCGGCATTCTTAAGCAATGGGGTTACTGCCTGGACTGCTCAGGGGAACCCTACCATACTTACTGAAGCAAGTTTCCAAATCTGTGTTGTCCGCATAGCAGTAAGCATGATTCTCATGGCCTCCGTCTAAGCTTACACTGCGGCACTGGGACATTGGGTAGCTTCCACCTTGACTGCAGTGGGAACTGAGAATGTCACCCACCAAATGAATCATGGCTGGGTCCAAAAGTGCAGTCATGGATTTGGCTGCTATTTCCATGCTTGAAAGGGTGGGTTCCAAAAACTGCTGGATGTCCTGTCCCATATTGGAGTCAGCATCCCCCATGCTCCTTGACAATGATAAGAGGCAAGCCTGCCAATGCACCAAGTACCTTGGTGTGCATGCTCATCAGCGTTCTCCTGTAGACCGCCATATCAAAGTCCGAATCGATGTACCCAGTGGTACCAAGCATCAATCTTGTCCTCACAGGAGTTGTCTCTCAAATTGTGCTTTCGGTCTGGCCTGGTTTCAACCCACTCATGCCCGGTAACTCACAAGGCGCAGATCCCGACCTTATGCTACCCGCTAAGATATATGTCATTATCCGAACCGGAGACTATGGGTGTCAGATCAAGTGACAGTACTTCTTCCTTAGAGGTCTGTTGCAGCCCTCACCCTTCCTCATGAGACTGCTCTGGCTGGCTTTTGTTCTTGAATATCTGAAAACTGAAAATCAGAAGTGGAATGTTGTGGATGAGGGAAAGTGAGTGAGGTGAAAAGCAAGAGGTCTATGGTCTACAGTGATCTGCTCAAGATCTGCAGCTTGCACTTTGTGGAGATAGCAGGATGAGATTGAAATGAGATTTAAGAAGGGCAGGGGCATATCTATATGTTCTCAGTGGTGCCAGATGAAATTGTCTCTGGGACAGTTGGCCCTATGAAGCGGACTTGCCTGTTTCCCTTTGGTTCTACTCTGCTCTGTTCTCTGTAGTTATGGGCCATCTTGTTCCCAAAGAGAGTGGGAAAAATTTCAGTGAGTTGTCACAATGTGTTTGGCTGATGTGCTTGTCACAGCTGAATAACTGGACACAAGTGGAAGCAGTGAGAGTTGGTTGTGAGGCTAGCATCACCGGTGGGTATGTGATAGTGAGATGGAGCACCTGAATGTTAGGCCTAAGCTTGGCTGTTAGGGACTGCTGATGGATGAGTGATGGTGGTGTGGTGCATTGAACTTGAGAAGTTGGTGGTCTGGTGGATAAGAGATGCCATGCAAAGAATTTGACCCTCCCACATGAGGTCATTTAACTTTTTATGGCATTGCTGCCATGTTCTTGGGGTGAGGCTCCAGGGATTGACCTCTCTGCCCACCTGCCCCCATTCACACCTGAGGGGGTTCCTTGAGAATCTTCTGCCACCAACCACCCCCCCACCCCACCATCTACCTCTGTGGAAACATGCCTCTCTCTTCCTGTTGGCTTCCTGGACTAAGATTTCCAGTTTCCTAATCATCTAAGAATCTGGGATCCCTCTCAGCTGATGCTCCTTACATCCACTTGCTCTACAGGCAGTCAGGAACTGATTCCCTTTAATAAGTGCAGCTCCCTTTTAAGAGGAACAGGTTGCTTTTAATAGCTGGGGGACTAGCTGGAAGGCTTGCAATAACACTGCTGGGCCAGTGGTTGAGCATTCAGTCCACCAGAAGCACAGGCCATGCTCGGCTGAATGCTCCAATCATTCAAATGAGGAACCAATCCAAAGTTTGCGTGTTGCCCACCTCAACATGATGGAGCGCAGACTGATCGTGAATTGAGATACCTCTATCCCAAAACAAATACCACCTAATTTATAGCTCTTTGAGTTTGACATGCCTTATCTATTTGGGGCTGGAAATTCTGGATGGGCATGATAATTTGCTAATCTTACTCTGAATCAAATGACTGAGGGACGGAAGTGTGGCATATCTCTATTTCAGGGAGTCTCCAACAGGTTTCATAGTGTTACCAAGGCATAAATACATACAACTTGACAAATGGGGAGGCACAAATATAATGTTAGAGATGGAGGCAAGTTCTGTTTGCATAATGTTCCAGGGGATTACTGTTAAGTTATAATGTTGTAACTGGGGACTATAACAGCAGTATTTAGCTGTTATTTATGATCATGCACCATTTTGAGTCACCCCAACAAAGTAATTAGTGTTTAGGTTGCATGACATTTAAAAAGATTGCTGTATTTTTATCTTAACCTTTGTAGGAATGTGCTGCTTTCATTGTCACTGTAAAAGTGGCATTTAAGGTACCTAAATTGCTCAGATGGTTAAATGTCTTTGTGTAGTTATAAAATATTTGAAGCATCATTTAGCGACTCAACAAGGTGCTTAGCCTGTTGGTGGGTTCAAAGGGTTAGATGTTTAAAATGTACTAAAAGGGCAGTTGTAAAAAAAATCAATCACAATACCCCGCCTGCTTCAAAATCATCAACAGCATGGAATTACATTTGGGTTGAAATCTTTGTATTAAAATTTAGCTTTGAAGTAAACTACCCAAACAACTTCAGAACTAAAATACCCTGAACAAGTTAATTGAGTTCCCCAGTAAGATTATTGCCATACATTCATACCCAATTTTCCATCCTTAGAACCTGCTAGCCCAGAAGGAAAACAGTTCAGGCCAGTACTCTTATTTCCTAGTTTTTACTATTTTTTTTCCTTCTGGGAAGTATTATTAACGTATAGATAAAGCATCTCAATCCTCGAGTAGATGTGAGGCTGTAATTCACTCAATGTTTACGTGAAAGATCTTTCATTTATATCAATGGGGAGTTCAGGCAGTGCATCCTATATCTATTCCAGATGGCAAAACCAACTCAGTAGACACAAGAGTCATTGTCATCCTTTCCTTTCCAATAGAAGGAGGACCCCCCCCCCCGCTTGTTCCTTCAGCTGCTCCTCCCCAGGAAGGCAGGTATCACTGAGGGCAGCGATGTCTATTTGGGGCCTTCTTAGCCCACGTGATATGATTGCACTTCTTCTTTTCAGACAGTCACTCTTGAGATTATCCATAAATATTGTAACATTCAAAGTTACAACAGTCAAAAACAACACCAGGAACTCTGCATTTAGTGACCTGACCAAAGTGATTCAGTAAATCACGGGGCTCAGTGGATTGTGTTTCAAAGATTTTGATGTCCAAGAAACTTCATCGCAAGCCTGCAATTACTTCATGGGATATGGTTGCAACCGTCTTGAGTGAGGGATCTGAAACAGATGCCTTCAAAATCTGAACTGGGGTCAAGCCTCCTGTGCTATTTATAATCTACCTGGTTATTCATCTCATCAAAGATCAAATGCCCACTGGTAAGAGTATTAAATATCATCAGGATGGAAAACTCTTTAACCTCGATCACCTCCAAGCCAAAACAAAACTGACCACCAGAGACATGCATGATCTACAGTTCGCGGATGATTGCAGTGTCGTTGCCCATTGTGCACCGATTTGCAAATCACTCTCGATCTCTTCAATTCTGCATACAAGAAATGCTTGTCCCTTAAATGTTGTCAAGACAAAACTTGTGTCAACCCACACCTGGTCAGCCAAATATTCCAGCTCCCATAATGTGTTAAAGGAGAGAGTCTGGAATATGTTAAGCATTTCCCATACCTGGCAGGCCGTCTTTAGATGAGGAGATCTACCATTGGATCAGCTGTGCCAGTCCAACCTTCTACAAACGATGGAAGTGAGTGTGTGCCAACAAAGACCTCCTCAAGTCAACAAAAGTCCAAGTGTACAGAGCAGCAGTTGTCATCATACTCCTGTATTGCAGTGAGACCTGAACTGTGTATCAATGACACATAAGATAGCTGGAGAAATTCCATTAGCATGCCTCTGTTGCATCCCGATCTAAAGTGAGGACCATCGAACAAATGCTGGTGTCCTTCTAGAAGTCAGCCCCACAAGTATTCAGGCAAAACTCCTGCAAAATCAAGTTCAATAGGTTGGACACTGTCCAGATGGATGAAAACCATTTCCCCCACTAGGTCCTGTTTTCTCCATTTTCAAATGGCTAACGTTCCAAGGGAGGACAAAGAAAATGCTCCAAAGGCACTTGGAAGCTCTCCATGAAGGCACTGACCTTAATGACTGGGAGGAGCTTGCTACCAATTGTTAAGAATGGAGACGACTTGTCCATCAAGCTGTAGCATGCTTAGAATCCCAATGCCTTAATGATAATACAGAATGGCAGTAGACAAGTCAAAAAAAGGAAGCAAATACTGCATTCCAGATCCCACTACCTTGTGGGACATCCTGCCCCATGTGCCCAAAGATCTGTGGGCTGAGAATAAACTCCATGAAGTCCCATGAAGACCCATGGCAGAAACTCATGACTCTGAGTAGATAGCATCCTGGAAGGGACACCATCGCCAATGATATAAAGTTTCTGAGTCCCCTAATTTGGAATAATACTGTGGTTTTTATCAGCTTAGATCAGTTGATGTGAAACCACTGTACAAATTTTGCATTCAAAAATATCGAGTCCCAGGAACTTATACATAGTCAACATAACAACACAAGTTTATTTCAGGATTTTCTTCCAAAATGCATGTTGAAACAAGGTTGAATTCCTTCAGTACAAAAGAACAGTATAGCTCTGCAGCTATATATATGGAAGACCTAATATAGTTTACTTATTCTGAATTCGTATTGAATGTTGATATTATGAAAATGAAAGTTGCCATAGTCTCAGAGGACCATAGATTCTCTCATTAGACACAGACGATTTGTGGTGAGTTTAACCTGGGGGTCACCACACCTCAGGCGAGGGACGAGGTTGAGAAGGCAGGGCCTTCATGGATGACCTCAGCTGGTAAGGGAATTGAACCTGCGCTGTAGGCGTCACTCTGCATCATATTATGATTTGTAAGATTTAATGGTGAGACTCTATTCATCAGCTCATCCATGCCATATGGTTTAAGCACAAGTATTTCCTAATCTTTTGGCAGAAGATCATGAATCTCAAAGATAGAGCATAATTACTAACCTGTACCCTAAACCAACAAACTTCTAGAGCAGGATTTTCCGCTCGGCATGTGGGCATGCGCCCAACATGCCCAGGTATGAAACAGCATGCAATGATGTCAGGTAAGCGCCCCGATATCATTGCTCATTTGCGCAACATTTCGGTCAAGGGGCAGGCACAATAATAGGCAGTGTGCCCGCTGACAATTAAGAGGCCTATTAGGGCCTTTAATCAATTAACTAAATCCTATTCTTCGCTGCGCGTCCAATCTTACGGGCAAATCGGCCAGGCGGCCTTTGCATTTTTGAGGAGACCTCATCCACAGGTGGGATGAGGGTTCAGACATTAATTTTCTTAAAAAAAAAGCTGTTTTGACAACATGTTTATTATGTCCGTGTTCATGAGAGTGAGTCTTATGTGGGAGCATTTTTTTTCACATTTTCCACATCTGTAGTTAAGGGTTTTATATTCTTCAATTCCCTGAGGCAGCTCTCTGCCTTCAGGGAGCTTTCACTGTGTGCTCCCCCGTTGCATTCGCAGACGTCGTCGCTGGCACTCTTCCCGCCCTCCCACCGCGGCAGCAATGAGTGCACGTTTCACGCTGGATGCCCGTTAATTGGCCAGCCTGTGTGAAAATGCGGTCGGGTGCCAATCGCAAGACAGCAGGCTGTTTTCCGGCCGCTCCTGGCCCTGCCTGCCATGCCCGATGACCCGACAATCCTAGATTTAATTTTTTTGGACCCTCTTTTAACTATAAATCAAAATCGGGTCCCTTGTCTTGGCTGAGCTAGGTACCCCAACTAGCATCACAGTTGATGCGCTGCAACCTACTTCAGCATTGGGGACAAGGTAATTAGTTATAATTCTTGCTCATGATCCTGTTCTCTGATTTATAAACAGAATGCTTGGAGGAAATAAAGTTGACATTTTGCATAATTCTACAGCCAGGGTTTTGAAAGTTATTCTTTACATACTTCTACATAATGTCAGAACTGAGATAAACTGGAACATCTAAAGCTTCTGGATAATTTGTTGCTGGAAGTATCTATTGCACAAGCATGAATAAAATGGTTAAAGATTGAAGTATGGTCACCTTGGGAGAAAAGAGTAAAGTGCAGGCCTGAGTATTGTTGGATGTGATTGTAGGAATTCAAATACCATTGCTATAAGGTGAGGGAAAGTATAAGTGGAACCAAAAATTATTCATGATAGCTATGAATGCATATTTCACACGACAGAAGAATACGATGTCCGGGAAATGTGTTTAGCACAGGCTTTTAAACCAAGGATAAAGCATCGATCAATATGGAATAAATTTGTGAAAAAGAGCAAGCCTTGTGTGCTTAGATGTCTTCTTGGTAGCTTCACTGAAGACAGAATTATAGTTGGGATAATAAACCACATAGCTCCAGATTCCACCGCAAGCACTTAATATTTGCAGAGACACTGAAAGTAAAAAAAAACACATCCACAGCACTTATACAGGATTAGCAGTACTATAAGTGAATGGGGAAAGATGTAATCTCAGATAGTGAAAAAAAAATAGTTCTATCTGGTTAGCAGATCACAAAATGAAATTACTATGAATCGAATGTGTGGCAAAAATGTCTAGCATTCAGCCAAACATCAGCGAAAAGCATGTGATAAAAAAAACCCTTAATTATTCAAAGCCATGCCTGTCAGGCAAGCACATTAGAAAGTCAGTTCATTCTGTGGAAAAAAAAGCTGAATGAAAAAAATGAATATAATTCAGACAAGAAATGGTATTAAATGGACAGTTGGCCTCGAGACAAGTAGCAGAAATGTTTATGAGAAGCTAGTTGGAATGTCATGCCTCAATTTCTAAGTTAAGGGCAAAACTGACCAAATCTAATGCAAAGTTGATGATGTGGACTGGCCATTGAATCAGTTACAACTGGTATAAAGAAGTGACAAAATCACTAATAATAACTGCCTATAAGTGACAGAGAAGAATGGCCATGTGTTTGAAGTTTTGAGATGCATAGGATATATAAACATAGACACACAAAATATTGACCTGGAGAAACACCTGGGCTTAAATGGAGGTCTAAAGTTAGCAAAAAAATGCATTCACATCTGGAACCTGGCTCCAAAGCGCCAACTTCCACCTCTCACTCGAGAACATTTGGCTGGTTGCATATGAACACCTCCAGAGAAGCAGATTAGCAATTTTAATATGTCAATTATTCAATTACAGGAATATTTTAACGGTGATTCAAATTTCAAGACATATCTATGGGTCTCCTGGACTCCCTTAAGCTTGCATCAAAATCAATATGAGAACAAACATAGGGCTTATTAAAATTCAGGCAAATATAGCAATAAATACTCAGTGCTCACAGTAACTTTTTTTTCTGGGGAAAAGGGTCTGTTGAGTATACTTGTGGTGAAAAGTTAGCTCTGCACTTTGAAGGTTTTGAGACTCAGATTGAATGGGTAGTACCTTGGCTTGGATTTCAAACCAAGAGCAAGATGACCATCAACAGCAACAACAACAGCCTGCTGTGGTGAGGCCTGTAGGTGGTCAGTAGAAAGTGAGGACAAGCAGAGTGTTTGACCTCTCAGGAGGCACTACCTTCATGACGGGGTTTATCGGCAGAGACTCAACTTTCTTGACCCCTCAGAAAAGCAGAGTTTCTGGAGGCTGAGGTTGTTGCTTTTGTTGGTGGCAGACATCTGCAGCCTACTCAAAGAAGATCTTTACTCTGCTGGAGCTGGTTACCACACATCACCAGTAGCTGTGAGAGTGACCACTGCCCTCAACTTCTTTTAATCCCCAGACCCTTGCGCACAAACATGCAAAGCAAGTCACTGAAGGGTTATTTGCCAGTTTGAAAACTATGTTAATTTTAATTGTGTGATGCCAGTAGAATGAGCCAATGTTTGGGTTTGCATTTCTGGCTGGCTTCCCATAGGTCCAGGGCATCATTGGCTGAACACATATGGTTATCCAGTCACTCTCCAGATCAAGTAGAAGTATTTGTAATTGCCAAGGTGTTCCATTCCATCAGTATCCAGCTGGTGTGTAACCACAAGAAAAGATTAATGCACTGTGTGCCAGGTTCCCAGGGAGCAGCCATGATGCTTTCAGCCTGCAGTGGTCCAATATTTGGTGGACGAACAAGCTGATTTAAGGGGACAACAGATATCCACTTCAAACCTGGTGCTGACACCTGTGAGAAACCCAAATAATGAAGCCCTAGAGCAATACAATGGAAGCCACATGAAAATCAAGCGTATCATTAATCAAATGATTGCATGCTGAAGATGTGCTTCAGGTACCTATACAGATCTGGAGGTGTCCATCAGTACTCACCAGCCAGGATCTACAGAATATTCACGGCATACTGTGCTCAGCACATTACACAGCAGAGAGGATTGGAGCTGAGTATACATTATCCACAGAAAAATCCAAGGAGGAGGAAGAAGAGTGGGAAAGGAAGGTGGAAGAGATGGAGGAGAAAGATATTGCAGAAGATGGTGACCCCCAACAAAGCAGCAACTTCTCAAATGCTGCCCAGCATATCAGCGATTCCCCTATAGCTGTAAGGTTCAGTTAGTCATTACCATTTGACCAATGTAACAATCACATCCAATCTCATTCATCCAGCCCCTGCCCCATGTCCCTTCCCAATCCCACTGATACGAAGCAGTCCTGCAACCAGCCACTCACCTACTGCATATCTACCCGTCTGACCCCATTCATTCTAATTCATCAATAAGCAACTGAAAAGGCAAACTGTCATCCAGCAACCAAGAATGGACAATCCAGGAAACCTGTGCAAAGTAATACATTTTATGTGACTCTACTAATGAATGGAAACTTAGCAACATAATATTTCCTCATAACTTTGTGCATACTCTTGTGCAATTAGAAAGCTTCACTCTTCCTACTGCACCTAAATGGTGCAACCCACATAGCTTTGGCAGAGTTAAAGGCAGGCTGCTTAAATCCCTGCTTTGACTGCTGCAATGCTTTTTTTTCCAAATGATCCCTGGATCTTGAAGCCTGTGAGGAAGTTACCAAAGAGTGCTCTACCTGCACCTGTGCAGGGGAAGATTCAGCTATTGTGAGAGGAGGCAGCATGTCAGGTACTGACTGAGGGGGTAAGAGGTGAAAGCACTTTGAGTGGAGTCTCCATCATCATTCACCATTATCTCTCATGGCCCAGCCACATTTCGCTGCTAGCACTCTGCTGGAGAGCAGCGTTTTTCAGATTAGTAACGCACTGTAAGACCAAGACTGAGGTGTCTGTCATTGTATTTATGGTGTCCGTCATGGTCATGGCCAAGGTCAAGGTCCACATGATCTTATTTGATTGCTGTGATTGATATTATGTTGAGTTGACCACTCTAACCATTGAAGAACTTCCTCATGGTGGCCTGTGACATCAATCTGCTCATTCTTGTGGTGGACTCCTCCATTCTTTTCTATAATCCTGGTTAGTGAGTCTGCCAGAACATCACACATTCTCTGATACTCATTAAGGATTATTGTTTTAATCAAGGGCTCCTAGGGTATACTATCGGTGTCCAGCTGAACAGTGCTTAGTGTGGGCTGCACTCTTCAACATGGGCTTTTCACAGCTGTCGCTGCCACATCTGCCTGCTCTTGTTCACTTGCGCACTATGAGTGCGCTGCAGAAAATCTTCCTGATTGGATATACCAAAGCGCATTGATCTGATCGTGGGCCACAAGTTCTGTGATGTTGCAACTTCTGAAGGAATCTGCTTCTCTGGGTATTTGTCGACCATGAGCTCCATGAGCTTCTGTATACATGAATGCCCAACAAAGAGAAAAGATGTGAATTTGTACGGGAAAAGTTGTCAGCTGTTAGACCTGTGGAAGACCACCCCCTCTCCTTTTATCTCTCCCTCTCCCTGGTGTGCTGTTCTCCCTTATCCTGCATTGCAGAAAAGAACAGAGCCATGGGTAATTTGAATGGAAAGTGTTTACCCAAAGGATGCAATGCATTTGGGGAGGGTGATTATCGAGGGATAACCCTCAAATTGGATAAGAATGAGGATGATTTACAATGGTGGATGGATAAATGAGGATGTGAGGAAATGCAGAGAAAGAAAAGGATGAGTATACTTGCAAAGTGAATGAAAGTGAGCAGTAATATGATAGAGTAGGTTAAACAAGGTAGACTGAAGGGTGGGATTGAGGGTGGTGATGTGTGCACCAAAATGTAAGTAAATCACCTGTCCTGATCTGCTTATGGCATTAAAGCACTTCCTGTACTTAATCCAGGAATGTGGTACAATGCTCTGTTGCTGGATCTCCTCAGTTACATCCAGCAAAGTGCTCTTTGTGGCAGCAGCAGATCTCTTCCTCCCGTTATTGGATAAGGATATCAATCTCTGGCTCCTCCACATCAAGTGAGGCATTGCTAAAGTAGGGTATAGCACCGGAGCTATAGCACCCTCCGCCCATTTTGCACAATGTTCTTAGCTGTGAAAAAACTTCTCAATCCCTTCAATTTCAAATACTGGAGTTGGGATCACATCATGTGACTCCACACCATGCCCACTGCAGCACATTTGACACCTGACCCAGAAATAGAATTACACTTGGGTAGCTACATTATAATGCAACAGACACATTCCTTCCAGTCTTCCCTTGTGACATCAGAATCCTCCCTCCCCTGCCCTCAACACATCTCAGAGTTAATATTGGGCCATAGTGTCTACAGCACAGAACTAGCCATTTGGCCTCATGAGGCTCCTCTCATTGCTCTTCATTTAACCTAATCAGATTGTTTACCTATTTCTTTCCCCTAACGTGTTTATCTAGCTTCCCTTAAATGCATCTGACCTAATTGTTTCAACTACTCCTGTGGTAGCAAACTCTACATTTTTACCACTCTTTGGGGAAAGAGGTTTCTCTTGAATTCCCCATTAGCTTTTTAGTGGCTACCTTATATTTAATCCTCTAGTTTTGGATTCCCCATGTGCAGAAATATTTTCTCTATGGCTGCCCTTTCAAACTTTTTAATTATCTTTATGGCAAGCAATATGTGGCCTCCGTATGGTTCCTATCAAAATGTACCAACTCATTCTTATCTATATAGAAATTCATTTGTCAATTACATTTCCATTCTGAAAGTTAATTACTGTCTACTCTCAGTCTTTTGCATTCTTCCTTTGCATTAATGGCCCTACCCAGTTTGTTGTCATCCACAAAGATTTTAATTGTAGTTCTGATTCCCAAGACCAAATAGTTTATGTAAATTGTGAACAACTGTGGCAACAACACCAATCCCTGTGGAAAATAATTGTGCCATACATCCCCCTCAACTCTATCCCACTGCGCCCGCCCCCCACCACTTCCTCCACTCTCTAGCCCCCTTAATCAACATCCTGGGGAGCACGATTAACCAGAAAAAACAATTAGAGCAGATTGGAGGCTTGATATTGTGTGGCAATGCCCACACCCTTTTCACTGCCTACATGTCACAAGTCAGGAATGTGATGGAATACTTTCTGCTTGCCTCAATGTCTGCAGTTGCAACAACATTCAATAGGGTGAGCACCATTTAGAAAGTGCAGTCTACTTGATTGGTGCAACATCCACTAGTCTAAACATCCATCCACTCTACAGCTGTTGCTGCATGTATGCTCTCTATAGGATACATGACAGCAACTTGCAAAGACATTGTTGGTAGCATCTTCCAAACCTGAGACCTCCACCGCTTGAAAAGAGAAAGGCAACAAGTGTATGGGAGCATCAACGTCCCCAAGTTCACCTCCAAGCCACAGGGCATCTTTGTCTTGAACATACATCACCATTCCTCCATAGGGATTGGATCAAAATCCTGGAACTCTTATCCAATAGCATCATGGGAGCACCTTCACCTCACACACGTTTGCAGGTCAAGAGAAAAGCCCCATAACCATAATCTCTGGGCAACTATTAATGGGCAATACAATGTTAGATTTGCCAATTAAGGAAAAAACAGCTTTTACCAGTGTTACATTTTAAGCTATGCAAGACCAGTTCAGACCAGTATTCCTATTTCCCAGTTTTTACTTTTTTTTGTTCTAGGGAATTAACAAAACCCAAATCATGAGAACTTTTATTAAGGTTTTGGTTACCCATCCATCCGAATTACCTAAGCACCGAGTTTTTTTTTCCCTTGGTACCTCAGGTTTCTCATTAGAAACAGTGAACTTTATTTACAGGGTCGTAGCAGCAGTTATGTGCTTCCAACAAGATCCACACTAGACATAAAACTCCCCCTTTAAGGTTCCCTGCATTTCGGGCTGATTCGTTCATACTGTTACTTGACACTACACAGTACAATAAGCCTTAAAGCTACAGTCACTACATTCCTTCATTCCTAAAGCTACTGTTACTATATTCCTCCCCTTTTTTTTTAACACTATTTGTATTTACAAGAACAACTACATTCATGACATGACAAATATTTACACAGGCTATGAAATTAGAAGTTCACTCTCTCAGGTTTCTTCTGCTATTCTTCCATGCTGCTGCTTAAGACAGCCTTCATTTCCTCAGGTTGCTGAATGACTACACACTCCTTTTTTAAGTGCACCCCAGCTTCCAAGGACCGTTTTAAGACTTCTTCCAAGTTAGCCAAGTGTTCCGTTTCTGTTGACTCAGTTATTAGGGTGTCATCCAGGTGGACCACGACTTGAGGTAGTCCTTGCAGCAAGATCTCCATCATCCCATGGAAAATCACGCAGCCTGAAAAAACACTGAAAGGCAGGCATGTGTATTGATACAACCCTTTGTGTGTGTTTATGGTTACAAATCGTCTGGATGTATCATCCAGTTCCAGCTGCTACTATGCATGACGCATATCTAATTTTGTGTAAGTTCTCCCTCAGGGCATAAGGCCTGGCTTCAAAAAAACAGTGAGGAATTGCTTCAGAGTCAACATAGATCTTAGCCTGCAGGCCCTTGATTTTCCCCAGTTCCTCTCGACAGACCTTGTCATATGTCTTTAGCAGCTCCAGCAATCCTCCAGCTGTCAGCTGGAAAATTTCGGACCAATTTAGTTTAATTTCTTTTAACCAACCATGACCTAGGAGGCTAGGCCCTTTACCTTCCATTACAATCACAGGGAGCTGTGCTGGATGGTGATTGTAATAAACAAGTACAGTGATATTAGCTTTCACTTGTATGGCTTCACCAGTATACATTTTCAATTTGGCTGAAGTCTGCTGCATATTCAATTGTTGGGTACCCTTGTTTAAATATTTGAATGCGTGCTCCCTCACTACAGTTGTTGATGCACTGGTATCCATTTCCATAATCAAAGGTGTTACATTGACCTGTAGAGTAACGGTGAATGGCTCTGTTTTCCCTACTTTCACGTTATATAGAGAATGAAGATCTGAATTAGTGGTTTCTGGTTCTTCCACATTATGTACTTCGATGAGTTTAGTTTGCTGCCTGGGAGCCTGTCTCAATCTTGCTTTACATTGTTTCAGTATGTGCCCTCTTTTATGACAATAATTGCATTCCACTTCTTTAAAACAGCAAGTTTCAGGGATATGGTTACTTCCACATCAGTAACAATTCATTTTCAGATTTGCTGCAAAGCTGTCACCTGTATATTTTTTAAATCTTCTGGAAGCAGGGACTGTCTCGCACTTCACGGCTGACTTCCTAGTTTTTGTGCTGCACCTGATGGTCTGTTCCTGCCCCAACTGGAAAACAGCGCCATTTTTTACGCCCTGTAAGGCCTGCGAATCCCGCTTGGCACCTTCATCGCAAGTGCTATTCCCAATGCTCTGTTAAAATTGATATTTACTTCAGCTAATAACTGTCGTTAAATGGCATAATCGTGTACACCACAGACCAAATGATCCCTTAACATATCATTTAAGGCCTCCCCGAAGTCACAATGTTCATTTAGCTGTTTCATCTTCACTACATATGCTCCTATGGTCTCCGCCAGAGCTCTTACTCTCGAATTAAATTTGAACCTCTGCATGATTACAGAGGGCTTGGGTTGAAAATGACCCTTTACAAGATGTACCAATTCATTGAAGGTCTTCAAATCAGGAGTGTTCGGGGCCATCAAACTACAGATTAAATTATAAGTTTTACTCCCAAAGATGCTTAGGAGAATTGCTTTCCTTTTTTCCTCCACTGTTATTTCAATTGCTTGGAAAAAGAAACCGAGGCATTCTACATGTTGACTCCGGTCCTCTGTGGATGGGTTGAAGAGGTTGATCCTGCCAAAGGAAGGAACTAAACTTGCAGGGCTACAGGGATAGAGCAAGGGGAAGGGACTGACTGGATTGCTCTCTGCAGAGTCAGCATGACCTCATTGGGTCTCCTTCTGTGTTGTAAAAATATTCTGACTCGGTGACACTATATAAATGCATGCTAATTGATGAGCATAAATCAATAACTTAGCAGGTTGTGAAGAAAACTTAGTTGGATCTGGAAAGAAATTTATGGGCTAATTTGGTCAGAAGCTCACTGCACTTGCATCTGTTGTAACTTAGTTAGTCCTGGCAGAATTAAAATAGAATATCTTTACGTTTCTCTCAAATTAGTTGTTTAGTGCCTTAAGCAAAGATTTCTGTTGCTCAGCAATACCTCTCCTTGTTATTTGGTACATGAATTCACCATTCCCAGTTGGCTTCTTAGCCTCAGTTGGGCTTGATGCAGCTCCATTATCCTTAATTAATGTATTACAATTTTCCTAAAAGTTGTTATCCCTTCCGTATGGAATACTGGTTGAGTTTTGGTGAACTTGACTGAGTGTGAAATTATCTTGTTTAATCTGTGAAGCTACATTTATGAGCATGTGTCACACTCTTTCCAAATTCTGCCATTGACACAGATGTTATCACTAATATAATGATTCCATAAATGCCACAAAGCTTTTGTTGGATTGCATTTTGAACTTATGCTATTTAGATTCTAAATTATTTACATCCAACATATATAGAAAAGGTGTTAATATTCCTAAATGCAGGAACCAGTTCTAAAGGTGACATCCTGTAATAAGGACAAGTTTTGGAAAGATTGTGTGTTCTGGTCATTGTTATATCATCAGTTGTAAGGAAAACTAGTCATTCGCTAAGGCTGGCTCTTCTGGGATCTTCAGGTTAGACTTTGGGGTTGTGATGGTCAGTGATATCTGTGCTATCTTTTCCATCATTCATAACTGGTCATGCTTCAGTTCTGACTTGAGGAAGTGGAATCAAATTCTCCTGGGAAGCAGTACATTTACCTCTGTAGTTGTTCTACAACTACTCCTCATATTTATTTGGCACCTTTAGTGTCATAAAACATCCTAAGGCACTTCACAGGAGCCATATAAAAAAAAAGTATGACACCAAGCTACATAAGAAGATATTTGGTCAGATGCCTAAAAGCTTGCTCAAATAGGTTTTAAGGAGCCCCTTAAAGGAGGAAAGCGAGGTAGAGAGGTGGAGAGGTATAGGGAGGATATTCCGGAGTTTGGGGTCCAGGAAACTGAAGATGGGGCTATGAATGGTGGAGCAATTAAAAATAGATGGATAAGAGGACAGAATTAGGCTATATACCTTGGAGGGCTATGGGCAGGAGGAGATAGGGAGGGATGAGGCCATGGAGGGATTTGAAAGCAAGGATGAGAATTTTAAAATCAAGCCATTGCTTAACTGGGAGCCAGTGCAGGTCATCAAATACAGGGATCATGGGAATAGGAGTTGCTGCGAGTTTAGATGCTGGTGGTAGCATTTGGATGACCTCAAGTTTACAGAGGACAGAACGTAGAAGACCAGCCAGAGTGCTTTGAAATAGTCAAGACTGCTGGATATTTTATATCTCAGAACTATGCAGAGATGACACAGGTTTCTGCATGTGTAACAGGTCTTATTTACAGTCCTTTAAAATGTCTACTCCATTCTTCAACTCAGGCTTTGAGCATAGTGAGCATCAATAGTAAACGGACTCACATAATCAAACACAGAACAATTGAACACTATGTATTTTCCCTCTTGTAAAACTTAAGACTTTATTTTAAATTAAACCATTCTAAACAATGAACAGATGTGCATTGCGTTATTCCTTTAGAGATCAGCTAGTTCATTTTCTCTAAGTACAAAAATAGTCTTCGAGAAACGAAGGTGTCTGACAACTACATTGAGTGCGAATTTGAGATTGTGATTCTGCATAATCAACTCAATGAGGCAGATGATCAATTTCACAGTCACTCATCAGGAAAGGAAAAGTATCCTCAAAAACACCATCCTCGAAATATCCTGGCCTGTTCACTATCAAACATTTTGCGTTCCACTTAGTGTTGTCATCCAACAGATAAGTATTGGTACCAAGCAAACACTAGATCTGCTTTGGATGACAGCATAGAGGCACAGGGGAGGATTGTGTGGTCAACTGTGTTAAAGGCTGCAGACGGATTGAGAAGAATGAGGACAGCAAGGTTAACTTTTCTCACAGTCACATAGAATGTTGTTTGTGGATTTGGTATGAGCTGTTTTGCACTGTGGTAGGGGCAGAAACCTGATTGGAGGGATTTAAACATGGAGTTCTGGGCAAGATGGGAATGGATTTGGGAGCCAACAGCATGTTGAAGCACTTTGGAGAGGAAAGGGTTCAAGATGGGATGGTAGTTTGCAAGGACGGTGGGGTCAGGGAAGGAGAGGGGTGATTATGGCAGATATAAAAGAGAGAGGAACAACACCTAAAGAGAAAGAACCATTTACAATATTCACAGAATCACAGAATCGCACAGTAAAGAGGCCCTTCGGCCCTTCGAGTCTGCACCAACACGTGCGAGACACATGACCTACCTACCTTATCCCATTTACCAGCACTTGGCCCATAGCCTTGAATGTTATGATGTACCAAGTGCTCATCCAGGTACTTTTTAAAGGATGTGAGGCAACCCGCCTCCACCACCCTCCCAGACAGCACATTCCAGACCGTCACCACCTTCTGGGTATAAAAGTTTTTCCTCACATCCCCCCTAAACCTCCTGCCTCTCACCTTGAACTTTTGTCCCCTTGTAACTGACCCTTCAATTAAGGGGAACAGCTGCTCCCTATCCACCCTGTCCATGCCCCTCATAATCTTGCAGACCTCGATCAGGTTGCCCCTCAATCTTCTCTGCTCCAACGAAAACAACCCAAGTCTATCCAACCTCTCTTCATAACTTAAATGTTTCATCCCAGGCAATATTCTGGTGAATCTCCTCTGCATCCCCTCCAGTGCAATCATATCCTTCCTATAATGTGGTGACCAGAACTGCACACAGTACTCCAGCTGTGACCTCAACAAGGTTCTATACAACTCCAACATGACCTCCCTATTTTTGTAATCTATGCCTCGATTGATAAAAGCAAGTGTCCCATATGCCTTTTTCACCACCCCAATAACATGCCCCTCGGCCTTCAGAGATTTATGGACACACACGCCAAGATCCCTTTGTTCCTCAGAACTTCATAGTGTCACGCCATTCATTGAATACTTCCTTGTCAAGTTACTCCTTCCAAAGGAAGGAGTTATTGACTAACATGGGGACAAGAAGGGGGCATCGGGTAGTCAATCTATAGCTTGTGGTTTTTGGATCTTGAATCTTGCTTCTGGTGCTAAAACGATCTGGCGATTCTTTGTTATTGAAACATTCAGCAACATTTAAAGTGTTGGTACTCAGTTATCAATTTGAATCAGTCCTGCATCAGACTCTGTCTAAAGACTTAGTGTTAAACATTTTTCTCTTTATAACTGAATTCATTTGGCTTATTTTAATTGCCATTCTATTCTCTTATTAATTTGAAATGTAACTGATAATTTTAATGTGTCCTATGGACTCTTTCATGCTTTTGAATTTCTTCAGTTGTCACTTGAACCCAAGTCCTGAATTTCTCTGTTTCAGAAGTTATTTCCTTGTATATCCAATGTTTGCTCAAAGCAATTAATTTTGATAACGCTGCAGCTAGTTTGACCTTTGCCTTTGGTGTCTTGATCTCTCTTCAATTTCACTTGCAGAGAAAAAGGAGCAATATACTTGCAGGATTTTCCCAGCAGTCTTACTTCCTTCACTGACACTAAAACAACTTGAGTATCTTGTACTTATGATAGGACATGTAAAGGCAACAAAGAGCTGGAAGCTTATCCCTGGAGGCAAAGAAAGATGAATCCATGGGGTGAGTGGGAAGGATTGACTTTGGCCAGGTGTGAGGTGCTTGAGCTTGGATCATATTTGATTTATCAGGGTTATGTATATAAATTTATAAATCCATTCACCATAAACAGCAGTTTGAAATAAAGGTTTATCACAGAGCCACAGAATTGTTACAGTGCAGAAGTTAGGTCCGTTGTGTCTGTACTGACTCTCTGAATGACCAATTCCCTTACTGTCACTCTCCCGCCTTCTCCCCAAAACCCTGCACTTTCCTCCTCTTAAATAACAGTCTAATTCCCTTTTCAATACCGTGATTAAACCTGCCTCCACCACACTCTCTGGCAGTGCATTCCAGACCTTAACCACTTGCTGCATGAGAAAGCTTTTTCTCATATCACTTTTGCTTCTTTTACAAATTAATTTCAATCTATGCCTCTTTGTTCTTGATCCATTCACAAGTGGGAACAGTTTCTCCCTGTCTACTCTGTCCAGACCCCTCATAATATTGAATATCTCGATCAAATCTCCTCTCAGCCTCCTCCAAGGAGAACTGTCCCAAATTCTGCAATCATTTTACTTAACTGAAGTTCCTCATCAATGGAATCATTCTCATGAATCTTCTCTGCATCCTCTCTAATGCCTTCACATCCTTCCCGAAGTATGGTGCCCAGTACTAGATGTAATACTCCTATTGAGGTCATACCAGTATTTTATACAGGTTTAGCATAACTTCCTTGCTTTTGCCCCTATTGATAAAGCCCATGTTGCCTTATGCTTTATTGACCACTCTCTCAACTTGCCCTGCCACGTTCAATGATTTATAGATATCTACACACAACTCCCTCTGCTCCCTGCAATTTTGTATCCAGGGACAAAATTTTATGGTCCCCCGCTGGCAGGTTTGCAGATGGGTCGATCAATAAAGTTCCCGAATGGCCTTTTTGCTGACCTCCTACCTACCCCACCTCTCTGTAACTCTACACTGGATGGGCAAGGCCGAGGGTGACCCCCACCCTCACCGCAGTTGAGGCCCTTCCCGGTCTCTCTATCAAGATCCCACACCCTTCTCCCCACACCTCTGAGCTTCACTGCCCCTACCTGCCATGAGACCACTCCCCCAAACACCAACACCCCCCCCCCCACCCCCCGCACTTACCTCGCCCTGCATTCTGAGACTTAGAATCTGTGGACTGCTTGTAGTCCCAATCCTGGCCACGGCTGCCATGTCTGCTGTTGGGACTATAGAGCAGCCAGCTAATTAGATTGACCAGCAGCTCTTTGATGCAGGACTTCTGTGTGAGTGAGGGGCAGGAGTCCCATCTCCAGAGAATTAATGCTCTTTGGAGCATTAAATGGCTGTGAGACTGCTGTGATTGTGGAGGATAGATTCCCCGCCAACTCTTTGGGTGGCAGGGGTGGGAAACCCCATCATCCTAAAATCATGCCCATGTTGCTACTGTCCCTTTTATCCATGAGCTCTAACGTTGCTCACAAGACTGCTGTATAGGATTTTATCAAATGCCTTTTGAAAGTCCATGTACACCCTCATCAAACCTGCCTGGTCCCTCATCTAAAAACCCAGATAAGTTAGTTAAACATGATTTGCCCTTAACAAATCCATGCTGGCTTTCCTTAATTAACCCGCATTTGCCGAAGTGATTATTTTTTTTTTTCTGAATTATCATTTCTAGAAGCTTCCCCACTACTGAGGCTAAACTGACTAGCCTGCAGTTGCTGGGCTGATCTTTGCACCCTTTTTTAAACAAGGGTGTTACATTTGCAATTATCCAGTCCAAGCTTTAGTTTATCCTTTCCTGAAGGAAAACATATGGTGAGCAAAATCCCTTTCCTCATTGCTGCTGAAGGAGGTACTAATGAGGCCTTGTGCCTCTCTTTTGGGGTGTGACATGCAGCCGGCTGTTTCCTCTCCAGTTTGCATGGCACCCAACCTGGTAGGAGGATATAGAGTAAAGAGTTTGCATCAGAAGCATACATGATGCTGATGTAATAATGAAGTCAGATCACGTGAGTGAGACGTAAGAGCAACCTGGAAGGAGGAGAAGCTCCAATCTCGTGTAGAGGTCCAACTGTGTAAATATTTGCTGTAAATAAAGAGTAACGGTTTCAAGAAACTACAGAGTCGAGCAGCATACTTTGGGAGAACAGACAATCCCCAAAACCGCAATCTAAACCCCAACCACACAACGAAACACACGGCGGGGTGGGTGAGCTCAGACTGCATGAGAAGGTTGTGAATGCATGCTATCCTGATGCCAACAGCCCAACTGGCCGATGTGATGCCAGGATACCAAATACCATGCAGGTCCAGGCAATGAATTCATCAATTACTAATCAACCAACAAGCATTAAGTCGTACGATGGGCCCCGAACTGTCATTCCTTAAAGGACCAGGCATTAAAATTATGAGTAACATAGTTTTAAAGAACTTCTACTAATGTTAAGTGTCTAGATGGACTATGATATGTTTTTAGGTGTGCTGTGAACAGTTTCTGGATTTGCCAGAATTGTTGCTGCAGCCTCACAAGGATGATAGAGGAGTGTGTGACCTGTTCACACAAAGGCTGCCACAATTATGGGGCGCCAGTGCCGGTGCCTCTGGGTCAGCAGGCAGATAGGGAGATGGAGCAAAAGCTGTGGGAGAGGGCAAACTCCATGTGATGCCCTCTTCCAACTTGGAATCGGACTTCCCACGCTCCCTGACAGTGATAGGACACTGTAGGGAAGGTTTCATGAAAAGGTATTAATGCCTATAATGTTTTTGGGAATTATTTTTAAATTAGAATTGTAGTGGGGTCTGTGTCTATGTGTGTGTCTGATTTGGATTAAAGTCAGCTAGTCTGGGTGCTTTCATGTACAGTAGTTTGAGATGTTAATTGGGTAAGCAATAAGTAAGGATAGAAGCTAAAGTATAAATTTGCATTTGTTGAATAAAGCATTCAAGAGTGGGAGTAAAATCTTGCACCTAGCTTGGAGATGCCAAGCAATGTGTTTATATTACTAATAAAATTAGTGGGATGAAAATGTTATTGTCAGAAGATATAACGTTAAAAGCCTAGGATACCCTGGAAAATTTACACTCAATGGAAAAGCAAGGTAAAAGAGAAAGGAGAATTACCTGGAAAAACTCAGCATGTCTGGCAGCATCGGCGGAGAAGAAAAGAGTTGACATTTCAAGTCCTCATAACCCTGCAACAGAACAGAGTAATATTAGAAGAGGGGTGAAATATAAGTTGGTTTAAGGTCGGGGGGTGGGGTGGGGGGGGGGTGGAGAGAGAAGTGGGGGTGGGGCTGCGGTTGTAGGGACAAGCAAGCAGTGATAGGAGCAGATAATCAAAAAATGTCACAGACAAAAGAACAAAGAGGTGTTGAAGGTGTTCTTTTGTCTGTGACATCTTTTGATTATCTGCTCCCATCACTGCTTGCTTGTCCCTACAACAGCACCACCTGCCCCCACTTCTCTATCCACGCTCCCCCCACCACCCCCACCCCCCCCCCCCCAACCCCCGACCTTAAACCAACTTATATTTCACCCCTCTTCTAATATTACTCAGTTCTGCTGAAGGGTCATGAGGACTCGAAACTTCAACTCTTTTCTTCTCCGCCGATGCTGCCAGACCTGCTGAGATTTTCCAGGTAATTCTGTTTTTGTTTTGGATTTCCAGCATCCGCAGTTTTTTGTTTTTATAAAGAAACAGGAGTTTTGTGTGTGTGTGTGAGTCAGAGGCATTTGAAATCTAACCAGCCTGTAAGCCTACAACTGTGTCTGCCAAGGAACCAAACTGCAAGGAACCTCATTTTGAATTTGTAAGGTCAAATGTTCTTTGCCTGATGTCTGTTTAAAGTATATGGGTTATTGTTGCCTTGATGAAGATTTACCTGGGGGTGATTAATTTGGGAATTTGTTTAAAAGTTTTTATGGTAGCAATTTGTAGACATGTGCATGTGTTTAATTTGTTGTTAAATTAATAAACGTTTAAATTAGTTTTATATTAAAAATAACCTCCTGAGGCTCGGTGGTCTTATTCCTGAATTCAGAGCTGCATCTCAGGCATACCAACTGAAAATATAAGTTATGACAGTTGTTCGCGTTTCCCTCTGGGATTTAAACAACTCAAGCCTTTACCGACTGCTGTGTCTTAACAGAAGGTCAGCCAATGCTTCCAACACCTTGGAAGACAGCTGGTACCCTTAGAACTGCAACACAGTAAGTAGTCAATGCCTTTAGGGAGAGGAAGGAGAAATTGATGTGAAAAAGTACAGATATTTAAATGACCACTTTCAGATCTCTGTGGTATTATACATAAATTGGATTTAATATTCATCTTCTGAGGGCTTTGGAAACTTTTAGGTACAATACTTGTTTCACTGGATATGAGTTAAATGAAGTAGCTATCAAGAAAAGAAGCACAATGACAACATAAATTCAATGGGGGTAAGTTTTATGCATTGGAAAAAAGATTCATTTCGTGGTGTAGAACAAGCTGGGAAAGAGGCAAAAAAATCTCAAAATGCCGGTCAACTTAACACTAGTCATGCCTAGTCAGTGATGAGCAGAGCTCAACAAAGCAAATAGGATGCTCAGCTATTTGGCTAAATCAATGGAGTATAATTTCAAGGGTGTCATGCTGAAGCTGTATAGTGGTCAGGCAATAATTTGAACACTGCAATCAGTTCTACTCAATGAAGAATAGGATTCAGTGCAGCAAAAAGCTGCAAGACATCCCTGGTGTCGGACAACTGAGCCAGGAGGAAAGGTTAGAAGGTTTAGGCCTCGACTCAGAAGAAGATGATTGATAAGGAATCTTTTAAGAAGTATGTAAGATACAAAGTAAAATAGAAAGCTTTAGTCCTGAGTGCTGTTTCAAGTTTAAGACAAGGGAACAGAGGAACAAACGGATAGAAAACAAGTTAAGGACTTTTGTCAGGAGGCAGTTTTCACAGATAGAGTGATTAATAGCAAGAAAGATCTTCTAAGCTGGACTGTCAGGGTAAAAATTCTCGAATCATTTAAAGCACAATTAGTTTATGTGACAGGATCATTAGTTTACTTTGTAGAATGAGTTATTTGGATGGAATGGTTTCCCTTATCTGCATTTTTTTGATTCTGTTTATTTTTAATGATGCAATGAATGAAGGCATTTTATTCACCATTTAATTATCAAGATTGTGCAAATGTGGCAACATTTGTCAGTACATTGTCTAGTTAGTAATCTAATCAGTGGGCTCTCCTCCTGATGGACTTTTTCTGCCAAACAGCCACAAACTTGTCAACACAATCTGAATTGCAAAACGGAAATATGCTGATTTCATGACTCCAAAGCGTAAGCTTGTTCAGAATTAAACCAGTGCTGTTGTGGCAAATTTTGAGGATCAGGAGCTCTAAGAAAATGTGCTGGGAATATAATTTCAAAATCTACTGTTGCATTGTTTTCCTATGTATTAATCATACGTGTCCCCAAATGTCAGTAAACTATGCTATTTAAGTGAAAAATATTAGTGCCGATAGGTAGTAGGCATTTTATTTTGAACTGTGTGGTATTTTGTGGTCTTTAGCGTAGCACGAATTTCATCATGCAACATTTTACAGGTCGAGTATCTGTTATCCAAAATTTCTTGGGGCTAATCACATTACTGATTTCGGATAATTCTGGTTTTTGGATACGGCATTTGGACTAAGCCTACTTACATTGTAATAGCCTAAGCCTAGGCTGGCTACAGTCTAAAGTCAATAAAATGGTAAGCTGTATCACTGAATAATAAATGCAGGATACCTGTAATGAGTTCCCACTCTGGCACCATCTTAGATTCTGCTTGTAGGAGGGGGCTCAGAGTGTCGATGTACTCTGCTGGGAGGAATTCTTGAATAATTCTTCCAGCTTCATCTGTCTCATCAACATTGGTTTCGGTTTCATAAGTTTGTCTTTTATTTTATGGATTGTCATTATTTCTTGCTCATTTCTAAATGCACATTGCTCGAGTGCATTTCTCAACCCATCACACATCTTAATAATATTGTCAATCGGCACTTTATCGGATTCACCATGTCATCCTCGTGTGGCAATAAATATTAAATAGGAGACAATAAATAAATCTTAAATAGGAGAAAGGCTCAGCGCTTTCACCTCTGGTGGACTCGTGCACCAACTTTTCATTGAATAGCTAAAAGCAATTCCGCCAATAGTACTATTTTACTCTGTGATGTCATTATGAGCAATGGAGTAAGCAATGGCCAGGGGCAGAGATACTTAGCAAACAGTTATTAAAGACAGTGATTAAAAAAGCCTCACCTTCTCCTCCATGCTTTGCCTCCATCCATTCCATGCAGTTTACATTTTCAACTCTTCTCCTTTTTCATCCAAATCCTCACACAGTTCGGCATTGGTGACAACATGCTTGGGGCCATTTTCCACTTAGGTGCCTGATTTACTCCAGAAGAAAGCACTGCCCTGTTAGGGTTAATGTAAAAAATCATGTAGGGTTGCAGTTAATTTGAGTGGCTGAAGATCTGGGATTTAAATAAGGAAACGTCAGGGAATGACTTGTCTTCAATGTTAAGACAGCCTTGACATCGAGGCTACATTTGACCAAGTGTGGCATCAGGGGTCCCTAGCAAAACTAGAGTCAATGGGAATCAAGGGGAAAACACTCTGCAGGATGGAGTCATAGCTAGCACAAAGGAAGATGATTGTGGCTGTTGGAGGTCAATTACCTCAGTTCCAGCACATCACTATAGGAGCACCATAGGGTAGTGTCCTAGGCCCAACCATCTTCAGCTGCTTCATCACTGACCTTCCTTCCATCATAAGGTCAGAAGTGGGGATGTTCGTAGATGATTGCACAATGTTCAGCCACAATCGTGACTCCTCAGGTACAGAAGTAGTTCACTGTCCAAAGGCAGAAAGACCTGGACAACATCCAAGCTTGGGCTGACAAGTGACAAGTAACATTCCCGCCACACAATGACTATCTCCAATAAGAGAAAATCTAAACATCACACCTTGACATTCAATGGCACTGCTGAATCCCCCACTATCAACATCCTGGGGTTACCATTAACCAGAAACTGAACTGGACTAACCATATAAATACTGTGGCTACAAGAGCAGGTCAGAAGCTAAAAATTCAGTGGCGAGTAACTCACCTCCTGACTCCCCAAAGCCAGTTCACCATCTACAAGGCACAAGTCAGGGGTGTGATGGAATACTCTCCACTTGTCTGGATGAATGCAGCTCCAACAATACTCAAGAAGCTTGACACCATCCAGGACAAAGCAGCCCACTTGACTGGCACCCCATCCACAAATGTTCATTCCCTCCACCACCAACGCACAGTAGCAGCAGTGTGTGCCATCTACAAAACGCACTGCAGGAACTCACCAAGGCTCCTTAGATAGCACCGTCCAAACAGAGGACCACTACCACCTAGAAGGACAAGAGCAACAGATAGATGGGTACACCACCACCTGGAAGTTCCCCTCCATGCCTCTCACCATCCTGACTTGGAAATATATCGCTGTTCCTTCACTGTCGCTGGGTAAAAATCCTGGAACTCCCTTCCTAACAGCACTGTGGGTGTACCTATACCACATGGACTGCAGCAGCTCAAGAAGGCAGCATACCACCACCTTCTCAAGGGCAACTAGGGATGGGCAATAAATGCTGGCCTAGCCAGCGAAGCCCATGTCCCATGAATGAATGAAAACAAAACATTCCCTCCACCATCAACGCACAGTGGCAGCAGTTTGTACCACCTACAAAATGCACTGCAGGAACTCACCAAGCCTCCTTAGAAAGCACTTTCCAAACCCACGACCGCTACCATCTAGAGTGACAAAAGGCAGCAGATAAATGGAAACACCACCACCTGGAAGCTCCCTTCCAAGCCACTCACAATCCTGACTTGGAAATATATCTCTGTTCCTTCACTGTCGCTGGGTCAAAATCCTGGAATTCCCTCCCTAACAGCACTGTGAGTGTACCTGCACCACATGGACTGCAGCGGTTCAAGAAGGCCGCTCACCACCACCTTCTCAAGAGCAATTGGAGATGGGCAATAAACACTGGCCTAGCCAATGATGCCCAAATCCTGTGAATGAAGTAAAACCTTTAACATTCCTCACACTCAATTCACAACTGCAAATGCACTGCGAGGAAGCTCAAACTGACCTAGTTACAGTGTCCATCTTACGTTGGTGAAAAATTGTCAGTCGAATGAGCCAATTCATAACACAGACAACAGCAGAGCTTTGATTGTACATTTCTAATCTCTGACGCTGTGCTTTTTAAATGCATGCTGTTGAAAATGTTGTTTTACCCTATGATGTACAGGTTTTTGCCGGCACTGTGTCTGTCTTCTTGCGTGGCCATCTTACATTGGCAGGAGATACAGTGCCTACCGACCTAAGCAAAGCTTTTGCTTACCTGCCCCCATATCTCCTTATGTAGCTCAGTGTCAATTGTTACTTTGTAACATTTCAGTGAAGTGCCTTGGAAAGTTTTATTATGTTAAAGATGCAATATAAACACACAAATTATTGTCACTGACTTGGACATATATCATTGTTCCTTCATCAATAAGACATGGTAACTCAAAGCATGAAGCAGCTTGATGGACACATTGCTCCCATTCTGCCATGAGAAAAATTCAAAAACATTGCCTTTCACAAAGATGGTGGCTGCAGGTCTATCTGCTGCACATTGCCCCCTGTAAAGATGGCCGCCATTAACCCGGGTCAAGAACTGGGAGAAAGCTGCAGTCCCGCTCAGTGCAAATGGGAGGACAGTCCCCTGGGTACCAGTAAGTTTTTTGGGGGTTTGCGGCTTGCACAACATGTTTTTGAAGCCTTCCTGTCCACCTGCCGGAACCATCGCTCCCTCTACCCTGCCTTTTGCTCCCTTATCAATTTGGATCCGAGAAAGAAGCGTTTCTCCATCGCCATTACCCACATTGTGCATGCTTCACTCCCTGCCCGGCCCTGCCCCTCATTCACTCTGATTGGTTGGATGACCAGCCACTTCCACTTGTTCCTCTAGGCCGTCCCCCTCTTCCTATTGGTCCAAAGCTGTCAATCACCTGGGCATTGTGAGCTGTCAGGTGAGAGGTCAATGTTGGGTGTTAGGGTTTAGAAAACCCGAGTGCAGCCCCACAAACCTGAGGACCATAAGACATAGGAGCAGAAATTAGGCCATTCGGCCCATCGAGTCTGCCCCGCCAGCTGATAAGTTTCTCAACCCCATTCTCCCGCTTTCTCCCTGTAACCTTTGATCCCCTTACCAATCAAGAACCTATCTATCTCGGTCTTAAATACGCTCAATGACCTGGCCTCCACAGCCTTCTGTGGCAATGAATTCCATAGATTCACCACTCTCTGGGTGAATCTCTCTCATCTCTGTTCTAAAAAGACTTCCCTTTAGTCTGAGGCTGTGCCCTCGGGTCCTAGTCTCTCCTACTAATGGAAACATCTTCCCCATGTCCACTCTATCCAGACCTTTCAGTATTCTGTAAATTTCAATCAGATCCCCCCTCATCCTTCTAAACTCCATCGAGTATAGACCCAGAGTCCTCAAACGTTCCTCATATGTTAAGCCTTTCATTCCTGGGATCATTCTCGTGAACCTCTTCTGGACCCTCTCCAGGGCCAGCACATCCTTCCTGAGATACGGGGCCCAAAATTGCTCACAATATTCTAAATGTGGTCTGACCAGAGCCTTATAAAGCCTCAGCAGCACATCCCTGCTTTTATATTCTAGTCCTCTTGAAATAAATGCCAACATTGCATTTGCCTTCCTAACTACCGACTCAACCTCCAAGTTAACCTTAAGAGAATCCTGGACTAGGACTCCCAAGTCCCTTTGTACTTCAGATTTCTGAATTCTCTTCCCATTTGGAAAATAGTCTATGCCTCTATTCTTCCTCAGAACCGAGTGTTCTCCATTCTCACTATCTGCCACTTCTGGCTTCTCTCTGGCATCACTAGTGTGTTCTTTGTGATGGTCACTGGATGGAAGAGGAGGTGGTGGAATGGCGCTCTGGCGTGCTCTGGCAGCACTACACTACTGAATTAAATTATCATTAATAAGAACTTTTGAGTAACAAAGTCATGAGTTCATGTAAACACTGATGTTCTCATCAAATTAGCGAATATTATGCCGTCAGCAATCCTGTTCTTAAAATACCCAGCCTTCATCCACTCTAACTTTGCAAACTACCCCTTGCCAATCTTCAATCTCAGTTTCCTTTTCAAAATCCTTGAACATGCAACCACGTCCTAAAGCTATGCCGCTTTTCTAGCAACTAAAAGTTTGAATCTTTCAAATCAGTTTTCCTCCACTGCCACAATGCTAAAATGATCTTAAAGTAATAAATAATATCCTATGTGATAGTACCCATTGTGCAATGTCCCTCCTCATCCTTCTTGAGCTACCTGGACCTTTTGACATGGTTGACCACTCTATTCCCAGCAAACTGGGACTCGCCTTGTCTTGTTTTAGTCTTATCTACCAGTCGTAGCTAAAGAATGGATTGTCTTTCTGCTTCTTCATCAATACCTGTGGAGTTTCCAAAGGAACTATCCTTGGTCCCCTCATAATTCTCCCCCACATGCCCCACCTTGGTGATATCACCCGAAAACTCAATGCCAGGTACTGTATGTACATTGCCGGCAGCCAGCTCTACCTCACTGCCATCTCTCCCAATGAACAGAAATTTCCTCCAAGTAGTCATTGAGAAGACTGCAACCATTGCCTTCCGCCTTCACCACAAACACTGTTCCCTGCTCACTGATTCCGTCTGCGTCCCTGGCTATCAATAAGACCGCCTACTTCTACCTCCTCTGTAATATCATCCATGTATGTCACTGCCTCAGCCAATCTGTTGCAGAATTCCTCATCCATTCCTTTTATTATCTCCTGGCTCAACTAATCAAATGGTTTCCTGGTTGGTTTGTAGTCATCTGCCCATGATAAATTTGAACACATCTAAAATTCTGCTTCCTGTTTCTTAACACGCACCAAGTCCGTTTCAGTCATCAACACCGTGCCTGCTGCCCTACATTGGTTCCCTCAATTTTAAAATTCTCATCCTTGTTTTCAAATCCCTCTATTGTCTTGCCCCTCCCTACCTCTGAAACCTCCTCCAGCTCTACAAACCTCCACGATATCTGCAATCCTCCAATTCTTGCCTATTGTCCATCCTGGTTTTCTTCACCCTTCCGTTGGTGGCTATGTCTTCAACTGTCATGATCCAAAGCTCTGGAGTTCCCTTCCTGAACCTACCTGCCATTCTGCCGCTCCCCCTGCCATTAAAACACTCCTTAAATTCTACATTTTTGACTAAGCTTTCAGTCACTTATCTAGATGTCTCCTTCCTTGGCTCATGTCAGTACTTTATATCCTCCGTACACTCTTGTGAAGCTCCTTGGAATGCAACATTATGTTAAAGGTGCTATTTAAATGTAAGCAATTGTTGTAGTGATGTTCATGATATGCTAACCAAATGCACCGCCCTAGTGAATCATGCACTATGCCACTGGACTGCCTCTGGGAGAAAGACGGTGCTGATACTCACAACAAGACAATATAATGGGCATAGATCATAATCTCGGTACAACAAGATATCCTGCTGCTGTTAGTCAGATAAATGATTAGGCTGCTAATGATCCATATCTCTTCTTCTCAAGATGTTTTTTCTCTGTTAAGTTAGTGGAATTTTCCAACATGGAGTTGATCAGACCCATTTTCAATTCATGAAATTTAAGGCTTTGTGATCTCATGGAATCTTTTTGAGCCTCTGGGAAGCCTTGAGGATAAATGACTTGTGAATATTAAAGCTCACAACTGTACTTAATTTGCAGCTACTCAAATCCTGATTTCTTTCTTTTGCTTTTTTTCAATTCCTGTAGAATTACTTTGTCTCTGCCTGTAAGGCCCCTAAGCAATAAAATGTGGCACATTTATTGCACTTCAGCTGCTGTAAAACTTGATCTCCACTCTTCATCCAACATTATGGGGCTGGTCAACATGACAGCAATAAAATAAGTGTGGAGAAATGGGCCTTAAAGTAGCTTTATGACAAAATCAATAACTTTGAAGGAGTGCTAAAATAATGGAATCAAAAAGCTTATTTTGATAATGTGTTTTAGATCCCAGTATTAGGGGTAATTCTCATTCAGTTATGTTGTCACCTTATGAAATCATAAATATACATCACTGCATGGCAATTATTCTCAAATCAATATGCCAATAATGGAGTTTACTTATGTAGTTATTAAATAATTTGGAATTGCTGGGGTGTCTGATGGTGGGTTATTTATTGGTGCTGTCCCGTGTTGGCAGTAAAAAGATGATGTTTGACTCTATTCTGAAGGAGGTACTACAGATTGACATCAAGAAACAAATGACTTCCAGGGAGTGTCAACTTCTATATCCTCCAGACCTCACGCAATCTGTTCATATTACAGCACCCAAAGATGGGTGGCACGCTACCACTAGGCATGCTTGTAATTCAGTGTTGTTATTCAGAAACTTTCCAGCAGACTCAGCTGGTCTTAGTAAGAGCTGCTCTTTAATAACTTACTAGCTTATTCCTAATGCATTGGGAGTTTAAATCGTGGACATTTAGACTTGTAGCCCTCACTATATGATGAGCAGATGGATAAGTTCTCAATGGGTGGATTGTAACAAAAGAAAATTATACTTCAGAGATTGGAGAGGTTTGATTTTAGAGCAGAAAACAACAATTTGCAGGCCAAACAACAACATAGATCCTGATTTAATGCTAAGGATCCGCATAAAACAGCGTGTTTTGGTCAGAAAAGACAAACAAGGAGCAAGATGGGGCAATCCAGTTTTACGTGGCTGCTTGTTTTTCTCAAGGTCTCGAGTGTAATAGAAAGAACCTGCATTGCTAGCAATAGAAGAGTTTCAATCAGGTGGCATCAGACTGCTGACATAGGCCTGAATTTTTTGTGCAGGTTCCTCTATCTGCACTGAAGTGCCAGCAGAGGCCTGAATCTGGAAGTCCCACCCATGAAACTGGCCTCTGCCATTTCCGTAGGGGTTGAATGGAGGTGAGTTCTAAATTGCACATCTGTGGTTCCTGGAGGCAGCTGCCAATATAAGTCAGCAGCTGCCTCGACTTGTTTGTGTAGGTGTCTCAAATCTGAAGTTTGAAGATTAGACCAGGAAAGAGCAAGTCAGGACCTTGTGGATTCATTTGGGTAGCCACGGTACCCTTTTGGAGTGGTAGGGGACCCCTTTGGGCATGATCCAGGGGCACAACTGAGAGAGATCAGGTTCCTTTGCTGAAGGTAAGGTACCCTTTTGGAAAAGTAAGGTATCCCTTTGGGAGAGTTCAGGTGCCCTTTGGGGTTGTTAAAATTAGACATTAATGCATGTAAAATGTGCATAAACCCATTGGAACTGTCAAGCTGTCAAAGAACTGTCAAAGCTGTCAAAGAACTGTTAAGCTGTCAAAGAAATGTCAAGCTCTCAAAGAGCTATCAAAGAACTGCCAAAACTATCAAAGCTGCCAAGAGAATTAAGTTTGCTGCACTTTAAATCTGAAAAAAGTGTAGAATTACAAAAAAAAAGGTGCTGGCTCTTTCACTCTGCTGACATAAGCCTGAGGATTATCATTGTAGGATTTGTGCTGCATAACTGACTTTATAACCTAACATTATCACAGTGGAATGCCTGTTAAGTGAGCAGTATGACTGCCACCCCCAAGTGGTTGTAGAATGGAGATGTTTATTTTCATAAGAGACTAAGTACTTAAGTGAAATCTTTGTTTTCATAAGGGATTAGTTGAAGGAATTTCAATGTATTGAATGGTTCTTTTATCAATGAGAGCTTTTTTCGTAAAAAACGTGACATCATCAATTGACACAACTTTATGTCAGCACGGCTCCTGAGGTTTGCCCATAGCGGATACCCGGTGAGTTGGCATGGTGGGTGTAAGGGAAAGAGTCATGGAAAGGTGGCTTTGGTTGGCAAGAGTTGGCACTAAGTTAGCATAGAGGGTATGAGGGGCCATGGGGAGTGGGTAGAAGGGCATGGGGGGCATAAGGGTTATGAGGGGCTGTGGAGGGTTGGTACATAGAGCATAGGGTGACATGGAGGGTATGAAGATTCATGAGATGTGGGAGATTAGAGGGTATGGGGGTCTGTTGGGGTTGTTTCAGGGACATAGGTTAGAAAGGAGTGTTTGGGGATCCATGATTGGTGTGGGTGGGAGCATGAGATGACATGGGCTGGCATGGCTGGGACATGCTGGGGGGTGAGGGCTGGAGGGCTGATTTTTGGTGTTTTTTGCAATCTTCCGCACAGTGCCAGTGCACAGAGTCAGGCCTTCCAGCCAACCTGTCTCTACACCTGGCAGCCTCCACACTTGTTCCAGGTTTGATGGGTCCAACTTCTAATCCAGCCTGCACCCCACCACCACCCCCCACCAAAAAACATCCCAATTTCTGGGCCTTTTTTTCCCAGGCCAGTTCATTGGAGTTGAGAAACGTCCCAAATCTGCGCATCTGATCCAGGTCCGACAATCCAGGCCTTACTATCTTATTCAGATCCACAGCTAAATCAGGTTACATATTGTTGTTTGGTCTGCCAGTTGGAGTGGTTTTCTACTTCAAAATCAAACCGCTCCAATCTACGAAGTGGGATTTTCCCTTGTCATGATCGACCCATTGAAAATTCATCCATCAGGTCATCATATGTTGAGGGCCCATCATGCTACAAGCCTCCTTAGGCAGCAATTTCCAAACCCACAACCACTATCACCTAGAAGGACAAGAGCAGCAGACACATGGGAACACCACTGCCTGGAATTTCCCCTCCAAGTCACTCACTATTCTGACTTGGAAATATATCACCATTCCTTCACTGTCACTAGGTCAAAATCCTGGAACTCCCTTCCTAACAGCACTGTGGGTAGAGCTACACCACGTGGACTGCAGAAGTTCAAGAAGGCAGTTCACCACCACCTTCTCAAGGGCAATCAGGGATGGGCAATAAATGCTACATAGTCAGCGAAGCCCACATCCCATGAACAAATAAAAAACAGTCTAAGTTACGACAATATTTGTTCACAATGCACTAGGGATAAGTTAGTAAGTTTTAAATATGAAGAGCAGCTCTTACCAAAATCAACTGGCACTGGCTGAAAGTTTCTGAATAACAACCCTGAATTGCAAGCACGTCTAGTAGTAGCGTGCCACCCATCTTTGGGTGCTGATGTAAGAAATTATGAGCTGAATATTTAGGCCTTGATAAGGGTGGCACAGAGATAGTTGAGTACGTAAATTAATGCCACCAGCTGGCAGGCTGACAAGCAGTCGGTAGCCAATTGAAAATGTTTAAGGCCTATTCAGCACAATTGTCAGAGGGCAACTGAAATTTTCCAGTCAGTCTCCAGCTTGTTTAAGGCATCGGGTAGGATTACTGATGCCTGGAGGTGACTTACCAGTGGAAGACCAAGGGAAACAGAGCTCCGGTCAGACTTAGAAGCCCTCCCCGCCTGCCTGGCTTCAGTTGCATCAACAGACTAGTAGTGGGGCTGCTGAAGACATTTTTTATTTAAGGCTTTAAGGAGTTAGAGAGACGGCTCCTCCAATTTGGTGATGCCTCTCCCTCAATGAGCTGAATGGCAGTCTGCTGCTTCTTCTGTGGAGGAGAGCCACAATTTGGCCCTCCCACTTCAAGAGATTTCCCACCATCCTTAATTGAATGATGAGGCCACCCTCTGACCATTAATTGGTGAATTTTGGTGAAAACACGCTGCTAGTGGCTGTTCCCCCCACAGTGTGGGCTTCTGACACCCATCTGAGCCTCGCAGCAGAGTCCTGAAGTTCGCAGGGAAAATTTTACATTATAAATTTGATAATGTGGAGGAAGGTGTTTTAAACCAGGTTGTGCAAATGAGTGTTTTCCAAGGCTATGGTTTCAGGATATCTTCATAACATATTAATTGTTTAAAAATGTAATGTGTTCTTGACATTATAGTTAATGTTTTTTTTCTGAGTGATTTCCCTGTGCTGGGCTAATATGGTGAAGGCTGCTGCCACACTGATGTATTTCAGGGTTTATTGCGAAATGATGATGCGTATTTTGAATATGAATTGCAAGGCTTCCCTGACTAATTGACAAATCTTCATGGAATTATCAGCTCACCTCTCAAAATGCCGCATTTTAAAAATGAAATATGCATGCTACACCTTCATCCCAGTCTCTTGGTTATGTCTTTATATAGTATTGTTAAATCTGGACTGGCGGCTCAGATGCTTTACCTATGGATGAATGGTTAGCTCAGAGTAAGCTACATGAACTAACATTAACTGAATAGTTGAGATAATTTTTGAAACCAAAATATGCACCACAATGGTCCTGAACACAAATACATTCTTTCTTTTCAATTTGGTATTTTCAAACTACGCAAGTTAATTCTAAATTGTTTTTGGAGCCTTTGAAGAATTTTACAAGGGGCTTAATGTTCCCAGCTGATTGGAGATGGGCTGGGAGGTGGGAGGGCTGTCAGTGTGATGGGGATAGATGCAGGAGGAGAGCTTAATGTCTTTCCACCAACATGGTATATTGCCAGTTAGCAGTGGTGCTGCTGAGCTACCGGTCCTCTGATTGGGGGAAATTAGATGGTGGCCTCGGCAGTGACCTGCTAATTGGCCACTGCCACCTCCCACTTTTGGCCTTGGCAGCAGCACTTGCAGCTCCCCTGACAGGTTCAGCCCAATATGTTTGCCATTGCAGTAACTTGCTACTATATATGGTGCATTCTGCGTTGTTGTGTGATGATTCTCACACTGTAGGAGGAACTGGTGGTAAATCTTTGAAAGCTTTCAAATTGCACTTAAAAGCCTTGTTTTTTGTTATTATCAAAACTGAATCTTACAGAGCATGTTTTAAAATTAGGTCACAGCGTTAATTTCTGCTTGCTTAGTCAATATCAACACTTGCAATGGATTGGTTCTTGATAAGTGAAACTGGAACACCAGCCCAACACCATCAACTAGAAAGAAAAGGTGACTTCAGTAATTCCTGCCAATTATGTTTCCTTTTGTGCACACCATTTCCTTGAGAATGCAGGGGAAGCTTGTGAAGGTCCTTGAAGTAACAGTAAATGATTTCCCACAAGCCTCTCTAAGGAGAATTTAGCATTTGGATTGATTGGAAAGTTTCAATGAAGTATATTAAATTTTGACAGGTAGTTATTTCATCTTTAGTTATTTCATCTACTCCACCCCTGAGGGCACTGACTCAGGCTAGTTTGATGGTTGGGCATCATAGATGAACTATTCCCATCTGTACATTTTTCAGAGGAAGATCGCAATTAGGAGGAGAAATACTGCCTGACTTTTTCTCCCTCTACAGTTCAGCGATGCTGGGGCATATTGTAGATTCCCAACTACTACACCTACAGAGCTAATTTAACATAGGCTGGATATTAAACTTTCTGGTTTGCATGATGCAGATCCAAGTTGGGCAGCGAATGTACTAATGACTCTTTGCTTCTGGCATATTTTTGCTACATTTTTATCTGAGATTCACACTGAAGAAAACATTGGTAAGCACCCGTATGGAAGTTACTGCTGCTTGTCCTCCATAACAAATAGTTATGAAATTCATTCCTTATCTTCCTCAATATTAGAACACAAATCAGTGCAATTTTGTTCACATTGGTAACAAACATTTTCTTTTCCTTTTGTTCTTGTTTACAGGTTCTCCCCGCAGCCCTATCAATAAAACCACCCTCACACTGATAAGTGTGATCGGTTGTGTAATTGGGTTGGTTTATGGCTCCCACTTGACCTGTCCTTTGTCTGTCAAAGTTGTTCTTCATGTCCCAGAACATCTCATTGCAGATGGTGAGTACAGAAAATCTATTGTTGATTCAATGCATTATAAGATGATATGTAGGACAGCCATGTTGCATTGGTTATGGAACCACAGACTGGACTTTCTCAGTCCCATGGAGATGGGCTTGGAGGTGGGGGAGCCGGGAAAATAGCGGGGAGCCATGTGAGGATTGCTTTCCCAGGGGCAGGATGAGAACTGAGTTGCTGCTCACTCCATAAGGGCAGGCAGCTGATCGATCAAATTAAGACCCCAACGCCGGAGCCATTTTGAACTGCTGCTGGCTTTGTTATCAATGCTGAAGCATCACCTACTGCGCACCCCCCCCCCTTACTCCCGCTGCACCCCCCCCAACCACGTGCTGTAACCGCCCATACAATCATAGCGGCCGCCGAGACTAAGGGGCCATTGGGTTCCAAGACACCATGCCCTAATGATCGAGCTACAAAGATGCAGCTCTCTCAGTGAAGAAGCCAGCAGAGGGGCTTCCACTCCACCCGATGTCCCGATCAGCTTCAGAAGTATTCAATGCAGCCCCTCTTTGTTGGTTAGTAAGGGGCCCTCCATGTTGAGACACCCTTGTGGACCCCACTTCCCCTCAGCAGCATCCGGCTGTCCTTCCCATTGGGTTGCCAAGGGGAAGGAGCTGCTGGCCCTCTGATTGGGCATCAAGAACTCACACGCTGTCCTTAATAGGAAGGCGAATGCGAAGGTGACCAATTAGGTTTTCGTCACCGGATTCTGTGCCAGCAAGTGTGGATTTGGGACCCTATTTGTTCCTGACCTCGAGGTCCTGGGCATGTGGGAAATCCAGTCCCATGTCCCAGTATGATTTGGCACTTAGGGGAGGTAAGTGGAGAAAGTTCTTTGGGGAAGTAAGTTTTGTTAATGTAAGAAAATTACATTGAGGTGCAAACATTTATTTATATTTGGGATGGAAAACTGGACTACCCAGTGTTTGTTTATTCAATGGGTATTAACTAATTTTAGAACTATTTAAGAGGCATACAGTAATTAAATCAGCAAATTAATTTTTTACACTGAATATAAGGGTAGGAGGAATCAAAATCCCTGGCTGCCTCTGGCATTCATTGCCTCATACAAAAACTTAGAATGTTGAATGATGGCACATCCGCAGTGATAGACAGCAAGATTCCAACTTGAGAGCTTGACTTCGATGCTTTTGTATCAATAATAAAGGCATATTTGTGTACAATGGGGAACAATGAATCAGATTTGGGATCACTAGGAGCTGAAATCCTGGGATCTGGGGGCATTAGTGTGCAAGAGGTCAACAATTGGGAGCATTGAGGCAATTCTTTATTCAGGGAAGGAGTGGAAATGTGGTTTAGAGATTTATGAGCAATAAATATAGTTTCCAGGAACTGAGAGTATTGGGGAGGGTGGGTGAGTCTGAGGAGAGTCTTGGGTTCAGCAGGTCTGATGGGGGGTTTCTGGAGCACTAAGGTTTCTGGAATGAGAAGTATTGGCTGGGGGGCAAGATCTGACAGTTTTATGTGACGGGGGAGACCAGAAGTTTGTGATCCAAACTGCTGTTGGCTCCTTTTGAATTATTAGGGCACAATCCCTCACATGTTCTCATCATCAGTCTCCTTCCCCAAACCCTTGTTCATCCTCAAGTATCCCTAGTTCCACATCTCTAGTTGACTCCTATCTTTCCACTATTGTCTTAAATCATTTAAATTAAAAATTCTGCTTCTTTAATAAAGGCACAGGTGATCTGAGGAAATGTGATTTCTTGGTTGGAGCAAAACAACCAAGAGGAAATAGTACCCTGGGAAATTCCTCTCCAACCCCCCTCACACAATCAAAACTATCCTTGAAGATCACGTGGACCAAGTGTTATTTATAAAAATACTTACCTTCCATATGATGTGATCTCTAACACAGTCAAGAAATGATCTAGTTCCATCTTGGAGGCATGCACCCACCATACCTGCCAGCAATGTATTCCAGAGGTTCTGGGAAAAGAATAACCAATTAACATCCAGTCTCCTACTAGTTTAAACTCTTGCCCTTTGATCTTTTTAATCTTTTAAATTGTTATAACCTCTCAGTAGGCACAATTGTTTTACCGTTATGGGTAGAAATTCATCTCAGGCTGCAATGAAACTGAACACCAGACACCAGATGTATAACAGGTGCCAATACTGCCCATTTTGGAACACCGCTTGATTTGAATTTCTACCCCTTTAGGAGATCATAAATGCTGCTATTATTGCATTGATATAAGTTCATCATGTTATTGAAATAAAAACTTTGAAAATTAAATCTTCAATTTCTTGTCAAGTCCTTGGGGAAAAGTTACTATCAAATCCTCACAGGATGAGTAGACTCATCCTTCTGTCGATTAATTTCTGTTGATGCACAGACATATACTAGTAAACTCTGCAGACAATCATTATGCACAGATCTGACTGAAATTCCCTTGCCTGTAGTGAAGTAGAATTACCCAGTCAAAGCCCAGGCTTTTGAGATGGACTGAAGTTTGAAGCAAACAATTTATTGAAGGTATTAAACACACACAGGAGAAAATTCAGCGAATTGAAGTAACTGTGTTGTTTTGAAATATATCACCTTGCAATTTTTCTATTTGAGTTAAAGTCTTATTTTAGGCACTAATAATTACTGTGAACAAAGTGGCAGTTTTTAAAAACATTTTGAATGATTTGGTTGGTTCATGAACAAAACAAAATGATGAAAGTTATGTCAGAAAACTAAAAAGTTGACATACAATTTATAATGGCAAATGTTAGCAGAAGTTGGACCAAAAATATGAAAGTAATGTTTATGTTATGTTGTGTGGTTACATAATAATTTTAGTGAGATATAGATACTCTGGGAAAAAATGATAGATGCAGTTATTATAAAGGCTTCTTTAGATAGAAAACTGAACAAAGTTAGCTTGACAACTTGTTGCAGAATTTTAGGCAGAAAAGATTAGAAAGCTGGAGATTTTCGCTGGAGTCAAATGTCACTTAACTAAGATATCAAATATATACAGTATAATTGTAGGGGTAAGAGACATCGGCATCTGGGATATTGTAGCAATTATTGGATTAGAAGGGAAATTAGCACAGAAATTTTGGTTTCCCCCGGCAGTCCTGGCAAACCAACAATGTACATGAAGAAACAAAAACAAAAATACTTGGAAAAACATATATTTCACCTCTCTTCTATTTTTACTTAGTTCTGTTGAAGGGTCATTCAGACTCGAAACGTTAACTGTGCTGCTCTGCATAGATGCTGCCTGACCTGCTGAGTTTTTCCAGGTATTTTTATTTTTGTTTTGGATTTCCAGCATCTGCAGTTTTTTGCTTTTATCTCAATGTACATGAAGACTATGGATGTGAAATTGGGTTTGTTAGCACCTGGCTTTGGAGCACTATGAGGCCTTTGAAGATCCAAAGCAGGATTTGCAGCACATATCTGATGCAAAGTGCACAGGACCTAATGCTGGTGAAGACATTAGCACCTCACGTCTGCCAGAAGTAGGCAGAGCAGGCAGATCCTGACAGAAGTCAGCATGCATCATTCATTTGACACCAACACTACTAGTTTGGAGCTCAACAATTCAGCCGACACTCTCTCTTTAACCTTATTACAGCTGAGCATGCATTAAGGTTATGATGCATACCCGACCAGTGGTATATAAAGTGTTTAAAAGGAGTCCACCAAAAGTAGCCAGTGGAAAAAAAAAGCTGAATACAAATACACCAATCAGAATCTGAGTCGGAACAAGGAAAACAAAATGTCTTGTCAACTAAATGATGCCGACCAATAAAAGTGACTCAGGGTTGGGAGCTCTTTGTGCTCGCATAAGCATTGGCTGTAGTGTGGAGAGAAAGAGAGAAAAATAAAGAAAGCCAGTCTATGCACAGGGCAGCAGTGGCAGTTGGCGTTTAGAATCAGAACACAGGGGAGGAGAGGAGGATGATAGGGCGAGGCAATACAATATTCAGTCTTTGTCTAGTGAATAGCCCTGAGAATCAACGCCAGAGAGGCAGAGAAACTGTGGCTTAAATTTCATCCCATTTTCCCAGTGTCGTAATCATGCATGCCAAATGGATTGGAAAATTATCATTACGTCCACGCTGGCTTTGTGCTTCAGAGTTCTCCCTAGCTCACTGTGTGCATGTGGTTTCAAACTCCACTCCTTCCCTTTCTCTGCTCTTCAATTATCTTCATTTTTTTTCCGCTTGCATGATGTCTTGATAATTTCATGGGGCTTCTAGGAATTATCACACTGCCTAAATTATACATTTTAGTGGTTGTAACATTTGTAATCGCAACCAGCTTCTGAATCTCTTTGGGAAAACTAGATAAATCAGGACTTTGCTAGCATTTATGAATTTTGTAGCAATATAAACTGGAACCTGATAATTTAATACTATATGTTAAAAGCTAATTTCTTAATCCCAAACCATCCCATTGGCAGTGTGTTATCAATAATGCAACTACTGCATTCTTTTATTTGTTCATGGTATGTTGGCATTGCTGGCTAGCATTTATTACCCATTCTTACCTGCCCTTGTTCACTGCTGAGGGTCTGGAGTTACAGGTAAGCCAGACTCCCTTCCCTAAAGGACATTAGTGAACCAAACAGGTAATGGTTTTGTGGTCATCATTAGACTTTACTGAATTCAAATTTCACCATCTGCTATGGTGGGATTTTAACTCTAGTCCTGCCAGAGCATTGTCCTGAGTCTCTGGAATTATAGCCCAGTGACAACACCACTATGCCACAACCTTTGTCCTGCTTTATAAAATCCTTATTTTTATGTTGCTTTTAAGGCAGTTAGTAGCAAGGGTTGGACCTGTAATGAGTGGTTACAGCCTTTATATCCATTGAAATCCCAAAGTTGAAAAGTGTTTATCTATCTTTGGAGTCAGTTGGATGGAATTGTTGGGATGGTTTTGGCCCCAGTGATGGGCCAGAAAGCTAGAGGCAACCCCGCTTGGCTGTTTGGAAAACGCCAGCCAGATTTTATGACAATCTAGCAACAGATTAGCTGCCAGCCCTTTAAGAGAAGAGACCCTGCATCAAAGAGCTCTGCTGACCAGTCAGAGGGCCGGCAGCTCTTCAGTCCCAGCAGTGCCCCGAGGAGTGGTAGCCACTGCTGACACAAAACCCAAATGTAAGAATCATCGATGGACAATGGCCTTGCAGCAAGGTAAATGGTATTGGTGGTTGCCAGGGCCAGTCAGGTAGGCCCTGGCAATGGAAGTGGGGGTGGGGTGCTGGCTGGTAAGGGTGGAAGGGAATGTTGCTGCAGAGCTGGTCATTGCTGCCAAGGGACTCATCGAGGCCACAGAGTACCTGCTCAGCAGGGCCAATCCCCCAAATCCATAGGGTTCAATAGGCGGTCTCCCCACGTGATGGAGGACTCACCTGCCCTGGTAAAATGCCAGTGTCAGTGGGAAGAAGCCCTTTATTGGCCATTGAGGTGGCTCAATTGGCCTCTGGGTGGGTAGGCTGTTCTCTATCTTGAATGCCGCTATCAAAATGTCATGGCGATACGATGGTGATAGGCACTCCAGTCCCGTATTCCCTTCCATTTTTTCATGCACCCCCCCAGTGGCTCCCTGCCCTCACCTGCAGGCACCGTGAAATTCAACCCTGTATATGCATGTACCATTTGAGTGGATACTAGTCAAGACAGGATTGTGAGATGAAGCTTGCAACAGTGATGTGTGGTAGGACATATGAGGTATGAGTCCTGATTGACAGAGAATTGTTGGGTAGTGAGTGATGGGGATATGATGTATGATGAATTGATGAGCGTCCGAAAGTAGTGGTTGGCAGATTATAGCATGTGAAGGTGCATTCACTGACTTTGACCATTCATTTAAGGTCATTGAACTTCTTGCAGTATTGCATCTAGGGGCTTGGGGCTATGCTCTTGGTACTGACCTGCACGAACACCCTGTGCCCACTGCCTGTTGAGTGTGTATTTGGAGGGTCTCCTGGCTCCCTTTTCTTGTGGACGTTTCTCTTACTTTCCATCTACTGCATCAAAGTCTCCACCAAGTGGCCAAAAATCTCTTCCGTGCCACGCCATTCTGTAGTTTGCCAGTTTGTATTCACTTCCTGCATGACTGCCAGAACCTACTCAAGCCACAGTGCCCCTCCCCTTTAAGAGGTGCGGGCTAGCTTTAAGAACCTCCAGGAACTTATGATATCGACAGGCTGTTTGAATATGCAAACTGGAGCTCCAAGCTTGTTGAAGGGCTCCAATTGTAATTTCTGTGGAGAAACAGGCAGGACATACACAGTGCATTAAGTCTTAGTTTCTCCTGGCATTGAACAGCCCAACCAATGCCCCCTACAGGGACCAACAGAGAACTTCCTGGGGAAAAAAAAAGCTTTTCGTTTACTTTTTAACATTCTTGCAGGATCAAGTGGTGCAGTAATGCTGTAAGCTCCTTCCCAAAAAATACCCGCTCACAGCCAACTCCTTTCTTACAACCCATCATGTCCAGAATTTGCTCCCCACATCCCTAACCACCAATATGCTTTACTGAAAGGGTATTACTGAGTGGTGAAACTTAAAATGGTTTGTGACCCCCAATACCATATTGGGCGGGCACTGCGGGCACACTGCCAATATTGTAGCATGCAAGTAGAAAAATATGTTCATATTTATCTCACTCACTGAGAAACAACTAGTAAGGATGTTTTATACTGTAAGATGGCATTTAATGAGATACTTTTCCCTGGAGGAGACACTGCACATTTTTGAGAGAGGCTTTCTGTCATTGATACTGTAACCTAGTGACACCATACATACCATGTGAATTGGCAGGACACAGACTCAGTAACATGGTTGTTTGCTGAGGTTGAAATGCAGCGAAAGCAAAGATGGATTAATGCTGGATGAGCTGAAATTGCTCATCTTCTTTCCTAGCGACACCTGTTTTCCATTCCCCGCAAAATTGGGAGTGAAACTGTTAACTAATTTATTTTGAAAATATGTTGCCCCTTGTTACAGCTTTGATGATGAATTGCAAGACAAAAAATGTTTTCCATTGGGGTAAATCAAAACAACAAATTAGAAATTGAATCACTTGCTCAACTGGAATTTTTCAAAGGTTAGGGCAGTTACTTTCTGTCAGAGTGCTGTTCAACATGGATTTTGTTGCAATTTCTATGCTAACTAGTTCATTATTGAAAAAAGACTGCCTAGGACCACAGGCTTGACTGGACAGGAAATACCATCCCAACAATATCCTTACGGCGTTAAACAATATATTATAATGAATTTGCAAATTTGCAGCTCAGATGTATACTTCATGCTCTCTAAGAGAAAATTGAACTTCTCTCTTCAGATGTTTAAATAAATAACTACAAAGAAAGCAGGATACAATTCTCAAGAATATCTACACAAGCATAAAATAAACACACCGAAAAAAATCTTGTCTTTGTTTTGGATTTTAAAATAAAATTGCACGTATTGAGCAAATACTTCACTTCTTTTGCATGAGTCTCTAATAAGTCCTTAAATTGCTACATTATGAATCAAGTAATACAGATTTTCTAGACAATTTGATTTCCAATGGTTTCTTGCTTGGAAAGGTATTTGAAGTCCTTGGCCAGCACTTGACTAGTTAAATAGCTATTAAACCATGTAAGAGATACAAAAGGAACATTCATGTAACAGAAATACAAATAGAAGATGTTGGAAATGCGAATCAGGTCAGTAAGCTTCTGTTCAAAGATAAGAAAAGTTTTTAACATTTTTGGCAAAGTGCCAAAGCAGCATGTCTAAAATTGAAACTAAAAAATACCAGCAAAACACAATAGGTGCAACTCTAATATTTTCATTTCAGTCCTGCTGGATTTTTCATTTTCCTCTTTTTCTATTTTTCTCTCATTCCTCACCTTTTATTTCCCATTTGCACAGACCCATGTCTTAGAACCCTTCTGATGAAGAGTCATACGGACTCAAAACGTTAACTCTGTCCTCCTCGCCACAGATACCGTCAGACCTGCTGAGCTTTTCCAGCAATTTTTGTTATTGTTTCAGATTTCCAGCATCTGCAGTATTTTGATTTTATCTTAGAACCCTCTCCTATTTGTACACTCATTTGCTCTTTTTTATGTCTCATTATTATATCAATTTTTTTAAAGTCAACTGACAATCTTCTTTTAAACAACAATAACTTTCATTTATATATATAACCTTTACAGAATGACAGAATTGTAGCAGCACAGAAGGACACCATTTGGTCTGTTATGTCTGCACCAGCTCTCTGAATGAGCAACTCACTTAGTGCCATTCCCACACCTTCTCCCCGTAACCTTGCACATTCTTCCTTTTCAGATAAATATCTAATTCTCTTCTGAATGCCTCAAGTGAACCTGCCTCCACCACACTCTCTGACAGTGCATTCCAGATCCTAACCACTCGCCACATGAAAAAATGTGTTCTCATGGCACCATTGCTTCTTTTGCCAATTACCTTAAACCTGTGCCCTCTCAGTCTCAACCCTTTCACAAGTGGGAACAGTTTTTCCCCATCTTCTCTGCCCAGACCTCTCATGATTTTGAATACCTCTATCAAATCTCCTCAACAGTCCCAGCTTCTCCAGTTTATCTTTGTAACTGAATTTCCTCAACCCTGGAACCATTCTTGTTCATCTTTGCTGCACTCTCTTTAATGTCTTAACAACTTTTCTAAAGAGTGGAGCCCAGAATTGGATGCAGTACTCTAGCTATGTTTTATACAAGTTTAACATAACCTTCTTGCTCCTGTACTCTATGCCCCTATTAATAAAGCCCAGGATACTGTATGCTTTTTATTAACCACTCTCACAGCCTGTCCTGCCACCTTCCATGACTTAAGCACATATATACCAAGGGCCCTCTGTGCCTGCATCCCCTTTAGAGTTGTACCCTTTATTTTATATTGTCTCCCCGTGTTCTTCCTGCCAAAATGAATCACTTCACACTTCTCTGCATTCAGCTGTATCTGCCACTTGTCCACCCATTCCACCAGCTTGTTGATGTCCTTTTGAAGTTCTACACTATCCTCCTCATAGCTCAGAATGCTTCCAAATTTTGTATCATCAGCAAATTTTGAAATTGGGCCCTGTACACCAAGGCCCAGGTCATTAATATGTGTATCAGGAAGAGCAAGGGTCCCAACACTGAAAAATCCCAAAGCACTTAGTTTGCATGCGAATCAACCAATTTCCTGCCTCTCTGTGATTGGTGTGTCTGTTGATTTTCCCCTTTCTCTCTCATTTTTCCAACCTTGCTAAAATACACTGTTTATCAATAATTTTGGCTGGAATTTTCCGGCCCTTCCCACTAGTGGAATCTCTGGTCCCACCAAAGTCAATGGACTTCTGAATGGCTCACCGCATTTTCCAGCCCTTCCCCCACCCCTGCCCCCACTGTAACAGGACCAGAAAATTCTGCCCTTTGGTTCTGATGAAGATTTACCCACAGCTGAAATATCAATCAGCTGTCCTTTTTCCTTTGCAAGTGTTGACAAACTTGCTGTGCAGAACCAGCATTTTCTATTTCACATCTTGTAGGCTTTCTTATCACATCTGTGTTACATAGACTTTACAATACAGGAACAGGCCATTCGATACAATTTATCTATGTCAAAGTTTATGCTCCAAAAGAGCCTCCTCCCAACTTAATTCATCTTGCCCTGTTATTTGTCATTGATGAATCTTAATTCTGTAGGTTTTTGCCAGTAAAGTAAATATGCTACTATTAAATGCATTCATCCAGTGGAAGATTTATGTTCATTGCTGTTATTTATTTTTAATTTTGATGTTACTGTTTCTAATAATGGAGAGCATCATCTTAAGTCATCCAGATGTTTATTTGCTCTGTGACTTGTATGGCTAGGACTAGTCTCAAAAATGCACCTGCATACTAAAGACTATTTTCTTGATTGCTGTTCTGTAGAACTTAGTAAACTCTAACCTGTACTTGCAGTACAATTCTTCCCAATGAACACTAGGGTTTTGGTGAAAATTACCAAAGGAATCATCAAGAAATTGAGCAAATTTAGTTCAATGGAGGTATTGTTCAACTGGAAAATAACACATCAGTCTCACAAATATATAAAATGTAATCTGATCCCTAGATTGGGATGGAAGAGTCTGAATTTTGCCCTAATCTGTACAATGTTCTTATGACCATTGCTTGCGTATGATTCATATATCTAGGGTGTGCTGTTCAGGTGCATTCCTCAAAGGTGAGCAGGCATTCAATGGTTAGCTGCTTCATAAAACCGACTGCAAGGCCCCAGTGGTTTAGTCTAATAAAAGCTCTCCACATTCTTTGAGCCAGCAGGGACTACATGAAAGTTTGCTCATAGCTGTTCAAATTCAACATGTATGGGAAAAATCAGTCCCTCGTCTGATGAAAACAAATATATTTTTATCAGAGTCTGATTCACTTACATTGTAAGTGCATTAATAGACCTTTCAATTATGTTGTTCAGATTGTAGTAAATTTTCATTTTGCCTACACTTTGTCTGGCACTGAACAAGATATGATATCCCCTACTGTGCGCACATACTGACTGTTTCCTGTGACTGACTGTTTCTAAGTGTTTACATAACACTATTCCGTAGCATTTAACATATTTCAATTGGATGAGTTTATTATAATGAGTTTGATAACAGATATCTATAGCACTTGCATATGGTTAACTGAACACTAGACATCCCCTTGGATGGGAGTAAGCACATTGGGGTAAGTATAGTCCAAGATCTCTTTTTTTTGCTTTTTAAAAATTCTTTGATGAAATAATCCAGGTAATCCAGAAATAAAAGCAATTAGTGATTACCACATCAATTTCTGTGATTATTTGGGCAAAGCACCAATATCATTTGAAGGATGGTTACAGTTGGTTTATTTCAACATATAAACTACAGGCTTATAGAAAATATAGTGAGTTGCAGGCCATTTACACAAATTACAGTGAGGTTGTTTTGAGTTCCAAGACAGCAGTGCGAGGTGCGAAATATTTTCTCAGTGAGAGGTCTTCACTGCGTGTAAGGTGGCAACTTACAGAGCTTCCTCCATGGCTAAGGTCACTTGGCCAGATAGGACATGTAGTACTGTTGCATTTCAAAATCAAATCATCCTCCTTTTCATAATGAACAAAGGGCACAACATCCTGCTTTTCCTGAATAAAAGACTAATTTGCATGCACAATCATGTGTAACTGTGAGTTATCCAAGTTACCCACTATACACTCACTATTCTCATGCATTAACAATGGTTTGTTCTACTAGTCAGTCTCTGCACATACATTACACACATAGTCTTTAAATTGTATGGATCGCTTACTGGTATGCATGCATGTTGTCATTGGTTATTTGTCTTGGTGATGTCTCTTGTCCGGTCAGCTTTGTTCCCATGGCACTTGTTGCCGTGGTAACTGTTGTTCCATTTCCATTGTTGGAGACCCTTGAACCTCTGGGATTGATGGTAGCTCTGTACTCAGTACGGCCGGTGAGATCCTTTGCCCTGACTAGCCAACTGTGGTGAAGGAACAGCTTCGCTAGTTGTTCATATATGCTTGCGTTGGTATGGGTGGTTGTTCACTTCCACCATATATGATCAAGGTAACAACTTCACTAATCATGTCCCAGTTGCCACGTGGGCTGGCTCCTATTGAGAGTGTTGAAGGTTTGTACCCTGACTGGCTCACAAATACTCAGCTCTGGCAGTGGTTTGGAAGTTTTGTCAAATGAAATATGGCTTTCTGCTGTTTCACCTTGATTTTTTCACTGATGCCTTTTACTACTTCTGGCTTCAGTAGCTGTTTTGCAATTAGAAGAGTAGCCTGCATGTGGTATGACATTAGTCTTTGGGCTGGACTACTTTCTATGCCGTCAGTCAGTGTGTTTTTCCATTCAAGGATTGCCTTGTAAGCACCTGAGCTAAATTTGCTCAATTTCTTGATGATTCCTTTGGTGATTTTCACTGCTACCTCAGCTTTTCCATTCAACTGAGGATAGTGTAGGGATGATATGTGGTGTTGAATTTAGCAATCTTTTGTGAAATGGTTGAATTCTTCACTTGTGAACTGACAGCCATTGTCACTCATCCCAATGTCTGGAATGCAGTTCTGACTGAAGTTTGCTTTCAAGCTTTCTACTATTTCTCCTGTCATATTTGAAGTCAGCTGGTCTAACTCCCCATATTCGGAATAGCAGTTCACAGTGACAAGATAATCAGTTCCTGGTATAGTGAAGAAGCTGACTCCATAGTCTGTCTGGGATGTTATGTGTCATCAACAGCTCTTTACCTTGTTTAGCTTGGCACTCATTACAAGCACCGCACTAGCCAATATGGTCTTTCATTTCATTGCTCATGTTTGGTCAGTCGAGCACTTCTCTTGCTTTCTCAGACTTGATTCAATTCCTTGATGGCTTTCGTGGATGTGTTTCAGCATCTCTGCTCTCATCTCCTTAGGGATGATGACTCTATTTCCTTTATACAAGATGACACCTTGGGTTGTCAATTCATCCCTGTGGGTCCAATATGACCTTGTGACCACAGGTGTGTCATTTAGGCTTTCAGGCCACCCTTTCATCATTACTTCTAGTAGCACTTGGAGAGCTGCGTCGTGTTGGGTAATTCTCTTGATTTGAGCAAAGTGCTTGTCTGTTAAATTCAATGTCTCTGCTAGGTTGATGACTTCCAGATCATGTCGAACTGCTGCTTCATGTTGAATGCCTGTTGGCACATTTAGGGTCACCAACCCAAGCTTTAGACTTGCTTCAGCTGAGATAAGTGGCCGTTGCATCCCATCTATGATCTGGAACCCTAGATTCTCCTTCTTGCCATTGCATTAGCCTCTTAGACTAATTTGTCCTCTCGGAATGAGTATCATGCCATCATATAGCCTCAATCTCACTTTCGACTGCTTCAGTTTTTGATCGCCATGATGAGCTCCTTCGCACAGGTCTGTGAAGGTGATGAAGTTACATGACACACCAGTGTCTATCTGACACTTGTTCACTTGAAACTCTCCTGCTGAGGTCATCATTGTAACAGTCACAAACCACTTACCACCTATAGACTGGACGGAGCCAAGCTGTTGTATCATGTATAGCTCTTCATGAGACTCTTCTGCTGATATCTCTCTGGTGGCCATCTGTAGAGATGTGTTTTCCTTTATTCTCACCAAACATTTGCATGCAAAACACTGCTTTCCCCACGCTGAGCAATCCTTCTTTTCCTTTTCTGATGTCCTCTGCAGTATTTGCATCCTGCCCTTTGTCTGCAATTACTCTGTTCTTTCGATCTAGAAGGTCTCTCAGCGTAATGTATCTCCTGGTCTGCTCTGCCATACATGTGCTCTAACTAATGTTGTACAAGCTCCACATTTCTATACATGTCTATCGTTTTCCTGAGTATAAATTTTGCCTCTCACTGACGAGTCTTGTATGGCTAGGGATATGCCATCTTTAATCAGATCATCTTTTAGTTATCCAAATTCGCATGATTCTGCAAGCTGTGTTACAGTAGTCACATATGCTCAATAGGTTCTTTTTCCCTTGAGCTCCAGTGTTGACCACATAGGCCAAAATCTTTCGTGCCCACTGGCATCGGGCGTTCTTGGTGGGGGGAACGGACAATATGGTGAGAAGGCCAAGAATCAGTTTCAGACATTGTGAAATCAGTTTGCAATCGTCCGCTTAGCCCGATGGTGGTGGGCTGCATTTCCTGTTGTTGGACATCATGAAACTCATTGTAATATATCTGCATATTATTATAAGGCCAGCCCGCTGAATCATCCCCCCTCCACCCCCCCGAGCTGGATCATCCACCCACATCAACATGATTGCATGCCGGTGCAGAACGCGTCTTGACAACTACGATGTGCAGAAATCGGACTTACCTTGTGGACATCCGAGGAACGGAAGATGCTGGGGCCCAACAGCAATGGCACACTGGAGGAATGTCCATGGCATGTTGGGTGGATTCTTATGGACATGGTGTGCTGTGAAGCAGCTCACATCAGCTGTGTTTGGGAGAGGAAGATGTTCTGGGGGTGGGAGAGGAAGGTCTAGTATTGACTGGAAGAGGAAGAGGTGTCAGGAGGTCAGAAATGAGGTTGGGAGGGGGACCAAAGGTGTCGGGGGGGGGGTGAGGTTGGGAGGGAATGAAGGTTTTTGCGGGGGAGGTTGAGAGGGGGGAAAGAATGTGTCAGAAGTGGGAGAGGTTGGGACGGTTGGAACAAAGGTGCTGGGGAAGTTCGGAGGGGAGGAGGGAGTACGGGGAGGAGGGGGTAATGGGGGAGAAGACAGAAACTGGGGAGGCAGGTGTAAGAGGCTGGAAGGTGTATGGGAAGGAGTTTGGAGGGGAGAAGGAGTTTGAAGGATGGAGAAGGAATGTGGAGCGGGGAGAGAGTCTGGGGGGAGGAAGGAGTCAGGAAGGGGTAAGTGGGGTGGGGAGTCCCGGGGGGAGGAGGGCTAAGGTGGGGGAACAGGGAGTGGAAGGGTTCCAAGAGGTGAAGAGGTCCAGAGGGGAGGATGTCCAGGTGAACATGCAAGGGAGGGCTCTGAAGGGTCCATGATGGCCTCCTGGGGAGTGAACTGAAGGTGGGTGTGGTATGACGGAATGGTGAGAATGACTGAGGGCAGAGTGAGGTGATAGGATCGGGGGGTGAGTGTTCGACAGTATTGTAGAAAGGATGGTGAGCGCAGTTGGTGGGGACTTGGAGGCTGACACAGACCCTGGGGGTGGGAAGGAGCAGGTCGGGAGGTTAATGTGGATGGGGCTGGGATTTTCGGGAAGGGAGGGAATGTGCATGTTGGCCTGGACATCCCCAAAAGATGTGGCTGGTAGGTCACAGAGGGGGGGGTGGAAGTTGATACCAAGAGGAGTCAACAGTGATGGGGGATGTGAGGGCGTGTGTGAAAGTTAGTGGCGTTGTCCCTTGAGGTGTGAGACCCCTGTAGATGTGTGATGGGTTTGTGAACGTGTGAATTGAGAGAGTGACTTACCCTAGCGGAACACATGAGACCATTCATCCTGTAGCGGCACTGGGTAGCTGTCCTCTTTTGAAGGCCATTGGCACTGACCATCGCTGCCACCACCTCCCAAGCCGGATTAGTGAGGTTTCTGCCCCTACTACAACCAGAGCAAGGGTAGATGACATCACGGTGGGCCTCCACGGTATCCAAAAGGCACTCAAGGGACACATCACTAAATTCTTTTTGCCTTTTGGCATCCTGTCTTCTGTACAGCAGTCTTGGGCTGGAAGCACTGAGCAGTGTGCGCATGGCTGCACTTTAAATGTGGTGCCTGGTATGATGAAGCAGTGAGGTGATGGCATGGTGGGCAAATGGGAGCCTGCCCATCATCAAAATGGAATGTTTTCCAGGAATGTATCATTAATGCAACAGGTTTGGGACAATAAATCGCAGGAAGCCACCATTGCGGCTGGGGTATAAAATCTTGTGTTCCCTACCGCTACCGCACCTAGTGCAAATCTGGGACGATTCCACCCATTGTGTTCATAAGTTACATTCATTCGGCATTCAAAGCATTCGTTCAAGGCTTTCAAAATCTCTGCTGCCTGGTTTTTATTGTTTGATGGTTAGATTTAGGGTGGTATACAATTTGCAGCATTGTTAGAAGTGTGGCTACTTTTGTCAGTTCTGGCTTGTTAATTAATCTGTTTCCAGCTAGTGGTTTTGCCATTACAAGTGGGAACACTGTGAGTTCTCTCTTTTCTTTTGAAATTGCCTTTCATTTCGACAGGAGCTGGGAGGTGGATGTTTATGGCCAGGTTCGCTCACCCAGTGTTTTACTTGCTGCCTTGCCTTCGGTATGTGTTTGCTTTCCCCTGTCCTTTTCCAGCAGCTTTTAGCAGATTTGAACATTTCTACATGCCTTTATGAGCTGTGTCTTCTCCGCGCAATTTCTAGGGTTTCAAAACCCTATATCTACTTCTCATCACCATATCCTGAATTCCAAGACAGCAGTAATTCTTCAGTGTCTTTTCAGTGAAGCATCTTTATTGAACTGTGTGTTTGTTGGCAGCTTACAGAGCTTCCGTCATGGCAGAGGTCACATGACTACAGCAAGCCAGCTAGCACATGCAGTACTGTTGCATTTCAAAACCCAAACAGGGATAATCACAAGCCCCGGCAAATAGCAAATCTATTTGAATCCCACAAAAAATCTCCATAATTTCACATCCAACAAAGATGTAGCACTAAGTAGATTGGGTTATTTTCTGTTTAAAAGTTGACTGATTTAAGAAAATATGCTGTGGTACAACTTTCTTTGTCATCCTTCTCATTCTGGTCACATCATGTAAAATCTGTGCGTTTCTACAAAAGACTTAGCTGCAAGGCTGCATATGGGGATTTCACATACACAAAGGATAATTATCCACTGAAGGTAACATTGTATTTGTTATTTGTAGCATTCCTGTTTTCTCTCTTTCCCTCCCCAGTAACCAATCATGGGTAGATATTTACTGAACAGCAGAGGGTTATGAGGCTGTGAAATGCATTGACGGAGGCAATGGTTGAGGCAAGACCCAGCATTTAAAAAGTAGGTTAGATGAGTTATTGAAAAATAGGGGAAGAGGACCAGCACTCGGGACTAGAATTACTGCTTTTGCAAAAGTTAAACAACAACATGGATTTATTGGGCTGATCATTCTATTTCCATGTTATAGTTTTTGTGTTACTCTCTGCTACATTCAGCAGAAGTGCAAGTCCTAAGGATGATGAAGATTTATTATGGTTTTAGAGTTCAAGAGGAAAGAGCTAGCATTTATATAGCGCTTTTTACAAACCCAAGATGTCACATGACACTTTATAGCTATTAAAGTAGTTATAAAATGTAATCATTGTTCTAATGTAGGGGACTGTTGCAACCAATATGTGTGCAGAAAGGTTACAGAAACATCAGTCAGATATATGATCAGATAATCTGTTTTACTGGGGATAAATTTGATCAAGACATCAGGGAGAACTCTCCTCTTCTGCAAATAGTACCATTGGATCTTTTGCATCTGCCTGAGAGTGCAGATTGGGGTACTCGGGTAAGTAATACATCATCTGAAAGATGGTGCTTTTGACAGTACAGCATTCCTTCAGTACTGCCCTGCAGTGACAACATTACATCATATACTAAATTTTCTGGAAGCACACTTCAGCCTGTGTCCTTTTGACTCAAGAGATGAGAGGACTACCACAAAGACAAAACTGACACCTAACCATTTCTGCTTTATTCTAGGAAGCTGCTGTTTGCTTACTGAATTCCACTGGATTTTAAATATGTACTTTTTAACTTCCACTGCTGACTGTAATGCAGAAAAGTTGCCATTTCTGCTCACTTCCATGATTGCTTCCTGCAGCCAGTGCCACTCGCACTGTTCATTGGCTGCGTGCATAATCAAAGGACCAAATATTGTGAGTGGCTAGCACTACTTAAAGCTAGCCTTCACCTCTTAAAGCTGATGGTGGTGGTGACATCATTCTGAATATTGTGCTGTGAAATAATGACTGAGCATGAGGGAGAACATGCACCAATGTTTCCAGAAGCTGCCCTGGAAGTCTTGATAGAAGTGGTGAGAAGAAGGAGGCCCTCTCAACTCATGCTCATAAGGAACTGGGAAGAGGTAGCAGTGGCGGTCAATAACAGGAGTGTAGCCCCAACAACTTGGATGGGGTGCAGGAAGAAGTTCAATGACATCACATGAGTTGTCAAGATCTTTGAGTGCACCTTCAAATGCCACATCTGACCAAATGCACAGCTAGCTTCATCCAGTGCTTTTCTGGCCACGCCGTGGCCAGATCCAATGCGAGGAATGAGGCGGCCCAACCAAAAGCCCATTTGACCTTCTGGCGGGACCAGATGACCCCGGTGGTGGGCAGGGCTGGAAAATCCTGCTCATTGTATTCAGGGGTGTGAGGTCGAAAAGGTGCAAGTTGGAGCTTTGAGCTCCAACGTGGCAGGTACTGGTGTGAAATTGGTGTTATGTGCTGATTGGCATTATGATCTGCCTGCTCTTCAAGCTCTCAGCAGTTATTAGGCATGTTTGTGCACGCACCCCTTTACAAATATGATGTTTGGTGCAATTCTTATTGTGAACACAACTTTTGTCGTTTAAGAGACTTTATAGCACTCAAAATTCTGCTTCCTAGAGTTTAAGCTAGAAACTTTATGTTTGTATGACTAAGTGCCACATTGTTCAGTGCACTAATGCATTAAGCCATCAATGGAGCTGCTTACTTTTTTTTCTGACAGAGCGCTCATCAAATTATCCAAGGGCAGGCTTTTTAATTTAGCGGGCATGCACGATCAGCGGGCTTGGGGCTGGCTGGGGAACGGACACACGACCACAATCGATCCCTGAGCGCGATTTCACGTTGGCTGGCCAATTAACAGCCAGCCAGCCAGCATGAAACACGCATGGAAAGGCTCAGCGCTGACGGGGTGGAGGTGGGAGGAGGGCGAGCGCTGAAGTCAGCGCAGGCGTGGAGGAGCGAGGAATGAAGGCTCCCTGAAGGCAGAGAGCTGCCTCAGGGAGCTGAAGCATTTAAATGTAACATAAACAAACTTTAAAATCCAGAATAAAAATGCCCACCCATCAGAATCAGTCACCTGAACATATACAAGATGAAAATCCTGTCCATACGTTTTTATTTTTTGAAACTTAATAACAGAAACCTGCTCCCACCCGTGGATGAGGTTTCCTGAAAAATGCAAAGGCCGCCTGGCCAATTCGTCTGCCTGCCAACTGCAGCATTGGACGGGCAATGAAAAATCTCCGTTAATTGCGAATTTAATGGCCTTAGTAGGCCTCTTAATTGCCAACGGGCCTGCTTCCGTCACTCGCGTGCGTCCGCCGACCGAAATATGCGTGATGACGTTGGGACGCTCGCCCGATGTCATCACCCGCTATTTCACGATCGATTGGATTGGGCACGAGCCCAGATACCAAGCGAAAAATTCTGCCCCATATAAAGGACTTTTCTTTGCCTTGTACAAATCGTGCACGTAAATAAAGAAATTATGCCAAGTTTTCCTAATCCTATTGGAATCTATAGGCATATGATGATATAAATTATTTATATTATTGCAATGAAATATTACTGTATGCAGTGGCTGCATTAATACATTAGCTCAATCCTGCTTGGAATACGAGCCTGAATTTTTTGGATGGCACGATCTTGTTTCCCGCCTTTCACATCCCCACCGACTCCAATTTCCCCGCAGCCAATTGACGCTCCAACATGGCTGCAGGCAGGACTTCCGTCCCTCACTCAGGAGCAAGTCCCCCCCCACCGCCTTACAGATTGGCTGGCATCTCTCCAGTCCCTGCAGCAACAGTGTTGCAGTGGACAGAAGAGGTTCAAGAAGACGTTGGAGACGAAGGGTGGAATTGTCCTAGATATGCATTAAGTGCGGTAGCGGGCAGGAAAAAAGGAAATTTTACCCGCCGGCCACAATGGTGGCTTTTCATGCCTTATCGTCCCATTCCTGCCTCATTAATTATGGAGCACAGGAAACATGCCATCTCGCCGTTTCCTCACTCCGGGTGCCGTATCTAAACTGCAGCCGTGCACGCAGTTCTCAATGCTTGCAGCCCAGGACTGCTCCACTGAAGACAAGGCCCTGAAAGCCAGGAAGAGTTCAGTGACCCGTCACTGGAATGTTTTTTGTATGCCTGCTGTGATGAGCACCACCCCCGCTCTGGCTGCAGGAGGCCCAGCAATCTCACCTCTCCGGTTTGGGAGACGGTGGCAGTGGTGGTCAGTGCCAATGCTGTACAGAAGAGGTTGGCCATCCGGTGCCAAGGAAAGAGGATGAATGATCTCATCCGTGCCAAGGTAATTGCCAGAGTAAGGCAGTCATCTCATCACTCTAAACTCTCACACTCACAAGCTCATCACACATTCACTGGCATCGCACTCACTGCCACTCACTCTCTCTCACACACACACTCACACTTCCATCTGTCTTCATCTCCTCTGGAGACTGCATCCTCAGCCTACAGTATCTTGAGGCCATTTGCACAGATCAACACGTGCCCCCACACACATGCCCTGGGATACCCCCCTTCCCCAGTACACTGCAGTATAGTGCAGCCTCTTCCCTTGCCTGGGGCCTCTTCTCCCCCTTTCCCAAACAAGCCCTAGCCCTGCAGCCACTGAAAAGCCACCTCCGCCTTATGCCTGGTCTGGTAGTTAGAGACCTGCTCATGAGCCCCCCTAAAAGTGATGTGGTGCTGCCTGCGAAACCTGGCGCTAATGACCACAAATGACCCAAAGCCAAGGTAGACAAACAAACTGCGAAGTCCTGAGGAAAGTACAGCTCGCCAGGTGCATGTTGCTTATGTACAGCTGTGAACCACGCTGGCTTCCTATCATGCCAACTTGCCCAGGTGATCCGGCATTGGCAGTTGGGGGTGGGGGGGATGATTCCAGTGAGCAGGGCTTCGAATGATAAGCAGATGTATTACAATGAGGTTCCTGACCTCCGGTGGTGGGAAACATGGTCTGCCATGACGGGCGGAGCAGGTGATTACAGTTCAACTGCACAAAACCGTTCTTTGGCCTTCCTGCCATGTTGTCCATTCATGCCCGCCATGACGCCTGTTGGCAACGGGCATTGAAAATTCCGCCCTATGTCCAGTAACCAAAGGCCCAGGTAAGTCAAAGTGGTCCCAGGTGGGGAGGGTATGGAAGGCCTGGGGGCCTCGAAAGAGGCCATCGGAGTCTCGGGGAAGAGGTCGATGGGAGGAAGGTCTGGACACCACTGGGTCTTATGGGTTGGGAGGTGTCTGACTTCAGAAGGGGGCTTCTGGTGGAGACACCCAACACCCACCACACCCCATCATGCCCGAGATGTAATTTTGTATTTTGGGCTTCCCCCATAGAGGTTCAATCTTCCCATAGGCCTAAAAATTGAGCCTGAGCAGGAAATGGCCCTTAAGTGGCTATTAATTGGCCACTTAAGGGCCTCAATTGTGGCAAGGGAGGGCTTTCTGTTCGAGGCCTTGCCTGCCGCTGTGTCAATTCACTCTGTGATCATGGCATGCGGGAACCCGGAGGGAATCCCATCCCTTCAAGTTCATGCTTCCCACCACCCACCTAAAAACCCACCCTAGGGGAATGTAAAATTCTGGTTATTTCTGACATTCCTCTAAGCAGCCAGAATCAGCTTCACTCCAGGGTAATGCAGATCAACATTGCAGTTAGGCAGATGCCGACAGCAATGACAACTTTCACTTATCTCGCGCCCATTTTTATTCGCTCACAAGCTGTGAGCATCATTGCCTTGGCCGGCATTTATTGCCCATCCTGAATTGCCCTTGACTTTGAGAAAGCTCCCAAGGTATTTCAAAGAGGCGTACTCAAAAAACGATGCTGAGCTAAGAAAGGAGATATTTGAGGGTTATAATGTGGCTCAAAAGAGGTGAGAGGCAGGAAGCGTAGGTTAGAATTTCAGAGCTTAAGATTGAGGCAGCTATAAGCACAGCTGTCAGTGGTGTGGTAAACAGGGGAAACGCACCAGAGGCCAGTGTCAGAAGCAAGAAGAGGTTAGGGAGTGTGTTGGCTGGATTGTAGGGCTGGAGGAAGTTAGGGAGGGGCAAGTCCTGGTGAGTTTTAAACAAGAAAATGAGAATTGTAAATGGAAGCATGAAGGGAGGCACTGTGGGTCAGTGAGGGCAGGAGTGATAGGTAAGCGGCACTTGGTACGTGATGGGCTATGGGCAGTAGAGTTTCAGATGATGTTCAGTTCACTGAGGGTGAAGCAATGAAAGCTGACCAAAATACCGTAGGAATGGACAAGACTGGAGGTGACAAAACACAGACGAGGAGCAAAATATAGTGAGAGATAGATTGAGGTACAGACAGAGATGGGTAATATAATGGAGGGGGAGGATACAGCCCATGTGATGAAGAGGATTTGGGGCAGAAATTCATCTTGGCAAATAGACAGGTAAACTTGCCTCCATTATATTCTGGGTGCAATGAAAAGATACTTAACTGACCAATTGTGTTGTGGCACTTTCCTCTGATTTTATTTCTTATTGGTAATCTGTTCAAATTCACTATTTTCCAAAAATTTTCCACTTTCCCACTGAATACAATATTTCACTTTTTTCAAAAATGCAAATGAATCTTATTTCGCCACCCAAGATTATTTAAGCAGACTTACATGCAGTTTCATCTCAATATCACGTTGATAACATCATTTTCTCCTTCGTTTTACTTAGGCAGCAGATTCATCTTGCTTTATGGAAGCCAGTTAGTTGCCAGTGACTGGTTGAATCCCGCTCAGGTGGTGCTCTACCACCAGCAGAACAGCAGTGGTCCCTGGATAATGGAGTTATGTGGTCGTCGCCTGATTGACCCCTGTGAGCATGAGTGTGATATGGACACAGGTAAGGCTTGTTCTTATCGCTCATGTTCAAAATTGTGAGATTGTGGCTCTGCATCCTATTACAAGCATTGATAACAAATTTCTGCACAATGAAAGCTCTACACAACTTATCACAGATCATTCTCTGGAAGAGTGGGGGTGGGGTGGGGGTTGGTTAGCAGATGGAGAACAAGCTGATCTGATGTGAGTTCTTATAGCTGGGCAGGTTTTTTTTTTTCTTTTCCCTCGCTGAACCTAGACTGTTAATTCATTTACCCGACTAGAAATTTGCCCTCAACAAATGCAAAACTATCCTGAGATGTAATTACTTAAGAGACAACATTTACACACATGGACTAAAAGAAGAGCCTTTAGAGGTTCTTGTTAGATATCCGTGGTAAGTATACCTCACCTGCAAACTTGGCCATCAAGAATAAATCATAGACAAATTATTTTACTCCACCTATTGATGTGATTATTCTAATAAATCCATTATTCACTTTTGTACTTTATGTGCTTTTTATGAGTTCAATGCATTAAAGCTTCCACAAATACAAACAAGGGGTGTTTTGGTATACACTTCAGTTGTTTTTTCACACTTCTGCATCAATGGAATGAATACATTATTGTATTTTACTGCATATTTAAGATTTAAAATATTTCCCTTAAAATGGCATTAAATTGAATAAATTGTTAATTGTTCTGACTGAGAAGTACGAAAAAAGCATTTGAAATTTCCTTTGTTCCTCAAGTCTTTCAACTGCAAATAAGTTTAATGACCAACAGTTTTCAGCTAAGAGAGCACCTGAAGAAGGGAATGCTGTGTCAAAATGTGAACAGGATTGAACTTCACCCTTAGATTAAATTGGACTATAAGAACTATGGTACATTACTTTCTCTGTTCCTTTAATCACGATTTAATTGACTTGTTGAGAGTTCTGTAGTGTTTCTGAGGCAGAAGCAAGTGTATGGCATCAGAATTGACTGCTATGAAGCTTTCTGAGTCACAAGCATCTCACTTGGTGTCAGCTTTGAGGTTGCATCAACAATTGTGAAGTAGAATATCCTTATTGAGTTACGATGCAGCATTAGGTTACTCATTTTGAAGCAAGAAGAGTATGAATAGAACTGAAATGTTCACTCACAGAGAACTGTTTTAAACACAGTGACTTAAAATGGTTGCGTAGACCTTGACATTCCACAGGCATGCAATATCCAAAAAAGTAGTCCTGTGTCATTACATTGAAACTGCCTATTTAAAATGCCAATTAATTAATGATATGTTATTCGCAACAGAACATTTATTTTCCATATTGAACATAACCTTCTTATCTATGTCAACAACACAAACACGCAATCAAAAGAGTCCCAATCAACAAACTCCAATATTTTGAGCTACCATCTTGCATCATTCAACTTTATTTTTTTGCAAATTATGATCAGTCGCTACTGCAGATGTTAGGGATTGTCCTTCTGCAATCTAAAATATAGCCAGAGTTGCCAGTTACTGTCACACAACTGATTTCAGGGCAGGTCATTCATCCAATGGTGCAAGGTAGCTTAAAATGGAACCTCTTTAAGGATAAACATCTAATTATTGCAGAAAATGAGCAAACAGGCAAATTGGCAAAGGACACTATATAGATTAGAAGGACTAAATAGCAAAATATAACAGACAGGTGAGGCAGTCATATCAAGCCCAAAATATAAATAAAGTATTATGAGGAAAAATAGTACCATTAGTAATTAAAATAATAATTAAGTGCCATCATGCAATATATAGTGTGTACAACTCATGGCAGCAGCTCTGTTTACAGGTGCATTCAGACTAAATGAGTGATCGTGTTTGATTCAGCACTCTGCTTGTATGTGTTGTGGATATGTGTGTGGTGGAAATGTGGGCTGGGTACCTCAAGGCACAAACGCCTTCTTCCTGATTTCTCTCATTTGGCTTGTGTCACCACATGTCAAAGCCTTAAGAACAGTCCAAACATTTTCAGAGGCTACCTGAGAGTTTTGGCTGAGTTGATGTTTATAGAGAGTGGTCGGGAGAACATTGGAATAGTTCAGCTCATTTATTCGCTAGATTAAATTAACCTTCACAGTCCACAAAGCGAAGCCGTACAATCTGTGGTACTCCCTCACCAACTGACTCCAAGGTTACCGTCTCACTCTTTGGACTGAGTGGGAGATTTGGTTTGAATGATGGGTTCACAAATTTCTGAAAGTAGAGCTATAAATTTTGAAATGTCTATATATTTTCAAATGGATGTCTTTTTCTCCATTTACTTCTAAGCCTTTTGAAGCAAAGGTGTTCATTATTTGGGTTTTCAATTAAATTTTATTATAAGCAAAGCGAGTAAAGTCAAAATCTTCTCCTATCTCAAAATCTCCTCCGATTGCAAAACTGTAGATTTAAAATCTGTTATCCCTCAGTAAAATTATTTACCAGCTACTGGTATGAAACACAAAATAATTATCCGTGCAAAAGTGGTAGCGAGAAGGCCCTCAATGAAGGATCCTAATGGCAGGAATAAATATGCAGTTAACGGACAAATGCATCTGCTGCCAGGAATGCACTGGTCCATAATCCTATTACCAGCTGTACAGAAACCTTTTATGAGAGTTAAGAACATTTGTCTTGGAAAGTACCACAGGAAAACATCAGTCAACATTGCCAAATTGATTAGATTAAGGCTAGAAAAATGCTGCGTATGGTGTATGTTGCCCTTGTTAAATAGAATGTGAGCACTATTACTCTGTTTCAATGGACACCATTTCATAATTTTTAGATTGTCATTATTGAACAGGAAATGGCTGGGCGTCAGAAAGTCTGCCAACAGAAGCAATATAAGTCTAATATAAGCTGAGTGCAAGCAGACTCATTAATAGCACTAATAATCGTGCATGCCTCTGTGAACAGCAACACTTTTAGTTGAATGCTTAAAGTTTTTCTCTAACGCAGAGGAAAACTCTCAAGCAAGAATTGTTTTATCAATCTTAATTTGAACCACATTCAGAATGGACTGCTCCATGAGATTTCACAGCAATACGATCACTCCATCTGTGACCTTAGCCATCTTTATGCCAGCTGATAGGATGGTCATTATTCCATTAGCTGTCAATTTAGATTTCTAAGCTGGAGCTCCTCTCTCCACTTGCTGGTACTGTTCAGAACAAGGCTTAAACGTACTCCCAAAATATCACAGTGATAGCTGGCAACAATATTAAATGCTTTACTAATTAGTGATTATTTATTCATTTCTCAAAACGCTCATAAGAGTTTTAATCAGATGAGAGAGGAAATATTGCAATGCCATCACTTGAATAAGGAACTATAGGGGGAAAAGTTGAACCTCGCTTTGCTTATTATTCAGCTGCAAAACAGATCCACAGCCGATAAATGTTTATACATATTTTAATATTTATTGCCAATAGCATGCTACCAAAACACACAGGAAGCTTGTGCCGCTACTATTGTGGGAGTAAATTTCATTGGGCCTTACAGAGAGTTGACAGTGATGGTCCTATCAAACAACAGGAATATGCTTGGAGTTCTTTTTGTCTGTACAGAAACAGCTACTCACAGGGCAGGCATTTTCTACACTTTAAGCTGATGTTAATGCTATGAAACATGACATTTCTTTGCTGTTTCATGATGCAGCAGGCAGGTGCCACTGGGTTATCATATTTGGAAGTGTTGAAACATTCTTGACTTGGCAGCTTGCTTGTTCTGCTATGTATGTCTATTGTTCTATATGGGACTTAATCAGTGTCCTGATGACACGCAGATCACACACTTTAACACTCTCGTCAGTGTCTTTTGTTTATGGTTGATAGCCTGTGTAGAAGTGTATTTCAAGCTTCAGGTGAAGAATATTTGCACAGTATGTGGTTACTGTAATAAACTTGGAATGTCGGACTAATTTCTTCTAAGAAACAATAAACCTTAGAGACTCCAGATGAGACTACATGCTTGTTCCAAGAACAAGGCTAAAAAACTCCACCCCTAAGATTCCCTGCGCTTAGGGCTGATTCGTCTATACAGTCACATGATCCCCATAACAGTAAGAATTGGTTTAACTTACAATCATTACATTCCTTCCCCTTTAATTTTGTTTCACCCTCTTATTTACAAAAACATCTTAACCTATGTTATATACAGTTCATGCCATAATAAATTTAGTCTTTGAGGAGGTTTTTGGATTCGGGTAAAGCGACACAACTCTTCAACTGGAGGTTCATCCATTGGATTAACTTGCATGGGAACTGCAGCATCAGGGACATCCTTAAACAATGGCAGTTCAGAATTATTTACATCAACAGAGATATCAGATATGTCTATTCTTTGTTGATCTAGCACCTCAGGGGCTGAAGCTTCAACTTTGATTTCAGGTAGAGTCACTGGTTGTTGGAGGGTTTTGGACTTCTGAGATAATCCACGTGTTTCCCAACAATCCTGTTTTCCACTTCTATCTGATAAGATAAAGATCCTGTTTCAGAGACGATTGTACTGGGGACCCATCTCGGTCCAGTTGCAAAATTTCAAACAAAAACTATCTCTCCCACGGTAAACTCTCGACCTTTACCGTGAACATCATGATTCACTTTCTGACTTCCCTAATTTCTCTCCCCCTTCCCCTCTAAGGTAGGGAATACTAGACCCAATTTTGTGTGAAGTCAGCACTGCATTAACAATTCTGAAGGTGTTAAACCAGCAGTTGCATGAGGAGTTGTGCCATAGCTGAACAGGAAACTTGAAATTCATGTTTCCAACATTCCCTCTGTTAGTTTCTTTATGCCTGTTTTAAAGGTTTGTACTGCTCTCTCTGCTAACCCATTGGTCAAGGGATGATACGGTGCTGTTCTGATGTGTTTAATCCCATTTAGGTTCACGAATCTTTGGAGTTCAGTGCTGGTGAAAGCCGTACCATTATCTGACACAATAACTTCAGGTAAACCATGAACACTGAAATTCTGGCGCAGTTTTTCAATGGTTGCAGATGAAGTAGGTGATCTCACTTCAAACACGTCCATCCATTTTGCATCGATAATCACAAGAAACATGGTACCTAGAAATGGGCCTACATAGTCTATATGTAGTCTCATCCAGGGTCGACCAAGCCACTCCAACAGATGCAATGGAGCTGAAATGGGCAATTTTTGCTGTTGCTGACACTGGAGACAGTGTTTCACCATTTTCTCTATATCACTGTCTATACCTGGCCACCAGATAGAACTTTGTGCGAGCATCTTCATTTCCAAAATTCCAGGATGTGCCCTATGAAGTTCTTCCAATAATGGTTCTCTTCCCTTCACAGGAATAACGACTCTTGCTCCCCATAATAAGATAACATCTTGACAACTCAGTTTGGATCTACGTACAAAGAACGGTTTTAATTCTTCAGGAGATTGTGCATTTGACCATCCTTGTAATACTTGTTCATGGACTCTTGCTAAAATTGGATCCTGATTTGTCCAATTCTTTATCTGTCTCATGCAAACTGGTGAGGAGTCCAGGAAATTCAATGCAAGTACTATCTCTTGAGGTATTGGAACGCATGCAATACTGTCTGGCAAAGGGAGGCGATTGAGGGTGTCTGCATTTGCTGTAGGCGCAAAAGATGATGCATAAAAGTGTACTCATATGCTGATAAAATTAAAGCCCACCTTTGAATTCTAGCCCTCTTTCTCAGTTTGTGAGTATCCTTTCTCAGCTGCAGAAAGGGTTCTGGATACATATCCTGTTGGTCTTTCAGGTTTGATTTATTTTTCTTCTTTTTGTGTTTGCCACAGGGCTTTGTCTCATCCTTCATTTTGATTTCACAGTCGGCCAAATTTCTCCCTGGTGAAATCTTAACTTGGTTCTGTTCGGGGGTTGAGTTACCCATTCGCATCTTGGAAAGCCTCATGACTTTCCCTTCTAATGCCTCTTTTGTCTCCACCAACTGATCCCTCAATTCTTCTGAGTCTCTTTTGCAGCTTTTGGCTCCCGCTTGGAACATTAAACATTCTTGGGTTTTTTTCTGCGAACTGTTTCTTCAGTTGGTTCAGAGTGGCACTGCATTTGTTTAGCCTCTTTTCATGATTTTCCTCTGACCTGAGGGATCCTTACATCCTGTGAAGGTCCTTCAGCTCGTCTATCTCATTACAAAGTACACTATCATATTCCCTTGTCAACTCAGGATTTCTTCCTGCTTGGGCTTGAAATATTTCTGACAGTTTAGTTTAATTTCTTTCAACCAATCACAACCCAGAAGGCTAGGTCCTTCTCGTGCTACAACAATTATTGGGAGCTGAGCTGTCTGTTATTCGTATGATACAGGTACAGAGGTGATGCCTTTCACCTCTAGTGCCTCTCCTGTATATGTTTTTAACTGAGCAATGGTTTTCTCCAAACTCAATGACTGGCTACCTTCTCTGAGGTATTTAAAGATGTGTTCTCCCACCACTGTGGTCGATGCTCCAGCGTCCACTTCCATGAGCAGAGGCTTTCCATTTACTTGAAGTGTAACAGTGATTGGTTCAGTTTCCCTGGCCTTCAGATTGTGTAGGGAATGAACGTCAGCTTTGACCTGATGTTTCAATAGCTGCCTTGATCTAGTCCTGCACTGTTTAACAACATGCCATTTTTTGTGGCGGTACTGGTATTCTCCCTCTTTAAATCTACAAACTTTAGATGCATGATGTTCCCCACAATGTGTAACACTTTAACTTCTGGGCTACTGGTGAGCTGCTTCCAGCATTTTTTTTCTTCTGTTTTTCTAGTGGTAGGGACGATGTCCTGCTTCACAGTAGCCTCTCTGATCCTCACACTACGCCCAGCGGCAGGCTCCCGCCCTGGCTGCAAAACGGTGCCCTGTTGCTCACTCTGTAAAGCCTGCGAATCCCTCTCAGCACTCTCCATTGCTAATGCTATCTCAATGGCGCACTTCAGGTCTATCTCAACTGCTGCAAGAAAACGTGCAGAATGACATCGTCGTTTATGCCGCAAACCAATGGAACTCGCACCATGTTGTTTAGAGTATCACCGAAGTCACAGCAGTCTGTTAACTGTTTTAACATTCCGATGTATGTGGCTTGAGAGTTAAACTTGAATCTTTGCATGATCACGGAGAGTTTAGGCTGAAAATGTCCTTTCACGAGGTCGACTAGCTTGGTGAAGGATCTAGAATTTGGCACGGTTGGAGCCATCAAGCTCCAGATTAGGTTATAGGTTTTGCTCCTTCAGACACCTAGGAGAATTGCCTTCTGTTTCTCCTCTGCCGTTGTTTCACTGGCCACAAAATAGAAACCTAATAGCTCAATGTATTGACAATGTATGTCCTCGACAGATGAGTCGCACAGATCAATTCTGCCAAAGTGAGGCATTGCTGGTGAGTATACTTCTTTCCTTTCTTTCCTTAAGATATTGGAATGCTCACAGTTACGAGGCGAGTCGGCGCTATTGATTCTCGTCGCTAATTGTAATAAACTTGGAATGCAGGACTAGTTTCTTGTAAGAAACAGTAAACTTTATTTACAAGCTCCCGATGAGATTACATGCTTGCTCCAAGACCAAAACTAAAAAGATCCACCCCCAAGATTCCCCGCACTTAGGGCTGATTCACCTATACAGTCACATGATCCCCATAACGTAAAGAAATGGTTTAATTTGCAATCAGAACAGTTACACTTGGAACAGATTCCACTGTTGGTCCACTCACAGTCTATAGATTGCATAAACAGTACAAAAATGTGGCAAACATTTGAATGCATAAGTTAAAGTATCATTCCGAATGAGTACTGCTCCCACAAAGTAGATGCTCTAGATACTGTAAATAAGGCATAGTTTGCATAGAATATATTATGGACATATTCTAGATTTATTAGATATTAAAAATAGAGATGAGGATTTAATGCACGAGAAACATATGTCAGTGCACTTCAAAAAGTAATGCATTGAAAGAAGCACTGAGATGTTTCTGTGTGAAATGTGCCATCTAAACTGAAGCATTATATTATTGTAATACTTGAAATAAAAGCAGAAAACAGCCAGCATCTGGAAAGGGAACCTGAATTAATATTCTATGAATTTGGAGATTATAGCGTATTCTGAAAAATGTGTTGCAGGAATATATTCACTATATCTGGACCACAATGATTAGTACAACAGATTATATAGAGAAGAAAGCATAACTGAAGAATAAAGGGCAAGATGACATTAAAGAAATAATGAAGGTAAGTTAAGAGAACATGACTGCTGTAGATTATCCACAAATAAGCAATTGCTGTGTTAGCAGAGCAACCAACTCCTGAAAATTGGCATTTTTATTTTCACGAGTTAAGGAATATAGCATTGAAAGGCATGGTCTCAGAGAATTAGTTTATCCCAGATTAATTTGCAGGATAGGTCCTAGTCGCATAAAGGATGACTTTCTTGGGTGAGACCTCAAAGCCTTTTTCAGAGCCATGGAGTTATATTTCAGCAAGACCCAGCTTCTTCAGGAGAAACTGAAAGATAATTGGACAGCAGGAAGAAGTGGATTTGGCAACACAGAGAACATCAGCCACCTGCTCTTCCTTTCAAACACTGTATCACAAGCTGGGGTCGGCAGACTCCTGGTGTCTGAAGAGATTTTTCCAAGGGGTCCGCAAAATAATGTGAATGTAATAAAACAAAAATGGCTGGAAAAACTCAGCAGGTCTGACAGCATCTGCAGAGAGGAAGACAGTTAACGTTTCGAGTCCGTAAGACTCTTCATCAGAACTAAAGAAAAATAGAAATGAGGTGAAACATAAGCTGGTTTTAGGAGGGGTGGGACAGGTGGAGCTGGATAGAGGGCCAGTGATAGGTGGAGGTAAAGAAGAGATTGCCAAAGATGTCACAGACAAAAGGACAAAGGGGTGTTGACGGTGGTGATACTGGCTAAATGATGTGCTAATGGTGACATTAAGGGTAGAAAGCAGGACAAGCAAATGACAGATAGCCCTAGTGGGGGCGAGGTAGGGGGAAGGGATTGAAATAGGCTAAAAGGTGGAGATAAAACAATGTATGGGAATAAATTAAAAATAATAATAGAAATAGGTGGGAAAAGAAAAATATGTTAAAGAAATATATAAATTATTAGAAAAAAGGGGGATCGAAAAGGGGTGGGGATGGAGGAGAGAGTTCATGATCTGAAGTTGTTGAACTCACCGTTAAGTCCAGAAGGCTGTAAAGTGCCTAGTCGGAAGATGAGGTGCTGTTCCTCCAGTTTGCGTTGAGCTTCACTGGAACAATGCAGAAGGCCAAGGGCGGACATGTGGGTATGAGAGCAGGGTGGAGTGTTGAAATGGCAAGCGACAGGGAGGTCTGGATAATGTTTGCGGACAGACTGAAGATGTTCCGCAAAGCGGACACCCAGTCTGCGTTTGGTCTCTCCAATGTAGAAGAGACCACATTGTGAGCAGCGAATACAGTAGACTAAATTGAGGGAAGCACAAGTAAAGTACTGCTTCACGAAATGAGTGTTTAGGCCCTTGGGCAGTGAGGAGGGCGGAAGTAAAAGGGCAGGTGTTACACCTTCTGCGGTTGCATGGGAAGGTGCCATGGGAGGGGTTTGAGGTGTAGGGGGTGATGGAGGAGTGGACCAGGGTGTCCCGGAGGGAACAGTCCTTACAGAATGCTGACACGAGGCTAAGAGAAAATGTGTTTGGTGGTGGCATCATGCTGGAGCTGGCGGAAATGGCAGAAATGGTGGAGGATGATCTTTTGAATGTGGAGACTGGTGGGGTGATAAGTGAGGACAAGGGGGACCCTATCATGTTTCTTGGAAGGAGAAGAAGGTGTGAAGGCAGATGAGTGGAAGATGGGCTGGACACGGTTGAGGGCCCTGTCAACCACCGTGGGTGGAAAACCTTGGTTAAGGAAGAAGGAAGACATGTCAGAAGAACTGTTTTTGAAAGTAGCATCATCAGAACAGATGTGACAGAGGCAAAGGAACTGAGAGAATGGGATGGAGTCCTTACAGGAAGCGGGGTGTGAGGAGCTATAGTCGACTTGGCTGTGGGAGTTGGTGAGCTTGTAGTGAATATTGGTGGACATTCTATCCCCAGAAATTGAGACAGAGAGGTCAAGGAAGGGAATGGAAGTGTCAGAGATGGACCATGTGAAAATGATGAAGGGATGGAAATTGGAAGCAAAATTAATAAATTTTTCCAGGTCCAGACGAGAGCATGAAGCAGCACCGAAGCAGTCATCGATGTACCAGAGAAAGACCTGTGGGAGGGGGCCTGAGTAGGACTGGAACAAGAAATGTTCCACATATCCCATAAAGAGACAGGTATAACCGGGGCCCATGCGGGTACCCATAGCCACACCTTTTATTTGGAGGAAGTGAGACGAGTTTAAAGAGAAATTGTTCAGTGAGAGAACAAGTTCAGCCAGACGGAGGAGTGAAGTGGTGGATGCTGATTGCTCGAGCCTCTGTTCAAGGAAGAAGTGGAGAGCCATCAGATCATCCTGGTGGGGGACGGAAATGTAGAGGGATTGTACGTCCATCGTGAAGAGTAGGCGGTTGGGGCCAGGGAACTGGAAATGGTTGATGTGATGGAGGGCATCAGAGGAATCGCCTTTTATATTCCACCTCATTTCTATTTTTCTTTAGTTCTGATGAAGGGTCATACGGACTCAAAACATTAACTGTCTTCCTCTCTGCAGATGCTGTCAGACCTGCTGAGTTTTTCCAGCTATTTTTATTTTTGTTGCTGATTTCCAGCATCCGCAATATTTCGCTTTTCTAATAAAGATGTGGGGCCTGGCGCAAACTGCGAGGTGGGAGCAGAAGGCGGCCAACATATAGCAAGGATGGAAAGGCTGCACTGAGAAGGAAGCACAACTATCTCACTTATTCCAGTTATCTTCAAAGCATTGTTAACACGTTTTCCCTATGCACTGTCTTATCATGGACATTGCATACTGCATTATTATCATTTAGACGGGGAGAGTCGGTGACTACTAATCCGTTTGAAATGGGTTCTTTCAACCAAAAATGTTTTAAAACATTGCTTTAAATGGATTGTCCAATGATTTGCTGTTGATTCCTAAGAATGTAAGAAATAGGAGCAGGTGTAGGCCATTTGGCCCTTGAGCTGGCTCTGCCCAACAGTGCAGTACCAGATTTCGAGGCGCAAGGACTCTAAGAAAATGGACGGAACGATGCCAGGTTTGCACAAAGTGGGGTAGCGGGCTGGAAAAAAAACATTTTACCCTCCTGCCACGATGGCGGCTTCTCACACCATATCATCCCAATCCCACCTCATTAATCATGCATTCCCGGGAAACATGTCGTTTCGATGGTGAGTGGGGACTCATTTGCCCACCATGCTGTCGCCTCACTATACTTAAAGTGAAGCCAAGCGCACACCTCTCAGTGCTTCCAGCCCCGGACTGCTGCACAGAAGACATGGCCCCGAAAGGCAAGAAGACTACAGACCTCCGATTCAGTGGGGCATACCTGGAATGCCTTTTGGATGCCGTGGATGCCAGCCATGATGTCCCCTACCCCGGCTCTGACTGCAGGAGGGGCAGCAATCTCACCACCTGGCTTGGTAGGCGATGGCAGTGGTGGTCAGTGCCAATGCTGTGCAGGAGAGGTTGGCCATTCAGTGCAGAAAGAGGATGAATGATCTCATCCATGCAGCCAGGATAAGGCAACCATCTCATCACTCTAAACTCACACACTCCAGCCCATCGCACATTCACTGGCATCTCACTCACTGCCAGCTCAAGGGACATCGCCACTCACTCTTATTTTGAAATTGTGTTCCTTAGTTCTCAATCCTCTCAGCATTTACCTTGTCAAGTCCTCTCACAATCTTATATGTTTCAATAAAATCACCTCTCCTTCTTCTGAACGCCTATGAGTTAAGGCCCAACCAGCTCAGCATTTCCTCAAAAGACAGCTGTAGGTTCATAGAGTTAGGCACAGCAAGTTGATATCTTGACTAATTATCATGTCCCGTAATGAATAGTAATCTAATTGTTTATTATAATCTCTAATTCAAATTTTCAGTGCTGTTGATATAATTGTCTCTCAAGTGTTTGCAATATAAAACAGTAACGATGTGCTTCTCAGTTAGTTTAAGTTACCTGTAAAGCTCCTGAAAGCCGTGCAATGGAAGAGAGCATTTTTCAGAGAGCAAAAATTGAGCCATCGTAACCAGACTGAAAGTGCTTTTGAATTCAGTATGAGCAATATTTCTCTTTTATCATATTGGAATTAAGAAATACAAATATTTTTGATGAACAAATATGAAAGGCAACTGTAGCATAATAAATAGCATTTGCTAAACCTATGTTCACATATACAACTTTCTCGTGCCACACTAAAACAGGATAATTTTAAAAATGTATTTCCCATTATTACTCGACACCTGAGCTGTTCCCACTAATCAGCCAGTGATTGATGCTGTCAGTCTTAGGTTTTGTGCCAAATCATGTTTGGAAGAGGTTGTGACAGGCATGAACATGCTTGAAAGAGAGAGAAGTCCTTTTCTCACTGTTGTATTATGATTTGTAGCCCTGCTTATTGCCAGCCACATTAAAATCATGGCAACCTCAAAGATTTTTTTGTTTTCTCTCTACAACTCTATTATATCAGCGGGAACTAAAGTGCATTTTCCCTTTTTGTATTCATCTTCTCTGTCTCGAAAATATTTGTTTGAATGCAGATATTTTGAAGCACTAGAGTAATTTTCTGTTAGAAGCAGATTTCAAAACAAACAAAAAAGGCGTCTTTTCACAGAAAATTGAAATCGTTCCCTGAATCATTAAAAAAAAATATTGGTCCGGATTTTTGTAGAGTCGAGCGCACTCTGGAGCTTTTTAAAAATGGCGGGTGGGATGCGATTCTGGCATTCCCAGCCCCATCCCTGCTTCCGACTATCTTTGGCGGTGCAGGATGAGGGTTTGAGCAACTATCAACAACTGCACCCACCCCCCCCCACCGCCACCCCCCCTCCGCTCTCCCCACCCCCCCCCCCCCCCACCGTCCCCACACAAACCCCAACTGACTCCAACTTGCAGCACTCCCACCCTTGCTGGCTCCATTGTGGGGATGGGCAGTCCATCCCCCAACTCCCGCAAATTTTGTGGGGCCCCTTTGGGAAGTATCCATGATTCACGGACTCTCAGAGGTGTTGTGAACCATAGGGGGTGGAATTTTCCGTGCCCACTGGCGTTGGGCGTCATGGCGGGCATGAGCGGACAATATGGAGGGAAGGCCAAAAACTAGTTTCACAATGTCGTGAAACCAGTTTGCAATCACCCGCTCCGCCCATCAATGGTGGCGTATGTTTCCCACCACCGAATGTTGGGAACTTCATTGTAATACATCTGCATCTCATTATCAATCCACCTCGTCAGAATCATCTCCCCCTGCCCCCCACCCAATGCTGGATCATCTGGGCACGTTGGCATGATTGATTGTGGACGTGTTTCACAACTGAGCATAAACGGCCTGCATCTGGCAAGCTGGACTTGGCTCGGGACTTTGAGTCTCGTTTGCCTATTTTGCTCCTGGCAGCACTCGTGGCCATCGGCGCCAGGCTTGGCAGACAGCACCACATCACTCTTATAAAAGCAATAGACTGCGGATGCTGGAAATCTGAAACAAAAACAGAGAATGCAGGAAAAGCTCGGCAGGACTGACAACGTCTGTGGAGGGAGAAACAGAGTTAACGTTTTGTGTCTGTATGACTCTGTATGGCTCTGAAGAAGGGTCATACAGGCTCAAAATGTTAAGTCTGTCAACAATGTCCAGAAAACATCCCAGGGATGGATCACTAAATTGGGTGGGGGTTGGGGGCGGGGGGGTGGTGGCGCTGCAATCTTCTTGCCTTTGGGGGCCATGTCTTCTATGTGGCAGTCCTGGGCTGCAAGCACTGAGGGTACTTTAAATATGGCACCCGGAGTGAGGAAGCGGCGAGGTGACAGCGTGGTGGGTGAATCGGAGGCTGCCAGCCATTGAAGCAACGTGTTTCCCAGGAGTGCATGGGACGATATGGCACAAAAAACCCGCCATTGTGGCCGGCGGGTACAACGTCCTATTTCCCGCCCGCTACCGCACTGAGTGCAAATCTGGGACGATTCCGCCCACAGGCTGGATTCAGTGAATATTTTTATCGATAAGTGTAAGAGGTCTTACCGTGAACCCTCATAACCCCTCTGCCCCGGCCTTGCCCCTCGCCAGGCTCTCTCCATGCTTTCCATGGCCCCTCATATCCTTCATGCCCACTCACCCAGCATTCAACATGTACAGAACCAATTAGCCAGATTTAAGTAGCAATTCTTGAAATGCACATGAAAAAACACCCAGTAAGAAATCTCCTTCGAAAATATTGCTTCCGTTACAACCTTATAGCAGTGGCCATGAGACAGCTATTCATAGTATCAATAACAGAAGCTTGACCTCACGACATTCCCTTTAATCTGAAATCAGCTCAGCAGGGGTCTGTCCATGCAGGTGAAGCTGGAGTATTTGTTTTGATTGATTGGCACCTTTGAGGTTATAATAAGTTATTCTCTAAGCTCCGTTTTTTTTTTCAATATCCGTCTGTTGATTTGGACAAGGTTGAGAGGTGTGAAGTGAAGCTTCTGCTGTTGAAACTATGGATGGCTCTGTATGATTGACACTTTTATAAGGGGCAGAATTTTCCCCTTGTCAGACGGGTTGGCGGGGACATACGGGGGGCGGGGGGGGTCAGTGGGAAGCCGACCACTGCCCGCGATCAGGGCCGGACTGCCATTTCATGCCGGCGAGCCGAAGCGTGTGCTGCGGCGCTGCCTCTGTGGCAGGGTAGGAGGGCGAGCACGCACGTGTGCGTGTGCATACAGGTGTGTGCAGGGAAAGCTCTCTGAGGCACAGAGCTGCCTCAGGGAGCCGAAGATATGAAAAAAAAGTCAAAAATGACGAACGCAAAAATGCCACAAAAAGAAAAACAGGTGAGCAGGGACATGTTACTAGTTAAAATTTTTATTTTATTTTTATTTGCTGTTGGAACCCTTATCCTGCCCATGGAGGAGTTTTCCTATAAAGTGCAAAGGCCACTTGGCTTTTTTGCCTGTCTGCCAACTGCAAGGTTGGACGGGCAGTGAAAAATGACATTTAATTAGTACTTTAATGGCCATCAATGGCAAGTTTCAGAAAAAAACCTGCTGCTTTTACAGCCTGTCGACAATTAACAGACCTATGAAAAAAAGTCAAAAATAAAGAACGCAAAAATGCCACAAAAAAAAAACCAGGTGAGCAGGGACATGTTACTAGTTAAAATTTTTAGGAAAACCCCTCCATGGGCAGGATGAGGGTTCCAACAGCAAATAAAAATAAAATAAAAATTTTAACTAGTAACATGTCCCTGCTCACCTGTTTTTTTTTGTGGCATTTTTGCGTTCTTTATTTTTGACTTTTTTTAGTAGGTCTGTTAATTGTCGACGGGCTGTAAAAGCAGCAGGTTTTTTTCTGAAACTTGCCATTGATGGCTCATTGTTTCTGTGCATAGTGCGTACCGGGTAAGTGGGCATGGAGGATGCAGGGGTGCATGGGGATATGAGTGGGCATGGGAGGCATGGCGGGGGCATGAGGTATATGGCACACATGGAGGTGGAATGAAGGGTGCATGGAAGGGTTGGTCGGGGTGAGGGGGTGTGAAAGGTCAGGGCTAGAGTGCCTTAATTTTGCATACAACTAGGCCGAGGTCCTAGTGAGCCAAGTTGGGCTTTCTAACCCGCCTGCCTTGGCTGTTACACACCTCCTTGGCTGCACCCAGCCTGCCTCCAGAGACAGTAGGCCTAACTCGACCCCATCCCCACCTCCCCTGAATGAAAACGTGTTGGGTGGGGACCCTTTTAAAGGTGATAGGTCTGACGAGTCGACAAGCTTCTTGACTCAACCTTTTCCACCTCCTTCCCAAATATCCAGCCCATTATCTGGTCATTATCAATTAGCTGTTACCACAGTGACTTCTCCCCAAAGAGTACTTCATTAACTGTAAAGCACTTTTTACATTCTGAAGTCATGAACAATGGTATATAACTGCAGTTCTTTTATTTGTTCTTTCATGGGAGGTGGATGTCACTGGCTGGGCCAGCATTCGTTGCCCTTGAACTGAGTGGCTTGCTTGGCCATTTCAGAAGGCAGCGAAGAGTCAACCACATCGCCGTGGGCCTGGAATCAGGTATGGAGGCAGATTTCCTTCTCTAAAGGACATTAGCAAACCTGATGGGGTTTTTTTTAGGATAATTGATGATAGTTTCATGGTCACCATCAATGAGACTGGCGTTATTTTCCATACCTTATTGACTGAATTTAAATTCCACCGGTTGCCATGGTGAGGTTTTTCCCCAGAACAGTATCCAGGACTTCTGGATTGCTAGTCCAGTGACATTACCACTCTGACTCTGACACAGTGACACTAGTCCAGTGACATTACCACTCTGACTCTGACACAGTGACACTAGTCCAGTGACATTACCACTCTGCCAGCATTTTATAGATTTGTTTTACGGTCATTGAACAAGAAGAGTTCATCCATTTAACAATGTCAGTCACTGAATTTTATTCTGCAAGCTTCACATGATTGTGTTGAATGAACTGTAGATGTCAATGTTGCCCTAGTGCAGGTTCGTTGAACTGAAGGTGCCACTGAAGGGAACATTACTCTGCAAAATATTCTGGTATTGGGCTGCACTTTATTCAGCAATGTTCTAAATTAAGATTCATTTTTGATGGTAATATAGGTTCTATTCGAGCAAATTGGAAGGATGTTGGATTGATCATTTTTGTCTCTGTCGCATGTTGATTTGTGGAACTCGTCAGGCAATGGAAGTCAGAGATCAGTCTTTTTCAGTGACCTAACGTCCCACCCAAACTTCCAGTCGAGTCTGATGCAGACAGCTGAAGGTGCTGGCTGAAGCAGGCAGCTCCTTTATTGTGTCAGGCGTAAGGGGGACAAGGAAGGTCTCTGTGCCATTTTCTGGCCCATGGGCATGCAGGACGCTGAGTCTCCCGGAAGCACGGTGAAATGTGGCAGGAGCAAGGCCTCAGGCACGACATCAGGCATTTCGAAGGCCTACATGTTTTGAAGGTCAGTGTTTGAAGCCTTTAAAACACCCACACTGTGTTTTCCCAGGTGGCACTTAGTCATTTTTTTTCCAGTTGCTGTTCCTTAGTTTATTTTGTCCAAGGCTCCTTTGTTGGAAATTTAGGAGGAAAGTGGACCAATGCCACATCGGCCACATATCCAAAGAGGCTCTCTGAGATTTACAGCCCACACGCACACACATCTTAATAACTGCATAGCGGGGAAGTAAATCTCACTTTGGCAGAGTTATTGATGGAGGTTTCCCTCCTGAATGATGGCTCTGCCAGCAGACTCCTGGTGGTATCACTATGAGGTGTGGATAATTGCCTAAACTTAATGCTGAAGAAGACCAAGGCCCAAGGATCCCCAGAACGTGTAAGTCCAGGGCCTTGGGCAGGAGAGTTTGGGCCGGTTAGGGAGAGGGGTTGGGCAGAGGGAGTGGGTGGGTTGAAGGGAGAGCACGGGTAGGAGGGAAGGCGGAGTTCAACATTAGTAGTGCCACCCCACAATCAACAGAGGGCAACCCCTGAAGATAAACACCACCCGCTTCCTTCCCGCCCTTTAAACATTTCAGTGAAAACATTTGGCTGCCCGCTCCCACCCAGATGCCCACGCCAAACATTTTATGGCATGCGTAGCATATTATCATGGTCAGTTGGCTCGAGATAACAAGCCTCTTTGACCCTTGATTATTTATTTAAACATGGTGGGCAGGCTGCCAATTTTGGCACCTGCCTGCCACCCCGTATTATGGGGGTGGCTCTGGAGTGGGCAGGAAAGTGATGGGGTGGGCACCCACACTATTTCATGTGCCCCCCCCCACACCCCTGCGGAAAATAGTCCAGCTGGGGGCATGTAACACTTAGCCCTACACTGAGAAGAACCATCTGCAATGATGATGAGGATTCAGCTAGGTCAGATGTTGCAAAAATGCTCAACATCCCTGTAACCAAAGACAAGAAGGCAGAGCCAAACTAAGTGCTCGTGGTGGTAGCCATTTTGATTAATTAAAAGTGGTGCATTGCTGTGAGACAATTATTGATCTTCCTTCAATGCAAGCTTCAACTCCACAAAATTATTGATGCTCGGCTGTTTACCAAATAGAGTTGGCTGCAGAGGTATATTTGGAGTTGGTGATTTCCCTATAGGGGAGAAGGAGATTACAGGTGGGATTTTCCGGCTGTGTTGCGGGTGGGACCCACCGCGGGCGAGGTGGTGCCCCAACCAGAGGCCCATTGACTTGCGGCGGGACCGGAAGATTCCAGTGGCAGCAGCTGGGTGCGGAAAATCCTGCCCTATATTTCTGGAAGTCTAAGTGAAGGATAGGGTTTTGATGTCAGTATGTTGGATACTTAATAAGGCAATTAGTACACATTGGCAGCCAGAGAGTGTAAATAATGTAGGGGACATTTTTGTATTACTACCTCAAAAAATCAGCACTTTAACTGCAGAGTTGCTTTCAAAAAGGTAATCAAATCTGTGCTTTCAGTGTCATCAACTATATCCATTCATTCTCTGTGTTAGTGCCAATATTTATCACTTTCGTAAAAGAGAAAATGGGCTGTTAATTTACATAACTCATTTCAAATTGAACCTGGAAAAACTTTTTTTAAATTTTATAAGACAAAGAGGATTTGATGTTAATGAACATTTAAAGTGTAAATAGCATTAATGCAATTATTATTTTTTCCATGTGGGATAAGTGTCTTTCTCTACTACTTGTTCTAAAGCGGCAGCTGCTCTGCTGCAGGGCTCCGTGGACCTGTAATTGGGTTGGTTGTCATTAGCTTGGCTGCTTAAGTTGTTTCCGCTATTTACAAATTAATGGAACACTTTTTGTTCTGAGCTTTGAAGGATAATCATTTCAGTCATGAAGTACAAGGCCTATCCATCTCCTTTGCACTCAATTTAATGCACAATCCTCCTTAAAGTAACGCTGCTTTTATTTTGCTAAAGATCACTTTTATTTCCATTTTAATTTTCTTTTACAATTAGAGATTAATGAGCGTGTTTTATTAGATGAATGTCCTGAGAACTAGATTTCACAATATTTCTGTTTACTGAGAGAGTGCTATTCTAGATTGCTTCCCTCAATAAATCATTAAGTTTCCTGGAACTCAGTGTGCTTTATTCTCTCCTATGTGCTGTGTTAAGTGGCAGCTAAATAAACAACAGTAGATGAATTAACACTGAGCAATGCTTTATGTTCAGAATATCTGAAGACTACGTTGGCCCACTATGTACAGGGTTCAACAGTGAAATTCTTGAACACTACATTACCAGATTATCATAACTCAATTTATTTTATGAGATTTGAATGCAGGGTTATGGTTGGGAGATATGGCTGGATGTTTAATTATAGGTCACTCTTCAAGTACAATTTTAGCATTACCAAGGTCACTTATAGAATAGAATGTTAAGGCACCTGCTGAGGAGGCCTAAGGGCACTCTGCAGCTAAAAGGCTGAGAGAAGGACGTGCAAGATCAAGTTCAGTAGATGGCATAAGAGTGCTTGTCAATATTAGGGTCAAGTGGGAGATAAGATCTTGGGGACAAATTTACTTGTGTGATAAGAAATCAGAATTATTATGGAATTTAAGTTGAATGTCTGTTGTCCAATTAGCAATTACATAGAGCCAAACCTCTCTGTGTGGTAAATGGAGAACAGGGGCTGGATTTTATATTCTCCTTCTGAAAGGTTTGTAGGCAGCGGAACGCGTAAAATCCAGTGAGTAGCCTTCTTGCCACTATCAGCCTACCCCCAATCTGTCTGAAATTTTATGGAGGTAAGGAGGCATCAGGCGACCAACACCCCCCCCCCACCCCCCACCCCTTTGGCCTATTGAGGCTCTTAAGTGGTCAAAAGGGCCTCATCCTGTCACCACCAGAATTTTACCCACAGCCAGGGGAGGCCCACACCATGCAGGAAGCCCAGAAGCTTTAGTTGCATGGCCTGGTGTCAGGCAAAGGGGTGGTGGAACCTCCTTTTGTAGTCCACTCGGCCCATCAGAGTCCCTACCTCAAGACCATCCTTCCCTTTAACCCTCCCTGACCTAGCCTCTTGAACCCATCCCCTTCACCCCACCCACCAGGGCCAGGTTGACAGGCCCTGATGAGACCCACGGCCCCGAACTCAGCGTGGTGGGACTGCCTGTAGTCCAAGCAGCGGCTGGGATGATGGAGCTGCTAGCGACCTGATTAACAAGCTTCTCTCTAAGGCAGATCCTCCTCCCGAGAGATAGGTGGAAGCCTTACCTTAAAGCAACTAATGCTGTGCCCAGCGTAAAATTGCTGTGGGGCAGCCATTGGGATCATGGGCCGATTCTCCTCACAACATTTTGGCCAGGGGTTGACAGTGGGCTGTGGGGGAGGTGCGGGGGTGGGGTGGGGGCAGGGGGGCTGGGGTGGGGGTAGGGGTGGGGGGGGGAGGTGGAGGGGTGGCAGTGGTGTCATGCGGGTGGTGGGGGAGAGGTGAGCGGGGGAAGCGGGGACAACAGCAGCCTGTAAAGTTCAGCCTGAGATTTTTTTAATATCATAGAGTTAGAATTTATCATACCTGATATATTAGATTCTGTGTGAAGGTACAATGTTGCTTGGCAGCAGTGGCATGAGCCCCTAGCTGTGCCCTAAATGCGGTTTCTAACTCTGTAAACATGTCACCTTTGCTCCGAATTGCTGCAGCCTAAAACTGAATTCTGCAGAATGACCTTGACATTTCTGCGGCAATAAAATCAAAAGCTGAAAATGTTGACAAAAGACAGCGAGTCTGCCAGCATTTGCAAAGCAAACAGTTAGGTTTTGTTTATTATTCGTAAGTGGACTGTGAGCTGGCAAGACCAGCATTTGTTGCCCATCCCCATCCCCATTCACCTGCCTTCTTAAGCTGCCGCAGGTACCCCCCCACAGTGCTGTTAGAAAGGAAGATCCAGGCTTTTGACCGAGCGACAATGAAAGACCAGCAATACAGTTTAACTCCAACAACATTCAAGTCACTCTACACCATTCCATGGCAAATTGCCCATTTTATCAACAGCCGATCCACCATCTTAAGCATTCATTCCCTCCACCAGCAGTGTACAGGGGCAACAGTATGTGCCATTTACACGTTCACTGCAGCAACTCGCCAAGCCTCCTTTGACAGCACCTTCCAAACCCGCAACCACTTCCACCTGGGTAGATGAGGGCAGAAGATGCAGCATTAGTAATGCTGTTGAAAGCTAAGGTGAGATGGTTAACGTCGTTAACGTTTCAAGTCCACATGACCCTTTTTCAGAGCTAAAGAGAAGTAAAAATGTGATGAGATTTATACTGTTTAAGGGGGTTGGGGTGGAGCAGGTGAAGCTGGACAATGACAGGTGGGGGCAAAGGAGAGATTCACAAAGTTGTCATGAACAAAAGGTGTTGTACTGGCTAAAGGAGGTGCTGATGGTGGCATTAAGGTCAGAAAGCAGAATGTGGTAATAGTAGGACAAGGGTAAGCACTCTGGAAAGAACAACATGAACAAGTGACAGATAGCCCTGTGGGGATGGGGTGCGGGGAGGGGACGATGGTGGGAAAAAATATCGAAAATATGATAAAAGATGGGGATAAAACAGTGAATAAAAATGAAAATAAATAAAAATAAAAATAAGTGGATAAAAAATAAAAATTAAAAATGAATATTGAAAACCACTCTTTATGTGGTATGTGGAACATTCCTTGTTCCAGTCCTACTCAGGCACCTCCACAACTCTTTGTTCAGTACATCAATGACTGTTTCGGTGCAACTTCATGCTCCCATCTGGACCTAGAAAAATGTATCAATTTTTCTTCCAATTTCCACCCCTCCATCACCTTCACAAAGTCCATCTCCGACACTACCCTTCCCTTCCTTGACCTCTCTGACTCAATTTCTGTTGATAGACTGTCCACCAATATTCATTACAAACCCACCGACTCCCACAGCTACCTCGACTACAGGTCCTCACACCCTGCTTCCTGTAAGTACTCCATCCCATTCTCTCAGCTCCTTTGCCTCTGTAGTATCTGTTCTGATGATGCTATCTTCAAAAACAGTTCCTCTGACATGTCTTCCTTCTTGCTTAATCCAGGTTTCCCACCCACTGTGGTTCACAAGGCCCTCAACCGTGTCCGCCCCATCTCCTAAGCCTCTGCCCCCACATCTTCCTCTCCTTCCCAGAACCATGATAGGGTTTCCATTGTTGTCACTTTTCACCCCACCACCCTCCACATTTAAAGGTTCATCCTCCACCATTTCTGCCAATTCCAGCATGATGCCACCAGCAAAAACATCTTCCCTTCACCCCCCACTGTTGGCATTCTGTAGGGACATCCTGGTGCACTCCTCAATCACCCCCAACACTTCATCCCTCTCCCACGGCACCTTCCCATGCAATCGCAGAAGGTGCAACACCTGTCCCTTTACCTACTCCCTCCTCATCGTCCAAGGGCCCAAACACTCCTTTTAAGTGAAGCAGCGCTTCACTTGCACCTCCTTCAATTTGGGCTGCTGAATTCGCTGCTCACATTGCGGCCTCCTCTACATTGGAGAAAGCAAACACAGACTGGGTGACTGTTTTACAGAACACCTTTGGTCTGTCCACAAGCATGACCCAGACTTTCCAGTCGCTTGCCATTTCAACACACCACCCTGCTCTCATTCCCACATGTCTGTCCTTGGCCTGCTGCAATGTTCCAGTGAAGCTCAACGCAAACTGGAGGAACAGCACCTCATCTTCCGATTAGGCACTTTACAGTCTTCCAGACCTAACATTGAGTTCAACAACTTCAGACCATGAACTCTCTCCTCCATCCTCACCTTTTTTATCCCCTTTTTAAATATTCATTTTTATTTTTATTTTTTATCCACTCATTTTCATTTTTATTTATTTTCATTTTTATTCATTGCTTTATCCACACCATTTATCCTATTTTCAATATTTATTCCCCTCCCACAACTGCACCCCCACTAGGGCCATCTGCCACTTGTTCATGTTGTTCTTTCCAGAGTGCTTATCCTTGTCCTGCTATTACCACATTCTCCTTTCTTACCTTAATGGCGCCATCAGCACCTGCTTTAGCCAGTATCACCACCACTAACATCCCGTTTTTCATTTTGTTCATGATATCTTTGCCAACTCTCCTTTGCCTCCACTTCCTGCTGGCCTTCTATCCAGCTTCACCTGCTCCACCCCTCCTAAAATGTGTAAATTTCATCATATTTTTACTTCTCTTTAGCTCTGAAGAAGAGTCATAAGGACTCAAAACATTAACCCTGTTTTTCTCTCCATGGATGCTGTTAGACCTACTGAGTTTTTCCAGTATTTTCTGTTTTTGTTTCAGATTTCCAGCATCTGCAGTATTTTGCTTTTATATTATGGTTAGTTTCATTGTTGGGGATGGTCATCACCTGGCACTTGTATGGCACTAATGTTACTTGCCACTTAACAGCTGAATATTGTCCAGGCCTTGTTACATGCAGGCACAGACCACTTCAGCATGTGAGGAGTTTCAAATAGTTCAGAACATTGTGCAATCATCAGCGAACATCCCCACTCCTGACCTAATGATGGAGCAAAGGTCATTGATGAAGCAGCTGAAGATGGTCGAGCCTTGGAGACTACCCTGAGGAATGCCTGCAGCTATGTCTTGGATCTGAGATGATTGGTCTCCAGCGACAACAACCATCTTTCTTTATGCTGGGTCTGACTCCAGCTAGTGGAGCATTTTCCCCATGATTTCCTTTAAGTCTAGGAAGCAGGTCATGGATGAGGATCCCGCGAAAGACAGCAGACCTCATAAATATGGCAAAATCACACGCTCATGACATCTTCAATGCTTAAATAATAGTATGTGATGGGGAGGCCCGAGACATGGCAGGAGCTGCCAGCTCCCCAAGGTAAGAGGCTCCTTTAGCATAAAAGCAAAATACTGCGGATGCTGGAAATCTGAAACAAAAACAGAAAACGTTGGAAAAACACAGCACGCCTGACAGCATTTGTGGAGGAAGAAACAGAGTTGACGTTTCGAGTCTGTATAACCCTTCCTCAGAGCTGAGCAGGCTCTTTCAGTACTTTCTCAGGGACAGGATGAGCAGGATGCTGCAGCAGGTCCCCTCTATGAAACCTGCAGCCTTCCCCAGCCATGATCTCCAGCCGCCTCCTCCCCAGACCTTCTCATCTCTGAACCCCTCCCTGCCTTCCAGAACACAAGCCTTCCCTCAGCTTCCTTATCATCGACCTGCCGCTAAACCTCCCAATGGCTGACTGGACCTCCCTTCCCAACGCTGGGAACCATTCCCAATGGTCTTCAGCTGCAACCTACCTCCACTGGTCTTTCATTCTATTAATTGCCGAGGCTGTCCATGTGGTTAGCTGCTGACTGGGGCTACAATATGTTCATTAAGATCAGAGGGCTTTCAATTCCCTGGCCTCGCTGGGTTCTTCAGCCAGTTTCTATCTCCCCGCCTCCTCATTAACATTGGGGCCCAGGAAACTGTCAACAATGGTAGTTTCCTTCAGTGCTGCAATTTTCTTTTCCACTCCCCATAGAAACATACTACACTGTGATTCCAGCAGCCTTCATTCTTTCTATGTGAGCCCAGACATGGAATATTATTCAACGACAGAAGTCATGACAGTTGAGCCCTTTTCTGTCATTAGCAAGCATAGACCTGTGCACAGTTTCTAGCAGAGCCCTGAAGACTAATCAAAAACACAAATCCTCGGTATCCAATCATATATTTTGAGGTTAGAATTATGAATTAAGCATTCTTTAGTAATTTGATTTTGGAGAGGTTTGAGAATATCCCTATGTATTATTGTGATATGGGAATATTTCACATGCCTGCAAATATGCACAAATACTGTTTGTATGCAATTCATTCTATGTTAAACAGTTCTACTGACATCTGACAATGAGGCACAGCAAATACTAACTTTTTTATTGGAAGAGGCACACGTTTGTGACAAATCCTTTAACATTGATTCTCTGTGTGAATTAAGTAGAATACCATTCCTGGAGCATTTTAAAACATCCTATATCGGGTGACATATCTATATATGCTTTTTTGCTTTGAAATTGATTAAGCAGCAAATATTTCTATGCTTCCAGCAACAACTGTAAGTACTGAAAAGCTAGACACTTCTTGGCACGGTGCAGCTACAGCTTCTTGCCATTCACTTCAGAATTATAATTAGCACACTGCTGCCTCACAGGCTGTCAAATTGCTTTCAGATTAGTTTTGCTTCCGCAGCATACTGCTAAGGCTTTTCTATTCAATTCACAATTTATAATCTTCCTCTCAGCACATTAATGCTATGTATTCTCTGTGTCCACGTACTGAATTAAAACCCATCCCTAGTTCAAGGAAAATTCAAAGCAAAAGGGATCACTTACGAATTTTCTTTGTATTTTGATTTCACCTTCGCAATTTATACATCATATGGACTCCAAAGAATGAGCCACAAATACATGCCACCAAAATATATAACACAAATGGAAAAAATGTTGAATCATGTTGATGAATTTTCCCTTGATTTAACATGTTAACTAGACTGCCTCTTGTGAAATACAACCACACAATATTCCACTGTGCCTTGGGCTCAGCAGCTGAATGAAGTTTGTTTCATCTCCTGGTTGCCTTATGTCTGGGGACAAGCTAAAAGTTCTCTCACTCTTGCTCAACAAATGAGAGACAACTCACAACACACTCAATTAATTTCACCATGCAGTTTAAAAAATATATATTTACAGTTTATTTAATATGCATTAAAAGAGACTGAAACTGTGATGTCTGTCTTAATGGAGAAATAGCTTGTTTACCACACTCCAGCTGCAGTTCATCCTAGAAGTGGGTGAATGGCTGGAGACAGGAGTCTGAAGAGGAGGCTGCCCAGGCACTTTGATGTCTATTATGATTGATATTTCTATACCCAGAAGTTGTCTCAAGCTGCTATGTTCTTGTTTGTTCGCCAGTTTATTTCTCACTTTACTCCCGTATGGACAGAGGTCAAAATGGGTCGCCATGGGTGTTTACACCTGCATTAAACACATGCCTGGGTCCAATCTACAACTATTTCTACTGAAAAAAAGCTGGAGTTTTAAGATGTTATTGCCTTCACAGTGGAAGTACAAGTAAAATATAATGTTATGAACCAGAAGTCTGCTATTTTCTTCAGTGCTGCTTCTGTTAATCTTTGATTTCAGCGAATCTGACACATTGGTTGTGAATTTCTATTGTGGTTCTCCAGCTCATCCATGATAAAGCTGGTTGGAAGAGCCCGAGGGTGCAAAATTCATTCACCCTGATTTTTGAGTGTGGGGGTTGTGATTGGCCATGTGCCAATGTCCATTCAGGTTGAGGTGGGTAAGACACAATATTCATCTATCCACCTCTTCTGAATGATTTTGGTGCTAGATCCTGCATCTCCAGCACTGCTGTCTTTTTCTCAACACTACCAGCAAGCTCTGCACACAGAACAAGGCACCAATAGTATTGTTGCAGATCATGTGATACAAGCAGCCTGCCTCTTAAAGGGAAGCTGGAAAGAAAGATTGTTGCAATGCAAATCTTGCAAACTGAACCACGGCAGATTGAGGGGTCAAGACTGATGGATTCAATGCTGAATGCATTGGTGGTATAGGTGGGCAGGAAGAGGGACGCCAAGGTCCCACGAGGGTCGGGGGGGGCGGGGGGTGGTGGGGTGGGTGGTTGGGGACTGGAAATCCTCAGGGATCATGCTCAGAAGGCAATGGGAGTCATTGTCCAGGAAAGTAAACACTTGAGGTTTGGACCTGAGGACCTGGTCTAATGGCCTCATGTGGGTTGTCATGGTCAATGAATCTTTCTTCATCTGAAATCTGCTACTCCTATTCCCTTCTGAGAGTGATCCCTGAGGGTTTACAGGCCCCAGCCCCATGGGATCATTGCATCTCTCTTCCTGCCCACCTAAACCACCAACCTCTCATGCTGCTCAATGCACCACCAACACTAACCCAACAGCACTCCCTGGCGCTCAAGGATCGTGCCTAATTTCTATATAAGCCACCTCACCCTGGCATACTTATTAATGCTGCCAGCCTGACATCCACTTCTCACTGTCTCTAAATACTTCCAGCTAAGGCAGGCACATCACTAAGACAGTGCTACATTCCTACTCACATTTTGTCCTCTCCCTGCCACAGGATAACATGGCACGTTATAGAAGGGAGCAGAGGAAAGCTGAGGGTGGTTGGGACAAGGAACCCTACATATCCCAAGCCCTACAAAGGACATGGTCCACAGCATCATGGGGTTGACTGTGACAGGACCTGCAGAATCTGACATCATTGAGAACATTGAGAATGGCCACACCCTCCTGCCTTTCTATGCTTCTAAACACACAATACACCTTCATCCTGCTATCTTGATGGGCAAGTTGATGAAGTCATAGATTGTTTGCTTCCCACCCATTTCCCTCCCCTCTCACTAATCTTCCTCTACTAATTTCCTGTTTTCAGACATACAAGAATTGCCTTCTGCCTACAGAGTAAAGGGTTACATCAGAAGCACCAAGTGCTATGATATAACTATGATATACACATGACTAAGTAACAGAGATCTGGAGAGAGGAGAAATCCAAATGTGTGCAGAGTTTCTAAGATGTCTGTGAAGCTGTGAATAAATAATAATGCTTTTAACAAACTATAGTGTTGAGTAGCTTACTTAGGGAAAATTAAAAAACCCTGAATAACCCTAAACATATGATGAAACATGTTGGCAGCCGACAGCAAGTAAAAGACCCAGAAAAACTCCAAGGAAACATTACAGACCTGACACGCCTATAGACCCTTGAAAAAAAGATGAAAGGAGCAGACTGAAGACTCAGCAAAAATGTCACAGCATTACAGTTGCAGCAGATACAAACTGAGAAGGAAGCATCAGCAGCAACAAGGGTCTGCAAGAAGTTCTCAGGCTACATGATGGGATTGCAACTTAAAATTGAAACTGACCGTAAGTCATTAGTCACGCTTCTAAACATGGAAATTGTGAAAATGCCATCTATAATTCAACACTTCAGACTGAGATTAATCAGGTATGATTCAGTATCTGAGTATGTTCAAGGAAAGTACCAGAAAACAGCAGATCCACATCAAGAATACCAGTTGAAGAAACCAAAATAGAGGATTTGAATTTCATTGAGGAGATGGAACTGTATGCATCATTCATTACTAAACACCTACCAGCTATTACAAAGATGTTGCAGGAGACAAACCAAGCACAACAACAAGATGATGAGTGTCTCCAGATAAAATAATGCTGGCTGGAAAGATGGCAAGTCTAAAATCCTAACAATCCAGTACTATGGCAGTACTTTGAACAGAGAAAGCACCTCATAATCACTGATGATCTCCTGGTTTATAATGTCAGAATAGTTATTCTGAGAACACATTGGCTTGAAATTCTCCAAAAAATTCACCAAGGTCACTTCGGGATAGCATATTGTCAAGCAAAAGCCCAGCAATCAGCCCGATGGTCAGGCATTACTTGTTCAATTGAAGAACCAATTTCAAATTGCCTCATGTGCGCAGTGAACAGAAAAGAGCAAAGAGGACCACTGTCACCCTCCGGTTTTCCATCAAGGCCGTCGGAGTGCTGGCAATGGATTTATCTGATTTTAAAGGCAAGGTATTTCTTATTGCAATTGATTGATTGATGGGAAAGATTGCACACCATCACGGCGGAACCAGTCATTCACTCACTGAAAAGAATCTATGCAACTTATGGTATTCTGGGCAGTGCAGTCTCAGACAATGGTCCACGATTTGCAAATGAATTATTCCACAACCTTGTGAAGGAATATGTGACTAACTCACCTTGGTATCCTCAAGCAAATGGAGAAGCTGAGATTGTTCGAACCATCAAAGACTTGAAGAAGAATGAAGATCTCAACTTAGCCTTTCTTAGTTACTGAACCTCACTGCTAGTGGGTTACATTTGCCACCCCCCAATCTGCCGGGGCTGTACCAGAATCTATAGAATGTTGGAAGATGACAACCAACGCATCAACTATTTCCATGGCTACCTCCTTTAGTATACTGAGATTGGTCAAGGCATCTCAGAGACTAACCATGTGAAATTTGAGACTTTGTGAGGAGATATAAGAGGATGCATGTAATTGCGATAAAGACTTGGGCAGGGAGGAGATGTAGAGTAAAGGGTTAACATCAGGAGCATCTGATGCTGATGTAACTATAAAGTAATGACACATGACTAAGTAACAGAGATCTGGAGGAAGGAGAAGTCCAACCTTGTGCCTAGTTCCTAAGATGTGCGTAGAGCTGTAAGTAAGTAATCATGGTTTTAACAAGCTACAGTCCTGAATAGACAACCCCAAAGAACCCTATCTAGGCCCCCGAAGAGATGACGAAACACTGCACATCATCCATGGGACCTCCAGTAGCAGGAAAGAGAGCAACATCACAGCAATGATGAAGAAATTTTGTCACTTGATCTGACACTCACAGCCTCCAGCTCAGACACTGGCACTGCACTTATTGTGGAGGCTGACATTATGCTGGGATCAGCATAATGTAAAAATGCATAACGGTGTTTACAATATCTTGCTGGAGTTTCTGGGATTCTTTTACTAACACTACAGCATACAAGAAGGAGAACCCCTGTGGAAATTAAGCCCCATAATCTTTAGCCTGAGTTATATAATCTGCTGGTGTAATTTGGTGGCCATCGTACTGTGAGATCCCCTCTATCACTTTCAACGTACACCTTAATGGTAAAAAGGTTTCACCCTATTACATTAGCCTAGATTACTCATGTTTCATCTCGTGAATAGTAATGAAAGCTTGTCAGTGGATATGGACTATTTTGCTGGAAACCAGAAATATGACCTGGAAGCAAGCTCAAGTTTTAACAGTAAATACAGGGCAGGAACAGAATGGCAACATATAACCAGAAAACTGACCTGAGCATTCCTTTGTGGCTTGCAACAAGGGCCTGAGTGTTTCTACTTTCAAGTAGCTGAAAGCTATCCCCAAAATTAATTTTTTTAAGCTGATTAACATCTTTCCTGTATTCCTGAAGGTTGGAGGCTGCTAAAGTCAGAGTGCTGCTGCATCTTTTTCACTCATTCAGCAGAACTTCCCAAAAGAAAAAGCCAGAAGTGCTGGATGAATAGTTTGTAGATGCAGTCAACAATTTTCCTTGAAGCTCAGAATAAAAAACAGAATGTGATTTCAATTCACTTCTGACACGGGCCAGAAATTTTTGCTCGTCGGGCAGGCATGCGCCCAACCTGTCCGAGCGTAAAATGGCGCACAAGAATGGTTGGGCGAGCGTCCCAACGTCATCGCACACTCACGCAATATTTCAGTCAGCGGGCGCGCGCTGAAGTCGGCAGTGCCCCCCACCGACAATTAAAAGGCCTATTAAGGTCATTAAAAAGGTAATTGAAATGAATTTTTCGCTGCCCTTCCAACCTTATGGTGGGCGGGCAGCAAAAAGGCCAAGCGGCCTTTGCATTTTTTAGGAAACCTCATCCACGAGCGGGATGAGGCTTCCAACAGCAAATAAAAATAAAGTAAAAATGTTAACATTTCATTTATAACATGTCCCTGCTCATGTAACCGTCACAATGAGGGGAAACGTTTTATGACATTTTTAAAATCTTTATTTTTAATATTTTAAACCCTTCAGCGCCCTGAGGCAGCTCTGTGCCTAAGGGACCTTTTCCAGCACGCGCCCGCGCTGAGCGCTGCAGCCCGCGTTTTATGCTGGGCGGGCCTTAATTGGCCCGCCAGTGTGAAATTGCGGCCCGGCCCCGATCATGGGCGGCAGTGGACTTCCTGACCACCCCTGCCCGCCCCATCAAGCCCGCCGATGAGGAAAAATCCTTTCCATGGTACAGAGCTCAGATAGTCCATACCTCTTTAAATCTTGGATGAGAAGCATCTGCGCGTACAGTAAACAACAAATTATTGGCACACAAAGCCGTTTCACAAGCTGGGAGTAGCATTTTGAAGAGAAATTTGAGTAATGTTTGATAAGAAGGAAAGAAGAGGGTTTGAGTTAGTAACAATGCTTTATGTTGATTCAAGATACTGGTCTATTTTAATATACAGGCACAGTTAAATGCCTGTTCACTATCAAATATTGTTAGCAATTCATTTTTTTTTTCAGCTAGAAAATGTAGCAGTTTAGGCAAAGATTTCATATTGCTTCAGAAACTGGAAAGGTGCAAGCTGATATGTAAAACCATTTTTAATTGAAATAGACAAAAATCTTCCGATTTGAAAATAACAAAAAGATGAATCTGTGGTCCAGTGCACTGTTGCTCAAAGTAGGTCAAAATGTGGCCACTTACAGCCTCTTCCCTGCAATGTTTCATTGATGCATGTGACACTGTTAAACTCCTGATCTGGAGGTTGCAATTTCTTCCATTAGGGCAGCAGAGCAACTGCCCATTATTATCAAAGTCACGAGTTACTGAGCTTTTAAGCTCCTGCCACATTTCAAATCACCACTTGTGACATTTGCTATATCAGTCAAACAAACATGCAATGCTTATAGGAAGCTAGGAACAGATGTAGGCCATTTAGCCTCTTATGTCCATTCTGCCATTCAATGAGATCATGACTAACCTGTGATCTAACTCCATATGCCCTATTGCCCATATCCTTTAGTGAGTTTGGTTCACAAACTTCTATCTACACCACCTGCAATGCCACCTATCTTTGTGAAATCAGGGAATTTGGAGATGTGGCTTTCTATCCATCATCTAAGCTATTAATAAATGTGGTGAATAGATGTGGCCCAACACAGATCCTTGCGTGATATTACTAGTCACATCCTGCCAATTGGAGTATATCCCTATTATCACAACTCAATCTCCCCAGCTGTCCCGCCAATTCCCTATCCAGATCAACTCAATAAGCCTCAACTTTAAGTTAACAATCCCTTATGAAGGACTTTATCAAATGTCTGCTAGGAGCCCATAGAAATTGATATTTCCCCTGACTAATCTTTCTGTCAATTCTTCAAAAAATTCAATTAGGCTTGGACAAGCATGAACTACCCTTTAGAAGCTCATGCTGGCTCTCTCACTTCAACTGAAAGCTTTCAAGGTGTTCAGTCACTCTATTCATAATTACAGACCCTAGTCATTTCCCAACAGCAGATGTTGAGCTAACTGGTCTATAAATCCCTGTTGTTCGTCTCTCTTAAATAGCAGAACGATGCCCACAACATTCCGATCTGAAGTAATGGCCCCCAAATCAAGAGAATTTTGAAAGATTTTAGTTCGGTCATCTGCAATGCTCTCACTTATTTTCTTTAAAACACTGGCATGGAAACCATCTCGCCCTGGAGATTATTGACTCATTTGTGTCATATCTCCGAATTGCTGTTATTTTGTTTATGTTAATTTTGGTGAAGCCCTGTCCCTGATTCAGTATTAATTTCCTTGGGATGCCTGACATGCTGACCCTTACTTCAGCTGTAAATACTGATGCAAAGTAATTATTCAACATGTCTGCGTTTTCTTTATTTTCATTGACAATCTCACTATTACCTGTGTCCAAAGGCCACAGTTTGCTCCTTACCAACCTCTTTTCTCTAATATCATTCCAAAAAATGTTTTGTGTTCATTTTGATATCCCTTGCAAGTTACTTTTCATATTTCCTTTTTGTAGCTATGTCTTTTGTTCACCTTTGTCCTTTGTAGCTTCCCCATTGCTGTTTATTTTGGTAAATAGAGCTCTTGCCCCTTAATGCTGTAAACTGGTTCTGTATCACGTTAAATTCTTTTTTTGAACATCTCCCACTGATTTTCAGTCATTTTACCCAAGATTTGCCCAGTTTACTGTGAATGGTTTTTGACTTATCGTATTTAAGTCAGCATTGTCTAAACCTAGAATCCCAGTCCCTGATTTTTGCTCCTGAGACGGGTGTGCAGGGTCAGGGAATTTCCCTGACTCCCTGAACCTGCTTAAAGAGAAACTACCCCAAATGGCCAGATTTTCACTACGGGGGCACAGGTGTGGGATAGAGTTAGGCCTGCCACCCTGGAAGCAGTACAGATGCAAAGGCCTACGCAGTATAAAAGGATAGCCTGTGCGGAGTTCCTGCTGTGAGGCAGGAAGTGGGTGGAAGTGCTTCAAGAGTCAGGTGAGCACCAACTGTAATAGTTGCCCAACGGATTGCTGACACTGGAAGAGATATGGCCCATCATGGCTTTCCAAAGGAAAATGTAGGTATTACTGTTAACTATTTATCCTATAATGAAGGAGCACACTTCACACAGAGAAGGCTGGAAAAGCTTCACAAGACCCAGCCACGGAGGTGGCAGGACCTTGGCAACATCAGCTGCTCACAACATTCTGTATTGACTCATATTATCATAATGCCTCAGATGATGATTGATAGGCACCAAATGCATTACCTTTGCCCTTCCAACTACCTTTTTCCCACCCATCTCAGGGCGCAGCCATGCAATGGATCTTCTGTGAGTGACAGGAACAGATCCCAAGCTACTATGGATTCATGCAGCCCCATTCCTGCTCCCCCATCAGATATTGCTGAGCTAGAGAATATGGTTTGTGTATGCAAGCAGACACATAGTCAACTATGGTTAAAGGCAATGCTGTGTATTCGAGTGTGCTCTTACAATGTAAAGGGCTAAATCTCATCACCCTCATGTGTCTCACATAGGTCCCAGCGGCACTTGCTCACATCCTCCCCCGATCCCCAGGCTACCTCTTCCCTCAGGCATTAGAGAGAGGAAGAGATGTTCGAGGCGGTAGTGTCATTGACAGGTCCACACTCTGCCAATACAGACACTTGCACATTGGAGGGATGTAGTGTGCATTTAGAGTTAGGAACATGTGAAGGGTGCCACACCAGAGTGCAGGAGATGTCTGAGTCAGAGACTACTTTGCACAGAATGAGGGAAAAGTGTCACAATGATGCTCCAATAGGCATGAAGGTGGGGCCTCAGGAGTCACCTTATGGGGCAGAGTACTTGGAGCATCAGATGTGTGGACATCTCGCAGAGTTCCCTGAGACAATGAGAGCCCACACGTTGTGAATGGAGGAGTCCATTCCACATTGTCTCGAGGACTCAACCACCTGAGCTCCAACCATGAAAGGATGGCCAAGCTGACGGAGAGACACATGCGGCATCAGTCAGAGTGGATGAAAGAACAATGTAACTCCCTGCAAAGCCTCCCTCAGTAGCCTGGAGCAGTCCGCTCAGTGAATGAGTACTGACATCCATGGAATACAAAAGGAGCTGAGTCCCTTTAACAGGACGTTCACACTAGTGGACAATCTTTGCTGAACAGACGACTGCTGCGCCCCTCTAGCCAGCCCCAGCTAACCCACCTGAAGGCCAACTTGATATGTTATTGAGGAGGGTGAAAGTTCTGGGAGCATCTTTGCACCCGCTTCTTCTAACTCCCCAACCCCTTTGCCAGAGCCGTCATCTGTGCTAATTGTCCCAGTGACAATGGTTGCTCCTGCAGAAATTCAGAGGCTACAGTCTGAGCTAAGTTCCTAATGGGTCCTCCTGCATGATGAGGCTGACCACCACACTCTGCAATACCATATAGCTTGAGAGTTGAGCAATCTGCCTCCATCTCTGAGGCAACTCTGGGGAATGTTCACAAGCGTAAATACACATCACTATTGCCAAAAATGTTGTGGTCTGCTTCTGTACACTAATACCCTCAATGAGAATGTTTACAGAATGAAGAAGGTTCTTACCATTGGCACTGAAGTCCACATGCTGAAGCTCATCACTCACTGATGCAAGCAGGACCAAAGGTGTGCCTATGCATGGAAGGCTATTTCCAACTCCAGACCTTCAGATGTGGTAATAGTACACCAAAGGTTGCAGACTGAAATGATCCTTGGCAGCATTTCTTATCCAATGATTTACTTTAAGGCAGGGATCAATGATCAAATCCGGTTCATCAGGCGCGTCTCAAGCGTGAGTGCTATGTCGAAGGCAGTCATCCACACACAACTGTTACACTGTGACTAAGTGGATTTCCCACATGTCAACATGCTGTGTATGTCCAGGGAAGCGTGGTTGTGTGCTTTCTCCAGGGAAGTGTGCTTGTGTGGTTTCTCAACGACATTTGAAGCCTTTGTCTTCTAGTTGGTAAAGGCTGTGGTTAACACGGAGCCGAGTCGTTTGGCAGCATTACATATTGCAGGTGTCATACCTGCCTGCCACTGGACACCAGTGGTGGATGGATAATGTGGAAGGTAGGAGAAGGAGTGGTGAATACATGTGTGGCATCACCCTGCACAATGTGTAGTCACTGCAGTACCGTTAGCACATACAATCATATCTGAAGGCGGGGGTCTAAAGTCATGCTTCCTACAGCCACTCTTGGCTTTTTGAGCATGGTTTGACTAGGCACAAAGTGGGTCTTTGACAGCCTCTAACATTCATGTGCAGGATCCAGGTTGTGAAAGATTTCTCAACGTGTATTTGTGTGCTATGTTGAGACCAAGGGTTATGATGGTCATGGTTTCAGCCATGTTGATGGCACTGACTTTCAGTATCTGCTGTTGGCTTTTTCTCTTGTTGAGGATGGGCAAATGCCTGAGGAAGTGTGGCTTCCATGTTAAAGGTTAATTATTTGGAAGCTGCTCACTGGGGACTGACTGATGTACTTGGTGACATTTCAACAGCCTAGGAGAATCTGCTCTAAATTAATAGGTTCCTGGTAATGAACCCTCCTGTAAAGAATCTGCCATGGCTACATGGGCTTGCCCCTCAGATGGCCTCCCACTGCTGCCCTCTTCCTCCTCCTCCATGTCACCTGCATGATCCTGGACAAGGGCATTCTCCTCATTCTCCTCCTCCCCCTCAGATGTCATAACTAGAACAGTGGGTTCTGTCCCCTCTGGTTGTAGGCCCCTCCACGCGCCGCACATGGCCAGTATTCTGGAGACCCTCGCAGGGGAATACTCTAGTGCTCCTCTAGAACGGTCAAGGAACCTAAAGCCCATCTTCAAGATGCCAAAAGCCTGCACTGTGTTGTTGCAGGATGTTGATTGACTGCGAGTGAGCATGAGATATATGATCAGTGGTGTTAATATGAAATCAATTCCTACGCTCAAGCAACATCACGTACCATCAAGCGCAGGTCACAGAGTTGAAATCAAGAATGGGAGTCATGGCTTATTTGTGGCAAATTGCAACATTCCTACTCTCTCATCCAGGCTTAACAGCCATTTATGCACCACAGACTGGAATAGAGTGAAGGCTTTTCTTAGTCTGCATTGCTCAATTTCAGTTTGGGTGGTGATTTTGCCACTAAACCAATGGGCTGGGCAGATGTCCTTTATTGTTGCCAAATTGCAAAATAACATTTTAACTGATTGAAAGTCTTTTTTTAGTGTGTTTAAATTAGGTTTCACTGACTTCTTACTCTAGAAGAGATCTTGCTAGAGGCAATCATCTTTTGTTCAAAGACATTTATTTACATGCTAACATGTAAACAGTTAAATAAGACCAAGGCATAGCTGGAGCTATTCTGAGATACTTTACACTTATCTCCTCTCAGTGAATGACATCACTGTCACGTTGCTTCTTAGGCACATGCTCAATAGTTATCATCAGAGTTAACCCTTTGCATCTCCCCCCATCCTATTATGCATACATTCTCCTACACCTCCCCCTCAGTCTGTTGTGCAAGTGGTCAATCTCTGACTGTGTTCTTAGCTCTTTTTGAGGATGTAACCCTACAGAATCTTCTACTTGGAAGGCAACAGCCTTCTCTGATGGAGATTTCTGCTTCTGGTCCTTTTATAAAGGTGATGAAGAGAGATTTTGCTTTTCTTCTCTATTTTTCTTTCCCTTCTTGGCACTTTGGGGAAAAGTTGGACTGCTGGCTGCTCTTGCTTAAAAGAATCAAGCTTGTTCAGCTCTTGTGACGATTTGTGCGACTGTAGAGGATGTACAAACCTCTACTGCTTCATCGAGCAAAGTATTATGTAATGCCTCATCCATGAATGAATCAGGTGGAAAAGAGAACGATGAAGAATATTCCAGAAAAAAAAGACAATTGCCCTGCTGATACTGTATAAATTTATTTTTCTGTCGGCAGTGTTTCAGCTTGCACACCTTCTTCAGTGCGAGTTTACTCCTCAGCGGGATTGAACATCTCTGGAACTTCATCAGAATGTATGTTGTCTTCAAAAAGTAAAGCAAAGTTCAGAATCCCCTCCAGTGACAAATCATCGATATCAGTGACATCTTGATTATCATCCTCTTCCACTGTTTCCCGAAAGATGAAATTCTAGTTCTAGAATGTCACCTTGCGGCCAGTCACCTTCGTCCTTGGTGCATCTGCCTCTGACTGCATCTAGCCTCACCGCAAATAGAAACAAAAGATCTGCATTGTCCTCCTGTGCTCGTAGGGATGGAATTTTGTCTGTGAAGACTAATTCATAGCATTCTGAGTCCACTTGGGTTTCTTGAATGATGTTCCTTTTAGCAGATTTTGCCTTCTGTTTTGTAAACACAGACAATATGTAATGGCAGACCACTTGAAAATGGCCTAATTTGCCACGCCCATGGCACTGGGTAATTGAGGTGGGGAATTCTTTCTGTCTGTGGATCTTCTTCCTGCCACAGTGGGGAAAATGGTGGTTGGTGCCTTTTCAGGGCGTTTCCCTAGTTGCTGCCTTTGCTGTGCTTTCAGTTGTACAACTCACAAATTGACAACTTCATCAGGCTGCTCTTGGGACATTTCCCTCACATCCCTGACAAAAGCCATGTCCTGCCTCTGCTCTTAGGCCTTTGTGGCCAGTTGTATGGTTTGCTTAAACTTAAATCATCAAAATTGTAATAAGTCAGAGAGTTTCTCATCTCAAATGCCAACGGCTAATCTATCTCTGATCAGGTCGTCTTTTACTGTTCTAAACCCTCAATCTTTGGCTAGGCGGTACAATTTGTTGATGAATGAGTCAATCCTTTCACCCTGTTTTTGACTGCGCTGATTAAATTTCACCCACTCAATGACAATATTTTTACGAAGACTGAAGTATGAATCAAAGGCTCCAAGGACATCCTTGTAGGAGACTGCCTCTTCGTTCACCCCATCTGGCCAGCACATCATCTGCTGTGCTCCCAAGAGCATATAACAAAGTGTTAGCTTGATCTTAATTGCAAGACCTGAGACATTGCGGTACTGGGTAAAATTTCTTCCTCAATTTTGCCATTGCCCAATCTGTCTGGGGCCCTCTATATTTTGAAAGGATTCTGGTAGGGGCAAAGTAGTAGTCATTTCTCACCCTAATTCAAGGTTGTCTTTACTTGCACTGCTTATCTTACCAGCCTCAGGGCTGTCTTTGTTATTTGGTTGTCTCGGTGGTGGTTGCTGCCTTTGCCTTGAAGTCCTTCACCCACTGCTCTGCATTGGTGCTGGGTTTCACTTGAAGCCTTTCCCACCATTTTCTACTATTTCTCTGTGAGTGCAGTCACTGCTGCCACCAACTGTTATTGTGGGTTTGTTTTGGGATTCATTGGCTTCTTACTCTAGAAGAGACCTTGCTGGAGGAAATGGTCTTTTGTTCAAAAGCAATTAGGTCGGAATTTTCCAGCTCCCCTTTTGGCGGATTCTCTCGCAACAGGGCCATTGAAATCTCCATTCACATCGGTGGGAAAATTCCTGCCTTAATTAAGTGCTAACTATTTATAAGATTAAATAGGACCAAGTCATCGCTGGAACTACTTTGAGATGCTTCACACTCATCTCTCAGTGAGTGACACCACTGTGACATAGCTTCTTATGCGAATGCTCAGTAGCAGTCATTAGTTAACCCCTTACTCTACAGAAAGAAACACTGAGTGACTTTCAGTCCAATTGCAAACAGGTAGCAAAAAGTGTTGAGTTTAACAAACGAAGCTTCAAGACTAAACTATAGAACAGCTATTGAATCTAATGATTTAATCTTTCATACTTTGGCAAAAATGTAAACGCAACCATCTAAAAATAATCATTTTGTAGTCTATTTAAAAGACAAGCGCAGCTGTTAGATCTCCAAATGCCTGCTGATTATAAATGAGAAGGCCTTGGAGGATTTGAATAATATACGAAGTATAAGACAAATTGTAGCTTTTCTTTCTTGTGATATGAAGTATAGGTCACCACAGGTGCCTGTGCATTTGTAGCAATCGTCATTTATTATTCTTTTAATTAATCACTTTCCAGAAAATGTACTCAGTAAAAGCTAACATGAATATATTCATGTATATAGTGGCGCAACATATGAACATACAAATTAGGAGCAGGAGTAGGCCATCTGGCCCCTCAAGCTTGCTCCGCCATTCAATAAAATCATGGCTGATCTGAATGTAACCTCAATCCCTTATTCCTGCCTACCCCCGATAACCTTTCACCCCCTTGTTAATCAAGTGTCTATCCACCTCTGCCTTAAAAATATTAAATGGCCCTGCTTCCACTGCCTTTTGAGGAAGAGAGTTCCAAAGATTCACTACCCTCTGAGAGAAAAAAATTCTCCTCATCTCTGTTTTAAATGAGCAACCCCTTATTTTTAAACAGTGACCCCGAGCTCTAGATTCTCCCACAAGAGGAAACATCCTCTCCACACCCACCCTGTCAAGCCCCCTTAGCATCTTATAGGTTTCAATTAAGTCACCTCTTACTCTTCTAAATTCCGTTGGATACAAGCCTAACCTGTCCAGCCCTTCCTCATGGGAAAAATATCCCCCCCTGTTGTGGGGGAAGTGCAGGAGCAGGCATGCAGGCATGCCTCCGATTGGGGGTGCACCACCATTTTACGTGGGTGGGCCAGTTAAGGCCCGCCCAGCGTGACGTCCGCCAGGAAGCGCTATGCACTCCCTGTGCGGGCTGGAGGGGGGGATTCCCTCAGCCGGGAGTGCGCATGCGTGCGAAAGAGCGCACAGGTCTCCCTGAGGCTAGGTGCTGCTTCAGGGAGATCGGCTCGGAATTAAAATTTGTAATACAAATGATAGAAACATTTCCCTGACATGTCCCCTCATGTGATGCTATCACATGAGTTGGGACATGTCCATATCTTTTATTGAAAGATTTGATAAAAATTTAAATACCCTCATAAAGCCTCATCCCGCCCGTGGATGAGGTTTCATGCTTTTTCTGAAGCCCGCCAAGGCTCCCGGCCTGCCCGCCAACCTTAAGGTTGGACCGGCAGGTCCATTAATTGACTTAATTAGACTTCCAATGGCCTCAATAGGCCGTTGACAGGTCAGCAGGTCGCCGACCAGAAGATCCTGCCCCATAAGACAACCTCGCCCATTCCTGGTATTAGCCTAGTAGAATGTATAACATTTACAGGAATCTTGTTTCTACTGAAATTGTTACATAAATGAATCAATCACCAAAATAGCTCATCTTATTCCCCAACATTGCTAGGTTGAACTTTTAGCCTGTAGTATACAACAACTGATACATACATGCAAGGGTCTTGTGGATAGCAGGAGTTCTTACTTTTGCCCCAAGTAGAAAATTTACAGGTCTGTGCCTGAAAATATAAAATAAAAGACTTTACACTGAAATAAACAATCAATACAGAGCCAGATCTAAATGACTGGCAATTCTTACAAATGTAAGTCGTGTGGTTTTATACTCTGAGGGTACAATTAAACCAAACATTTTAATTTAGAATTTTATGATAACAAAATGAAGCAACTTGTCTGTGTCATTTTTTTCTCAGGATGTGGGCATTGCTGACAAATTTATAGCTCATCCCAAGTTGCTCTTGAGAAGCTGGCCATGGGTATCTTTCCTTGAACCATTGCAGTCCATGCAGTGGTGATACTCCACCAATGCTATTACACAGGGAGTTCCGGGTTTTTCACCCAACGATGAAGGAATGGTGATACATTTCCAATTTTGAATGACATATGTCTTGGAGAGAAATATTGTTATTTGTTTACTGCCCTTGCCCATCTCGATGGTAAATGTCACAGATGTGGTAGGTGCTGCCGAAGAAGCCTTGACCACTTGCTGCAGTGCAGCCTGTAGATTGGGGTACAGTGGCTGCAATGTACATTGGTGATGGAGGGAGTGAATGTTTAACCTGGTGCATGAGCTATCAATCAAATGGACTGTTTAAAATCCTGTATAGTGGTGTGTGTTTTGAGTACTGCTGCAGCTGTACCTGTCCAAGCAATCCGAACATATTCCACCATACTTCTGGGGCGCGCTTTGGGGAATCAGGAGGTCAGTCACCAATCGCTGTATACCCACTTTATGATCTGCTTAGCATCCAAGACATTTATGTGGCTGGTAGTTGAGTGCCTGACAGGTCATTCCTGGGCAATTTTCCATTTATGCAATAGATGGCTGTGTTGTGACTACTGGGACAATTTGGCTAGAAGTATGGCATGTCTGGAGCACCGATCTTCAGGGTTACAGCTGTTGTCAGATATAGCAATATGGTCACTATTTGAACAATGTCTTAAGGATGGACTATAGATACCTGTTTCAATTTTTAGTCTGCGTTGAATTTGGTGATTTTTGTTTCTTTCTCCTCCAGCACTTACCTTTTTCCCCTTTACTTTTCCTTCTACAGCAGCAGTCACTTCTTTAGCAACATATGACTGATTCCAGCTTCCTCTCATTAGTCACAATAACCCACCATTTTCCTTATTTTTAATTAAAAAATACAGCTCATAATATTTTATGGCATTAATACAACATGACAAAGGAATGGATTTTAAAATAAGTCAATCTAGTTCATATTGCAATAAGTTTACCCTGATGGAAACATCATCTAAACCTTATTAATTTTGTCCCAAGTCAGAATTTGTGTAAATATCACAATGCCTCATAGAAACGCTGAGGTTTAATTGACTATTTCCCTGATTTTATTGCTGCGATATGAAAAGTGAGGAGCACCAATATTTCCTTACAATAAATATTAAGAGCTAATTAGTTCATATTTAAACATCTTTTAGCACATTCAACTTTAATTTAAAAAAAAATCTAAATATACATTTAAGCGTAGAAGACCACTAAATTGAAAACAGTATCAAAGTCAAAAGTTGTTTGAAGATTTTCATGGTGAGAGCAGTAATATTGAGGAAGACAAATTCACACCATGCAAAATTTTGCTCTGAAAAGAGCTGTTGTTACCTTAAAAGAGTTCCTTGGAAGAACTGATAGGCTTCAACATTTCAAGACAAAGGGGTAGGCGGGAAAGTGACATTGAGACCATAAGTAGATCAGCTTTGATCTTATTGAAAGGCAAAACAGGCTCAAGGAACCAAATGGCCTACTCCTGCCCTTAGTGCGTACGTTCATATGTTTGTATTTACTCTGCCCATTGTCTGGAGGAATGACTGAAACAGGTGAAAGAGATGGTTACATGTAGTGGCAGATGAGAATATTTATGGGATTGGTCAGGCTATTGTGTTTGTAATAGGTCAGTTCATGTTAACATCCTTGCTGCTGATTATTCAGTACATGTTAAAATTCTTGCTGCTGGTTGGTTGACTGAGCAGAATAGATAGCATTGTGTTTCTTGATTAAGGGTAACCAGATGGCACTGATGAGAAGGCTACTGCCTTACGGAACGGTGTGGTGTTGTTCAATACTCTTAGCCTCCCTGACCCATCTTGTCTGCCAGTGTGATGCATGAGATAAGTTTAGAGTTGGACCATTGGATGTGATGGTTATTAAAGTGAGCATGTTTGACAATAGCACACTTGAGTCCAGTATGGACACTGTGGCTTGTTTTCACAGATGTAGGTGAATCCACAATTGCTTGGTATGCTATAAATTCCTGGTTTGTTGCAAAATGGTTTCTATAGTTTCCCCACTCACCCAAAGCCATTTAGTATCATGGATAGGTATGTAACCAGGAAAAAATCCTGGCCTCAGAGCTCGCGTTCTCAATTGCTTGAGGCACCCCCTTACGATTTTTTGTGAATTCCTGAGCTAGGGCTGCATATAAGTTCATTTGCACTCGTAGTGCACTCCCACACCTTACTTTGATATGACTCACTTAACAAAATTCATTCTGCACATGGATGGAAAACATAAAGGGAACATTGGTGAGAAGGAGTGAGGGCTGGGGAGCCTAACAGTCATCCACAGAACTGGGCCAATATCCCAGTGAACAGAGGCAGGTCTTCGAACCTGCTGGCCTTGGCAATCGCCCGCCTCTGTCCCCACCTTGGGTATATCCTGATTCCCACCCAACGTTGACTCCACGGCATGAAAATTGCATGTGGGCTCACTCAAACAACGTGATGTCAGGAAATGACCTGACTCTTGATCCCTGAACCAAAGATGAAAATCCAGCACTTAGGTATTTCACTTTCAGTTTCTCGCTGCTTCTGCAGGATAAGGTGACAACTATATAGATCACAGTGCAATCTAAAGCAGTCCAAAGCATAACATTAAACACCACTGATACCTTAACCCTCTTCTCTCGGCTGAAATGAAAGATGGGTTGTGTCAGGACTAAGATGGCCAAGAAATCTGCCCAACTGATCATTGACAAATACTTCACCCGCCTTGGCAATGGCTTCCACTTCAATAAGAGGGCCTGCAAGGAGATTGTCATCATCCACAGCAAAAAACTTCACAAGGTATATACAAATATTTATATATTTTTTTTAAGTTGCAATAAAAGAAAGAAAAAATATCATGCCCCCACCCCCAGCCATTGAAACAGTAACATGTAGGTCCACAAATTAGCAGACTAACTGAATTTAGTTTTAAATTAACCATGGTAGCATTTGAATTCACAATCTCGGGTTTTAAGTTCACCACCCCATCATACATGAGAGACACATTTGTTAATTTTTATATTGTAGCTTATATTTCATTCATTTGACAGGAGAACAGTTGAATGGGTAGCAAGAGTTGAAATTGTCAAGCTTAAAGTAGAAAGAGCTACAAGAACGTTTGCAGTATTGTTTGAAGATCTGGGCAAGGAGTCCGAAACTTTTCACAAAGTCCCTAGAAATGTTCTGTAAGTGAATGAATCCTCACCTTCCCTCTTGTAATCTTAACTTTAAGGATCAGCCTGAGCTCATCCGGGTGGAGAAAATGGCCATTGCACACAACATTTCTTATCATCTTATTATAAAATTTATGAACATCAGTGCCATGCCCCAGGGCCAGAGAGAGAAACCATGGGCCCTGGCGCTTCTCCTGTTTCCAGGCCCCTTATCTCCATCTCCCTCAACCCCATTAACCCTCCTCCTCACATTCTTCAGCTGCCAGAATTGGGAACCATAGTCACAGCAAGGTTGAACTGTTTCATATAGCTTTAGAGAAACTTCTTGGCTTTTGTACTCTATGCATCTATTTGTAAAGCCCATCGAAAGCTAAGGTTTCAGTATGATATACTTTACAACCGTGGCTTTGCCAGACAATTGCGCAGAACTTAGTCATTCATATTATGCAACCAGCTGTGCTTCTTTGAACCTGGTCTATGCAATGACCAGGCAGGAACATCTAAAAGACTTGAACTTCACAAGAACTTCACAAGCACCTCAGATAACAGTCCCATGTACATTCTATTGACACATGACTTCTGGTTTCACTTCCAAGTTTGACTGATGCCATGAGACTTCATGGAATCCAGATTCAATGTTGAGAACTCCCAGTACAGCTCCCTGTTGACTGTATATCACTATGCTACCATCTCTGGTGGGTCTGACCTGCTGTTGGGACAGGACATACCCATGGATGGTGATGGTGATGTCTGGGACATTGTCTGTAAGCTATGTTTTTGTGAGTATGACTATGCCAGGCTGTTTGCTACTTGACTAGTCTGTGGGATAGCTTTCCCAATTTTGACCCAAGCTGTAGATGTTAGAAAGGAGGAATTTGCAGGGTCGACAGGACTGGGTTTGCCGTTATTGCTTCTGGTGCCTAGGTCAATGCTGGGTGATCCATCTAGTTTCATCCCTTTTTGTAGACTTCGTAGCAGTTTAATACAACTGAATGGCTTGCTAGGCTACTTCAGAGGGCATTTAAGAGTCAACCATATTGCTGTGGGTCTGGAGTCACATGTAGGACTGACTGGGTAAGGACGGCAGATTTCCTTCCTAAAGGACATCAGTGAACCAGACAATGGTTTCATGGTCACTAATACTGAGACTAGCTTTTCAATTACAGCTTTATTAAATGAATTTAAATTTGAACCTGTATCCCCAGAGCATTCGCCTGAGGCTCTGGATTACTAGTCTTGTGACATTACCACTATGCCACCACCTCCCCTAAATCAGTGCCATACAAACAACATTCCCATAACTTACGAGTTGCACTCTTGTTATTCACTCTTAAATGGCTGCTTCTGAAAAATTACATTTTTAGTTCCTGCTGTTCCTTTAGCTTACATGTGTCTTAGTTCATGCAATCCCCTTATTAAAATTATTTTCTAAGAATCTCTATACTTTGCAGTTTTCCTTGCTACACTGGGTAGTGGAGTCGGAGAGAGAGAGAAGGAGAGGGAGAAACCTGTGATTGAGATCAGTCCAACTAATGGTCTGGAATAGGTGCTGAGGACTTCGGGGGTTGGGTGGGGTGGGGGGGTGATCTGCTTGCTATTTAGTCTCACAGAATCAGCTTCTGCACTTTAGTCTGGGTGCATGATAGCTTCCAGCTCCAGGAACTGACATGAGTGAATTTTGGTTGTTAGTTCCACCTGATTAATCATATCAGGCTCTCATCCATTAAGTTCCTGTCATGGAGGAGTTTACCAGTTCTTTGCTCATGGGTCAAAGTGGCAATAAACCTCAATTAACCATCAGGATGTGTATGACTGTAATATTTGGCTGTGCCATACTTGATGGAGATTCTGCTCATAAAACAGCCAATCAAACAAAGACCACAGTCCCCTTCACAGCTGCGTAAATAATCTCTGCTAAGCTAAATCCATTACTGGGATGTGGAACTCAACCATGCATTCATAATGATATTCCATTGTATAAGTGAATAAACAACCCCCCTCCCCCCCCCCACCCAAGAGCTCAATTCAATAGATGTTTTGTAGATGCCTAACTAGATGGCCAGCCATCTGCTCTTTTTTTTAAACACTGAAAAGATGGGCTTTCAATCAAAGAAATCAGGCTACTGTTTATTTGAAAGGCTCAACAAATGTGTGGACTTTAAATCAATGTAGAATTCGAAGCACAGTGCCCAGGTATGACAGTGAACTCTGATTCTCAATACTGTTGCAGAAGAGCAATTTATCCACTGGATAAAGTACTTTAAAGCATGTGAACACTTGCACAATGCTGGTCAACTTAATAGTCACTTACCTTTTATGGGCAGAGCCCTATGATCAATCACTGCATTAAAAATATGCTTAGCCTATCAAACAGCACCCAATTATGGCATTTCAAGTTGGCAAGACCATTTCAACTTTTCAGTCAAAAGGTCCCCAACTGAATAACAGGCTTCTCCCAAGATTCATGTGCTGATTGACCTGACAATATTTACATAGGTTTCAGGAACCATCCACTGTGCAAAAAATATCAATCTCTGGGATTATCACAATTGAATAGGCATTTAAAAAGTTGAACCTGACATCACTTTGAGTGAGTGTTGGGTCGCACTAGTCGAAATGGTAACCAGCAAGAATCGGGTGGAAAATTTGAATGAAGGTGCCCCCCCCACCTCCATTTTCTGCTGCCCATTGAGGATTTGTCCAGCATCAGGACAGACAAATCCCACCCTAAGTCTTTTTGGCTGTTAGTTTTGGTCCTGATACACCATTTCTCCAGCATCTAATCAAAATTGAAAGATCAGCCAATGTGCATAAATTATACAGAGTGTGGGTGTCCTCTATTTGCAAGGTGCTTCCTCTCTTTACCTACCTGCCTCAGTCATCTCCAGTTTCCTTCTCTCTGTTGTGTTGCCTCTTATTGGCCAAATCAGCTGGTTTATAAGTTAATTTACCACCCTAGAGCTCTGCTGTACTTCTGCTTATCTTCAGGTTGCAGTTAGCTTCATGAAGCCTGAATATTGGAAAGCAATAGCGGGTCTACATAGGTGAATAAAGGATCCCCATTGCATTTTATCCTAAAAGGCGGCTTCTCATTAAATTTGTTTTTGATCTTGAATATTTGGCCACATTAATTGCTGTGATGTACCCTCAGGTGGGTGACTCATTTTGTGCATCAGCTAGAATTCCATTTCAAAAAACAATAAAGGATTTAAATGTTTATAACTATTGTAAAGGGTGTAATATATTTGTTGTTTCACAGGGATTGTAGTTACATCTGCCCATGACTTGGAAATGCTATATTTGCTTTCTTTTCAGTGCTGACATATGTGAAAGACAGTACTGAATAACTTAATTGCATAAACTCTCAAGCTTTTATTGATGAATAACTCATACAATTGAAGAATTCTCTGCCTTTGGATTTCAATATTACAGAAATGAAAAATGTATGCAATATAAATGCTATCGGTCAAGATATTCTTCATTCCAAAATCGAATTACCTTTCATCAATCATTCCAATGTAAGTGAACTTGTCTCGCTTGAAAATAATCCCACACCTAAACAAGACCTTTATGAGGGATCAGGAACAAATGGCAGAGGATAAGTCCTACCTCATTTCCAAGGAGAGGTAGAAAATAATTGGTCTCATTGATCCACTTATTGCCACTGAAGGATTTCTACCATCGAGCACAACAATTTAAGTGATGTAATTCAAATGTCTCTGGAGGCGTAATATACCACTAAACAAGAAGGTTTAATGCCTTACAACTGAAAATAATGTGCTTGCAGCTCTCACAATGCGTACACTGACCAGCATTTCAGTATTTAGGTCCTCGGCCTATCCTGTCCTTCACATTGGCCAAGGTGAAATGTCAGAAGCCTGGCTTCTGAACTTCTGTAACATTCAACAGCCTTATCATATTTGACTTTTGAGAGGGTGAAGCACAGAGAGTTTCCTGTCATGACTCAGCTTTAAGGGTTGATGTTGTCCAATAGGACGATTTAATTTTACCCATCATGACTGGTTGTAATTACCCATCTGGATCTCCATCATCTGTCTAGAAAAATTGCCCATCACTAACATTGGTATACGTTTTCCATCATGTAGGAGAATTTTAATTTGCTACACAATATGTTTGGATTTTTCTGTACAGCTTAAATGACTTTGAATACATCTTAGTGACTGTTTCCCAATTCTGTATATAGTTTTGTATTTTCTAACTAATTAATTCCTGTTTTTTGTAACATTGAATGTCAATCCTCCACTAAAATGGAGGGTACCATTTCCCCAGTGGCCAATCAAAATTGAAAGGTTACCAAACATGCATAAATTATACAGTGTATCAGTGCACTCCATTTGCAAGATGCCTTCTCTTTTTCCCTACTTGCCTGAGTCATCTCCAACTTCCGCCTCTGTGTTGCATTGCATTTTATTGGCAAAATCAGCTAGCACTGGAATAACTGGGTCTACAAGTTAATTTACCATCCTAGAACTCTACTGTGCATCTGCCTATAACCCCACTACCAAACTTGCCACAGTCACCAGAGAGCCAACTAAAGATACTACTACTACCATGGGGCCCTCAGCTACAGAGATAAATAATAAAGCGAATAGGATTAACCTCAAAATGAATACAGAACCTTGTGATTTAAACCATAAAATCGAGCTTGTCAAAAGCTGATGCCCAGATCTCAACTCTCACCAAGTACCATTCACTCATCACTCCTATGCTTCTTGACCTACATTGGCTCCGAGCAATATTTCAATTTTAAATTTCTCAACCTTGTTTTCAAATCAGTCCATGGCCTTGTCCTCCCTATTTCTGAAACTTCCTCCAGCTTCACAAATCTTTGAGATCTCTATGCTCTGCCAATTCTGACCTCATGCACACCCCCTATTTTAATTGCTCCATTGTTGGCAGCTGTATTTTCAGCTGGCTAGACCCTAAGCTCTGGAATTCCTTACTAAACAATTCCACCTCTCTGCCTCTCTTTCCTCCCTTTAAGATGTTCCTTTAAACCCCCCACTCTTCTCACGCTTTTGGGTATTTGTCCGAATAGATCTTTATATGGCTCTATGTCAAGTTTTGCTTGATAACGCTCCTGTGAAGCACCTTGGGACATTTTGCATTGTTAAAGATGAGATATGAATGGAAGTTAATGTTGTTGCTGTGTAGAGAAGATGTTAAAAGTTTTACCAGTATGTATGAAAGTCAAAGCACAAAGTCCTTTCAAACAGATTGAGTCTTTATATGGTTTGACCATTTGCTCTGCCAAGATGAACAGCACGTTGCATTTACTTAACTCATTTAAAATAGAGAAATTTAAATAGATATTCAAAAAATTAAGAATGTGGAGAAAGTGGGGCAATAGATGAAACATTATTATATTCTGGACCATTTGAAGTGAGTGCTCATGCTCCATTGTGCCAATCTGTGCCCATATGCAGCAAGACCTGGACAACATGCAGGCTTAGGCTTGTAAGTGGCAAGTAACATTCGTGCCACACAAGTGCTAGGCAATTGCCGTCTCCAACACGAGAGAATCCAAATGCCTCCCCTTGACACTCAATCGCATTACCATCACTGAATACCCCACTATCAACATCCTGGGGGTTACCATTGACCAGAAACTGAACTGGACTAGCCATATAAATACTGTGGCTACAAGAGCAGGTCAGAACCTGGGACTTCTGAAAAGACTAACTCACCCCCTGATTCCTCAAAGCCTGTCCATCACCTACAAAGCACAAGTAAGGAATGTAGTAAAATATTCTCTACTTGCCTGGATGAGTGCAGCTCCATCAACACTCAAGACGTTTGACACCATCCAGGACAAAGCAGTCGCTTGATTGGCACCCCATCCACCACCTTCAACATCTACTCCCTCCATCATCGATGCACAACGGTAGTAGTATGCACTGTCCACAAGGTCCAAAGCTCCTTCGACAGCCCCTTCCAAACCCATGACCTGTCACACCAAGATGGACAAGGACAGCAGATGCATGAGAACACCACTACCTGCAAGTTCCCCTTCAAGTCACTCACCATCCTGACTTGGAAATGTATCGCCATTCCTTCACTGTCACTGGGTTAAAAAGCCTGGAACTCCCTTCCAAGTAGCACTGTAGGTGTACCTACACCACATGGACTGCAGTGGTTCAAGAAGGTGGCCCGCCATTACCTTCCTAAGCGCAATTATGGATGAGCAACAAAAATACTGGCCTATGTCCCATGAAAGAATAAAAAATGTCATCCAAAACCTTCAACCTTGTTAGTTGAAAAAAACAAACTTCAGTAGAACATTTGAAAGAAGATGACCTGCTGCTCAGCCATCAATAGAACCTTGTGTATTGGTGTAACTGCAATCAAACCAACAAATTGTTCTTGTGTCTAGCTGTCATGAAGAGATATTAATGTGTATAATGTTGTTGGAAAGTATTTTTAAATTGGACTTGTAGTAGGGTCTGTGCCTATGTGTGTGTCTATATGTGGCTTAATTGGATTAAAGCCAGTTAGTTTGGGTGTGTTGATGTATAGTAGCTTTGAGATGTTAATTAAATAAAATTAAGGAGTGAAAGGTAGAGTACATTTGCATTTGTGGAATAAACCATTCAAAACAATGGGTAAAAGCTTGCACCTAGCTAAGCAATGTGTTTATATTACTGACAAAATTTGTGAAAAGAAAGGATCTTTGGTTAGGAGAGATAAAGTTAAAATGGAAATTTACATTCAAAGGGGAAGCTAGGTATAACCAGGAAGGAGTTTTGTGTGTGCAGGTCAGAAGCATGTAAGGTCTAACCAGCCTGTAAGCCAACAACCGTCTTCAAAGGAACCAAATTTAAAGGAACCTCGTGTTGAATTTGCAAAGCAGGATTTCCCCATCTGTGAGCGGGGGGCGGGGCCAACAGGTAAAATGATGCGTGGTGATGTTGGGCAGAACTCCCGACATCACCGCGCCCCGTTTAAATTTCCTGATAGGCGGGGGCACAGCAAAATCAGCTGTGCACCCATCAACCTGTCAATGGCCAATTGACGCCATTGACAGAGTCATTTAGCTAATTAATTGACCTGTCCGCCCAACGGGCAGGATGAGGTTTCATGTAGGTTTCTAAAAATTTTATTAAAGTTTTTGTAAAAATTAAGGACATGTCCCAACTCATGTGATGGTGTCTCATGAGGGGACATATCAGGAATTTCTTCTTTTCTATTTTTAATATTTGTCACAGAACAGCCGGTCTCCCTGAGACTACACTTAGCCTCAGGGAGATGAACGCACTCTTTCATGCGCATGTGCGAAAGAGTGCACTCTCGATTTTGAGGTTGCCCCCCCACCCCACCTGCACAGGAGCACATAGTGCTTCCGTACAGACATTGTGCCGGGCAGGCCTTAATTGGCTGGTCCACGTAAAATGGCACTGCACCCCCAATTGGGGGTGCTGATCGGAAGCGCGCCCTATGCGCGCCCACCATTCAACTTCGCCCCTGACGGGGGGGGGGGGGGGAACGTCCTGCCCATAAGGTCAAATGTGCTTTGCCTGGTGTCTGTTTAAAGTCTATGGATTATTGTTGCCTTGGTGAATATTTACCTGGGAGTGATTAATTTGAGGATTTGTTTAAAAGTTATTATGGTAGCAAGTAATAGACATGTGTATATGTTTAGTTAGTTGTTAAATTAATAAATGTTTAATTTAATTTTTTATAAAAGAACCTCTTGAGGCTTGGTGGTTTTATTGCTCAATTCAGAGCTGCATCTCAAACATACCAATTGATAGTATAGGTTTTGAAAGTTGTTCAAGTTTCTCTCTAGGATTTAAACAACTCAGTCTTTACCAACTGCTGTGTCATAACACTAGCAGGTTATTCACCTTGATACTGGAGTCAAACTGGAAGAGGACTAACTTCCGTGAGGTGAAAGCAATCTGATGGAGGGGGATTGGAAACAAAGAGTGGCAGGTAAGCAAAGGGGAGGCCTTCACAAAAAGACATAGGCCAATATTTCCTGGCCCTTCCATCAGCAGGATCTTCCAGTCTTGTTTAAGTGAATGGATGTTTGAATGGCCTGTTGCATCCGCCACGGCGGTTCCTACCTCGCTGGTGGTGGAAAATTCTCACCATAGTTTGACTGTAGAAATTGTAGCTTTAAGCAATGTAATGACTACAGCTTTAAGGCTTATTGTGTTGTATAGTATCACATGATAGTGTGAACAAATCAGCTCTAAGTCTGGGGCAACTTAGAGTGGGAGTTCTCATTCTAGTTGTGGAGCTTGATGGAAGCATGTAACTGCTGCTGCCACCTTTAAATAAAGTTAAATGTTTCTAATGAGAAGCCTGTCTAGAAAATCAAGTCCATAACAAATTGTTGATGAGGATAAACTGGGTCTTCTGTTGTACCTTGCCCAGTGACTCTGAGTATCTTATTTAAATGAAGAAAAGGAAAATATACACATCAGAGTTGCAGAGTTCAAACAGAAGAAACAGGAGCGCTGTATTTAAGTTAAAAAAGGCCCCAATCGAAATGGCTGAGAAATCTCTCCAATCACTCCTGACATTTAAACAAAAACGGGACCTGCAGGGGCAAAAATAAAATATAAAAAAAAGACAACCTGTACTTAAATTGTAAAATAGGCAGCAATCCCACAGGCTCAGTAGGTTAGAGAAGCTGGCACACAGCTGCAAGTAAAGAAAGGATTAAAAACAACCTGCAGTACATAGTTAAAAATAAGTGCAGAGTTAAAAAAAAATGTTTGCTGCAGGGTTGACAGCTTGCAATTTGAAAATGGGCAATCAGAGCAGAAAGCAGTGCTGCCGTTTTAAATTTAAAGAACAAAAAACGTCCCCGATCTGACAATAAGGCTGCTGGATCTCCTGAAGTGTGGGGCATCTGACCTCAAAAGAACCTTAGGAGTGAGTAAAAAAAAACCCTGCAGAGTCGCTCAGAAATGGGAGAAGAAATCACTGCTGTGTTTTTTCGAACAGGAACAAGGTTTTACAAAGTTAATAGCAAAACACATTTGCTGGTGAGCCCACCAAAACGCCAAAAGTGCGAGAAACTCAAAAACCAAAAGTCGACAGCTACAGAGACAGCCCGACTTTAAAAAAAAAGTGGGGAACATTAGAGTGGGAGCTCTTCTAGTTGTAGAGCTTGATGGAGGCATGTAACTGCTGCTGCAGCCTATAAATAAAGTACATTATTTCTAATGAGAAACCTGTCTGGAAAATCAAGTCCATAACACAAACTAAATTTCCTTGTTGGAGAAGAAAGGGCATCCAAAGCCTAAGCTCCTGGCATGACTGAAAAAATTGGTGTTCAAATGAAGCAGAACAAGGAGGGCTATGATAAATGTTAGGTTCATCATACAGTCAGGAACCAAGCAAAACGAATGCAAAATTAATGGGGCTGCGATATTGGACAGGCCCGAAAACAGGCGCAAGGATCATTTGTAGGATTACTCGATGCCCATTGCTTCTGATGCTGGTAGCATGCAGATTTTGTGCTGCCTGCTAATTTAACCGCTTGTAGCACGTGGTCAGTTATAAGCAGATTGTTGAGTGGGTAAATCCTTGAGCAGTGGATGCAAAATCATGAGAGGATAGCATGAATTGAAGTTACCCTGTACTACTTAAAGCCAGCCTGTGCCTCTTAAAAGGAAGGTGTATTGTGGTTACAGCAGATGCTGGGAATCATTCTAAAACTAATTTTGACTTAATAGTAAAAGATAGAAGTGAACGGATTACAAGGTTTTCCAATGCTGCACTGGAGGTTTGGTACAGAAGGCGAAGAAGAGCTGGTATGCCCCCAATGCACAGAAAGCCCTCCAGGCAAGCTTTGTAAGATAGCCATGGGGTTACTGGCAGGAGTCTAGCCCCGAGGAAATGGATACAGTGCCACAAATGGTTCAATGGCCTCACATGGTGAAAAGTCAGTGAATGTATCTTCAAAACCCACATACCACCAACAGCACCACTAGCTTCATGCGCTGCTCAATGCACCAAACTCCCATCACTCATCTACAAGCAAGCTCTATTTTAAATGACTCATACCTTACATTCATTGCTTCCCCTTAACTTCACGCACTTCAGACTGCTGCAAGCCTCACACATCTCACTGCTTGCACACAATGCCAGCTATTCAACCATGACAGCCATACACCCAAACACATTGCACCCTGCTCACAGGCACACCTCCTTCCTTCTTGCAGGACAAGGGAGCATATAAACCAGAGGCAGCAGCACCTAACCTGGTGGGAGACGGTGGTTATCATCATGGGAGACCGAGGCCTTGGCCAAAGATGGGAGAAAGCATGCAGGATGATAGTCTGTTCATACCTAATCCTCCTTCTCACTACCCACTTTCCCCCTTTTTCTGATTTACAAGCCGCAGATAGTGTAGGCAAGTATATTTGCTTCGCCCCACTCCCATCCCCACCCCACACCCACCCCGAACCCCACTAACTCTTCTTGCTACAAACCTATCCTTGTGCATTTCTCTTTTTAATACTCAAACCTTCAAACTGGTCAGGCAGTGGTGAATGAGCAGGATGACAGTGATGAAGAAAAAGTACTCGTTCTCATGCGTACATTCATAAACTTGGATAAAATATATTGTGCATACTTGAGAAGATAGCTTAGAGACGGAATCTGCATTCGGTGAAACAACGGGCAAGACTGTGCTGCAGCCAGGGAAGGAGACAAGGGTAGTACAGTTGGCAGCTGACTGCGGTGGCATGGGTGAAGTCTGCTGTGGAGTACTCAGTTCAGAACATTGATCAAGTGGCCGAGAAAGGTAGATATGTGTACACTATAAAATGCTCGGAGCATTGATTGCCCTGCTAGAAAGCCTGCAGTCAATGCCACGAAGCAGAGAGGGTTCTGGACCAACTTGGTGCAGAGATTTTTACAGAGCTTAGAGCCCACCTTTTCCAGCATGGAAGGTGTGGCCAATTCCACTGGCATACTTGCGGATCCAACCATGTTGCAGCATTTGAGAGCCGACGTTTCAGCTTCCACTACAGTACAAGTAGAAGCCACCCAATGTCTTGCTGCTGCATTGAAAACTCAGACTGAAATCAGCTCAGACTACAGCCATCGTGGCTGCATATACCTGTTTTCAAAGGAACTTGCAATGCCTCACAACAGTTCATGTAGAGTATTCCTGGGATCACTCAGATGCTGTCCCAGGAAAGAGACAGTAGCTTATGAAACATGGCCCCACTGTCTCCTATCAGAATGGCAGCTTTCATCCTCACACCCATGCCACTCCCTTGCTGTTGCCTGTCACCAGCCAGCCCAGCACAGCTTCACTCATGCCCAGATGGTGCAGTCCAAAGCCAGGCCTTATAGAGACACAGCTGCCTGAGGTCAGACTGCAAAGCCACCTACCCCACTGAAGATTCCACCAACCATGCTGCAGCTACTAGGGCAACGCTGTGTAGGAACACTAAGCAAAGGCATGCAATAGACAGGCTCTAAGGGAACGCACAAGGGTGACTTTTGCGTGCAATATGGCATAGTTTGATTGATACATTCGTTTTGGAATTTTTATTGGTAGTGGCTTTTATTTTTTGCGTTATGGCCAAGCAGACATTGTAATCAGCAACTGAGGGAAGGCAAGATGTGGGATTTTTGGCAAATGGGAATTGGTGTTGCGTTTGCTGGCTTCACAGTCAGATGAGTTGATCATGGAGAGCCTGGCCGGAAAGGAGCTGTGTTGGTGGCTGTTATTATAGCATGAAACTTGGCATTGTTCATTTGAGTAATCCCAAAGTTAATCAGCAATTCAATCATTCTATTTTTTTTTTACTTCTGTGTGGAAGGCAATTTTCAGGCTGAGTGTTTCAACAGATAGGACACACTTGAATGTAGTCTGCATTCCGTCTGTGTCTGTTGAAGGAAAATTATTGTGCACTGTTCTTCTTAAGTTGGAACTGGCATTGCCTTACATGGCAGTCTCTGATTAAATGCAGAGTCCTTTGCTGCATGCCTATTCTTACACAACATCTAAAAATGGCCTTTACACATTGTCAGCAGTTCATGTAAATTTTGGATGCTATTTTGATGCGGTGTTTGGGACCCTAACGTTGGGACCAAATGTCGGCAGCAAGACCTCTGTTGCATTCTTCCAAGAATTGGCTTCCAAATCAGCCACCACCGCACTCACCACTCTATTAAGGACGGCAGGTGGGCTCCCAATGCTGCAGGCCCAATCAGAGGGCCGGAGGTTCTGAAGCCTCGGAAGCCCCAGCACAGGAGGTGAGCACTGTTGAGGAAAGGCTGTAAGGGGTGCCTCAACATGGAGGTGCCCTCAGAGAGACACAGGTAAATAGCAAATTCAGTGGGGTGAGGACAGGCGGTCCCTCGGAACGAAGGGGGAGCCCTTTCGCCTGGATCTTTTTGGTCACAGGTGCGGTCTTTTCTGCCTATCGCGCTGTCATTAAGGCATCGGTGTCACCTCCATTGACGTCAGGGTTCAAAATTGTCCATAATTGGGGCTTTAACTATGTTAATTGGCTGCCTGCTTCCAGGAAAGCTCCCCCGCGTAGGAATGTATCTTAACCATAGGGCTGGGAAAATCCAACCACTTGTTTTATTTTGGTAATATTTTATTGTGTGGGCTTCAGGAAGCATTCTCAAGGCCTGACTTGAAGATACTGATTGTTGCTAGGTTGATCTCTCTCTCTCTCTCTCTCTAACTGGTTGATACTCGATTGGTGTACTCTCTTAAATATGAATATGTCTTACTTTTTAAAAATGTTTTTATTGGTCCGCTACCTTTTAACATAGTTTTCTTTTATCTCCCTTTATATTTCTAACCATGGCTTCCCTTACATGTTTAAATTCCCCTTAAATCTCTTCACCTTTCCTTTTATGGCAACCTCCTCACATGTATAATGCAATGATCAGATTTACTAAAACTGTCACTTGTGCTTTCACCAATCCTATTTGAATGATCTAACCCATGGGTGTAGTTCTACACATTCCAATATTCATGATCCCCTCGAGTTTTAATGTCTTCCTCTTTCCCTTTATTATCTTGGAGCATTTGCACAATATGCTTCTGTGAGGTTCTAGTGCAATAAATGATTGACCACAAGCCAAGTGATAAGCTGGGTATATAAGGTTTGATATGGATATTGCTCATGGCTCCATCCTTCAATGGCAGCTGCACCTGTACCTCAGTTACATTTTGCTGGTGCCCTGACACCAGAATACCTTCTGTCATTATTTCTTCACCCCAAGGTCACATAAAATTATATTTATGTGATCGGATGTTCAACTGTTCCCATCACCATGCTGGCTTTTGTAGTTATATAATATTTCTTTTTGCTTTTATTACTGCCTTTATCATTGTCCTCTTCTCCCATAATTCCAAGACCGTATTGCAGCTTGGAAAGTCATCACCAACACAAATCTACAGGTCGGTATAGTGTGAGGACTAAGACTTTACACTGTATATTTTTACAAAAGATATATAGATATGTTCATTGCTATTTCTAAAATTTTAAAAAACAAAACAAAGACTTTTAAGATATCTGAAACTGTATCTCTCTGTGATCGTGGAACAAAAGAAGCCACTTGGCAGTCTTGGGAAAAACCAGAGCTCTTTACCTCTGAGGAGCCATTAATGACACCCTGTGAACTGTACAGCCCAATTTCCAAGAGAGCTATGCAAAGGGCATCTTTGCAAGTTGGCCAGAAGGAGATGGCCGGCCTGCTAAGACAAAGGCCCCACAATTTCTCTTTTAATTCCTAATGGCTGAGACATTTAACAGTCATTGGAATCTAGACAATGGACACACATCCTTTGTCAAAGATGGTGGAGAGCTGAGAGTTATGGGACATGGACCTCTGGCTTGTGGAACAAGTAATATTGCCTCACTGAACTGCATAGCTCAGTCTATTGTTCAACATCTGCCTAATAGGCCACACCAAAGGAGCTCTGGCCTAGGTTGGAAAGCTGGCCCCATCTACGCTGCTTCTGCTGAAAGTTCTGTACCATCATCTACAAGACCGATTAATCTCAGCATACCTATCTTATATGAAATCAACACCACTGGAAAAGTGAATTATCCAGCATTGGTTTTCAACCTACCAACCTTCGTGAAGGAATGCCTCATTGCACTTTGATTCTGGACTCTGGAACTCATGTGAACTGATATTTAGTTTCTCTGTGGTCTCTTTACTGTAAAACCTTCTTTTCCCTACCCCTCTCTTTACTGTCTGAGTGCAGAGGCAACATTGCGGCCCTTCTTTTGCGGTTTGAATATATACAATAAACTAACCCTTTTATAGTTCATCCTATCTCGAGTTTGATCTAGGGTTATTAATAGAAAATCGGATTGCACAAAAAGCAAAGGGTTAGGAAATACGCCACCACTTATAAAGAGGGAAACAAACCAAAACAGCTTTCTGTTATGGACGAGTGGTGAGAGGAGAAATTAGTGCTGGTTAAATTAACCTCCTTCTTGTCTGAAACAAAAGTTATTTATCTTACCAGATTTACATCTACATCTACCAGCTCCAATCAAAGTGCAAGCCTTCATGTCTCGTGAAACTCATGTGTCATCACTTTTAATCAGATAATTTGGGTATTCCTCATCTTGTTTGTTTATCAGGCCTATGCCAGAGTCTTCAATCACTCTGATAGACTCTACCTAGTACATTTTCCAAGGTTGACTCACATTATTTAATAGCAAGGGTAGTGGCAATACCAGATTTATGATATCGTCGCCCACACCCCCATCCTGGGGAAACCAAAGCTGCCATTTCCATCTGGAAGCCGTGCTCCTCAGAACCAATTACTTGGTTGTTCTTCATGAATAAATGATGGGATCTGATTACCCTCTATGTCTTTCAGTCCCTCCTGTACCACATTCATCACAGGTGCTGTATCCTGGCCATATGCGATACCTCCAGTAAGGTCCTGATTCTGAACATTCTTGTTGTTTGCTTGTATTAATGCCCATGTATTTTTACCCTGTATCTTCCCCAGTTCTCACACTCTTTCTTCCTTAGACAATAGTGCATGCAAGAGATGTGGACACCTAGAGAGAGAGAGTCCCTGTCCCCCATGAAAGACTGTTGAATGAATGATGTCTGTTTGTTTTAATGGAGGATCACAGCACAAGGAAACACATTGGCTCACTGGGGCGGTAATGGCAGAGGCATGTTAAATACTGGGTTCCAATTTAAAGGGACCCTTATTAACGCGAACGACTCTGCATGCAGTTTTTAAAGCAACGTTTGTTATTTACTATTTTCGTACTACTGAATCATTCCAGGCAGCAAAAGAAGATTGCAGAAGTGCTGGTCAAGGAACCCCGACCACTTACATTCATGAGGTGATTGATTCAACATTGTGCAAAACCAGCAGGTGCATTCATTTGCCTGAGTGCAGAGAAATAGCTGACTAGACAGCACAAAATTCTACACTGTAGTCACTTGTCAGTTTCCAAAGGTGTTATGTACAACTGTTTCTTCTAATGTGCAGGTGCGGATGCAGTCAGTCTGCTCAACAGAGTATATCAATTGTTAAAGGTTTAGGTCATTCAATAGTCAGGTAATCTCCATGAAAAAAATTTCCACTACCAGATTATAGGAGTCAACATGTAACGGCTTCATTTTCAGTCACTCGTGTTTCTGGCTTATTTGATTGTGATGACAACTCCAAAGTTGGATTTTGAGAGCTGCTGGTAAAACCTTGATCCACAATATTATTATAGTCAAACGTATCTCAACCTCGTAGCAAATAAAAGGTAGAGCCAGGCAATCCAAATGCCATTTTAGTTTAGGTAGGTAATTGTGTGGTTCAACACAATTTTACAGCCCTGTTGCAGTGGTGGGCCTTAAAATGCGGTGAGACATTCAAACATCCATTGACTTTGGCGAAACCCCTAAAATCCCGCTGGCGTAAAATTCCGCCCATGGTATATTTTATGGCCCAGTGAAATCTCTTCTGGGTGTGGAGAAAGTTATACCATATTTGGGCACCTTTATCTCATTCAAAAGCGCACATTTACCTTGACAGAAATTATAAATAAAAGAGCCAGGAAGGATTTAAAGTGAGGAATCAGGAGAGAGTGGAAAATTATTGCAGATAAACTAAACAGGAGTCATGGAAATAAATCAAGAAGGGGCCTAGAATTTAATTATATCATTGCCAAAAGAATAAGAAAGAAACTAGATATTTGAAATAATGGTTAATTGGGAGCTAATAGATATTATAGGAATTGCTAAAGGGGTTGAGAATGAGTGGCAAACAAATCTGCAGGGCTGTATGTGTTTCAGGAAGGCTAGAGAGAGAAGGAGAGCAATGGTGGAATTTTCTAGTCCCACCCACCATAGGAATCGTTGCAGGCGGAATGGAAAATTTGATGGACCAGCAAAAGGCCTGCTGACTTTGGGTGGGAATTTCCTGTCCTACTGTGGGCTGGGCCAGAAAATGACCACGAAACCGTTGCCAATTGTCAGAAAAACCCATCTGGTTCACTAACGTCTTGAGGGAAGGAAATCAGCCGTCCTTACCTGGTCTGGCCGACCTGTGATTCCAGAACCACTACAATGGGGTTGACTCTTAAATGCCCTCTGAACAAGGGGCATTTAGGGATGGGTAATAAATACTGGCCTAGCCAGCAACATCCCACACCCCCTAAACGAATGATTAAAAAAAGAAAATCCCGCCCAATGGGCAGAATCTTCTGGCTGGTGTGCGGGTGGCGGAGCTCACACGACAGCGCTTAAAATGTCACGTGTTGACATCGCGCGAGCATCCCAACGTCAGCGCGCGGCATCGTGATATTTCAGTCGGCGGGTGCGCACAGCAGCGGGACACATGCCCGCCATTAATTAAAGGCCTCGTTAAGGCCCTTAACTTGCCAATCGTCGAGGATTTCGATTTTGTGCCGACCCGAAGTTCACACAGGCCCAACAGGCAGGCGGGTAGGATATTCTTTAATAAAGCTCATCCAATGTCGGGATATGTGGACTCAGAGGGGTTGTTCATATTTTCCACGAAGTTTTAATTGCAGAAAGTGTTCACAAGTTGCCTGTGTGATTGTTAGCAGTTCACATCGATTTCCAAGAGCTTTTTGTGTACTCTGCAACCGGTCTGCAGACAGTGTTCTTTCTCGGGCCAGCAGCTTTCCAGAGGCCTCCAATTAGCCTGTGGGTATGGGCTCTGATGTCTCCACTGGAGACAGCTCCTCTGAGGAGGAAGGGAGAGATAGAATAAGGAGGAGGCCAGGAGTTGACAATCAGCCTCCAGGGGAGCCACCTTTGGGAGGCCAGGCACAGGCACAAGGGGCACAGGGCCAAGAGGTTGTCCAAGGTGCAAGGGGCTGCAGAAGACGCCACTATCCAGGGTATACAGGCGGCGAGGCAGCAACGTCAATATGACTGAGGTGCAGTGCCGAAGGAGGCTCCGACTCTCAAGGGAGACAGTCAACTATATCTGTCAGATGGTTGGCCCTGAGATGCCTCCTAACTGTGTAGACGGACACCCCATGCCAGTGGCTCTGAAGCTCACGGTTGCCCTCCACTTCTATGCCTCTGGCTCTTTCCAGGGCTCAGTGGGTGATCTTTGCGGTGTCTCCCAATCAGGTGTCCACACTTGTGTCAAGCAGGTCACAGACGCTCTGTTCAGATGGGTATCTACCTTCATCCACTTCCGCTGCGACCAGGCAAGTCAGACACAGCGAGCCAGAGGCTTCGCGGCCATAGCTGGCTTCCCCCGTGTCCAGGGTGCTATAGACTGTACACATGTGGCCATCAAGGCGCCAGCAGGTGAGCCCAGTGCCTTTGTCAACAGGAAGGGATTCCACTCCATGAACGTGCAGATAGTGTGTGATCACAGGATGCTGATTCTACAAGTCTGTGCAAGGAAACCCAGGCAGCTGCCATGACGCCTACATCCTCAGACACTCCCAGGTACTGGTGTCTTCAGTGCTCCAGCCCGGCTGGATGGATGGCTGCTGGGTGACAAGAGCTATCCCCTGCGAAGGTGGCTCATGATGGGTCTCTGCCGTCCAAGAACAGAAGCTGAGCAGCGGTACAATAGGAGCCAGGGCACCACAAGGGCTGTGGTGGGGAGAGCCATCAGTCTTCTCAAGATGTGCTTCCGTTGTCTGGACCGCTCAGGGTGCACACTCCAGTACCCCCCAGATCGCCCCTCTGTGATAGTGGTAGCATGCTGCGCTCTCACAATCTTGTGCTGGAAAGGGGGGATGCAGTTGACGATGAAGACCTTGATGCAGTGGATGAGGCTGCACATGATGAATCCAGCAATGGCTCAGAGGATGAGGGAGCACAGGGCGATGAAGAGGGGCAGCACGCCGATCCGCATTTACACCAAGGAGGCAGGGATATCCAGGACAATTTAATCCAACGAACATTCAGCTAGCTCCACACACATGGATCAGCAGGACCAGCATTGCCTGGTCCCCTACAGCCCTCCGCTGGTACCATCAGCATCCTCTGTCCCTACCATCTCCTCCAACGCTTGTGAAGTGCCCTCTCCACTGTGACCTGGGACACTAGCTGACGGTAAATTCCCCACCGAGGTGTTTGTGTCTGCTCTGGTGCCTGGCCGGTTAAAATGATGTGCTGCAAGTTGCACGTCTTGGGCCTCGGGTGTGGAGGGGGGGCCTGTGGTGTCTTTGGGCGCGGCCATGCGGTGGTGATGCTGAAATTAGCAACAAGGACAGTGCATCAGTGAGCATACAGTCATTTAAACCTTTCATCCCTTCCCCCCCCCACCCCCCCCAGCCTCATAAGTTGCTCACCCTTCAAGACTTTAAGGAAACAAAGATTGGTGGAGTCGAAAAGAGTCAAGAGGAGGCCCAAACATTAGACAGGCTGGTCAGATGGTCTCAGGAATGCCACATGGCATGTTAAGTACCATTGGAGTGGGGAGAGTGCAGAGGTACCTGACCTGGATGCATTGTGGCCTGGAGAGTTGCGGTGCTGAGGTAACATTGCAAACACTTGCGACATTTGCCATGGAGCACAGGAGATTGACAGGTCACATTATTGACCTTCATACTGTTAGGAGGGGCATTTACCGGGTGGGCAGAAGGCAACATTTCCCCTTGGCACAGGGATGAGTAATGTGGTGGCATCTATTGAAGTTGAGTGCCATGAGGTTCACAGCTGAGATACTGAGGACCTTTTGGACAGAGTGATGTGGGGCGCACTGGCTGAGAGGGTGCTGGAGCTCCCAAAGATGCAATAAGTCTTTGGCTGGGCAGCAGCGATTCCGTGGCATGTTAGGCCATGGGGATAGTGGTCACAAACAAAATAAGGTGACTTTGGAAGGTGGTGGAGACGCGATTCCTCAAGGGGATGAGGGACCTTTGTGTATGATCCACACGTCAGAATGTCTCACTCTGTGAATGAGCTGTGTTGCAGAATTAACGATTGCAGCAGCCATCAGTGCTTTGGATGGTAGGGAGACAGAGTGGATGGGACTGTGGCCCTCAAATACCTGCCCGCTGGACCCCAGCCTCGCCGCCCTGGCCGCCTGCCTCCTCCCCAGCTCCAAGGCCTGCTCCTCAAAGGTCGTGAGGCACTGGAGCAGGGCGTGCCCACCTCCAGTCTTCTGCCCACCTCCATTCCTCTGGCACTACCGCTGAATGTATTCAGTTTTTGCCTGCGGAACGGAGTAGAGGGTTTATTGGGGCTGATCGCTCATGAATTCTGCACACGCACGCCACATCCCAACCACAGTGGGCCATCTGAGGCCTCCAGCAGCTCCTGTCCACACTACTGGTGATCAGTCCCCAGAAGATAGCACGCCTGGTCCCAACCCCCTCCCCCAACAAACACCTTGGACACATTCGGCATCCATCACTTTGAAAAGCACACAGGTCTTAGCACCCAAGGCAAGGAGGCGCAACTAGGTGTGGCGCCGAGGCCAGCAGATGGCTCTTGGCCACGACACCTTGAGGCTCCCCTTCCACCATCTCATCATCATCAATAAGACATGTGTTGGAGTTCTGAGTATTGTCTAGCGGCCTCCCCTGCAGCTTGCCCCTAGACTACTCAAATGCAACAAACACCAACATATGCTGCGGGGAGAACCCATCTTCTCCTCAACCACTAAGGCTGATGTAAGCATAGTCACTATCTGTTTGCCCACTCAGCATGTGCCAAATGCCCAATGCAGTAACGACAGCAAGACATGGGGAGGGGGCTCAAAGGCTAAGGCTACCTTCTGGGTCAAATGGCCAAGGCCGACATGGTGTTCACCCTTCCAGAGTGCAGAAAATCATTGAATCTCTTGCCTGTGCGCCGCACATCATGATGGGTGCTCACAGCGTCACCATCCTCCTCCCACCCCTGGCTGGTGACATGGGGGGCCCTCCTCCTCCCATCATCTGGATTCAATATATCCCGACGGCTGGACAACTCTTGGAGGAGGACAGTAAGGCATGTATTGGAGAAGCGAGGGGCACACTGGCCCCCCCGCTGGCCTCTACTGCAGCCAGCCACCCTCCTCCAGCTCATGCTCCTGTCCTGTTACAGCTGCCCCTTTCTCTCCCCGAGTGGCCATGGTGCACTGCCTTAAGCAAGCTGCCTGGTCACTCTTTGTACAGGCTGCCGGCTCCCCATTGGAACCGACAGTCTGAGGCCGCTCGCCTCCGTGACTATTTTCCCATTCTCCACGGGAGTCGCTAACCCACTGGGCGGGCCTTAATTGGCCCGCCTGCGGAAAATAGCGGCGCGGCCCCTTTCGGCGGCTGCAATCAGCTGCCCGCCCACCGCCGAGTCAGTCAGGCCCACCTGCCCGTCAAGGGCAAAATTCTGGCCAATGAGTGGCATATTTTAATCTTGCTGATAAAAGGAATAAACTGAGAATTAATGAATCTAAGCTAAAAATCTTAGGAGGTTCTGGAGAATAGGAAAGGAGGAAAATTTAGCGGAGGATATATATTAGCCTCCATTTTAAAGGATGGTTTAATTGTTCTGAGCTAAACCTCAGTTTGAACCTTGGGGACTTTAATCTGAGCTCATCCCACTCACAGTGGAGACAAGCTATATGTGTGAACGTGTTAACTGTAGCAATCAGGAATCTTGAACAGTTGGTGATTCAAGCCATAAGGAGGAGGACAATATATTATACTTATTCTCAACTAATGAGTAGGGACCAACAAACTAAGTTGAAGTCATGTAAAATTTTGGGGTGCAGCGACCATAAAGTTAATAAAATGAAGAACTACTTGGAGGAGAAGATACCGATGGAAAATTGGATTTAAGCAGATTTTCTTCCATTAACACATCAAGGACAAAACAGGAGATGAAAATTGACAGGGTGTAAGTTCTTTGATCTTAAATTTCAATTTTGTTCATTTGAGATTTTAACCATTCAGGCCACAGGAGACAACTGAGTGAAGTAACTCAGGGGACTTTAATAGTTATAAGTTAATATTTTTTCTCTGTCTTTCTTCACCTTGGTCAGTGAAAGCTACTGCTTATTAATTCTTTCCAAGCCACATCCCACAGCGTGATCAATAATATTTTATTCTGATTGACCTAAATGAGGCGAGGCTATTTTCTAATTGGCTTAAGGGGTGTGTGATCAGTCAGTGAATGGCTCCAAGGGTGATAGTCACTTCTCACTATCCTCTGACCAGTTTCTTAAAATATCAATTACCTGTAAGACCGTCCTGCTCATTGAAGTTTATTTCTGTTATTTTCATAACTTCTTGCTAAGATAAAAGGGTGTTTTATGATATTTCCTTTTGACCCTTTGATTAGGATAGGGTAAGCATGCTGCCATGACCTCATGAATGATACCTTGAGCTCATTGTCTCAGACTCTGCTTAATTGGTGCATGTTCCTCATTAAATCAGAACCTTTATGAGTGAATGTTTTTAGAGGTCTTCTGCGAAGTGGTTTTGTTCTCCCTGTGATTGTTGATAATTGGAATGAGTTACTTTACTTTTAAAACAAAACGATGATGTGGAAAAGTTGTTTATAGCCTTAAAACTACGTAGGCCTAATACAAATTGCAAATTGCAGTGCAATTGTGAAATGCTAATACAAGCAATTACAAAATAGGTAATATATAAAAGTTATACAGTGTGTATAAAATATAAGTGCAAAGCAGTAATCACTGTTTAAAATGTAAGTTAGTAAAGTCTCTTTATACATTCAATTAATACACAGTCTTGAGTGAAAGAAGTCTAAAAAGATTATAGTTAAAGTCGCACACTGTTACAAAAGTTAGCTCTTAATACAAAAAATACATTCAGCCAAATGTAATTGCTTTCTTCTAAAACACTACACGTTAAAACTATCAATGTAGAACAGAGCTGTTGTTATTCTTTCCCTCCTTTCTATACAATAAATCCCTCGTAACCTTCTTTTCCTGATAGCAGCAGGCCCTGATAAGGTTTTACGCTGGGAGGGGATGTAAGCTTACCCATTCGATCTTGAAGGCAAAAGTCAATATGTCTCTGTGATATGGAGATAAGAGCAACAGGTGCCTCTTCAGCAGTTGTTCTGTAATTAACTCATTAGTATGTCACCTCATCATGTCTAAAATCCCATAGTGCCTTTAAGTGTCGAATGAGGCTAAGCAGAGTCACATGATATTACATGCTGGAGTCCTCTGTTGGTTACAGCTTAAAAGGATAGTATACCATAAGGTTAACTGATCAATATACTTTGATTGTGTGATCTAAACTAAAACTAATCATCAAATATTAATTTCCCTACAGGGGATGAAAAATGAAGTTGTGGAAGTTAGGAGGGAAAAATAAAGGACAGATAAAATACTGAAATGAACAGGAATAGTAAAATAAGGAGAACTATTAAACCAAGCAGAGGAAGGCCAAGAAAGTAAAGAGAGGCACAAAGAATGAATATGAGAGAAATACAACAGAAAATATAAATGACAATAAAGCATTGGGTGTAGCATCTATACCATCGAAGACCCTTATTGGATTTGGCTGGACCGGGAATCCGATCTATTTTGAGATATTTTACTCTATCCACTGTGATAATACAAAGAGGTGATACCATGATGATACAAAGATAGAGAGGAAAGTAAGCTGTGAAGAGGACATAGGAGGCTATGAGGAGACATAGATAGGTTAAGTGAGTGGGCAAAAGATCTGGAAAATGGAGTATAATGTGGGCAAATTGTCCATTTGGCGGAAAAAGAAATAAGAAGCATATTGTCTAAATGGTGAGCGATTACAGAGCTCTGAGATTCAGGATCTGGGTGTCCTAGTGCATGAACCACAAAAGGTTAGTATGCAGGTACAGCAGGTAATTAGGGAAGCTAATAGAATGTTATTGTTTATTGTGAGGGGCATTGAATATAAAAGTAGGAAAGTTATGCTTCAGTTGTACAGGACACTGGTGAGACGACATCCGGGGAAGAATTTTCCCCCATCAGGGGGGATGTTCAGGAGTGGGTGCATGTGTGACGTCCACCAGGAAGCACCATGCGCTCCCTGTGTGGGCGGTGGGGGGATTCCCTAAGCCAAGAGTGCGCACTTTCGCGCACTCATCTCCCTGAGGCTAAGTGCTGCCCCAGAGAGATCGGCGCCAAATTCAAAAAGGTTAAATATAGAAAAATAAAATTTCCCTGACATGTCCCCTCATGTGACACAGTCACATGAGTTAGGACATGTCCATCACTTTCAATTAAACTTTTATTAAATTTTAAAAAACCTACATGAAACCTCACCCCGCCCATGGATGAGGTTTCATGCTTTTTCTGAAGCCTGCCAGGGTTCCTGGCCTGCCCACCAACCTTAAGGTTGGATGGGCAGGTCCTTTAATGAGTTCAATTACTTTTTAAATGGCCTCAATTGACCATTGACAGTTGGTGGGCACACGGCCGATTCGGCTACACCCCCACCAGCCTGAAAATTTAAATGACGTAGGATGAAGTTGGGAATTCTGCCCAATGTCATCCTGTGTAATTTTATGCATCAGCGAGTAGGCCCTGCATCACCCCCCCACCACTCGCCGACCTCAATATCCTGCCCTTCGAGTACCACATCCAGCATTGATCCCCTTATTTAAAGAAGGATGTAAATTCATTAGAAGCATTTCTGAGTAAGTTTAATAAACTAATATCAGAAATGATTGGGTTGTCTTATGAGGAAAGGTTAGACAGACTAGACTTGCATCCTCTGGAGCTTAGAAGAATAAGAGGCAATTTGAATGAAACATATAAGACCCTGAGAGGTCTTGGCAGCTTGGATGTGCTGAGAATGTTTCCTCTTGTGGGAGAATCTAGTACTAGGGGTCACTGTTTAAAAATAAGGTGTCGCCCACTTAAGTCAGAGATGAGAATTTTTTTCTCTCAGAGGACAGTGAGTCTTTGGAACTCCCTTCCTCAAAAGGCAGTGGAAGCAGAGTCTTTGAATGTTTTTAAGGCAAAGGTAGATAGATTCTTGATAAACAAGGGGGTAAAAGATTATCAGGGTAAGTGGGAGGTTACAATCAAATCAATTTTATTGAATGGCGGAGCAGGTTCGAGGGGCTGAGTAGCCTACTCCTGCTCCTAGTTCATATGTTTATATGTGACATCCTCCTCCTCCTTTAGGTACCATGCCCTAGGAGGGCATTGGTGGCCATGGACTTCCATTGGATCAGTCCATGATTATGCTTGGCAAAGTATTTTCAGTTGCCTCCTTAAGCATGGCTGACCAGAAAGCTCTCCCACTCTTTACCACCTGCCATCATGCACATTGAAAGGATTTACTGGTTGATAATCAATCTCTTTGGCCATGTGATGGTCACACATTCCATGGCCTGAAGTGAACCTGGAGCTTCTGGTCCAGAGGTAGGGGTGCAACCACTGCATCACAAGGCGTCCACCATGACATCACTATCTGTTTTAATATTTATAATTTCATTGCCGATAGCTCATTTCACATCTAGAGCTGAGCATAATCCGCCAGAGTAATCAATTAGCTAAATTATTATTTAACAGCTCTGTCATGGCCTGGGAATCTGACTCAATCTGCCCCAAGCTCGGGCAAGTCCCGAGACATGCCTTGCCAAGTCTCTATTGGATGACTAACAAAATTTCTTAGTTTAACACGCTTAAAGAAAAAAAGACAACAGTACTACTCACCAACCTGCTGCCCTGCGAAATCACTCCATGCGTATTTTTTGTTATTTTTGAGTTTGCTGAATATATAACCACCACCTACCTCAGGTCCATGTTCTGTCCTGGGATTTGTTTGTTACTATCTTTGTATTTCTACTGCCCTTGCTCTTGGTGCTTCGATTCAGGTTCACACTCTGGTCTGCTTCAGTATGAAACATATGTCAAAGGAGGGAGTCTTTTACAGTGTTCAACTTCTTATCTAAATGTCCAACAGCTTTGAGCCACCTATATTATTGCTTCCTCATTGCCTTTTCGACAATGGCCACTGATCTTCTCCATCTGCTTCTCCTCTGGTGCTTCAGATCTGCAATAGCTGTGAACTAATATTTATTCTCTACCAACCATATTGTTTTATTGACTTTGAAAGATATTTGCCTTTGTAACATAATACATTAGATATATGCCCCTATATAGCTGTACTGGGACCTGCTGCTAAAGTAGAACTTATGCTCCATGATGTTTGTGGTGCTCTGCCTTATATTTATTAATGAAATCCTGTTTCCACCATGGCGAAACAAGTAACACATTTGAGTAGATTACAACTGTCATTCAGAAAACACCTGATGTACACAATATTATTATTTGATATACAATTTGGCATATATATTGGGACCATAGTAATTTTCTACTGTGTTTTTATCAATTGGCTATTTGGAGAGATACTGGGAAGTTCCTTGCTATTGTTATGTGACCCTTTTTTCAGCTCCTGTGGCTGAACACAGTTGACTTTGCTAGATTTTGGTCATGTAATTTGTCTTTCTCCCACCTTCTACCTGGCTATTTCTTAAAAAGTACATTCAACCACCATGCAATTGTTCTCAGGCATGGATTTAAGGGATTTTATGTCAGTGCCACATCTTCTGGTAAGAGCACACAAGCTCACTTTACCTTCTGTCAATCTGGCTTTCTTGCTTCCTTTGGGCACGCCATTTACTGATCAGTGTTGGTAGTGGTATTGCCACAAGGAATATTGAGCACACAAGGACCTCAACCCTTCCTCATTTAACAGGACAAACAAAACTCAATTTATCTCACTGGCACAATATTTAAATACAGGTTGGAATATGCACTGTTAATAGTTCATCAGTAAGCAAGAAAATAGATGTAGAATACCTTTGAACTGAACAGTCCCTGGCTCAACTCACTTACTGATACTGTGCTATTAATCTTTGCCCATTGAGGATTAATATTATCTTGCATGGCTGGAATGGGTTAGTTCAGTAGTTGAGAAGATTTGCATGATATCTTTCAATTACAGTTGTCTAAGATGATTTTTCCTGAAGCAAGGAATACATCAAGAAAAATGTTTCACATCAATCTGGTGTGTTAAAATATGCACATACATTTTGCATTGTATTCAGTAAACTAATCCACTTTGTTTCAGTATTTATGTTTTCCATTTAGCAAGTAGTACAATGTATTATTGTAATAGGTACAGATGTAGAGAGATCTGAAAATCTCTTAGGGTTGAATTTTACTGCTTACCTGGAAGACTCACTGCTGGGCCAAAGGAGAAAAGCAATCTGCTTCGACAGGGAGTGGGACCTGGGCTGGCATATTGCCAGTCACCATCTGGGCAGCTGTCCAATTAAGGACAGCAGCTGCCCCCCAAGAGGGCACCTCAATGGCAGGGTGCCCCATAGACAGATCAATGTGATTGGGGAAACCTGGGACCTGGCCGTCAGGCCTCAGTGATCGGGGACAGAGGGTGGCCATGGCGCACTGGTCACACCGTTGCTGTGAAGACATTACCACCAGGGGACCTCTCTGTGGCCATGGTGCATCCATCAAGGAGTACCTCATGGCATAACCATACCAAGGAGCTTCCCAATATAGGTATCTCTGGAACCCGCTTGCCTTGGCTTTCAGGCATGAGTATCACAATTTGACACTGAGATGGGCAACACCCAAAATTTGTGTACCCACTTCATCTGAATGATTATGGCACCAATTGGCAGATTTGTGTCTGCTTCTTAACACTGCTGGTAAACTCTGCACACAGCAGGATGTCCCAGCAGCATAGTTGGCCAATCGTGTGATACAGGCTGCCTGTCCTTCTTAAAAAGCAGGCTGCCTCTTAAAGCAAAGTGGCATAGAAAGATTGCTGCAATGGAAGTTATTGTAAATTGAACTCCATAGTGACAGATACTACTCTGGAGGCATTCATGGTACATGTGTGCAAGAGGAGAGATGTCATCGTTCCATGGAGGGCCAAGAGACCCTCAAACAGAAACAGATAGAAGGCCAACTCTGTTTGGGCCTGAGGACCTGGCAGCAATGCCACAAGAATTCTAATGGCCTCATGCAGGTGAATGCATCTTCACATAACATCTCCTATACGCTGCTTCATCAGACTGTCACACTGCTTAATGCACTGCAACCCCATCAATCACCCATCTGCACATCATCAAGCCCTGTAGAGTCTTAACCCAGTACTTATACTCCATCAGGAATCGCTAAATAGTGATCAGGATCTTGATTCTTGGTTAATATATTTTGCTCTCCCAAGAGTAGGCAAACTAGTGCTTCATTAACTGCCTTTCTGAGATTAGCTGGCTGATCAGCGACTGGTGACTGAATCTGGTGTGTGTGGCTGATTTCCACCATTTGAAGCTCAGTTATCATCTGGGCAATCAGAAGAAATGTTATAAGTATTGCTTTTCTCTGCTCTGTATTTCCTAAGATAAACCTTAGTTCATTTTACTCTTTTCATTGTTGTTAATCTGTAAAACTTCTGAATCTTTAATAACAAATAAAATAACATTTTAAACATATAAATATTGGACCATTTTGTGTAGTGGACCACTGCCCAAAGCATTGTGGAACCCCATAAAATGGGCCCATCTTCGTGAAGAAAGGTTCAGCAATCCTATTTTTATTCATAGAGGAAGAAATCCCAAAAAGCTGTGAGCCATTTGCCATTGTGATATCGTCAATTGCAAGTGACATGATGTTTTTCAATGTGCCTCATGTAAATAAGTCGGAGGGCAGCAGTCTATAAACAGTTTGAAATAACATTGCAGTCCAGATTTTCTGATTACAATGCTAATTGTAAACCTTATTAAATGAGTGGGTTTTGGTTGCTTTCATAATCAGAAAACCTAGGCTTTTATGTTTATCAGTTGAGCCATAGATTAGATTGTTGCCTTATAATTAACTCATGGGCACATGTTTCCATTTTTATTAAACGAGAAAATAATGGAATGACATTACAATGTCTTCCAAGTCTGTAAGAGAAAGATAGTTATTGCTTCAGGTGGGACTCCTTATTAGAATTGAACATGAGTTCAATCAAGCAGTAAATAAGATAGATAACAACAGCTGAAGGAAAAAGCAGTATGTTACAACTCAGGTCAATGCCAGCATTATTCCATTATGCTCACCATAATGTATCATATTCATAAGATCTAATGGACAAAATATGTAGTGTGTTTAATGATTAACTCTCTACCTTTTTGCTGAGGGGTCCAGGATGGGATGTCCTCCAGGATAGGAAGGATGTGATTGCACTGGAGAGGATGCAGAGGAGATTTACCAGGGTGCTGCCTGGCTGGGCTGGAGGGTCTGAGCTATGAGGAAAGATTGGATAGGCTGGGGTTGTTTCCCTTGGAGCAGCAAAGGTTGAGAGGGGCCCTGGTAGAGGTGTATAAGATAATGAGGGGCATAGATAGGGTGGATAGGAAGGCTCTTTTTCCATTAGTAGAGGAGACAATACCCAGGGGGCATAGATTTAAGGTAAGAGGTAGAAGATTAAGAGGGGAGTTGGGGAGAAATATTTTCACCCAGCGGGTGGTGGGAGCCTAGAACTCACTGCCTGAAATGGTGGTTGAGTCAGAAACTCTCGTAACATTTAAGAAGTACTTCGATATTCACTTGCATTGCCATAACCTCCAGGGCTATGGGCCAAGTGCTGGAAAATTGGATTAGTGTAGTCAGAACTTTGTTGACTGGCATGGACATGATGGGCCGAATGGCCTCCTTCTGTGCTGTAAATGTCTATGAGTCAATGAGTCTAAACAATGTCAAATACTCACCATGTACCCACAATCTCTTCATAGGCAGATAAACACCACAATGACAGACCATTTATTTCTGATTAAATTACCATTAGCTTATTGTGAGACAGAAATACATGTAAAGGCAACTTGAATGAACCTATAGCAGCAATGTAGTCCATAATTCTCTCAGATACTATTAATTTTAGTCTGATTACACTCATGTGAAGTGCCTTAGATCATTTTACTGTATTACTGGTGTTATCTTGATAGGCATTGTTGTTTTTGTTGTTGCTCAGACCAAAGCAACAAAGCATGTTGAGACTTGATTAATTTTTTTTGAGAATCCTGTAAATTAGCTTTATATGTAAATGCATAATTGTCAGTCAGAGCAATGTCTCATTACAATGACCTAGATTTACGTTTGACTTGAATGAACTGGTTGGGCTAAGCAGCTAAGAAGCTCAGTTCGCAATATTTACAGGCAGTTGGGGTGGGGTGGGGGGGAGTGGCGGTGGGGGAGGTGGGGGTGCTGGTATTGGGGTGGGATTTCTAGCTGGTGGGAGCAGTACTGGTTGAGATGAATGCCATGGTATGCATGCTTTTTTACTCCACTCAAAGCCAACCTGATTGATAAGCTTGCCTGCCTGTTGGCTGGAGAATGCTGCAGAACAGGCTGCAGCCCAGGGGCAGGTAGGTTTGTGCTGATTAGCTAGAAAATAAAAATCATCCACCACCACCCCCTCATGGCCCCTCCATGCCAATTCATGTGGCTCAGCCACCACCCATGCTCCCTCATACCCTCATGCCATCCCCATGCTGACTTATGCTCCTCACCCCTGCCCCCGCGTACCTGTCATGTCACCTCCATAACCACTTTCCTGGTTTCCACCATGGGCAGAACTCAAGAGCTACAAGGAGATAAAATACTAAGTATCTAACAATCTAATATAGCTCTCACTCATACACACTTGATGGTGAAAATACTCATTCATGAAGCCCATTCAAATCTTGTGAATTTCCTCAAATGGTTAATCACTTATTTAAAAAATCTTCTATTCAGACTCCACTTCAAAGACAGGTAATCCTTTAAATTGGCTGTTTAAACTTTCAACCAAAATGTGAACTCCAAACACCCTAATTAGATAATTGTAGCTTTTGAAGCTCAGCCAAGCATTCATAATAACATGAAATAGCTATTGGGGAAATGACAGCAAAGACCTCTGTTGATACTGCACAAACAGATGTTTTCTAACCTACATCAAATGGCATGTCAATCAAAGCAATCCAGCAGAGGTTTTTTTTTAACTCTCACTGACAGCTTCAGCCTATTTTATCTCATGTTTGATGAGTGGGAAATCTAAAAAAAAACTTAATACATGACACTTAAACAGACATTATCCTCCTTTCAAGAGTGTTCAGTCTAGTCCACCAATTCGTGACTCCCACACTGCAGGTTAAGACCGTTAGACTGGCCAAAATGAAGTCTGTTTAAACTCAGCAGTAAGTTCAAGTGGCCCTGCTTAGTTTGGGTTTCCCTCCTGTGTGAGCCATGCCATGTCCCCTTCCCCCTTGCTGGCAAAACTTGGATTTGTGTGAAATGCGGGTGGGACTTCAGCATCCAGGTCCCACCCACCATTGTTAAAGGTCCGTAGAGTCTTGCTGATTCCATAAAATCTGACCCGTTGAGCACGAAGCCAATGAAGGAAAGATGAACCTTTCTAAAACATTGGCTTGGCCTCAGCTGAACTACTGTGTCCAATTCTGGGCATTACACTTTAGGAAGTATGTTAAGGTTTTAGAAAGGGTATAGAAAAGATTTGTGTGAATGGTCCTAGGGATGAAGGATGCGGATAGACTGAACAAGCTGGGGTTGTCCTCCTTAGAGAACAGAATTTGATAGGGCTCTTTAAAATGATGAGCGTCAAGATAAAATAGATAGATAAGCTGTTCCCGTTGGCAGCAGAGTCAAGAACCAGAGGACATGGATTTATGGGGCTTGGCAGAAGAACCAAAGTTGACGTGAAGAAGAACTTCTTTATGCATCGAATGACTATGATCTGAAATGCATGACCTTGAAAGGGTGATGAGTGGCAATATGTAACTGGGTACACATCTAAAGGGAAACACATTGCAGAGGCATGGAAAGCATAGCGGAATGGGACTTGTTAAATTTCTCATACAGAGAGCCAGGAGGGTCATGATGGGCTGAATGGCCTTCTTCTGTTTCTGAAACCATTCTATGGGCAGAATTCTCTGCCTGGCGGGCAGGCGGGCCTGACCCAATCTGAGTCTGGAGAGCTGATCCCCGCTGGCGAAGCGGGCCCCGCCGCCATTTTAAGTGGGCGGTCCAATTAAGGGCCACCCAGCGTGACGTCCGTCGGGAAGCGCTATGCACTTCCTGTGTGAGCGGGGGGAGGATTTCCCAAATGCGAGAGTGTGCTCTTTCACGCATGTGCACGAAAGAGCGCACATCTCCCTGAGGCAAAGTGCTGCCTCAGGGAGATCGCTGAAAGGTTTTCAAAGTTTAAAAATAGAAAAATAAAAAAATCATTAGCATGTCCCCCTCTTGTGACAATGTCACACAAGATGGGACATGTTAATAAATTGCACAAAAGCTTTAATAAACTTTTTAAAAACCGACATGAAACCTCATCCCACCAGTGGATGAGGTTTCATGTATTATCAGAAACCCGCTGGGGCTCCTGGCCTGCCCGCCAGCCTTAAGGTTGGACGGGCATGTCCTTTAATTATTTCAATTATCCTGCCAATGACCTCAGTTGGCCATTGACAGGTCAGCGGGCAGACAGCTGATCACGCTGTGCCCCCGCCTTCCTGAAGATTTAAATGGGGCGGGATGACATTGGGGATTCCCTCCGACATCATCCCGTGTAATTTTCCCTTCAGCGAGCAGGCCCTGCCCCCTTTTTGCCGATGGAAAAATTCATCCCTATGATTGTATGACTTGTTTAAACCTCGGATTTCCTTGATCTGTGTGCCTTAGACAGCTGTTCGATGAACTATCTGTTCCTTCAGGATAGCCCACTGACTGAATTTTCATTTTAAATTCTACCATTGTGGTAGCGATCTGAACAAGAGAAACAAACTGAAATATTTTGAGAGGTGAAATAAGATTATGTGCTTTGAGAGGAAGCAATTTCAGTCCATTAAATACGCAAACCAATATGTGCATTTAGTCTCAGATACCCGTGTATTTGGGGCATAAAACAAAAGAGTTGAACAAAGTCGGCACACTTGTGTTATGCACATAATCATGCTGCACCTGAATTTCTGTTCTGCCCCTGCCAGGCGACCCCTGCACAGATAATGGTCCAGCTCCCATGCTAAAAATGACAAATACCTTAACTTTCTGTAATGACATTGGTTCAAAATCGGAGTAAAATTAGGCCCAGAATTTTGCACATTGGAAGAAACAATCATTTTTCAGGTGTTCTTTGCCATTTCTAGCAATTTAAAAATGCATATCCTTACTCTTATCTCAGTTTGTTGGCACTTTTATGGCATATGTGCCGTTTCTAATTAAAAATTGGTTATGTTTCCACTTGCATTATTTTAAATATGCTGTGAATGATGTCCATGAATTATGGTGAGGTGGCTTGAACCATTCATTTTTGTTCTTAATGAGGAAATGAATACATGATGTGAAACCCAGGCTTCCCTCTGGCCCCGACGGCTGATTTCTGCTCGTTTATGATGATCTTTACTTTCTAGCTAATGAAATTAACAAGCTTGCATTCCCTGGAATATAAAAGGCTAAGGGGTGATAAGACTGAGGCTTTTCAGAATTTGAAAGACGTTGATAGTATAGATAAGGAGATACTATTTCTGCTGGTTGGAGGGTTGTTGAAGACAAAACTCAGAGTCAGGCCTAAGACGGCCAGTCACCCGGTTTTATACCTAACTGTTTGCTTTTTTAGCCGGACTGTCCTGTGCAAGATGCCTTCATGCCATCATTTAAAGGGGCATGCACCTAAAGTAACTTTGCAAAATAGAGGAATCTAAAAGACAATGGCCGAGATTTTCCGCGTCCCTTGGCAAGGGGCGTCATGGCAGGCTGGAGCGGAAAATAATAGAGAAGGCCAAAAATCGGTCATGAAACCAGTTAGCGATCGTCCTCTCCACCTGTCAATGGCCGCCCGCATTTCCCACCGCAGCACGTCAGGAACATCATTTTAATACATTTGTATCTCATTATAAGCCCTGCTCAGCCGAATCATCCCTCCGCTCCCCTCCCCCCCCCCCCCCCCCCCCCCCCCCCCCCGCCGCCACCCCCCACCCACGTTAGATCATCAGACCATGTCAGCAGGATGTACACCTGGCGGCCTGCACTTCACTCGTCACTTCAAAGTTAGCTCGCCCGCCTTGCATCATGCAGTGCTCAAAAGAATCAGCGCCAGGCTTCGCAGGCAGTACCATATCTCTTCCAGGGAGGGGGGGGGGGTGCTGTGTGAATGGGGGTGGGGGGGTGTCACAGGCCAGTCTCTACCTACCAGACCAGCGGTAAGGCAAGGGTGTCTTTTAATGGGCTTCAGGGTTAGAGCTGCACTAGGGAAATGGTGGGTGGAATTGATCTGAGATAGTGGGGGGGGAGCTGGTCTGAGGCATGGGAAGAGGCTGCAGTGCTAGGTCAGTACTAGGGGTTACAAGTGGGGAATATTGCACCCAGACACATGACTGGGGGGGGGGGGGGAGCGTTGGGGGGGAGCGGGTAGAGTGATGGAGGTGGTATATGTTGAACAATGTAATTGGCCTCAAGATGGGGATGGGTGAGGTCCACATGGTCTGTAGCCACATCCACTTCAAAATGCTCAGGGTCTAACTAACGAACGTGCAGCAGAAGCATAACGGAATCAATGAATGCGGGGGGGCGGTGGATGGGAAGGTCTGTGAGGGAGGGGAACATGAACATTCAGCTCCTGGGGGACGATGGGAGGGGTTTCCATTCTCACACAGGGAGGGTCCAAGCTGGCCTGCTATTGCAAGTTCTGCACAACCATCTTCCAACCTACAGCAATGGCGCAGTGCAAAATTAAAATGAGGAGAAGCGCTGATCACCACTGCTACGGCCTCCCAAGCCAAAGTGGTGCATTTGGTGGACTTCCTGATGCCATCACAGGGGGGACATGGTGGCAGGCCTCCACAGTTGAAGGGGGTGTCTCTGAGGGTTGCTGTCTACCCTTTTTGGGTCATCAGTGGTATCTGTAGAAGCCCTGGGCTGGAGAGATTGAGAAAGCTGTGCACAAGTGCCGGTACGCTGGCGGCATGGGGTGGGCGAATCAGAGCCCGTCCGCCTGTGATCCAGCGTGTTCCCCTCGTGTGCATAATTAATGAGGTGGGAAGCGGACAATATGGTGTGAAAACCTACCATTGCGGCGGGGGTGAGAAACACAGTTTTTCATGCCCGCTCCCGCAGTTAGTGCAATGAGGGGGAAATTCCACCCAGTGACTAGCCAGAAATACACTGCTTCATTTTGCTGTTCTCATTATTTTGTTTTTTTCACTCGCAATTAAACCATTGTACTCACAAGCACAGGTGGTCCTGGTGAATTTGTTATTTGCGGCCTTGCAATGGGAGTCCTATGATGACAGTAACTCCACGCATGATGATGTAATCTCTGTGCATAACCATGTAATCTCTGTGCATAACCATGTAATCTCCGTGCATAACCACATAATCCCTGTGCATAACCACATAATCCCTGTGCATAACCATGTAATCTCCGTGCATAACCACATAATCTCTGTGCATAACCACATAATCCCTGTGCATAACCATGTAATCTCCGTGCATAACCACATAATCTCTGTGCATAACCACATAATCCCTGTGCATAACCATGTAATCTCTGTGCATAACCATGTAATCTCCATGCATAACCACATAATCCCTGTGCATAACCACATAATCCCTGTGCATAACCATGTAATCTCCGTGCATAACCACATAATCCCTGTGCATAACCACGTAATCTCTGTGCATAACCACGTAATCTCCGTGCATAACCACGTAATCTCTGTGCATAACCACATAATCCCTGTGCATAACCACGTAATCCCTGTGCATAACCATGTAATCTCTGTGCATAACCACGTAATCTCTGTGCATAACCATGTAATCCCTGTGCATAACCACGTAATCTCTGTGCATAACCATGTAATCCCTGTGCATAACCACAATCCCTGTGCATAACCACATAATCCCTGTGCATAACCACGTAATCCCTGTGCATAACCACGTAATCTCTGTGCATAACCATGTAATCCCTGTGCATAACCATGTAATCTCTGTGCATAACCACATAATCCCTGTGCATAACCACATAATCCCTGTGCATAACCACGTAATCTCTGTGCATAACCACGTAATCTCTGTGCATAACCACGTAATCTCTGTGCATAACCATGTAATCCCTGTGCATAAGCACATAATCCCTGTGCATAACCATGTAATCTCTGTGCATAACCACGTAATCTCTGTGCATAACCACGTAATCCCTGTGCATAACCACGTAATCTCCGTGCATAACCAAGTAATCTCTGTGCATAACCACGTAATCCCTGTGCATAACCATGTAATCTCTGTGCATAACCACGTAATCTCTGTGTATAACCATGTAATCCCTGTGCATAACCACGTAATCCCTGTGCATAACCACGTAATCTCTGTGCATAACCACATAATCTCTGTGTATAACCATGTAATCTCTGTGCATAACCATGTAATCTCTGTGCATAACCACATAATCCCTGTGCATAACCACGTAATATCTGTGCATAACCACATAATCTCTGTGTATAACCATGTAATCTCTGTGCATAACCATGTAATCTCTGTGCATAACCACATAATCTCTGTGTATAACCATGTAATCTCTGTGCATAACCATGTAATCTCTGTGCATATCCACATAATCCCTGTGCATAACCACGTAATCTCTGTGCATAACCACATAATCTCTGTGTATAACCATGTAATCTCTGTGCATAACCATGTAATCTCTGTGCATAACCACGTAATCCCTGTGCATAACCACGTAATCCCTGTGCATAACCATGTAATCTCTGTGTATAACCATGTAATCTCCATGCATAACCACATAATCCCTGTGTATAACCATGTAATCTCTGTGCATAACCATGTAATCTCTGTGCATAACCACATAATCCCTGTGCATAACCACATAATATCTGTGCATGCTGGTGTCCTTTCCCTTGCACCACAGCATGTTGGAGCAGCCATTCTGATGTCTGATATCCTTGCCCTCTGGCAGTGGTCACCTTCAGGCCATTCCAGAAAGTGGTTTGGAAACAGTTTTTGGGAAAATGGTGGTATGAGTGTGGCATATTCGCTCACAAAAAGCAGTAGATGCTCGGTCTGTGAATAATTTTAAGCATTAGATTGAACGGTGTTCCCGAGACCAGGGAATTAAAGGATATTGGGAGAAAGGCAGGTAAATGGAGGCAACATACTGTTCACATGGCAGAGCAGGCTCAAGGGGCGTTGACTACTGCTGCTATGGTTGCTAAAGCTGACAGGAATTGACAGGACAATTTTTGGACTGTCAGATGTCAAACTCCTTTCATCAGCTTTAAAGCATGAACTGTCTTAGACTTAAGTCAAATTGATATTTCATTTGGTCTGCCTGGATTTCATCAACAATATGCATAGATCTAAGCCTTCCAATCAGATACAACTTACTTTGGTAAAAATTTGATGCATTTACTCATGCAAGTATGCCACTTGAGCTCCAGAAATGACATGACTGAGTAGTCCACTGCCAGTAAATGGAAATGTTCAAGGCAAAAAAAAAAACACTCACTAGGCCAGACTTAAATGAAATAGAACTTTATACCTTAATATCTCCTCCCACCCAAACTATTCAAGCCACACCACATGACTGTGATATGCACGGGCGGCATGATTAGAATGGTGAACTATAATGTCTTCAGAAATGTCGATGACTGTCGCTAGAGAATCAATGACCTTAAAGGTTCTGCAAGATGCAAATTGGAACATAACTAAAAGATGAAAAATACATCATCCAGCAAGAAAAGACCATTTGGAAAATTGCTGACAAGGGCAAAGAAAATCATTGTGTCGATATTCCAGCTGAGATGTACAGCAGCACTATTCCCCTGAGTCTGCAGCACAATCTGGTAAATACAGGGTTGGATTTTTGTCCTGAGTTCTTGATCCCACTCTTAGGATGAAATGCAAATCAGGAACCCGTAAATGTCAGTGCCGGGACGCAGAGAGTGGCTTTGAGGAAACAGCCAGTTATGTGGTCTCCTGTGGGAATCCCATTGGATTAAGAATGGAGGGTGGCCCACGAGGGGTGCAGGGCCAATAGGAGCACTGAAAAATTGGCAGTCCCACCATCCATGGGAGCTGCCAATGAAGGTAGTGAACAAAGGGATGCCTCAAGACAGAGGCAACCTCTGAAGAATATTTTAAAGTTTAAAAATAAAAAGCGGGCATAGCGAGCAGACCATTACTGTGGAGGGAGAGACATAGCTGTGGCCCTTTGGAAATTGAGGCTGGGAGGTGTTGATTTAAATTCAATGAGGTCTCGATGGTCCACCAGTCAGCTGCTGGGAGACCACCTCAGTTCATCAACCAGGCTTCAGCCTCAGCAGAGGTCCACCTCCAGTCTGGAAAATTCCAAACAGCTTCTGACAAGTGTCCTCAATGGGCAATTTAATTGGCCTAATTTTGGCAGGGCGTGGGGAGGGGGGGTAACTATCACTAACCCGCCCACCCCTCCAAACTCCCCTATCGATGCAACCTTAATGAAAATTGCCCAGAGGCGGGACCATGGCAGCCGGCAGCAGTTAAATATGGAATCACCCTCCTCTGGTCTCAATTCTGCAGCCCATCGAAAATTCAGCCCACAATTTCCAACTCGCATTATATTACGAACACCTCAAATATCCTCATTGTGAAGTTTATAATGTCCCATTGTATATTCAAACCAACAGTACGTTGTCAGCTCTCACTACACAAATTCAGTTTGAGGGCGAGCAACTCGGATCTCAAACCAGTGTCCTCAACTTAAATAAGGGCAAGAACAGAGGTATGAAGAAAGGATTGTCTAAAGCGGGCTGGGAAAATAGACTAAGGGAAAGGCCCGTGGATGAACAGTGGCAGACATTTAAGCAGATATTTCATAGCGCTCAGCAAAAAATTTATCCCAATCAAAAAGGACTCGATGAGAATGATCAATCACCCGTGGTTAACATAGACGATCAAGGAGGGTATCCAATCAAAAGCTAAGGCATACAAAGTGGCGAAAACTAGTGGTAGGCCAGAGGATCGGGAAATTTTTAGGAATCAGCAGTGGATGATATAAAAAGCTAATAAAGTGGGAGAAAATTGACTATGAAAGTAAATTGGCAAAAAATATAAAACCAAACAGCAAGAACTTCTAAGGGTATATAAAAGAAAGAGAGTGGTTAAAGTGAGTGTGGGATCCTTGGAGGATGCGACTGGAGAATTGATAACAGGGAACAGGGAAATGGCAGATAATTTAAAACAATATTTTGCATCGGTCTTACTGGTGAAGGACACTATAAACGTTCCAAATGTATCAGATAAGCAAGGAGCTAATGAGAGGAAAGATTTTGTAATGGTCTCTATGACGAGGGACAAAGCATTTGACAAACTAATGGCAGATAATTCACCAGGACCTGATGGCCTACAGTCAAGGATTTTAAAGGAAGCGGCTGCAGAGGTAGTGGTCGAAATATTCAAGAACTCACTGGATTCCAGGAGGGTTCCAGCGGATTGGAAAACTGCTAATGTGATGCCCCTGTTCAAGAGGAAGGGACAGAAAAAGTAGGAAACTATAGGCCAATCAGCCTAACATCTGTCATTGGGAAAATGCTAGAGTCCATTATTAAGGAAGAAATAGCAGGACATTTAAAAAAGTTTAACGCAATCAAAGAGAGTAAACATGGGTTTGTGAAAGGGAACCATGTTTGACAAATTTGCTAGAGTTCTTGAGGATACAACAAACATAGTTGATAAAGGGGAACCGGTAAATGTAATGTATTTGGATTTCCAGTAGGCATTCAATAAGGTGCCACATAAAAGGTTATTGCACAAGATAAGAGCTCACGGTATTAGGGTAATGTATTAGCATGGATTGAGGATTGGTTACCACACAGAAGACAGAAAGTTGGGATTAATGGGCCTTTTTCAGGTTGGAAAAATGTAACTAGTGAAATGCCACAAGGATCAGTCCTACAGCCTCAATTATTTACTATCTATATTAATGACTTGGAGGAGGGGGCAGATTGTAATGTATCCAACATAAGCTGGAAGGTCATATGAACAAAGCATGGGGCATATTGGTCGGAACTGAATAGATGATATTCCTCCCCATGCCATCTCACAATGGAACTTACTTGAAGAAATAATTTGCTTGCTTTCAGATGCACAGTGACAAAGTACGTGACTTACACAGTTAACTGTGTAAGTGCCTTAAAACCATGAGGATCCCAAATGAATTTATGATGATGATTCTGAAAATGCTGCAATTACAATATTAGCACATATTATTTCTGCCACAACTATTTAGGCTGGTTATAATGATGTGATTTATGACCCCCACATGACATTCCACCTTGATGCCCAGAAAGTGAACTGTGAAGCTCTGGTCCGCAATTTTACCTACAACAGCAGAGTCGTGGAGGTGGAAGTGAAAGGGCTAAGGCCCTCCAGCTCCAACCTCGATTTGCACAGTGATCTTGCAGTGGCTGGTCAATTAGCATCCAGAAGGCAGGGACGCTGAGACACTGTATCTGGGGGTGGAACATGAGGCAATGGTTCTGTTGTCACCTGACGCAGAAGAAGGAGCTGGCGGCATGTTTAAACGGCCACCATCACCCAAGACCTGAATGCAGCTGGGTCCAGGTGAAAGCTGGCAGTCTGAGAGCTGTTTCAGCAGTCTGACACCACCTATTGCCTACTGGAGACTACCCAGCATCTACCAGAGTCCACACTCTCCACAACCTGCTGCCAGTCTCACCACAACCTGCTGCCACCCTCTCCAAAACCTGCTGCCACTCTCACCACAACCTGCTGCCACTCTCTCCACAACCTGCTGCCTACCTGTCTACAACCTGCTGCCACTCTGTCTCCACAACCTGCTGCCACTCTCTCTCCACAACCTGCTGCCTCCCTCTCTCCACAACCTGCTGCCACTCTCTCTCCACAACCTGCTGCCTCCCTCTCTCCACAACCTGCTGCCACTCTCTCTCCACAACCTGCTGCCACTCTCTCTCCACAACCTGCTGCCACTCTCTCTCCACAACCTGCTGCCACTCTCTCTCCACAACCTGCTGCCACTCTCTCTCCACAACCTGCTGCCTCCCTCTCCACAACCTGCTGCCTCTCTCTCTCCACAACCTGCAGCCACTCTCTCTCCACAACCTGCTGCCACTCTGTCTCCATAACCTGCTGCCACTCTCTCTCCACAACCTGCTGCCACTCTCTGCACAACCTGCTGCCACTCTCTCTCCACAACCTGCTGCCTCCCTCTCCACAAGCTGCTGCCACTCTCACCACAACCTGCTCTCTCTCCACATCCTGCTGCCACTCTCTCTCCACAACCTGCTCTCTCTCCACAACCTGCTGCCACTCCCTCTCCACAACCTGCTGCCACTCTCTCTCCACAACCTGCTGCCTCTCTCTCTCCACAACCTGCTGCCACTCTCTCCACAACATGCTGCCTCTCTCTCCACAACCTGCTGCCACTCTCTCTCCACAACCTGCTGCCACTCTCTCTCCACAACCTGCTGCCACTCTCTCTCCACAACCTGCTGCCTCCCCATCCACAACCTGCTGCCACTCTCTCCACAACTTGCTGCTACTCTCTCTCCACAACCTGCTGCCACTCTCACCACAACCTGTTGCCACTCTCTCTCCACAACCTGCTGCCACTCTCTCTCCACAACCTGCTGGCACTCTCTCTCCACAACCTGCTGCCTCTCTCTCCACAACCTGCTGCCACTCTCACCACAACCTGCTGCCACTCTCTCTCCACAACCTGCTGCCTCTCTCTCTCCACAACCTGCTGCCACTCTCTCTCCACAACCTGCTGCCACTCACTCTCCACAACCTGCTGCCACTCTCTCTCCACAACCTGCTGCCACTCTCTCTCCACAACCTGCTGCCACTCTCTCTCCACAACCTGCTGCCACTCTCTCTCCACAACATGCTGCCACTCTCTCTCCACAACCTGCTGCCACTCTCTCTCCACAACCTGCTGCCTCCCTCTCCACAACCTGCTGCCACTCTCTCTCCACAACCTGCTGCCACTCTCTCCACAACTTGCTGCCACTCTCTCTCCACAACCTGCTGCCTCCCTCTCCACAGCCTGCTGCCACTCTCTCTCCACAACCTGCTGCCTCTCTCTCTCCACAACCTGCTGCCTCTCTCTCTCCACAACCTGCTGCCACTCTCTCTCCACAACCTGCTGCCACTCTCTCTCCACAACCTGCTGCCACTCTCTCTCCACAACCTGCTGCCACTCTCTCCACAACTTGCTGCCACTCTCTCTCCACAACCTGCTGCCTCCCTCTCCACAACCTGCTGCCACTCTCTCTCCACAACCTGCTGCCTCTCTCTCTCCACAACCTGCTGCCTCTTTCTCTCCACAACCTGCTGCCACTCTCTCTCCACAACCTGCTGCCACTCTCACCACAACCTGCTGCCACTCTCTCTCCACAACCTGCTGCCACTCTCTCTCCACAACCTGCTGGCACTCTCTCTCCACAACCTGCTGCCTCTCTCTCCACAACCTGCTGCCTCTCTCTCTCCACAACCTGCTGCCACACTCTCTCCACAACATGCTGCCACTCTCTCTCCACAACCTGCTGCCACTCCCTCTCCACAACCTGCTGCCACTCTCTCTCCACAACCTGCTGCCTCCCCCTCCACAACCTGCTGCCACTCTCTCTCCACAACATGCTGCCACTCTCTCTCCACAACCTGCTGCCACTCTCTCTCCACAACATGCTGCCACTCTCTCTTCACAACCTGCTGCCACTCTCTCTCCACAACCTGCTGCCTCCCTCTCCACAACCTGCTGCCACTCTCTCTCCACAACCTGCTGCCACTCTCTCCACAACTTGCTGCCACTCTCTCTCCACAACCTGCTGCCTCCCTCTCCAGAACCTGCTGCCACTCTCTCTCCACAACCTGCTGCCTCTCTCTCTCCACAACCTGCTGCCTCTCTCTCTCCACAACCTGCTGCCTCCCTCTCTCCACAACCTGCTGCCACTCTCTCTCCACAACCTGCTGCCACTCTCTCTCCACAACCTGCTGCCACTCTCTCTCCACAACCTGCTGCCACTCTCTCTCCACAACCTGCTGCCACCCTCTCCACAACCTGCTGCCTCTCTCTCCACAACCTGCAGCCACTCTCTCTCCACAACCTGCTGCCACTCTCTCTCCATAACCTGCTGCCACTCTCTCTCCACAACCTGCTGCCACTCTCTGCACAACCTGCTGCCACTCTCTCTCCACAACCTGCTGCCTCCCTCTCCACAAGCTGCTGCCACTCTCACCACAACCTGCTCTCTCTCCACATCCTGCTGCCACTCTCTCTCCACAACCTGCTCTCTCTCCACAACCTGCTGCCACTCCCTCTCCACAACCTGCTGCCACTCTCTCTCCACAACCTGCTGCCTCTCTCTCCACAACCTGCTGCCACTCTCACCACAACCTGTTGCCACTCTCTCTCAACAAGCTGCTGCCACTCTCACCACAACCTGTTGCCACTCTCTCTCCACAACCTGCTGCCACTCTCACCACAACCTGTTGCCACTCTCTCTCCACAACCTGCTGCCACTCTCTCTCCACAACCTGCTGGCACTCTCTCTCCACAACCTGCTGCCTCTCTCTCCACAACCTGCTGCCAATCTCACCACAACCTGCTGCCACTCTCTCTCCACAACCTGCTGCCTCTCTCTCTCCACAACCTGCTGCCACTCTCTCTCCACAACCTGCTGCCACTCACTCTCCACAACCTGCTGCCACTCTCTCTCCACAACCTGCTGCCACTCTCTCTCCACAACCTGCTGCCACTCTCTCTCCACAACCTGCTGCCACTCTCTCTCCACTACATGCTGCCACTCTCTCTCCACAACCTGCTGCCACTCTCTCTCCACAACCTGCTGCCTCCCTCTCCACAACCTGCTGCCACTCTCTCTCCACAACCTGCTGCCACTCTCTCCACAACTTGCTGCCACTCTCTCTCCACAACCTGCTGCCTCCCTCTCCACAACCTGCTGCCACTCTCTCTCCACAACCTGCTGCCTCTCTCTCTCCACAACCTGCTGCCTCTCTCTCTCCACAACCTGCTGTCACTCTCTCTCCACAACCTGCTGCCACTCTCTCTCCACAACCTGCTGCCACTCTCTCTCCACAACCTGCAGCCACTCTCTCTCCACAACCTGCTGCCACTCTCTCCACAACTTGCTGCCACTCTCTCTCCACAACCTGCTGCCTCCCTCTCCACAACCTGCTGCCACTCTCTCTCCACAACCTGCTGCCTCTCTCTCTCCACAACCTGCTGCCTCTCTCTCTCCACAACCTGCTGCCACTCTCTCTCCACAACCTGCTGCCACTCTCACCACAACCTGCTGCCACTCTCTCTCCACAACCTGCTGCCACTCTCTCTCCACAACCTGCTGGCACTCTCTCTCCACAACCTGCTGCCTCTCTCTCCACAACCTGCTGCCTCTCTCTCTCCACAACCTGCTGCCACACTCTCTCCACAACATGCTGCCACTCTCCCTCCACAACCTGCTGCCACTCCCTCTCCACAACCTGCTGCCACTCTCTCTCCACAACCTGCTGCCTCCCCCTCCACAACCTGCTGCCACTCTCTCTCCACAACATGCTGCCACTCTCTCTCCACAACCTGCTGCCACTCTCTCTCCACAACATGCTGCCACTCTCTCTCCACAACCTGCTGCCACTCTCTCTCCACAACCTGCTGTCACTCTCTCTCCACAACCTGCTGCCACTCTCTCTCCACAACCTGCTGCCACTCACTCCACAACTTGCTGCCACTCTCTCTCCACAACCTGCTGCCTCCCTCTCCACAACTTGCTGCCACTCTCTCTCCACAACCTGCTGCCTCTCTCTCTCCACAACCTGCTGCCTCTCTCTCTCCACAAGCTGCTGCCACTCTCTCTCCACAAACTGCTGCCACTCTCACCACAACCTGCTGCCACTCTCTCTCCACAACCTGCTGCCACTCTCTCTCCACAACCTGCTGCCACTCTCTCTCCACAACCTGCTGGCACTCTCTCTCCACAACCTGCTGCCTCTCTCTCCACAACCTGCTGCCACTCTCACCACAACCTGCTGCCACTCTCTCTCCACAACCTGCTGCCTCTCTCTCTCCACAACCTGCTGCCACTCTGTCTCCACAACCTGCTGCCACTCCCTCTCCACAACCTGCTGCCACTCTCTCTCCACAACCTGCTGCCACTCTCTCTCCACAACCTGCTGCCACTCTCTCTCCACAACCTGCTGCCACTCTCTCTCCACAACCTGCTGCCACTCTCTCTCCACACCCTGCTGCCACTCTCACCACAACCTGCTGCCACTCTCTCTCCACAACCTGCTGCCACTCTCTCTCCACAACCTGCTGGCACTCTCTCTCCACAACCTGCTGCCTCTCTCTCCACAACCTGCTGCCTCTCTCTCTCCACAACCTGCTGCCACACTCTCTCCACAACATGCTGCCACTCTCTCTCCACAACCTGCTGCCACTCCCTCTCCACAACCTGCTGCCACTCTCTCTCCACAACCTGCTGCCTCCCCCTCCACAACCTGCTGCCACTCTCTCTCCACAACATGCTGCCACTCCCTCTCCACAACCTGCTGCCACTCTCTCTCCACAACCTGCTGCCACTCCCTCTCCACAACCTGCTGCCACTCTCTCTCCACAACCTGCTGCCTCCCCCTCCACAACCTGCTGCCACTCTCTCTCCACAACATGCTGCCACTCTCTCTCCACAACCTGCTGCCACTCTCTCTCCACAACATGCTGCCACTCTCTCTCCACAACCTGCTGCCACTCTCTCTCCACAACATGCTGCCACTCCCTCTCCACAACCTGCTGCCACTCTCTCTCCACAACCTGCTGCCACTCCCTCTCCACAACCTGCTGCCACTCTCTCTCCACAACCTGCTGCCTCCCCTCCACAACCTGCTGCCACTCTCTCTCCACAACATGCTGCCACTCTCTCTCCACAACCTGCTGCCTCTCTCTCTCCACAACCTGCTGCCACTCTCTCTCCACAACCTGCTGCCACTCTCACCACAACCTGCTGCCACTCTCTCTCCACAACCTGCTGCCACTCTCTCTCCACAACCTGCTGCCACTCTCTGTCCACAACCTGCTGGCACTCTCTCTCCACAACCTGCTGCCTCTCTCTCCACAACCTGCTGCCACTCTCACCACAACCTGCTGCCACTCTCTCTCCACAACCTGCTGCCTCTCTCTCTCCACAACCTGCTGCCACTCTGTCTCCACAACCTGCTGCCACTCCCTCTCCACAACCTGCTGCCACTCTCTCTCCACAACCTGCTGCCACTCTCTCTCCACAACCTGCTGCCACTCTCTCTCCACAACCTGCTGCCACTCTCTCTCCACAACCTGCTGCCACTCTCTCCACAACTTGCTGCCACTCTCTCTCCACAACCTGCTGCCTCCCTCTCCACAACCTGCTGCCACTCTCTCTCCACAACCTGCTGCCTCTCTCTCTCCACAACCTGCTGCCTCTCTCTCTCCACAACCTGCTGTCACTCTCTCTCCACAACCTGCTGCCACTCTCTCTCCACAACCTGCTGCCACTCTCTCCACAACTTGCTGCCACTCTCTCTCCACAACCTGCTGCCTCCCTCTCCACAACTTGCTGCCACTCTCTCTCCACAACCTGCTGCCTCTCTCTCTCCACAACCTGCTGCCACTCTCTCTCCACAACCTGCTGCCTCCCTCTCCACAACTTGCTGCCACTCTCTCTCCACAACCTGCTGCCTCTCTCTCTCCACAACCTGCTGCCACTCTCTCTCCACAACCTGCTGCCACTCTCTCTCCACAACCTGCTGCCCACTCTCTCCACAACTTGCTGCCACTCTCTCTCCACAACCTGCTGCCTCCCTCTCCACAACCTGCTGCCACTCTCTCTCCACAACCTGCTGCCTCTCTCTCGCCACAACCTGCTGCCTCTCTCTCTCCACAACCTGCTGCCACTCTCTCTCCACAACCTGCTGCCACTCTCACCACAACCTGCTGCCACTCTCTCTCCACAACCTGCTGCCACTCTCTCTCCACAACCTGCTGGCACTCTCTCTCCACAACCTGCTGCCTCTCTCTCCACAACCTGCTGCCTCTCTCTCTCCACAACCTGCTGCCACATTCTCTCCACAACATGCTGCCACTCTCTCTCCACAACCTGCTGCCACTCCCTCTCCACAACCTGCTGCCACTCTCTCTCCACAACCTGCTGCCACTCTCTCTCCACAACCTGCTGCCTCTCTCTCTCCACAACCTGCTGCCACTCTCTCTCCACAACCTGCTGCCACTCTCTCTCCACAACCTGCTGCCACTCTCACCACAACCTGCTGCCACTCTCTCTCCACAACCTGCTGCCACTCTCTCTCCACAACCTGCTGGCACTCTCTCTCCACAACCTGCTGCCTCTCTCTCCACAACCTGCTGCCTCTCTCTCTCCACAACCTGCTGCCACACTCTCTCCACAACATGCTGCCACTCTCCCTCCACAACCTGCTGCCACTCCCTCTCCACAACCTGCTGCCACTCTCTCTCCACAACCTGCTGCCTCCCCCTCCACAACCTGCTGCCACTCTCTCTCCACAACATGCTGCCACTCTCTCTCCACAACCTGCTGCCACTCTCTCTCCACAACATGCTGCCACTCTCTCTCCACAACCTGCTGCCACTCTCTCTCCACAACCTGCTGTCACTCTCTCTCCACAACCTGCTGCCACTCTCTCTCCACAACCTGCTGCCACTCACTCCACAACTTGCTGCCACTCTCTCTCCACAACCTGCTGCCTCCCTCTCCACAACTTGCTGCCACTCTCTCTCCACAACCTGCTGCCTCTCTCTCTCCACAACCTGCTGCCTCTCTCTCTCCACAAGCTGCTGCCACTCTCTCTCCACAAACTGCTGCCACTCTCACCACAACCTGCTGCCACTCTCTCTCCACAACCTGCTGCCACTCTCTCTCCACAACCTGCTGCCACTCTCTCTCCACAACCTGCTGGCACTCTCTCTCCACAACCTGCTGCCTCTCTCTCCACAACCTGCTGCCACTCTCACCACAACCTGCTGCCACTCTCTCTCCACAACCTGCTGCCTCTCTCTCTCCACAACCTGCTGCCACTCTGTCTCCACAACCTGCTGCCACTCCCTCTCCACAACCTGCTGCCACTCTCTCTCCACAACCTGCTGCCACTCTCTCTCCACAACCTGCTGCCACTCTCTCTCCACAACCTGCTGCCACTCTCTCTCCACAACCTGCTGCCACTCTCTCTCCACACCCTGCTGCCACTCTCACCACAACCTGCTGCCACTCTCTCTCCACAACCTGCTGCCACTCTCTCTCCACAACCTGCTGGCACTCTCTCTCCACAACCTGCTGCCTCTCTCTCCACAACCTGCTGCCTCTCTCTCTCCACAACCTGCTGCCACACTCTCTCCACAACATGCTGCCACTCTCTCTCCACAACCTGCTGCCACTCCCTCTCCACAACCTGCTGCCACTCTCTCTCCACAACCTGCTGCCTCCCCCTCCACAACCTGCTGCCACTCTCTCTCCACAACATGCTGCCACTCCCTCTCCACAACCTGCTGCCACTCTCTCTCCACAACCTGCTGCCACTCCCTCTCCACAACCTGCTGCCACTCTCTCTCCACAACCTGCTGCCTCCCCCTCCACAACCTGCTGCCACTCTCTCTCCACAACATGCTGCCACTCTCTCTCCACAACCTGCTGCCACTCTCTCTCCACAACATGCTGCCACTCTCTCTCCACAACCTGCTGCCACTCTCTCTCCACAACATGCTGCCACTCCCTCTCCACAACCTGCTGCCACTCTCTCTCCACAACCTGCTGCCACTCCCTCTCCACAACCTGCTGCCACTCTCTCTCCACAACCTGCTGCCTCCCCCTCCACAACCTGCTGCCACTCTCTCTCCACAACATGCTGCCACTCTCTCTCCACAACCTGCTGCCTCTCTCTCTCCACAACCTGCTGCCACTCTCTCTCCACAACCTGCTGCCACTCTCACCACAACCTGCTGCCACTCTCTCTCCACAACCTGCTGCCACTCTCTCTCCACAACCTGCTGCCACTCTCTGTCCACAACCTGCTGGCACTCTCTCTCCACAACCTGCTGCCTCTCTCTCCACAACCTGCTGCCACTCTCACCACAACCTGCTGCCACTCTCTCTCCACAACCTGCTGCCTCTCTCTCTCCACAACCTGCTGCCACTCTGTCTCCACAACCTGCTGCCACTCCCTCTCCACAACCTGCTGCCACTCTCTCTCCACAACCTGCTGCCACTCTCTCTCCACAACCTGCTGCCACTCTCTCTCCACAACCTGCTGCCACTCTCTCTCCACAACCTGCTGCCACTCTCTCCACAACTTGCTGCCACTCTCTCTCCACAACCTGCTGCCTCCCTCTCCACAACCTGCTGCCACTCTCTCTCCACAACCTGCTGCCTCTCTCTCTCCACAACCTGCTGCCTCTCTCTCTCCACAACCTGCTGTCACTCTCTCTCCACAACCTGCTGCCACTCTCTCTCCACAACCTGCTGCCACTCTCTCCACAACTTGCTGCCACTCTCTCTCCACAACCTGCTGCCTCCCTCTCCACAACTTGCTGCCACTCTCTCTCCACAACCTGCTGCCTCTCTCTCTCCACAACCTGCTGCCACTCTCTCTCCACAACCTGCTGCCTCCCTCTCCACAACTTGCTGCCACTCTCTCTCCACAACCTGCTGCCTCTCTCTCTCCACAACCTGCTGCCACTCTCTCTCCACAACCTGCTGCCACTCTCTCTCCACAACCTGCTGCCACTCTCTCCACAACTTGCTGCCACTCTCTCTCCACAACCTGCTGCCTCCCTCTCCACAACCTGCTGCCACTCTCTCTCCACAACCTGCTGCCTCTCTCTCGCCACAACCTGCTGCCTCTCTCTCTCCACAACCTGCTGCCACTCTCTCTCCACAACCTGCTGCCACTCTCACCACAACCTGCTGCCACTCTCTCTCCACAACCTGCTGCCACTCTCTCTCCACAACCTGCTGGCACTCTCTCTCCACAACCTGCTGCCTCTCTCTCCACAACCTGCTGCCTCTCTCTCTCCACAACCTGCTGCCACATTCTCTCCACAACATGCTGCCACTCTCTCTCCACAACCTGCTGCCACTCCCTCTCCACAACCTGCTGCCACTCTCTCTCCACAACCTGCTGCCTCCCCCTCCACAACCTGCTGCCACTCTCTCTCCACAACATGCTGCCACTCTCTCTCCACAACCTGCTGCCACTCTCTCTCCACAACCTGCTGCCTCCCTCTCCACAACCTGCTGCCACTCTCTCTCCACAACCTGCTGCCACTCTCTCCACAACTTGCTGCCACTCTCTCTCCACAACCTGCTGCCTCCCTCTCCATAACTTGCTGCCACTCTCTCTCCACAACCTGCTGCCTCTCTCTCTCCACAACCTGCTGCCTCTCTCTCTCCACAACCTGCTGCCACTCTCTCTCCACAACCTGCTGCCACTCTCACCACAACCTGCTGCCACTCTCTCTCCACAACCTGCTGCCACTCTCTCTCCACAACCTGCTGCCACTCTCTCTCCACTACCTGCTGGCACTCTCTCTCCACAACCTGCTGCCTCTCTCTCCACAACCTGCTGCCACTCTCACCACGACCTGCTGCCACTCTCTCTCCACAACCTGCTGCCTCTCTCTCTCCACAACCTGCTGCCACTCTGTCTCCACAACCTGCTGCCACTCCCTCTCCACAACCTGCTGCCACTCTCTCTCCACAACCTGCTGCCACTCTCTCTCCACAACCTGCTGCCACTCTCTCTCCACAACCTGCTGCCACTCTCTCTCCACAACATGCTGCCACTCTCTCTCCACAACCTGCTGCCTCTCTCTCTCCACAACCTGCTGCCTCCCTCTCCACAACCTGCTGCCACTCTCTCTCCACAACCTGCTGCCACTCTCTCTCCACAACCTGCTGCCTCTCTCTCTCCACAACCTGCTGCCACTCTCTCTCCACAACCTGCTGCCTCCCTCTCCACAACCTGCTGCCACTCTCTCTCCACAACCTGCTGCCACTCTCTCTCCACAACCTGCTGCCTCCCTCTCCACAACCTGCTGCCACTCTCTCTCCACAACCTGCTGCCTCTCTCTCTCCACAACCTGCTGCCACTCTCTCTCCACAACCTGCTGCCTCCCTCTCCACAACCTGCTGCCACTCTCTCTCCACAACCTGCTGCCTCCCTCTCCACAACCTGCTGCCACTCTCTCTCCACAACCTGCTGCCTCTCTCTCTCCACAACCTGCTGCCACTCTCTCTCCACAACCTGCTGCCACTCTCTCTCCACAACCTGCTGCCACTCTCTCTCCACAACCTGCTGCCACTCTCTCTCCACAACCTGCTGCCACTCTCTCTCCACAACATGCTGCCACTCTCTCTCCACAACCTGCTGCCTCCCTCTCCACAACCTGCTGCCTCCCTCTCCACAACCTGCTGCCTCTCTCTCCACAACCTGCTGCCTCCCTCTCCACAACCTGCTGCCACTCTCTCTCCACAACCTGCTGCCACTCTCTGCACAACCTGCTGCCTCTCTCTCTCCACAACCTGCTGCCACTCTCTCTCCACAACCTGCTGCCACTCTCTCTCAACAACCTGTTGCCACTCTCTCTCCACAACCTGCTGCCACTCTCTCCACAACCTGCTGCCTCTCTCTCTCCACAACCTGCTGCCTCCCTCTCCACAACCTGCTGCCTCTCTCTCCACAACCTGCTGCCACTCTCTCTCCACAACCTGCTGACACTCTCTCTCCACAACCTGCTGCCACTCCCTCTCCACAACCTGCTGCCTCTCTCTCTCCACAACCTGCTGCCTCCCTATCCACAACCTGCTGCCACTCTCTGCACAACCTGCTGCCACTCTCTCCACAGCCTGCATGAGGGATGGTTGTGCTATTCAAGTACCAAACATGTATTTGAGCTGCAACCAGCTCTGTGGGCTCCTGTTTGGAGGGTTGAGTGGGCCTGAGCTTTCTTTTTTTTTTCACAGGTAAACAGCAGGACCAGTCAACCGACAACTGCAGAGGAGGAATACAGGGTCTCACAGGGTCCAGTGTCACAGCTTTGCCCCATTCCCTGCGCCAGCTTAGATATCGTTCTGTCAGCAGGTTTATGCTTGGGAGTAGATTTGGTGTCACAGCCTTGTTTCAAACACCGCACACTTACCTGACCTACTTGTTGGAGGCTGTGACCATCGTGACCGCTGACAATCAGATGACTGTGGAAGGTTAGGGCTGGGCTGAGCCCCAGGCTGATGACATGCTTCTGGAATTGTCTGTGAAGTGCCAGGTGCTGGAAGTGCTGTATGAGGTGCATGAAGATCTGGCAGAGTTCCAAGAGAGTAACCATGCTCTGGCTCAGTAAGTGGAGGGGTCCATCCAGGCCATGAGTACTGCCATTGCCCTCTTGTCTGTGTACATGGCCTCCTTCATCGAGAGTTAGTGTCTCTCATGGAGAGCCACATCTAACAGTCCAGTCAGTGCATTGTGGAGGTGTTTGCAACCTGCATGACATTACCTTTCCCCTGAGCTCAGGGGAGCAGTGGCAAAGTGAGAGGTGGATGAGGCACCTGGAGTCTCCACCGGGTCCACACCTGTATCAGGTCAACAAGGAGGTACAAGTGTGCCTTAGAAAGGGAGCAGGAGAGGCTAACTTATGCATCTGGGACTCCTTTCAGGGCGCTCCTCAGGTGAACAGCGTGTCTTAGCTCCTCCACTGTGTCTTTGGAAACAAGGATCTTGCCCCCTCTACAGTGACAGGTTGTGTAAAGCACGGCAAATCATGATGACCTGGGTGACACTGACCATGGCCTCTCAGGACAGGTGCAGTGTTCGGCAGCACTGCCAATCTGATACCTGATGGTAGCTCATCTGTTGTCCGTACCCCTGGACGACTGGGTACCCTCATCTCCTCACCAGTCTCGTTGTTGGTTCACCTCTGTGGCTTTCTGCTTCTTCCCCATCATGAGGCTACCCAGCAGATGGCCAGGGTGTCCATTTCTGTTTGCCTGATGCTCCCTCCTGCTCAGGTTCTCCTCCAAGCTGGAGGAACCTCTTTCAAAATACAGGATCCCCATGCTACCCGGGAATGCTGTTTGAAGGGGACCACTCCTCCTGTGGTTGTAGAATTGCCTTTCAATCATTCCCCACCCTCCCTGGTGAGGCCCCTGCCAGGAGGACTAACTGTTCATGGCGACTCAAGCCAAGGCAAATGGTTGCTCTTCTTTCTCCTTGCCATTAAAAAAAAGGCCTCAGTGAACACCTGCTGAGTTCAGCAAACCCCAAAAGCAGCTGCCCCATTGCCAACCTTTGAATGGAACTGAAGCTCTGATCCATTTGACCCATCATGTCTGCACTGGCTCTCCACATGAGCCTTATGACCTAGTATCATTGCCCTGTCTTTTCCCTGTAGCCCTGCACATTGTCATCCATGCACCATTCATGAAACTCTGTGGGCTCATAAAATCACTGTCAGTAGCCTCCTCAGTTATCTCAACTGACTTCTGATTGTTCACGTAGAGACTGTGAGTGGAGTCCTCAATCGATTCGCCATGTAACCCTGGTGAAATCATGTTCTGGCCTCAGCCAACACCATCTCCCATGAGTTTACATCTCTTTTCCCCTCCATCACCATCTGTTTTGAAAATGTAACACTCTGGTCATGGAACCTCTTTCCAGCAGGCAATGAATTGTCCCAAACAGTACTCTATTATTTTCATCTGGCTTGGCAATCTGTGTCCACCACAGTATTGCCATCTGATTCCTGTTACCGTCTGGATTTAATAACTTTCTGAATGCGAAGCTACTTCAACATTCCAAAGAGAGGGAAAGCAGTGCAATGATGTACCCTCTGGGTGTTCCCAATTCCTGATTATGATGGATAGCCTGGAGGACAAGCAGAGGGAACAGGTCCATCGACAGAGGTGCTGTGGCCAAAAACTGACAAAATGTAACTACCAACACCCCACTGCCCCCCAAAAAACCTAAAAATGTCAAAGGAGACATGCATGTGCAGATACATTTCGGCAAGTCCTTTAATGCCCTTTAGGGAAGGAGATCTGTCGTCCTTAACCGGTCAGTCCTAAATGTGACTCCAGACACACAGCAGTGTGGTTGACTCTTAAATACCCCCTGAAATGGCCTAGCAAGCTGCTTAGTTGTAACAAATCACAACAGTCACAAAAAAGGAATGAAACCGGACCAATCACCCAGCATCGACACCGGAAACAACAATGCCAATTTCAGCCCTGTCAACACCTTAAAGTCCTCCTCACTAACATCTGGGGGCTAGTGTGAAAATTGGGAGAGCTGTCACACAGACTAGTCAAGCAACAGCCTGAAATAGTCATCCTCACGGAATCATATCTTACAGATAATGTCCCAGACACCTTCATCACCATCCCTGGGTATGTCCTGTCCCACTGGCAGGGTAGACCCAGCAGAGGTGGCAGCACAGTGATATACAGTCGGGAAGGAGTTGCCCTGGGAGGACTCCAGACCCCATGAAGTCTCATGGCATCAGGTCAAACATGGGCAAGGAAACCTCTTGCTGATTATTATGTACTGCCCTCCCTCAGCTGATAATTCAATGCTCCTCCATGTTGAACACCACTTGGAGGAAGCTCTGAGGGTGGCAAGGGTGCAGAATGTACTCTGGGTGGGGGATTTCAATATCCACCAACAAGAGTGGCTGGGTAGCACCATTACTGACTGAGCTAGCCAAGTCCTAAAGGACATAGCTGCTAGACTGAGTCTGCGGCAGATGGTGAGGGAACCGACAAGAGGGAAAAACATACTAGACCTCATCCTCACCAACCTGCCTGCCGCAGATGCATTTGTCCATGACGGTGTCGAAAGGAGTAACCACTGCACAGTCCTTGTGGAGACGAAGTCCCGGCTTCACATTGAGGATACCCTCCATCGTGTTGTGTGGCACTACCACCGTGCTAAATGGGGTAGATTTCGATTTGACCTAGCAACTCAAGACTGGGCATCCATGAGGCGCTGTGGGCCATCAGCAGCAGCAGAATTGTACTCGAACATAATCTGTAACCTCATGACCCGGCATATGTCCCACTCTACCATTAACATCAAGCCAGGCGATCAACTGCAGTTCAATGAAGAGTGCAGGAGGGCATGCCGGGAGCAGCACCAGGCATACCTAAAAATGAGGTGTCAACCTGGTGAAGCTATAACGCAGGACTACTTGCATGCCAAACAGCATAAGCAGTAAGTGATAGACAGGGCTAAGCGATCCCATAACCAATGGATCAGATCTAAGCTCTGCAGCCCTGCCACATTCAGTCGTGAATGGTGGTGGACAATTAAACAACTTACTGGAGGAGGAGGCTCCATAAATATCCCCATCCTCAAAGATGGAGGAGCTCAGCACAGCATTGCAAAAGATAAGGCTGAAGCGTTTTCTACAATCTTCAGCCAGGAGTGGCAAGTGGATGATCCATCTCAGGCTCCTCCGGAGGTCCCCAGTATCACACATGCTAGTTTTCAGCCAATTCGACTCACTCCATGTGATATCAGGAAACGGCTGAAGGCACTGGATACCACAAAGGCTATGGGCCTTGACAATATTCTGGCAATAGTACTGAAGACGTATGCTCCAGAACTTGCTGCACCCCTCGCCGAGCTGTTCCAGTACAGCTACAATACTGGCATCTACCCGGCTATGTGGAAAATTGCCTAGGTATGACCTGTGCACCAAAAGTGGGACAAATCTAACCCGACCAATTACCACCCCATCATTCTACTCTCCATCATCAGTAAAGTGATGGAAGCGGTCATCGACAGTGCTACCAAGTGGCACTTGCTTAGCAATAACCTGCTCACTGATGCCCAGTTATGGGTTCCACCAGGGCTACTCAGCTCCTGACCTTGTTACAGCCTTGGTTCAAACATCGACAAAAGAGCTGAACATCCCGAGATGAACTGAGAGTGACCGCCCTTAACATCAAGGCAGCATTTGAACGAGTATGGCACTGAGGAGCCCTAGCAAAACAGGAATCAATGGGAATCGGGGGGAAAGCTCTCCGCTGGAGTCACACCTAGCATAAAGGAAGATTGTTGTGATTGTTGGAGGTCAATCACCTCAGTTTCAGGACATCAATGCAGGAGTTCCTTGGGGTAATGTCCTCGGCCCAACCATCTTCAGCTGCTTCATCAATGACCTTCCTTCCATCATAAAATCAGAAGTGGGGATGTTCGCTGATGATTGCACAACATTCAGCACCATTCACGACTACTCAGATACTGAAGCAGTCCATGTCCAAATGCAGCAAGACCTGGACAATATCCAGGCTTGGGCTGAAACTTTGCAAGTAACATTCGCACCACACAAATGCCAGGCAAAGACCATCTCCAACAAGAGAGAATCCAACCATCGTCCCTTGATGTTCAATGCCTTTATCACCACTGAATCCTCCACTATCAAAATACTGGAGGTTACCATTGACTAGAAACTGAACTGGACTATTCATATAAATACTGTGGCTACAAGACCAGGTCAGTGGCTAGGAATAGTACGACAATTAATTCACCTCCTGACTCCCCAAAGCCTGTCCTCCACTAAAAATCACAAGTCAGGAGTGTGATGGAATACTCCCCACTTACCTGGATGAGTGCAACTCCAACAACGCTGAAGAAGCTGGACACCATCCAGGACAAAGCGGCCCGGTTGATTGGCACCACATCTGCAATCATTCTCTCCCTCCACCACCGATACACAGTAGCAGTGTGTATCACCTACAAGATGCACTGTAGGAATTCACCAAGGTTCCTTCAACAACACCTTCCAAACCCAAGACTACTACCATCTAGAAGGACAAGGGCAGCAGATAAATGGGAACACCACCATCTGGAATTTCCCCTCCAAGTCACTCACCATCCTGATTTGGAAATATATCGCCGTTCCTTCACTGTCGCTGGGTCAAACTACTGGAACCCCCTTCCCAACATCACTGTGGGTGTACCTACACCACATGGACTGCAGCAGTTCAGGAAGGTGTCTCACCACCACCTTCTCAAGGGCAACTAGGGATGGGCAATGAATGCTGGCCCAGCCAGCGATGGCCAAATCCCATGAATGAATGAGAAAAAAAAGCAGGTAATTGGTTACCTCTATAAGATCTTAAAAAAAAGCCTGAAGCCACAGTCTACATTCTGTGGAGCTTTGGCACTGGGCATGACATTGATGGTCGCCCTCAGTGCTTCCTTTCAGGCAGGCCTATTGTCAGTACAAGGGCCTGTGTTTAACAGGTGACAGATGCCCATTTTGCAAGGCACCTAACTTCAGTAAGAATGAAGATAAAAGCAAAACGCTGCGGATGCTGTAAATCCAAAACAAAAATAAAAATACCTGGAAAAATTCAGCAGGTCTGCAGCATCTGCGGAGAGGAACACATTTAACATTTTGAGTCTATATGACTCTTCAACAGAACTAAATAAAAATAGAAAAGAGGTGAAATATAAGCTGGTTTAAGGGGGGATGAGGGGTAGAGCTGGACAGAGGGCCAGTGATAGGTGGAGATAGCCAAAAGTTGTCATAGACAAAAGGACAAAGAGGTGTTGAAGGTGGTGATATTATCTAAGGAATGTGCTAATTAAGGGTAGAAAGCAGGAAAGCAAGGTACAGATAGCCCTAGTGGGGGTGGGGTGGGGTGAAGGGAAGGGATCAAAATAGGCTAAAAGATAGAGATAAAACAATGGATGGAAATAATGGAAATAGGCGGGAAAAGAAAAATCAATATAAATTATTGGGAAAAAAGGGGGGATCGGAAAGTGGGTGGGGATGGAGGAGCGAGTTCATGATCTAAAATTGTTGAACTCAGTATTCAGTCCAGAAGGCTGTAACGTGCTTAGTCGGAAGATGAGGTGCTGTTCCTCCAGTTTGCGTTGAGCTTCACTGGAACAATGCAGCAGGCCAAGGATGGACATGTGGGCATGAGAGCAGGGTGGAGTGTTGAAATGGCAAGCGACAGGGAGGTCTGGGTCATGCTTGCAGACAGACCGAAGGTGTTCTGCAAAGCGGTCACCAAGTCTGCGTTTGGTCTCTCCAATGTAGAGGAGACCACATTGGGAGCAACGAATGCAGTAGACTAAATTGAGAGAAATGCAAGTGAAATGCTGCTTCACTTGAAAGGAGTGTTTGGACCCTTGGACGGTGAGGAGGGGGGAAGTAAAGGGGCAGGTGTTGCACCTTCTGCGGTTGCATGGGAAGGTGCCATGGGAGTGGGTTTAGGTGTAGGGGGTGATGGAGGAGTGGACCAGGTTGTCCCGGAGAGAATAATCCCTGCAGAATGCAGCTGAGGGGGGTGAAGGGAAGATGTGTTTGGTGGTGGCATCATGCTGGAGTTGGCAGAAAGGGCGGAGGATGATCCTTTGAATGCGGAGGCTGGTGGGGTGATAAGTGAGGACAAGGGGGACCCTATCATGGTTCTGGGAGGGAGAGGAAGGATCAACCCTGGTTCAATGAGGAATGCAGGAGGGCATGCCAGGAGCAGTACCACCCTGGCTTGTTGTCAGGCAGAATTTGAAGCAAATCATGTGACCTTCTTCACTGGTCCATTTTATCTGAAATTAAAGAGACAGTCCCAAAACATATTCATCTTATAAACCTCGCATTCAAAACATAACTCATCAGCCTTCTCTTTTTAATAGAAAATGGATCCAGCCTGTTCATCTTTTCCTGATGGGAATAATTTTGTATTCCTGGTGTCAACTTGTTTTTTTTTTGCACTCTCTCCAGTACCTCTATATTCTTATTTTTATATGGTGGTCAGAGCTCTACACAATACTCCAAGTATGGCCTAACCAAGGATTGATACGAGTTTAGCATAAATTGTCTACTTCTCAATTCTATCCCTCCAGAAATAAAACCCATTTTTTTTAAAAGATCTTATTAACCTGCACATTGCTTTGAGTGATTTTATACTTCACAATCCTTTTTCCCTCTATTCTACTTAGATTCTTATTTTCCAGGTTTTTTTTTACCGAAATGTAATATCTCATACTTAACTCTGTTAAAACTCATTTGCCAATTATATGCCTGTTCTGCAAGTTTATTAATGTTTTGTAATTTGTTGCAGTCCTCCTCAGTTTTGACTGTCCCCAATTTGGTGTCATCTGCAAATTTACAAATTGTGTTTTGCATTCCAAAGTCTGAAACATTAATATAAATTGTAAACAGTGGTCTTGTGGGACCCCTCTATCCACTTTCTGCCACCCTGAACAATTGACCTTTACACCCGCTTTCTGCATTCTGCCTTGCAAGCAGCTGGCTACTCCTCCTGCTACTTGTTCCCTAACTCCACTTTCACCTTATTAATGATACTATTGAGTGGTACATTTTCAAAGGCCTTTTGGATATCTAGATAAATTACCCCTACAATCTACATCTCATCCTTGTTCACTTTGTCTGTTCATCTTCAAAGAATTCAGTCAGGTTACATACATAAGAACATACGAACAAGGAGCAGGAGTAGGCCATTCAGCCCCTCGAACCTGCTCCGCCATTTAATAAGATCATGCCTGATCCGATAGTAACCTGAAATCTGCATCCCACCTACCGCCAATAACCTACGACCCACTTGCTTACCAAGAATCTATCCACCCCTGCCTTAAAAATATTCAAAGACTCTGCTTCCACCACCTTATCAGGAATAGAGTTCCAAAGACTCACAACCCTCTGAGTGAAAAAATTTCGCCTCATCTCTGTCTTAAATGGGTGACTCCTTATTTTTAAACAATGACCCCTTCTTCTAGATCCTCCCACAACAGGAAACATCCTCTCCACATCCACTCTATCAGGATCCCTCAGGATCTCATATGTTTCAGTCAAGTTGCCTCTTACTCTTCTAAACTCCAGCAGATACAAGCCTAGCCCAACCTACCTCTCCTCATAAGACAACCCACCCATTCCAGGTATTAGTCTGGTAAACCTTCTCTGAACTGCTTACAATGTATTTACATCCTTCCTTAAATTAGGTGACCAATACTGTACACAGTGCTCCAAATATGGTCTCACTAGAGCCTTGTACACCTGAAGCATAACCTCCCTACTTTTGTATTCAATCCCCCTCGCAATAAATGATAACATTCTATTAGCTTTCCTAATTACTTGCTGTACCTGCATATTAATATTTTATAATTCCTGGCCAGCAAGAATGCCCTTTTTGAAATACATGCTGACTATTTATTAAGTTTTTGGTTTCTACGGGCAGAATTTTGCCCTCATCGGGTGGGCGCAGCGGACAGGTCTGGGAGTGATCACGAAGCCAACTGCCGCTCGTGATCAGCCCCGACACGGATTTCATGCTGGCTGGCCAATTAATGCCCAGCCAGTGTGAAACGCGCACTGCAGTGCCCAGCGCTGCTGAGGTGGAGGAGGGAGGTGTGCCAGCACAGAAGTGTGCATATGTGTGTGGCTTGTGCACAGGGAAAGCTCCCTGAGGCACAGAGCTGCCTCAGGGAGCTGAAGAATTTTGAAAATAAAAAAACAGAGAATTTAAAAATGTTAATAACATGTTACCTCATGTGACTCTGTCACATAAGCACGGACGTGTTAGAAATTAGTCTGAAGAATTTTCATTTTTTTTAAATTCACTGAATGAAACCTCATCCCGCCCGTGGATGAGGTTTCATAAAAAATCCAAAGGCCACTTGGCCTTTTCGCTTGCCCGCCAACCGTAAGGTTGGATGGGCAGTGAAAAATTTCATTTAATTAGAACTTTAATGGCCTTAATAGGCCTGTTAATTGTCGGCAGGCGTGCTGCTGACTCCAGCGCGTGCCCGCCGACCAAGATACTGCGCAAGTGCGGGATGATGCCAGGACACTCACCTGACATCACCACGTGTCATTTTACGCTCATTCAGGTCAGACATGTACTTGCCCAATGGGTCCAATATTCTACCCTATATATTTTTCTGTTTTCTCATTTAGTATTGATTCCATTATTTTTCCTACCACCGATATTAAGCTATAGTTCCTATAGCTCCCTGGTCATATTCGATTTCCCTTCTTAATTGTAGGTGTAATGTTAGCTATCTCCACCAGTCTTCTGTCATTGCACCTTTTTCTAATGAATTATTAACTATAAGGTATTATGCCTTTGCTATCTCTACATTCTTTTAAAAGGCAATTCATCCAGACCAGTTGTCTTTACCCTCTTCCAGCTTGATTTGCTTATTTAATATTTCTCCTAATTTTATTTTAAATGTGATTGCATTATTTCTACTCTCAACCTTTGATGTTGTATCTGCCTGATCTGCTTCCCTGGTAGATACTGAGGGTAATTATAAAATATTCTGCTATTTTGCTATCACTGGCTGTGATTTTGTTCTTTCCACTCCTCAGTGGTCCTAGTTCCATCCAATGTTCTTTTTCTTATTCATGTTTTATTATTTTGTTTTATATTTATTGATAATATAACTTCATTGTTCCCCTTTGCCTTCCTAATTATTTTTTTTTTGGCTTGTCCCCTAATCTCTTTGCATTCTCCATTGTCATGCTCTCCCTATTGTCCATCCAGTTAGTCTATGTCTCTTTTCTTACTCTCAATTTTTCGTTTGGGATTTTATTCATTCATGATGCCTCATTAGTGTTTAGTCTGTTCTTGTTTTGTGAAAGAATGTATTTTTTTATGGACTCTTTTGAAAACAATGTTAGACGTCTCCTATTGCTATCGAGAAGATAGAGTTATTTTTCCCAGTTGTACTTTCAGCCTCACACAATCTGCATTTCTTCAATCTATTACCCTGTTGCTGTATATATAATGTTAATGTACTTCTCAATTATTATCTCAAAGCATAATATATCATCATCACTATTACCTAGATGTTTCCCAACCTTTATTTATCTTATTTGTTCTGGTTCATTCTCAATTACTAGATTCAGTAGTGAATGCTCCTTTGTCGGGCTTCTTAATTCTTGGCTAGAAAGGAATCCTGTGAATTTTGTAAGAGCTCTATTCCCTTAACCCTTTTACCTACCTCTTCTGACCAACTAATTTTGGGTATTTGGCTCCCCCCAAGTTTATTAGTCTTTGTTTTTTACTCGGTTTCATAATTTGTTTGCATATTTCTTCCTTCACCTCCCTTCCACTATTCTGTGGTCTGTAAGCCACCTCTGTTACTGTGTTTGATCCTTACCCGCCTTTATCTTTATCCGCAGGAGTTTGTTTTCTGTATTACTGACTGATGCGTCAGTTTTTTTCTACTGCCATATATTATCTCTAATAAGTACAGCTACTCCATCTTGCTTTTTCCCTATCATTTCTAAATATGTCACACCCCGCAATGTTTAATTCCCAATCCTGAATTTTCTGTCACCCTGTATCTCTAGTACAATAGGGCAGGCATTCGAAAATTGGTGGCTTTGTAAATGTTCTGTTGACTTTTGTGCCAGAACAGAGACTCTCAAGTAATTTAAAATGCCCCGTGGTTCCCTATGTGTTACTAGGCCTCTGTTGCAGCATAAAACAATTAAGAACATTCATTATAACCAAATTAAAATGTTAATACTACATTCCATGCATTTATCAATGGAACACTGATGATGTGATAACTGATATCCACATGGCACGTAATATTGATGTAAATGCTAATGTCCATGTGGATCTTTATATAAGTGCCTATAGCAGACAACAAAAGTGGGATGGATCCTAATATCTGTGCTTACTTCAATGATATAGAAAAGATGCAGAATGCACCAGACTGAAAAATGAATATAGGTCACTGCTGTCTCTTGTTATTTTCAGAAGCAACTCAGTGTGAACCAAAGGTTAGCGTATGATTAATTTTGCATAGGACAGCTGTTCTTCTTCCTTTAACTTTACAGTTTTGTCTTACAAAACAGGAACTACTAAAGGAATTTGTAATGCTTAGCTGACTTATTATACTTTACTGTCTTTTTTGAATGAAGTTGGATTGAATTTGTTAGTAAAGTGCGGCAGTGAAATTGAATGCAAAATGTCACACAAAACACCAACTGCTGAGCTGGAACTGAATGGAAATCACTTTTGATGGTGGTGTAAACATACAGAACAGGCAGAATCACTGACTTGTCACAACAAACTGTAATTATGGTTTGCTTGAGGTTGGAAGGAATTATTGAGGAAAGCCTCTGTGCAGGTTTTAAGACAAATTCAAAAAGACAATAACAGCCTTTGATCAACTTAGTATTGAAAAATAGCCGCTTGGCAAAGTGCCAAATAGTGACCAGTGCCCATGGAGCTGTAGCCCAGCATGGAGTCAATGTTTTGAAGAGAGGTGAAAAAAAATTGACAGAGAAAAAGAAAGTGTGCTATTACAGTAATAGATCAATAATTAGAAACTTTTATTTGACTCTGATGTTGTAATGAACGAGCATGAGAGTAGTCTGTTTTGAATGCATTGTATGAGTCAATTTAAATATTTCCCTTCATCATCTCCTTTTGCCTTGCAGCATCTTCCGTTCTATCATTTAATCTCTCTTGCTCTCACCTGATTGAAAACCTTCCCCTTTGTTCTTTCCCGCCCACTTTTCCTGTGGTGCCTAAAATCCATTTATAGCTGTTTTGTTTCCAGTTCTGATGATAGTTTATTGAACTGAAGCTTAATTCTCTTCCTCTCTTCACATATGTTGACTGACCTGCTGAGTATTGCCAGCATTTTCTGTTTTTGTTTCACATTTCCAGCATCTGCACTATTTTGCTTTTGCATTATTGTGCTTCAATGCTATTTTCTTTTCAACTTATGTGCTACGTTTCAAATTGCATTGCTTGCAAATTTCCATTCTAATAAATGGATCATTCAGACTAATTTGCTAAACACATGTTCCTACTGATATGCTTAAACTTCAATAGAGTCCAAGGAACAGCGTAGAATAGTGCCTGAAGGCATACCTGACCTCTGTGCATGTAACATCCAACTGCAAAGGCAGTTGATAAATTCAGCTTATCTTCCAAGTGGAAAACGATATCTTGGGGTGGGTGGGAGTGAGGTTACATTCACAGTATTACCTATCAATTCTGTCGTTGGCTTTTTTCTGGAGTGGACATATGCAAACTTCAAAATAGAAGTTGTAGCCCTATCCCACTCAATAACAATTAACTCCATGTGCATCCCTTACGTAACTGAACCGATGAAACACTATGCAATTGCACAGCAAGTAACATAGGCCTCAAAGAAGGCAAAATCAAGGATTTGTGGTCGTCATCCACATTTCTTTCTAAAGAATTGAATGTGCCCATAATGCACACAATATTCTGAAAGGAGCGGCGGTTGTTATAAGTAGGCAATAAAATAGGCCTGAATTTTTCCTTTAGCGGGCGTGCACGATTGGCAGGCTGGGTACTGGCCGGGAAACGGACTGCCGACCAGGATCGACCGCAGACCACGATTTCATGCTGGCTGGCCAATTAGTGGCCAGCTACCGTGAAATGTGCACTGAAAAGCTCAGCGCTGCCGGGGTGGGGGAGCGGGGAGCGGGAAGAGGGTGGGCGATGTTGTAACCACGGGCATGGTTGAGCACTGCAAGAGCGCTCCCTGAAGGCAGACGGCTGCATCGGAGAGCTGCAGACCTTCAAATGATTAAATGAAGGCTTAAAAAGCTGCCAGAAAATGTCCATCACAATCACAAGCACCTGAAAATATACCCAATAAAACTGCTGTCCACAGATGTTCCTTTTTATTTTATTTCATAACAGAGGTTTCATCCCGCCCTTGGAAGAGGTTTGATGAAAAATGCAAAGTCCGCCTGGCCGATTCGCCCGCCCGCCAACTGTAAGGTTGGACGGGCCACCAAAAATCAGAGACAATTGCACCGTTAATGGGCTTAATTGCCCTCTTAATTGTCAGAGGGCACGTGTCCAACTTTTGTGCGCACCCGCAAGCGAAATATCATGCGCAATGATGTCAGGACACTCCGCCCTACGTCTTCTCGAGCAATTTTACACCCGATCGGATTGGGCGCACTCCCACCTGCTGGATGTAAAATTCTGCCCATAATCCTGTTGATGATCCACTCAGCAGCTGCCCCCCCCCCCCCACCCCCCCCACCCCCACCTTAACTTAAGCCATCAAGCAACACTTATTCGATCAAACTCCCAGAAGGTAAAAACAGTATAAACTGGGAATTAAGAATATTGGTCTGTGCTGGTCTTGTAAACATTAAAAGGGAACACCGATAAAAACTGGGAAATAAGAATACTGGTCCGAATTGTTTTTTTCCCTTCTGGGCTAACCCTCCAGGCATTATTCAACTGTTCGACAGCCATTGAGCAAGATCGAATTTTTAGTTGTCACTTATCAGTCTTCATTTAAGTCTTTATGTTTACATCAGAATCATCTCCATCCACCTTTAGTTAAAGGCTGGTTTGAAAATGTAGCTACACTGGTGCAATGCAGCATGTAACCAGAGCTAGAAACTCCCAGGACTGAGAGCTTCAGCAGAGTATGTTTCTCTTGTGCTTCGTGTTTTAAATTATCAACAAAATATGTTTGAACGTGTCGAATGACAGGAACCCAAATTTTTGAAGTTGTTTACGAGTTTACTTGTGAGTAAATCACAATGATATTTATCCCTGAAGCTAACGTTTAAAAAAAAAAGCCTTCCCACAGCACAGTCCCCAAATTATCAATGATCTTATTAATGAGAGTGTTTCTGAAATGCGCATACTCCATAGTTAAGGCCTAAATAGCCAAGTGGTTATGGTACTGGGTTTATAACCCCAAGATCAAGAGTTCAAATCTCACAATGGCAAACTATGAAACCAATGTAACTTCATCTGAAACAGATGGAAATGGGTTTGTACTCGAAAGAGTTACAGCCATAAAGCGCTTGGCCTAAATAGCCAAGTGGTTATGGTACTGGGCTTGTAATCCCAAGATCAAGAGTTCAAATCTCACAATGGCAAACTATGAAACAATGTAACTTCATCTGAAACAGATGGAAATGTGTTTAGCTTGGCCTAAATAGCCAAGTGGTTATGGTACTGGGTTTGTAACCCTAAGATCAAGAGTTCAAATCTCACAATGGCAAACTATGAAACAATGTAACTTCATCTGAAACAGATGGAAACGTGTTTGTACTCGAAAGAGTTACTCCGTAGTTAAGAGTTAAATGAAAGATTTCTCTGGGTAATTGCACAATATGCTTAAGAAATGTTATTAATTTTACTCTGAGACTGTTTTAAAGCATTGAAAAGTACCATCAATTTAAATAACGCATGTGGGTGGATAATAGGTAAAAAAATATATATTTTATTTAAATTTCATGATGGCAATTGCCGAAATTGGAAAATGCTTTGGTATCCAATGCAACCTCAAAGGCCAGGACTCTACATTCTTGTTGGCATTGGACATCATGGACATCATTGGACATCATTGGACATCATGGTGGGCGTGAGCGGACAATATGGCAGGAAGGCCAAAAATCAGTTTCATGTTCTCATGAAAACAGTTTGCAAATGTCCGGAGCATCCATCAATGGTGGCCCATCTTTCCTGTCGCTGCACATCAGGAACGGCATTTTAATACATCTGCATTTATTTATAGTTATAATCCCTGCCTGCCGGAATCATCCCACCATGCTGCATTATCCGGGCATTTCGACATGCACAACAGCATTTCGAAGGCGTGCAACTGGTGAGCTGCACTTCGAGGTGACCTCGAAGTGAGCGCACAGTAACGTTGCAAAGCGCTCGCAAGGGTCACCCATTGGACTTCAAGGTTGAGGCGCCGCGCATTCAGGCAAAAGCACAGATAAGGGCTGCACTGCAGTCGAGGGGAGGCAAGGCAGCACAGTCTGATGGCAGTGCACAAACACATGTTGGGTGTGGGGGGGGATGGAAGCGGCTGCGCATTAAGGAAGCCTTGTAAAAAGTGACCATTCCTCTGCAGCTGAGAGAGTTCAGGTGCAGCTGCATTGACGTGCTTGGAGTCAGGCTTTTAGCTTATCTGCCCATTCAAGCAATGTAAAGGCATGAAAGTGCCACCAAATATTTCCAGAACTTTTCACCTCTAGGACAGAGACTACAAACTAATGAGGCCAGAATTTTCCAGCACTGTTGTGGCTGGACCCGCTGTGGAATATTTGGCAACCTGGCCAAAAGTCCATTGACTTTCAGTGGGACCATATGATCCCAGTGGCAGTCGGGGTGAAAAATCCCGCCCTGAATGTTTTAGTGGACGGCAGAACATTTGGACAACTGGGCTTGTTATACAATCTCTTTGTTAAAGCCGGCCATGGAGTAGTCACTGGTGGAGGCGCTCACAGTCCCTTGCAATGTCATCATCTGGCTTGGACCAGTCTCCCCCATGGTTCAAGCTAATAGTGTAGCCCTGCAGTAAAGGTTAGGAGAATGTCTGCACCTGAGCTGAGAGCACAACATGCAGCCCCGTGGGCAAAGCTGCGGTCAATCGGTTGGGTGGAGTGGGGCGGAGGTGGGTGGGGTTTCGGGCAGCTATGCAGCGCACTAATCTCTGGCCATTCAAGTGGTAGCCAGCACTCTCTGGGATGCCTTTAAGGGGCCTATCAGGCTTAACCAAGAGAGGTTCTTAGTATAACCATGCAAACCCACGTGTCTCTCTCTTTCATCCTGCAGGAGGGGTACATCAGGAACATGGAGTCTGGTGACCTAGCTGTATGTCACATGGCTTACAGGGAGCGGAAGCGAAGGAGAAGAGAGTGACTGAGGTGCCTGGTTGGGCGTAGGGAGGAGCAACATCCTCAGGAAGAAGCTCAAGCTGCTGAAGTGCCACAGCGCGCTGTCACTGGTTGGCGCCTAGCTGGACCAAGGGTCTACATTCGGCGCTTGTCATTCCTGCAGATGACCGAGAATCTGTGTCGCCGAAGATTGTGCATGTCTAGGGAACTGCTCGGTCACATTTGCCACCTGCTGCAGGATTTGGCACCACGGGAACTTGGAGGGCATCCACTGCCAGTGGCCCTGAAAGTGACCGCGGTGCTCAATCTTTACACTAGTGGCTCTTTTCAGGGCTCCACAGGTGACCTCTGTGAGATGTCAGAAGCCTCCACCCATGAATGCAATCATGAGATCATGGATGACATATTCGCCAAGGCACACAACTTGGTGCATTTCGCCCGGGACCAGGAAAGCCAGGAAGCAAGAGCACTGGAATTTGTGCAGATCTCAGGGTTTTCCACAGGTGCAGGGTGCAATTGACTGCACTCACATGACGTTCAAATCTCCATGGCAACAAGCAGCCAACTATGTCAACCGCAAGGGCTTCCACTTGCTGAATGTAGTTGGTGTGCGACCACCACAAACGCATCCTGCAGGTCTGTGCATGGTTCCCAGGAAGTGTCCATGACTCCTACATTCTCAGTAGGTCTCAGATCCCTGATGTCTTCCAGGGTCCACAGAGGCTGCGGGGTGGCTCCTCTGGGACAAGGGCTACCCACTGAGGACATGGCTGATGACACCCGTGCAGCGGCCTCAGACCGCAGCAGGGAGAAGGTACAATGAGACTCATGCTGCAACTCGCGCTTTGGTAGGGCAAACCACTGAAATATTGAAAATGAGGTTCCGGTGCCTGGACCGATCCGGTGGAGCCCTGCAATATAGTCCACAGAGGGTGTCACACATCATCACCTGCAGCATTCTTCATAACTTAGCACTGCAACAGGGAGAAAGGCTGGCTGAGGAGGAGATGGAGGAGATGCATGTCTCCTCCAATGAGGAGGATGTTGATGGGGACAAGGGTGAGGAGGTCCTTGAGGACGATGATGACAGCAATGAGGCCCTCGCACTAACCAGATGAGGCAGGCACACTCAGGAGGCCCTAGTAGCTGCTAGACTCATGGAGGGTGATGATAACATTTAGTGAGGAGACACCATAGATCCTACATTGCATCTGTGAACGTTTGACTCCTGTCTGACTGATGGCAGCACACATACCCTTCATGATAAGGCTCCTGTCATGGGGACACAGCAGATGGCCATAGTCCTTACATTCCAGGAGGATGATGATGACGTGTATTTGGGACACTCCATAGATCCTCACATAACTTATGTGAATGCCTGACTCCAGTCTGGCTGTGGGCAGCTCGCTTGCACTCTGTAAACAAGGTCATATTATGGATAAAAACAAAAAACTGTGGATGCTGGAAATCCAAAACAAAAACAGAATTACCTGGAAAAACTCAGCAGGTCTGGCAGCATCGGCGGAGAAGAAAAGAGTTGACGTTTCGAGTCCTCATTACCCTTCAACAGAACACTCCTTCAAAGGATCAGGGCAATGTAAGCCTGATGTATAACTGTTCACTCTCATGGTGAAGTGCATGGGTGAAATGAAAGGAATAGCAACGTTGGAGTTCATGCTGGCCCATGATGGAGGGCACTTGTCCAAGAGGGTACTCACGACTCATCATTCTCCTGGTGGAATCTGGGAGCTATCAGGGCCTCACGCGCAGGCCTACCTCATCTTGCCTGTGCTATGGCCTCTTCCCCTGCAGCCTCATCTTCCTTGAACTTATCACCCCATCCCCTTTGAGGTCGTCCTCATCGGTGAGGGGAAGTATAGCTCCTTCATCTCATCACCTAACAAGTCCTCTCCTCCTTGCAATGCCAGGTTGTGCAGTGCACAGCAAGCCACAATGATCCGTGAGACCCTCTGGGGAGTGTACTGGAGTGCTCCACCAGATCTGTCCAGGCATTGGAAACCCACAACCTAGAAGGACAAAGGCAGCAGATACTTGGGAACACCACCGCCTGGAAGTTCCCCTCCAAGCCACTCTCCGTTCTGACTTGGAAATATATCGCCGTTCCCTCACCGTCGCTCCTGTGCGGACGTCACGCTGGGCGGGCATTAATTGGCCCGCCCACATAAAATTGCGCCACGCCTCCGATCAGGGGCACCGATCGGAAGCGTGCCGGTACGTGCCCACCCATCAACTTGTCCCCCAACAGGGGGAAAATTCAGCCCAGTGTGGGGGACTGACTCCGGTGAGCAGGCCTTATAATAAGAAGCAAATGTATGAAAACGATGTTCCCAGCATGCCGCGGCTGAAAATATGGCCTGCCATTGACAGGTGAAGCGAACGATCACAAACTTGTTGCACAACGACGTAAAACGGAGTTTTGGCCTTCAGGTAATGTTTTATGCTCCTGCCAGCCATGACACCCAGCATGAATGGGCATTGGAAATCCCAACCCTTAGCTTCAGTGACAAAAATTTCGACCTTTGGCCTTTTTATCTGCTCTAACTTTCATTGCTTGTTGAGTGATTTTCAAAGGCTCTTTGGTCAACTCACATGCTTTGCTTAATCCCTCCCGGAAATTTGACACGTAGGTCAAAAGTGTCTTTCCCTGAGCTTTGGTTTATAAATTTTTCCTCAATTAATTTAAGGGGCCCTCTCACCTTGAGCCCATCTGTCAGTTCAAGAGGACTGAGTCCAGTTGATTTATTAGTGGCATCTCTGATGGCAAACTGTAAAAATAAAATTCCTTTATCCCAATCATTAGGGCATTCCAGACAATAGGCTTTAATCATGGTCTTTAAAGCTTGATGACTTCTTTCTAATGTTTCTTGTGACAAGCAGAAGACTTCAATTGTTTTATTCCCAAACTATTTATTTCTTTGAATATTTGTGACATAAAATTTGATCGTTGATCTGATTGTATTTCCTTAGGTAATCCATACCTTGTAAAAAATTTAACTAAATTTTCCCCAAAGGTACCACCTCAGGAAATCACATCGAAACATCCATAATTGTTCGAAGATATTCCCACTTCGGGTTTTGGCTGGGGTCCTACACAGTCTAATAAGACCTTGCTAAATGGTATATTAAAAGCTGGTATCAGAATTAAAGCTACAGGTTTCATTGATGATTGGAGTTTCCCCACTACCTGACATGTGTGACATGTCTGGCAGAATTTAACTATAGCTTTCTGCAATCCTGGCCAATAAAAATGTTTCAGTATCTTAGTCTGTGTTTTCCTCATCCCTATGTAACCAGCCATTGGAATGTTGTGAGATACTTGTAAATTGTTGTTATGATACTCAGATGGAACTACCACTTGATGAACTATTGCCTGTTCCTCATCAACTGGCATTTAAGGTGGTCTCCATTTCCTCATTAGCACTTTGTCCTTTAAATAATAACACTCTGGTATTGGTTCTAAATCAGTCTCTGAGTAGGTTGACACAGCTCTCTCAACTCAGGATCAGCCTGTTGCATTTCTACTGAAGAAGATGGGTTAAATATGTCAGCCTCATTCTCTTTACCTTCTGCCTTATTGCTTAGGTTTTTGAAAATAGTGTCAGATAATGGAATTTCCACTTTATCTCCCTTTTTCATAGATTTTTCCTTCTCCTGTCTAATTTTATGAGCCTGAGATCTAGTACAACACAGTCAGGAAACAATCCAGAATATTCCTCCTGTGACATTCTTTCACTTCCACTGGTTGTTCCAACATCCTCAGTGAGGCTAATATTTTCAAGCCAACCAGGTCATTCCTCAAGGTAAAGTCAATTCCTGCTATTGACATTTTATGCACTGCTTCATTTGTAACCTCTCCACTTACTAAATTACTCTTTATTCCAACTCTATATAATGGAACTGGTTTATAACATCCATACCACCAATTAATATTTTTTCCTTCATTAACCCCTCTGGAAGACAAATTGTATCATCAGCCAGCATCAGTGACTGACTTGCTCCAGTGTCTCTCCATATCTTTGTTGCTTTACTGCCTTGATTAGAAGAATAGGGGAGTATTTCTCTCCTGTAAACAAAACCTTTAATCCCTTTCATAATTTGCCTTTCCAAATTTACTTGACTAGTCTGAGGAATTATCACTATCACTGTGCACTGTTGGCTACTGTTTTGTCACTTGTCTAAGTTGGTTTTTACTAAAGATCCTTTGGGCATCCCCATTACTGCAATATGTCTCCCAATTACTTTTCAGCCATTAGCTTTAGTATGTCCAGTTTTATTGAAATGGAAGCATACTGTTTTCTTTACCTTTTGGTTCTAGCCTATCTCTTTATCATTTTGGCATCATTCTGTCTGTTCCCTGTCCGATCACCAGGATTTCCCTTCCCCCAGTTCCCCTGTTGATTCCTCTATGACTGTATCCTCACACGTAACTGTCTGCATGTGCTATCATAGGTACAGCCAAAACTCCCGCTTCTTGGATCTTTGATACTTGATGCTCATCTAAATAAGAATCAATGGTTACTGGAATGCTATTTTGGAATTCATCCAGAATCATAATTTCCCTCATGTTCTCAATTTTTTTCTTCTAACTTTAATGAGTGAAACCATTGATCCCACAGCATTTCTTTTTCCCTTGCAAATCCTACAGACATTTCATTCAACATTTTTTCAAGTCTGAAATTTCAACTGCGATGCTTCAGGGAAAAGCTCATAAGCATTGAATATTGCCCTTTTAATCACTTCATAGTCTGCAAATGGCTCTTCTGACAGACTAGTATATTCATTCACAGCTGTACCTGTCAGGAGACTTAGTAACAATAAGGTCCAAACATTTTTTGGCCATTTCAACTTCACAATTATCTTTTCAATGAGGTGAAATATTTTTCAACTCCATCCTCTGCAAACTTAGACACAAGAAGAAGACTCTTCATTCTATCAAAACTTGATTCCTCATCTGAATTACTAGCCTTTCTTTCACCCTGTCTAAGTTCTTTCTCCCTTTGAAATTCTCATTCGCTTTCCTTATCGCTTTCCTCCTCTCTAACTTCTCTCACTCTGGCGGTCAAGTTCAAGCTCCTGCATTTCCATTCCTTTCAACCTTCCTTTTTTCTTTCCCTCTTTTTTCAATTCGAGATATTTTTTCATTTCCATTTATTTTTCTATCTCAAGCTGTTTCACTTGCAACTGATTTTTTGCTAATTCTGGCTGTGATGTATCCTTTTCAAGTTTCTCTCCTTTTAATTCCAAAGGTTGGGTAATGGCTTTAATCATCTCATCCTTACAAGATCCTGCTTTTATTTCTACATTCAATTTATCTGCTAATTCTCTTAGTGAGGCCTTAGTCAAGGATTTCAAATAATCCACTGCTATATTTTCTACTCCCAGAAAAGTCTCAGCAACAGTCAAAGCAAATTTGTGTTCCAACCATTGTAATATACTTCACAGTAAACCCTGTCCCTACGTCCAGCACTTCCACGTAAACAGTTCTTTAAGGGTTCACGAACCCCACTTAAGTTCATGGATTTTTGATCCCACAAGAGCCCTCACTTTGTTCCAATCCCAGCTGATGTTGCTATTGGACAAGTCAGATCCCAGAGTGACACCTGACTTTATGGATCCTAATTTATTTTTAGAAACTGTGGAGAAAAGTTACTGAACAAATTCACAGGAATGTGCTGATATAATTTTAATGCAAATAATGAAATATTCATTAAAACAAGAAAAAATGAACTATGAAAGAAGGTTCGAAAGATCTCAATAAAAACGCAAGAAGATGCTTCAATTTCCTAATATTCCTTTACCCAGCAATATCTTTATAGACACATAAACCAGTGAAGAGTTACCACAGAAGATTGACACAAAGGCTCCATGCTTAGGACTAGCACACATGCAAATGGTTTTCTTCCAGTGAATTCTTGAGCATTCATTCGATATTTTCCACACAACTCGTATCTCTCCCCAAGACACACAAAACTCGCTATAGCTTCAACTACAGAGCAAACATAGAAGTTCTCTAAACTTAGTCACCCAGTGGCCTTGTAATATTTCTTATCTCAGAGAGCTAAAAATCCCTGCCTTCACTCTCTGACACACACTGAACTCTTCTCTTCTTTGTCTGTGTCTCTGTGTTGATTGAACCCTGTCATTAGGCAACAGCCCAGTTTTTTCTACATTCTGTTTTTTTCTAAAACACTTAGCATCTAACCCATTTTGAAGCCATCTCTTTAACTTCAGGGGTTGTAAAGCCTCATTAAATATATATATATATATATATATATATGCTCAACTTAAAAATTATACATTGTTCCCAACATGAGAGTGGGTTGGTTGTGCCCCCAACCCCCTCCCCATTGTCCTGCCTCTGTTAAAATTGGAAGTCAGCAGGTTGGAAGCAGGTTGGTGTCAGGCTTCAGATTTTTGACATTCTAAAATCACACCCAATCCAAACCCGCCTGTTTTGGAGCGTTAAAACTCTACCACATTGTTCCTGCCAACAGTACATCCAGAGAACATAAACCAGAACCATATCATTTTCACAGGTCAGAATCTTGGGGTCGGCAAGCAGGGGCGTGTGCCGCTCGCTGATGAGTAAAATGACATGCAGTTATGTCAGGCGTGTGTCCCAACCTCACTGCGCACCTTTCAGATCTTCAGTTTGGCGGGTGCACACCAGAGTCGGCTGCGCGCCCAACAAACTGTCAAAGGCCTATTAAGTCCATTTAAATTCCAATTAAAATAATTAACTGAGCTGCCCGTCCGTCCAACCTTAAGGTTGGCGGGCAGGCGAAGAGCCCAGGCGGCCCTCGCATTTAGCATGAAAGCGCATCCACGGGCGGGATGAGGCTTCATGAAGTTTTTTAATAAAATCTTTAAATAAAATTCGTAGACATATCCCAGCTCATGTGACACTGCCTTTTTTTTAATTAAATTTTTTTTTAAAATTAAACTAATCTCCCTGGGGCAGCTCTGTGCCTCAGGGGGATTTCTGTGCTCTTTCGCGCACATGCACACGAAAGAGTGCAGGCCCCAACTCAGCCCCCTCCCCCCACCCGCACAGGGAGCGCTTAGCGTTTTACAGGTGTGTGTCATGCTGGGTGGGCCTTAATTGGCCCACCCACATAAAATGGCGGTGCACAGCTGATCGCCCGCTACTGTCCAACCCCCTGACTGGGAGAAAATTCTCCCCATAATGTGCAAGCTCCCTTGATGTAGAAGAACTCCATGATTCTCTATACATCTATTTGTAACTACAATATACTTCATAAAGTTAGAGAATTTTACAGCACAGATGAAGACTACTCAACCTATTGTGTTTGTCCAGGCTTTTTGAAAGAACTATCCAATTAATCCCACACCTCTGCTCTGTCCCTGTAGCCTGCAACTTGTTCCTTTTTAAAGACACCCACATGCTTCTTTGAAAGTTACCAATGAATCCATTTCCACAACCAATTCAGGAATTGCATTTCAGATAATGACAACTCACTAAGTAAAACAATGTTTATTCATTTCCCCCTTTACCTTTTCTCCAGTTATCTTAAAACTGTGTCCTATGGTTACTGACCTTCCTACCAGTGGAAACTGGTTTTCCTCAGCTATTCTATAAAAATCCTCATAATTTTGAACATCTCTATTAAATCTTACCTTAACCTTCTTTGCTCTAAGGAGAACAAACCCCATTTTTCTAGTCTCCCCACATATAGGTAATTGATTTTCCCTTATTTCTGGTACCATTTTGACAAATCTCCTCTGTTCTCTCTCCGAGATGTTGGCATCCTTCCTGAAGTGTGAAATATTGGATACAAAGTTCCATCTGAGGTCTAAGAAGCATTTTATAAGGCTTTAGCAAAATTTCTGTGCCTCCATTTATAAATTTGCCTTGACCTAAACGTAAAAAGTATTTTCCATTTGAAGTATTTCTTTCACAGCAACCATAATATCAAATATGGATGTACCCATTTACTGCCTGGTCTAGAGAATGTTTAATGAGGAAATATTGCATCCATGTAAAATGGCTGTAATAAACAGATGCCCTGCCCACAATGTGCAAGGTACAGAAATTGGTGTTGTCATGTTACATATGGATGAGGTAGCACGTTGGCTCTCAGCAGGGTGGACCCTGGAGCGTTTGGCCCATGAATCATCTTAGCAGTGCTGAAAAAAAGCCCACATGTCTTTGGTGCCAGTGCATTGTTGGAAATTCTGCGCTCTTTCTACCCAGCATTTGTTATCATGTTGCGGGTTTTATGCTGTGCCACTGCCTTCAGCTGCTTTTAGGATTGTTGTTTTTCTCTTAATTTGTGTTCAAGTTTCCGGTCTGCAAAAGCTGTACACTTACGCTCGATTAGGCCTTGTACCTCTTGGCTGTTTGCATCAAACCATTCACAATGTTTCATGGTTGCAAGACCAATGATCTCTGCGCAGGCACTTGTTATGGTGGACTTTAGGGTTGACCAGGCACTAAGGGCACAATGTAGCTCCTGGTGGCTGGAGATTGAGAGATTGGCAGTGAGGCGCTTTGGTGAGAGTCAGTTATGGAGGGGAGCTCATCGAGGAAAGGGACTGAGTCTGTGATCGCTGGAGAGAACATTTTGAAGGACTCCTCAACCAAGACTTTGCCTCCATCATGAACACCCTCAACTCCATTGCTCAATACCCCATCTGGCTCAGCCCTGGTGCTACACAGGTCCTGACCAAGGTTGAAAAAGCCATTCGACAGCTGGAAAACAACAAGGTCTCTGGAGCAGATGGAATCCTTGCCAAAATTCTGAAACACGGCAGGGATTGCTGCACAATCTCATATCCCTCATCAAGGAAGAGAAGTGCATGCTGGAGGATCTCAGGGACGCTGTAATTGTGACTAAATTCAAGAAGGGAGACAAGTCTGTTTGTGGTAACTACAGAAGAGTCTCCCTGCTCTTCGCCACAGGGAAGATCCTCCTCAATTGCCTGCTCTCATTGGCCAACGAGCTTCTTCCAGAGTTACAGTGTGGATTTCATCCATTGAGGGGCAACACAGACATGATTTTCACTGCATGGGAATTTCAATAAAAATGAAAGGAACAGCACCAACCTCTGCACATGGTCTTTTTTGACCTCATGAAAGCCTTTGACTCTGTCAACCAGGAAGGCTCTTGAAATGTCCTCTTCAAATTTGGCTGCCTGCAGGAATTTTTCAGCATCCTCTGCCTGTTCCATGGTGACATGCAAGCTGTGGTCCTCACCAACAAAACCACACAAACCCTATCTCATTGAAAACTGGAATCAAACAAGACCTCTTCTCTATTTTCTTGCTGCAACACTGTACCTCATCTCCAACAAATTACCCAAAGCGTAGTGATAATCTACAGAAAAGATGAGAAAATGTTCAATCTACACCACCTTCAATCCAAAACCAAAATCACTCCAACCCCAGTCATTAAGCTTCAGTATGCAGGTGAGTCTGTGTATTCGCTCACTGAGAAACTGAGCTCCAGGTCATTGTCAACTCCTTCTACAAAGCAAATGAGACAATGGGCCTTCACTAAACACCCAAAAATATAAGGTGCTCTTCCAACCAGATCCCTCAGCGAAACAACTCCCCCCTCCCCGTCATATAAGATCAACGGCAAGATCCTCGAGATTATGGATCATTTTCTGTTTCTTGGAAGCTTCCTCTCGATGAAGGCAGACATGATGATGAAATTCATCATTTAGCCAACTGAGGAGAAGAGTATTTGAGGACCAAGATCTCAAAACTGAGACTAAGGTCATGGCTTACTAGACAGCAGTGATCCCTGCTTTCATATATGCTTCGGAGTCCTGGGCCTGTCATTGCGAAAATCCCAGAAATGTCCGAACGCTCTAAGTCCCGCCCCTGACCCCGACATTTCCCATCTTCTCAGGTGGGACTGAAGTTCGCACATGCACAATTCACAGAGGAAGCTGGCCATTTAAATCACCAACTACCTACACTGAAGTGCGATTTTGGAAGACCAGGAGTGTGGATTCCAAAGTGTGCAGAGTAGAGCAAATAAGAGAAGGTCTGAACTTGGTGGATTCTTATGGGTAGCCAGGGCACCCCTTTGGAGAGGTAAGGTTATTCTTTGGATAGGGTCCCAGGACACCTTAGGGAGAGGTAAGGAACCCATTGGGAAAGGTAAGACACCTTTTGGGGCTGTTAGAAATGAACATGATTATGCACTTTTTATGCACAATACATTGGAATTGTCAGGCTGTAAAAGGGCTGTCCAGGGACTGTCCAGCTGTCAAGGTACTGTCCAGCTGTCAAGAAAATGTTAAGGAGCTGCACAGCTGTCAAGGAGCTGCCCAGAAACTGTCCAGCTATCCATGAAGCTGTCCAGCTGTCAAATCCATTAAACCTATCCAAGAAGTCTCAAACCTGTCAAAGCTGTCAGCGCTACCCAGGAAGTGTCAAACTTGCTAAAGCTTCAGTTGGCATGGAGGGGGTAAGGGCAAAGAATGGTGGGGCATGAGTTGGCATGAGTTGGCACTAAGTTGGCAAAGGGGTGTGAGGGGCCATGGGGCTCAGTACAGAGTAACTAAGATGGCATAGGGCGTGGCACCATGTGGATATTGATCAGGTGCATCTGTTGGACAAGGTTGGCATGAATGGTCATAGGGAATATGTGAGGGGGTAAGGGGGCTGAGGGGATGTGGGATGTGTTTGTTTTCTTGCTACTTTTTATTTATTTCAACATAATTCCAGGGCACAGAGGCAGGTCTTGCGCTGGCCTGCCACTGCACCCGGCAGCCAGCAGATTCTTTCCGGGGTCTCTTGCCTCCCCCAGGTGAAAATCTCACCTGCAGGAGGCCATTTTTAAATGTTGGATTCGCCGAGCCAGGAAATCTCCGACCCTGGGATGAAAGTCTGGGTCTTGGATAACCTAGAGCCGGCACCTCAAAGCACTGGAGAAGTACCATCAGTGGTGCCTCCACAAGATCCTCCAATCTAGTGGCAAGAATGGTGGTCCAACAGCAGGGTCCTCTCCCAAGCCAATACGTCCAGTGTCGAGGGACTAATCGCTGAAAACAAACTCTGTTTGGCAGGGCATGTCATTTGTATGCCTGACACCAAACTCCAGAATCAACTGTTCCACTCAGAACTTGGTTGTGGCAGGAGACTTCCAGGAGGACAGTGGAAATGCTTTTAGGATGTCCTTGGGCATCCCTGAAGAGGTCAAACACCCCCAACAACTCATGGGACATCCTGGCTTGTGACCAGCCAAAATGGGGAAGCTTTATTCGGGAAGGCACCGAACATATCGAGAGACTTGTCGGGAGACACAGAGGCAATGTTGAGGTGTTGGAGAGAGCGCACAAACGTCCAAACACCTCATCCACCCAACCTTTCAAGTGCCACCGTCCCTGCGTGTGGCAGAACCTGCAGATCGAGCTTCAGACTTATCAGTCACTTCGGAACCCAGCAAACCAGAGTGGAAGCAATTCATCCATGATCCTGAGGGACTGCCAAAGGTGATAACAGATTATTCTCAGAGGGGATATTGTCATAGTCAGAATATCATTACCTTAGTGAACAGATCACAATGTATGTGAAATATTAGCTGAAAATGATGGAAACATATAAAAGGTCAGTCCACATATAACTAGACAGATTAATATGTGGGTTGAAGATTTTGAGGAGAGGAAAGTGGTTTTTACTTCAAAGCATTCCATTTTTAAACACTTTTCTGCTTTTATTTTCAATCTCTAACTTGCACAGTTTATCTTTCTATTTACATTATATTGTTTACCTCAATGAATTTGTACTAATGCTTGACTAAGAGGCACTACATGTCTGGAACATCAATGCAAAATAATTGCTCTGCCTCCAAAGTAATTGTTACAAATATAGAACACTTTGGCTTGTAACAAATCATGATGTTGAGATGTTCTATCTGCAGTGACAAAAAGACTCAGAAGCCATAAGTTTGTTTAACACGTAAACGAAAGAAAAACAGCCAAGATTTTGAAGATTGAGGGAGGGGCCAAGTCATGAAATTCAAATATAAGCAGCATGTCAGTTGTAAATGTTTATTTTTGCTTGATTAATCAATCTTTGAGTCCAGGAATATTTAAATTCCCTTTTCATCAGCGATTCTTTTTACATATTTCTCAACTCATCATGCCAAAATTGAGGATTCTACCTGAAGCTTCAGAAAATGATTGGCCATAGAACGATTCCACAGATGTTCAATTCCTAAGGATCCCATGTATGGTCCAGCTTACAATGCAGTTTAGCTAACGTTTCACACGTGATTTCTACCATTCAAAAATGTATAATTTGTCTTGTATCTATTCTGTGTTATTGGTTCTATTTACCTCTTGACTGACTGTTTAGTAAGCCTGTTTAGCAGTTTTTACTTCTGAACAGCAGAACATAGGTGCTTCTTCTACATTCTTCTGAAGTAGAGAACAGTCACGTAAGGCATGAGATATAACCAGTGAGCACCACAAAGTGAAGTGTTTCCGATCCTATGCCTTCACTAAAAATGACCCCAATATTGGTCAAGTGAAACCAGGCATTAACAGCATTGCCTGAGATGCTGAAAATATTTAAACACTCAAAAACATCATGCTGACGAGGAACATCTTGCATTTCTATCATGCAGGAATTATCCTTCATAGTTATCAAGGTAAGTTATCTTCTACATAAGAGAAAGACAGCATATTAACTTTTCATCTAATTAAGTAATCAATGTGTATCACCATGCTTACTTTAATAATCAATGGGAGACCTTGTCTGGACAGAAAGCCTCAATCCGAAATTAATGGGCATTATCCTGCGCACGCTACCTCTCTCTGCATTATCAGTATAAATTATCCCGCATACAAGCACCATCACTAGGGAAATCACAATGAAGCATAGAGAAACCACTTGCTATACAATCAGTGCATCATCCAGGGAAACCTTCATTATAGCAGTTCCTTTGCGCATCTTTATAAATTCATAGATGGAATACTGTCATGATGTGCTGACAGCTCCTGCTTATTAAACACGCAGAGAAGTAAATAATTTATCCTGCAGTAATATCATTGGCACCTTCTTAGGCTAATAACTTTGCGCCTTGTGGATGACAGGGATGAGCTGCATTTGAAGTTCTTGTTATTTTTCACTTGGTCCTGTTTTTTTCAGAACTCAAAGCTTAGGGAATGATCAGTTGTTTCAGTTGCAGTCGGTCAGACTCCACTTCTCTATAACTGAATCCTTTCCGCTCAAATTCCAGGTATTTTCCTTCTTGTTTAGAGTTGTGTTGTGGAAACAGAACAGCTGATGTTTCACAAACCATACTTCACATCATCTCCTGCTGAGGATAAAGAATTTCCCATTCTAACCACGGAGACATTTTAACATAAAGTTACTCAAGGGCTCTTTGATTAATTGTTTTTTTTTTGCGTAAAAGCATAACAACAATCATAAATTGGTGAAGAACCAAAGCAAAACCAAACTTGGCATGTATCTGGGTCACACGAATGTCTAATCACTGTCCATTATCTTTTCAATAACAATTATACTGTAATATTCACAGGATTAGCAAGAAATTGATTTAAAACAATCTTAAATTGCCTGTAAAGAACTGCATTTTCAATTTGAAAATCTGAAAGCTTTCTATTTTTGTCTTTTGGAAGGTTTCTTTGTGAAATGGATTTAAGGTTTTATTGTCTGTTGTTACGATCCTCATAGAGACTGATAACTTTAGAAAAAAGATTTGAACATCCAGTTAATAGCCGAGAGAATCACATGACCAGATTTCACATTTTAAAACTTTTACTGTAACAAACGACTAAAAGGCACCATTGACTAAACCCTATTTTATTTTTGTAGACAATGTACACATTAAACTACAGAAAAAAATCCCCTTATTACACTTATCACACATTGCACTCTCCATGGAATTTAAGTCCTTATTGCAAACAGTCCACAGTTGCTGCAAGCTTCCAATGGGCTTACATTTCGCAATTTCACCAATAGTAATTTTGAGTGACTGCTTCCAGGCATTTCCCTTAAGAAAGTTTCCTAAATCCAATACCAGCAGGAAAACCTGTCCCATTGATTCTTCCTGTCTGGTCATGCCAAGACAAATCACCTGGAATGCTTCAGTGGCTACAAGATGTGTCTCTTTGACTACAGACTGCCCCCTTCCTCTGCATCCAGCTGTGACAGCTCACAAAGTGCCTCTTCTCTCTGTTGACCGTACAAAAATGCTGTCTGTATGTGATATTAATTGACTTATAGGGAAGACTGTAAATTGATCTCAAAAATGGTTTCCCTTGCTCTCTTCCCCAGGGCAACGAGAAACATGTTTGCCTTGCTTCCAGGTAGAAATGCTGATTAACTATTCTTGACCCCAACTCTCTCATTTTAGAAGCAAATGGACAGTTTACAGCACAACTGTTTACAATGCGATACTGTCAACATGTTTCAGGGACTTTGGGAGATTCAAAGTTTACCCATTGTGAACTCAGAGACCACTACAATTGTTTCCAACCATGAACACTGTACACAATGACCCCAGTAATACAACTGATCTTTAACTATCAAACCATCCAAGCTTACTCTCAGGCAAACGTTAGAACAGGTCACATGACCCCCTTCGTTTTACCTTAAATTTAAACATAGAGCCCCAGAACATAATAACCTTGATCCTCATAATTATAGCATTGTTCTTTCCTGCTTGTTGCGGTACTTCTGAGTTGAGAAGTAAAAAGAAGCAATTTTAGAATCAGGTATAAAAAGATAGAGCTAAAAATACGATGGAGAGAAATTAGCTAACCTCTAAAAATGGGGTGGGTTGTGATGCACAAATAATCCATACCTGCATGTAGAGTACAACCAGCAAGTTAATTTGGTGCTGTGCACTATTTTACATGATTTCTGCATTCAGCCAGCACTATCCATATTGTTCATTGGTTGCATGCATCAGCAGAGGAATGGATATCACCAGTAGCTAGCATAACCTAGGGCCGGTCTGCACCTCTTAAATGGAAGGCGCATTGTGGCTGCAAGGAGTGGTAAGAATTTCTTCAAAAGTCAATCTGGAATGTGGTAGTTTGAGCAATGGCTGATCATAGGGGACAGCAAGCACTATGTCCTGGTGGAAGCGGTGGGAAGAAGGAGAGATGTACTTTGTCTACAGGGGAGCAGGAGGCCCTCCAGATGGGTGTTTAGCAGGCAGGGTGAATAAGTAGTGGTAGAGGGCAGTGCCAGGAGTGTTGCTTGAAGTAGATGGATACAATGCAGGAACAAGTTTAAATGGCACATCCAACCTACTGCAGCACTCATGTCATCCACTGTTCAGTTATCTGCACCCTCATCATCCATCTACCAACAATCCCTGACAATTGATACGCAACCTTAAAATTCATATGCTTTACCTCTACCTCATGCACTAAGCAGTGATGCAAACCTCACATCCATAACTCACAGATCTCATGTTCTGACAGCTATTCAGCCATGACAGCCACACAAATCAAAGATATTGCAGGACACTCACTGACTCACCTCCCTCTTCCTTGCAGGAGAAAGTGGTACAAAACAGAATGCAGCAAAGAACTGGAGGAAAATAAGCATGCTTACATAAAAGTAGAATACTGCAGATGCGGGAAATCTGAAACAAAAACAAAAATAGCTGGAAAAAGTCAACAGGTCTGACAGCATCTGTGGAGAGGAAGACAGAGTTAACGTTTCAAGTCCGTATGACTCTTCATCAGAACTAAGGAAACATGGAAATGAGGTGAAATATAAGCTGGTTGTGGGGTGGGGGGGGCGGTGTACAGTGAGAGAGGTAGAGCTGGATAGAGGGCCAGTGATAGGTGGAGGCAAAGAAGAGATTGCCAAAGATGTCATAGACAAAAGGACAAAGGGGTGTCGACGGTGGTGATATTAGCTAAGGGATGTGCTAATGGTGACATTAAGGGTAGAAAGCAGGATAAACAAGTGACAGATAGCCCTAGTGGGGGTGGGGTGGGGGGAAGGGATTGAAATAGGCTAAAAGGTGGAGATAAAACATTGGATGGAAATAAAGTTTAAAATAATGAAAATAGATGGGTTAATAAAAATATATTTAAAAATTATAAATTATTGGGAAAAGGGGGATCGGAAAGGGGGTGGGGATGGAGGAGACAGTTCATGATCTGAAGTTGTTGAACTCAATGTTAAGCCCGGAAGGCTGTAAAGTGCCTAGTCAGAAGATGAGGTGCCATTCCTACAGCTTGCATTGAGCTTCACTGGAACATTGCAGCAGGCCAAGGACAGACATGAGAGCAGGGTGGTGTGTTGAAATGGCAAGCAACAGGGAGGTCTGGGTCACGCTTGCAGACAGACCTAGATTTTCCGCAAAGCGGTCACCCAGTCTGCGTTTGGTCTCTCCAATGTAGAGGAGACCGCGTTGGGAGGAGCGAATGCAGTAGACTCAATTGAGGGAAGTGCAAGTGAAATGCTGCTTCACTTGAAAGGAGTGTTTGGGCCCTTGGACGGTGAGGAGTGGGGAAGTAAAGGGGCAGGTGTTGCATCTTCTGTGATTGCATAGGAAGGTGCCATGGTAGGGGGTTGAGGTTTAGGGGGTAATGGAGAAGTGGACCAGGGTGTCTCGGAGGGAACGATCCCTGTGGAATGCCGCCGGCGGGGGGGTGGTGAAGGGAAGATGTGTTTGGTGCTGGCATCATGCTGGAGTTGTCGGAAATGGCGGAGGATGATCCTTTGAATGCGGAGGCTGGTGGGGTGATAAGTGAGGACAAAGGGGACCCTACCATGGTTCTGGGAGGGAGAGGAAGGTGTGAGGGCGGATGCGCGGGAGATGGGCCGGACACGGTTGAGGGTCCTGTCAACCACCGTGGGTGGAAAACCTCGATTAAGGAAGATGGAAGACATGTCAGAAGAACTGTTTTTGAAAGTGGCATCATCAGAATAGATGCGATGGAGGCGAAGGAACTGAGAGAATGGGATGGAGCCCTTACAGGAAGCGGGGTGTGAGGAGCTGTAGTCGAGGTAGCTGTGGGAGTCGGTAGCCTTGTAATGAATATTGGTGGACAGTCCATCACCAGAAATTGAGACTGAGTGTTCTACTTCCCATGGAGGAGACAGTGCTAGCCATCACAGTCAGGGGCATCACCTAAGCTGTGGCCATTGACAGAGCTGGAGCAATCAATGATGAGAGTATCGTCATACCTAATCCCTCTTCTCTCATCCTATTTCTCCCTTATCCTGCAGTCGCTTCTGACTCACAAGCTGCTGATGGTGTAAGCACGCACTTCTAAATTTCTCCTCTTTACTCACCACAACACAACCTTTGCCCCCTTTTCATTTCAGATAGCCAAGAAATAGAGCTTTCCCCATCAGTGAAGGAAGAGAAACAAGGGAGAGACACTGCAATTCAATCACACTCAGAGCCACCAGCTAAGAAGCAGATATTGCATGCAGTTTAAGGCTAGGATAGAGGAGCAATCTGCATCCTGCACACAAGTGCACACGAGCCAGGCCAGGGAGAAGATATTAAAGCAGCTGTTCTGCTGCGAAGGGGTCGGATGAGCCTTTGATGGGCTGGGCTACTGAAGGAAGCTCATGGATGTACATAACAAAATGTTTGGTGCACTGGAAAGCACGTCCTGGAAATCCTGCACTCAAAATCAAGGCTTATGGAGGAGTCCACCATCTACTTAGCACAGTCATTGTGCAGACTTTGGAGCCTTTCAACATTGAATGGATGGTCACTTCCATCAGAATACTACTGGAACCCACTGTGATGCAGAATCTGATGGCTGACTGTGAAACCTTGCCTTGCAATGTCAAACTGCTACCATCGTCACTGTGGATTCTAGTTCAAAGGAAATTTCAGGGCATCAGAACAGTCCACTAACCTGCCCTCCAAAGATCAGCTGGATGGTTGAGGCACTGAGCTAGAAGAGTGATAGTGGCTTCATGGAGCACAAATCAGCTTTCCTCCTTCAGAATGACTGCACTCTTGCATCTACCCTCGCCACTCCTTCAGTGTCCTTGCTGTTTGTTGTCATCCAGCCAGACTACTGCCATTCAGGCCAAGTTGGTGCAGAGTTGGTCTAGATCACCTTCCAAGGTTATCTGCGGTTTTCTCTTTTGGTCATCAGCAGCTTTGCAACACCCAGTGGGAGAGCACCTTATACACGCGCTGGGATAGACAAAGTCAAATGGAAGACAGGCATTAAGGAAATGCACAGCGATGATTGGTTTATTTTTGTTTGCATTATGTTCCTATTGAATTCATAAAATTAGACCAGAATGTGCATTTTCTGATTATTTTTGTGAGAAGGAGGACAATGTGATGGTCAGTGATAGAGCAAAGTAAGGAGTGTGGAATTTCTGGTGAATGAGGACATGTGGTTATTGTTACAGGTATTGCTCATGAATTATTTGATCACATGGCGCCCTGGCAAAGGGAACCTGCCTACACTGCAGCCTCCCTTCCCCCTGCTCTTCTTCCACTTCCTTCCCCTCTACTTTTTCCACTTCTAACTCCTCCTTCTTTTCCATCATGCTCTTGCTCCTCAACTCCTCATTTGATAAGTAATGGCAAGGGCTGTTCTGTCATTATTGGCCAGGTTGTACAGCAGGCAGCATACTATAATAAATCTTGAGATCCACTGAGTGGAGTACTACAGAACTCCCTTAGACCAGCCCAGGTAGTTGGAGCAATGCTTGAGGATGTTGATGGTGTTTTCTATATGTTCCCTGTGTAATCATAGCTTTCAATGTAGGCCATCCGTGCAAGTTTGCATGGGAGTCGTGAGCCATGTCAGGAGCAGCATTGCCCCCAGTTGCCAGCCTGCCATAAGTCAAATACGAGTGGCACAGAGGACTTCTGCAGAATGAAGGAATTATGAGCACTGCCAGGATAATCAGCATTCACCTGCACAATACGTTTGCTGTGTGTGGTTGCGCACCAGCTGCACATGGAAGAACTGGAATTCCTTTTGGTTCATGAAAATGGCCATGCTCACATGAGGCATAGGCGAGATGATGTGCATGCAACTCATGGCATCCTGCATCATGGGGAAGCCTGCAATCCCTTGTGCTCATTCTGCCTGCTTGTCTCTGTAGAGCCTTAGTGACAACCCCTACTCAGCAGTGTAGTACCAACTGCGAGATTTTGCTTACATCTCCAGTAGCAGCCTTGAAGATGACAGATGTTTCAAAGTTAAGAGCCACAGTCACCTTGATAGCCACAGGCAATACTCTCCTTGCCCTACAGTGCTTTGAGATTGCAATTGTTGCTTCAGCTGTTGGCAGATTTCAGTCACAAACTCTTTAGTGAAGTGAAGACACCAATCTCTTCTTTGCCTCCACCTATCACTGGTCCTCTATCCAGCTCTACCTGAACCAGCCCCCTCAAACAGCTTATATTTCACTTCAATTCTATTTTTCCTTAGTTCTGATGAAGAGTCATACGGACTCAAAACGTTAACTGTATTCCTCTCCGCAGGTGCTGTCAGACCTGCTGAGTTTTTCCAGCTATTTTTGTTTTTGTTACACCTTTATCATTGGTCGTTATTAAGGAGAGAGAATTTCTTCATAAACACCCTCTTCAGATATGGTCTCTCGCTGAGCACCATTTTCCCCCTCCACCTCCTCCTTTTTTCCAGCAATTATCCTGTTTTACATAGCCTTTCTTCATCCCCCCCCCCACCCCGAGTACTGCTTATTCCAAGTGACACCCATGCCTTGAAGCAACACTTTTCAGCACAGGCTTTTAGATGAGCATAAAAGTACGTCAACACCAGCCAGAAAACTCCCTATAGACAATTCTACATCAGGCAAAATATACAAAAGCTCCAACAACTCACGCAACTGCACCTGAGGCGAGAAGAAATAATCCAGCAACAAGTAAGTATGCATAATCTCTGGTAGGCCGCCCTTCCAGGCTGTGCTTAGCTGTGCAAGTTTAAGATAGGATGTGGGCTGGAGTTTAGCATTCAAAAATGGCAGTGCACAGTTGCAATTAGTGCACTGACTGACATCACAATCAATTGACTCTGCAAGCTGCCAGCAGTCATAAGGCACAGGCACACAAATCCCTTTCTCTATATGGTGTTCAGCGCGCTTGCCCACTGGAAGCGTACAGATGCATCCCCCCATTTTCAAATGTTTGAAGGCTATAGCACCTGATAAAAACAGGCACTACGCAGTCCAATTTCTCTCTTGATTAGCTCAATGTTCTTCTCCCTGGACATCACACTTAGAAATACTTTTCAGGTGAAATCGAGGAAATTCCATAGAATTATCCTGTGTCTTGTAAACTATTATAATCTGTTAACAAAGATACCTGGATGTACCTTCAAAGATGAGCCTCTGTCAGTGGGCAGCATTTCAAATTCATCGGGCGGGCACGCGCCCAACATGCAGGAACGTAAAATGACACACGATGATGTCGGGCGCGCATCCCGACATCATCGCAAACTCGCACAATATTTAGTTTGGTGGGCACGCGCCGGAGTCAGCTGCATGCCGGCCAATAATTGCAAGGCCTATTAAGGCCATTAACAAGGTAATTAAGTTGAATTTTATGCCACCCATCCAACCTTAAGGTTGGCGGGCAGGTGAAAAGGCCAAGTGGCCTTTACGGTTTTTAGGAAACCTCATCCATGAGCGGGATGAGGTTTCCTAAAGCTAATACTAATTAAATGAAAACTTTCTTTTGAAAATAAATACATGTCACAGACATGTGACAGAGTCCCTTGAGATGGGGCATGTTTCATTAAATTTTTAATTTAATTTATTTTTTTTAAAGGAGCTACGATCTCCCTGAGGCAGCTGCGTGCCTCAGGGAGATTGAAGCACTCTTTCGCGCACATGTGCGAGCTGCACGCTGGACCCGACTCACCCTGCACCCCCAGCTCGCACAGGTATGCTCGCAACCCACGCAGGGCAGGCCTTAATTGGCCCACCCACGTGAAACGGTGTTGTGGAGCCGATCGCGGGCAGTGGTCAGCTACGCGACCACCCCCGCCCACTCCCACTGAGCTCACCCGATGACTGGAAAACCCTGGCCTTTTTATTTCACTCACTTTTTCCTCATTTTATTTTCTTCTTTTTTCCCTTTCATTTACTGCAGCTTTTCTGTCTTAGTGTCTTTCAGGCACTGTGAAGAAGACACTCTACATTCAGAACTACATGAGTTGCAATCCGATATTTTGTGATGGTTCATTCTGACCAGTAAATACTTTATTCAAACTGGGTTAAACCTGCATTTAAGTGTTCTTGGTGATATCATGATATTCCAACCTCTTTCTTTTCTGATGCCCGTGTATATTCCAAATCCTTCTCTTCCAGCATTAGAATTTATAATTTCAGTGATGCATGCCACAAGGATGAGTAGAAAATGAAAATAATTTTGGTGTGACATCCTTACTGAAAGCTGTAAATCTCTTTTAGATTAAGCTCACAATCACATAGCTAGGTGTCATCCGCAATTTATTTTGGTGAGCAGTATCACCACGTATTCCCTGATTTCCTGACAAATGTTTAGCCTGCAACTAACCTGCGCTATACCTAACCTTGGGGCTGGCAGTTGTTGCCCATCCCCAATTGCCCTTGGACTGAGTGGCTTGCTAGGCCAATTCAGAGGGCAGTTAAGAGTCAACCACATTAAGGTGGAGCTGGACTCACATGTATACCTGAACGGGTATGGATGGCAGCTGCCCTTCCTTCAAGGGTATCAATGAACCAAGAGCTGCATTTTGCTGAAAATGCTACTCCAAATGGACAGGATTGATGGACAAATTGAGCAGACAATATTTTAGTTAGAGATCAAATTTCCTGCAACAGCAGAACTGGAAATATATTCCCAATTTACACCCATGATTTTGCCGATATCAATTTACTCAGCTTTCCTGTGTTTTGAAAAAGGTGTGATTAGAACATAAAATAAAAATGCTCTGTTCCTTCTGTGATACATTGGATGGTTTTGTAGGTTAAATCTGTCAATGGTGCAACTTCAAATTAAGCACCCCCCATCCCACCACCAACTAATTCTACTCAGGATAATTTCATTCACTGCGTCGTGAAGAAAATAGGTAGAATATTGATACTTCATTCCCTCTGATTTGGGCTTTACTTGAGCCAACTGCATTAAATTGGAAGTCACTGGATTAAATTGTTTCTTGTCTGTTGTTCAATGGAATGATTGCACCCAGACGCAATAAAATTGAAAGTGGTTACCAATCTTTCATTATGAAAAATCCTTACTGAATTATTTAGAGATCCAAGTTCTACAGCTTGCTGAATTAAATCAGCACAAGTTTAATATGCTTGATCCACATTGTCCCTGATTTTGAATTCTAGGACTAGGTTTGTGTTTGCCAATTTTTGTGTTGCCTGAAGTAAGAGGAAGTTTGTGTGTCCAAAATTTTGGGTGCAGCTTTACTCCCTTTTTGGACTGGGATTGAATGCATTAAAATTGGGTCTTGGCTCTGTCAGAATAGGGACATGAGTGTCAATGAGTGGTGGAGAGTCTGCGAAGATTTGGAAGAAGCAACGCAATTTGGATGCAACATAAGACATGGTTAATTCACTTAAGTCTGAATTTCCTCAATCCTTTGCACCTAACATCATTATTACAACAGTTATTGTGTATAAAGTGAGAGGGAATTTTGGAACCTGATTGTTTAGTAGCTAATGTGAGCATCATTACATTGTTATTTTTACTGGAACGAAGTTATTCCTTTTACCTCAATCACAGGGGTAAAACAGGAGCAAAACATGAACATGGCTGACTTGCATGCCACTATAGAAACAGTTTTGCTCAAGGGTGATGGGAACACTGGCCAGAGCTCATTGGCAGTACAAATAAACTTGGCAGCAGTCCAGTTGAAGGTTTCAAGATTAAAATGGAATCTAACATAAAAAGGATCAAATATACGTTTAAGAATTGTGGGCCTAGAAATTTGGTTGTGTAGCTCCTTTTGTTAGATGCGTGACAGCCTCATAAGACTCTAATTTTACAGGCAAGAAGCATATGCTCATTATGAACTGCAAGGCATCCCATAAAGTTCCACACAAAATATTATTGGCAAAAATGAGAGCCAATAGAATTGGAATAGCCTCTTGACTTGTATTAGGAATTAATTGGAAGGCAGGGGACAGAGAGTGAGGATAAACGGCAGATACTCAGATTAGCAGGATGCATTAAGTGGTTTTCCACTTGAGAATGAGAACTGCAGGTGTCTTTACATCAGATGGCACAGCTTGGCATCTACCTCTCTGCAGACCCAGATCCGGAGAAGAACAGTCCCCACAATCATTACCTGGTGAGTTTGCCAGGACCTGCAGAATCGTTGGTGGCCTCTAAGCCAATGTGATCTTTGTGCTCCTAGTTTTTTGTGCTTTGGATACTTGCACCTCAAAGCACTGGAGAATTACCACCAGTGGTGCCTTCACAAGATCTTCCAAATCTGGTGGCAAGAGAGGTGATCCAACAGCACTGAGCTCTCCCAATCCAACTTGCTCAGCATCGAGGTGCTAATCTCTTGAAACCAGTTCAGTTGGGTGGGACATGCCCTTCATAAGTGCTAAACTGACCCAAGTCAAGTCTACAGTCTTTGTTTTGCAACTGGCTGAACCTCAAGCAAAATCTGCACTTCTCAAACCCTTAGCATGGTTTATTTTGCAGAAAGGAATAACATCTATTTACTAACCGGAAAAGGCAATTAACGCTTCTTGTATGTAATCTTTTACTGTGCTGTCGATGGGAATAGGCCATTTTTTGAGTTAAAAATAATTCAAGTGTTTTGCTTAAGTCAGTATCTGCTGAGCAGTAATGAACAAAGTTTGCTTGTATCAAAGTTTGCTTACATAGTAATTGTCAGTTAAGGTGTTTGTGATTTTATATGTTAGTGTTTATGTGTGGGCGCTTTTAAAGTAGATGCAAATGAGGGAGATGCATTCATCAATATACTTCCAATTAGATGTGTCTTGGCAAGACTGGGCAAGAGAGATGCTTATTAGTTCCTGGCATACAGTGTTGCTATGGCAGCAGAATGAGGGTTGGGGAGTTTCAATTGTTTCTACTTGTAAAACCTGTTCAGTGGTTCACGGAGCAATGCATCATGCAAATCCAAGTGGGAAGGTGATTACTGTTTTTAGCAACTGGGTACAAGAGACCTCCGAGGCTTTTCTGCTGGAGTAAAATTCTGCTTCCAATTTAGGCCCACTCGCTGCTACATGCTAGAAAGCTGGCCCACAATATGATCACGAACCCAATGTTAGAAGGTCCACTAGGATCAAATTCCTTCTTTGCGGAAGGCTGGAGATGTGCTATGTGGAAATTCTAAGTTTTTAACTTCTGTCCATGGTTGTCAAAAGGCACCTGGGAGAAAGCAGCTGTAACAAATTAACAATCTGGGCCAGACTTTTGCCAATGAGGCGGGAAGCTCAAGTCAGGAAATTTCCTGATTCGGCAGACCCATCTCCAAATAAGTGGCCCTCACACGCAGTACTTTTGCCCCAAGGAGGTAAGGCAGGATTGAGATGGACCTGCCGATGGAAGCAGTTTGAGACGGCCACAGAAGCATGTATGCCAAGGCGGACTGGTTAGAAGACACACCACAGTTCTCTGGGACTTCATTTATATTAAAGGCTGTTAGGCCTGCTGGCCCTCACCCCTCATACCCTCTCACCTTCCCACCCACAGTCCATGCCTTCTCCATTCCCCTCATGCCTCCCCCATGTCCCACTGCATCTTCTGTGCCCATTTAGCCAGTGTGCGTTATGTACAGAACCAATGAGGCATGTAAAGAATGGCAAGTTTCAAAATGCCCATGAAAAAAGGACCCATTCAGAAATCTGTTCTGAAATAACTGCGGTTCTTAGAACCTTATTAACATGTCATTTATGGTTTCAAAAAAGAAGCTTTACCCCACTTCATTCCTCTTAATCTTGTCCAAATAAACATACAGACATTGAAAAAAAAAATCAAAGAAAGAACAACCTATTATAACCTCATTTAGATGTCACTCAATCAAAGCTCTACTTCAGTCTGTGTAAATAGACTCCACTGAGCTGATCCATTAGTGAGTCTTGATGCTCAGCCAAACATCCACAATGAGGCCATCGGGCAACTGTATCAACAGAAATCTGTTTCTCCAGATGGCAAATAAGGGAATCAGGATAATTAAACTATAGGTGGAATTAAAAGCCCTGCCCCATGGTGAGTCTGGTGGCAGAGGAGCATTTAATCAGGCAGGAGGGTAGCTGCCTTCACACCTCCACCGGATTAAGTCCGTGGTGGGAAGGGCCGTGGATGGCCTCCCAGACCAGCCTCCTGGGGAAGGCCTGCCACTGTCAGTTAAGTGTCTGAATGGCAACTAATATAACAGAAGTGACATGGGGATAATGCCAGCTCTCCAAAAAATGGGTGAGATCCCGTCAGCTCCATTAAATACTACCCACGAATGGCAGTGTCTGACTGACACTTTTATAGGTAAGAGTGGCAGTTCTTTTCAAGGCAGATTTCTGAAGAGGTTTTATGTTTAGTAACCACTTCAAGACTTGCCATTGATCTTATATGGCTCATTGTTTCCTTACATAGAGCATATTGTGTAAGTGGGCATGGAGGATGCAAGGTATGTAAGGGTCATGCGGGTAATCGAAAGCATATGGAAGTGGCATGGGAGATGTGAGGGAGCTTGGAGGGGGCATGGGGCATGTGAAGGGGGCATGGGGGGATATGAGGAGGTACGGGCAAGAGCTTTTAACCCTAACCCTTTCAAAAGCTTCCCAAATCTAGACTATGGTTCATGACTCCCCTGAAGGTCCTGAACCAAGATTTGTTGAGAAGCTTGTTGGGGGGATGGAAGCAGCCAGGTTGGGAGTGCAGGGTGTGGCCTTGCTATCCAAGCCTATCTCAAAATGGCATTGGGGTGAGCAGATTAGGGAGATGAACACATGGCTGAAAAAGTGATGTGGGAAAGTGGAGTTCCATTTCAGGGAGCACTGCAAAGGTGCTGGGAAAGGAAGGAACTGCACTGTTAGGACAGGCTGCACCTGAATTGACTGGGGACGAGCTACCTAGCAGAAGGGATAAACAGGGTGGTCACAAGGACTTTAAAATAGTATGTGGCATGTGGGGAGAGGTGCTCAGGTGGAAATGGTGGTCCAGATCATCATCTTCTTGCATTCTCTGCCTGATGACAAGTCCTTGGTAATTATTTAACTTGATAATTATTTGCTGAACGATGGTATAATGCTGTGCATTTTAACCTGGTCAGGGTGAGAAGGCAGGCCCAAAGTTTAGCTCAGCTGGGACAGGGATCACACCCTGTATTATTGGCTCTACTTGGTGAGTGTCACTAGTGCTATCCCACGGAGAACTGCATTGGGTGATGCAATGGGGAGCCTTAAGCCCGGATCTGAGGATGGCATAGGCAATATTGAGGGCTGCATTGGATGGAAATATTACATTGTACAGGGATACAGGGGAATTGGATGAGTGGGAGGGGGTGTGTCTGGTGGATTTTGGTATGGGCAGGTGTGAGATCATTCACTTTGAACTGAGAAAGGATAGAGCGGAAAGGATAGAATGACAGGCTTTCTGGGCAGGATTTTAAACTTTGGCGAGGCGGGGGTGGGGCCCGCTCGCCAACACATAAAATGACACGCGTGACGTCGGGGGGTTCTCCTGACATCATCCCGCCCCATTTAAATGTTAAGGTAGGTCGGGGCGCAGCGAAATCAGCTGTGCACCCACCGACCTGTCAGTGGCCAATTGAGGCCATTGACAGAGTCATTAAAGTAATTAAAGGACCTGCCCGTCCGAGCTTAAGGTTGTCGGGCAGGCCAGGAGCCTCAGCACAAACTAGAAAAAGCACAAAACCTCGTCCACGGGCGGGATGAGGTTTCATGTAGGTTTTTAAAAATTTTAATAAAGTTTTTGTGAAAATTATGGACATGTCCCAACTATTGTGACAGTGTCACATGAGGGGACATGTCAGGGAAATTTTATTTTTCTATTTCTATTTAACATATTTAACATTTTGAGCCGATCTCCCTGAGGCTGCACTTAGCCTCAGGGAGATGAGTGCACTCATTCGTGTGCATGCGCAAAAGAGTGCACTCTCGATTTTGGGATACCGCCCCCCACCCGCCCTCACAGGGAGCGCATAGCACTTCCTGTGCGGACGTCATGCTGGGCGGGCTTTAATTGGCCCACCCACGTAAAATGGCGCCGCAGCCCTGATCGGGGGTGCTGATCGGAAGTGCACCTATGCGTGCCCACCCTTCAACATCCCCCCCGATGAGAGGGAGTTTCAGCCCTCTGAATGATAAAGAGCTAGAAACATTTGGAGTCCAAAGAAACCTGGGGATCCAGATATCTAGATCATTAAAATGTCATGAATAGGGACAGGAAATAATCAAGAAGACTAATGGAATGCTGGCATTTATATCTGGAGGACTAGAATACAAGAGGATAGAAGTCATGCTTCAGCTACACCAAGCCTTGGTTAGACCATGCCAGAATATCATGAGCACCCCTTAGGAAGGATATATTGGCCTTGGATTTACAGTACAGATTTACCACAATTGTACCTGGTCTTGAAGCATTAAATTATGAGGAGAGATTATACAAACTATATTTGCATTCCTTGGAGTTTAGAAGGTTTGGGTTGATTTGATCAAAGTTTTCAAGATATTAAGGAGAACAGATACCGTAGATAGAGAGAAACTGTTTCTGCTGCTTGGGGAGGTTAGGAGTAGGGATATTAGCCAAAGTTTAGAGCCATATCTTATAGCTGTGTAATTAGGAAATCACTTCGGGTCATAACTCCGAAGCTCGCCAGCATTGTACTGGGGGGGTACACCAAAGACGCGCTAGGGAACAGCTTCGGAAGTTCCCAGTTAAGATTTGCATGGCAATTGCCCAGAAGTGCAAACATCCCCTGGGCAATGGTCCTGCATTGGGAATGATTCGAAAATGTGATTTAAATCACAAACTTAGAGTGGTTCTGACTGGGTTACACCAATAGTTACCCAGAAACAGCTAGAAAGATTAAAAACACTTCAACTTCTGGTAACTATTGTACAGACTCAGCCCAAACAGCAAGGGATTCCTCCCATGCCACCAACACCCCCCCCCCCCGCCCCGCCCCCCCATCAGGGGCTCCTCCCAATGCCCAAATACCCCTCCCACCACAGGATTCCCCCATTCTCCGACTACTCCATGTGACTCCTTCCACACACCTGACACCCCAGGGGACTGGCCCTAACCCCCACACCCTCCAGCTCTCACCCGCACTCTCCCCAGGCCTGATCCTCCCCCACCCCTCAAAACCACTAACCTCAGACATCTACCTTCCCCAAGGCCTTACAAGGACCTTTAAATTTCAATGGACCTTGTATCTCCATCACTATACAGCCCTCTACCACAACTATATTCCTGTTTCCTCCCTCCGCTTGGTCGACTTCCTGCACCACAGTGCCGTGGCCAGCCTGAAATTGAGTATAGGGTGGCAATCCGATGCTGACTGCCGCTCCAAGGAAGTTCAGGCCCTTCAATATTTTGACAGTTTTCACGGTGGAGGACACTAGTACCACCCCAATAGTAACAGGTAGAGCAGGAAGGCATAGAGAAAGAGGAACTTAGAACAATCACAATCACTAGAGAAAAAGTACTGAGTAAACTATTGGAATTAAAGGGTGACAAGTCCCCAGGACCTGATGGCCTACATCTCAAGGCCTTAAAGGAAGTGGCAGCAGAGATAGTGGATGCATTTGTAATAATATTCCAAAATTCCCTGGATTCTGGAAAAGTTCCAGTGGATTGGAAAAATTGTAATATAATGCCCTTATTCAAAAGGCGGGGGAGGCAGAAAGTAGGAAACTATAGATCAGTTAAAGTCTTTCGTTGGGAAATTGTTGGAATCCATTATTAAGGAAGTAGTAATGGGGCATTTGGAAAGCCAAAATGCAATCCATCAGAGTCAGCATGGTTTTATGAAGAGTAAATCATGTTTGGCTAATTTGCTAGAGTTCTTTGAAGATTGACAAGCAAAGTGGATAATGGGGATCCTGTAGATGTAGTATATCTGGACTTCCAGAAGGCCTTTGATAAGGTGCCACACAAAAGATTAATACAGAAGGTAAGATCACACGGAGTTAGGGGTAATATGTTAGCTTGGATAGAGGATTGGCTAACCAACAGAAAGCAGATTCGGAGAAATGGGTCTTTTTCTGGCAAGCTGTAACTAATGGGGTGCCACAGGGTTCGGTCCTTGGGCCCCAACTATCTACAATCTATACCAATGACTTGGATTCAGGGATAGAAGGTTCTATAGCTAAATTGGCAGATGACACCAAAATAGGTGGGAAAGTAATGAAGGAATAAGAAATTTACAAATGGATATGGACAGATTAGGTGAAAGAGCCAATATTTGGCAGATGGAGTTTAACGTGGATAATGTGAGGTTATCCATTTTGGTCGGAAGAATAAAAAGGTGACTTATTATTTAAATGGGGAGAAATTTCAGAATCCTTCCGTGCAGAGTGATCTGGGTGTTCTCGTGCATGATTCACTGAAAGCTAGTATGTAGGTACAGCAGGTAATAAGGAAGGCAAATGGAATTTTGGCATTTATTGGTAAAGAAATAGAGTATAAAAATAGGGAAGTGTTGTTGCAACTGTACAAGGCATTGGTGAGGCTGCACCTGGAGTACTGTGCACAGTTTGGTCTCCTTACTTGAGGAAGGATATAGTTGCATTGGAGGCACTTCAGAGGAGGTTCACTAGATTGATTCCAGAGATGCGGGGCTTGTCTTATGAGGAGAGTTTGAGCAGTTTAGGCCTATACTCACTGGAGAGGAGATCGAATTGAGGTATATAAGATGCTAAAGGGTATAGACAAAGTAGACGTGGAGCGGATGTTTCCCCTTGTGGGGAATTCTAGAACAAGAGGCCATAGTTTTAGGCTAAGGGGTGGTAGATTTAAATCAGAGATGAGGGGGAATTTTCTCAAAGGGTCGTGAATCTGTGGAATTCACTACCTCAGAGTGCAGTGAATGCCAAGACACTGAATAAATTTAAGGAGGAGATAGACAGATTTTTAATTAGTAATGGGTTGAAAGGTTATGGGCAGAGGGTGGGAAATTGGGGTTAAGGCTGAAATTAGATCAGCCATGATCATAATGAATGGTGGGGCAGGCTCGAGGGGGTGAATTGCCTACTCCTGCGCCTAGTTCTTATGTTCTTATGTACATGAAAAGGGTGAGCAGAAGTTTGGAAGTCTCCTCCACAAACAGCAATTTATGTAAGATCAATTGTTAATTTTAAATCTAAGAATTATGAATTTTTGTTAACCAAAGGTGTTAAGAGATAAGGGGCAAAGGTGGCTTTTTGCAGTTAACTCATAGATCATCTCATTGACTGGGGGAACGCACACAAGTTGCTGCGTTACCAATGTTCTTAATTGTGTTTGAGCCCGGACCTGATCCTGCAGACCATGAACTTGGTAGCTTAATATCTGTAACAATAAAAGCATTTGAACAGTTGACAAAATAAGTGATTCAGTCATTTTGATAAGAACTTAACGATGGTAAGACATTTTCAATTCCATAAGAATGTAGGATGTTATATTTTTGTGATTATTCTACCCTTTTTAACTCTAACCATTTTTGCTTGGTATCTCAGATCGCTCTCATCGATCCAACTCCCCGTGTCTTCCAGGCTGTTTCAGTAAACATTTAAGCCACCTGCCCCGCATAACAAAGTCCAAACCCTGTCAATGCATTGATGTGAGCTTTAGGCCCCCTTCCTGCTGGTGTATTTGAAGGTGGAGGGCCATGTAAAATAGAGCAGCTGGTCAGCCCCCTGCCTTCCCACCCAACCCAGACCTGTCCCAGATAAGTTTAGCCTTAGGCCTATTGAGGTCTTTAAATGGACGCTGAGCCGCCAATAAAGGTCTTCGGTCTGCCTCTGCTGCAATTTTTCAGCCTGCGGGGAAGGCCGAAGGAAGGCGGACAAGCTGGCAGATTTGGCAGAGCGGGCAGCTGTGGGGCAGGAAGGGTGGGGGGGTACCTCCTTAGGGGGTGCCCCATGCCTGTTGGGGGCCACCATCCCGAAGATGGTACTGGCTTTTATACCTACCCGCTGGTCTCCGGAACACGACTCCGCACTGCCCACCGCCCACCCCTCCCCCCACCACCCGCCTGCCCCTAGCAGCTTTGCCTGCCCAAAATCGCTGAACCTTATAAGTCCGGTATCCATCTTCACTTCTCCGTTGGGACTGGCTGTAGTCCACTGCTATCAGTATACAGCGGCCACTACTTTCTTCTGTCACTGATGGGACTACAGATCTGCCAATTGGCTTGCAGCCCTCTTGGTTGGGACTTCCCATCCCTGAGGGGTGGAATCCCACTCTTGATTAATTAGGGCTGCCCTCAGCATAATATCCCTGTGGGACAGTCAGATTTCACATTGGTGAAGCGCCAGCTGACTTTTAGTTCGACGGAGGGGAAGGGGTTGGCTGGCGCAGGGAGGGCAAAAGGTAAGCTCTCCCCCCATAAAACACACACCATTATTTTTAAGCCACTGTAACTGTCTTCACACCTCTTCAAGGATCACATCAGACCACATTTTAGGTTTAAACTATTGAATGAATCTATAAAACAAAGGATAGCTAAATGAATAATGAACAAAAGTATTATGTCTTACAGATACAATTCTATTATCTAAGTCCTTGAAATAAAAAAGCAGAAAGGGTTACAATCTAAGTGTTTACTGTTCTTATATAAATAACTTTTACATGCATAGTTCTCATGTTCCTCACTAATTCTAGGAGATAGTCTGCTTTCTCCTTCTGTCAAGATATTAATCTATTTGATTCATTCATATTCAATCCTCTTTTATGGGTTCTTTTGGTGTCTCATTGATGAGATCTTGAGACTTGTAAGATTAAATGTGAAGCATTTATCGGTAGTCTTTAATGATGTGCAGATCCCAGTTACTGTCACGCATGGTGCTGCTCTCATGCTGATTCCTTCTGCATAAAGTATAAGCAGCCAGAGGAATTCCGGATCAGGACTATTGACCTGGGAAGCCAAACTGCAGACACTGCACAACAAAAGAGAGAGGGAGAAATACCTGGACACTTTGTTCCAGAAGACAGTCGCACCTCTTAGAATAGAGTTGTCTGTATTGGTCAGCATTGAGGGGCAGGAGGATGTGACTGTGGGCAGGATTTTTAGCTTGGCGGGCAGGCGCGTGCCCGACCCGATCTGGCATGAAACCGCATGAGGTGACATTGGGCGAGTGTCCTGACTTCATCCCGCACTCACGCGATATTTCAGTCGGCGGGTGCGCACAAAAGTCGGGAATGTTCCCCCTGACAATCAAGAGCCCAATTAAAGTCATGAAGGGCGCAATTGTCTTTAATTTTACGTTGCCCATCCTATCCTACAGTTGGCAGACGGGCAAATTGGCCAGGAGGACTTTGCATTTTTCATGAAATCTCATCCATGAGGTTTCCGTTATTAAATGAAAGAAAAATAAAGATTTGTGGACAGGATTTTTAGCATGGATATGTTCAGGTGTCTAATTGTGATGCTTCGATTATTTTTCTGATTTTAAAAACTTTATTTAATGCTTTTCAGGTCTTCAGCTCCCTGTGGCATTTCTCTGCCTTCAGGGAGCTTTTTGTCAGTGCTCGCCCGGGCTGACGTCAGCACTGGCCCTCCTCCCACCCCCACCCCGGCAACGCTGAGTTTCTCAGCGCACGCTTCACGCTGGCTGGCCGTTAATTGGCCAGCCAGCGTGAAATCCCGTTCGGAAGCTGATCAGTTACCCGGCTGATCCCAGACCCACCGATCGTGCCCGCCCGCCGACCTAAAAATTCTGCCTGTGAGTGAGGCAAGCAAAGGGAACAAGCAGACAGTAGTGGAGGAGCCTCAGACTTTGCACTTGTCAAACAGGTTTGGGAGTGTTTACAACCTGTGTGGATAAAAGCGAGGCCTGCAAGGTAGATATGGAGGCTGGCCATGGCACCATGGTACAGGAAGGCATTCGAGCCAGGGGAACAAACAGGAATGTAGCAGTAGGGGACAGTATAGTGTAGGGGATTGACACTGTTCTCTGCAGCAAAGAGTGAGAGTCCAGAAGGCTGTGTTGCCTGCCTGTTGCCAGGGTTCAAGACATTGGCTCAGGGCTGAAGAGGAACTCACAGTGGGAGGGGGTGGACCCAGTTGTCTAGGTACCAACGACATAGGCAAGAGAAGGAAAGAAGTTCTATATAGTCAGTATGAGGAGCTAGGTACCAAATTAAGAAGCAGAACCTCAAAGGTAATATTCTTTGGATTATTAATAACTTTATTATATATTACACATACAATTCTATTGTCTAAGCCCTTGAAATAAAAACAAACAAAAAGGGTTGCAATCTAAGTGTTTACTGTTCTTTTATAAATAACTTTTACATACATAGTTTTCACGTTCCTCATTAATTCTAGGAGACAGTCTGCTTTTTCTTTCTGTCAAGATGTTGATCTATTTGATTCATTCATATTCAACTAACAATCTAATAATCTCAGGTAATAATCTCTGGGTTATTACCTGAGCCACGTGCAAATTGGCATAGGGCAAATCAAATTAGAGTGTTGAATGTGTGGCTCAAAGGCTGGTGTGGAAGAAGTGAGTTCCGGTTCATGGGGCACTGGCACCAGTACTGGGGAATGTGGGCGCTGTATCATTGGTATGGTCTATACTTGAACCACACTAGGGTGAGTGTTCCTGTGGATCGCATAACTAGGGAAGTAGGAAGGGTGTATAATTCGGGAAGTAGAAAGAATTTTAAACTAAAAGGTGGGGGCAAGGGATCAAATGTGTTAAAGAATAGAGACAAGATAAGAGAGGAAGGTATTAATATGGGAAATGATAAACAAACCATGATAGGAAGGGACACAGAGTACAAGTCTAAGTGTAAACCAACAGATAAGGCTAGAGGTTACAAAAATAATAAAAGGACATAACTTAAGGCTGCATATCTGAATGTATGTAGTATTTGAAACAAAACAGGTGAACTGATAGTGCAAATAGAGGATAAATAAGTGCGATCTACCAGCCATTACAGAGACATGGCAACTGGATGGGATAATTTGGGACCTGAACATTTAATCACACAACAGGAGGGGGTATCAAAAAAGAAATAGTGGGAGCTCATCAGAAAGGTACGGTGATTATTATGGTGGGGTGGATGGGGGAGGTGGGGGGTGGGGGATGGGTGTGGGGGCGGGGGTGGGTGGTGGAGGGGTAGGGTGGGGGGGGGGGGGTTAATCTGCATATTGACTGGAACAACCAGATGGGCAAAGGTAGCATAGATGATTAATTTATAGAATGTTTTTGAGATAGTTTATTAGATCAGCACATTCTGGAGCCAACCAGGGAGCAGGCTAAATTGGACCTAATATTGAGTAATGAGAAAGGATTACTTATTGACCTAATAGTGAGGGTGCCCCCTAGGTAGGAGTGATCATAATATGATTGAATTTTACATTCAGTTTGATAGAGAGAAGGGTGAGTCTAAGGCTAGTATTTTAAACTTAAATAAGGGCAATTACGAGGGCATGAAAGCAGAGCTAGTGAAAGCAAATTGGCAATTTAGGTTAAGGGATAGGTCAATAGAAATGCAGTAGCAGACATATGAGGGGATATTTCAGAATACACAGAATAGATAATTGCCAACAAGAAAGAAAGATTCCAAGGGGGAATCCGCCATCCCTGGTTAAGTCAAAAAGTTAAAGATAGTGTCAAACTTAAAGAAAAAGCTGAGTCTTCTCTGCTAACTGGTTCTTCAGTTTGTTCAGAGTGACATTAAGTTCATTCTGCTTCTTCTTCATAATTTTCCAGAGATACAAACGTTGACCTGAGGGATCCTTGTGACATGTGAAGGTTTTTCAACATGTTTTCCTTTCCTTTGCGAAGCTCACTTTCTTCACCTTGAGTTTTCCTGTAATTCAGCAGAGTCTCCTCGAGTTTCATTTGCTGTTCTTCCATTCTGCTGTTTAAGACAGTTGTCATTTCTTCATGTTGTTGAATGGCTATACATTCCTTTTGCATTTGATCATGAGGGACAATCAGCTGTTCTTTCTACTGCTTATTTTCTTGTTGACCTCTTGCCAACACAGTCTGGGCTTCAGTGCATCATTTCATTGCTACAGATAATTCCAACACAGCTTTTTCTGAAGTAATATTCAATGCCCTTTTTCAGCTCCTCATGTTTTGAGATGACTACATATTGATTCTTCAAAGAGTTTCTGAGGGTTGCAACTTCTTTGAGTACCTTTTCTGCCTATGGTTTTGCCTTGTTGTACACGTGCTTGTGTTTTCCCAACTCCTGCTTTGATTTGCCAACTATTGAATTAAAGGCCATTATTTCCTCCTCTTATCTTTGTGTCATCCCTGAGATTTGTTTGTTCAGATTTCGAACTGCTTGGTTTATTAAAGATTTCAATTTATTGTGTGTTTTCAAAGATATATACTCAGCTTGAATTCTGTCCTTCAAATCATCCAGTTCATCTGTGATGCGATCGTTTTCCTGCATTTACTTTTTGCACGTTTTGCTTCTTTTGAGTTATCTCAGATAGCTTTCCTGCATTCACAGCCATCTGCTCACTCCACACTGCCATGTGCTGTTGCAGTTTGGGTACGATGTCAGCATTTTCAAAAAGCTCTACTTTTAAGCCTTTCAGTGGCTTCTCAGCCATGTATTTCTTATGCATTAAACTCTTCAACTCATGCATTTCATTGCAATGACATGGTCAGCAATCATCTTGTGGTTTACCTGAATATTATCTGCCTCGCTCTGGGACCTTTTTTCACCCTCAGTCCAGGGTATTTTGGCTCTCCCTCTTTAGTGTTTTCTGTTGCCCTCTCTCTGGGGTCCTTTGTTGCCTACAGTGCTTTATTGGGGTGTGTTTTCTAGGGTCTGTGCTCTCCATAACTTGGAGTTTAAAATATCCATTAAAGCCTCTTAATATCTCACCAAATGTTGTCGAGTATTGATCTATCCTGTGGAATACTTCCTGTAAATGAACCAAACATGAATAAAAATTCATTAACTTGTCCTTCTCCTGATTCCTTATTTAATCCTGCAATTCTCATGTAAACTGTGGGCTCTTTTCTCTAAGGCTCCTACTCTTGGGTCTGGTTTAGCCATTCCCTTATCCAAAACAGGTCTGGTTCTTTTAATTTTCTGCCCATAGCTGTTTTTATTTGTAGTGGTTGCAGCTTTAAATGTTGTTGTACCTTTAAGGCAGTAACCTTTTTTTTTTTACTCAGGCTATCTGCAGCCTGTCGGTTTCCTTGTTTTTGATTTTCGAGCTTTTTACGCTTTTGGCAGCTCCCTGCAATCAGTCACTTGACATTTCTTTAAGGCTTTAAACTTTTAAAACTTTTTTTCTCTTTCAACAAAAACACTGCAGTGATTTCTTCCTTTAAATTCTGCAGGTTTTCTTCTTCATTCTCTAGTTTCCCTCTGCTCTGCCTGCCTTTTTCTTTCTGCAGGTAACTTTGTTTTTAATTGCAGCTGTCTTCCAGCTTCTGCCATCTTCTGAGCCCCTGGGACTGCTTTCTATTCTTACAATGTAAGTACAGCTTCTTTTTTGTAGTTTTGCTTACCTGTCTTGTGATCTGACCAGATTCCTTCACTCTGCAGCACTCAGAGTTTTGCATTGGAACTTCACTCATTCTGGTGAATTCTTCCACTTCCAAGCCTGCAGTGAAGCTTCTTCCACTGTTTCTTCAATTTTTCTTTTTAGGTGCATATCTCTTTGGTGAGGCTTCAGCTGCTTTTAGTTTTTCATATCTTGGGATTCTGTACTGTGATCATCATTTAAATGCTACCTTTCATACCACTGCTGATCACCATATTGTGTTATGAGTTCATTTGTGTCTCATTGATGAGATCTTGAGACTTGTATGTTTAAACATGAACCATTTACTGGTAATCCTTAACTATGTACACAGATCCCAGTTACTGCGATGCATGGTTCTACTTCCATGCTGGTTACTTCTAAACCATCCATGGATGAGATTTCCTCAAAATCCAGTGAAAAATCTCTCTTAATTAATAAATTAATGGCCTAAATAGGCCTCTTAATTGGTGACAGGTGTGATGCTGAATCTTGCACATGCCCACCTACTGAAATATCGCGTGAGGGTGTGAAAACGTTGGAACACTCGCCCAATGCCACCTCATGCTATTTTGCGTCTAATTGGGTCGGGTGCGCACCCACCAACGTCACTTAAAATTCTGCCCCAAGTCTATTACCATGTGACTCTATACATCATACCATGGGCAATGCTATTTCCCAGTCCCATGCTTAGCCTTGCTCTGCCAAGCACCTTTACATTACCCTGACATGCAGGCACATGCAACACTTCTGGTTACATTTCTACATCAATTGTTGCCAAAAGTTATGGTGTTTTCTGAACTGCCTGCTACTTTCAAGAATAAGTTGCTGTCATTTTCATAACCAATTTAGAAGTCCACATATATTTTAAATCTGTGTGTTCTTTCTTCTTTCAACACTGTTGCCATGATAATAAAAAGAACAGGCTTAGCAGCACATGCATTGATATAGGTTGTGGCCGTTCTGGTGGCTTTTTAAACACTTTGATCAGGGCTAAAAAGAGCACAGAGAGTGCAATATGGAATTACGCCATACTCGTTCCTTCTGACTCAGGCAGCATGAAATCTTTGTGCTACTTCCTAATTTAAGTCATTGTAGCAGGCAGCCAGCACTAAGCCTGCAGCTGAGTGGCTGCACACTTGAGCAGGGGGCACAAAATCATAAAAGGCTAGCACAAATTCAAGTTGGATTACACTACCTTAAACCAGCCTACACCTCTGAAAGGCGAGGGATCTGGCCGACCAAGTGCTGGCAGTTATTCCATAACTGCTTCTAATCCGATATAGACAGAAAAATGGCGCAACATGGCAGAGAATGGGTTCCAAGATTTTCCAATGCTGCACTGATGGCTTTGGTGCCACCAAGCAGATAGAGAGGAGGAGAGATGTTATTTGTTGACAGAGTGCTAGGAGGCCCTCCACACAAACTTTGCGAAGGCAGTGGGACCAGATAGCTATTACGGTCAGTGCCTTGAATCTTGCTGTGAGGGCCTGGATGTGGTGATGTAAGAAGTTTAATGGCCTCACATGCTTGACCAAGGTCAGTAAATCTATCTTCAAATGACAAATCCTACCAACTCCACCATTAGCCTCACACACTGCTTAATGCACTACAACCCATCATTCAACTACCATCAACTTCTATCATTTACGACATACATCACATTCATCATTTCACTTCACCATCACAAATTTAGCTTCCTGCAGGCCTCAGACCCATATGCTGCCAGATCTGCTAAGTTTTTCCCACATTTTCTGGGGTTTTTTTAAGGCAAAGATGTGGCTCCCCTTTCTACTGCCTTTTCTGCAGTTGTTGAGTTGTTGTCATTTTGTTATGAACAGGAAAGAAAGCGTGAACTGGTTCCCCTCTATTCAACCTCCTCAGTTGTTCACAACAAATGTTTAAGTTTCTTTTTCATGAGGATATGCCTTTTCCAAATCAGAAAGTATTTAACCATTTAAGCTGTGAGCAATAAGGAGCCAATCAAACAAGGTTTTCTGTCAAAGAAAGAACAAGTTTATTAATCATTAAAGCCGAGAAAAATAATAAAAAATCCCATGTCAAGCATTCAGCCCTTATGCAGTCATTTGGACCCATACACACACACGCCCAGACACACACAGACACACACATGCAGGCGCACACACGCAGACACACACACACAGACACACATACACAGTCACACACAGACATAGGCACACATCCACACACACACACACACAAACATACAGACACACCCACACACACAAACACACACAGACACACATGCACAGACATACACACAGACACATACAGGCACATGCAGACACACACACATACACGCAGACAGACACATAGACAGGTACACACATGCAGACACATACACAGACACACAGACATAGAGACACACAGACACAGACACACACCCACACACACACACACACACAGGCACGCACAGACATACATACAAACACACACACACAAACACGCACAGACACACATGCACAGGCACACACACACAGACATACACAGACAGACATACACAGACACACAGACATAAACACACACAGATACAGACACACACCCACATACACACAGACACACACACACACACACATACACACAGAAACACATACAAACAGACACACACACGCAAACACGCACAGACATACATGCACAGACACACATACACAGACATATACACACAGACATACACAGAGACACACACAGGCACACGCAGACACACACACACACAGACACACACAAACGCAGACAGACACATAGACAGGCACACACATGCAGACACACACACACAGAGACACATACACAGACACACATAGACACACACAGACACAGACACACATCTACACAAACACACAGGCACACACAGACATACATACATACATACAGACACACACACACAAACATGCACGGGCACACACACACACACAGACACACAGGCACATACATGCTGACACACACTGACATGCACAGACACACACACACACACACACACACAGATATCAGAAATAAGGGGAGTTAGAGTCCAATAAAAAAGGTAAAAAGGTAAAAGAGTATAAAGTTAAGTGTCCTTTGATTGTCCTTGAGGTGCAGGAAATTTAGATTGGCTGGTTTCTTGGATGCGGTCAGATGTAGAAGATGTTGCAATTATTACGAGATTTTGGTTCACTGGTAGGTCTCTGGTAGAGTTGACTTCTCGAACTGTGTGACACGCTGTTCCAAAAGAGAGAGAGTGGGAGAGAGAACAACCCTCAGCTTGCTTCCTCTGGTGAAGACTTTCTTGACACTGCCTATGCTATTTGCATTCCCTTTTTAGTGGCTGGCAGCCTTGCATTGAAATACTTCACCAAATGTGTATTTCCGAGAGGTTTTGGGTGTGTCTGTCTGTGGCAGCCATTGTTCTAATACCCAGTAATTTGCATTTTTAATGTCTCTTCTTTAGACAGTTACGAATTTCTACAGGTCTCTGGATTATAGGAAATGTGTCTCTCTTCACACTCCCATGAGACCATAAGACGTAGGAGGAGGAGTAGGCCATTTGGCCCATTCAGTCTGCTCCACCATTCAATGAGATCATGGCTGATCTGATAATCCTCAACTCCACTTTCCTGCCTTTTCCCCATAACCCTTGATTCCATTACTGATTAAAAATCTGTCTATCGTAGCCTTGAATATACTTAATGACCCAGCCTCTATAGCCCTCTGCGGTAAAGAATTCCGCAGATTCACTACCCTCTGGGAGAAGAAATTCCTCCTCATCTCTGTCCTAAATGGGTGCTTCCTTACTCTGAGTTTATGCCCTCTGTTCCTAGACTCTTCCACAAGGGGAAATAACCTCTCAGCATCGACCCTGTCAACTCACGTAACTGGTCTATAATTACCTGTATTTTGTCTCCCTGGCCCCCTCCCCCTACCTTTTCCAATAAGGGTGTTACATTGGCCATTCTCCAATCCTCTGGGACTTTTCCAATCTAAGGATTCTTGGAAGATTACTACCAGCACATTAGCTACTTCCTTTAATATCCTAGGATGCAACCCATCAGATTCAGGGGACTTATCAGCCTTTAGCCCTATTAGTTTCCCTAGAACTTTTTCTCTAATGATAGTTATTGTATTTATTTCCTCTCCTCCTTTTGCCTCTTGATTATTTAGTATTTCTGGAATGCTATTAGAATCTCCTACCATGAAGGCTAAAGCTAGTTCCCCATTATTATTTCCCTAGCCTTACTCTTAAGGGGCCTATGTTCACTTTGGCCTCTCTCTTCCTTTTTATATATTTAAAAAAGCTCTTACTGCCCATTTTTATATTACTTGCTAGTTTACTCTCAAAGTTTATTTTCTCCCTTTTTATTATTTTTTTGGTTGATCTTTTGTTGGTTTTTAAAACTTTCCCAATCCTCTGGCTTACCACTTATATTTGCCACATTGTATATTATTTCTTTCAATTTGATACTATCCTTAACTTCTTTGGTTAACCATGGTTGGTTTACCCCCTTCCTAGAATCTTTCTTCCTCACTGGGATATATCTTTGTTGAGAGTCATGAACCATTTTCTTAAACGTCTGCCATTGTTCATCAGCCATCTTTTCTGCTAAACTCCTTTCCCAGTCCACTCCAGCCAACTCTGCCTTCATTCCTTTGTAGTTACGATTATTTAAGTACCATTAGCACAGTTGTTTTCAACCCAAGTTTCTCAGTCTCAAACTGAATGCTAAATTCTACCATATTGTGGTCACTGATTCCTAGGGGATCCTTTACTCTGAGATCATTTATTAAACCTCCTTCATTACACATTACCAGGTCCAAAATAGCCTGATCCTTGGTTGGATTCACAACATATTATTCTAAGAAACTGTCCTGAATACACCCTATGAGTTCTTCTTTGTGTCTACCTCTGCCAATTTGATTTTCCCAATCTACAAGAAGATTAAAGTCACCCATGATTAATGTGCTGCCTTTTTTACATACCCTCATTAGCACCTGATATATTCTGTATCCTACAGTATAGCTACTGTCAGGCGTTCTATAGGCTACTCCCACCAGTGCCTTCTTCCCCTTGTTCTTTCTTACTTGCACCCATATGAATTCGACATCTTCCGATCCTAGATCCTTTCTTGCCAACGTACTTATTCCATCTCATGCTAACAAAGCTACCTCACTGCCCTTTCCTTCCTGCCTGTCCTTTCAAAAAGTCACATACCCCTAAATATTTAATTCCCAGTTTTGATCTCCTTGTAACCATGTCTCCATAATGGATATAAGATCAGACCCATTAACCTCAATTTGTGCCGTTAATTCGTTTATTTTGTTCTGAATACTATGTGCATTTAAGTAAAGGGCCAGTGATTTTACCTTTTTTACCACTTTTTTCCCCTTTGAACCTATTTGCTGTTTTTTTAATGTTTGTTCGCTCTGTCCCTTCCTGTCACACTCTGGGTATCAATACCTAAAGAGCTGCCATGTCTTTTTGCTTTGTAAGCCTATGTACCCTCTTTCCAGAACCCTACCCTCCTATATTTCGGGTTTAAAGCCTTCTCTACAGCCCTAGGTATTCACCAGGACACTGGTCCCATCATGGTTCAAATGAAGCCCATCCCAGCTCCCTTCTACCCCAGTACTGGCGCCAGTGCCCCATGAACTGAAGTCCATCCCTCCCACACCAATCTCTGAGCCGCGCATTTAACTGCTTGACTTTATTTACCCTCTGCCAGTTTGCCCGTGACTCAGGTAGTAATCCCGAGATTATTGCCTTGGAGCCTGAGAGTGATTTGTTTGTATCTCACCCTCACCTTGGAATGTGGCATTGCATTTTAAGCAGTTTGCTCTGTCTCAGTGCAAATTGCTAAATTTCCAGTCAGTTGAAAGTTTAAAAATCATATTTTCAAAAATAAAGGGGCATAACCTCAAAACATTTTGCAGTCAACTTTGCTTAGAGAATAAATAAGGGAAACCAACATGGCTGCCTTATCACGTGGCTTCTCACAATCTCGTTTTACAGATATAGTGTTGAGCTTCAGTTGGTTAGCCACAACTTGGGTTTTTTTTGCAGGCATTCAACATGGGGGTTGAGGCAATTACCATCTTGGTTTCAGAACAACCTATTTTGAAGACAGGAATGCGGTTCAGGATCTGGGTATTGACACTTCTCAATCTGGAATGTGTTCTTTTGACCTTTCAAGGCAATGTGGCAGCTCTTGACTCCACAGGCAAAGGGTGGAATCGTCCCAGCTTTGCTCAAAGTGCGGTAGGGGGTGGCTAAAAAGTATTTTACCCGCCGGCCGCAATGACGGGTTTTCAAATCATATCATCCCATTCCCATCTCATTAGTTACGTAGGTACAGGAAATATGCCATCTCGCTGGCAGGAGGCGTCTGACTTGCCTACCATGCTGTTACCTCGCCACTTCCTCACACAGGTCACTATATGTAAACTGCAGCTGCGCGCACACTTCTCAATGCCTGCAGCCCAGGACTGCTCCAGTGAAGACATGGTCCCAAAATCCAAGAAGAATGCAGCCCCCCGATGCATTGACACATCCCTGGGATGCCTTCTGGATGACATGGAGGCCCGCCGTGATGTCCTCTACCCTGACTCTGGCCGCAGGAGGTCCATCAGTCTCACCACTCCAGCTTGGGAGGTGGTGGTAATGGTGGTCAATGCCAATGCTGCATGCAAGATATTGGCCATCCAGTGCAGAAAGAAGATGAATGATCTCACCCGTGCCGCCAGGGTAAGTCAACCATCCCATCACTCTAAACTCACATGGCCATCACACATTCACTGGCATCTCACTCACCCCCAGTTCATGGGACATCACCACTCACTCTCTCACACACACCCTCACATCTCCACCTGGCCTCATCTCCTCTGGAGACTGCCTCCTCAGCCCTCATCATCTTGAGGCAATTTGCACAGTTCAACTTGTGCCCCCAGATATGCCTTGGGATACCTCCCTTCCCCAGTACAACCATTGTCCTGTAGCCTCTTCCCTTGCCTGAGGTCCCTTCTGCACATTCCCCAAACAAGCCTTAGCCCTGCAGCTGTTGAGTAGCCAATCTTGTCTCACAGCTGGTCTGGTAGATAGATACCTGCCCGTAAGCCCCCCTAAAAGTGATGTGGTTGCTGCCTGTGAAGTCTGATGCTGATGATTGCTAGTACTGCCCAAAGCAAGATAAACAAACAAAACCTCGAAGTCCTGAGCAAAGTGCAGCTTGCCAGGTGCACGTTGCTTATGTACTGTTGATTCTGGTGAGCAGGGCTTATCATGAGATGCTAAAGTATTGATATCAGGTTCCTGATGTGTGACGGTGGGAAACGCGGCCCACCATTGATGGGTGGAGCGGACAATCGCAAACTGGTTTCACGACAGCGTGAAACCAATTTTTGGCCATCTCGCCATATTGTCCCCCTCTGCCCATCATGATGCTCAAGGTCAAAGAGGCCAAAGAACTCCGGCCAAAGAATCAGGTAACACTCATGGTCAAGTCAGAGGTCTGAAGAAGGGTCACACAGACTCAGAACGTTAACTCTGTTTCTCTCTCCACAGATGCTGTCAGATCTGTTGCGTTTTTCCAGCATTTTCTGTTTTTATTGCTGCTGGCACACTGTTCCGTTGCTGAGTTTCAGGTTGGAGAATTACTCCCTGTACCTCCTGTGTAAATATTGCCTCCTGCTGAGGGCCCTTCTCCCCCTTCTACTAGGAGCTCGTCCTGCTTCGTGTTCCCTGTGTTCATTCTCCCTGACATGCCATAGTCCCAGCGAGATTCCACCCAAGCCGCACACGCCCACCCCCTCATCACACCACCTCCCCACACCCCCCCACCCCCCACCCCCAACCCCACCACCTGTACTCCAGAATCTGGCAGCAAATGCAAAAGAATTTCACCAGCTCTTTGGCAACTGGCTGCGAGGTGAGAAGACTGGCAAAATGTTTTGGGGAGGCTTCTGGGTCACTTCCCCTTTTGCTGGGCATGGGGGCTGGGGCTGAGGAGGCTGCCCGGGGAAACTTGGAACCTTGGCTTTGGGGTGAGGAAGGGCATCCTATTTGTGTTCTCAATGGCCCACTAAGGGGGCCTCTGGCGGTAATGACTGCATGAGCGTCCACAATGCTGCCTCTACCTAATGCTACCCTCACCCCCATTTGCCAACCTTGCCAATCACAAACACCGTTTACCTTTCTTTGAAGTGCCCAACCATTGAAGTGCCCCGTGGTTGCAGCCTCAGCACCAGCTACCAGTAGTGGTGGCACTGCTGACTTGCTGGTCCTCTGGTTGGGACGACAGCCTTTGCAGTGGTCACTTAATTGGAAGCCACCAGCAATGTGCAGCGCCACAATGTGCTGCACCCGCTGTGGGCAAGGCAGAGCCACAGCCAGAAGTCCATTGACTTGCAGCGGGACCAGAAGATCCTGGCAGCGGGTGGGTGCGGAAAATCCCGCCCAAAATCTACAGCACTCGCTACCTCATTCCCTGTAAATCAGCAATTTAAATCAGCCGAGAAAACCATCAAACACCTTCGACGATCATAGCAAGTGCCTAGAAATTATCAGCAATTAAGTTTGTAGGATGTTGATGAAAGCTATTTGAGGTTCGGAGAGGGCATTGGACTCCAAAGCAGCAGCACTGGCTTCAAGTCAGAATTACAGGCTGATTGACATCATAATCTGCTTGCTCTGCATGCTTCTGGCAGATAGGAACATAGGAGCATAGGGCTTACGAGCAGGAGTGCGCCATTTGGCCCTCTGACCTTGCTCTGCCATTCAAAAAGATCATGGCTGATCTGGTCGTTTGTCAATTCCACTTTACTCTCTGCCCCTCATTACCCTTGACTCCCTTGCCCATCAACAATCTCTCCAACTCAGCCCTGACTCTTACATTCTCAGACTCCTATCAGCTCGTACACATTTCAATGCTAAGCTTGAATAAAGCAAGCAGCAGAAGAGTGGCATGTTCGAGGAATGCGGTCAACTGGGGAAGCTTTTGGGTGAGGAGAAATAAATGGCGGCTTGAAGACAGAAGAGGGAATCCTAACAGGGTAAAGATTAAAGAAGAAACTATAAATGATAAATTATTGAGTGAGCGAAGGCATTATGGGGCATAGCTCCTTATTAGTTCTAAATGATAGATTCTCCTATCACTTCGCTGGTTGAGTGTTCAGCAAGGAGACCAGTTGTTCACCATCAAGGTTGGTGTCATCTCATTTGTGATGCTAAACCACATCTTGATTAGTTCTAAATAAAGCTATGCTTTAGGTGTTTGGTGTAGCTGTGAACTGGAGCAATGTCACCCAGATCTGTTCATACAGAGACTATATTATCGCTGATTATTCTTTTTTGTCTAATATTAATGTAAAAAAGTTTTGCTTTAATCTTGCAAATTCCTTTCATCCTTTTTTGCAGCTCTCACTATTTCTTTTTCTTCCTTGCGCTCTCCTTTATATTTCTCCCAGCTCCCCCTGGCTCTATCCTATTCGTTGCTCTTCTGTATGCTTTGTCCTTTAATTTTATGTTGTCTCTCACCTCTTTTTGTTGATGACAGCTGTTTTATTTGGCAGCTGATTTGCTGTTCAAAAGTGCTTTAAAATCAATGGATTCATTCGGGCCTGAATATTGCGCGTCGGCGTGTGGGGGGTGGGCCTGCCAATGCCGATGGGCAAAATGACGTGTGATGATGTCGGGCGTGCGTCCCAACATCATCGCGCGTCATTTAAATATTACATTCGGCGGGCACATGCCAGAGGTGGCTGCGAGCCCACAGACCTGTCAACGACCTATTAAGGCCATTAAAAAAACCAATTAAAGTAGTTAACAATGCTCCCCGTCCAACCTTAAGGCTGGCGGGCAGGCAAAGAGCCCAGGCGGCCTTCGCGTTTTTCAGGAAACTTCATCCACGGGCGGGATGAGGCTTCCTGAAGGTTTTATAGAATTATTAATTCATTTTTGCACAACTCACAAACATGTCCCAGTTCATGTAACACTGTCACATGAGGGGATATGTTTAAATAATTTTATTAAATAATATAAAAACTTTTATTGTGTACTTATTCTCCCTGAGGCAGCTCCGTGCCTCAGGGAGATTGCTGTGCACTTTCGGCGCATGCGCAGAAGAGCGCAGGCCCTAACTCTCCCTCCTCCCCCTGCCCGCACAGGTAGCCCCGAGCATTACCTGCCGTGCATCATGCTGGGCGGGCCTTAATTGGCCTGCCCAGGTAAAAAGGCGGCACATAGCCAATTGCGGACGGCGATTGGCTCCAAACGCACCCCCGCCCCTGCCCACTTTCGCCCAGCCTGTCCGACACAGGTAAGTTTCTGGCTTTGTAGTTCAGGGACTTTTACACAAGCAAACACAGTAAACATTTTTCATATAGCAAAATCCCATCGTGAGATGAATTCTTGGTTAATTTGTTCTTGGCTCTTGAAAAGTGATAGTTAGCCAGGGCAAATAGTGCCAAGGGAACCTGAAATATGCTTTGGAAGTGGAACAGGATCTGTTTCAAACTCTCATTTAAAGGACTACACTGCAGACAATGTGGATCTCCTTCGGTAATGGACTGGAGTGTGAACTTCAATCATGAGATTAAGTGGGGCTTGAACAAGAGCTTTTTTGACTCAGAAGCTACAAACTGAGCCAAGGTGAACATTTGTTAATAAGTAGGTTGCTTTCCTGGACACAGCAGTATATCCCTGTGGACCACATAATGACCAATATTATGTACCAACTGTGGCAATATGTTTTTTTTATTTACATGATTCCAAAGCACATAACCAATGATACAGTAATGTCACCTTTCACATCTGATACTATATGTTCTGCCTTTGCAAACTGTTACGAGCCCTGTAGAGACTGACAACTTTAAAAAAAAGAAATTTCAACTTCCAGTTGATAGCTGAAAGCACGACATGACAAGATTTCACATTTTCAAACTTTTACTGTAACAAGCAGGCTAAAAGCACTTCTAACTAAACACTAATTTCGTAGGCAACTTACACTTTAAAGTACAGAATAGAACTTGTCCCTTTTACTTTTAACACAAAAACCCACTTCACAGGTATACTTTAATCTGTCCCTTAAGTAGTCATTCGATTTTCCCATCCAAAGTGTTTCTTAGCTCCCAAGGGTTTATTTCCATTCCTTTCCTTTCATAGAGACATAGACATCTAGAAAGTAGGAGCAGGAGTAGGTCATTTGGCCCTTTGAGCCTGCTCCGCCATTCAATATGATCATGGCTGATCCTCAATCTCATTGCCATACTCCTGCACTCGCCCCAAACCCCTTGATGCCTTTAGAGTCTAGAAACCTATCTATTTCCTTAAGGTTTTCCCATCCTCGTAACTTCTCACTCCAGAACTATCTTTCACAGTGAGGATTTTTCCTGGAGATTCTCCCTCTAGCACAAGCTAGGTGCACCTTCCAGCCTTGTTTCAAATCCTCAAGAATTTGGCCTTTTCAATCTGAACGTGAGCACCTACCCCCACATCCTTGTCCGGTGAACAATAGACTTTCGACCTCTATCTGCTCTCTCTCTCCCAGATACTAGTAACATAACTCTGTGAGTTTCAACGATATCTTAGAAACCCTTCTCTCTCAAAGCTTATCACTATGGCATTACAGATCACGTGGGCCTTGTATCCAGGTAAAAATGCTGATTAGCTATCCTTGAGACCCCCAACTCTCTTTTATCTTGGAAGTAAAAGGACAGCTTAAAGGACAATTCCTTATAACCTCAACATTTTTCTGGGACTTTGGAGACTCACCGTCTGTCCACTGTTAGCATACAGGCTGCTCCAATGTTTCCAAATGTAAACTCCTTGCATATTCCTCCTATTAAACAACCCGGACCCCTCAAATCTCTAACAATCAAACCATCCAGGCTTGCTGTCAGGCAGACTTCAGCACAGGTCACATGACCCCCTTCATTTTAACTTCAATGAAAGATGCAGTCCCAAAATGTTACAATCTTGTAAACCTCATAATTCCAAACAAAACTTAGCAAGCTGTTCTGTTTGACCTTGGTGCATCTTTATTCAAAGCATTTGCATTTAGAAAATGTAAATGAAACAAATGAGTACCAATTAGGTCATATTAGTGTAATCCAACGTGGGTCAGATCAGTGTTCATTATTGCAATTAAAAATAGGGTCAAGCTATTCTTAATGGATTAAGTGTTTTCGTGCTGAGAACATTAGGTTCTCTGAAATGCCTTTGTTTAATATATTCCAAGATGTAATACGCTTTCTAAAACTCAAGTTAAATTTTCAAATGGATCTTCAGCTTGGATCTAGTGTGCACATATGAATGCTCCATATGTATGCACATACACAGGGCTGATCTGCTTGAAAAGTGAATAATTGGCTGATAATTCACCAAAAAGACCCCAGGTTTGATCACTGGTCTGTGTTTAGTTATGTTACCTAGCCCGGGGCAGTAGGAACAGAACTAGAGTCAGAAATCACTACCTAGGGACAGTGTGCAAATGAATGCTGGCGGAGAAAGGATTTAATATGGCAGTGCTGTCACTTTCCCCACCCAAGTTGCAGTCAAATCGCCTGTCAAATCTCACTGTACAGATTCATACATGTATATTGGCTAAGCACTGAAGAGCAGCTACCTTTCTAAAATTGTTTTCCCAAAGGAACAAATGCCTTGAAGAGGGGAAAAAATAGTGGAATAAGAAGGAAAAAACTGAAAAGCTTCTACAAAAACTGTGCACCTCCTCCTTCTCCTCCACCCAAACACACACACACACACACACACCACCTGCAATGTGATGACAGCTTTTATCATAAAGTACTCTCAGGCATACGTGTATAAAAACGCGTACATAAACTGAAGCATCCATAGATGTGCATCTACCTGCAACATTACCTCTGCGCTCCTGACCACAGAGAGATATGTGCAGGCAGTTTGGTCTAAGGACATGCTACCTGCTGCATGATGATTCCATGAGGATCTCTCTCTCTCTCATAATATGCCCAAATGACTGGCACACAGACGTATGAACACTCTGTCCCCACCTGTAGCACATCACCTGCCATATGACAATGGTAATAACCCAGCTGCTGTCTCCACTTCAAATATACATGCATAGATAGATACTGATGTGTGAACACATGATGGAATACCACTTGTCACACAAAGAGTGATTAATACCTGGAATAATTTTGTGATTACTTCAGAATCATACGTTGTAATAGAATGCTATTCAAACCATCATGCTGGTATTAGGTCTTTGAGAACGCTATCCACACTATTAAATCTACTTCCACCATCCTTTCCGACAGTGCATTCCAGATCATAACAAAGGCTGCTTAAAGAGAACCCATCACATCTCCGTCCTTGTTCCTTTGTCAATTACCCCGTGGTTACCAACACTCTTGCCAGTTCAAACAGTTCCGCTCCATCTATTCAATCAAAACCCTTCCTAATTTTGAACACCTCCATTAAATGTTCTCTTAAGCCTCTTTGCGCTGAGGAGGACAATTCCAGGTTCTCTACCCTCTCCATATAACTGAATTCTCTCATACGTAGTACAATTCTGGTAAATCTCCTCTGCACCCTCTCCAAGGCCTTGACAGAATTGGACAAAATGAGCAGAATCATGTCCGCTTAAAAATAATTGAGGTGCAGGCCAATGTCTGGGTCCCAACTCCTCTCCTGCTGTCCGTGCATCAACCTAGGAGATCACAGAAGTTCGCAAGTGCAGGCAATGAAAGCTCCCTGTGGCACTGAGCTGTCTCAGGGAGCTGAAAATTTAAAAAATCAGAAATAAAAAACTTAGCGGTGTTAAAAGCACATCCTCTCATGTGAATCTGCCAAGTGAACACGGGCATGCTATGCATGAAATTTAAAAATGTTCATTTCGTTTTTAATTGTGGTTGGAAACCTCATCCCGCCCCTGGATACAAAGGCCGCTTGGCCTTTTCGCCTGCCTGCCAATTGTAAGGTTGGACGGGCAATGAAAAGTTTCATTCAATTATTACTTTAATGGCCTTAATAGGCCTGTTAATTGTCGGTGGGCGCGCTGCCGACTCCCGCGAGTGCCTACCCAACGAAATATCGCACGAGTGCGCGATGACGTTGAGACACTCGCCCAACATCATCGCGCATCATTTTACGCTCGAGCGGGTCGGACATGCGCCCACCCAGCCTGTGTAAGTTTCTGCGCCATATGTCTTTAAAGCCTACGGTTTTTTTTTCTTTAAACGGCTTTGTTAACTTGTCCTGCTAGCTTCAAAGATTTACTACATAGTGGAGGATAAAACTCTGAAGTTGATGCATAAGGATATGACGATGATCAGTATTATGACACAGCTGATGGTAAAGGCTGAGTTGCTCAAATCCCAGAGGGAAACTTGAAACAACTGTCACAACCCATTTTTGCAATTTGTACGTTTCAAGATGCAGGCTTTGAATTCAGTAGTAATAAGAGTCTCAAGAGTTTTTTTTTTATAAAACTAAATTAAACATTTATTAACACAGGAATAATTGTAAGCACATACATATGTATACAAAATTACTACCTTAATAACTACAAAAATCCCTGAATTAATCTGACTCTCAGTTACACCCCCTTTAAGGCAACTGTAAAATTTATAGATTTAAAGAGACACCTGGCAGAGCACACCCTGGACAGTCACATTCAAAATGAGTTTCTTTCAGCCCTGGGTCCTTGCAGACAGCAGCTTGAGATTTACAGGCTGGAGGCTTCTTAAAATGCTTCTGCCTCACACACAATCTCCTTTCTTCTTTATACATATCTTTCTCTTTGAATGTAAATTTTCCATTGTATTGCTAGGTTTCTAATGTTACCTCTTCCAACAATAACATCCTTTGACTCCACCAATTTTATTAGTAAGCTGAAAAAAATAAATACATTGCTTGGTGTCTTCTAGTAGGTGCAAGATTTCACCCATTCTTTTGAATGGTTTATTTAAAAATGCAAATTGCCCCCTTGACACCTATGTTTCAAAACTTCCCCATGTTTATCTAATTACCATTTCAAACCTACTTTTTTTCTGCACATTAAAGCCTCTAGACCATCTGGCTTTAATCCAATTAAGAGACATAGATATATATAAACATAGACACAGATACCACTCCGCTCCACCAAGGTAATTCATCCTTCAACTCCTTCCAATATCAAACGCTCATCATGGCATCAAGCACTCAAACAGCTCCTCTCTTCAGGGGTCTCATGCAGCCATTAGCGAGGGGCACGTATCAACACTCATTCTCTCACCGAGACTTCTACATCACCACCATCCCATCTATCATGTTCCTCACACTCCATCCTCTGGCCCTTCTGGGGAGGGCTCATCACACACAGGGGACATGCATCTCACCCAAACTCTGCTCCACCCCTTCTCACCACATGCCTTTCTTTCTTCCTCATATAGGCCAAGCTGGCACAAAACAGGGGTGAGAGATTGCAGACTGGGGGAGGGATGGTTGGCATCATCACCCTCACTGAGTTTGAGGAGGCTGCAGCTGAGCTGGCTGGGGAGGGCAGGGATCGCTCCTGTAGGGAAGGGGAGATCGGCCTCTCCAAACAACTTGGTACTGATCACTGCTCCATCACTTCATCAAATCCTGACAAGCACACTGAGTCACCTGCATTCTCGTATAGCTCATGTTCATCAACTGAAACTCTTATTTTCTACGCACCAGGGAGATCGAGGCCCCCAAACTAGTCGAGCACCAGTGCGAGCCCCCAGACCACGTCCGAAGAGGAAGCTCTGGAAGAACTGTCACAGCACTCACACGCACCCCCCAGATCAGAAATACACACGTCGGTGGGGCACGGATGTAGATTAGGCTCGGGCTCACTTACTAGAGAAGACCTCACTGACCCATGCTCGCAGCAGTCAGAGGCAGGGACAGCCAGAGGACAAGCCATCGGAAACGGCCGTCACCTCAATGCTGGGGATGCAACGACAGGCTGTGGAACATCAGACAGAGACTTGACACTCAGCAGACTAGAGCGAACAATTGAAGAGTCCGTCCACTTCCTGTCTGATGTTGTGGCTTCAACATGAGAGCGCGTTAATGTCACCATGGGAAAACTGGCGAACGCCATGCAGGATTTGTGCTCAGCCCGGCACTCCATGGGCACACACCCTGGTGGGCATGACCATCGAGATGTAGGCAACATGGGGACGAGGCATCTTGACCTCTCTCCAGTTGCACCATCTCCCCCAGGAGTCAGGGCGGGGCCCTCGGGCACCCACAGGGAGGATGAGTGTCATCCGCATGCCCTGGGGATCCCCTCCCAGGAAACTCCAAGAGTATACAGCCGCTCACAGCCCTGTCTGCCTGTGATCCCATCCACTCCAGCTTCTCAGGCTGTCGGTTGGCCCTTCTGCCTCTGAGCAGGTGACCCTTATCAGACCGGGGCCCTGCAGGCCTTGGGCCACCAGAGGACGTCCGCCAAGGTCATTGCAGACATCAGGATGTAGCAGTCAGCAGTCTGGCTCCACCTCTGCTGTGGATGTCAAGGCTGCACCTAGAGTTAGGAAAATTAAGAAAAATTGATGTCACTTTTGGGTCGCGGGTGTGTGAAATGTGTAAAGAAGTTGGACTTTTGTGAATATATTTGACGGTTATGTGAATGTTTTGGGCAACTGAAGGAGCCGTGAATTTGTTCTTTGGAATCCTCTCATTTTGAGTTTAGCCTTCTTCTCACTCGGTGATAGTGTCCCACTGTAAGATTCACATTCCTGTGATATCAACCTCAACTCAACTAGTCTCTGCACCCTTGTATGAGGTCAGGTGGATGTGTTTAAATCTTTATTGGAAGTTTGTTCTGCAAGCAATTCCAACCCTTCTTCCTCAAAGAGCACCATTGAGTGAGGGCAGCTCATCAGCATTGATAATCTAGTGGTATTTGTGTCTCCTCAGTGGTAGTGGCAGAAGAAAAGACATGCACGGGAGGAGGGGATCCCTCGGCATGTCCACATCTCAGTCACAGCAGTGTTTACATCATTAGATGCGGCGAAGTCTTCAAGTCTTCTCTCACATCGCTCCTGTTCCTAAGTGGGCTCTCAGTTCCCAGGGTGAGCTCACTCACAGGGCCCACGGAACAAAGCAAAGATTATGGCCTGGCCACTCATGAGGCCGGAACGCGCAAGTGTGAACAAGGGACTCGTTCTCACTGAGAGTGTGTGGACATCTCCCGAGATGAAAGTAAATGGCATTGGGGGCTAGGAGAGATGGGGCCATATTCCCTCACTTAACTTTACTCTTCCTGGAACCTGTCAGCAATTAACATATCATGGGCATGTCTCTCACGTCTTCCTTCCCCCATGGTGTCATCGTGCTCATACTGACCCTCTGCAGCCTCCTTAAGTTCCTGGCCCTCTGAATCTTCCTCTTCCAATGAGGATGACCCCAGGAAGGCTCCCTCGTGTTTGCCCTTCCCCCTCACTGCAATCCCACGGCCTTCCCTCCCCATTGCCCAGCTCGTGTTCATCAACCCCACACTTGCCTCACAGCCCACCCCCGTTTGATGTGCTTCTGAAAGCGGGGTCCTGCATGAGTACCACAGCACAGCGGTGTTCCGCGGGACAATGAAAGCAAAAAGCAGGAGCAGACCAACCCTACAGACCCAGCAGAGTGGCGTCCATCGCAACAAGACCAGCGCAGCACTGTGGCAGGCAGGCTCTGTATGTTGCACTCACCTCGAAATTATCAGCGAACTGAGGTCCGACTTATACGCGCCCACCCCTCTTCAATTGGGCTTCAGGCCGACGTAAATTCCCGCTGGCGCGGCACGAGGTCGGAATGCCTGACAAGATTCCGGCGAGCAGCTGTTTTAATGAGCATTCATGAGATGTTAATGAATGCAAATAGAATTCACGCCACCAGTCGGCGGGATAACTGACCCGCCATTAACACGCCATTGGGTGAATTGAAAGCTGTTTTTAAGCCACCAGCTCTGCAACTTTTTGCCTGCAGTTGAATTCTCCGCTCCTGGCCGGCCCAAATCCGCCACGGACAGGACTTCTTTTCCTGGCATGCAGCTAGTAACGTTTGAAGCTGATGATGATCATCATCGTCTATGCTTAATTAAAGTGCTACATACTGAACAGTTAGTTACTTAGAAATCCTCAGAAGCAAAATTGTGCTGGTATGAAATTTTAAAAATATATAAATAACACAGGAGAAAAGATAATTGGTCCTGCGGTGATAGCACTATTTTTAATTATCAAGGTCCGGATAAGAGAGGAGAGACAGCCATTCTTACATTGAAGTAATATTTAATATTTAATGGAGGGCTTTCAACATGTTGCATAATGGTTTTGTACAGTAATTAAGTGACGATCAGTAGAATGCCTTGAATTTATTAAGGAAAATATCAGGAATGCATGGTTCCCCCTTCACTTGGACCACCCAATGCATCTCTTTCCAAAGAGAATAGCTTAGTGTATTCTGGAGCATTCACACTGATATTCATGGTGAATGAAATCACAATTAACAAAGAGGTACACCCAATAAAATCTCATTTACTTTGAATTAAAGATGGATTACAACTCTCCCTTGTGCTCATATGCTATGTTTCAGGGTTTTAATTGACTTCCAGGTTGTATTTAATCAGGAGATGCAAGCTGAACACTAATACTGTGTTGTGGTGCTGTCTGTATCTGTCATCTTGTTGCTTTCTTAATGACATTCATGCTCACCATGCTAATTCATCCTCAGAAGTTCAAAATAAAAATCAATAATTTACGATGCAGCATCATTAGTGAAAATTTTGTTTTACTTTTTTTAATTGCTTTTGAGTCTAATGCAAAATTGCCCTTTTTATCATGAAACACTGGTTTGGATCCAGCTGGACTATTGTGCTCAATTCTGGCAACACACTTTAGAAAACTTATCATGACCTTAGAGAGGGTGCTGAGGAGATTTACTAGATTGGTAGCAAAGATGAAAGACTTCAGTTAGGTGGAGAGAGTGAACTTGCTGGAGGTCTTCACCTCAGAGCAGAGCTGGTTGCAGACAGATTTGATAAAGGTGTTAAACATCTCGAAAGGTTTAGATAGAGTAAAGAAGGAGAAATTGTTTCCGGTGGTAAAATGGTCAGCAACTAGAGGCTACAGATTTAAGGATTGAGATGGGTTTGATATTGTCCATTCTTTGGGTGATGCAAGAGCTTTTTTGGGTACAAAATGGCTTCCACGGTGCACATGTACAATTCTGATCTGATGTGTTTCAGCGCCACCTTGAAAAGGAAAATAGCTCGCACATGTTAGTTTGTGAGGTTGCATGACAGCTCTGCCATGTACCTGAACCAGAAGCAATCCCATTCCTCCAACGTGCAGCTGTTGTGAGACCATGGACAGCACACCATGGAGGCAAATTCCTGGTGACATTCGGAGAGATTTGGGTATTCTTGTAATATGCATAAAGTTAGCAAGCAGATAGGAAGCTTGTTGGATCCAGTGCCCTTGGTGTGTTGGGGTTAAAGGATCCACGCTTGTTTCGGGATGACCGAGTTGGTACAGAGACAGAGAACATCCAGAGATCGTTGTTAGAATAAACACATGCCATTTATTTATAAATTAAACACTACAACTACACTTATGTGCTCACAACTTAAAACTATCTTCACTCATCAGTGTCTAACTCAAGACTCTCTCACAGAGTAGCCCGCCCTACTCTGCTTCAGGATATTAAGATCACGTGAACTTAAATTGCAATACTTGTCTTAAAGGTATATTACATATCAAATTACTACAAAGGTGAATGGCATATTGGCCCTTATTGCAAGGGGGCTAGATTACACAAGTAAGGAAAGCTCTTGTGAGACCATGCCTGGAGTATTGTGCACAGCTTTTGGCCTACTCATTTAAGGAAGAATAATCTTGCCAAGGGGTATTGCAGTGAGCATTCACTAGATTGATTCCTGGGATGAAAGAGTTGTCTGATGATGAGAGGTTGAGTGAGCCTGTAATCTCGCGAGTTTAGAAGAATAAAAGGTGATCTCATTGAAACTGCTAAGATTTTGAGGGAGGTTGACAGGGTAGATGCGGAGAGGCTGTTTCTGCTGGCTGGAGAATCTAGATCTATCTAAGGGGCACAGTCTTAGGATAAGGGGTTTGCCATTTAGGATCGTGATGAGGAGAATTTTCTTCATTGAGAGTTGTGAATCTTTGGAATTTTCCATCCCAGGGGCTGTGGATGTGCAGGCAATAAGCATATTTAGGGCTGAGATCGATTTATTTTTGGGCTGTAGAGGAATCAAGAAATACTGAGATCAGGTGGCAAAGTAGAATTGAGGTCAAGAAAAGCCATAATCATATTGAATGGCAAAGCAGGCTTGAGGGGCAATATGGCCTACTCCATTCCTATTTCTTTTGTTCTTTAACCTGGCAGTAGACCTGATGCTTTCAGTCTGCAGCTGTCCACTCAACCAGTTCTATTTCGGCCACTAGGGTAAACCAAAGAGCAGTTACTGGGTTTCAAGAAGCATCCACCGATGACTATGCTCATAACTCAGTCTTGGCAATCCCCACACATGTGTGCAACATGCATACCATGAAAGCCCTCCTGCCACAAGAAATTTGATGGCATCCTGAAGCAACAATTTCACTGTCTGAACCATCCTGAATGAGTCCTGCAATATTACGTCCAATTCTGGGTGCCCCACTTTAGGAAAGATATGAAGGCGTTTGAGAGAGTGGAGAAAAGTTTCATGAGAATGGTTTAGG